>NC_091821.1:500338959-501578459 GCF_038994185.2 Dermacentor albipictus | reverse complement strand
AGCGACCGCGCCAGGGCCCTGTAACGCCGCAATTTCGTCGTCCGCCGCCGCCGCCGCCAGCACGACCACCCGTCGCCCAGCGCACCTACGCGAGGAAGACGGACATTTGGCGTGCTCCTGACCACCGCCCGCTCTGCTACCACTGCGGAGAAGCGGGTCACGTCTACCGACGATGTCCGTACCGGGAGATGGGACTGCGAGGTTTCGCCGTCAACGCGCCGCGTCCACAGCTTGGAGAGCGCCCACGTGACATCGCCGATTACCTCGCCGCTACTCAGTGGAGCCCTCGACGGCCATCCCGTTCGCCGTCACCAGGACGCTACCTGTCGCCGCAGCGCCGACCATACACTGGCCCAGCCCGGGGCCGGTCAGCGAGCCCATATCCGGAAAACTAAAAGCAGCAACCGATGGAGGTGCGGTAGCTGTTCGTCGAACTGACGAAGATCCTCCGCCGCCGACGAAGACGACGACGAAACGATCTCGACGACATAACAACGACACGCCGCCGTCCCGACGAAGCCAGGAAGGCAAGACTACACCGACGAACGACGACTTGACGACGCGACGTTCCAACTTCAGTTCAACACGACGCAGCCGTGATCCGACGCCACGACCTAACTGCAACGCCAGACAAAGAACCACCGACCTCGACGTGCTTCTCGACGGCCACGCAGTCACTGCCTTAGTCGACACAGGGGCTGATTACTCCGTCATGAGTGGACACATCGCCGCCCAGTTGAAGAAAGTTAAGACTACGTGGGAAGGCCCTCAAATTCGAACCGCTGGAGGACACCTCATCACGCCGTCTGGAGTCTGCACGGCAAGAATTACCGTTCATGACCGGACTTACCCTGCCACCTTCGTTATCCTCCAATAGTGTTCACGAGACGTCATTCTCGGTATGGACTTCCTGAACCAACACGGCGCAGTCATCGACCTGAAGTCGAAGTCAATAACGCTGTCGGAAGATAAAGCGATACCGCCGGAGAGCCCTCGTAGTCACCACGCCTTCAGTGTGCTCGAAGACCAAGTGAGCATCCCGCCCCGCTCCAGCATTGTTATTTCGGTCGGCACCGAAATACCCGCTGACGTAGAAGGTGTCATCGAAGGCGACCAACGTCTCCTGCTAGACCGTGAGATTTGCGTCGCAAGAGGGATCGCTCGACTGCATGGAGGGAAAACTGAAGTGTTGCTGACAAACTTCAGCCAGGAGTTCAAGCACATCAACAAGGGCACGACGATCGCGTACATCGAGGAAATTGTGGAAACCGGTAATGCGTTTGTCCTCTCAGATACCGCCGCATCTACCCCGACGACCATGGTTCCCGAACCAGACTACGACATTAATCCAAGTCTCCCAGTGATTAAGCAACAGCAGCTCAGAAGTCTGCTCCGACGATACAAAGGCTGCTTTTCGACGACATCGAGGATTCGACAAACACCAGTCGCCAAGCATCGCATAATCACCGAGGAGTACGCTCGACCACTCCGCCAAAGCCCTTACCGAGTTTCGCTGCGAGAACGCGAAGCTATAAGAGAACAAGTCGACCAAATGCTGCGCGACGACATCATCCAGCCGTCGAAAAGCCCGTGGGCATCCCCTGTTGTCCTGGTGAAGAAAAAGGACGGAACCCTACGTTTCTGCGTCGATTATCGTCGTCTGAACAAGATCACGAAGAAGGACGTATACCCCCTTCCACGGATAGACGACGCATTGGATCGGCTCTGCAACGCTAAGTACTTCTCGTCGATGGATCTCAAGTCTGGCTAATGGCAAATAGAAGTCGACGAGAGAGATCGCGAGAAGACCGCCTTCATCACGCCAGACGGCCTCTACGAGTTCAAGGTCATGCCATTCGGACTCTGCTCGGCACCTGCAACTTTCCAGCGCGTCATGGACACGGTGTTAGCAGGATTGAAGTGGCAGACCTGCCTTGTTTACTTGGATGACGTCGTCGTCTTCGCCGAAAATTTCGACGATCACCTTAGGCGGCTTACGACAGTACTAGAGGCCATCAAGTCATCAGGGCTCACTCTGAAGCCAGAAAAATGCCGCTTCGCTTACGACGAGCTTCTGTTCCTAGGCCACGTCATCAGTAAATCCGGAGTACGCCCCGACCCCCAGAAAACAGCTGCCATCGCAGAGTTCCCGCAGCCCACCGACAAGAAGGCAGTGCGTAGATTCCTTGGCATGTGTGCCTACTACAGGCGCTTTGTCAAGGACTTTTCACGCATCGCCGAGCCGTTGATACGTCTAACTTAATGTGATGTTGAGTTCAAGTGGGAAACGCCGCAGGCCGACGCATTTGAAGAACTCAAACGACGCATGCAGTCGCCGCCTGTACTTGCGCACTTCGACGAGTACGCCGATACAGAAATCCATACTGACGCCAGTAGCCTAGGCCTCGGTGCCGTTCTAGTCCAGAGGAGAAACGGAGTCGAACAGGCGATAGCTTACGCTAGCCGGTCGCTGTCAAAAGCGGAAGGCAACTATTCTACGACCGAAAAGGAATGCCTCGCCATCGTTTGGGCTACAGCTAAATTTCGCCCTTATCTTTATGGCAGGCCATTCAAGGTCGTCAGTGACCATCACGCGTTGTGTTGGCTAGCGAGTATAAAGGATCCTTCAGGACGACTGGCGCGGTGGAGCCTCAGACTACAAGAATACGACATCACTGTAACCTACAAGTCCGGACGAAAACACTCCGATGCCGATTGCCTATCACGCGCCCCCATTGACCCGCCGCCGCAAGATGACGAAGATGACGACGCCTTCCTTGGCATGATAAGCGCGGAAGACTTCGCTGAACAGCAACGGGCAGACCCGGAGCTAAAAGGCCTGGCGGAATATTCGGAAGGGCACACCGACGTTGTCCCCAGGGCATTTAAGCGCGGATTATCTTCCTTCACGCTTCAAAACAATCTCCTCGTGAAGAAGAACTTTTCACCAGTCCGCGCCAACTATCTTCTTGTTGTCCCGTCAGGACTTCGTCCAGAAGTATTGCACGCCCTACATGACGATCCGACCGCTGGACACCTCGGTTTTTCCCGGACACTATCGAGGATACAAGAAAAGTATTATTGGCCGCGCCTGACCGCCGACGTCGCCCGTTATGTCAGAACATGCCGAGACTGTCAGCGACGCAAGACACCGCCAACAAGGCCAGCCGGATTACTACAGCCAATCGAGCCTCCTTGCCGACCATTCCAGCAGATCGGGATGGACTTGCTGGGACCCTTTCCGACGTCAACAACCGGAAATAAGTGGATCGTCGTGGCGACAGACTACCTTACCCGCTTCGCTGAAACTAAAGCACTGCCGAAAGGTAGCGCAGCCGAAGTGGCAAAATTCTTTGTCGAAAACATCCTGCTTCGACACGGCGCCCCAGAAGTCCTCATCACCGACAGAGGAACGGCCTTTACAGCAGAGCTCACCCAAGCCATTCTGAAATACAGTCAGACAAGGCACAGGAGGACCACGGCCTACCACCCGCAGACGAATGGTCTTACGGAGCGGCTGAATAAGACCCTCCCCGACATGCTAGCGATGTACGTCGACGTCGAACACAAGACCTGGGATGCCGTCCTGCCGTACGTAACATTCGCTTACAACACGGCGGTGCAAGAAACAACACAGATCACGCCGTTTAAGCTGGTTTACGGCAGGAACCCGACGACGACGCTCGACGCCATGCTGCCCCACGTCACTGACGAAGAGAATGTTGACGTCGCTAGCTATCTCCAGCGCGCCGAAGAAGCCCGACAGCTCGCCCGCCTACGGATCAAGAACCAACAGAGGACCGACAGCCGACACTACAACCTCCGACGACGCTTTGTTGAGTACCAGCCCGGCGACCGTGTTTGGGTTTGGACACCGATACGCCGACGAGGACTCAGTGAGAAACTACTCCGACGCTATTTCGGACCCTACAAGGTCATCCGACGTATTTGGCGCTCTGGACTATGAGGTCGTGCCAGACGGCATTTCGCATTCACAGCGACGTCGCGCACGACCTGAAGTGGTCCACGTGGTGCGTCTTAAACCATTTTACGGACGCTAACGAACTTTCCTTATTTTGTTTTTTTCTTTGCTATGAGTGCTTACTTATTACTTTCGTTTGTTTGCAGCATCGGGTCGATGCTATTTAAGAGGGGGGTATTGACACGTGTACATGTCTTTATCGGGCGACAAGTATTGTCGCCTAACAAATGTTATCGCACAGCGCGGTACGCGCCTGCATGTGTCCGAAGTTTCTGGAAAGTTATCGATGCTTCTATCCGCTGTCTGTTATCGCCGAACGTTGTGTTATCTGATTTCATCGCTTGACACGAATGGTGTAGAACATTTTAGAAGGCATGCGGGTCCCAACGTTTAATCTGGAACATTCGATGATTGCTGTATAAAAGCCGACGCGCTTGACCCGCTGATCAGATTTTCGACGATCGCCGAGCGTGTTCGCCGCTATCGTTGCGCTATAAGTGTAGCCTGTTTTGTGGGCACAGGTTCGCCCAATAAAAGTTCGTTTTGTCGTTCACAGTACTGCTACTGTGTTATTCAACGTCACGACCACGTGTCAATATCAAGAAGAAACCAGTGAAATATGTGTCGCACAAACAATTTTACGAGACGAAGGCTGCCATTTTCCTTAATAATGCGCATTGAGCCCTTGCCTCGGAAAACATGGCTGCATAAAAGAAATATAGTCGCTTTTGTGATGCGCTAACCTGAAATGAAGAAGCATCGCTTTGTAACTTGTAAAGATGTAATATTGTTATGAGAGTGTGTTTCAAAATACTCTTAAGCAAGTCCTTATTTTGAATCAATGTACCATTCGATAATTGATTGCACTCCATGATGATTACATGCGATTTGATCTGTCTTACCCGATTAGACTGCATAGTTAATAGAACACACGCATGTTGGACCGAAATGCTGAGCCCGTTTTTCATTCTACGTTGAAGTTTGCTTAAATTGTTGGTCAGTTGAAGGACATGTAGTACCTAAGAAAATTTTAAGTGGACAGCTATCACATTTTGATCATTCGCCTAAGAAAATTAAAAATTACTTCTTGGATTTCGCGTGCCACGATGCTATCATGAGGCACGCCGTAGTGGGCGACTCCGGATTACCTTTGACCGAGTTGATTCTGTCATTGATCATTCTTCGAAGTGCAAAATTCTTAGGGTTTTCTGTGTTGAAAGATGTGCACATTGTACTTTATAGGTGTTTTTGAGGCCATAAATGTGTTATGTGTTAGCTCATGCGCATACAGCTTTCGCATGCAGTGTTACAAATAATGTACTACCATGTAACAAAAAATACATTTTTGAAGCAACTCTCTGAATCATATAGCTGTTGTGCTCGGGGAGGCGGTGTGACGTGAGTTTAATGCCACCCAGAACGATATGAATCTTCGAACATTTCTTTTTTGTTGAAGCTTGACCTTGACCTTTTTTGTCGGGGCTTGACCTTATTATGCCCGGTATATCGTGCTCCTGATTCTCAATTAACATTTCTCGAAAGCTTATATGACCACTTGTTAACCTAGCGTGAAAACTATGTGATTATGACGCGGGATTTCAATCTACCAAGCCTGGACTGGAGCAGTTTAGCTTACGGGAGCTGAGCCTCTGGTGATCTAATTATGGACACCATGTTAGCTGTAAACCTTGACCAAATTGTGCGTGATTGTACCCGTAAAAATGCTGTCTTACATGTGTTCTTTGACAGTGGATTGTTTTATAATGGTGAACTCAGGGTTGAGCCTGGTATTTCTGATCGCCATTTGCTTTTTTTTTCTTGTCGTACTAATTGCGTTGATAGTACTCGTAATTTGTCTGTTGCCTGCGTCCATGATTTTAACCGCGCCTACGACGCTTATATTATTGATTATTTGGATGATGTTCTGCTGCGTACTAATGAGGGTGATGTACACAGCTTATGGGAACGCCTCAAGGAAGGCATATTATCTTCTATCACACATTTTGTGCCTCAACGGAGAGTGAGAAATAAGCTTCGGAATCCTTGGGTGAGTCGTGACATTATTCATTTGAAGCGGAGACTTCAACGTCTTAGGCGACATCATTCTATATCTAAGTATTTGCAGAATCTAAAACATGAATTAGCACAGAAACTGTTCATTTCGAAATCCCATTATTTTGAGGTTACTCTTCCTTCATTCATAAAAACAGATACCTGCATGTTTTAGAATTATCTTTGTCATCAAAAAGAGGTCATAAGAGAAATTAAAAGTGATGACAGGAACCTCGTTACCAATGAGAAGGAAATAGCTCAAGTCTTTAATGGATACTTTCAAACTGTTCTTGGGGGCCTTTCAGATATGGTTTTTGATGCACCGAAACGATCCATTGATCCTGGCGAGGTTGCTGTCATTACCACAGAAGGGGTTTTGTCTTTGCTTCGTAAAATAAATATTCGGAAAATCATGGTCTTGACGGCCTTCCAAGCGCTTTTTTAAAGCGTTATGCGGACCACATCTCGGATCATCTTGCTAAAATTTTCATTTTATTTCCACAAACCAGTGAGTTGCCTAAGGATTGGTGCAAGGCTCGTGTTGAACCGATCCATAAAAAAAGGGGATGAGTTACTCGTGACTAATTACCGACCGGTATCAATTATTTCTATATCCTACAAACTCCTAGAGCACATCGTGGCCCGCTTTATAAACGACTTTTTAAAGGAAAAGGGCATCCTATCACTTTGTCAGCATGGATTCAGGAAGGGCATGAGTTAATTTCCTTTCCCTTTGTCCTCTCGTAGCTTCCACGGTAGTCAAGGAGGGAAGATGTTGACGGCCCGAAGTCGGCACCCCTCGATGATTCGAGTGCACGGAGGCAGCGCGAAGGAAGAGCCGTTGTCCGACGAAGTGAAGTTTTATTCAAACGCCGAGGCGTCTGTCCGAGTCCAAGCCCGTAGCTCCGCTCTCTTTCCACACAAGCAAACACGACTTTTTAAGCCCTCAGTTGCACAAAGGAGTCGCAAGCCAGCCAATCACACATGAGACTTCACATCATTGTAACCAATAGCACAACCACCTTCGTGCCGCACACGGCATTGGCGGAAACAGTGGCACTCTTTACAACACTCCAGAGGATAGGATTTCTCAGACACGTGCCACCTCCCTCTCCCCTACGTTGGGCTGCGAGTATCGGCCCCTGATGTCTTCCTCTTTTCACCTGCAAGCGGCCGTCATGCAAGTTGCCGAGAATGTTTCCGTGAAATCACGGATTATTGACTGCATATCCGCCGGACAGCGGGCTACCCTGCCAGTACTGAGAAAGCTATCTCCAGTGCAGCTGTGTGCCGGTTCGCTTGAAATCCAAACACCATAATTGGGACCCGATGGGGATCGCACACAAAAGCATCCATCGGCCCTAGCCGGCTAAGTGGTTTAAAGCTACCTCCATTTTCACGGGAATTCTTAGAAGGCGCACGCGCATGCCAAACAACAAACCGGCTGGACAGCGTCGCGTCGCCCAATTTCCGTGACCGAGACGGTCGACGGGACATTCGGGAAGCGCATGGGCCTTGGCGGTGGCGGTGACCTCAAGCACCCCCCAACTTTCCTCATCACACTGGTGTCCCCAAACGCTCCCCTTATGCTCGGGCCGTCTACCCTTTTGTTCTGAGCGAGGGTGCAGATCTAGTGCCTTTTCTAAGGTGCAGCCACTAATCCGTTTTCTCTTCACGCATGAGCGTTTCCCGCGTCCCCTCTTCGCGAAACCCACATGCGTGCCTCATTTCCGGTTATTGGCCGATACAGCAGGTGTGAGCTCGTCCTGCGCTTTGCTGTATTCGCCTAAACTGGGCCACAAAATAACAGCAAGGTCCAGTCCCTAATCTCAAACTGACTGCATGTCAACCACTACTGAACTAATTACGACGGTTCATGACTTTCTCAGCGTAGTGGATAACTCTGGACAGATCGATATTATTTTTCTGGATATAGCGAAAGCTTTTGACAAGGTACGCATTCAAAACTTCATTATAAATTGCAGTTGATTGATCTTCCGCTTTACCTTGTAGAATGTGTCAGAGCATACCAAAGCGGTAGAATGCAGTCTGTTGATGTGAATGGCGCCCTTTCTGAATCGCTTGCTGTTACTTCCGGTGCTCCTCAATGTAGTGTGTTAGGACCTTTGCTGTTTTTATTATACATAAAGGATTAAGTAAATGTAATTTCACGGTCAATGTCAGTAAGATTGCTTGCAGATGACTGCGCGCTGTGTATAAAGAAATAGTATCAATAGAAGACCATCAATTGCTCCAACAATCTTTGCTTAAAATATGTCAGTGGTGTGAAGAAAGGAATACGAATATAAACATTGATAAGAGTGTGCTTCTCCGAGTTACGCGAAAAAGAATTGTTAGCTATTGCCAATATTGCCTCCACAACAGTTACATTAGCGTGGTCTCACAAGCTAAATATCTAGGGATAACTCTTAACAAACGATTAACCTGGGGCACTCACATCTCTGAGATCTGTTCAACTGCATTCTCAAATCTCCGTTTCTTGAGACGAAAATTAAAACATACTCCTAGCCATATTAAGCTCTTGCCTTATAAAGCTTTCATCTGGTCCAAACTTGAATACTCCTCTGTAATTTGGGACGCCTACACTAAAGCAACTATAATTATAGCTCGTTCAGAGAAAGGCAGTACGTTCCATTTTTCAGAAATACAGAAGGTCAGACTCTCCAACACAGCTTATGAAGGACAATAATATCCCGTTGCTTAGTACACGTCGAAAACTAAACCGCATTTCTTTGCTTCAAAAAATTTTGGCAGGAAAGCTTAGCATTGTTCCCCCCTCATTCCTCAGGCGCCCCACTACTCGAATGATCCGGAATTATAGCGAACAGTCATTACAACCTATATTTGCTAAAACAAACTCATTTAAGCACAGTTTCTTCCCTCAAACACTAGCTAATTGGAACGCGCTTCCTGAATCGGTTTTTGGCTCTCCCGACGTGGACCAGGCCCTTTAAACTTTGTTTCTTGATTAGAGAGAAAACTATTTTCTTTGAGAAATTTCAATGTTCATTACTTTCGTTTCTGCTCTGTCGTCATATTTTATTCTTTTGTATTTCGCGTGCAATGTAATTTTTTTTTCATGTACATGCTGTTATGATTTGTTTTCATGCCCCTCCTGCTTGGGCCAATCTGGCCTGCAGTATTGTATGGATGGATGGATGCGAAACTTTAATAAGGTCCTGAGGCACGCGACTCAGCGCGCTGCGGGCCGCTCCCACGTTGGGACAGTCAGGCCTTGCCCGACCGCCGCATCGTGGGCCCTCTGGACAGCCCATAGTTGCACCCCGGCATCAGGGCTCTTGATAGCGGAGAGCCACTTGTCTTCATTGATTTCTTCTGTGCCTCGTAACGAGGGGCAACGCCAGAGCATATGATCTAGGCTAGCGATGTCATTGCAATGCCTGCAAGAACTAGTGGCATAGGTGTCGGGATAAATTTTGTGGAATAAAGCCGGGCTGGGATATGAGCCTGTTTGCAGTAATCTGAAGGTCAATGCCTGCGCTCTATTTAACTTCTTGTGTGGAAGGGGAAACTCTCTCCTGCCGAGATAAAAGTGCTGCGCAATTTCGTTATATGTGGTCGGTTGATCTCTATTCTCCACCGCTGCGGGCCGGCGTTGGAGTTCTCCATGGATCGCGGAAAGTGAGACCTCGCGCCTTGGAGTGGGCCAGCTCGTTGAGGTTTGTGGGGCCTCCCGTGATGGATCCCATGTGAGCGGGGAACCACGTGAGAGTGTGGGTGGTGATGCTTTTGCCGTCGAGGATGCGACAGGCTTCCTTACACACGGCGCCGACGCTGAAGGCGCGGATGGCTGCCCTGGAGTCGCTGAAGATATTGGCATGTCCGTCATCCAGGAGGGCCAAGGCAATGGCCACTTGCTCCGCCGCACGCGACGACGTGCTTCGTACCGAAGCCGCGTTAACGGTCGAGCCCCTGTCGTTGATTGACACCACCGTGAAATTGTCGCTGTTGCCATACTGGGCCGCGTCAACGAAGCAGCTGCCTCCAGGGAGTTCTGTTGCGCGGCGTAGGAGCGCCACCGCTCTGGCCTTCCTCCTTTCTACGTTGCGCTGGGGATGCATATTGCCCGGGGCGGGCGATATGATGATGTTATCTTTCTGCTCTTTCGGTAGGCCTTGGTAGGCGTCTTCGACAGTGGCCGGAGGGACGCCCATCTCAGTTAGGAGTCGTCTGCCCGCCATGGTGCCGGAGAGCCTGAGAATCTGTGCCCTTTCTTGTGCTTCTGCAATCTCTTCCAGGGTATTATGAATACCCAACTGCAGGAGTCGGTCGGTGCGTGTGTAGTTTGGTAGTCCGAGCGCGCTTTTGATCCCCCTCCTTATCATGGCATTTAGTTTGTCTCGCTCGGCCCTCTTCCAGACGTGCATGGCCGCTACGTACGTAAAATGGCACAACAAGAAAGCGTGGACTAGCCTTAACAGATTCTCTTCGCTGAGGCCTCTCCTTCTGTTAGCTACCCGCCTGATGAGACCGATGACGCTATCCGTCTTCTTTGCTAATTTGTGAATGGTGATGCTATTTGTGCCTGTCCCTTCGAGTGTCATTCCCAAGATTCGAATGGACGCGACTTTGGGAATGGGATCTCCGCAACTGGTGTAGAGATTAATGTCAATTTCATTGGGGGGTTTCCAGTTCTCTGGCTTGCGGCCCTTTCTACTTGGGCTGTAGAGAAGGAGCTCCGATTTCTTTGGGGAGCACCGGAGTCCCGTGTTGGTTAAAAAGCGCTCTGTAGTGTCGACAGCTTCCTGGAGAGCGGCTTCGACTTGTCCGTCACTGCCACCCGCGCACCAGACAGTGATGTCATCCGCGTAGATCGTGTGACCGATGCCCTGGACCTTGCCTAGACACCTTGAGAGGTCAACCATTGCGATGTTGAAGAGGAGTGGTGAGATGACTGATCCCTGGGGGGTGCCTCTTCTACTCAGCTCCATTGTCTCCGATTCCAAATCTCCAGCCTTGAGGATGGCGCATCGTTTGCTCAAGAAAGACCTGACGAAGGCATGGAAGGACGAGCCCAGGTCGAGCTTGGAGATGGCGTCGAGGACGAACTCGTGACGGATGTTATCAAAGGCCTTCTCCAGGTCCAAACCAAGGATGGCTCTCGTGTCCCGAGTGCAGCGTTCCAGGATTTGGATCTTGATAAGCTTCATGGCGTCCTGAGTGGAGAGGCCTGGCCTGAATCCTATCATGTTGTGAGGGAAAAGGTCGTTGGTCTCGATATACTCGGCAATTCTGTTATGGATGGCGTGCTCGGCCACCTTCCCTACACATGACGTCAGTGAGATTGGGCGGAGGTTGTCCAGGCTCGGCGGTTTACCGGGCTTTGGGATTAGTATGACCTTCGCCAACTTCCATTCTTCAGGTACAATTCCCTGCTCCCAAATCCGATTTATCTCATCTGTAAGAAACTCGATCGATGCGTCCTCTAGGTTTCTGAGAGCCTTGTTGTGACATAAAATAAAATAAAGAGCGGCACATACCCAGGTACCCAAGTTGGCATGAAAGGGGGTTAGATACACATAAACACACCGGAGACTAGTTGAAGTTTCTAAATAATGCTAATTGCAAAGAAAGAGAGAGGGACATAAGGAAGGCAGGGATGTTAACTAATCAACAGCCTCGTTGGCTACTCTGCGCATGGGGAAAAGAAGGGGAAGAGAGAGAAGGGAGAGAGAGGGTATAGGAGACCTGCACAGACAGTCATTGAGTCAAAACCGCTCGTGCAAACAGGCGTTCTCAGAAGGCACAAAAGTGCCTTTACTGCCTTCTGAGCTGATTATAGGTGGGGACGGTGCTCTAGCACTGCCTGTTCAATCAGAGGACGATCATCTAGTTTCCTTAATGTGTTGGGCAAAGATTGTATTCGTGCTTGTAATTGAGGACAGTGGCACAATAAGTGGTCGTTCTCCTCGCCTCCGCAAACATCACATGCAGGACTATAAGCCAATCCAATTAGGACTGAGTAAGCTTTCGTGAAGGCAACTTTCAGCCACAACCGACACAGAAGAGACGCTTCGCGTCGGTGCAGTCCGGCCGGAGGTCTGAGTTGCAGCGAAGGGTTTAGTCTGCGCAGGCTGCACTCTAAAAATTTTAACACCCTTAAGGGTGTAAATGACTTGTCCCATGGGTGACACCCTTTTTGGGTGTATTGCTACACCCCAGGCAACGGGATGCAAACTAACACCCCACAAAAGAAGGGGTGTTAATATGACGTCACCTCGCCTATGGGTGTAAAGCAAACCAACACCCTTTCTATATGGGGTGTAACACAGACACCCACCCTTTCAATATGGGTGTAGCATTAGACAACACCCTTCCAAAAGGGTGTTGTCCCTGCAAGTATTGTAGCGTTCACTACAGCCATGTAGTTAATGGGCAAACTAGCTGTTGTGAATGCTGCCTAGCCTTAGCTATGGTACTTACTTGTTCAGTATGAGCCAGAATCTGTGAGGCGTCCTCATATTGCGCTTCTGGTCCGTCATGTGGTAGCATAATGTGCGACCCTTTCAGGCAAACAATTGAAGGTTTCGCCATTGCAGCAAGGCACACAGGCCATGCTTTTCGTAATCTTCCTCTGCAGTGATAGTACACTGCCGGCAGGATGCAGAGCGCAATAACAATGCGCGCTGCACTAAGGACACAGGATCCCCCGCACCTTGGTGCACCAGTACTTATAACCCCGTGGAAACAGCACACAGCCAAAAGCATGGTTACATGCATTTCAGAAATAATTAAAAACCTCCACTTTTCTTGGTCAAAAATTTTCGCAACACCAGCTCGACCAGGAGGAAAAGACACTACAGCTCGTTGCTGTAGCTCATATTGAATGCAATAGAGCGCAAGCAATGCATGGATTGGCGACGGTAACAAGTGCAGTACTACAGAAGCATACGTTTGCCTGTCAAGCAGTGTTTTGCCGTTTTAAGCACACATTTTATACCTCTATTCATCAAAGTTGTCATTTATCTCCACGGGATGCTTCTACTAGTACTTTCACACATGACTTAAAGGTAGCACTGAAAGCCAAAGAACAAAGTGCTTCCACGCCGAATAATGTTTCAGCATTTACGAACACAACAGCATGTGTAGCTGCGCATACTCTTATATATAAACATGCACTATTTCCTGAAATATATGTATGCTCCATTTACTGCCAGTGACCTGCTTATACCCAATAATTTCGTTTATTTTTCACCATGTGCTTGCATTGACTATTCCAATGGCATTGTAAGTTAAGCTACCAGAATAGCAATCAGCTAGTCTAAGGTTACCTAATTAAACAAAATCATTGTAAAATTTGTGACGAAATATCAGAAGAAAAGTATTTCATTAAAGAGAAATGGTTACATAATAATGTTTGCACACTTTAAATGTAAAAAGAAAAATAAGGAGTAAAACCATACCAATAAAAAGACATTAGCACCAAATAATGCCACAGGCTTGCTCAATTAAATTTTAAGCAGAACAGTTTTTTTAAGTAACCAGACTACGAACTATTACGTTTTCATTCGAAAAGCACTGCATCCTATTATAAAGCACAAAAATAACCGGTCACATAAGTAAGAACAAGTGTGAGTTTGTCTTTAACACAAAGATAGAAAGTTGGGCGAGTTGGTACAGTAACATGATCTTGGATTGTAGCGCGAAGTGACACGGACAGACTAGAAGCAGACAGGATGAGCGCTAACTCACAACTAAATTTTTATTGAAACGAACAACATATATATATATATATATATATATATATATATATATATATATATATATATATATATATATATATATATATATAGGTGACTGCAGAAAATCGCAGCACATCTAAATGAATATTGAATACATAGCAGTAACATGAAGACGACAAACAAAAGCCATCAGCCATCAACTGCGTGGCAAATCTGAGTGCAAGCTGTTCTCTTATCAAGTATACCTGTAGGCATTGCGACTAATGTGCTCCCAAGATGTATGAGGCATTAGTCATTGCAGTTGTAAGGACATGACAATCTTAGGATGATTATGTTCTTGAGGCTTTTTTCCCCACTTTCCATCTTTTGAAACGTGTATACTTTAGTCATGAAAACAAAAATGCTACAACTGGCGTGTGATAAGCTTTGCGTCTTATTTCCAAACAGCTCATTGAAACGAGCCACGATGACAAATTCAAATGCCGTTACCTCATCAGACATTCAAATTTCTTAAAAACAAAGAAAACCAGGTAGGCATTAGAGTGAGCATCACTTAAATACATTACACTGGTTTACAGTTATTGCACCACTTTGTGCCAAGTAAAAATGTTAGAAACATCAAAAATGTTAAGATTCTACGGCCAACCGTGAAAACTAAATAAAAAAATCATTAAGCTTTCTTAAACGGGTACAGGAGCTTTACAACTGGCCGTCTTGGTGATGGACACGCAGATAGATGAGCAGCCATTCCACTGAGACGAGAATGTTGAGGGCTTCGCATGGAAGTCTGCGAGACACTGTAGAGTAGTTCTTGGTCCACATGAAGGAGGTTGCTTGCATACACATCTGGGCCACCATACTGAATGCATGGTGTTACCGGAACCTTTCCCCCCTGCATTGTGGTAAAAAAGCATGGTTGAGTTTATACGATATTTAATATGCAAAAAAAGAGGTGAGGCATGCAGACAGGACACTAGAGTAGAGAAGTGAACATGAACACGAAAAACATGAAAAATTTCATTAAAATGTTTTATTAGATAAAATTTTTATACTATGTGTCGTTCATTATGAGGGTTCACAACCGCAACATATTTAATATATAAGCAGGTAGAATTATCAGCTTGGTCAGTTTGCACAAGCTCGTTTGAGGCACGAAATCGAGTTTCACAAGCACAACCTCAACATTCTTAATTGAAAAAAGAACCTCAGATGACATGCAGTCCTGTGAGTGGGAATTGCACAGTTCAAGAAACAAGAAAAACAAATTAAAACTCACAGACCGAAAGCGAATTAATTGATAGGTTCCAGTACCACAAGGACATATTTGGCCAATGAGCGCCAAGTCTATCCTGCAAAAGATAAACTTAGTGCATCTTTACAAAACAAATATATAAAGATGACTAATGCCTCTCTGCACTACAGTTGCTTTGCTCTAGCGTGAAGTCATTTTAATGCATGCACACGTACATACACACGCTACACCCAAGTGTAACAGCTGCAGAATTAAAATTGGGCAGCAACAAAGTCGCAACCTTTAACCATTGATCCCAAGCTGTACTAGTGACTGGAGGTAGTACCAATATCGCCAATGACGAGTCGCACTCTTTCTGTCCGATGTTACGCTGCTCTTATTGTCAAAGATGAGTTACAGTCGGCATTGAGGGAAAGCTGCCCGCAAGAGCAGCTCCTATTTTTGTGTTATTTATAACCAGAGACAAATGAAGTAATATATTTTTAGAATGAGAATGACACCGAAAAATTGAGTACGTAAAAAATTTGGTACATTCTTCCGGAATTAACTTGGGGTTAACGGCTAAAGAGGCAATACAGAATTTAGAACAAGTTTTGACATGTTTGCAACCAGTGAATGCTAGAAATATGTTGCCATTCTGTAGTTTTGTCCAACAATGCAAAAGGGATTCTTAATAACTGAGGAAATAAATGGAAAAGTATCATGAAGTATATTTCGTGAATGTAATGCAGAATCGCTCAACTTCTGTTACTATATAATCTCCACTTGAATAACCTGCACTTTCTGAACTAGTTCAGGAGGTGCTGCATTTCACTACTCATTCCACCAGTTCAACGTGGCAGCAACTGCATGTTGTGATTTGTTTTACTTAGTGCAGGCTTTGTACAGGGCGAGTTCACAGCATTCCCTGCACTTGGCCGAAAAGTAGTGCATGTTTAGGCAGCAGGTGTGGTGCTGCTTCTGCACGAGCGAGGTGTAGAAATAAGAGTTTCATACAATAATTACTAGAGGGAACTCTGACGTTAGTGTCCACAGGAGATCAAACAAGAACGGCTGTACCAGCATGGAAATTATGGGAAGCACATGGATTTGCCTAAACTTCGTCTGTTTGGCTTCAAACGGCTTTGTGACTTTGTAAACTAGTCATTTTCAACAATATACTGTGTAATAAATAAATAAACATTAAAATCGTCCGACGACAGGATTCAAACACAGGAACTCTAGAACAGAAGTCTGATATTGAAACCATTAAGCCACGGAGGCATGTAACGACAAGCGAGTGCAACGCCCTGATAAATTTATCGCGGGCATACCAGTGCCTTGAGAAGCTTGGCGCCTTTCGATTTGGCCACCTGGACAAGCTCAATCGTTGCAATTAATAGCAATTGTGCGTGTTGGCACCGTCTTCTGCACTTCGAAGAGTATAGACTGCGCTGAAATTTACGACAATAAGATTTATATAGCGTATAATATACGAAGCCACAAGAACGTCTGAATTCACAAGCACGAATATCAGACAAATCCATGTGCTTCCCATCATTCCCATGGTGGTACGACTCCAGCACCAGAGTTCCCTCTAGTAATTACTGTAAAAAACTATGGCAGAAACAGGAGTAATAAACTAAGTTTTGCTGTCCCATAAATCTTGCTGGTCATTAATTCCAAGTTTTAGTGCAGTCACATGTCTAGTAGGCAATTGTGGTATTTTGCATAAACATTGCAAAGCCAACTGTGATTAATGTTCACTATGGTAAATTGTTTATGATCGAGTAGCATAGACTACTGAAGCAATCTCTGGAAGGCAAGTGAAGTAATTTTCGTATTAGCAGCCTTTAAACAGCATTCGAGCATATGACACATGCACCTCAGATATGCAGATAATATTTCCTTGCCTCAGCAAGAAGCGATGCTTCATGTTCCACGAGGCTAATTCCATCAAAGCAGTATTGGTGCTCTCTAAAAACAATGCCAATGCAGATCATCCAAATATTTTTCAGGGGCAACAGTTATGCCTCAAATCATGCTAGATTAGTTTTTTTAAACACATGCTCAGACCATGTTAGACGTGCTTCTTAAAATCCTCCTATTTATTGGACTAGTCATATATCTGTACACAAAGGCTACTAATTAGGTCCCATGCTATATCATCGTCTCAACAAAAACTTCACTTAGTAATACACCTGCTGTGATAAGATGTGAGACCACATTGAGATGCTGAACAAGGTGAATTCATTATTTTTAAAATGGAGCTCCAGTTCTTTCAAACGAGAAGAAAGGATACTGAGGGTCAAAATTTTTCTGAATCACAGCTGGAAGATGCCAGGGAAGGCACGTGGAAACTTATTTGTAATTTTCTATTTAAATGTAGAAATGATAAAGGGAAATGAAAATGGTCAAAAAAAAAACAACCAGGCATGGGGGGAGAACGAACCTACAGCCTTTGCATTACGCATGCGATGCACTAACCACTGTGCCACCAAGGCAGCATTGAACCGTCCACAATGGCCCCTCAGATTGTCGACGCTCGAACACGGCCGTAGTACCACAGTGGTTAGTATATCGCATGCGTAATGTGAAGGTTACGGGTCCGTTCCCCACTCACAGGTGAATATTTTTTAGTCCACTTTCACTTACTTAAAATTTATCATTTCTATACTTCATATAAAAAACTTAAAACATGTTCCTGTATGCTTTCCTTGGCCTCATTATCTGCTGGCTTCTTGCAGTTCTGTTACTTCTAACACTTATACATATTCTAATCTGGTAAGTAAACAGTTTTGCATGATGCTGAAATGCAATATAAAACATTATTGCAGGGCTGTGTTATGTAGAATGTCTTACATTGCTCAGGCAAGGTGTATTAATGTCAATCTGAAAAAAACAATTCCCACTCTAAGCAGAAATGCTGTGTACTGCTGTGTGCAACAGGGTTTAACGAAAACAACTTGTTCAGAAATGAAGCCGCCGAACAACGAGGTAATATGAAAACTAGATGAAAATTTCTGCAGTTGCATGTTAAAACTTTAGCACAGCAACAGATGAAGACATAATGAATGAAGCGCGAAGATGGTTTATTTTAGACACACGAGGCAATATACTTGAAATATGCATATGAGCTTACACGTGGAGAAATATTGTTTATGTAGCAGCTAAACAACGAACAGGCCTAGAGCACACTGATACAAGGTGTCGAGCATGTAAATCTTATAATGCCCTTAAGTCAAAGAAACATGGCTGTTTCTCATGATTCGCTACACATGGCTGGCTCACACAACTTAGCCACTTCTATATATGCCTTGTAATTACCAGGTGGTCTGTATGACATGTGCAAGCTTTAAATATGTACAAGTGCCACGTAGCTGGACAGCACCAAGGTAATGTCGTTTGCCATCTTTTTGAGGAAGTGAAACCAATTCTTGCATTTTTCCTAATTAGGTAATTAGTTATTAACAATTATTTAACTGCTCAAATATTTTATTCAAAGCAAAATTGTCAGTGCGAAAATTGTAGAGCATCCTGAAAAATTCCCAATCCAGCTTTCTACTGCTCAGTAGGTGCAAAAAAAATTTTTTTTCAAGCTTGAAAGAAGCCAGTGAACACATGCAAGAAGTGCTGTGCAACTAACCGCTCGTGCACCTGAACACTATTTGGCTCCTCCTTTCATGCTTGAAAAAAACTTTTTGAAAAGAATATTTTAGAAATTGATTAATTATTAATGAATATGTTTTAGGCAAAATGCATGAAGTAGTGTGACTGCCACTTCCATTTTCGGCGACATGAATTGACTCCATTTGCATGTCGAAATCCAGCTATACATGGTGCGTGTTTTGAGCTGGTTCTGTAATTTAGGCTGGTTTTGACTAATTGAAGCTTCGCACCCTAATAATGGATTCAGCCTAAAAAGAAATTGGTACATAAACGGTCGCTGTCAGTACTCCATACTCCTCTTAGTGCAAAGTGCTTGTGAGCCAAGAAGTTGGTAGTTCTAAGCAGTATTTCTCATTTTGACCTGGTGTTATAGCCCACTTACTATGATGCCATGCTGCTCAGTCATGCTGGTCCCAGCTTCAATCTAGGCCATGGCAGCTGCCCTCCAATGAGGGTAAAATGCAATAACGCTTATGCACTTAGATTCAGGTGTACATTAAAGAAGCCAGGTTCCCAAAACTTTAGGTTTTGGAATGTAAAAGCCCATAATTTAATTTTAAGATATAAAGGTGCTTTATTAGGAGCAGGGGCATCATTTTGAGCTTTTACTGCACTGCCATGGCACAAAGAAGCTCCAAGTAAATAAAAACAATTTCTTAGACAATGTACTTATCTTGCAAACATTTACAAACACTTCTCTGCATGCACCTCTGTTGCTGTTATATCTAGATCCGTATGCCAAGGCGGGTTATGATGTTAGAACATGTTTCAAACTTTTTTTTACCGCTTTAAAGTTGTTGGTTACTTTGCATCTCACTGTGTCGAACGCACATTTCAGTGCATCAATTTCTTCAGAAAGTGCACTCCTCTTTATTTATTTGTGCATGCAAAAAGGGTTCAGAATAACTGCTTTCTGAAGGTCTGCATAACAAGCACAAAACAATTCTATGTAGGCTGCACAAAGAGAAAGGATTGGTTTGTAAATATGTTATTTAGTTCTTAAAAAAGAGGCAGCTGTCAGTATTCTGTTCCAAAGTAAAAATTGCCCCTACCTGGCTCTGCTTCATTTTCCGATGTTGATGGTCCATTCGGGGGCACTCAACTGATAGGCTGCACTTTGGCGATGTCGGGTGTGCTGTCACCAGGCCCAAGGTCGATCGACATCCTCACCAAAAGTCGAGTCCAAACGCTATAAAAGAAATATCTCATCATTTTGCTATCAGTTTTGTCATCTTGCGTGTTTCACACACGGCCGTCAGTGAAATATTTCGTCACTTGGACAGTGAAAGAAATTCAAGCATTTTCTGGCAGCCAAGCTGATGATGATGATGTGTGGCGTTTTATGGCGCAAGGGCCAGGTTTGGTCAAAGAGCGCCATGACAAGTGGTAATGTTGACGATGTATTATGGAAGATGTGACTTGGCTGTAAACTGGCCTAAAAGTTGTCGCTGTAAAGTGCGTAAAATCTACGTGCTATAAAATTATGGCGATGTCTAATGACGAATACTATGAACATTAAAATCCATCGAGGAAGAATGATGCAAAATAGAAAATATATAGGATGGTAAAATTACTTGGAGCACTGCTGCCTCGCCAGAGCCCTTGAAACACAAGGGCCTAGAGGCATGTGCTATAAGAAAGAGCTATCACAGTGGCATCCTCTGAAGAGAGGGCGGCAGCCAAGCTGAAAACACAGTAAATGGAGAACATTAAAGAGCAAATGCAGTTGTCACCTTATATTGATCAAGTACAGCAGAAATGGAAAATAAATCGGTGATACTGCGTCTGTTGGCTTTGAATGCAAGAAACGTAAAAACAGGAACTTGCAGCCACGCCACTTTGAATTTCCCGCGTTTGCTACACCTCACAAGTTTGGCATCGTCCGGTACTCGGGGATAGTAACCGCTTAAAATCAAGATGAACGAGCGTCGGCATAAATTAACAAGATACTTAACCAGGCAATATTGGCGCATAAAACAACTCACGTAGCGAAGCTACTGTCAATTACCCGATGACGCATCTGCGGGCGAATTCAAAAAGGAAAGAGTTTCATTTGTTTCACGCCTACTAAGCTAAGACAGAATTCGAGTTTCTTACTAAACTATACTGGATATTTACGCTCCGAATAAAACGCTGGAAATTTTGTTACGTCACATTGCATACGTATGAAAGTGAGGAAATCGCTTTTGTTGTATTCTGCCCAGACGGCATGCAGCAGCTACCTCTCATGCAACAAAAGCATGAAAGTTGTACTCGTGACACCGAAAACAAGCATATACAGCGCCAACGTTACGCCCCTTGGAGTTGGAACTAAGCACGATAAAGCCAGTTAGTTTTCTAGCTTTCATAACGCCATGAACACGACCAAACATCGAGCGAAACAACTCTCTGCTCTCGAAAATTATTACCGCTTCCATTTATATACTTATCGCTGCCACAAGCAAAAGTCAATGGGCTAGCTGTCCACAAGCCGCAGATTAGACTGACAGCAACATATTACGGTAACGTAAAACAATTTCCACGCTAACTTAGCAGCCGCGGTGTGCTCTAAATGCCAAAGTTCTCGTTTGCCGCTCGAAATTCACACCATGATGACGGGCACTGCATCTTTCACATGAAATATTGCACGCTTTGCGCCGGAGCTCAATAGGAGGGCGAAACGCATTTGCACGTACCTGAAATCCGCATGCCGGAAAGCCGTTGACGCTTCCGAGAACAGGGCGCACAGCCATACACCCGTACGGCGGCTTGACTTGGACGTGAGGCACTTCTACCAAACATTTCACATGCGACATGCTTCACACCGATTGCGCGAACACCAAAAAATGACGCAGGCCGCATTGCGACGCCGAGAAGACGTGCATCCACCGATGAGCTGCGTGCGCGGATTGCAGAGAACAAAGCCATACAAAACGTTAGGCGCGAGAAGATGGCGGCTCTCGTTGCGAAGACGAAGCGAACGAAGCAATGACGCGCGAATGAATGTTGCCAACTGTTGGTTCCGCGTTATGCCGGCGGTGGTGGCTTTAGTGGCGTGTGTTGCGGCTGTCTAATTTTTTATTTCTTTTTCCCAAACAGTATAATTAAGATCAGTTATTTGTTTGAATTTTTAACTGTGTCATTTGGCATTATCTTTGTCTTTTTATGCTATTAAGCGGCCAATTAGGGCCTCCCAGGTTCGCGCGCGCCAGCTGCGCGCGCAAATCTCAGAGGCCATAAGACAACTCGTTAGGAGATGCCGTTCTTGCCGTTAACGTTTCATCATCGTTTCTTCAACTGAGATAGGTAGTGTCCCTTTTCCCGGGGTTGGGAGGGGGCGATCAAGACGGCATCGCTCCGCGGGGCGCCGAGGAGTGGGTTGGTGTTGGTTCTTATCGCGAAATTCGCGAACCCTGCGATTTTTTTTATAACGTAAGCATTTCTATACTTCTCCAACAAGAAAAAACATCCGTCCGTCAGTCCGTACCACACGATACGTTTCAAAATAGAACCCGCAACAGCGAGTGAATTCACCTTCGTGCTAGCTCTCGCTTCAACGCGACCGAAGCGGCGAGAATACTGCGCTCACGAAGCTCTCAGCTCATGCCGCACTATGCGCTTTTCGCAGAACACTTTCAAGATAGGTGTACGCGCGTCTGTTTTCAAAGCGAAGTAAACGGTGCGAACACAGCGCGGGAAGGTTTCAGCAGTGGGCACACTCTGTCCACAATGCAGTTCGCTTTCAAGATACGGTTCGCGCGGCCGTGCCACAAGCAGCCGCCGCCGGAGAACGGTTGATAATGGTTCGACGCGGATGAGGAGGGCTAAAGAGCGATAACAGCTCAAAACGAACGGAACGTCACCAGCGCGGCTGGCCCCGCCACCTGCAGTACTTTGCTTGCGCCGCCGACCAGAGCAGCTCGTGTCGCCGCAGCGCTGTCGCTTATACTTGTCGGCTCAAGGCTCATAACATTGATAACGACACGGACTGCGTGTAGATGAGGAAGAGTCACAATGCTTACGCACACTTAGACAAATCCGAGAGGAGTTCCGGTGTGATTTTTTTTTTACCGGAAATGTACAGTCAGCGGTGGGACCCAGAGTTGACAATGCCTGTAAGAGGGGTGCCAAGCTTTTTTTTTTTTGTGAGGGTCTTGCCCAGCTCCCAAAGATCTGCTCAAGCTAAGACTTGCTGATGGCTGTATGGGTTTTTTTTATTGTCGCATGCCCTCGAACTGCCACAGATCCTACAGTGTAATGGCATTAGAGCAGTATTCACGTGCAAAGGTAAATGCAGCCGGTAATTGGGCTGCCTAAGGTTTGCGGCCCGGCGTCAGCTGCCCTCCCGTCCCCCGTTTCCGTTGACAAGTTGCAGGGAGGGGTCTAGAGCAATCTTACACCCTCTCCCGACAGTGGCGTAACCAGAAAATTTTTTCGTGTGAGGGGGGGGGGTCCCAATTGGCCGTGGAGGGGGAAGGAGCGGGGCCATTGCCAAAGCAGCAAAACTTTTACTGTTAGTGAGCGTTACAAGTGCCCGGCGTGCCCCACTTGGCTACGCCGCTACTAGCCCCCCTCCCTCCCCCCCGCGCAATCGACGCAAATCGAGCTATCAGAACGTGCATGACACGCATGCATGACATAACATGAATGACATGCCGCGAAGCTAGCAAGGATGTCGTCACGTCATCATCATCATCAGCTTATTCTGACGTCCATCGCAGGACGAAAGCTTCTCCAGCGATCTCCAATACCCCGGTCTTGTGCTAACTGGTTCCACGTGTCTTAAAGTTTCCCAATTCCATCACGTCCACATTATTCTCTGCCGTCCTCGACTGTGCTTCCCTTCCCTTAGCACACATTCTGCAACTCCAATAGACCAGCAGTTCTCTCCCTTACGCATTGCAATGTCTGCCCAGCACGACTTCTTCCTCATAATGTCAACCAGAATATCAGCTATCCCCTTTCGCTCTCTAATCCACATCGCTGTCTTCCAGTCTATTATAATCATGCCTAATAATTTTCATTGCATCGCTCGTTGCGCGGTCCTCAACGTCTTCCAAAGCTTCTTTGGTAACTTCCAAGTTTCGGCCCCATACGTTACTAACGGTAGAAAGCAATGGTTAGCAGTAAGCTCCCTGGTCATGATTTAGTAATGCCTGCCGTAAGCTCTCCAGCTAATATTTTATTTTTGTTAATTTCCTTGATCAGAGGCCCCTGCGAGTAATTAACCTCAATAAACGTATTTCTGCGCAGGTCCTAGAGGCTGACTGCCGACCATGACATTCGTTCTCTTGCCAGGCTGCGGAACATTACTTTTCTCTTCTGCATACTAACTCTCAATCAGACTTACTTTCTTCGGCAAGTTCCTCAAACGTTTGTTGCAAATAGTCTGCAGCGTTGCTGAGTATGCCAATGTCATCTACAAACCGTAAGTTGGTGAGCTATTTACCGTTAGCCCTCACTCCTAACCATTCCCAGTCTAACTGGTTGCACACCTTTAAGCATTGAGTGATAGCATTGTAAATATTTTGCTATTGATCATATGAAGCCTTTTGCAGATATCTGGCTATGCAAAGTCTGCGCGTTAGTGTCATCCGTTCGATATCAACATTCGTGGGAAACTTCGTTTTTGACCACTGTTCGGAGCCAGTGCGCTGCTGCCTAGGTGCCCCGATCTAATCATTCCAGCTACCTGATTCAAGCGCAGGTAGCGCGCGTTTCATGTACAGCCAATATCAACGCCTTAACTGGCAATGTTCATTTATCATATACTGTAAGCTTGTTCACTTACTCCCTTATAATTAGGGTGTAAATTAGAAAGACTGGGGTGTTCCAAGGGTGTTTTCTTGTTGAACGCCCTTTTGCGCTGAAAAAGGGTGTTTCAAGGGTGTTTACAAGGGGTGAAAAGATGAATACACCCGCATTACACCCATAAGGGTGTGAAAATTTTAAGAGTGTGGTGCGCCTTGTATGAGTGGTATTCCATTCTGCTAAGGAGAGTGTGTGTGCTAGAATGCGAAGTTGTGTCGCAGCGTCGGTCTTTGAGAGAGGAATGGGGACGCAGCTGTCTTGTTTGTTTAACGTCCGAGCTAATTGCAATGAAAAAACAAGATGAACGCATCAGGTACTTAGCGCACGAAAACAACCGTAGCGTTTCGATCCGCCTGTCGCCAATATCTTTGTGCAGCTGACAAGAATCACTGGTACCAGGAGGGAGCCAAGGGCATCGGCGAGCGGCTGGCGCGTCAGCCCAACGTGGGCCGTGCCCGCAACGTCGTGCTCTTCCTGGGCGACGGCATGGGCATCCCGACGGTGACCGCGGCGCGCATCTACAAGGGCCAGCGGCTGCACAAGCAGAGCGGTGAGGAGCAGCTGCTCTCGTGGGACCGGTTCCCGCACGTGTCCCTCTCCAAGACCTACGGCCTGGACGTGCAGACCTCGGACTCCGCGAACACCGCCACCGCCTACCTCTGCGGCGTCAAGGCCAACGTTGAAACGCTCGGCGTGGACTCTCGCGTCAAGGTGCGGGCACATTTACCGGAGACGACTCTGCAGCATAGCGGCTGCAGCATGCAATGTTGGCTGGCCACGAAAAAAACGAAAACAAAACAAAGTTTATTATGACGCAATCCGAGCGCACGAAGTGCAAACACGTAGACGAAGACACCTTGAACATTTTATGTTAGCACGTTACATGAATGGTCTTCTGTCAGTCATGGCACGTTCAGCCAAGCTTACGTGTTATCTGTGAGTTTGTTTTTCCTTCCCAACGTTGATATGCCTTTAAGTTGGCCACAAGAACATGTCTGTTTTGTAAAAATGTGCTCGGAGAAATTTCGTCCATGAGCGAAAAAGAAAGAATTAGGAGGAACTGCGAATAATGAACGTCCTAAGGCCCGTCTGCTTTTCACGTGCTGCAGTTTGAAAGGTTTCAGCCTGACTTAGTTTCCTTGGCGGGCCAGCGTTTAAAGGCTGGCTTTGGTAAAAGACGCGCAAAGCCCATTGATGGTTGATTCAAGCTATTGTTGCAGTATCCGCTAATCTGACATCAGAAACGCTAAGCTACATTGAAAGATATGGCGTGTAGACATTCATCGTAGGTGCGTTAATCTTCGTTCCCCCCTTTTCAGTGTCTTTTCCTATGTATATTGTTGCACATTGAGCCCGAAGCGTTTGCACACACGGCTGCCCAAATATAAAGGTGTCTCCTTCTAGAAGTCGCATCACCTAATTCCACTCGTCGCGACATTTTTTTTTTTTCGCGGGAGTGCGTAAGCATAAGCTAGCGCAAAATAACAATGCCGGCTATACTCGCTGACAACATTGAGCCCCGCGTGCTCGCATCGCCCGTGTCCTCCGCAGAGCGGCGTCTGCCACAACGACAGCAGCACGCACCTGCCGAGCATCATGCAGTGGGCGCAGGAGGCCGGCATGTGGACGGGCATCGTGACCACGTCCAAGGTGACGCACGCCACGCCGGCCGGAAGCTACGCGCACTCGGGCCACCGCGACTGGGAAGCCGAAGTGCCCGGAGGATGCGACGCCAAAGACATTGCCTACCAGCTCGTTCATCACAACCCCGGCGCCGGCTTCAAGGTAGGAGCGTGCTTTCACTCGCCGCCAGACTCGTCGCAGTAGTGTATGCCCCATTCCCAGAGCGACTGTATACGATACACTGCAGTAGAACGGCTTGGTTGGTAGAGATTCATTTGGAACCAAAAAACAAAGAACGCAGCCGGCAAAAACGCAATAGAACAGGTGGATGCAGCTCCATGTCCGCCTCTTAGTATCTTTGATTTTTGTGCGCTGTTTTGGTATTTTTCGTGCTCCTACATGATAAACACGTGAGAAGTGTATTTTTTTATTGACGTTAGAATACACCCTAACGAGGAACACAAAGTGATGTGAAGCTGTAAAATAATTATTGAGTTATCAATTAATTTTTTTCGCTACAAAAAAACTTAAGAAGTATTCCAGAAAATTAACGCTAAGCTTCATTTGTTTAGTAATTACACCGCCGCAAGACGACGCCAGCGACGTAAAAGTATCGTCTGGACATTTTGGGTATTTTTAGATTAATACTTCAAAAGTCCTGCAACGTGAAGGGCTTGACTGAATTCTCACATACCTAATCCCCTTGCTAGCAATGCAATTATTAAGCCCTACAGGCGCCGTTAAAATTCGTGAAATCGCTGGGGGAAGTTGCGAGAATTGTCACCAACTTCGCTCGCGTTAAGATTGACTCATTCACAGTCGCACAAGTTTGCTGTTCCATGAGTCCAGCCTGTTATATTTTTAGGTAATTCCATCCTCCATATATCTGTTTGCTTAGAAGTGCCGTTTTTTGTATTATCTTTTTGTTATTTCTGCACGAATAGGACGGCACTTGCTGTATTCCTCTGAGCAAGGGTCCGAAACAATATAGACAGCCTTCATAATAATCCACAGCAGTCACAGCAGAAAGTAAAGGAGATAAAGTCATGTAGTTGCGGCTACGCCAGGGCATGAAACACGTATCTTAATTGAAAGCAAAATAATGTTTTACAACATTGATGCATAGTAACGTTACGCTTCCCGAAACACCTTATATGAGAGATGCCGATGTGATATTACGTACATGAGCACGTAAATTGTTTTGCATCAACCTAACATTGTGCGGTGTTCCACGTGGTCTATTCTTCAGCTCAGGGCGAGCATCGTTTTTCCTATTTAAGTACTTGCTAACCGTACAAATATTCCCATGAGCAAACTGCTCGACGGATTCTAGCCACATCTGATGCATTCGTGAGAACTTATAATTCCAGCAACACCAGTAAGCAGAACAACGATTTTTGATGTCACGCATTTTGCAAAGTAATTATGAAAATTGGTGGGTTTAAAAAAAAATCAAAGCACATCTTTTTCAAACCAGTAATAATGCACCATGAAAAAATGTCGCCGTTCTGTAGAGTACATCTGTTAGGCCATCTAAGGAGGAGAAAATTTCAGATTGCAGCTCACGTTAAGTGATACAGTGCTTACGAGGCTTTTGCAGAAAAAGCACTTATGAAGCAGTATATTGAGTTTCAAGGCGTCATTTCGTCCAGTTTTCATGTTTCTATATGCTCAGTTTGCATAATTGTATAATGTCGTTATTTGATAACTATTACTGATGTGCGCTGTGTTGAAAACTTGGTGCATGGGTTCCCTTTTTTTCTATATCGCAATTTTCATGAATTTCTGTAAAACAAGTAACGAGCTTTAAATATCAGTTTCCTGCACTCACTAGGTTCGAGCTTTCTCTCTTACGTGCAATAAGCCTAATTGAGATTGTGCAGTGGATGCGGAAATGAGCAATATCACCGTTCCTATTTATTTATATTGGAGCTGCAGAGCTACAGCTTGCTCTTAAAGACAGTGACAGCGCAAAAACACCAAGTACGTGAAGGGAGGCGGACAGGCTCAAGCACGTGTGTCTATCTGCCTTCTGCTATCCTGTTTTTCTTTTTTGCTCCGCTACCGCATTTAGGAGAGAACCCCAAGCACCCGCCGTGGTGGCGTAGTGGCCACGGCCTTGCGCTGCTAAGCCCGAAAGCGTGGGATCAAATCCCGGCCACAGCGGCCGCGTTTTCATGGGGGCGAAAAAAAAAAAATACCGCCCGTGCACCGGCATTGGGTACTCGCTAAAGAACCCCAGGAGGTCAAAATTAATCCGTAGTCCACCACTACTGCGTGCCTCGAAATTGTATCGTCGTTCTGGCGGGTAAAACCAAAGAATTAGTCGCAATCAACATAGCCCTATTCGCTGCATTCTAACAGCACGACGAGGGTATATGCGGACTGCACGTTCACCTAGATGCAGCATAGCAAAGCATGTTATGGCGTGATTGACGAGGGACAGTCTGCAGTGAGAACACAACCGGAAAGAGCGTCACTCGCGTTTATTCAAATCAGACGCGATCACTTAAAGCTCAGGTGCCAGCGTGACGCGAACACACTTGGGCGACGCAGTCAGACCGTGGAGGCGAAATTGCGAATATGCACGTACGAATTTGTTCTGTGCTGCGCAAAACAACACGCGTATGGTTGACATTGTAACAATTACCAAGTAACAGAAAACAAAGCGGACGGGCACATTCGTACGTACAACTTAAAAGATGGTTTAGCTGCGGCAGCAAACGGCTCAAGTTCGAAACGGCCGACCTGTAAAGGGGGCGATAACAGTCCTGCCGCCACGTGGACCGCCGAGGCCCACGCGAACATTCAATAGGCGTGTCACGTGTGTGGGTACCATTCCTGAGTTTACGCCGAGTCCTTGCGAACCTTGTCTCTTGTGTGGCCGCTTTCAACGGAGTGTTTCAGCACGACACGGTGGGCGCGAGCACGCAAAAATACCATCCTATAGCTTTGTGCGTTCTTCGTATCACGCGATGGCTTCGCACAGAACGTGCAGTCGCCTGCAGCACAATAACGTCGTGATCAACGCATCATTCGAAAATAGCTGTCATTAGGCAAAGTAAAACGTATATATATATAACAGAAAGCATATTTTCGCGCGGGCGTCACATTGATTGCCAATGCTCACATTGGTTAGAGGAACCTTGTGGTGGGCCCCGGCATAAAAGGTTTTCGCGTTAAAAGCTTTGGCCTAACACTATAAGGAGATGCCATCGTAGAAGCAGTTCCACCACAGAAAAAAAAAAAAAAAAACTCACGCATACACACAGTGTAGTACTCCGAATTAATTTAGCTATGCGGGCTTCCAGCGTGCACCTGAATCTGTCACCAGCCTTCTTGCTCGCCTCCTCCATCGCAATGCGACAGCCGTGACAGGGACTCGATCCCGCGATTTCGTGCTCAGCGGCCTATCGCCCCTCAGCTGCTGCCGCGGGAAGCAAACGATCGTGAGACACGGAACACCGATCGCCGGACAGGTCTTCATCGATGAGTGACCCTTTGCGAAAGATGCCCTTCATAAGCTCCACATTTTCCGACATTTCCAAGCGCACTACGCAACGGCAGCGCAACTTTTTCAACGAACGGCACGACTATGCCATTTCCAACCTACTCGTTCGCAAGCTTACACATCAAATAAGACGCGTGCTGGTCTGGATGCCGCAGCTGCTGCTACGTTTACAAGGTGTATGAGGCACGAACCGGATTTCCCTCGAATGCGCATCCGAGTCACTGAAGCGACCCTATTAGTCAGCGCGCACGCACTTTCCACAATGGGAAAGGCTTAACCACTGCTATTTGCATTTATTCATCGCCTGACACTGCTGTTGTATGCGCACTTGTTCTGCGGATAGCTGCGCCAGGATGACTTCAGGCTGTTGCTAAGCGTCTGTAGTGGGCTAGTCCTGGGCGCGACGTCGAGGGTTGGCTGCACTCACTGAGGGATTCGCGAATTGCTCCTAAAGACAGCGACAACGCAGACACAAATTTCGCGAAGGTAGGCAAATAGACGCAAGCACCTTTGTATATTTGCCTTCTCCTCTCCTGTTTGTTTACAGCTGATACCGTAGGAGATATCAATATATGACAGCGGGGTGTGCAGTGCAGTTGTTGCTCTTGATTTCGAGAACACTTACAATGCTTGGAAATCAGCTGTCCCTTTATTTGCGTAGCCCAGGCAAGGACCACGCCCGCTCGTCTAGTCACCATCCCGCACGCGCACTGCCCTCCGGTTTCTCCGCTTCGCGCCATTATCTCGGCGTGGCAGCTGCCGCCATGGTTACAGGCTGCGCGATCGTCTGTTACGACAGTGGTTCCGGGTTCTTCAATTTTTTTTTATTTCGGCAGCCGTTGTCAGACTGAACGCCGCTCGCAACAGCCGCGTCACATCAGGGAGGAGCTTTGCGCCGATTCTAACTCGTTTGCATGCGTAATCATGCGAAGGACAATGAAAATGTGGAGTCGTATAGCTCGGAGCACAGAAACGCTAGAATTATTGAAACTGATGCTCTGTAGAAACACGACTGCCTCTAATTTTCAATACAAACATACCCACTTACTGCTGTCAACAAAACATTTATTATGCAATTTTATTTAATTGAATGGGCTGCTGACACGATAATTATCACCACACTTTGTGTCCCCCTATAGTCGCATAACTTATTCGCACAGGTGGTCTTCGGGCGCCTTCCAGTGCCTAATTTTAAGAAAACCAGAAAGCTTAATTTTGAACACCCGGTATATTTGACCTTTTGTGAAAATGTCTCTTACCTTTGTGTATTACCTGACAGCGTTTATTCCTGCAAAGGCCGAAGATAGCATATTCTGCGAAGACATTACTGCGTTCTCGGATAGCATATTTGTGACAAAAGCAAGCCCTGTGGGAAAAGCATTATCATCAGCGGTCGCAAAGACAAACGTAGAGAGCGAGTTGCAAAGCTAATCAAAGAGCAATATTTTCTGAGTGCTCAGCACTACGGCTGTTTTACTATTTTTGTCCTCAGCGGTAAAGCAGATAACATAGAGCACACGGATGAATATGAAATGGTTCTGCCTGTGCGCATCATAGAAAAATGGCAGTTGCAGGTGGTCTTCGTGTTTCTTCCAGCGCATAATTTTAAGAAAACGAGTAAGCTTAATTTTGAGCACCCTGTATCTTCGTATCTGATGCTGTCGTAGTGAAAGAAGCCAACTCTGCCATTCTCCTACACTTTCGAAAGGGCTGCTGGGAAAGGCAATTGTATAGTTAGCGCTGTTGCGTTTATTTTCTCTTCGCTGTTTGTGTTTTCGCGCCTCTTCTTGGAAAAGGATTCATGACGACCCGCCCATTCGCTACATAGCGAAGCTCTTCGGCCTAGTTCAGGCGCATTGAGGCACGCTTATATGATCGCGCTAGACGCAGCACAAGATTGCAGCCATTTCGTGCTCAGCTTAGGCTACAGTTCGGTCGAAGCAACGCTTGCACGAACAGTTTTCGATAATGAGACCAAACCCATTGATTCTAGTAGGCCAGTTGATCTGCCATGCTCACGTGGGACCTGCGGGTAAGAGGTTGCTCCGTATCCGCCGCAATGGCCGTGTGAGGCGCTGCAGGTAAAACACGCCGAGGTGGAATGCACGCAAATATCCACGAAAGTGGACGACCGGGAGGCGCCGCGCTAGATTTTCTTTTTTTTTTAGATACTAGAATGACATGCTGCGCGCAAACACGGCGCCGGCTCCTGTTTGACTCTAGAACGCGTGTTAGAAAAACAAGATAGTGTTGCGCTATTACAAACAAGTCAAAATAACATGTCGACATTACAAATAAACTGCGAAAGCAATAATGCGAACAGTCGCATGATACAGCAATGTTTTAAAGAAGCACTCAGGCAAGAAATGGGAACAACGATACTATCACGTGTACAAATGAAGTACGCTCTTAAAGACGAGACTATTTTAATGAGTATTAAACACGTGACAATGCGGCTTTAAGTGTTGAAGTACCGCACGCTTAATGAGCAACACGTACGCTCGGTCTCCACCTGCGGCATGGTAATTTTTTTGTACACTTTCTTTTTCCTTTACCTTACTATTTCTTCATTCCAATTGAACAAAGCGATTAACTTCTTTAGTTTCTATTTATTGTCCGTGACTTTGCATTGTGTCTAAGAAGTTCGAGCCCCGGCCTCGGGCCTCTCTAGCGTGCTCGGCCTTCCACTGGTCATTAATTACCTGTGGTATCGGAAACACCATGTGGAGTTGTCCGCATTCGTTACGATTACTTAATGCTGATCATTGTATTGCGGAACTTGACGCTCCGGCTATTTGGCGTACTTCCATCAAAACGTGGTCGCGACGGGTTGTGCAGGGACATCGCCGTCGTGCTCGACAAGGAAAAGCGTGATGGCTGCTCAGTCGTCGTGAGGCGTCGCCCCTAGCACTGGCCACTCGAGCGATAAAAATAAAACGAGAACTGTCGTCCTGTACGCAGAGATCAGACAATGGCCCTGTTTTACGAGGGACGGCTGTGTGCACGCGATGGACACTCCGGCGAGAGTGATGCGTGAGCACGGCAAAAGGCGGCGCTCGTCGCCGCTGCCACGGAAAGCCACGTGTGCACCACGCTTTTGCACGGCGCGGACTTGCGTTTATCAAAGCGCAATATATTGAAACCTGTGCATTTAGTTGGGGTGGCTGTGAGGAATTAACTGACGCACACAGGCGCATTTGCAGGGCAAAGACACACACACCTGTTGAGCCTAGGCATACTAGCGGTGCAGTGTCAGTCATCATGGGGCCTTCGAGCCGTGGCTTTTCGAGTGTGCTTTGCGGGAAATGCGTGCGATCTCGCGGAGCTGCTTTACGCCTCCATCCCGTGTACATGGCACACCTATTTCTTTCGGTGCGTTCACGGGTGCTGATTAACGAACCGACTATTCCGCCGGAGATCAGAGTAGAGAACAGGCAAACCTTTTTCGCAGCCTAGGAGTGGAGGCAATTAAGGCAGCGTGTAGTAGGGGCAGACGCGCCGTCGAAAAACACTACGTGTGAATTCGTCTCGGACAACACGCCCAGACCGTGATGTCTGTTTTTCTTGAAATGCGTATTCAAAAATTTGCAGCCACCCGTGCAACCAGACACAACAAAGCGCTGTCACTGCCACGGTAACTTCCCAGGAGTTTTCTTTTTTTTTTTTCTACATTGACGGGTTGCATTCGTTGCAGTGACGCGTAAGTAGTTCAGCACTGTGGAACAGCCTTAGACAAAGTAACATGAACAACGTCAGCTACGCACTGGCGTAGAAATATGGCGCACGATGCAAGGCTCCAGATGAAATCTCAAGGGTTTTTCATTGCGTCTTTTGCGAAGTTTATCACAATTTGGTCACTTCTGCCTACCACTGCTATTTTCATATACCACACATATCGCGGGATTTTCAACACAGTCGCCATTCGATGTCTTGATGGGACAAGCAGCACATTTAACACTGCATTCGTTACGTCGGCGAGGCCTCAAACGGTCTCTCAGAGCAATCTTTCCTGGAATGTTGCGGCACGATAGCATTTAGACAATTACGCAGTTAATACACATGCAATTTTATTAGAAGGTCTTTATAGATTTTTCTTTTCGTTGTATTTTTCATTGTTGTGCTATTTGAAACAACTGTTCAAATGGTGCTAAATGACCCTACTCGTTGGTTCTCACGTAACAATATTTTACAAAATTTTCCGACTAAGAAGCTTCCCGCGTTTATTTATTATTGCTTTCCCTTTATGGTGCGGCCCAGAAACGTGAAATAATTGACAATGACAATACTAACTGCAAGATGTCAGCGACTTCGCAGAAATTTTGCATAAGGTTTCAATGGTATAATGCGAATTTGTGGATACTATTGCGTATTGCTTAACGAACTTTAGGTCTATAAAACTACACTTCTACGTTCTCTCTCTCAGGAGAGAGAGAGAGAGGCTACAATGAATCTTGGAGAGGCTTGCCTGGTGACACGCCTAGCATGCTCTGCGTTGCTAAAGGACAAGAGACAGCACGCTGTGTGCGCAGCCGTGGTTATAGATTATGTCGTCCCTTTCGCTCTAAGACGGAGTCGTCTTGAGGCATACGGCCCCGTCCTATGCTAGGTACAATGCCGTGTCGCTTTTTGATGTAAACACTGTGCGAAAGACTTTCATTTTTGCTTCTGCGTACAACGCTATGACGGTCTTCTACCACGGCTTGAAAACTCAGCACGAACACAATCCTCCGTGATGTTTTTTTTTATGCGAGTCAGCTAGGTTTAACGCCGTCATCGTATACGTTCTTTATTCACTTCACGAACGGCGAGTATCGAAAGAAGCGGCCTCACGTTATCGTGTGCGCATTGATGCCACTTCCCGAGTAGCGCACGTCTTGCGTATCGCCTTCCACATCGCGTACGTGGCGCTTGCGGTGAACTGACCGTGACACTGACGTAAGGCAGTCCACGCGGCCGGAATATGCTAAAGGAAAGCGGTTCTCACACTCCTCTCTTTCTCGCTCTCCACGCTTCCCCGTTTTTCCTTGTGTCGAGGTCGCCCGCAACACCGTGGCGGCTCTCTGCCTTCCGCGCGAAAGGTGGATGGATGCGGGCCAGAGAAAACGAAAGGAAGACAACCAAAAGAGGTGTTTTTGGAGAGAGAAGAATGCTCCATAAGGGCCTCGCTGGTGCGGCTCTTTCTGCGAAGCGGCGCGTGCTGGTCGACAGGCAGCTTTCAAAGAGGCGCGTCAGCTCCGGTGTTTTGAAGAGCCAGCGTGCGCGCTGGCGGAATTGAGTGCGTGCCCTTCGACGTGGCTGCAGCGCGCACTGTCGTAAACATGAGCTCTGGGAGCGTGCGTGGGAGGCATGGCCTCGTCTGCTGCGCGGCTAGGAGCTATTCTCTGGTCATATGAGCGGCACCCAATGTTTGCTTGCTACGAAGGGAGTAACGTAGCGCGCGTCAGCAGTTGCGTCAGAAAAACCTGATCTACGGATGCTAATTTCTTCGTTCTGAATTAGTATGCTAAATTATAACTCGGGCCTCCTTCTTTTATCAGCGGGTTTAGAAACGGGTGTTTGCATGTAGGCTGCAAGAGCATAATATGCAACAGGTATTAAACGAAATGAACTAGTCCTTATGATACACGTGACCAACAAACTTTTCGTTGTCAAAAAAAAGAAAAAAAAAACATTGACGAAAGGAAACTAAGTAGAAAGTTCTAATAAATTACAGTAATGCATTGGTTCTGAGCAACATAGTCTGGTTTGTTAATCCCCAAACTAAGGAAATCAGCATACGTGGACGAGTCACGCAGACGCGGAACATTCAGACTTTTCTAACTTTCTGTAAAAACATCACAAAGTTACCCAAGGTGACAAAAAATTTACTTTCATGACGAACACCATCTGGACGAAACGCTTTTGGCGAACTACTGCCCAAGCCAGCGTATCAAAAATGTATCGGTGGCAGGAATGAAAATTGTGATTTTTGAGAGTTTCAGTCTTGTCTATCGCGTGACATCTTTCTTTCCTCTTGCAATAAAAGAAAAAAGGGCGTTGTTACTTTCGTGTCACGAAATGACGAACCACAAGGCGATACTGTTGCACACGGTAGCCGGCCGAGTGTTGAATGTGCAGCGAAAGGTTGGGAATAAAACGCGCGCATTTTGATCGTCTACGGACATGGGAAGGATTCGCGTGGTAGGACTATGAATCATTGATTAGTCGTAGAAGCGGGTGTTCCACACCTGAGTTTGTGACGTTTTTCACCCCCGTCATAGAAGCATGACGTCCGTTCCAAGCCGTCTCTTGCCCTCATGTCGTGCCACCGTATTGGTCACCCGGTGTTTAAAGCGCACGTGGCGGGTAAACTGCGATTGTAAATGTTGGCTGAAGTGAGGGAAATATTCCAAGCACTGCGCCGTCGCGACTGCGGAATTCGTTGCTTTGACACGGCGACATAATTAAACACTTTTGGAGGCCGCTACGCGTATCGGACGCCAACAGCGAATTGTAGGCATCACATCCGTGTGCGCCTAATTATCCCTTTAACTGGTGTCTCATGAACACTCTATAGAAAGTTCCACACAAACACTGTACTCGCATCATCTTTAAACTTCCTTTTTTTTAGTACCTTGAGTAGTTTATACGCATTGAACGCGCAACACTGCTTTTTCATATCGATATTGGTGTTGTACGCTCCTGTGACGCTACGAGAGGTTGGCCCCGATTCAGCCACCTCAGAAATTCGCGAGCCCAGCGTCGTGGGTCACTTGGAGAATTCGATAAATAAACTACGGACCCATCAATATTGCGCGTGGAATTACCGAGGGTACACCCAAAATCTGCTTGAGAGCACTCCCCTTTGGGATTCATGTAACTCGGAAGTTAGCGATGAGGATCATTACTAAAAAAAATATCACTCTTGACATCGCTGCTGATGCACACGGAGTGCTTTCCGTAATCGCTCGGTCAGCTGCATAGTACTTATATGTAACAGGTCTGAAGCAGAAACAGGGTTTGTACAGCTGTGAAATATCAAAGAGGACGCACGGTTCTGTCGTCGACGTGCAGTACTCCTAACACTGCATTTCTTCTGCACCACTGCCCGAAACAACCAAAAATATGCGCCCCCCATGCACTGATCCGCGATTGGGAGGCTTACAAACAAGAAAAAGGACAAACAATTTATATTTGCTTCCCTGAATAATATGCTGTAAAATATAGAATTGCTTTACGCATGTTTAAGCCCAACAGGATCGTGTGTGGTCAACTGTACTTCTTGCATTTGTTATTATAAAACAATTTTTGAGGGCTACAACTCCTACGATGTAGGCAGTCTTTATTGAGTGCGGCAATATTCAGGAAAAACTATAGGACGCTCTCATTTTCTATCATCATCAGCAGCAGCAGTAGCAGCAGTAGCAGCAGTAGCAGCAGCAGCAGCCTGGTTACGCCCACTGCAGGGCAAAGGCCTCTCCCATACTTCTCCAACTACCCCGGTCATGTACTAATTGAGGCCATGTTGTCCCTGAAAACCTCTTAATCTCATCCGCCCACCTAAATTTCTGCCGCTCTCAGTTACGCATTCCTTCCCTTGGAATTCAGTCCGTAACCCTTAATGACCATCGGTTATCTTCCCTCCTCACTACATGTCCTTCCCGTGCCCATTTCTTTCTCTTGATTACAACTAAGATGTCATTAATTCGCGTTTGTTCCCTCACCCAATCCGCTCTTTTCTTATTTCTTAACGTTATACCCATCATTCTTCTTTCCATAGCTCGTTGCGTCGCCCTCAATTTAAGTAGAACCATTTTCGTAAGCCTTCAGGCTTCTGCCCCGTACGTGAGTACTGGTAAGACACAGCTGCTATGCACTTTTCTCTTGAGAAATAATGGCAACCTGCTGTTCATGATTTATGATCTGAGAATGCCTGCCCAGCCTATTCTTATACTTCTGATTATTTCAGTCTCACGATCCCCATCCGTGTTCACTGCCTGCCCTAAGTAGAAGTATTCCCTTACCACTACCAGTGCCTCGCTATCTATCGTATAAACTCCTTTTCTCTTCCGATACTGTTAAACATTAATTTTCTGCAGATGAATTTTTAGACCCACCCTTGTGCTTTGGCTCTCCAGATCAGTGAGCATGCATTGCAATTGGCCTCCTGAGTTACTAAGCAAGGCAATATCATGAGCAAATCGCAAGTTGCTAAGGTATTCTCCATTAACTATTATCCCCAAGTCTTCCCAATCCAGGTCTCTGAATACCTCCTATAAGTACGCTGTGAATAGCATTGGAGAGATCGTATCTCCCTGCCTGACGCCTTTCTTTATTGGGATTTTGTTGCTTGCTTTATGGAGGACTACGGTGGCTGTGGAGCCGCTATAGATATCTTTCAGTATTTTTACATACGGCTCGTCTACACCGTGATTCCGTAATGCGTGCATGACTGCTGAGGTTTCGACTGAATCAAACGCTTTCTCGTAGTCAATGAGAGCTACATGTAAGGGTTGCTTATATTCTGCACATTTCTTTATCACCTGATTGATAGACAAATTTTCTATACCCTCTGATAAAACTGACTGTTGCTTACTGAACCAACCAGCTTTATTTGCGTGCTCTAGAATCTTGTCGAAAAACACACATAAAAAAGCAGACCTTAATAAAATGGTGAATTACTGAAGTAATGGTTTAAATAGCTAAACAAACCGCCGTGGTTGCTTAGTGGCCATTGTTGTGGGCTGCCAAGCACGAGGTCGCGGGATCAAATTCCAGTCGCCATGGCCGCATTTCGATGGGGGCGAAATCCGAAAACAACCGTGTGCTTACACTTAAGTGCACGTTAACGAACCCTAGGTGGTCGAAATTTCCCGAGTCCCTCAATATGGCGTGTCTCATAGATGATAACGAGATCGTGGTTTTTCCTCGTGAACTCCAATAAGTTATCTTTTTTGAAAGAGCTAAACGTAAAGTATTTCGTGGTACCGTAATTCGCGGCTACGAATGTACTCAGCACTGTGCGCGATTTAAATTTGGCTAAACTTATTCACGTCCATTCACGCTCCGTCCAAAAGAAACAGCGTGTTTGCAGTGTGGGCCGAATTCGCTACACGTGAAATCGGTCGTTCTTTCGAATGTAAACGAGCGTGTATGTACTGAATTTAGCGGTGCATTCTATCGATGCCCTCAACTCTGTGCAACGCTTGTTATGCAGTGCACTTCTGTAATTCGAAATGCGCCGCTACCTCTCCGATCATGACATCCAGAAACTGGCTTCAAAACAGGAAGCTGACTGTGGTCCTGTTCTGTAAGTGTATCCAGCTTTTCTGGACCCGAGGGTTTAGTTCGCGTGAGTTCCACCATGTGGCGTACTGACCTGAAATTTTTGAAACTTCCCGCCCAGACGACGACAAGAAAACAAAATAAAAATTATTCAGAACTATCTTTGCGCATTGAACTTCGCCACAATGCTTGTCCCACCAGCGTTACCAGTGTTCTTCGTAAAGCGTAGCCGCTCTTCAGTTGCAAATGACTTATCATTCTAGAAGCGTTTAGTCCCGACGAGCGATAATTGATTCTGCGCTTTTGATACGGTTCTTTCTTTTGCTTTTGCGTCTTTCATTTTGATGCTACGGAGTAAACAAACAACGGTAAGCGTCAGAAGTCCTCCGTGGCAGCCTTTCTTCAGTCGGCACACATTCCTAACGTCCGAACATCGCGCAGCGTCTACGAGAGATGCCGTTGTGGACGGCTTTTGGTTTTGACCTATTGATTTCGTTAAGGTGCCCCAATCATTTCCCTAGCGACATTGCTATCCCCGCAGGGGCATCTTCGTCAGCAGGCGTTTATTGTATTGCGACACCACGTACCCAAGCACACGAGGTTTGGACCCTCCCGTGTTTAGTCATGCACGGCTTGGCTGTGTCTGGGGAAAGGGGTTGGAGTATTAGCTAATGCTGGGTGTTTGGACCCTTATGAGCCCCCGGCGGAGACAACACACGCCTTTGGCATAGGCTTCAAATAGACGGCACCTTCAGACTGACCCACCTGGAGGAAATCGGCGGTCGCCTTTTCCTGTCCCCCTTTCAATCTTTTGCTTTCTCTCTTGCTGTTTCTTCTTTCCTGTCTTCTTATCACTTCTTCTCACTTCCGTATTCTAGGCGGCAAGGGTTAACCTGGTGTAATTATCTAACCAAGGGTATTTTATAGTTGGTTATGGCGGCGATGCATGGCTGGCGTCTTCAGGTATTCTCCCGACTTTGCAGCATCCCCTTGTTGGGCTCGGTGGTGGGTGGTCACCATCGCCGCCGAATTTTCAAACCTTGTATGGCAAACGCTTTTCCCCCACTGCCTGATCGCTGCCTGAGGAGCGGGCGCACCACTGAATTGCAACCGAAAGAGTCCTTTCCGAAATACCAAGTTGTTCACAGTCAACACGAAACTAAGACAGTTCGAATGATATCACCGTTTCTTGTAGCAAAATATCTCACTGAACCTATAGGCGCAAGTAATAAAGTAACAAAGATTGGAAGCGGTGATCTTCTCGAAGTTCGCGACAAGCGACAATACGACCGACTCTCGAAACTTGTAGCGTTTGGGGACATTCCCGTCTCAGTAGGCCTACACAGGACGATGAATACAGTGCGCGGAGTCATCTCGGAAGATGACCTTCTCGAATTTAGTAAAAGTAAATTACTAGAAAGATGGCAAGAACAGAACGTTGTCAAGGTGCAAAAGATTAAGATAAGACGAAATGACAAAGAAATACCAACTAGGCATATAATCATTAGTTTTGTAACCAGCATTCTTCCTGAAACAATTGAGACCGGTTACTGCACGCTTCCTGTCAGACCCTACACTCGAAACCGGCGTCGATGTTTTAAGTGTCAGCGTTTTGGACACGCGTGCCAAACCTGCAGAGGGCGCGCTACTGGTACCAAGTATAGCTCCATCGAACACTCTTCTGACGTTTGCAGTTCAGCAATCCACTGTGCTAACTGTGAAGGAGACCATCCTGCTTACTCGCGATCCTGCCCCTCGTGGAAAAACGAGAAACATATCAAAGAACTCAAAGTGAAACTAAATCTGACTTTCGCAGAGGCACGCAAGCGTTTCTATTCCAACAATCAGTCCAGTCCTTCCTACACCGATGTGGCGCGCCGGGGGGCAGCACCACATCATGTGGCGGCCGCCCAAGTCACACACAAAGTGATGGCGGTCACGCCATCAGCCCCCCTGTCTGGAAGAGCCAGCGCTGTTCCGGCCCCCGCAAAGGAGTGCCAGCAGACCCTCGACCCTGTTGAACCCAGGGCCACTGCCCGTGCGGATCGGCCCAACACTCCCACGAAAATGCCCGCTGCGTGGGCAGTATCCACTGCCTCAGACGAGGTGACGAATACGACCACAACTTCGGTGTCTCGGACGCCCAAGGAATGGCGCAGCTCCTTCTAGTGCGCCGCGAAGAAAGAAAAATCCCGTATCACGGGGCCTGGAAAGGTCTCGTGAGCTAATCTGATCTATATCTCTTAGACACACAGCACAAAACACTTACATTATGGATACACAGGTAATACAACGGAATGCCAGGTGTTTATTCCACAACCTAGACGACATTAAGGAACTCTTAAATAAGTACAGTCCAAAGGTGCTGTGTGTCCAAGAAACGCATCTTATACCTTCACGCACAAGCTTTCTCCGGCAGTATGCCATTTACCGAAAAGACCGCAACGACGTCCTTGCCTCGTCTGGTGGTGTGGCAATAATTGTGGATAAGGCTGTTGCTTGCCGGCAATTACAGCATAAAACGCCCCTATAGGCAGTTGCAGTCCGTGCAATACTGTTTAATCAACTGGTAACAATTTCCTCACTATACAACCCCCCGAAGTACCATCTCTCAAAAACAGAATTTCAAGGCTTTATTAATGAACTGCCCGAACCTTACATTGTCGTAGGAGACGTTATTGCACACAACACGCTTTGGGGAGGTTGTCGTTGTGATGCCAGGGAACGCTTAGTAGAAAGGTTCCTCTTCCCTACAGGTGCATGTTTATTTAATAATAAAGAGCCTACAGTGTATAGCGTGGCAAACAAAACATTTTCATCGATTGATTTAAGCATTGCATTTGGTACACTCGTACCTTATCTAGAGTGGAACGTGCCTAAAAATCCATATGGGAGCGACCATATTCCAATTATTATAAAATCAACAAAATGCGATGAATGCTCTCCATGCGTCCCCCACCGGCATGTCGAGTCAGCCGACTGAAACCGTTATAAAGAACTCACCCGCGTGACCTGGGAAGACCTCTACACTTCCTATTGATGATGCAGTGGCATATCTGACTGCTTTTATTCTTCATGCAGCGTCACTATGTATCCCTGAATCAAATATATCGCCCTCCAAACGACATGTTCCCTGGGGGAAGGCGGAGTGTAAGGAAGCTCGTAGAAACCAAAATAAGGCTTGGAGTCACCTTCGCGGATCTCCAACTGCCGAGAACGTGATCAGTTTCAAGAAAATAAGTCACTTGGTAGAAGAACACGCCGCCGTGCTAAACGGGAAAGTTTGGAAAAGTACATCAGTAGCTTCAATTCATTTACAAATGAATGGAAAGCCTAGAACAGGGCGAACAAAATAAAACGCCGCGACAGCCATCCTCAACCACATACAAGTGTGGTAGAGGATGTCTCCTTGTGTATCCTTGTGTGTAAACACCCAAGGAGACACTGTTGAGGACCAAGCTGATTTTCTAGGGGCACATTTTCAGTACATTTCCAGTTCATCCCATTGCTCTGATACATTTCTAAGATATGAGCGACAAGCGGAACGACATCCTCTGGATCAGAAAGAAAATAAAAATGAACCTTACAACCGACCATTTAACATGGTGGAAATTCAGGCTGCACTGAACTGTTGCAATGAAACGGCTCCTGGAGACGATCGAATAGCTTATGAGATGATCGAATACCTAAACGCGGAAATACACAAAACACTACTATCACTTTTTAATGCCATATTCTCTAACAGTCATATTCGTTCTGCCTGGATGCAAGCAGTCTTAATTCATATTCTCAAAGAGGGCAAGGATCCGACTTCGGCCAGCAGCTACTGGCATATAGCCCTGACAAGCTACCTATGCAAACTCTTTGAGAAAATGGTAAACAGGCGCCTAATTCATTAGCTTGAAAGGAAAAAAATACTAGACCCCTTGCAGTGTGGTTTTAGGGAGGGTAGACCTACGACAGATCACCTTGTCCGCATGGAGGCGAATATACGAGATACCTTCCTGCGCAAGCAGTTTTTATTCGCGGTATTTTTAGATATGGAAAAGGCATACGACACAACTTGGCGTTATGGTATTCTTCGTGATCTGGCTGGTATGGGTGTCAGAGGCAATCTCTTGAACCTTCTTGAACCTAATTCAAAGCTACCTCTCTAATTGTACGTTCCGTGTGAGCGTTGTTAAAGTGTTATATTGTCCATTTACGCGGCAAAGAGGTGTGCCACAAGGTGGCGTGCTGCGCTGCACCCTATTCATCGTAAAAATTAATTCTCTCTGTAGGGTCATACCACGAACAATGTTTTATTCAGTGTATGTGGACGACGTACAGATAGGATTTAAATCATGCAATATTTCTATCTGTGAGCGTCTTGTACAGCTTGGCCTAAACAAAATATCTAAGTGGATGGATTTCAGTTAAACCCCCAAAAAGCACGTGCGTTCTATTCTCTAAAAATAGAGGTATATTACCTGGCCCTGCTGTCCATCTTAATGGACAGCCGCTATCTGTCAGCCACGAACATAAATTTTTAGGAATCATCTTAGACTCGAAACTAACATTTGTCCATCGCCTTAGGTATCTGAGAGCGAGATGTCAAGACAATTAATTTACTGAGGCTCTTGTCCCGCACATCTTGGGGAAGTGACAGGCGATGACTTTTGAGCCTCTACAAAAGCCTTATAGGTCCCGCCTCGACTATGGAGCTATAGTATGTAGCTGTGCTGCGCCTAGTGCTTTGAAAACGCTAGATCCCATTCACCACTTGAGTATACGCCTGGCTACAGGCGCTTTTAGGAGAAGTCCCGTAGAAATCGTGTATGTGGATTGTAGTGAACGGTCATTACATCTCCAATGGACATATTTACCTTTTTCCGATTCTCTCAAGGTTAAATCAGACATGCAGCATCTATGTCACTCATCCATTCGTGACGTGTCTACTGCCCGGCTATTTCGTAACCGCTCAGCCATTAGGGCTCCGTTGAACCTTCATTTGAAAGCACTGGCAGAAGAAACAGGCGTTGTGGTCCCCGAGAATGTCCTAATGGCACCCACCCACCTGCTCCCACCGTGAGAATGGCTGGCCACTGAATGCGTCATCTCTTTCGTAGAAATATCTAAGAGGACTCCAGAAGCACATATGCAATTCCATTTTAGTGAACTTCAGGAGAAGTACTCGTCTACAGAATTATATACAGACGCTTCCAAGTGCTATAAAGGAGATTCCTACGCAGCTCTGGGACCTTCATTTTCAGTATCCGGGGCACTAAATCCATACACAAGTATCTTGATAAACTAAGCGTTCTGTGTTGTTTGCTTTGATTTTAGATAGTTAGCGGTAATGCTGACTGCAAATGTATAATTTCCTCAGAGTGTAGTGCAATGCGAGAGCAGTGAGTTGATGGCAAATGCCACCTTGCATACACTGCTGCTGTGTGTCTGCGTAGTACGCAACAAACAGCGAGCCGTGTTGGCTTCAGGGGTTGTTGTGCGCCATTGTTCATAACCTATGAGAGGGTTCAACATTGACATTGTTTCGCACGGCCCATCGCATCGTGGAAGACTCGTTTGCAGAATTATGGGGCTCTACGTGCAAATCCGGATCATGAGACGGAAATAATCAGAATAAGAATGGGCTGGGGTAGGTTTGGCAGGCATTCTCAGATTATGAACAGCAGGTTGCCATTATCCCACAAGAGAAAAGTGTATAATAGCTGTGTCTTACCAGTACTCACCCACAGGGCAGAAACTTGGAGGCTTACGAAAAGGGTTCTACTTAACTTGCGGACGACGCAACGAGCTATGGAAAGAAGAATGATGGGTGTAACGTCAAGGGATAAAAAAGAACAGATTGGGTGAGGGAACAAACGCGAGTTAATGACATCTTAGTTGAAATAAAAAAAAAGAAATGGTCATGGGCAGGACATGCAATTAGGAGGGAAGATAACCGATGGTCATTAAGAGTTACGAACTGGATTCCAAGGGAAGGGAAGCGCAGCAGAGGGCGGCAGAAAATTAGGTGGGCGCATGAGATTAAGAAGTTTGCAGGGATGGCATGGCCACGATTAGTACATGACCGGAGTTGTTGGAGAAGTATGGGAGAGGCCTTTGCCCTGCAGTGGGCGTAAACAGGCTGATGATGATGATGACGACGACGTGCAAAAGCACAATCGGATTATGAGGCACGTCGTAGTGGCGTACTGCGAATTTTCATTGATAACCTAATGTTCTTTAACGTGCTCCAAAATAAATGTGCATGACCGTTTTCGTATTTCGTTCCCGTAGAAATCCCGCGACGGAGGTCGAACCCGCGACCTCGAGCAATGCCACAGCCATCAAGCTACCGTGGCGGGCACATAAGTGTTGATTTGACGTGCGAGCATTTCAGTGGTGCCACCTATACCCTACGGTGATTAATTACGGCATTGCGTCTGCACGCCCTGCGTCAGTTGTGCACTTGACAAATTTGCATGACGTTTATTTTTGAGAAATAGCAAAAACGTACAGTGCCGTGCCTTCAGTTTCCCCGCAAGCGCTGTCGTGTCTGTAGTAGTAGAGTTTCGTTATTTTCTCCCATCGCATTTTCCCTGTCCCATCCTTCCCCTCCTGTATGAGAACTGCGTGCGAACAATTGCAAGTCCGTTATACACTCGTTTCGCTAATACGTCGCTTCTACCCATTCTCTGCCTCTTCTCCCTGCCCCATCTCCACCGGTCTACCTACCGCTCTCTAGGACTTGCATGTAGGATATGAGTAAGCGCTGCAGTTTCTGCAGTGCTTTTGGCGGGGCTCACTGATAATTACAGCTGTCAACAGGTAATGTAATGTGACGACACCCAGGGAGCTCCAGAGGGCACTGTGCACATGTGGCGTAATGGAAAGGTCCAAACGAGTTTGTTGCGCCGCCTTTCCTGTGTTCCACGCTCCTTACATGTATATGCACGCTCTGAAGCTCCCTCCAACACTGCGTGCAAGATAGCAGCAGCACCAGTGGGAAAGTCGAAGGAAAAAGGGAAGAAAGCTTCGCTTAAAAGAAGTTGTCTTTATTTGTTGGCGTGTAGGGATGTGTCGTCGGGGCGTCATCGTGTCCTTTGCGGGATTTCTAAGCTGAGAAAACCAAGTGGCTGGATTGCCCACGAATTTCTCTCTTCAGGAACTATTTTATCCTGTTGCCAAGACGCGAATGGTCTATCCAGCTTGCTACAGTCCTGCAAGACTGTTTTTTTTCCAGTCTGTTCATTATTTGCGCCCTACACAGCAATAGTGTGGAGGCACTTCAAGAACATAACTTGTTTTCGAACTATATATCTAATAATGTTGTATTCTTGCTATCATTGTCATACGTAATCTACAAAGAATGCTCAGGCATCCTCTAATGAAACGCTTTTAATTTTAGCCGGATTACGCCTGTAATTGTGATGCAAATAAACGTAACCTGAACCATCTTCTCAGAAATAAACGCTACATGAAACGCTGACGTCATGCTGAACAATTCGATTAGCGCCGCGGTGCTCGATCTTTTGATGCCCCTATTAGCAAGCTTATCGTTTTCTTTTTTTTGGGGGGGGGGGGAGGGGTTGCGATCTTGTACCGTAGAAACGTCCCTCGGACGCCTCTGACGTGCTCGTTATTATTCTGAAGCACCCACTGTTAGCTGTCATCGCCGCAACTATATGATCTCCTGGTGGCAGACCACAATGGCGTGTCGCGCAAGTATGACTGGGCTGATTAACTTAGGTTGGCATATACTATTTTGTGCATCATACTTCACCACATTCATTTTTCAAACTATGTCAGAGCTCGAAAAGGCCGTCGAACTCACTTGGCCTCTTTCTTCTGTTTATTTCCGCAAAGTGTGTCTATAGCTGTTGTTACCAAACACGCCCAATGGTAGGCTACCACTCAAGCCTTTCTGGCGACCTTAGCAACTGAAGTCGCAGGCTTTTTCCAACCGGCGTCGTCGTCGTTCAATATGGCTATCTTAAAGTACTTTTCGCGGCGTTCGCTCACCGCTTTCTCTCCAGTGCCAACTCTCACATTACTCGCTCGTGCTAGACACAACACAAACACGCAATGACCTTAGTGAAGCATCAATTACACGCTAGTTCACATGCTGTCGATGTACATTTCCGGTGATCAACGGGATAAGAGCGTGGCCCTGTCTTTGGTGACATTATCGGTCTACAGCCTCGCTCCACAACACCGCTCGTTATTCATTACTGTTTTTCGACAGGAGCATACTGTATTTCCTTTGAATACACTTTCGGCTTAGGGTGTGACGTTGCGCGCCCGCTTTTTCTGTTACGCTGACTGTTGTCCTCAGGCGGCCGCCTCATTCTGAGCTTCGTCGTCACCAGAGAGAACAAAAGCCTGTCATCACAAACAAGCCACTGGGATTCGAGCCCATGTATTTGCACCATTCTGCATTTGGGAGCTACCGTTGCGCTTCCCGTCCCCTCAGCACGTTCGGTTTATCTGCCTTCCCACTTGTCGGTTTCGTCGCAGACGCAGGCAGAACAGACGCAGAAATGAAAAAAAGTAAATATTGCTTGAGTTCTTAGGGGACACTCGACCTTAACTTTGGCAGGCTACTTTCATTAGAGCGTATATGGGTTTGCGGCCACGTGAAGGTCGTCGCCTTAGCTTAATTGGAAATTTGCTTTCACTGACTCTTTTCGGTTAAAACTGAAGCGATGCACACTGACTCTTTTCGGTTAAAATTGAAGCGATGCACAAAAATGAGACCTACCTTTCTATTTTTTCTTGTTTCCTAGGTTTAAATCAAAATCGCTCATTCCTAACTTTAAAGCAGCAACAGCTCCATCATCAATGACTTGAACGCTCATTTAGACATACAGTGATTTTTTTTTTAAGAAATAGCATAACGTTACCATATTTCGAGGTCATCTCGCTGCCAATACGGGCCGCCACCAGGTATCGATAGAAAGGCATCACACTGCCGATGCAGTCGGCAGGTTACTGAATGATGAAATCAGAAAGCGTGACTGTTTTTCAGTTCTCGAAATTATTATATACAGAACACAAGGCTCCCACCGCCATGACACATTTTGTTTTCCTCAACAGCGACACAAAACGGCGGACTGATGTACTTCCTAATGGGGTTTAATTTTATTTTTCATCGCGAGACAGCAAGTGCAGGGAGCGTTACGCGTATAACGCGGCCACGCACTGTAGCCGCGTCCTTTTTTCTCTAGCAAAATGGCCGCCGGTGGCTTCACGCACTCCCGTAGGCGGTGGCTGGGTCTGGCACTCCAGAAGTTGAAGTATATAACCTCCTTGCATAGAAATGACAGCATCGTTCCTAATAGATTGTTGGCTTGGGTATGTTGGGAACCAGGCCCAAGACGGCACGCTTTCCTCTAATGACTTAGTAATTATGGACTGAGTAGTCGACTTAGTGGTCGCGGGATCGAATCCCGGCCACGGCGGCCGCATTTCGATGGGGGCGAAATGCGAAAACACCCGTGTACTTAGATTTAGGTGCACGTTAAAGAACTCCAGATGGTCCAAATTTCCGGAGTCTCCCCACTACGGCGTGCCTCCTAATCAAAGTGGATTAGGCACGTATAACCCCATAATTTAATTATTTTTCTTCTAACGCCTTATTATGTTTGCGTTCGATACTTTGTCTTGAGGGACGCGCGCAGTAACGTGCTGCGAAGGTGCTTGCGTTGAGCGTGTGTAAGGCGAGAAACGTTGTTGTAAACTGTCTATTCTCTAACTTGTGCAGTAAACCAATGTTTATGGTATAACCGCAAGAATCACGAGTATGGCCACTGATGGTGTATACGGGAAGGAGGAAGTGATTCTGGTTCCTCTTGCTGCGAAAAGTCACAGTCCGGCATGTTTTCGCAGAATATTCGCCCCTTCACGACGCTGCTTTGAGCTGAGTGAATTTTTGACTGGAATAATTCACTGCTCACAAGCTAGTGCCTCGGTGAACAACAGATAGCTTGCAATATGGTATCAGTACGTTCTTCTTGATGCAGATAAATGAATGGACTCTATGGTAGCGTCAAGGGTTCCGTCGATGATAGGGAACCGAACGACTGAAACACATGTTGCAAATAACGGAGGCACAACTGTATCCCTGTACACACAAATCACTTTTGTGATTCAGTGTATTTCATAAATACAGCCGAAAAGCTCGTACCTAGACTAATTTCTCCCCTTCTGCAGTCGGCAGTGGCACCACATAGTTTTAAAAAAAAGCCCAGGATTACATTATGCGGAAAACGAGGCAGAACAGGAAACTCTGCGTTAAACATTTGACTGCCAAGATGACGTCCATATTGCTCACCCAAACATCATGCAAAAGCTCACCACTCACTCCTCGAAACGCATCGGTACGGTCTCAGCGAAACATCATTTTTCATCACATGGGTGGAGTTATTTCTCTCGAGATCGAAGATTGTTCAGCGACCTCACCTCTATCGGCCGCGCTGACTAGATTTCCGGAGGTGGCGACGGGTAGCGACGCTGTGGAGACAGTGACCGGCTTACGCGAGGAGCGAGTGGTAGTGTCAAGCTGCGATCGCATGCTGGAGAACGGTTTCGCAGCGTCTCCAGGTGCTAGTGAGGAACACTTCCTGGGTATGTGCGGGAAGGCGAGTACGTTTCAACAAGTGCATTGTGGAACCGCGTAGACATCGTCGAGCACTCGAACCTCGGTGGTTGGCGGCGATTGCAGACCCTGGAAGTCTGACCCAAGTCCCCGCAGCTTTAGCGCACGGGTAAACGACGATCGACGAACTGCTCCTCGAAGCAATCAGAAGTGGGGGGTCGTGTAGCAGGGTAAAGTGGCTGACCCTGCCGCACAGTAGTAGCGTTCACCCTACGTGCAAACCCTCCGGGTCAAGGGCGTTCTCCATGCCGTTGATCGGGCGTAAATGCGCCTTCATGTAGCCATGGAGCTCCTCTGTGGTAGGCGTGTGTGACACATACCGACGGCTGCCTCGAAACACATGGTGTTGCAAGCGCCGTCTGTTGCGGGGAATATGCAGAACTTGTCCGCATGACGTTGCACGCAAGCACCTCGTGTCGCACCAGTTCTTCGCGCACGATCTCACAATTGCCACATTGTCACATTTGCCAGTCATCCAAATTTTGGAGCATTGCGGCGTGTCTTCAGCGCTTCAAATGGTCGACAGTGACGTACGACATCTGAGATGGAATCAACGTTTTCCCTGCGTTCGTGGAAATTGTGGACATCTTGTGCAATTCGTTTGAAGAGATGTCCGACTCGGTCTCCCTCGGACATCTATGAATTCAATATTTTGCACAACTTGAGCATCTCCTCTATCTCATCTGCACGTTTTTCCAGGAGCTTGAGCTCTTTGAGCTAGTGTAGGCTCCACGCGCTCCTGTTTGGCATACGAGTCGTCGAAATCCTTCCTATTTCATCAACGAAGCGCTCCCACGTTGTTAGGGAGTCTTCGTGATTTTAACCACATTAACGCTGTCTCACTCAGAAACAGTACCACATATTCAAGATGAGTGACAGAGTCCCAATGGTTGTAGCGGCTCACCGTAGCGTAGTGCGTCAACCACACGTCGACATCTTTGCCCGCTTTTCCCGCGAACAAGCGTGGTTCGATGTATTTCTGCACAGGTACAACCGGCATTAAACCATGAGCAGGTACCACTGGCGCCAGTTTTTTCCACCTCCCTCCTGAGACATGGTGAAAGTAGCTGGTAAAAGGCCGGCAAGGTGAGGGTTTCGGTGAAGTTCTATATGTTGTGACTCCGTAGCACCTTGTGGCGTACCCCGTGCCTCCACCACTTTGTTACGCTCAAAAAAGACGTTTATTAATACGTCAAACAGTTAGTCGCGACGGCCTTGATCAGCTGAGTGCCTGTCGAGATTGAGCTAGCCAGCCACACGTCGTCTCCTCCTTTTCGCTTGTCTTGGATGCCCCACATCCTGTTGAGCCGTAAACCTGGCACGCAGGTAAGAGTGTCACAATATATATGATTTTGACGATCTTTGTGACAGTCAAGGAGACGATGTCGGAATCACGACTCCTTGATGTAGAAAGCTTCTGCTGCCTCGCGAATTCCATGTGTTGGCTGGAGCACGATGTTTTTGAACGGCTTGGAACAAACGCATGTTAATTATATTGGCCCATGGTTCCCACTGCTATTCCTGCATCCCGGTTGATGCACTAGAAGCACTCTAGGGTGGGAGTTGGGGAGGCTATTGCTTAGAAACCACTTTTTTCTGGAATAGGAAGGCTTCAAATACAACTTTTCTATGGAGTGGACTACCCATTGCCCATATCAGCCGATAAGGCTTTTACATGCCATTTGAACAGGTTGGTGGATCTTTTAAAGCGAAGCTTTCTTTGTCTTACTGATTCGTCCCTGAGCGCCAAAAACACACTGCAGGAAACCCAACTTACACCATTACGTAGAACACTACAGTTTACATTCGCAGTACCGCACTAGCGTCGACTGGCCGGCCGGTCAGTGCTTGATAACGGCCCGAATCGACGAGTTCAGCAAGAGCAGCGCATAGGCACAATGTTCACCGGTAGCGCAAGTTGCGTCTGCTAGGCATGACTCCACCCCTGTCGGGAATAACTGAGTTTCCCTGCTTATTGGAGACAGCAAGTGCGCATGAACACTGGCTCGTATTACGATCTGAAATAAACTCAAAGTCCATTTCTTAAAGAAAGATGGTTGACCGCCACGCTACCCAGACGCACTGTATATATCTGCATTGCATTACGCGCGTCACGCAATGCATTCCCGGCCGTCACCATGGCTAGGTCGCGGGTGCAGCGCATGGCAGAAGAAAAGGCTGCCTTACGCGAACGTAAGGGTGAGCGCGGTCGTGCCCGTAAGGCCGATCCCGTGTATCGGCAACGGCACGCAGAAGCCATGTGGGAGATGCTTGGGCAGTCGAGTCTTGTGATCGTCAGCGTGTACATTAGACCGAACACGGCTCGTTGTGACGCGGAAACGTTCGAAATGATGAAGACCTTAAAGCGGCATAGTGCGCCGGTACTCGTGTACGGTGACTTTAGCATCGATGTGGCGAAAGAACACGGCAAATGGATCGTGAGTTTCGTGCTAGATCGCTACTCGTTGAAAGTGAGGATGTTACGGAGACCCGCGACGCAACACTGTTCGTGCATTGATGTCACGTTACGATGGCAGAGCGTCTGACTATCGACCACAGTGATCACAGGGCAATAATGTGCAAGTGTAGAGTCGTTCGTGAAAGGGTGATTCGGTGCATGTAATCAACGGCTACGTGATCTAAAATAAAGGATATTAAACTTAACGAAATGTGTCTTTATTAAACTTCAACGTTCAAAATGTACAATAGTAAAGAAGCAATCTAATCTATTCACATAAGCATAACCACGGGTCGCTCAGGATTTCTTAGGTTCGTTGCGTGGTCGTTGGCTTTACATTTTGATACAGTTTTCATCGGGGGAAAGCTTCGCGTTCAACGATCTTTGTTTAAGAAAGGCGCTTTGATTTTTTTTATCTAATATTAGTTATTTAATGCGAACTAACCTTTGTCTCCGCGTTAGTCCTTGCTTAATATTCATTAAACCGTTGATTGGGCGCTAATTAAGCCTTTGTTAGGTGCTTGTAACACGTTTAGCCTGCGCTCGCTAGCTTTACCGGTACTTATCTACTGCTACGCAGAAATCAACGCTAGGTTTACCGATACTGATGTACTGCTGCGTAGAAATCAATGAGCAATCAAATAATTAAATTAGGAGGTGATAATTAAATTACCATTTTACATCTATGAGTCGGAAGTGGTGTTGAAAGCGTGCAGAAGTTCCTCATCGCGTGGGCTGGTGTTACATACGCGGCTCTTGGTAACCTCGTTCAGTAGCCTGATGTTAAGATTTGGTTCAGAGAGCAAGCCTAATTGCAAGAGCCAGAGACGTCTTCGAGGGCAACAAGGAAGGAACAGTGACAAGCACTGCCCCAAACCTCTATTTGACGACAAAAATTCACGCAGAAGCTCCCGTGGGAGTTGTCTAGGTATGCATAACCAATGTGCCGCTTGCTGATCTCCAATCCATGCAGCCCTGTGTCATTATCAATATTATTAAACGCGACCCGACAAGTATAAAGTTTTCAGCCCTTTCAGTCGTTATCAGCCTTATCGCGCTAGATCCGACCATTATCAGCCCTCACCGGTTGTAATCAACCTTATCGAACTCGATCGGACCCTTATCATGTATTATCGGTTGGTATCTATCTTAGCGCAATCGATCCAATGCTTATCAACCCTTATCTGTCCTTATCAACCTTGTCGGACATGATCTCACTCTTATTTATTATCGGTCCTTATCAACCTCATCGGACTTGATCCGACCCTTATCAAGCGTTATCAGTGCTTATTAACATTGTCAGAATTGATCTGATCATTACAAGCCCTTATCGCTCTTTAGCTCCTTATCCATCTGCGTCGAACCACTATCAGGCGTAATAAGACCCCTATAACCCCTCCTCACTCCGTATCATCCTTATCAAGTCATGGACTGCTTGTCTGTCTGTGTTGCGCGACGTAAAGCCGATGAGCCCCAATAGATCGGTGGCATTTTTGCCGGTGAAGGAAGGCTAGAACGAGAAGACGCATCCCGCCACCACCGAAACGCAACGGCGATGCAGCGTGTTTGGCATTGATTTTCGCAAAATGTGGATTTTTCTTATGTATCCAATGTACCATGTCGCTTCTAGGTGTGGTTCTAGAGACTGCTTTTATTCCACCATCACCAAATAATTCAACAAAGCCTTCATAGAAACAATGTTTGCACATTAATTTCTTTATAGGGATTTCTGTTATTTCGCGGACAGGTGTCCTCGTTGGATGGGCATATAAATGCGTATACGCATCTTAATATGACATTTACAAGCACAAAAAGCATAGGGCACACGAGGAGAATAGATAATTGTCTACACAAAGTGTTCGTACTTCCCACGGTGTAAAATATACACTCTATGTAGTACGAGGGCGAATCAGAAAGATTTTGCACCGATTTGTTTACGCAAAGTACGACTGTAAATGTGAAGTCCACATATCAGTTCACAGCGGCGGACCTTTCTTGGATCGTCCCGGCCTTATCTGCCGGTAACGCCGCTGCACGGCACTGCTGTTAGTTGTTGAAGATGACGGTTTGGCTTCACACGTCCGCGGCGTAAAAGCAACGAAGTGTGATTCGTTTTCTATGGAGCAAAGGACAAATGCCCATTGAAATCCACAGGGAATTCCAGCCCGCTTACGGGGAATAGTGTCTCGCTTTGAGCAGTGTGAAGTGATGGTGTCGTGAGTCTTTCGTGTAGCCAAAACAGCAGTCCGACGGTGGTTGCGCAGTCAGCCGGATGAATCCTACCACATGGGCAACTCAAATTTAGGGCTGCGATGAGACAAATGTCTGAACCAGTGTGGGGACTATGTGGATAAAATAATGTAAGATACGTAAAATAGTACGTATATTTGTAACTACCTGCATGTACCTTATTTTGGCGAATAAAAAGTAGGGGGAAAAACTTTGATTAGCCCGCGTATATATGTTGCACTTTGGTGCCTCCAAAGCACGCTCACAGTTTGGCGTTACACGGAGTTGACATCACTGCGTCGCCCCATGATTTGCACGAGATAAGACGGCAGGCGAGCTCCCGTAGACGTTTGTTCGTCGGCTGGGTGATAGGAGCGGAATACGTGCGTTTTCGAGGTCATCGCGTGCGTCGGCGCTCCACTGGCTTCCTCCGACAGCTCTTGGCATCCCGATCGTCGACGTCCTACCCAAGCTAACGCGTCTTCCTTGCACCGCTTCTCAGCCCCGTCTGCCTTTGCTGACGTGTGCTCCTGTTTTTCTTCACTGCACGTGCGGCACCGGCCACCTCATGGTTTCACGCTCGAGCGCGTGTACTGCCACGTGCAAGGCTCGCTCCCTCGAATACAGTGTTGGACGGGATCCAGTTCTAGACGTCGACTTGGCGTTAACGCAACGTGGGAGAGTACATCTCATCATACCCATCAATATCTCCTGGATGTGTACAACAATCCATGGCGTGATGGAGTCTTTCTTCCTCCACGGATTTCAAGCCGATTCGTCTGGTTGCTCAAAACACTCAAATCATTCTTTGACGAGGCATTTTATCGTCTCATTGCACTGGGCAGTTCTCTACGAAAGGTGGAGAGATGGTGCTGGTCCGTCTGGAGTGACATCAACATTATGCCGTATGTCTTAACGCTATTACAGGCTTCCGACGCGGACACTCTTTAGACAACGTTAATGACCTCGTCTTGTGCATCAAGCATAAAAAAGCCTAAGGTGATTGGCACAGGCGCTCTTCCCGGGCGATAAAGGCGCTCGCAACAACTTAACTTATCCAGCCATCTAGGCACCTTGGGCGATGTCGGCCCAGGTGGCCCTATTATTGGTGAATATTCCGCTACTTGAAGGACAGGTAACTAACTACTTGTGTAAACATAGGATGCTGCGACATCACAGGATATCAAGTACTGTGGAGTACCAGAAAGCGTTGTCTTGAGCCCCATGCTATTTAACCTTGCGCTCATTGATCTGGTTGATTTCCTTCCGCAATCCGTTTATATTTCTTTCTATGACACTATATATATGCATTTAGGCATCACGAGTGGCGCATCCCCAAGTGCACTCACAACTCCAAAAAGTGGCCACATTATATTCGAACAGGGGTCTGCAGGTGTTTACCAAGAAGTCCTTTATGGCCGCTTTCACGTGCAAAGCAATGAGACCGTACGCCGTCCGAAAAATGAACAGCCACCCACTTCGACGAAAACGCACCACACTTAAACCACTAAAGACACCAAAAGACGACATAGGGGAAATTACTTGTACTTAACAATTGAATAAAAGAAATGATAAATTAATGGAAATGAAAGTGGTTGAAAAAACAACTGGCTGCATTATTTTTAATTCAATTAGTAAGTACAATTCATTTCCTCTCTGTGGTCCTTGGTGTCCTTCTTTTCTGGCTGAAATGCTATCATGACTTCCCCTTGAGCCTACAAGTCTCCAACCTGAAATGGAAAAGCTAGTCATAGTCACTAATGTCCTCTGATTTCTCGCGGGAAAGTCGCGGGTGCGTCTGTGAGAGCGATGCTGCAACTCTCGAACACACTGTTCCTGGGTCTTCTACGCTATAGCTTGCCTGTATTGGATGGGACCGGTCGGACCAACTTCTGTGCCCTTCAGTCTGTACAATTCACGCCGGAGCTCTGCGAATATGTATTGGCCTTCCCATGTGTGCATCCACGGCAACACCAGTAGCTATCGCGCATGGCTGCCCCATCAATACGTACATTCAAGTCGACGCTTTAAAAATGCACATCAGGCCCTTCACCCGGCCCCCACCGCATGATCTCGCCTCCATTTCTGCCTCTAGACCACTTTCAGTGTTTAGTAGAATTATTGCCGCCAAAATGTCCCCTAGAATTTCAAGCCTGCAGCACGACAATCCCTACGTCTGTGGTAGATGCACCCGCTCCACGCCCTTGTCATTTCTGGCGGCATCAAAACGAAAAGAAAGATGTCATCCGTTGTCCTAAAAAAAGCATACTTTTATTCCTGCATGGGAAGCACAGTGAACACCTCCACGTTCACATAGAGGGTTCCGTTTTCTTCACAAGATCAGCTGGAGCTGCGGTAACTGCCGTAAGATCTCTCATCGTCCAATTCAAGACATCTCAGTTACATCATAGATGGCTGCACAACTCACAGCTAGCCGTACTGTTCGGGAGTTTATTCGTCAGAAATCATCACAGTTCTGGTCAATCTGTTGTGTCTCAAAGGCAGCTCTCCAATGTCAGCTGTCCCCGTTCAATCACGGACTACCGAGGAGCTATTCGGGCAGTCTTCCTCCCTAGGTATCCATGTATGTATCCGTGTATCCATCTAGGTATCCATGTCAGGGATTGCCCCTCTAAAGCTTGCGACGCAGAATTCCCACGCTGTGAAGTGCTGAAGAAACACAATGACCAGCTGGTTGGGCAGGTTATTGAGGCAGCCGAGAGTACCAGACTTCGTGACCAATGCGTTGGCACGCCGTCCTATAGTTACTGGCAAAAAAAAAAGAACTTGAGATTTGCACGTACAACTACTATCTTGAGTGAAAAAAGAAAGAAGTGCATGTTTCACGTGATGTGCGATCACGTGACTGCGACACGTGTGGGCAATGGTATAAGAAGCTGTGTTTCTTTTAAATAAACGTTGTTGAAAGTCAGCGCTTGTGGTGTCGTCTTCTCGTCTCGTGTCTCGTCTGCGTTTTGCGCTGTTAACACAAGGATGGAAAACCAACAAGCCCGAGCTGCTATTCTGTCGGACATTTTGCTACTTTACAATCACGCAAGGGGCACAACATCGCTTATCATTCATTGAATACCTGGTCACAGCGAAATCTATGGTAACGACAGTGATGATCACGCTTCCCGATCAGCCCACGACAATGTACGTTGTACACCAGTGCCATTGTCGAGAGCAGACCCAGCCTCTAGGTTTCTGTTGATCACGTGCAAGCTCACACTGACACTGTGGAACGCAAGTGGATTTACCAGCGCAAGTCTCCACAGACTGGATCGACATTTGTCTGTTTTTCCGCAGGGAAACCACGAGCGAAAGCAACACTTCCGTGGTGCCTGTGTCTCGGCGTGGCATTCACGTATGCATACTCCTTTCGCAATGGAGGGGCCTACAGCCCCGCTTCCGACAACTGCAGCTGTGAGGAGGCCATAAAGCACCTCCTCTGTGACTGTCCCCGTTACAGTTTGGCAAAAAAGTGGTCGCGACGGCACTCGAAAAAGTGGACAATCGCCTCTTGACGGACGAAAAAGTCCTAGCACAGTGGCCTAAACATATTTCGGCACTCAATACCTTAAATGCACTGCTCATATTCTTAAGGAGTTGTGAACTCTGCCACTGACTTTGAAAGTTGTGCGTTGCATCGCGCTATTTTGTATCTTCTCTCTTTATTTTTGTTTCCTTATGTCACCTTTATTCCTTGTACCCATTTCCCCAGCAAAGTGAATCCAGTCGGTGCTTAGACTGACTAACATTCCTGCCTGTCTCTGCCTATTTTTGCCCCTCCCTATTTCTGGCTTGTGTGTCGCAAAAACACAGCGATCCACTCTTTTGTGAGGCACAAGCTGGGACTTCTACGAAGCAAATATCTTCTCCGTAAGACGTTTGGTTGTTGAATTGCTGGAATTTGGTTGTCTCCGCATAAACTTCGTCTTTCATAGACATTTTGTACCATTTCTTGTCTTGTACGACACCGATTTTCAGCTGGGAAGATGACGAGAGGAGGCTGAAATAGGGTGCACAACGAATTGCTGTCTTTATATTGTCTACATTGCAGTTCTCTCCGCTGACTGGGACAAGTGTCACTCTTTGGTGAATACGAGCAATGAGCGACGAGTTCAGTGAGTAGTCAGATGTAATGCTATTCAAAGCAGTGGCGTAGTTATGAATTCTTTTTAGGGAGGGATTCTTGACTGCTTTGAGCCCCTGAATCAAGGAAAGGGAACGAAAAAAAGCGATCACAAGTAAAAAAGCCGACACAGCGTTAAGAATAATTAAATGAGTGCGTTTGTAGGGAAGACTCAGACAAGATGCGCACAAAAAGAAACACATGACTCGAGGTCATCAAGGACGGTGAACTGAAGCCGACAGATGAATAAACAGCGGCATAATTTGGTGAATTGATGGTCCGCCTAATGTCTTTTCTTCATTGGTGCAGGGTATTACGTGCATATGACATTATTCAGCCTCCATCAGGCTCTTTCTCTCTCTCTCTCACGCTGTGCAGTGAAATATGACATACCAACACGCAGAAGATTCCCGCAGTATTCTTTTTCTGAAACCGCGTCGACTGCGCTAAAATCCGCAGAGATCGTTTTCTTGAGATTCCCTGCAGCATTCGTAGTGAGCTTTCCGCGATATTATCTTTCCCTTATCAGGTGATCCTTGGTGGTGGAAGGAAGATGTTCCGCGCCACCAAAGACGAGGAAGGCAAAGATGGCATGCGCGAGGATGGCAAAGACCTGATCAAAGAATGGCAGGAGGCAAGGTCCAAGGAGGGAAATGCCAGCTACGTGTGGAACCGGCAGCAGCTGCTCTCTGTCATGCCTGGAAAGACTGATTTCCTGCTCGGTGAGTACTGAGAACATACGTGGCACAGGCTTTTCTTTTTTTTTTGCTAGCTAAGCAGTTAAAGCATCAGATAACCTTCTTCGAGAACCATAGTTATTAAAGCGGCTTTAAGTAGGAATACAAGTTTATGCTATATCAGTAAATCCTGTTTAAGCGATACTAAAATAGACATTACCGCCACAGGGCCATGCCAAGTAGGTAAAGACGCAAATTCGAAGTGCAGGTGGTGACGCTGCCCTTAAGAGGAAGCTTTTTAGCTCAGAGATGATTCCGACTTCCCTATTCAAATGGATGTAAAAAGCAGGAATGGTTCTGAAGCAACCACTGGACCAATTTTCATTGCATTTGCTGCACTTGAGAGAGAAAGCTAAATTCTGAAAATTCTAGCAGAAGTTTGGTTTTAGACCCACAATCTCTTAAAGAAGCGCCGAAAGTTCGAACGGTAGAGAAAGGCGAAGTTTATTAATACTATTAACTCGGGAACTAAAAACATATCGCTCTCCTAGTCATGCGGCAAATGTGATATATGAATATACAGTTTAGCTGAAATTGATAAAAAATTGAGAAGGGTGTTTCAAAGGACCTAATCAGTCCTTTGAAATGTTTAGAATGATGCATGATTAGGTGCAGTTTGCATAATGGCGATATCGCTTTTTTTTATTTCGTTTCTGAGAGACAGAATTGTGAACTTCATACTGGAGTACTTCTTTAGAATTTTTCAGAAATAAAAACAAATATCACCTAAATTCAAAATCCACTTCTTACAGGTATAATTTCCTTGCCCTTTCGAATGCCACACAGTTTTAAAGATTAGGTGCAGTAGTTACTGAGAACAACAATTTCGCCGTTCCCATGTTCTCAGCTAGAACTCGCCGAGCTAAAGCTTTCCTTTAAGTTCCGGCCCGAGCTTACGCTGTCTCTCAGTGAATTTTGAGAGGGTTCGCGCCTGATTAACACTTTATCGGCATCGGAGAAGGAATGCGTTTGCATCAAAACAGTCCGAATGCTCGAATTAGTTTGAAATCTGTGACAGCGCACTGATCTGCAGGCGGTCAAGTTTCCGAGCAAGAACAACAACAAAATTTGGCCTTGATTTTTTTGGTCTACTAACCAACCTTTTTCTTTTCTTCGATTGAATGCAATTGTTCCGAGAATGTTTGGTGTTCTTCTCTGGCGTATCTTAAATGTGTACTTCATAATCTTGTCGTAAGCCGCGCGATTCCGTGGCCTTTGTGTCGAGGTGATCGAGCGACCTTATTATTTAATATGGGGCAATTCAAGGACGCCTAGGGAAAAGTTGTCTGGACATTTCTAAAGCGCATGGTGCAGTAGGCGTAGAAGTCGCTGTTAAGCACGCGCAGCGCACACAGCTTTTCTTGTCACTCCAACTCGTAACTACGCCCGAACAGAAGCAGATCAGATTTCAATTCCTCGCAGCGGCGTACCTAAAGATACTACATTGAAGATTCGGAGAGCAAGGATGCAATAATGCCGTTCTAAGGGGAAAAAAAGTAACAGCTCTGCGCGGCACAGTGACAGCGTAAGCTGGAGCAGCGGCTCCGTAGGCGCTCCACTTTCGACAGCGCGCACCACAGGGTCTTCGCGTCGTTTTCACGAGAACTAACCGAACTGTCCGCTGCCCGTCAAGCGGCGACTTGTGCGGCTGTCTGCACAGCTGAGTCCGACGTTGCCTCGTTGCAGCCGCGCGCGTAGCATTACGATTAAGTTCTTCAGAAGCAGTTGACACCATTCGAGGAGGCGCTGTAACGCGTACCGCGTGGCGTACATGTCGTATTCATTCACACGTGCACGATGCGATGGAACTGCTACATGTCTTGGCACCTGGTGGAATACAACGCCACTGCAATGCAAATATTGCGTGTATCGGCGCCACGCGGCGCGCATCTCACACCGCGGGGCGATTGGCAGGACACGACGCTGTTGCCGATGATGATGCTTTATTGGCATCGCCTACGAAACGGGCGGTAACAGTCGCCTAACCTGCTTAGTTATTCAGGTATCTTATACATATTTTCTATACAAGCATACTTGTATTTAACCCAATTAATTTTTTTTTTCGAAGCTTCTCTATCCGCGTTGCATCGCAAGCTATGTAAATGTTACAAGGCGTGCCACCTGGCACAATAACATGCAACTGAAAGACGAAGTCCACATTTACCGACGCTATGTGTCGCCAATCTCACACCGAGTGACTCCTCACGTGGTAGGATGGTGGTATAAGACATCTTTCCGCGGCAGCTAACAAGCTCAGGGGTAGAGTAGCTGACTCCCGCGCAGAGGGCTCTGGTTCAATGCCGACGTGAACGGCGTATTTTTTCTCATTCTTGGCGATAGCTGCGACCGACACAGGTGGCGGCGGACTACGTCACCAACTGAAACGGATATTGGAATGAGCCCATAACGCCTTACACTGTAAAAAGAAATCAGCAACGAAACAACCAAATCGGATCGGCTATAGACTCATATTAGAAAGTTCGGCCATGTGTCTTTCATGCCGCTAATTATGTCCCTTAGCAGCACGTATGCGTGTTGAATTCGTGGACTAATACTACGCACTAGCGCCTAAAACCACCGCTCATCACCATCAGTACTGCACAGCCCACGATTTGAATCACATCCTCTGGCAGTGCATCTACTGCCGGTCTTTAGGTGTCGGACAAAATTGGTGCATTACACATGGCTCTCAATTACACCACTATAATCTGAGTAGGGCTTTTGCAACATCCTTGCAAATATCGTTAATAATTCATATAAAATACAAATAAATGTATCAGATTTGTGTACTTTTGACGTTCTCACAAACACAGTTTATAGTATTGCGATATTTGTTATTGGGGCAGAGTTACGGATTTGTACACTTCGTGCTGGTACATGTATATATTTTTTGTCTGAGGGATTTCCGGCAATTTTCGTAAAATGAATCCGTCCCAAAATAAATCAATATTCCACTGAAACGTTCACTAGAATTCAGCTTTCCTTCTGAAATGCAACACATTTCATTGCTAGCGGTCAAGGGCTTGTCTCAGAAAAGCATTTCTCTGTTTTAGATGTATTTGAATAGGCGCCATTGCAGTTGCGCCCGAGCTAAACTTCTCTCTTAAGTATATTGATGTTCACGCTTACGTTGCTCCACGTGCTTCTGCTGACGATAGTGCGATGACGGCCGTGGAATGACATGGTGGCATGATGACGCCAGCATAAGGACGATAAAATTACGACTCCTTATGACTAAGGACGAAATTACGAGCGTTATATAAGCTAAGAATCCCTGGATCCGGAAAGGCCGCCATCGGAATCTGAACCTGGCAACGTTTAACGTTAGAACGTTATCTAGTGAGGCGAGTCTAGCAGTGCTATTGGAGGAATTAGAAGGCAGTAAATCGGATATAATAGGGCTCAGTGAATTTAGGAGGCCAAAAGAACCATATACAGCGCTAAAAAGTGGGCAAGTCCTGTGCTACCGGGGCTTAGCGGAGAGACGAGAACTAGGAGCCGGATTCCTGATTAATAAGAACATAGCTTGTAACATACAGGAATTCTATGGCATTAACAAAAAGGTGGCAGGTCTTGTTGTGAAACATAAGAGGTACAAAATGAAGGTCGTACAGGCCTACGCCCCTACATGCAGTCACGATGACCAGGAAGTCGAAAGCTTCTATGAAGACGTGGAATCGGCGAAGGGTAGAGTGAAAAGAAAATACACTATACTGATGGGCGGCTGCAATGCCAAGTTATGCAAGAAGCAGGCTGGAGACAAATCAGTGGGGGAATATGGCAAAGGCACTAGGAATAGCAAGGGAGATTTATTAGTAGTTTGCAGAACAGAATAATATGCGGATAATGAATACCTTCTTTCGCAAGCCGGATAGCCGAAAGTGGACGCAGAGGAGCCCGAACTGCGAGGCTAGAAATGAAATAGACTTTATATTCGGCGCTAACCACGCATCATACAAGATGTGGACGTGCTCGGCAAGGTGCGCTGCAGTGACCATAGGATGGTAAGAACTCGAATTAGCCTAGACCTGAGGAGGGAATGGAAGGAACTGGTACATCAGAAGCCGATCAACGAGTTAGCGGTAAGAGGGAAAATGGAGGAATTCCAGATCAAGCTACAGAGCAGGTATTCGGCTTTAACTCAGGAAGAGGACCTTAGTGTTGAAGCAGTGAGCGACAATATTGTGGGAACCATTAAGGAGTGTGCAGTAGAAGTCGGTGGTAACTCCGTTAGACAGGATACCAGTAAGCTGTCGCAGGAGACGAAAGATCTGATCAAGAAACGTCAATGTATGAAAGCGTCTAACCCTACAGCTAGAATTGAACTGGCAGGATTTTCCAAGTTTATCAACAAGCGTAGGAAAGCTGACATAAGGAAGTATAATATGGATAGAATTGAACATGCTCTCAGGAATGGAGGAAGCCTAAAAACAGTGAAGAAGAAACTAGGAATAGGCAAGAATTAAATGTTGGCGTTGAGAGACAAACCCGCAAATATCATTACTAATATGGATGAAATAGTTCAAGTGGCTGAAGAGTTCTATAGAGATTTATACAGTACAAGTGGCACCCACGATGATAATGGAAGAGAATAGTTTAGAGGAATTCGAAATCCCACAACTAACGCCGTAAGAAGTCAAGAAAGCCCTAGGAGATGTGCAAAGGGGGAAGGCAGCTGGGGAGGATCAGGTAACAGAAGGTTTGTTGAAGGATGGTGGGCAGATTGTTTAGAGAAACTGGCCACCCTGTATAGGCAACGCCTCATGACTTCGACCGTACCGGAACCTTGTAAGAACGCTAACATAATCCTAATCCACAAGAAAGGGGACGCCAAAGACTTGAAATATTATAGACCGATCAGCTTACTGTCAGTTGCCTAAAAGCTATTTGCTAAGGTAATCGCAAATAGAATTAGGAACACCTTAGACTGCTGTTAAGCAAAGGACCAGGCAGGATTCCGTAAGGGCTACTCAACAATAGACCATATTCACACTATCAATAAGGTGATAGAGAAATCTGCGGAGTATAACCAACCCTTACATATAGATTTCATTTATTACGAGAAAGTGTTTGATTCTGTCGAAACCTCAGCAGTCATGAAGGCATTACGGTATCAGGGTGTAGACGAGCCGTATGTAAAAATACTGAAAGAGATCTATAGCGGCTCCGCAGTCACCATAGTCCTCCACAAAAAAAGCAACAAAACCCCAATAAAGAAAGGCGTCAGGCAGGGAGATACGATCTCTCCAATGCTATTCACAGCATGTTTACAGGAGGTATTCAAAGACCTGGATTGGGAAGAATTGGGGATAAAAGTTAATGGAGAGTACCTTAGTAACTTGCGATTCGCTGATGATATTGCCTTGCTTAGTAACTCAGGGGACCAATTGCAATGCATGCTCACTGACCTGGAGAGGCAAAGCAGAAGAGTGGGTCTAAAAATTAATCTGCAGAAAACTAAAGTAATGTTTAACAGTCTCGGAAGACAACAGCAATTTACAATAGGCAGCGAGGCACTGGAAGTCGTAAGGGAATACACCTACTTGGGGCAGGTAGTGACGGCGGATCCGGATCATGAGACGGAAATAATTAGGAGAATAAGAATGGGCTGGGGTGCGTTTGGCAGACATTCTCAGATCATGAACAGCAGGTTGCCATTATCCCTCAAGTGAAAAGTATATAACAGCTGTGTCTTACCAGTACTCACCTACGGGGCACAAACCTGGAGGCTTACGAAAAGAGTTCTACTCAAATTGAGGACGACGCAACGAGCTATGGAAAGAATAATGATAGGTGTAGCGTTAAGGGATAAGAAAAGAGCAGATTGGGTCAGGGAACAAACGAGAGTTAATGACATCTTAGTTGAAATCAAGAAAAGGAAATGGGCATGGACAGGACATGTAATGAGGAGGGAAGATAACCGATGTTCATTAAAGGTTACGGACTGGATCCCAAGGGAAGGGAAGCGTAGCAGGGGGCGGCAGAAAGTTAGGTGGGCGGATGAGATTAAGAAGTTTGCAGGGACGGCGTGGCCACAATTAGTACATGACCGGGGTTGTTGGAGAAATATGGGAGAGGCCTTTGCCCTGCAGTGGGCGTAACCAGGCTGATGATGATGATGATTCGGTGGTAATTCAGTATAATGAAATGCACACGATCAATGTTTTCACCTTCGCACGAGGTGGTGGGGCGGCCTGGTCTTGCAACGTTCTTTGTTTCGTCACCGCCATCCCGAAAACGCTGAACCCACTTGAAAACTACGCTTTACTTTAGTGCATCCTTTATAAGCGTTTTCGAAAATTTGGTAAATTTCGGCACCATTGTTTCCAAATTTCACGAACATTTATACAGATTCTTTGTTCCATCTGTCCATGAATCTGCATTTTGACACACTAAATATGTGTTGCAGAAAAAGTAGGCGCATAAAATTCTGCCTTGTTGTCCAGCAGTCTAGCTCGTACTAGGGGTCAACCGGGTCTTTCTAGTGGAGAGAGAGTGACGGCGCTGCACCGTCTCCCATTTTAATCATGAAGTGATTTTCGCTCCTGTACGGTGACCTTCAAGTAACCTTGAACCAAAAGCCAGAGCCGTTATGCAGGCAAAGCGATGCCGTCTCGGCTACTAGTCAGAGCTTAAGAAAATGCGGTCTATGGCCCCCAACCCTTTGTACAGAACCGCTCTGCATGCGCTAGTTACTGGCCAAACAAGTTACAAAAACTAGGGCGGTTGCTTGAAATAGATGGTAATTCATGGAAAAACGACGTACAGCGCGAAGGATAAGGGCTGCCAGAGACGACAAACACTGCGCTGTGTTGTCTCTCGCAGTCCTTGTCCTTCGCACTGTACGTCTTTTTTTACCATAAATTACAGAATATTGCTTCAAGTTCATACTGTGCTTTTTCACAATATCACTCAATCTGTAAGTTCTAGTGCGATGAAGTATTTTCCAATAGCGACGTTCAAAAGGCACACTTGGTGGTCATCTTTTGGTGCTGAGACGGGGTTCCGTGGTGAACGCCAGCAGTCCGTGAACTCTGCGGCCTGACGAAGCCGGCAGCGTCCGGCGCGCCGGGTATAGCTGTTTGGTCGAGACGACACTTGCAATGACATTCGAAGCAGGTTCATGTGCTGGGGTGTGGCGTCGTGTGATGGGGTGTGCGGTTGGAAAGAAGCACTGTATCAATTTTATGATTGTGGCTAGTATCATCACCAACCAATATAGATTGCCGGTAGCTATGTCATGCTTACATCTACTCTCGTTTACAGGAGAGCCATTACTTTTTCTCTGACTCACTACATAAACTTTTGGGACCAACTTCGTTTACATCCACAAGTATATCCAGCCCAGCGCAATGCGTTGGGCAGATAACTGGCGTACCATTAGAGAATGGGTGCCAAGGGAAGGGAAGCGCAGTCGAGGACGGCAGAAAATTAGGTGGAGTGAAGAAATTAGGAAATTTGCAAACGCATGTTGGAATCAGCTAGCGCAAGACAGGTAATTTGAGATCGCAGGGAGAGGGCTTCGTCCTGCCAGTGGACATAAAATAGGCTGATGACGATGATTTCTCCTATGGCTGTTGACCTGTGCAGCTCGTTGTGGTTTTCACTGTGAAAACGCTCAGTGTGCGTCCAAGACAAACTTGACGTCTGCCTTTCTTCGGGCAGGAATCTTCGACAACGACCACGTGCCCTACGTGATCGAGCGCAGAAACTGGGATACCACAAAGCCCACCCTACCGGAGATGACCAGAGTCGCTGTGGAGATCCTTAAGAAAGCGCCCAAGGGATTTGTGCTGCTCGTCGAAGGTAAGCAAACGACACGTGCAGGCCACATTCCAAGGGCTTCCCTTCGCCATTCCGGGAGTGGGCTCGTTAATTGTATCCACGCTGCACATGAGTAAAGCTACGACGCGACGCTTTTGGGGAACTTTTCTTTCGTAATACTAGTTCTCTAGACGCTCTTAATTTGGACAATCGTGACGGTGACATCAAACTTCATACTTGGATCTTTAGTTGTGTTTAAAAGACACGGTGCAGCTAACATAGTGTGTGGGTTGTCTTTCTTATTTCAGTCCTTGTGTTTTTTACGCTACTTAGGATCTCAGTACGATAGACCAGATAGCACGAATTACTGCCATTTAACATATATCTCATTGCGTCCCCACACTAAGGAGTACCCAGATCTTGGGCAGACTTGTCGGATTCTTGAATTGAATCGTTAAAATGTATTAATATGTGCTCCCTCCGCCCTTGTAGAAAAGAAATAAAATTGGAGGTAACGACAACTACAGCAAAGGTGTTTGCTATTGAACAAACAGCGTCTTTTTCAGGTGAACCAAAAACAGGTTACCCGTTTCTGTGCTGCAAATCACTCTAATAACGAGCGACACTTCAAAATAAGAAAAAAATGTCTGGTATAGTAGCTATGGAACGAGATCTTTATTCTTTCCCGTATTGCCCGAACAGGAGCGCGAATCGACATGGCCCACCACAAAAGCAAGGGTGGTTCAGCCCTGGAAGAAGCCCTGGAGTTCGACCAAGCCGTTCAGGAGACGCGCAACACGCTCAACACGGACGAGTCTCTTCTGGTGGTGACTGCGGACCACTCGCATACTTTCACCATGGGTGGATACCCGAAGAGAGGCACCAACATCCTAGGTGAGTGCATGCCGGGCGCGGTTTTTGAGCCCCTGAGCAGCTCCCACACAAGGGTCGCCTACGAAAACTCCTTCGGGGATTTTCTTTGCCCCGAATTCAGCACAACGTTTTCTCAGTCAATCACGTTTGCCATAACTCAGAACTCTGCAGTGTTTGAAGCAGTTCGTAGAAAAGCGAGAACAAGGATCGAACATTTCAATTTTGAATTTCTCTAATTTGACTGATCGATTAATTCATTTATTAATTTATTCAGTCACGGATTCTAGGTATCTCGAGCCCCAAAATAAAAGGTGGACTGTGAGAGACACAGTAGTGGAATCCTCCAGATTAATTTAGATCACCTGGGTTTCCTTACCGTGTACTTCAATCAGGGCACACGAGCGTTGTGCATTTCGCCTCCATCATGACGTGGCGGTCATTGCAGGAAATGAGAATCGAACCCGCACCCTAGTACCCCGCAGGTGAACGCCATAGCCTCTCAGCCACCGCAGTGGGTTTCCCAGAGTGAATAACAATAACGAAATTTCAGAGTGACTGACAAATGAAAATTAACGTTTGCGTAGACAAACTGGTAACTAACTGCTAGTGCCTAAGGGCACTAGCGCTGCGAGAAACGCAGCAAAAAAGTGATGTAACCATTTCCTGTAACACCTCTGCTGATTTGGAAGCTTGAAACAATCAGAACAGAGGTATGGGTGGCTGTGGTTGTGCGCAGCCAGGTAAATGAAAGCTGCACTCGCTCTACGTGCGATAACCAACTATGCTGGCTACATCAGATGGAGAGCTGTGCTACTGCTAACCTTATTAAATTTCTGCTGCCCCTCAGACGGTAGCAGGGGAACACAAAAAAAAACGTACAAAGTGCTCAGGATTGAACGCTTGCTCTAGGTTGCAGGCATAAATGGTGATGCCAACGTGCTGCGTACATCTGCCCAGCTTGAGGAAACAACGGGCAAAAACCACGTGTACACTCGGAAAGCATCTGCTACACTTGCAACTAACACTGACGTGGCTGACTTATCCGGTGCGAGAAAACAGGAGTGGCAGCGGAACCTTTCGCACTCGCCGCTTGCAGTGTACCAAAGAGGCTCGGGCAATGTTGGAAGGATCTCACATGACACGCCCGGTGGCGCTAATAGTGCTTGCGATGCCCGTGCGCCGCACGCTAAAGAAAGCTTTCCCCTTCTCCCCAAACATCCCGGCGCTTGCACGGTACGCGATGTTTGTCGCGTGTGCGACCGTCATGGGGAACGAGGCCTCCACGATCCCTGCTCACATAAATATTCCGCTACGGCGGGGAAATCGTGCGAAGGAAGGCGTTAACGAAGCGTCCTGGCAGATGCGATGGACACCTGCAGCAGGAACTGGTGCATTGCACGCCGGTATGCAGCGCAGTCCTGTGGCTGCCGTCAAAATGCGGCAGCTGTCGCAGTGTCTAACGATGACGGGGATGCGCGCGCCTTGCGATGAAGGCCCGCGCCGCAAGGTCCACTCTGAAACAGCCGGCTAGGACGTACAACTAAGGAGCGATCGCGTCAGCAAGAGCAACTTTGCACCGACGAATTGTCGTGGAAGTATGGATCCTCCTTGTTGCGGCTTCCGCGTGCTCCTGTCGGAGTGGGAACGGGGCTCTTCGCTGCAGTTTGAAACTGCGACAGCAGGTAGGGACGCAGACGACGACAGCAATAGCAAGTACGGTTGGGTCGACTTCTGCGAAATTGCTGGAATGCATTTCGTGACGCCGCGGCAGCCTCTATTGTCTTAGCAATAAAGGTCGGCACTGCGTTGGCCGCTTGATGCGATGCCGAACAACACGTCTACCGCATACACTGTAAACGGAAAGAACTCTCAGGTGAGAGTATCATGCTTGTACTCTAGGGAGGAGTTTAATATGTTCCGTATGATCAGAGTGGAATTTTTATTTCGTGCGAGCGAAATTTTTCCTTGGAACCATGGGAGCTTTTATTTTTAACTTGGCACAGCACGGAGTTTTTTCGAGATGCAACGGGAGTGTAAAAAGAGGTATCGCGCTCCTTTGCGTGATGATTTTTAGATGCAGAGGCTACTGTTCAAATTTCGATATACACGCAAAACACCGCGTCAAATTCAACGAAGTAAGTCAATGAAAGCACATAAATCATGACATACCTAAACATTTGAGAAACGCCCAATGCAGAACCTTGAAAGACATTCAACGTACACGCTACACACAAGAAGCAACGCTGCCAGTATACATAGCCATGATACTCTGTGCCTCGAAACTGCCCAGTGAACAGCTGTGCTGTTTTCAGAATTACGACTCACATGCTCGTTTATACGAGACCTGCCTGTCTCAAATTAACAGAAGACCTTAATCAACACAAAACTATTCATTGAAAACAGTGGGGAAAAAGTTAATGGCATAATTTTTCAAAAATTAGCATGCGACTCCGTGAGTGCTGAAGCGACTCCACACACTTTCGGCGTTCGCTGCCAAAAGGTAGTGCGTTAGTTACCGTAAACAAGAAAAATGCAAGCGCGTGTGCTTACTGACAAAATCAACTTTGTGCGAGATAGCGGTAGCGTAGCAAAAATGTATTACCTGTGAGCATGACTCGCAGCAGCTGACGTAACACCGAAAAGTGCGCAGTCATGTATTTTCTAGACGGCACTGCCCAGCGTCCACGCAATCACTCTCGGTTGTGAAAAGGCGCTGCGTAGCTGATCTGTCGAGCGATTCCGCACACTCGGAGCCAGCAGGCAGGCTTCTAAATCAGTGTCTACGATCGAGCATGATGTTAATTCAGTATGGGAAGCAACGACGTGACCAAAACCAAAATGCACCCTATACCAATGCAATTCACATCGCTCAGTAAGGAGCTTTATTTAGTGTACGCATACTTATGTCCTACCGTTTTTATTGGGCTAGGATGTCCGTACACAGATACACAGAAACAGTTGCTGCTTGCACTCCGATTTTTCTCACTGGCAGCACAGCAACGCAACGAACTGAAGTATGCCATTCTTGTACGACTAGCACGGACTTCGTCGCGCGAAAAGTGGCTGCTGTTGCCATTGCTAGGCGGTCCTTTCAAACATTAAACCGGACGTTGTCAGCGTGTGCCCAAAAGGACATAAAAGTCGCATTGCACGTATTAAAAAATACAAGGCATGGTCAGGCACCACGAAAACACCGTGAGAAACCTATGCCTACATCACGAGTCAATGAGCAGCTTCGAGGTATACCTAAGCCTTTTTCCGCACTTGAAAACGTGGCTCTTGCGTTCATCGTTTTCAGCAAGGTGATCACAGCTTACTTGAAGCTTAGATGTAGTGAGCTTCAGGCACGCCTATAACACTTTCTGGAAGGAAATACGGGGAACAAATTGTCAAAAAGCTGTCGCGGAACGCCCCTTCACAGATGTAAACAAGCCGTCAGCCATGAGCATTGCCGACTCCGCCGAACGCAGCCAGTCGCTGGCGTGGCGCACAGCCTTATGGGAAGCGCCACGTGACTAACCTGTTTCGGCGGGAGAAGTTTTTTAAGTGCCTGTGCGGAGTTCTAATAAGACTTCGAAGCGGAGTAAAATCGCGCCATGTCGCTTTAATTCTCCCGAAGCTAGCCAACGGAGTGAAACGAGGGAAGACCGCTGTATTGCTCCCGTACATCGGAGTAAATACTCGAGGATAAGTAGATGTTAGGGCACACCACCTGTTAAAAACACCTAGCTGGGTTTGTTTTCATTTACGGTGTATGTTTATGCCTAGAAGCGTACGGTGAGGGGCTAGTTGGTATGACATTATGAGAACAAAGAAAAACTGCGCAAAAAAAGCACAGTCCTTTTTTTGCGCAGTTTTTCTTTGTTCTCATTATGTTTATGCGACAACAAAAAAATAACTAAGTTGGTTTGAACGAAATAGCTTTGCCGACGCTAAATAGGAAGGCGTGGTCGTCTTCTAACATACGACTGCTAGCTATTTAGCATATTGCAATTAGCACATCAATTTATGTTTACCCAAGTTAGATTTGCACTCGAAGTATTAGGGCTGCTATCTAAATTTTTACTGTGCGCTGAGCTAACGGCATTGTTCTACAGATTTGTTTCAGTTTTCTATGGTTATAAGATAGGGCTAACGCCAAGCCAGCTCTGAATAATGGAGAATTCGTTTAAGGCACACATCTTTTGAACAGTGGTATTTATTTATTTATCTACCGATTTATTTATTGATTTATTTATAACGAATAGGAAAGTCGGCAACTGGCCCAATAGCTCAACCTTGTGGAGAAACAGTGGTCTTGCGGGCGCGGTACGGTGAGCGCGCAGACAAATGTACAGTGCACATTTGTTTGAAGCATGAAATTATATATGTCAAATTATGAGATTTAATGTCCAAAAGCACTACTCGCGCATAGAGGGACACCTTAGTGTGGTAGTTCGGATTCAGTTTGACTGCGTGGTGTTTTTTACCTGTATGTTTTTCTACGTCCAGGAGCGTCTTTTTTTTTTCCTTACGCTCTTATTGGAACGCGACCACTGCGAACTGGAATCGAACCGCCGCTCAGTCTACGCGGTAGGCCCTGAGGCAAGAAATAGCTCGTATAGATTTACTCTGTATGCACCCCTTAGTAACTTTACGCTCCAAGTTCCCTAGATAAGTTCTTAGGCTGTAGTTGCTGGATGCACCATCTCGCTTACACTGAACCAATGTACGGTGAAAAGTGTGCATCACTAAAGTCAGTTTGTGCTGAAGCACGTGACGTAATAGTAGCATGCTTGAAAAGCTGCAAATTACCGCTGCATTTGTCGTATGAGTACAAAAATGTACTAATCCTCTCAGCTTGATTTCGTATGTCGCCGATGTAGTATTTACGTGGAATGTATGTTTCGTCAGATTGAGCGCAATATTGTAATAAGCAATGTATAAATATATAATAAAGTTGTGTGTGGCGGGAAATAGAAGCCTGTTAAAATTAGTACCGTTGATCTAAAAGCAATCTTCTTCGACATCATGTCAGCAGGTGTGTTAAACTTATGGCGACAGTTAATTTGACAACGAAAAACACTGTCTAAAGAAATTAGAAAAAAAAACAGGAGTTCGGAAAACAAGTTGCGGTGCAAGGCGGATGACGCATTTATGTGTGTGAAAAGCGTACACTCGGTTTTAGACTTGCCGATGTGAACTTCTTTACTTGGTTACACCGAACATAGGTTGGTAAGGTCAAAAATTAATCGACATACTGATTTTTTAATGAATTGACTTGAATAAGTGACCTACTCTTGACAGAAGAAACTGTCGAACGTGCCGTTTTGTTAAGATATACATATATATACATACATACACATTGTGTTATTAACACGCCTGGGAAAAGTGCTTCATTATCGGGACATTTTTCGTATCCCCTCATGTTATCTTCCTTTGTTAGTGTAGAAGCAAGGTACACATAGTTGCCAACATGCACAATTTCATTCAGCTCCCTCAGTCAGTCGCTGCGCCATTTTGGCAGCTTGCCTATCTTCGCATTTGCTATATTTTGTGGCTTCGCTCTTTAGTAACGAAGTCCTAAGGAAACTCTGTACTAGCCTAACCACTGCTTCTTTATGTGTTGCGTTCTGCAGGCATTGCTGGATACTCAGACGTCGACCAGCTGCCGTTCACTGTCCTCACCTATGGAAACGGCCCCGGTTTCGCTCTTCCCAAAGAAAACTTCACAAACGAGGAAGTTGGTAAGCAGCTCTTCTCACGCACCCTTTCCTACCGTTCTTTGTTGTTCGTTTCTGTTCATTCGACGCTCCTGAATTTCTCTCCGCTTCGCACACACATTCACTTGTGCAACACATTTATTGTGCTGTGCGCACTGAAGCATATGTGCCGATGTACATCGGCCGCCAATTAACTGCTTTATTCAAAGAAAACGTTTGAATATATCAGCATTGTTACTTTCGTTTTTTTTTCTTTACTCTAACATCCCTACGATAAGCTCGTGCAGAAAACGCCGTATGTGGTCGTATTTGCAAAGTATTTTTTTGGTATGTGTTCATTGCCATTGGCCGGCCAGCTTCACTAATAATAGGTCCAACATGAGGACGGGTTGCAATCGTTCTTGCAAACAATTCCAGGGTGAGACATTTTTGTAAATACGGGCCCAGATCAGCATGCTTTCATCTTGCGTGAGTATATTCAGCATGTAGTGTCACCGACTTAAACTGTGTCGTACAGCTTGATCTGTTGATGTCAACTCTTACAAGTTCACTTTATCTTATTCAAAGCTGGTTAAAACGGAAAGATGAAACAAGGAGCGCGATGGACATGCAGGGTCATAATGTGCGCGAATTTGATATATGCACTTCGAACGTATGTCGCCGAGACGTGCAGTGGTATGGGAAACGAAAAATAGCTGTCGTATCAAGGCAAATACAGGGACATGTAGACAAGCAACTAAGGTGCTGTGGCACATTAGTTTCTCTTGTAAAATTACGCTGCGTTGCTTCTTGACTAGTAAATGAAGAGGCCGACACCGCGCCTTATTTTTTTTCGTATATTGATTATTTTTGTAGGCGAAAATCATGGGCAGCAGCAAAAAAACGAAAAAAAACATAAAGCTTACTGCCGGAAATGTTACGCTGCCGGCCTTAGCAACTGCTGCGACAAGCAAAAAATGCACATACGTCTCTGTATTTTATTGTCGCAGAGAAAAAGTATACTGGGTCAACTCAGCTTATTTCAGAATTTAGTGTGAACATTCACCGAAAAAACCTAGAGTACTCGCACTTATTAATTTATTTTGCAAACAAATTACTTTAAAGTTCTTGAGGAGATTGGCTGAGGCAATTATGTTTGGACCTTTTGAAGAGTTTTTCATAAGGTAAATTCCCTTGTGGGTCTGTATATCGTGAGAAGGCCTGTTTTAGCCACAGAATAAATAAAGTTACCCAACTGGCTCCTCTTGAAGATGACATGCTTTCGTGACACGCGAAGGAATAGCTAATTTCCCGCTTTAGTGCAAATGTTGTGAAAATTGTTTAAGTGTATGGACACCACAGAAAGTAGGTCAAGGCCGCTTAAGCAGGAGTTAGTGCAGCTTGAATTGTTACACTAGACATGGAATTAATGAAATAAAATGTAACAAGAGAGGTACGGGAAGTAAATCAGGTCCACAAGCCAGCATCCTTTTCGCAGCCTATCTTGAAATGCTTGTTCTACATGGAGGAATCAAAGAATCGCAGCATTTAGTGCAGCTGTTATTTGTGGCAACAGTCTTAAAGTCTTCTTCGCATTGTACCGTAGGCAGCTGTAAACCAGGTACGTGATTGTCTCATCATGACCACAGATGTATTAGATATGATTACCAGGGAAACAAGACTAACGGTAACTAAACAAGGCCTAGTTATCGCTCATGCATGCCTCTCATAAAGATAGCGCGAAGTATGAGACATTGTATAAACCCTGAGAGTTTGTTTGCAAACGCGTAAATGCTGTGTAAGTCGGGCGTCGTTGAACGTGTGCTTTTCTTCCCGAAAACGTACGTGGGCCACGTGTTCATTGTACGACTACAACTCATGAAGCAAACACTGGAACTTACATCTGTACTCTAGAGCGCAACCTTAGCGTATCGGCCACTGTCGCACTGGTCGATCAAGCGACTTTGTCGGTGCGGTCATTCATACAGCAGACGCATTGTCGTGGCGGCCATTGTAAGACTAACTTAAGTCTGGTCGACTGCGCGATGGAGAATTCGCCTGTTTCCCCTTGGCATGCCGCTGAACTTTACTGAATTGAAAATGCAAGTGGGCACCCAGCAGTTGGGAACACAGCAGAAACTCCTCACGGGGCCCTCCCACCTTGCAGATAAGCTGTGCAGCAGATCAGAACGATTAATGTGCGTTAGAATTTTGTACGACTTCGGGGGATACCTCGGAGTCTAAACCTGTCCATCTCAGGCAGCCCCAGACCATGTAAAGACACACCGCTCTCGAACTCGTCGACAAGGTGTTTCTAATTTCAGTTGAGTAGATGACCTCAGAATGACTAGTGTACGTCTATGGCTCGTGGAGTTAGAACGATCCGTGTTAGACACGCACCACTAAGGTTCTGACCACACAACGGAGTCGCAACGTCTCCGATCCTCATTCAAATTGCGAGTCCCTCATTATATCCCGATAGCATCAACACAGCAGTTTCTCTGAATTGCTACAGCAAAGGGATACTGGCGAAGAGAGCCCACTACACTGGCGCGCGGAACATTTAGAGGGCTTACCACAAAAATGTACCTATAGTAAGCACAGGAAATGAAAGCGAATGTCTAAGAGTGAATATTTTTTCGCGAGTGGTCGAGAAAAGTGGGCAATGCTGTTGACGTTCTCTCTCCCCCGTGGTGCAGCGAAGCCCGACTATGTGCAGCGGTCGGCCTTCCCGCTCAAGGAGGAGACCCATGGCGGCGAGGACGTGGCGGTGTACGCCACGGGGCCCTGGGCGCACCTCTACAGCGGCGTTCACGACCAGTCGTACATCCCGCACGTGATGGCGCACGCTGCCTGCATTGGCCGCTTTACGGGCGACAAGTGTGCCACGCCCGACGACACTACGGGTGCCGGTGCCGCCGCGATCCCGGCGGCTCAGCTGGTCGCCGTGATTGCCTCGGCGCTCACCGCCCTCCTGCTGCGGTGACCCGACTGCTGTCTCCGCCCTGACGGCGTGCATGTTTTTTGGCTACCTCTGGCAGTCACGCATGTGGAGCGTGTGCTGCCAGAACGAGGGAACAAAACGAGGTTGGTCGGCCGCGCATATGCCATGCACGTTGTGGCCGGCATTGTGCGACTGAATTGCTGGATTCTTGACTTATTAATGCGGAAAATTTAAACAATACTACTTAAATGTTAATGTTACGGTAAAGCATAAAACATCGAGATGGCATTGACGATGTATTTGCCGATCGTAAGGTATTTTTTCCGACGCTTACTAGGTGCGGCAAAAAGGACGGAAAAAAAGATGTCCGCAATACGCGATATTCAAGTATTCCGAAGGTGTAAGCCTGCGTCGGCGGTGCTAACGATGCACTTATAAAGAAAGGCCGTAAATTTTTTCACTTAGGCGGAGTGATGTCCTCAGTCTCACCCGGCCTGACTTTACACAAAAGCAAAGGCTCAGACATGTTGCAGAGATTTTTGCTACTGGGAACAATTTTCTTATTTTCCAGCGCCTTCGCGTCATGCCGGTCAGTATCAAGAATGCCTAGCGCAAGCTTTCACATATGTTTCGTTTCTGCGATTAGCGTGCTCAAGCTATCCGCGTTTAGAAAACACGAACTAGGATCTTTAAAGGTTGCGAAATCGGGCGAGCTGATAATCTATGCTTAGTCGCGAAAGCGCGTTACTGACGGGACTTAGACGAAGAACCATGTAAAGCAAATGCGGCACTGTGTTTGTCTTGCAGGTTTCTTCCTCTAAGTTACTACCAACTAAGAGCTTCTGTGTATGATCCTTGGATTAAAGATGCGGTTCAAATGCACATGTCGCGTGTTACACGCAGCCAATGGCCGCTTTGCTCGCAGTGCAAAGTTACAATGCGACGAAAAATAAAACATGCAGCGTGAAAAAAATTTTTTCAGGACACGCGGCATCTAGAGATATCATAGTTTTTACTGGGACTAAGCGGTTCACTTCGATCACTATGAATAAGTAAAGTGCCGGAAACTGTATTTTCTTTGAGCTACTTACTTAAGCGATACAGCATGAATATGAATTGAAAATAAAGTGCGAGCCACACCTCTAGAAGCGCTGAGCGAAGTGGCCATCTGCTAAGGCCCTTGAGGCATAGAGCGTTAGGCAACCGCGAACAAGTCGTTTCAGCATTGGCTTGCACGTTCTAGTCTTCAATGTGCATTCATGGCGATCGTGACAAAGCTTATTATTCTTTAGAGCGTCTCGATATGAATGAAGTGGATCCTAGCATCTCGCTTGGGATAGCGCGGAGGATCATGCGGTTGACGGGAATTTTCGGAAAATATTGCCGTGCTTTCTTAGCATTGTTGGAGTGGCCTGTTATCATTGTGAACGTTTTTGTGTGATGGTCTGATCGGCTGTTGTTGTTGCTGAAATGCGGTGGAAGTGTGCGAGCTGTGAGGAACATTATGAGGAATATGTATTCCCTTCTGTTTATTGTCGGTTACGTTCACTGTATTGTGTGTGAATGAGAACGAAGCATGTATTTTTTTAAAGATAGCATTACTCATAGAGCTGGGCAGTGTGTGTTTGGCACATGTTTACTGTTTTTTACATGGCGACAGTAAGGGAGGCTGGCATTCAGCTTGGATTCTCATGTGCAGCTCACCGATATGTTTGTTTCCTGGAGGACTTACGAGCACACGTTCAACCTGCATGCACTTTTCTGGTGTGCTTCAACCCGGATATTTGAATGCTTGCATACCGCATAATAGTGCTTACTCCAGACCCAAATAACATTTCAGCGTGCCTTCTTTTCCGCAGGGATGTCTTTGCACATATACCAACTGCATACAATACAGAGAACCAGTTCTTGCATTACATGAGGCTGCCCCGTTTACAAATGTCATGCAGTCAATTATTCTTTTAGTGTTTTAGCTCAAGCAGATTCCTAGTCGGATAAATTTTTTTAGATTCGTATTTGTCGAAGACTACAATAGGACCAATATAGTTAAAAGCAGCCAGAACACTTATAATCTGGCTTTTGGCTCAGTACTTAAGTACACTTAATGTGCCTTGGCAAATGAAGCAGTCGATTCTCTAGGTATTTGCAGAAGTTGCTGAGAGATCATAGTCTAGTAGCTTGCGCCTACAGAAACATTCTTTGTAATTATCTTTTGTTATTCTTTTGTTATTTTTTGTTATTCTTTTGTTATCTTTCTTTATTCAGAAAGTCATCGTTGAATGCTGTGCTGCTGGTATTTACATGTTGCAATACTCTACTATCCCAGAGATATGGTAAATCAGAAGTGGTGGGTATTTTACCCCTGACTTTTAGGTAGTAGCATCAGAATAATTATTCTTAAGCTATGCATATAAAAACTACCCCACTGTTGAATCGCCTCAGCTTGTATGCACGATTATACAGGCCAGTAATTGCGCGGAAAACTCGTATACAAGCACAGAAAGGCAGGATACACAACTACATATAAAGTCTCTGTTTTCTTTGGTGTTCTACCTACTGTCTTCAAAATGTGGTGCATGCTTAAGCTGGGAACCTCCACAATGGAACCGCAGCACCTGATCCTGTAGTGTATGCACTTCCAACGTTAGTTTTGTAAAAGTGATTTCTGTCTGATAGCTTGGCATTTCTCGTTATTACACCAAATGCGATCACACTATTGATTTCAAATGCCGATGAGCTATGAGCTCCTTTGATACTCTAAAGGCGTGATGTCTAGTTCGCTGGTCATGACACCTTTATATCATAACAACCATTACTTAGTTATGCTATTACTATGCTATTAAGTGAGGATCAGCAGACGCTGCAGTGCTCAGTGAACAGAATATCTGCCTCCTTATTAGTGCCCACTGAGCAAAGCCTGTTCATTTGATTGGGATATGTACTTGAAGAACACAGATCCAGAATACAGCTTGTGTTTTGGGCATTCTATTCCAGTTAGGTAAAAGTAACATGATTATATTAGATAGTTCATTGAAATTTACTGTTCGAATCGAGTGGTGCAAGGCTGATTGAGTGAGGGGTGTTGTGCGCTGTTTCTTTCTTATTCTGTCATGCGACTTTTTAATTTCTATGAATACTGGTTTGGTGACACGTTGTTACTTGGTGCATGTATGCATCCTGTATTTTGGTACGGGCTGTTCTAAGTGAATGCACCGCAGTATGATACAACATAATTTTAATTGAACTAGTTCATATTGATGCATTTTGATGTCTTCATATGTTTTCTATATTTTAGTTTTTAGCTTCAAGAGTTCGCGTTGTTTTAGGTGCAGCCGAGTAAGGCAATTAGTTCGCAATGAGCGCTGTTTTCCCGGCTTCTTTTGCATCCCACCGAGCTGCTTGCAATGTGCCATGTCTGTCGACTTTATATAAAGCCATGCAAAAGAAACACTGTGATAAACTATGTGTACAAGCAACGTTGTTACGTGTGGAATAAAAGAACGTTTCTATACAATGCGTGCCGTGTTCCACTGAACATATCACTCGACCTGTATTTGAACTTGAAGCTATAAGTGGTATAAGGCCGCACCAACGTTATTTTGCCCGTTTGGTGGTCGGAGGTTCGACTTTAACCAACAGTAAGAATGCAAAGGGCGCGACCTGATTGCCCAACTTTTCCGCTATTGAGACGCACCTGCATTTTTTTCTTATTCGAGTTTACTTCCTTACTGACATGTAGTTTTCAGGGATTATTAAAGTGTCAAATGATGCGATGGTGTTGCAGTAGATCATATATTCAAGTACACAATATGCTATACAAGCTGCGCGATGTAACAAGGACAAAATATATATGAAGATAATGTAAATGCAGCCAATGTCTGCTCTAATCTAATCGCTTGGTGATGGGAAACACATGTATAGGACCAGAAGCAATAAAGCATAAAAACCTAGAATACCTTACAAATGTACGTTTACAAAAGTTGTAAAAGTACACTGTACAAAAGTTGAGAGCAAAACAACAAGGTAGAGTGGCAGAGAACATGAAAAAAAAACTGAAAATGGTAATAATGAGCAAAAGAAAAAAAAACATCACTTCGCTTCAAGCTACACAGATGTTATTTAGGTACGGTATGATTGGCCAAATAGTGCTAGGAAGACAAAGGCTAAGACAACAAGACAAGGGACTTTTATGTAGTCGAATGCTAGGCCGCAAGTGTCGCTGAAGAGCCATGACTGTCTCGTAATCTGTCATGTAACGCTTCCATCAGTTCTCTGACTTCTTTATTAAAATGATCAGAGAGGATCGGTGTGTGTGAGTAATCCTGCGGCGCCAACCACATGTGCAATAGGTATGACTCTGCACCAGCTTAGTCACGTTTCTGTCAATCTAGATAAGCACGCTACCTATATAACATATAAGAAGCGACAATAACACACCTACATGATGCATCTATGTATAAACTATGTCAGTATATGCGGTGATCATTTTTAAGCTTCCAAGGTTATGTTTAGCTCAAGGACAACAGTTATGCGATCAGCCCCAAGCGATTTTGAAGTAATCCTGAAAAGTTAAAACTATCACCCTGCATATTGCTGCGTTATCAGTGGCATGACTGCCTCATCCAACAGCTGTACCTTTTTCGGAAAATTTACGGATATGAGATCTCTCTGAAGACACTTGTGTAGCTGGTAAGCTGCACATAAAGGTTAATCGAATATGATAAATAAAGCATTACAAACCTTATTTCATTTATAGTGCTCATAAAAAAATTGCCACTTTACCCCGCAGGTGCCAATTATGTTAACACGAGGAAAAATGTGTCCTTTTGCACAAACTAAAAAAAAGCACAATTTTTTTCTAAACAAACTACCGTAGAAGCTGCGACCGCTGAGTGTCACGGGAACAGCTATTTATCCGAGTAAAGGGTGGCAATAAGTAGTTCATTGAGCAAGGCTCAACAGCGGAATTAAACAGCATGAACGACAAAACTAACGTGATACTTATTGAGCAACTGCTAACAGAACCTCCTGACTGAGACATGCAGTATTGCCACACACTTTTTTGAAGTATAGAGTAAAGTTTATCCGCGAAAAGCTCGGGCATGTAGCATGCTTAACCAGTCTATATGAAATATCTCTTGACGGCATCCTGAGAGTTGACACGCGAGGAATGGGAGCTTATGTGTTTGCGTATGCTGCCTGGAGCAATGCCGATCGTAGCCAGTGGCTTGGAAACGTTCTTGTGTTTATGAACGTGAATCAGCGTTTCAATGTCCTCGAGACACTAGGAAAGGAGCGCTGGAAGGGTCAAAATTGTTCGTGCGTTTAATGCCTGCGTCATTCCGTTTTTAAATAATACTGCGACAAGTAAAACGCGGACGTGTGCCCTTAGAGGAGGAAATTCGAGTATGAAAATGGACAAAAGAACCAAAGAAATCTATTCGGGCAACCATCTTATAAAAACTTGAGGGCTGGCCTGGAATCATAGAAAATTGACCATAGATTGGGTGTCATCGCTTGAATGAAAAGCCTCATTCAGGGCTACCAGCTGTTGTAATGTTGGATGTGAAATTTCAAACTATATTTTGATACATCTTGCAGGAATAACCGCCGCGGCAGGCTGAACTTGTAGGTCGGACTCAGCAATCGGTGTGACCATGCAGGCGGAAAGTGCTTACCTCACGTAAATGTAGAGGAACATTTGTGATCGCGTGCGCTGTATGCGATATCGCTATTCGGGTGTTTTCGTTTCGACTGTCTTACGCAAACAATTTGGAAGCGGAATATCAATGTTTTTAGAAAACAAAAATGCGACTTCTGCCACTTCTTTTATTTACTGATGTGTACAATTTGCATCTCCATCGCTGAATTCTTCGCACCAATTTGTATTGGTGCATTTACAAGAGGCGACTGTGGATTTCTCTACGCGCCTGTAGCGGCGACTGAAATGCGAGGAGCACAGCGGTTCCTGCAGGCAGGCACAGGCAACGTGTGAAATTCGACGAGGAAGAGGAAACCGCGGCCGGGCGCGACAGCTCAGCCTGAATTCCAATGACAGATCGAGAGCGGTCGACGGGCGATGCGAGGGGAAATATGAATGTGGCACACCGCATTCTCTACGAGGCGGCCGAAGAAAACAATTCACGTTCCCTCCGCATTCTCACGCGAGACCAAGCGGAGAGAACGTACCCACTTCCTGCCTGCCTCTGCGCATGCTCTCTTTTGTGTTCTCTGCAGTAGAATTCGTCTAATGCACAAAACTAGGACACCTACAAGACATAATGGCACAGCTAGTTTAGTCACATGATCGGATGTCATCGTAGTGCGACGGAACTGATGACCATTCGCACCCATATAGACTGCCATGGCACAGGATTGGCCGACTGGCATGAATTTCTTCATGTTGTTTGACTATTGCAGAGCGTAATATTGATACGTGTACTTGTTTGTCTTTATCGAGCAACCACGTTTCACCGCCTAACAAATGTTATCGCACAGCGTAGGACGCGCCTGCATGTATCGGATATTTCTGGAATGTTATCGATGGTTCCATCTGATGTCTGTCACCGAACCTTGTGTAATCTGATTGCATGTATGCGCGACGCGAATAGTGTAGAACTTTGTGGAAGACACGCTGATCCCAGTGATTACTCTGGAACATTCGATGACAGATGTATAAAAGCCGACGCACTTGACCCGCTGATCAGATTTTCGACGATCGCCGACTGTGTTCGCCGTTTTCGTTGACCATTGAGTGTAGCCTCCTTTTCTGGTCACAGGTTCGCCCTATAAAGTCAGTTTCGTCATTCACAGTTTTGTTGCTTTGCCCTCAACCGTCACTACTATGTGACACCTGGTGAAGGTGCTGGTTCGCTCATGTACCGGGCGCCCCCGACAAGCCGTGATCCAAGCCCGGAACGCCAAAATAAAACCTACGACTTCCCGGATCATCGAGCAAGTCGCCGACTGCAACAGCTAACCCCGGAACACGGACGACCAAGAAGATCGAGGCCAAGACAACCCTAATGGCTGCCCCAGCGTCCCCTGTTTTCCTGCAACAACCTCGGTACCCACCGACCTTCCATGGAGCAGCGATTAAAGTCCCGGAATCCTGGTTGGTGGCCTCCGAACGAATCGCGACTTTCAACAACTGAGACTCCGACGACAAGCTACGGTGTGTATCCTTCGCCTTAGGAAAGGCCGCCAGAACGTAGTTTGAGAACCGGTAGTCCAGCTTGACAACGTGGGAGACTTGTTCCTTCGCGGCTGTCTGCGCACCTTTAAGAGCGTCGTGCGCAAGGAAAGGGCCGATGGTATGCTGGACGCCCGAGTGCAGTTACCTAACGGGAACGGTCGCATCTTTACGGAAGAAATTAACCGTCTGTTCCGCCACGCCGACCCGGGTATGCCCGACGAGAAGAAAGTCTGCCTACTCATGCGTGGTGTGAAGGAATAACTTTTGGGCATAGTGATACGAACCCCGCCCAAGACCATAGAAGAGTTTCTTCGCGAAGCCACCAGCATCTAGAAGACGCTCGAAATGCGGAACCGGCAATTCAGCCGCCGCACAAACTCTACAAACTACGCCGGAATTCAATCACTGGCCACCGACGATCTGCGCGAGACTATCACACTGGTCGTACGGGAAGAGCTGCAGAAGTTGTACGCGAGGTCGCAACCTCAAGTGACCTCAATCACCGAAATCGTCAACGAAAAGGTTCAGCGATCCCTTGGATTTCCTTAGGTGCAACCACGATCATCGCAGCCCTAGCCAGAAGCGACGACCTACGCCGCCATCGCCCGCCGTCAAGGCCCCGCTTCGCGACTGCGCCAGGGCCCTTTAACGCCACAATTACGTCGTCCACCGCCGCCACCACCAGCACGCCCACCTGTTGCCCAGCGCAGCTACGCGAGGAAGACCGACACTTGGTGCGCTCCTGACCACCGCCAGCTCTGTTACCACTGCGCAGAAGCGGGTCACGTCTACGGCCGCTGCCCATACCAGGAGATGGGAATGCCAGGGTTCGCCGTTAACGCGCCACGACCACAGCTTGGCGAAGCACCTCGCAATATCGCCGACTACCTCGCCGCCACTCAGTGGAGCCCTCGACCACCGTCCCTTTCGCCGTCACCACGTCTGTCGCCGCAGCGCCGGCCATACCCTGGCCCAGCCTAAGGCCAGCCTGCGAGGCCATATCCGGAAAACTAAAAGCAGCTACCGATGAATGTGCGGTTGCTGTTCGTCGAGCTGACGAAGACCCTCCGCCGCCGAGGAAGACGCCGAAGAGACATAACAAAGACACGTCGCCGTGCCGACGAAGTCTGGAAGCAAAGAATACGCCCACGAAAGGCGACCTGACGACGCCACGTACCAGCCAGAGGTGAACGCGATGCAGACGTGATCCGAGGTCGAGACCTAACTGTAACGCAAAACAAAGATCCACAACCTCAACGTGTTTCTCGACGGCCACGCAGTCACTGCCATAGTAGACACAGGAGCCGATTACTCCATCATGAGTGGACCCATCGCCGCCCTATTGGAGAAAATTAAGACTGCATGGGAAGGCCCTCAAATTCGAAACACTGGAGGACACCTCATCACGTGGACTGGAATCTGCACGGTATGAATTACCGTTCATGACCGGACTTACCCTACCACCTTCGTTATCCTCCAACAGTGTTCACGAGACGTCATTCTTGGCATGGACTTCCTGAACCAGCATGGTACAGTCATCCGCCTGAAGTCGAAGTCAATAACGCTGTCGGAAGATCGAGCGACACTGCTGCGGAGTTCTCGTAGTCGCCATGCCTTGAGCATGCTTGAAAATAAAGTCAGCATTCCGTCCGGCTCCAGCATTGTCATTTAGGTCGGCACCGAAACACCTGTCGACGTAGATGACGTAATCGAGGGTGCCCAACTTCTACTGTCAATATCTCCCCATGATTCAATATCTCCCCATGATTAAGCAGCAGCAGCTCAGAAGTCTGCTCCAACGATACAAAGACAGCTTTTCGGTGTCATTGCGGATTCGGCAAACACCAGTCGTAATACATCGCATAAACACTGAAGAGTGCACTCGACCAATCCGCGAGAGCCCTTATCGAGTTTCGATGCGAGAACGTGAAAGTATAAGAGAACAAAGTCGACGAAATGCTGCGCGACGACATCATTCAGCCGTCGAAAAGCCCGTGGGCATCCCCTGTTGTCTTGGTGAAGAAAAAGGAAAGAACCTTACGTTCTGCGTCGATTATCTTTGACAGAACAAGAGAGAGAGAAAGAAAGGGAGCAAATGTTAAATGAAAGGTAGGGAGGTTAACCAGGACTGAGCCCGGTTCGCTACCCTACACTGGAGGAAGGAAAAAGGGGACGGAAAGATTAAAACAAGAGAAAATCTACCGGGGGTAACGTTCGGTCACTCAGTCCGGATCACAGACGTTGACTCAATCCTGTAGCTTTCATATATCGCAGCAGCTATTTTGTGGTCTTCTGTAGCTGCGATATGCGAGGTCATGGTCTCAAGATCTTGTTCAACGGGAATGGTTTTCTATCTAACTGCTGTAGAGATGTGCAGGGTTCATGTCTTTCATTTTGAAAATATGGGCAGTAGCACAATAGATATTCTATAGCTTCCTCGACACCGCAGGCATTGCAGTCTACGCCATCAGCCATTCCAATCAAAAACGTATATGCATTGGTGAATGCGACGCCCACGCGTAAACGGCACAGCATTGTTTCCTCATTACGCGGAAACCCTGGTAAGCGCCGCAGTTGCATAGATGGATCGAGGGAATGCAATCGATTTTGGGTGAATTCAGGTGTGTGCCACTTCTCTAATGTCATACGGTGGGCTAGCTTACTTAAGTGTTGGGCTGCGTCAGCCTGCGAGAAAGGTACAAAAACAAGGGTTGCTCCTTCGTGTGCTTTCCTAGCAGCTTCGTCAGCGAGGTCGTTGCCGGAGATACCGCAATGGGCAGGCAGCCACTGAAACACGATGGCGTGTCCTTTCGCGATCATGTGACCGTGCATTTCTCGTATCTCTGACACGAGTTGTTCACCGGACCCACGATCAAGAGATGACAGAAGACATTGTAAGGCCGCCTTGGAATCGCAGAATATTGCCCACCGATTAGCCGATTGGTTGTTAATATAATCAACTGCACCTCGGAGGGCAACAAGCCCCGAACCGGTAGATGTTGTCAAGTGAGAAATCTTGTATCGGATGCTTAGTGATCGTGATGGAATAACCACTGCGCCAGTGGAACTGGTCTGAGTGGAAGAGCCATCCGTATACATGTGGACTCAGTCAAAGTAGAAAGTATGCAAACAATCTCGAGCTGCTTGCTTCAAGGCCAAGGTAGGCAGATCAGTCTTCTTTCTTATCCCTGAAACGGTAAGAAGCACTTGAGCTTGTGTTAAACGCCACAAAGCTGAGGTCGACCGTGCTGAACGTGTGAAGCCCGACGGTATGGAGGCACAATGGATGTTGACCTCATTGGAGAAGGACGCCTGTGGTCGTCGTTCTGGCAAGCAGGCAAAAGAGCTTGATTGCATCCGTGAAACATGACGAACATGGGCCCTGAGTGTGTCGGTGCATATGTAAGTCGTGATTGGATAATCTTGAGCCATTATAATTGTTCCTGCTATTGAGGCGCTCCGCGGAAGGCCTAGGCAAACACGTAATGTCAGTGCTTGCACGCTCTGAAGTTCTCGAAGATTTGACTTGCATGTTCTAGCAAGCACAGGAGAGCCATAGCGTAGGAAGTCGATAAAAAGTGCTCTATATAACTGTAGCATGGAGCCCACTGACGATCCCCATCTTTTGCCGGCGATGAACTTGAGGACGTGAACAATAGGTCTGAGCTTCTTCAAGTGGGTAATCTGAGGGCACCAAGAGAGGTCCCTGTCAACAAGGACACCCAAAAACCGATGCTTTCTCTTGTAAGAGTTAGGCTGGCCATAGATGCATACTGGATAACGACACATCGCTTTTCGCGTAAAAGCAACTAACGCACTTTTTTTCTGTGGAGATGGTAAGGCCTTGCGTGTGAAGATAGTCAGCTGCCGGTGTTGCTGCTTTGTGTTGCTGCTTTGTGTAGCCTTGCGCGAACCTGCAGGCGAGTGACCGCTGATGTTCAGAGGCAGATGTCGTCGGTGTAGCTTGAAACACTCACTCTTTCTGGTAGGGATTCGGCTAGCCCAAGAAGCGCTAGGTTGCAAAGAATAGGGCTTAGAACACCGCATTGAGGAACGCCTCGGTATGTGTAGTGGTTGGTAGTCGGACCATCTTCCGTACGTATGAACAAGGGCCTTTGTGTCAAGTAGTTTCTGATCCATCGATATACTCGCCCTCCTAGTTCAATTGTCAAAAGTGCGTCTAGAATCGTTTGATGGAAACGTTGTCGTAAGCGCCTTTCACGTCAAGAAAGAGTGCTACTGATATTCGCTTCCAAGATTTTTGCTGTTCTACAGATGATACTACATCGATGACACTGTCATTCGATGAACGGCCTCGTCGAAATCCCGCCATAGAGTTAGGGTAAATTTTGTAGTGTTCGAGGTACCACTTAGACGCATGAGGATCATATCTTCCATGAGCTTCTCGAAGCAACTGCAAGTGCTATAGGCCGACAATATGCCAGTTCGAGCGGTGACTTTCCGGTTTTAGCAGCGGTACCATGCGGCTGCGTTTCCATTCCTGCGGGACGACACCATCTCGCCATGAACTATTAAAAAAGCTGAGGAGTTCTCTACGTGCTTCTTGACATAGGTGGCGCAAAGAAGTATAGGTTATGCCATCGGGCCCTGGTGAAGACGAACACCTACAGAGCGCCATAACAGCTTCTAACTCTTCCGTAGAGTATAGACCATCCATACTTGTATCTCGTGGACCGAGCATGTCGCCTAAAGTCATGTCAAATACTAAACGTTGACAGAACAAGATCACAAAGAAGGATATATACCCCCTACCACGTATAGACGACGCACTAGATCAGCTCTGAAACGTTAAATACCTCTCGTCGATGGATCTCGAGTCTGGCTACTGGCAAATAGAAGTCGACGAGAGAGATCGCGAAAAGACCGCCTTCATCACGCCAGACGGCCTCTACGAATTCAAGGTCATGCCATTCGGACTGTGCTCGGCGCCTGCAACCTTCTAGCGCGTCATGGACAAAGCGTTAGCAAGATTGACGTGCTAGACCTGTCTTCTTTACTTAGATGACGTCATCGTCTTCGCCGGTAACTTCAACGATCAACTTAGGTGGCTTGCAAAAGTACTAGAGGCCATCAAGTCATCAGGGCTCACTCCGAAGCCAGAAAAGTGTCGGTTCGCTTACGATGAGCTTCTGTTCCTAGACCACGCCATCAACAAGGCTGGAGTCCGCCCCAACCCGCAGAAGAGTGCTGCCGTCGCAAAGTTCCTACAGCCCATCGACAAGAGGGCAGTGCGTCAATTCTTTGGCATGTGTGCCTACTACAGGCTCTTTGTCAATGACTTCTCGGGCAGCGCTGAGCCGCTGATACATCTAACTGAATGTGATGTCGATTTCAAGTAAGAAACGCCGCAGGCCGATGCATTTCAAGAACTCAAACGGCGCATGAAGTCGCATCCAGTACTTGCGCACTTCGACGAGGATGCCGCTACAGAAATCCACATTGACGCCAGTAGCCTAGGCCTCGGTGCCGTCCTAGTCCAGAGAAAACACGGACTTGAACGCTTGATAGCTTACGCTAGCCAGTCGTTGTCAAAAGCGGAAGGCAGTTATTCTACCGAAAATGAATGCATCACCATCGTTTGGGCTAGAGCAAAATTTTGCCCTTGCCTATATGGCAGGCCATTCAAAGACGTAAGCAACCATCACGCCTTGTGGTGGCTAACGAATTTAAACGATCCTTCAGAACGGCTTGCGTGGTGGAATCTAACCCCTGTACTCAGAAATGCAACTTAAGTTGAAGCCCATGCTTGACTTCATCTGAGTGACGCCTGTCGGGAACACGCCGAAGGAAACGCAGTGGGCGTCTTTGGGCAGGTTAACGCCAGGCGTCATTTAAATCAAGTCAAGCATGGGCTTTGACTTAAGTTGCATTTCTGCATACGGGGGTAAGACTGCACGGGCATGATATCACTGTAACCTACAAGTCCGGACGAAAACACTCTGATGCCGATTGCCTATCACGCGCCCCCATTGACTAGCTGCCGCAAGATGACGAAGATGACGACGCCTTCCTTGAAATATTAAGTGCAGAAGACTTCGCTGAACAGCAACGAGCAGATCGGGAACTGAAAAACCTCGTCGAGTATTTGGAAGGGTACACTGACGTGGTCCCTAGGGCAGTTAAGCGAGGATTGCCTTCGTTCTCGCTTCAAAACAACCAACTCGTAAAGAAGAACTTATCACCAGTCCACGCCAACTACATTCTTGTTGTTCCATCAGGGTTGCGTCCAGAAGTACTGCACGCCCTACATGACTATCCGACCGCTGGACACCTCGAATTCTCCCGGACCCTATCGAGGATACAGGAAAGGTAATACTTGACAGGCCTGACCGCCGACGTCGCCCGTTACGTCGGGACATACCGAGATTGTCAGTGATGAAAGACACCACCGACAACGCCAGCGCGATTACTACAGCCGATCGAGTCTCCTTTCCGATCATTTCAGCATATCAGGATGGACTTGTTGGGACTTTTTCCGACGTCAACAACCGGAAATAAGTAGATCGTCGTGGCGACGGCCTACCTCACCAGCTTCGCTGAAACGAAAGCTCTGTCGAAAGGCAGCGCAGCCCAAGGGGCGAAATTTTTCGTCGAGAACATCCTGCTGCGACATGGCGCCCCAAAAGTCCTCATCACCGGGAGAGGAACGGCCTTTACAGCGGAGCTCACCAAAGACATACTGCAGTACAGTCAGACAAGCCACAGGACGACAACTTCGTACCATCCACAGACGAATGGTCTTACGGAGCGCCTGAATAAGACCCTCGCCGACATGCTAGCAATGTACGTCGATGTCGAACACAAGACCTGGGATGCCGTTCTGCCATACGTACCTTTCGCTTACAACACGGCGGTGTAAGAAACAACGCAGATCACCCCGTTCAAGTTGGTTTACGGCAGGAACCCGACGATGACTCCGCGCCATGCTGCCGTACGTCACCGATGAAGAGAATCTTTACGTCGCCACCTATGTCCAGCGCGCCAAAGAAGCCCGACAGCTCGCCTGCCTACGGATCAGGACCAGCAGCGTACCGACAGCCGACACTACAAGCTCCGACGACGCTACGTCGAGTACCAGCCCGGTGACCGTGTTTGAGCTTGGACCCCGATACGCTGTCGAGGACTAAGTGTGAAAATATTGTGACACTATTTCGGACCCTACAAAGTCATCCGACGTATTATCGCACTGGAGTATGAGGTCGTGCCAGACGGCATTTCGCATCCACAGCGGCGCCGCGCACGAGCTGTAGTGGCTCCCGTGGTGCGTCTTAAACCCTCTTAAGCACGCTGACGAACTTCCTTATTTTGTTGTTTATTTGCTACGGGTGTTTTTCTTTATTACTTTGGTTCGTTTGTAGCATCGAGTTGACACTTCTTAAGAGGGAGGTATTGACATGCGTACTTGTTTATCTTTATAGGGTGACCACGTTTCACCGCCTAACAAATGTTATCGCGCAGCGTAGGACGCACCCGCATGTATCGGAAATTTCTGGAGTGTTATCGATGGTTCCATCCGATGTGTGTCACCGAACCTGGTGTAATTTAATTGCATGTATGCGCGACGCACGTAGTGTAGAACTTCGTGGAAGACACGCGGGTCCCATAGATGACTCTGGAACATTCGACGACTCATGCATAAAATAATAATAATAATAATACTTTATTGATGACTTGAGTATAATACAATGCAAGAATCGGGCCTGCCGGAGCCGCAGCGCGCTTGAACGGCAGTGCCTGGTGGACAGCGACAGAGCCATCAGGAACATGTTATTAGATTGTAGACAACAGTGAAAACAAAAAAAGGAAAATGAAAGATACACGCACACACACACACACACATACGTGACAGGCTTCCGATCACGCATTATTGTATCTAAGAGCCTTTCTGAGAATATATTTCGTCGTCATTGCTTGTATGCTTTGAAGAAGTAAATTAAGCATTGCGGGGACATAATAGTTACGGAGTCTTCGACCGTATATCGTCTTACAGTGGGGTGTAACAAAGATTATTTGGTCTCAGGCAACGAACAGGCACATAAGTAATTTTATACTCCGAAATGCTTTAAGACAAGTTTCTAGAAGCAAAGAATTGAAATCAGGCAAAGACAAAGTTTTGAACACATCAGATATGGGGGAGACGTCATATGCAACATGCTTCAGAATACCACGAATGACGGAATTGACCTGGTTTACCAAATGTTGAGCGCCATGAGCACTTGTAGCTATCCCAAAAGCCGACGCGCTTGGCCCGCAGATCACATTTTCGACGATCGCCGACTGTGTTCGCCATTTTCGTTGTGCATTGAGTGTAGCCTGTTTTTTCTGGGCACAGGTTCACCCAATAAAGTTAGTTTCAGCATTCATCGTTTCGTTGCCGTGTGATCAACCGTCACTACCACGTGATAATACCCCGGCTACATAATCCAAACCTTAATTACACTGGACGGGAATGTTAACAGATCTAAGACATACGTATGTATGAAAGTGTGCGCCAGAAGATACAAATAATGTAAACGGTAATATGAAAAATATGATTGCAGAAAGCTCAAGCAGATATATTCTTGCACAAAATTTGGCAAAAGGCCACGTACAACGAATGTATAATTTCTTAAATTTTCACTTACAGAATACTGCCAGCCAGCTATGACCAAGGCAGCAGTGGATTATTGTTTATATAGCTGTGATACCTAAAACGTGACATTTCAAGAAAAGAAGAAAAATAAAGAAATGCAGTGTACAGCGCAGTAGAGAAGTACAGTGTGCAATGCAAGGAAATGTGTGCACTTCATTAAAAGCAAGCACAATGTTTTCGCTGAAAGCATGAAATATGAGCAGTAAAAGAAAAATACAAAACGTTCAAGCCAAACGATACTTAACACAGTGAGAGCGTGGACAGGATTCATCGTTTTCTGCACACGCACACACGGACAAAAATAACTGTAATCTACAGGTAGAATTTTTCCATTGCAACTGATTCATTATCAGACACGAATACATCGAGAGACAGAGCCTTCCACACAGTAATTGTTCTGAAAAAAAAAAGACACAAAGCGATTTATGCACGCTAAAATCATTGTTATCCTGTCGGTGTGATGGTGCCTAGTCGTTCTAACTGGTAGCTGCTGGACATAGGGCGAAGGGCTAAACTGTCAGTGTGGATTTCAGAGGCAGAAAATGAGTTTTAGGCGCGTTACTTTTCTTCTAGTTTCAAGGGCGGCAATATTATTTTTATTCATTAAGTGAGGCGGGCAATCATTAGGTCCATAAAAATTCCAAATGACGCGGACGGCTAGCCTGTTAATGTGCTCCGGTTTGTTAAGGTCCCTTTTTGTGAACGGCTCCGCTACCACAAAGGCATATGCAAATTTTGACCTTAGCACAGTGTTGAACACTGACGGTTGCATGGATGACGGCAATGCCATTGTTTACGCCAAGCAGCTATTACGGATGTGTTGGGAACATTTTAGGCGATTCTTGATTGTGTCACCGAAGTATTTTAAAGCCTGTATCTCGGTGATTACGCATACCTTAATAGTCTATAAGGTGTATAGAGGGTGTTTCTTGTTAGTGACACGCATGTACACAGCTATTTTCTGCATGAAGTTTCGTATCCTAAGTATGGTGCAAGTCGAAAATTCGATTTTAATTAACAGGTAATCACTTTGTAGTGTAAGCAGTCCTCGGCGAACGGCCTAATACTAGCATTTTCATCGATGGATGCTGTTTAGCCGTTAATATACACAAGGTACTGCAAAGTTCCGACCATGCCCTCCTGTGGCACTCCTGAGTTTACGGGGAGGCGCCTAAAGTTGTGGCCTTGGACATCGACGAATTGAGTGCGCAGGCTCCAGTATCCAGATATATAATGTAACAAGTCGGGTGGGAAGCCATAGTAGCTACGTTTGCCAATACCTGCGTGTTCTGGCATTTCGTTACGAAGAATCAATTCTTAGATGTCTGGCGATGGAGAAGTCTATAAAAAAAGCTAGGAAAATTTCTTGAAATATTATTTCGCTGTCGCTGGCGATTGACTTACAAAAGGAATAAGAAAACTCAGCTGCATATCGCTTCTCTATAGCGCTTCCGATAACATCAATTCACGATCGCCCATGCACCTCGCGTGCCGAATGGGAGAAGAACTCGGACGCCCCCAAAGTCCGGTCTATTCTGCGTCACGTCTCGAAAAGCTCTCTCTCCGCGAGGCCAGAGCGGTGCCTCGCAACGCCGACGCGCCCATCGCGCGCTTCGTGCGTGACCTGGCTGCGTCGCGGCTCCTCGGGAAGGCATTGGCAGCGTTCCACGAGCTTACGGGGAAACCCGAGGCATTATTACCACTCTCACGATGCCACGTCTGCTGCCGATATCGACTCTAGTTGGAACGGCGCGCGGTGTGACAGCGCTATACGACGGCGACATCTGCGACGAGCTGCTTTCACGGGCAATCGTCGTGCTCCGATGGCAGAGGGTTCTTGCTTTCTATAAAGATTCTATACTCCTATCTCCTTGTTCCACCGAAGGTGTGTGCGTTTTTTGCCGTGAGCATCGCAGACGTCTTGTAGTACAGCCGGCGGAATCTTCCAGCCTGGATACATGCGCTCAAACACGTGATACGGGGTTACTTCATTGCGTTGAGTACACATATCGAAATATCTGCTGTCAGGGATAAAAGGAAAACCACACCACTTACAATAACAGAATCAATGTAACTTGGACTAAGCATGCCCAGTGGAGCCCGCTAAAGCTCAGTGCCCTGAGAAGTTGAAGTGGGAGGGAGCAGACGGTTAAGGACTGCTGGAAAAGCGAAAAGAAATTCTACGTTTGCACACAAGACCCAGCGGTGTTCAAGAGGTCATGTATTCTGTCAAATACGACTTCGCGAAAATAATTGGTGCATTCTTGCTCAATTGTATCGTGGCTCGTGAAGGCGACAGCAACGCAGCGGACGGAACTCACATCGTCTGAGACATGCGATTTCATGCTTGTGCTCCTCTACAGACATGAACTTGCAAGCCTAACGCCGCATTTACTACCTTAATTATTGCCACGGCGCCTGTGAATAACTCGAGATAAGGGACGGGGCTGCAGTCTATCTGTACCAAGCTGGAGGTAAACAAATTCGGCTTCCGTGAGTACGCAACGACGTGAAGCAGAAAGATATGCATCAGGCTATGACACCTGGCAACGACGGAAGTCCCCGAGGTTCCTGAGACACTCGTAGGAGGGCGCAGCAAGAAGCCTAGAGATGTAGTGGTGTGTGGTCGGCATAAGCAGCCTGCCAACATTTCAATTGTGTACGCGAGAACTACTCGTAGTACCTGCTGCCCTTTCATACTGCAGCATTATTTATTTATTTATTTATTTATTTATTTATTTATTTATTTCAGAATACTGCACGCCCACAGTTATGGCCCATGCAGGAGGAGCTATACAAGGCATGGAAATACACTGTGACATAAAAGAAAAAAAAGAACGGCAGTTTAAAACATTGCCGCTAGTAAACAAGAAGAAAAATACGTATACACATACACATATACATATTTATACATATGTACACGTGTATGCACATGTACAGCACTCATTCACTCTAACAAATACTCTTCTAGAGCTTTAACAAAATTGAGGGACTGGAAAATGGCCCCCGGAAGACAGTTCCAGTCGGAAACGGTCCTCGGGAAAAAATTGTGTTTGAAGGTTTCAGTTCTTGCAAAAATTAGTTCCAGTAAATGACTTCCTGTGTGGGGTATTCGTCTGGACGATAGCTGTTTAAGTACTGTGAGATGCGAAATGTTTAGTTTATGTGCTAAAAGGTTATGCATGAACAACAAACGAAACATTATCATACGTACTTGAAGTAGTTGGATGTTATTTGTGTTCATTAGTGTCATAGGTGAATCAAGCCATCTGTATTTGTTATAAATAAACCTAATCGCTTTACTTTGCACAATCTCAAGCTGGTAAATGTCCTTCTTTATGAACGGGTCCCATAAAACCGACGTGTACTCAAATTTTGACCTAAGAAATGTTATGTATGCAATACGTTTAAGCTCACTTGGAGCGCCTCTAAGCTTCCGCCTCATAAAGCACAGCTTGGAAAATGATGAGGAACAAATGTCTGCAATATACGCAGACCAGGTTAAATCTTTTGTTATTGTAACTCCTAAGTATTGTAACTCCTAAGTAAAGGAGAAACCTACTTTTTGGGCGAAATTCGCAAGATGGTAGTTTTATCTAGGTTAAGTTGCATATTCCATTTAAGGCACCATTGATGAACGGCTAATAGCGAGTTTGTAAGAGATGATGATCATTACGTTCGTTTATGCTCTTAAAAGAATGCAGTCATCTGCAAAAAGCCTGACAGAGACATTTTCTGAAATGCGGAGGTCAGCACACTCTGTGAGAAGCCTGAATACAGCTCACTCGCTACTCTATTTTCGTCAGCCTTTCATTCGACGGGTTAAATCGCAATACAATTTTGTTATCAATTTACAATTGCACTTTTACGCAATGAATGCAGGAGATAGCACTCAATGATAGGGATTACTGTGAGCGCCGTTTGTAAGTGCCGCAGTTTGGAGGGAGACGTGACTTCAGGAAACGCCCAGAACTCTTGTATATTTTGATTTGGCGACGGCTGGCGTACAACTCCTGCGGGACCCGCCGTGGTTGCTCAGTGGCTATGATGTTAGACTGCTGAGCACGAGGTCGCGGGATCGGATCCCGGCCACGGCGGCCGCATTTCGATGGGGGCGAAATGCGAAAACACCCGTGTACTTAGAATTAGGTGCACGTTAAAGAACCCCAGGTGGTCGAAATTTCCGGAGTCCTCCACTACGGCGTGCCTCATAATCAGAAAGTGGTTTTGTCACGTAAAACCCCTTCAATTAAATTTTTTTTATTTAGCTCCTACGGGGACGGTAGAGTACCCGTCTCCCGTGCAAGAGGACCGTGGTTCAAACCCCGGTGCCGCGCAATTCTCCACCGGAAAATACAAAAAAACGTGTGTTGAGAACATTGCACAAACAGGCCTGGACTTCGGCCTGATCCCGGTGACCAGAACCGGTAACGCACTCTCTCACCAGAGCAGGATTGGCCACCCTGGTGCAGTACTTGGCCACAACCTCCTATATGAATACAACAATCAAACCCCGGTCCTCAGTCCCCAGCAGCCGCGAAGCAACTGACCATGGCAGCGGTCAGATCTGTGACGCTGCAGAGGGTGCTAAGAATACGTGGCTCCGGACAGGCCGCCATTGGAATCTGAACCTGGCAACGTTTAACGTTAGAACGTTATCTAGTGAGGCGAGTCTAGCAGTGTTACTGGAGGAATTAGAGGGTAGTAAATGGGATATAATAGGGCTCAGTGAGGTTAGGAGGACAAAAAAAGCACATACAATGCTAAAAAGCGGGCACGAACTGTGCTACCGGGGCTTAGCGGAGAGACGAGTACTAGGAGTCGGATTCCTGATCAATAAGGAAATAGCTGGTAACATACAGGAATTCTATAGCATTAACGAGAGGGTGGCAGGTATTGTTGTGAAACTTAATAAGAGGTACAAATTGAAGGTGGTACAAGTCTGTGCCCCTACATGCAGTCATAATGACCAGGAAGTCGAAAGCTTTTATGAAGACGTGGAATCGGCGATGGGTAAAGTCAAAACAAAATACACTATACTGATGGGCGACTTCAATGCCAGGGTAGGCAAGAAGCAGGCTGGAGACAAGGCAGTGGGAGAATATGGCATAGGCCCTAGGAATAGCAGAGGAGAGTTATTAGTAGAGTTTGCAGAACAGAATATTATGTGGATAATGAATACCTTTTTCCGCAAGCGGGTTAGTAGAAAGTGGACGTGGAGGAGCCCGAATGGTGAGACTAGAAATGAAATCGACTTCATACTCTGCGCGAACCCTGGCATCATACAAGATGTAGACCTGCGCGGCAAGGTACGCTGCAGTGACCATAGGATGGTAAGAACTCGAATTAGCCTAGACTTGAGGAGGGAACGGAAGAAACTGGTACACAAGAAGCCAATCAATGAGTTAGCGGTAAGAGGGAAACTAGAGGAATTCCGGACCAAGCTACAGAACAGGTATTCGGCTTTAACTCAGGAAGAGGACCTTAGTGTTGAAGCAATGAACGACAATCTCATGGGCATCATTAAGGAGTGCGCAATAGAAGTCGATGGTAACGCCGTTAGACAGGAAACCAGTAAGCTATCGCAGGAGACCAAAGATCTGATCAAGAAACGCCAATGTATGAAAGCCTCTAACCCTACAGCTAGAATAGAACTGGCAGAACTTTCTAAGTTAATCAACAAGCGTAAGACAGCGGACATCAGGAACTATAATATGGATAGAATTGAACAGCTTCTCAGGAACGGAGGAAGCCTAAAAACAGTGAAGAAGAAACTAGGAATAGGCAAGAATCAGATGTGTGCGTTGAGAGATAAAGCCGGCAATATCGTTACTAATATAGATGAGATAGTTCAAGTGGCTGAGGAGTTCTACAGAGATTTATATAGTACCAGTGGCACCCAGGACAATCGTGGAAGAGACAACAGCCTAGAGGAATTCGAAATCCCACAGGTAACGCCAGAAGAAGTAAAGAAAGCTTTAGGAGCTATGCAAAGGGGGAAAGCAGCTGGGGAGGATCAGGTAACAGCAGATTTGTTGAAGGATGGTGGTCAGATTGTTCTAGTGAAACTGGCAACCCTGTATACGCAATGCCTCATAACCTCGAGCGCACCGGAATCTTGGAAGAACGCTAACATAATCCTAATCCATAAGAAAGGGGACGCCAAAGACCTGAAAAATTATAGACCGATCAGCTTACTGTCCGTTGCCTACAAAGTATTTACTAAGGTAATCGCAAATAGAATCAGGAACACCTTAGACTTCTGTCAACCAAAGGACCAGGCAGGATTCCGTAAGGGCTACTCAACAATAGACCATATTCACACTATCAATCAAGTGATAGAGAAATGTGCAGAATATAACCAACCCTTATATATAGCTTTCATTGATTACGAGAAAGCGTTTGATTCAGTCGAAACCTCAGCAGTCATGGAGGCATTACGGTATCAGGGTGTAGATGAGCCATATGTAAAAATACTGGAATATATCTATAGCGGCTCCACAGCCACCGTAGTCCTCCACAAAGAAAGCAACAAAATGCCAATAAAAAAGGCGTCAGACAGGGAGATACGATCTCTCCAATGCTATTTGCAGCATGTTTACAGGAGGTATTCAGAGACCTGGAGTGGGAAGAATGGGGGATAAAAATTGATGGAGAATACCTTAGCAACTTGCGATTCGCTGATGACATTGCCTTGCTTAGTAACTCAGGAGACCAATTGCAATGCATGCTCACTGACCTGGAGAGGCAAAGCAGAAGGGTGGATCTGAAAATTAATCTGCAGAAAACTAAAGTAATGTTTAACAGTCTCGGAAGAGAACAGCAGTTTACGATAGGTAGCGAGGCACTGGAAGTGGTAAAGGAATACATCTACTTAGGGCAGGTAGTGACCACGAATCGGGATCATGAGACTGAAATAACCAGAAGAATAAGAATGGGCTGGGGTGCGTTTGGCAGGCATTCTCAAATCATGAAGAGCAGGTTGCCACTATCCCTCAAAAGGAAAGTGTATAACAGCTGTGTGTTACCAGCTGTGTGTTACAGCTGTGTGTTACATATGGGGGAGAAACCTGGAGGCTTGCGAAAAGGGTTCTGCTGAAATTGAGGACGACGCAACGAGCTACGGAAAGAAGAATGATCGGTGTAACGTTAAGGGATAAGAAAAGAGCAGATTGGGTGAGGCAACAAACGCGGGTAAATGACATCTTAGTTGAAATCAAGAAAAAGAAATGGGCATGGGCCGGACATGTAATGAGGATGGGAAGATAACCGATGGTCATTAAGGGTTACGGAATGGATTCCAAGGGAAGGGAAGCGTAGCAGGGGGCGACAGATAGTTAGGTGGGCGGATGAGATTAAGACGTTAGCAGGGACAACATGGCCACAATTAGTACATGACCGGGGTAGTTGGAGAAGTATGGGAGAGGCCTCTGCCCTGCTGTGGGCGTAACCAGGCTGATGATGATGATGAATTTGGACTCGACGGGGACCACTTAAAGTGCGAATAATCAGGAGTCTACAATACTGGATTTGCCAGAAAACAAGTAATTTTATTCCACAAGTGACAAAAAAAATGCTGTGTGGTGCCGCAATAGATCTGCCTTTTCGGAAAGTGCAGAGACCGGTCTACTAATGATTCCACCTTCGGAGTGAGTGCGATGGAGCTTATAAATATAAGCATTGGAAATGTGCAGTGGCACGGTGGCGGCCTCAGCAAAGAACATAACCACTGGCTGGCGCATCAGTATGACTTATCACTGCCAACCCTATTGTGATAATCATCTTCAGCTGCTTGGCGCCATGTGTGGCATAGAGTCATTCTAAGGCTTACTGTACGCAATAACCCTAATGCATCGCCATTCCCTGCGACCCTTTTTGAGCAGCGACCCTTTTTGATGATCATCAGCGGCGGCGGCGCCGCCGCCGCCGCCGCCGCCGCTGATGATGATGATGATGAGGAGGAGAAGGATGATGATGATGATGATGATGATGATCTCCGAATGATTCTCCCATTGAAATGGTGCCGCAATCTTTGCCACTGTTTATGCATCCCGGAAAGCGGCATTTTGGTTCACACCACAAGAATCCTCTGGTGGAATAGTTTTGTGACGGGGAGCGCACAGATAAAACTTCCACACATGCTGCGCAGCCACCCACGGGGCCCATCCGCCGGCTAGGATGACGCTTACGCTACGGTGAAATGGCAAAACTAGATTTCGAATCACCGCCGAGAAGGTCCTGCGACGGAAAGCTATTTAGTCAAATATAGAGAGTGGTTCACTGTTTCTTTTATATACACCTTGAACCGAGCTTTCATAGCGCAGCTCTTAGGCATCCGCTCTAGGCGGCGTGCGTCGGCGTCGGCGTCCTAGATTGTAACCGAGCGAACGCAGAACGCAGCGGGGGATGAAAAAAGCGGTGAGAGTGAAGAGACCACGACGAGGAAAGCGGAAGAGGAATGTATGGCGAAATCGTGAGAAGCGTAGTGCCGCGCACGAGGGGCCTTGCGGCGGCAATGGCTACGAGATGGCGCGCGAGTAGTGCGCGTGGTGGGTATGCAAACAAAGCGCTCCATGAGCGGAGGCTGTCTGCGGCGGCGGCTGTGAACAGCGCCTCCGCATCACCCACGCTCTTCCTCTCCCGATCAGCGAGGCAGTCGCGCCGCACTTCGCTCAGTTTGCAACGTGCCGCACGAGATAGATTGTCCCCACCAGCCAATTCATCGCGAAATGAAAACCCGCATACAGCTGCGCTCCACTTTCGCAATAGGGAGTGCCGCAATCGTCGGTGAATTTCTTTTTAATGCATTCAGAAGGCAGCAACGTTTAACAAACGTATAGCGGCAGTGACACAGGCAGGAGGGTCTGATGGCCGATCGCGGCGCTAGCACTCCCACGGACGCAGTATAATTGCGCGATTTGATTTCGTGAGCAGCCAGACAAATGTGACCCAATTAGGCCGGGAATTCCTCCGTGTCTCTGCGAGCCCCTATAACACTTGGTACGTAGGGCTTCGTTGTTGGACTGATTTCGCTGCGAATTGTGTCACGTGTGATACCTGTGTGCACAAATGTGAGCGTGGCCACGTGCCTCCATCCGAAGTGGTATCTGGCATGAGGAAACGAGAACGCTTGCCCTTTCAGCGAAACAAATTATCGGCTAGACTACTGCGTCACGGTGTTGTAAATTCCTGTCAGTGAGCAGTGCGCGGCCGCCAGCGGACTTGCGAATTGAAGACAATAATTTTTATGATTTCAGCCCCGTGCACCGCCTTCTGGCCACTTCCTTACCCACGCGAAGCCAGCTTCTAAGCCCAGCAGAAGCCCCCTCGAAAGCACTCGTTACGCTCCGCAGTGCAAGGGGCTTTGCGCTGCTGGGCTTCTGCTGGAGGGTTCGCTCCCGGCTGCGGTGGTCGCATTTCCCTGAGCACCAGATGCAATAACCCTCGTGTTCCTAAATTTACGTGCCCTTTAAAGAACTCCAGGTGGTGTAAATTAATCCCGAGTTCCTTACTACAGCGTAACTCGTAATCATATCGGTATTTGGATACGTAATACCATAGAATGAAAATTTTTAAACATTTTTCCGTTCTATAAAAAATGTTGGTCATTCGTCCTCTTTGGCATCCGCCCTCGCAAAGAAAAAAAAAGAATGTCTCTAAAGTTTACGAAGCTAACATTTCAGGTCGGACATTTTTTAGCAATAGATCATCGATAGCAAAGCTGACAAAAAATTGCGAAGGTAGAATTAACGAATATATAAAAAAAGAAATGAAACAGCTACCTCAATTTATTCTTATCAGTATCGCTTTTTCTTTTATTACAGTTTTACAGAATTTTTCGTTTTTTGCGCGTCTGGCGCGCATGTAAAACAAATATGAAATTGGCACTCGATTTCTTGCTTCTGGGAAGGCTGGCATCGTAATGTGCATGCTATTTCAAAGCATACGTTGATTTACGTCTGCATGGTCTGGCTGCTCCCCGCACACAAAATTAGCCCAGCGTGCTAACAGAAATAACAACCATAACTGAAGCCGTCGCTTCCTCTCTATAGGGAAGGCGCCTGGACAGTCTACATATGCCCTGGTCGTCATGTAGCTGTGCGCATGGTACAGTTTAAGTAAGTTTCAAAGGACCTGCTGAAAGTTCTCAGTTAGCACATGCTGCACAATTCCCAAAATATGCCTTCTCGCCAAGCGCAGGACAGAAGCAGGATGGCGAACAGGTCCCCTCGACGACATCGACCCGATAGTTCGTTTCTCTGGCAGGAGCTTCCGACTCCCCGAGGCAGCTGCAGATGACTGCTTTCTACGCTTTACTCACTTATCTACCATATCATGACGCATGACGCCGATTTTTTTAGTACCTGCAGCGCACATTCAGAACCACATTGCGACGTGTTATTTTCCTATGACCTTCGGTAAATATAGTTCGCATTCGAATAACACGTAGGCTATTTAGCACTGCACCTTATACGCGAAACGTTTTGCATCCTTTCCCCCAGCGTTTTACTAAAGCCAAGACAAACCCGCCTATCTTTCCTTGTGACAATTTGTTACTCGACATTGGTGTTCAATGATTATGCAGAACTTCACGCAGTCGACGCATGGGACCACGTTGAATGAGCACTATGAGTCCGTGGTGCCGAGCGCCCGTATGGGCTTTCTGCCCAGGGACGTCGCCGCGGTGCTGACCTCTGGGGTCGACAACCTCACAGGCAAGCAGCTGTTTTTAGTTTGCTATGGTGGTCACAAAATCCCTCGAGATCCTCCAACGAACCATCACTAGAACTTAACTGGGGTTTCTGTTTAGGTTTTGCTATTTTCTTACGTTCTTCAGGTGCGGCTGCGTCAACGTGAAAATTTGTGCTGCATGGTACATTTTTTTCAAAACGAATGCTGCTCTCTGCTCTGTTTAAAAGCTAGATGTATTATTGTACAGCATTGCTTTTGCTCACGCAAAAAACTGTTTACTGAATGGTTTGTACCTGAGTTATTTGATATCCCAACGACGTATTTGTCTTATCGCTAGGAGTTAGTTACGTAGACGTTGTCTGTAAACGTGCTTCACACTTTGTAGCTGCAACGTCGCTTCCGCTGATGACCTTGCGAAATCTGCTTGCTGCCGCGGTCCCGTTCATCAACCCGCTGACGCATTAGAACGTGAGATTGCCGACGGATACTCGAGACACACTGCTCGCAGCTAGGGCGTTCGTTCCTCGCAAGGCGATTGCAACCCGATATTATGCTTTCTCTTTCGGAATATGCTCACCGAGCCAACGTGAAACCTGCCGCGACTGCTTCGCTTATCTCTTTTACACGTGTAGGGCTTCTTCGTGAGGCTAGGTCACTTTGTTTTCGAGGCTCCTTACTATAATTCTTGGTGTTGAATGAATGAGGGGACCATTAACAAAAGGACAAATCGTCGATCATCAGCTTTAACGCTATTCAAAAATATGTTGTGACATTGTGGCAAATTTCTTTTTACATTTGACGCATTGACTTAGCTTTCAGCATACTTCAATTGTGTAGGTGACTTGTGTTAATAAAATATTTAAAGGATGATTGTGCTCACACAGCAGCAAGACTAATATGAACCGGACTGAGAGATTCGAACTTTGAAAACTGCTCTCGTAGTTTCACCCCATGTCGCTCCTTCTCAGGAACTTCTCGCGGTAACTAATGTTACGAAGAACCATCTCGCTCAGCGCGTGGTTCTGCAATATAAAAATAATTCCCTAATCACCCTACATATTTTCATCCTCTTTTCCCAATTATGCCCAACTTTGCGTCTTCTAATTTGGTCTAAAAAGCTCGATATTCCTAACGGATCAACCAAGCGCCTAGGAAACTTAGAAACTTCACCCACCTATATGGGTAGACATTTGCGTCAATTACCTGTGATTTACGACGCCATGCATCGCTGTGTTTACTCTACCTCATCTCCTCAATAAAGAAAGGGCGAAACGAGCCTGAGCCCTCACAGCCTTCGAATATTGTAAGCCGCATACGTTCTTGCAAATACTTTATTTTTATGGGATATTGACAAAATGCGCTTCGACGAAATGATGTCGCACAGTGTGTGCCACAAGTGTTGTCTTTTTTTGACAGTGTTAGCCTGCACTATTATTGCGTACATTTTAGACAAACATGCGTAAAATCAAAACAATATTACATTTGACCTCATGCTACGTTCAATAAATGTAAGAGCCATGCATATTATGCTTTCTTGTAGTACTGCTTTTTGATCAAACCGTCTTACCAAAAGATAACAGCAATGGAAAAATGTAGGGAACTTGGACTCTGTAATGCTATTAGTAAATGGTAAAAAAAAGATTTCATTGCTTTATGTTTACTTTATTATGTATTGTACATTTTAGTTGTTTTTTGTTGATGTTGTTGTCCCAACTGCCTTCTGAAGGGTTCACTGGCCCAGTCAAGCTGTCCATAACAACTTTTAGCCAATGAACCAGACCACAATATTTTGTTTCTGGGAAATAAAACGGTTTGATTTTATATTGGAACATTATGGCTTTCGTCGTCGCATATTCTTGTGTCAGCGGTGCGCTAAAGTGCAGCTAACGAGTACAACCAGTGTGCGTTCATAAATGCTGCAGCACAGCATCAGGCATGATAATGAGCTGTTATTTGGAGCATCAAGAGAACTAACCATCAGTGGTGTTTGTGTGGGTAACATCAACGTCATTGTGTCGGTTATGTAACAACAGGCTGACCGCTACATCAATGCCATTCTTGGCAGCTGAATGGCAGGTCAGTGTGTTGGTCCCCTTGGACAAGAACGCTTCGCCCAGAAGGTTCCATTGTCTCGCAGTGCTTTTTGGGAAGCGAAACTCATGTTACACTCCAAGCTTTTACATGAAATTAAGCCTTGGGTTACGTTTTCCGAAGCGTCTCGGCAACAATTTTCTCTAAAACGACACGATATAGCCTGGCATTTGAAACCCGTCCTGGTTGCTTAGGGGCTATGGTGTTGGGCTGCTAAGCACGAGGTCGCGGGATCGAATCCCGGCCACGGCGGCCGCATTTCCATGAGGGCGAAATGCGAAAACACCCGTGTACTTAGATTTAGTTGCCCGTCAAAAAATCTCAGGTGGTCGAAATTTCCGGAGTCCCCCGCTACGGCGTGCCTCATAATCAGACGGTGGTTTTAGCACATAAGGCCCCATATTTAATTTTTTAGCCTGGGATTCTGGAGGCCGGCGGCTCGGTAGAAAAAAGGGAAGACGGCCTGGGGTAGCTACACACGCTTTCCAGTTCCCAGTTCTAAACAATCCCTAACTGAGACGTCACCACCAGCTACACAAGGTTCAGAAATGCTAAGGTGGTTTAAGAAGGAATTTTGTAGTGGAGATGGCGGAGCAAAGCCGAAGCGTGACCAAAGCCATGTTGCTATCCGCGCAAAGACGCCTTAGTGTGGGCAGAATATTACAAAGCCCGCTGCTGTATGTGCAATGTCTCGTTGTCATTGACTACTATTGTTTCTACCAAATCGCTAAACAGCTCAACGCTTTCACTTCACCTATCGGCACCGTTAATTCACCCACTAACACTGTGGAGAAGCCAGCACGTGATCTACTTATTGTCATTTTCGCCTTATCGTTCGCGTAACTACACACGCGAACGATAAGGCGCACGATTCGTGCACTTCTGTCACCGACACGAGGAATACTCTAAAACTTGAGATTTTCCCCATGAAGTCCTGCAGGTTGCTGAGAGGCCGCAAAGACTGGCCCCATGGTGCGATTTTACACACTTATGTGATTGGAAACTAGCACGCATAGAGAAAAAAGACACTCAACAAGAGCACATAATGCAAGAGTTCCGTGCTATTCTGGACAAATATGTAAATTACGAAGAATTTTACACAGATGGGCCTAAAACACAAGAATACTTGGGTGCCGGAATAGTAATAAAAAATTGGGAAAATAGCATTCGTATAAGTCATTTTGTTTCAGTTTTTATCGCCGACGTTTATATGATATGGGCGGCAGTAAAAAACATTCATACTGACAAGCAGAAGAATGGTGTCACTTACACCGTTTCGTTAAGTGCACTCAAAGCTCTAAACCTAAACGCCGCGTGTGGATCCCTGCTTGGCAATACCCTAAAGACGCTGGCTGATAACAAATACGGAAGAACCATACGATTCTGTTAGGTCCCAAGGCCTGTTGGGTCTCAAGGGATGTTGGCATACCAGGGCAGCAGATAGATGCGCGTCCATGGCAGTGCACAAAGGCATAGCGCACACAATAATTCCAAAAAAGGACAGTATCCGAGCGATTCGTAAGGCCCTGGCGTTGAAGTGGCAACTAGAATGAGATTCTTGCATGAATAACAAGTTATACGCAACGAAACCCCTGCTAGGCGAGTGGAAGTCGTGCAATCATAAGCATGAAGTGATCCTATGTAGACTTCGAATTGGGCAAACACACCTGACACACATTTTTCTACTTGGAAATGAGAACCCGCCAGCTTGCGAGAAGTGCCATGAATCACTTATAGTATTGCACATTAGTAGTACATGTCCCCATACAGAAACACAGAGAGGGAAACCTTTATAGAATCTCTATAACTTACACATTCATTAACACCCCGCTTCAATATTCGGAGATGATCCGCTACTGACTTTCACTGACTTGAACTTTTTAGGTGATACCGCTTTTTAGACAGACTATAAAGTAACACAGCTTTCGCTGATTTAACATTTGATTTCTTAATATCTCGTGGCTAGCGCAGCGTAGCCTTAGTCGCTTTTGCGCCATTAAAGCCGGATTAACCAGCTAACTAATTGCACCGTCTGCGGCTCGCCACAGCATTCACGGATCACTTTTCACACAGGAGTAAACTCACTGCTTGTCCGCAGTGTCATTATGACCGCGCTGAGAAAGACTAACAGTACTTCTTCCTTGAGTGCCTGCAACACGGTACCGCTGGGCAAAGACTAAAGGCCGATTTCATGTTGTTAGATCGTACACTTTGAGGTCTCGAAAACATTCTTGGCCCATGGCCAACAATATAGCTACAGAAAAGAAAACGCGTGGCTTCTAGAAATTATTTTGAAGACAAAACAAATATGTTATTGTCCCTAAATGTCTCGTCGGATATCCTCTGTTACACTTGCTTTGAATACCACAGGTCGCATAGCGTGCTGTATGAGTAGAGATAACATCTGGCGTTGCTGTATGTTATGTGTCTTGCTTAGGTATGAACTGAACTCGTATGCGTGTTTTCATACTATTTTTTACACTTGCACTAGTTCGCGGAACTGTTTGTGCTTTGATGCATCCGTTTACTGTCTTCTGTGGATTAGGCTTTTGCATACATCCGTGCTGTTTGATTATCATCAGGGCATGGCACTTTTTTGTTCTTTTCGTTTTGCTTGCCCTGCGAGAATAAGTAGCTGGTGCCAATAAGGGTGCGTACCTCTTGGCTAATTTTATATTTAAAAAAATAAATGGAGTAACATAACAGTTGAAACTAGAATAATCATAAGTGCGTATGCGGCTGGAGCAAAACTTCAGAATTTTTGCCAGCCATTTTGGGAATCGTAAATGCTGGAAGCGTTCTTACGTGTAGAAATGTAGCTGTGTCGACATTCTATGTTTTATCAGTAGCCTATACTGTATAGCTCTATCCTGCGATATATTTACGTTGAATCGTTGTTTCCTCGGAACTTCCAACTTTGCCACGCTTCGTATGTATGCCTTGCTGCCTTTATTGGCTTTCACATAACAGCCGATGGTGTCCTCCCATACTAACACATTTTGGTGGAACTTGCTTTTTTTCCGTACAGAGATATATCATCATTACTTTCTCTCCAATTTAGCCATCATCTCCTTTCACTACGCGGTTCATAATATTCCTTCCTAGTCAATATGCGGAGCGACGTCTGTAACCTTGAGCGTTTCAGATTGCAGCAGAAATAATTAGTGGTAATAACCGGTTGGAATAGCTCTTGCACCACACCGCAGGCTTTCCATTATAGAGGAAATGCCGCCACAGAAATTTCCAGTACCCTCCGCTCTTAGCGTCTAGCCAGGCTAACTGACGCGTCGTCAAGGCAGACGCACTTATCGACCACTGTCTCGAGCCATTAACGCACCCAGGCCAGAGTGTCAACTACGACCTAAATTAGACTCGTGTCGTAATTTTATTTTCCTCAAGTTCACACGCAAAATCAGCACATTTTCATTCGCAGGCTCTGGCTCAAAAGTATACGCGCACTGCTTGCCATTAGCTTTCCTTTCTTATTTTTTTTCGAGTGGTAATTATTTATTTTGCCAATCAGTTCTACGGAATCGCATAAAGTTGAGGAAGGTTCATGAAGGAAACGATTGTCATCCACCCGTACGTAGCACGTAGCCACGAAGGAAACCGGTTTCTCGGAAAAAAATTGCAATTGCGAAAAAATTCCGAACTAGCACAAATTCTTTCTCAACTACAAAGCTTTCTTTCTGAGAAATCCTTATGGCTTTCTTTTGCAGTTTCGTGCAACATTGGGATGGATTATTTTTTTTTTACATTTAATATACATTTGAATGCAGCGAACACCGTAATCGTGTATGTTATAGCCAAGGAGCACAAGCATGATTTCGTGACTATGCAGCACGGCGTCTCTCCCGCATGAGTTAAGCTATAGTCGACGCAACATTTAGAAATGAAGTGCAATCTTGTGGCTTAATCACGAAATGGCGCTTCAACTATAAGTCACGTAAAAAGAAGTCAGATATAAACGTTTTGCTTGGAATGTCCGCAATGTTGTTCACTGGAAGATACATAATGAATGTATTGTGGATAAGAAAACCTCGAAATTTAATCGACAAGCGGTTGTATCCAAGCATTATAGGTACAACCTTTTCGCAGTTGTCAAGCAGGCTTCATTTGCACTACTGTCTTGCAAATCAACCTCATAACTACTTTTCATTACCAAATTTAATTTTTTAGTTGGCTGACCATGATATAACAATTTGGTCTGTCTAAAATTCCTTCTCGAAGACCTCAACATAATCGTTAAACACTACTTTGTAGTGGAAGAATAGGAACATTACATTAGTTTGAGATATGCGGGGAAAATCCGAAGGCGGCTTTGATGCGCAGCCTACAACTTTCTAATGTCTTATATTGACATAGCACGTGACGTACTTGCATAACTATATATGGACACGGGTACATTTTTTACCTTTTCCGGATGACATTTTTCAGCGGCTAACCGCTCTTTCACTGTTTCCGCTAGGCGCAAGACACGCCTTGATGTATTGCAACTGTCTTCAATGCTGTTCCCGATTCTACCAAGAAAGCAACATTTCTAATCAGATTGCTTGCGCGAAGTGAATAGTGAAGTGCGCTCAAGTGTACTCGTACACCAGCGATTACCCTACAATGTACGTTAAACAAATTGCCCCTGCACTTGGCCCATGAGTCAAATTTTGACGAGCCATGTTTCTGCAAGCGGCTGTCGTCGTGATCTGAGTGTTATTTTTCTGAGCACCACTTCGTCCAATAAAGGCTTACATTCGTGACACACAGTTTGAAGCTCATTAACCCTTGCTGCACCGTCATTACATCGTAACAGTGTTTAGGACAATACACGACGTGCAGGGGCGTAGCCAGGGGGGGGGGGGGAGGGCTTATGGGGCTTCAGCCCCCCCGAAATGTTTTCGTACTGTCCATGCACCGCCGACGAAAGCAACCCCCGGCGCCGGAAATCATTCTGGATTTTGTCTAGAATGTCTTTTTGACGCTCGAAAAGACATTTAACCGCGAAGATAGCGAACTCGGGTTGGATTTCGCGACAACGCCCATGCACCGAGAATCACATAACGCCAAGCAGCCCCATCCGACCACAAAGTTTCAAGGGCGGTTTGATGGTGAGCGGGCTCGCCACGGCATCTCGCTGAGGTCGCGGAATCTATGGAGCGCATGGATGTCAATTCCGAAAATTTATGGGTATAAATCTCATAAACTCTTGATGTGAAATGTGGATTGACATTTCCAAAGTTGGGCTTTAGATTTTCAATTGCGGAAGTTTGTGGGTTTAATGTTGTTATAAACATTAGACGCCAAAGGACCATTGATTTTTCTAAAGTCTTACATCGGAACACACAACGAGACAACTCAAATCAACACACTAGCAGACAAGTTGATAAAGCACGCAGGGAGGTTCAATGAGACGAAGCGTTGTGGTGGTTCATTTGTGCCACCATATCACATAAAAAAATATCAACATTTTTTTTTAACCTACGCAAAAACATCCATGTCAAACACTAAAGCCAGCCAAGGTAATTACGTTCTTATTTATTTTTCTACTTTGACTTTTATTCGCGAGGACACATTGAGCCTCTTCAATTTTTTTTTTGTTATGCGTTTTTCTCGCGTGGCCCCGACCACCGCGCGGCGCACTTCGGCGCGCGTTCGGTTTTCTCCGGCCGAGTGGATTTTCGCCCGGCAGAGTTTTGCACACTTTCTGGCAAGGAGACGAGAAAAAGAAGTAATGGTCGCTCGCCGCCATCACTGTGGGGACTGGACAGATTGCACCGCGTTCGCTTTTGCAGAACTTTTCCGGAAAGTCTTGTCTCGCCGGTGTAGGATACCGAGCAGTATGCGTATGGTTGGTTCTCAGTGGACCAAGCGTCTCATGTTTTCTTCGATATTCCTTCCGTAGCCACATTAGGTGCCCAAAGTAGGCATTCGATTGTGGCCAACATACTTTCTTATGCGTTTATTTCATTTCGGTGCCCCCGCCCCACAGAAAGAAAAAAAATTACCGACGATTACGTTACTTCCTAATGCGAAATTTGAGCGCAGCAAATAAGCTGTTTCACCTTTTCGATAGATTGAGGCAAAGAAATCGAGCAACACATGTATGCGCTATCACAGAATTTTTTTTTATTTTTCACACGTATTCCTTTAACAAAGACTCTACTAACAGTTCTTGACAGTCATGAAGGAAGCTTTGTGGTCGTAGAAATAGACTGATATATGTTCGACTTGGTACACCAATGCTTGATTCTCAAAGACGAGATCTATACAAGTGCCTCGCGAGGTTGTCACAGCCGTGGGACGCGTTACGAGCGAGAGGAACGGGATGCTCTCCCGCATAAGTGTTAGGAAATTGCTGTTTGTCTTTATGTCAACATTAAAGTCCCCCACTACTAACATCGGTGTGGATCGATGGACGGTTAATGCGAGTTGCAGGAAGTGCACGACGTCTTTCGTGAGTGCGGTAGCGGACTCACGAAAGCGGTATCAGTCGGTCGCTGCTAGCGCTGGGGGGATGAAAGGGGGGCGGAGCTGGTTACGAGGCCGACGATAACGCCGACGACGACGCGAAACCCAGGAACGGACGCCAAAGAGCCATTTGTGTAGCCAGCCCTCCTCCACAGTCTCTCCTCCTCCCTTCCATCATCCTCCCTCGCCCGGAGAGCCGACAGCGCGCATGCGCGGCGGCGGAGCAGATTCGTCGGCGAGCTGGTTACGAGGCCGACGACAACGCCGACGACGACGCCGACGACGACGCGAAACCCAGGAACGGACGCCAAAGAGCCATTTGTGTAGCCAGCCCTCCTCCACAGTCTCTCCTCCTCCCTTCCATCATCCTCCCTCGCCCGGAGAGCCGACAGCGCGCATGCGCGGCGGCGGAGCAGCAGATTCGTCGGCGAGCTGGTTACGAGGCCGACGACAACGCCGACGACGACGACAACGCCGACGACGACGACGACGACGACGACGCGAAACCCAGGAACGGACGCCAAAGAGCTGCGCTCTAAAAAACACATTGTTGCGGCGCAGCGAATTGTCCCATGGTGAAAGTTCGATTTTGTTACTTCTTGTATTGTGGAAAGTAATGAGCCACGAGACGTTTCAGTTGCCAGATACTCTTATTATATTATTGCGATAGCAATTATATAGACACTCCAGGTGCATTCCTGCCATCGCCGTCGCCCTCATGTTTCGTATAAAGTCCAAGGGTGATAACATCATGACCGCGTGCCGCATGCTCTATGTGCGAGTGAAAGCGTAGGGGGGGGGGGGGGGGGGTAGAATGGCTGAGCCGACGATGGTGGCTCAGTCGTGTGTGTGCAAAGGAGAAAAGCGGGGAGCAAGAGCGCCGCCTTCCGTCGCGCGTGATACGTCGCGGGGAGTAGATGGAATTGGGGAGGAATCCAGGCTTCTGTGAATCTGTGATCGCGCAACATGTTTATTTGCCTTGTTTGACGCATTATATACAGAGACTTTTTCTTAGATACGTAGATTCATTGGAGACTTATACGTATATTTAACTATCTTGTTACGAGATTTCGTGTATACGTGCAGTGAACTCTGTTTCCAGTCACACTTTTTGCCCTTTATCAAGCTGTATCTTCGCATTTGTATATCCCGTTGTATCTTCGCATTTCTAATGCACGAGTGCGAGTGGCAATAATCGTTCGGTTAATTATCTGCGAGGCACGCGCGTAGCAGAGTGGCATCTCTCAGTTACAAAAGTGGTACACATGTGTGAGGATAAATGTTTTTTAATGCTCTCATACAATGGGTTGAACATGGTTGCCTGACATAAAGGACACACCAAAAGCTGAACAGCGTGGTGTCGCGAAGTTTTTGACAGCTAAAGGTGTTTCCCCAAAAGAAATTATTCGCCGTATGGCTGCCGTGTACGTTGAACATTGCATTTCATTGGCCACTGTAAAGCGTGGGAGGAAACGGTTCAAAGAAGAATGGGAAATTTGCAAAGACATTCCAAGACCGGGCCAAAGCCATTGTGCAATCACATCCCGCACAATTTCAAAGGTTGATGAGCTGATGAGAGAGGAATGGAGGACAAGCATCGATGAACTGGCAGAGCGCGTGCAAATCAGTCACGGCTTGGTTCACGCCATAATTCATGAGCACCTCGGTTATCGGCTCTTGTGTGCGCAATTGATGCCTAAGATTCTGATGCACCGCCAGAAGACGGAGAAATTTGGCGCTGCTTTGACTAATCTGATCCGGTATCACAATGAGGATGACGATTTCTTGTTTGCTATTGTGATCGGGGACGAACCATGGTGCCACTACTTCGAGTCTGAAACACGATGGCAAAGCTTACAGTGGAAACATTCGAATTTACCACAGGCATAGAACTCAAAGGCCGTCATTTTAACCGGAAAGGTGTTGTTGGCTTTTTTTTTCGATCGTCAGGGGCCATTACTGATAGAATTTTCTCAATCATGAGAGACTATCAATTGTTTCCGATATTGTGAAACGCCGGAACCACTGCGTGTCACAATCAAGAATAAACTACGTGCAAAATTGACGAATTTAGTCATCTTGTCCCGTGATAATGCCCGTCCCCACGTCGCTGATGTGGTTGATACAAAACTGGCAAAGTTCAAATGGGAAACCCTGCAACATCCATCATACAGCTCAGACCTGTGACCTTGCGACTTCCACATTCTGGGGCAACCGAAAAACAGCTCAACGGAACTAGATTCGTGCCGGACGATGACGTGAAAGAGTCAGTTACAGATTCTTTGAAGCAACAACCTAAGTAGTTTCATGAGACGGGAATCACGCGACTCGTTAGTCAATGGGGCAATAGTTTAAATTCTCATGAAGACTACTTTTTACTAATGTACCCCGTTTGTCATATATTCGCATTGGCTCACATTCATTTGACTCGCCCTCGTATAGCTTGCAGAACTCCTGCTTTTTATACATGCTTTCTGTTGCGACTATAATTTCAGTGCAATTACTCACGATTCCCGACCGGTGACAGCTGCTCCTGCGTTATACATTGGAAAAAAATGACAGCGTCATGGAGATTTTTCACTGGCCATTGTATATATACAAGAATGTAAACACGGTTCTTGAATGACTTAGTTTCATTAACATATTTGTCCCCAACTTGTTCATTTCATGGCCTCTTCATTTTTCATATCAGCGGTATGCGCTGCTTTCCTGGTTTCGAACTGTATAGTTCTAAAGTTCGTGTGATATTTTCATTACTTATTTAATAGACAAAAACGTGGACGCATTGATATCAATTAGGTTGGGCACAATTTTTGGCACATACGAGAATACTCTTTTATGAAAAAATTCACATTTTACTTGTTGGGACAGTGCGTAGCGTACAAGAATTCAGTTACAGCATTTTTGACAATGGTAATGCAGGTATTATTCATGTATTTGATCCCTCGACAAATTGTTTAAGAGGAAGCTTTACCTGGGGCCAAATCCGACGTGGCCTATTCAAATACATGTAAAACGCAGAAACGTTTTTCTGAGATAAGCTTGCTAATCGCTTTTAATGAAATTAGTTGCATTTGAGAGAGAAGGTAAATTATAGTGTCTGTCGGAAACGGAATTTCGATTTACGGCCTGAATTTTGTATAAATATTTTGAAAATTTTGAAATTTCGATAACATAGAAGCACCACGTTTACAAAATAATAACTATGTACCAAGAACAGATATTTCGGCTCTGTAATCGGCAACTATTAGGAAAGTCAATGCGGACAAAGTTGGTGTGTCAATTTGTATCTTGAGTGAGTTGGTTACGTTGTGTACAAGGGTTCTGCGAAAGTCGTATTTCCATAATACTGATTTTTGCTTGAGATTCATGTCTAACATATCTGTTTTGTCCGCTGTAGATGTACTATTAGATGCAATTCACAGAATTGTGCTATCATTTTTCATTGTTGAGTTACTGAGTTTCAAACTTGATAGTTCCGTTTTCTGGAAATTTGCGATTTTGGCCAATTTTTATGAATGAATTGACCGCCTAAATGAAAAATCGAAACCAACAGTCACTAGAATTTAAGTTTTTCTTTTAAATTCCACAAACATCGTCAAATTTGGTGCAGTTGTTGCGAGGAAGAACGAATTACCTTTCTACATGTATTTAAATAGCAGCACCCGAGCTAAGGCTTCCTCTTAAGGAGGAGGCCGAGCTGCAACATGAGCCCCCCCCCCCCCACACGAAATTTCGGGCTACGCCACTGACGACGTGTGTATGTGGCAAAGGTTGCCCCCTGATTTCGCGAGACAAACCTATTCATATTTCGATCGGTGCGCATATCCTACCCGTGAAATGTGCGCGCTGGCGACAGCGGGAGCCTGCTTCAAGAGCAGCGCCAATAACTTGCGTTCTCTATTTATGACGTACACGATGTAGCTCATTACTACAGAGTCGGAGCCGAATTCTTCGCGGCGTGTCACTCGTAGCCACAGCGGTGCGGTAGGTGCAATCAATTTTGCTGTTCAAGGCGGTCCTACAGCAGGTCAGTGCGAGTAACTGTCTCTGGCACTCTCCTGTAAGCAGTTGTGAACGAGGCATTGGCTGTACCTGTAACGCTACGCTCGTAACGCTCAGCATCAAAATAGAATAATCAAAAAGTCGCGTTATAGTAGAGCGGGAACCAAGACATCCAAGGGGCTGTGAAACGCCAAGTGCTACTCCGCCACTGCATTATATTGCATTTTCCTTTTCGCAGAATATGTGGCATTCACTTCTCTGATCGTCACCGCACATGTCTGTGCGCGACCATGAGTGTGTGTGCGTGTATTTTTTCTTACTTTCTTTGAACATTGTATACCTGATGAAACGCGTGCACATTTAGTCCCAAACGAGGCTCAAAAGTGTTCGGGTGCGCTGTAAGAGAATGGCGTGCAACGTGCTAACTTCAACTTAATCAGAACTCGGCGTTAGCTCCTTCGGACGTCTATTTGCGTTTAATTTCGATATTTTATCTCGTTTGCGTGTTCATTTTAGTAGCTTTATCTTTTTTATTTACTGTGTCCGCATTTTTCAATCGTTGGTTTATTTGAACCGGCTTATTTTTGATATGTACTGTCTGCCTAAGATAGGAGTATCGGGCATCACTCCTAATGCCAACCTCTCCGATACATAAACATTTAATAAAGAAAAGGAAGAACGCGACAAAAAGCATCTTGAGGGCCACTCACTGTCGCAAGCGCACTACCAAATCCTTTTCTGAACCTTGGATATTCTGAGCCGAAACACCTTGCATATGAACATTTGCATATCGTCCCCCTATTCCCACGTTAAAACTATGCAGCGCGCCTGTCTTACGCGGCTCCCCAGATAGCCGCGACAGAACCTCCCAGTGAAAAAGGGATGCTCCTCCAGCGTGTCCACGGCCGCCGACAAGGCGCTTTCCTGGTGCACGCGTCGCGTTCCAGCAGTCTTCAATACGACCGTGGAAACGCCCCTGCATAGTTGTCGGCGCCCCACACAGACTTTGCTGCCGCCGACTGCGATACCCAACCACCGGCCTCATTCAGAGAGCGCTTTTCCCATTTCCTTGTGTCACTCACAAACGCTGCCGCATTCTTAGAAGATTCAGGCAAAAGCTGAGTGCACCGTTCTCCCGAGTTGTTTTAGGGCCGTATCGTTGTGGAATGTTCTTGTGCAGAAAAGAAACTGATCTTCGGAGCACTGCAAAAAGAAAAAAAAGTCGTTTGCAACCTCAAAATTGTTCTGCTCCAATTATGTTATCGTTGAGTGTATACACCTGTCAATATGCACTCTAAAAAATTTTGCACACTGAGGAGCTTATCTTGAATAAAACAATAATAGTCGTCTATCCTTTCTCCCGCGATTCGTGCACTCTACTCCCAGGTTACAAACATGAGCGTTACCAGCGTTATCAGCGTTACATAGCATAGGAAAGTAGCGAGCGCAGAGTTCTTAAGAAAGCAAACGCAAGTCCGAAATACGACGATTATTTTGGGAGGCGAAGATACACCCTTAATGGGCAAACATTTTTAAAGATTGTTTTCAGTAATAGAACGCGTCAGTTAACGATCTTGAACCTACAAAACCCAGAGGCATTGCAAGGTGAATAAGTTTTTCGACCCCGCGCTCTTTGCCAATACCCATCCTTCCATAAGCCTCCGGACCTTTGCGGTAGCCGGCGTCGTTCACTCGCCACCACGCGGGCCTTATCAGCCCGACCAGGCGAGAAGACGGCGCTCCCAGCGTCGTCGACGGGCGCGCCGCCAAACCCGGCCGGGCGTCACGTGCGCGGAGTGGGTCGCCGCTGGCCCCCCCTCTTCACGGAAACGACGGCGAACGCCGTTGACGCGCGCGCGACCCGAACGAGAAAGGAACGTGCGCCGCCGCTGGACACGCTACGCAGTGGGCGTCTACGGCGCTCGCTTCCGAAGGTTGGTCACTTCCACGCCCACCTCCTCGCAGCTCGCCGCCGCGAGACCTTCGTGGCCCGAAACCGTGCGCAACACAATGGACCCGCTACTCACTTCACCCAGCGTTCTCGAGCAGCGATGACTGTGCTAAGAGAAGCATCGGCTCTCTTGGATACGTGCGTTTGCGAAACGGACGCGGAAAGTCGGCGGTTATTGCGGCTGATTTCTGTCGGCAAGTTTTGTCATTTTGTGGCGTGAAACGCAGACCTCAAGACCACTGTACTAGTCAAATGATACGCGGTGTTCTCACACAAAACAACGCGGCAAATTTTCCTCCCTTTGGAAGCGGGCGATTTGATTCTCCTTCTCTCGATTCGTCGACTGGTCAAGCTGCGCGAGCTGATTTCACGAAGAAACACCTCTGCATCACAGCTGGTTGTTGCCTCGCCCTCGTTAAATTTCTTCCGTTTTACCGCCGGAGCGCATCACCTGCTACGTAGATCGACCCTGTTGCACGAAGCGAACATACTCCGCTGCCCGACCGCAAAATGATCCCGCACGTGGGAATCGGTCGCGCTACGACGCTGCTGGTCGTCACCATCGCCCTGGCCGCGGCGACAGTGCCAGTGTCGGTGTTCCCGGTTCCACATGAAGAGAGCGAAGGTGAGCGGCTCGTTTTTTATTCCACGTCACACGTAGTGTCACTTCCAGGCATGCTGAGAAAGCGCACTCGGTATCACCTCGTTGCCAAATGTAGTCGTAAGTGCTTGCCAGAGTGCAAATACACTAATGAAAAATGCATCTAAACGTACACTCGTGCCCACGTGACCGGTGTATTCAAGAATCTGGAGAAGAGTCCTGCGACCGCCGCGAACTTACTTGAAGGTTAGCACAAGTGGCACGCAGCACTTCCAAGTGAAAGTTGCCCACTTCCTTACTACAGCTAGGGCCACCCCTCGAGCGGCAAAACAAAACTACGCGAATGAAAGCGCTTGCCATAATGCTACAGCTCTGGGGCACTGGGTGCAATATTTTAATGCGTTCAGCATTATTTGACAACTGACCGCGAATTTTTTGTGACTGTTTGCGTGCCCCACTCCCGAAAATAGTGCAGTCCAACTTAGTGTTAAAACCACACGTTAGTGCGGTGCTACCGGTCCCGATGGTAAGCGGGAGTGTTTTCGCGTCCTTGGGGACAGTTACAGCCTTTTGAGACGCTGTCGTGGAAACGCTGGGCCTGTGGCGTATGCGAACACAGGCCGTCGCAGACGGTGCTCAGTGTACCGGACTGGTCTTTGAGGAAGCGGCGATTGAAGTACCGGTTGGCTCTCGCCACACATAACACATAGCGGCACAGATACCCACCCCCAAACCATGATGAATGCATTGTTCCGTGACATAGTAGTGTATTTCTAAAGGACCGCCGAGCTTCAGAAACGCATGAATGTACATGCTATGATCAAATACTGCGACATATTCACGCGAGATGGCGTCGTCTATTTAATGTCAGTACTCTCGGTCGCATTTCCACTGGCTTTTCTATGCGCGCTACTGTTTCCGGTGGGCCGGCTTTCGACTTCTATCATACCACGCGGGGACTACTTCGCTCTTCGAGGGTCCACCGGAAAATGGGAAAATGGAGTGTTTGCGACCAAGAAAAAAAAAAAACGCGTACGCACTCGCTCACAGTATCACGTTAATCAAGGGCCTTACTAAGAGAGCTGGGCCATCTGTTCCCTTAGAATATGCGGCCAACATTATCCTCTGTGAGACGGCGGTCTATGTAGCGTGCTATACATGAGGCACGCTGCAGCTAGTCAGCGTTCTGACAATTCTCTAGTCAGCGAAACCAACATGGGCCACGAGAAGGGCGCGTGACCCACCCCGGTGGCTTAGTACCTGCGGAGTCGGGCTGCTAAGCTCGAGGCCGCGGCTTCGGTCCCGGCCGCGACAGCCGCACTTCCATGGGGACGAAATGCACAAACGCCCGTGTGCTCAAGTTTAGGTGCACGTTGAAGAAAGCCACGTGGTTAAGATTAACCCAGAGCCCCTGACTACAGCGTTCCTTATCATCAGAGATGGCCTTTATTCCAAATTATAACACATGGTACTAGAAACTCGCGTGTGCCGTAAGCTGACGCCGTGCAATCTAACGTTTCATTTCCCGTTTCCTTTTTTCATCCTTCGTTGAATCCTCGGAGATGACTCCACACAACCGTTATCACTAGTTTTGGCTGTGCGATAAGGGAATGAAAAAAAGTGCAAAGATACAGCATGTGGGCTCACAGATAGTCGTGAACACGAGTGCCATGATAAGGCGACCTAAACTAAATGAGCACGTAGATACCAATAAACAAACAAATAAATAAGTAAATATTGATATAACGTTTCAGTGAGTCATACCAATGCAGCCCTTATAATGGCGCCAAATCTGGACTTGCGTAAACAGCAAACAAGCTTATAATATTTTTCTTTCAATGTGCCTCTTGTAACGCCCCCGTGTTCATATTTTGTTGAGACAATGTAGCAGCCACATTTTTGGCAGTGCATGGGCAGGATATTTCGTCGTTGTTTGGTAAGCGAATCCCGTCTTTTTCTCGTCGTTTCCTTGAGTTCGCGCAGGCTTTTTCACCTAAAGAAGTGGCGTGTTTTATTGCTAAGCGCTTAGTCGTGGGCTCTATTTTCTGCTGCACACCAGTGGAAATGGGGTGCAATGTTTGTTGTTTCTGAGGTCTTGGTCGGCGTTAACGAAAATATTTTAAGTGCTAAAAATTAATCCAGAGCTTTCTGCTTCGGTTTTGCTTTGTTTGGAACGGAAAACGCTGCCAATAAATGGATAGAAGTGAAACTTCATTATACATGCTGGGACGCTATAGATCGATCACCTCATAGAGAGACGAGGCTGTGTGCCGTGTACCTCCTCTTTTCGTTCTTCAAACCGAGCGCTCCTCTACGTGTTCCTTGCCAGTGAATATAATGAGTCTTAATGAACAAAAGAACAGTGACGTTTTGTATACTCTGGCAGCGACTCGTGGCTGACGAGGTAATGGGATTTGATAGCCGGGGAACCTGACACCTCTTAGCGACTATCGAACACGGACGGAACAAAGAAAATGACTGGGTGCTTCAGCGCTTGCACTGAAGCGCTGATTACAAGCATCGCTAGCATTTTTTTTATTGTTCCATTGAAGCACCTCTGCGCAGAAGTCATTGGCCCGATTGTGGCTACTCGCCGAATGTTGCCCTACATTCGTTACTTTGCCCTTGCAATAGCATGCGCTTCTGTAATGACCGAGCGCAGCTGAAATGTGCGCACTAGCGTTCCACTCAAACTAGCTTGAACCGATGAAGCGGAACAGGCTGACAGTCATGCTTCCAGCACGTAGAGGCACGTGCACCTAAAGAACAAAAGAAGAAATAAATAAACGCGGACAACAACGCTGGACTTACTACTCAAACTTATTGCGAACAAATTCTGAAGATTGCCGCCACGTATGCGTAAATACCAAGCAGAAAGAAAGCAAGCAAAAACCTGTGGCATAAGCCCTTATGGAGAGAGATATATGAGAAGGTTTCTACATGAAAAAGTTCGGCGCTCAATTTCGTATGTGTGAATGAACCGTCGGTCCAACTCTTAATTGAATTGTATTTTTGAATAGTTCAATTGAATTTTTATACCTTTCTCGAAAGATACAAAAGTACGTGCTGATGGCCTTAGGGGGAGGGGGGAGGAGGGATTATGACTAGGTTGTTGGCTTGGTTTTTTATGGCGTGGTCTTTACGCATGCGTGGCGGCGATCAACAGAATTTGTTAGCGATAAGCTTCAGTTGTAAGTTCAGCTTTGTACTGTGTCCTGTGCATTTATGTTTTCCATGTGTTCCCGTATACCGGGTCCACTAAGGCATATAGTAGGGGGTTGCAGACAGGCACCACTAAAGGCTCTACACCCTTATCACACGAAATAACGTTGGGACAGAGCCATGGCCAGCTCCGACCTCAAAGATCTGCAAGGGCTGATAGCGAAGGCCCAGGACGCGGCCCGATCTCCAGGCATCATGAAATGAGGACGTCTGTCTAAAGCTGCATTCACAAAACAAAGATGTTTAGTCTCTCTCTGTCTCTACCTGTTGAAACCATCACACTGTCATCATGCACCAACTGGCCCAAGAAACACCTCTACTAAACTAACATTGAATGAGGCTTGCATTAAGGCTACTTGGTTATCACACTTGTGTTCAACAAGCAGCACTGCAAAGTTGAACCACATGGAGAACAGAACATACTAAGCGCATCTATCAGCTGTTTATTAAAACAAATAGGGGATATCATTGCGGCCAACAATACCATAGGCAAATAATAATTCGCAAACTGACCTTGACTCGTGCGGCCCATCTGTTAGTTCCTTTCCTAAGGAACAGATTAGGTCAAATTCTAAGTTGTGCGCACCTACTCAACTAATAGGCTAAAACGCGTTGCTTCCAGATGAGCAGTTGTTAAGAAATCAGCTTATTCCTACATCAACTCACAGAAGAGAATTTGTTAGGATCGAGTTCCATAGACGAAGAGAGCTCGCTCTTCTTTCTGCGAAGGCCTATAGCGTCTCGGCGCCAGGGAGCGCCGTCAGTGTTCCCACAAAAAAAAAACAAAAACAAAAAAAAACAGCGGTGGTATTGTGCACGTGTCCACCTAGTGGACCTGTCCATTTCGTCTGCTGTAGGTGTTCTGATTGTCTGCGCTTGGGTGCACGTCACAAGGACGCAGTCACCTTCAGCCAATAGGCACTTCAGCAGCAGACGAAATGGACGTGTCCACTATGTTGACACCTACAGAAAGGGGCCACCGAGTCGAACACTTACACTGTTTCCATTCATGCGCTTCTATTTGCTAGTGATGCTTTCCGATCGATTCCATGCCGCACTCAGCATCCAGCGTTGGCGGTCAACAAATCTAGATGATAGCGCTGACGGAGCGTCACACTGACCAGTGACTAAGCGTGAAAATGTATGGCATCGGAAAAGGCGTCGCTAAAAAATTACGACGCCGTTCTTGTTTAGATCTATTCGTTTTCGGGAGAAGTGCGTGAAGGTAGGCTGGTGTGATCATCGATTAGTAAGTGTGATTTGAAAAGGGCAACCTAGTTTGGTGCACATGTTTAAAATGTAGGTTTGTGTTCAATCGAAAAATTAACCCGATAAATTGAAGCATTCAATTCGATTAATCACTCAATTATCGGATTGATAGCTTTACGTATAAGTGAGCTTATAGGGAAATTGACGCTGTTAGTTTTATTAACCAGGGTGTAACTGTGGAAGCAACGTGTTTGCGGCACCTACAGTTCACGCATAAAAAAAAAAACTTGAATTAAAGTTTTTCCCTTGTAAAATATTATATGACATTCAATATAATTTGAACATATGTTGGGAGCAACAGAAAGTCAACGGAAAGACAACACTACATTGATAACTTTTCCAGGAGCTGTCGCTGACCCTTTTTTCAATGTCCACACACTGGCAGCTGCAGCTGAGACTACTTCTTTTACCTCCGTCAACTGGAAGTGCAGCGCGCGTGGGTGGAGTTTGTCCCCATAATCAGTAATTCGCTTCCTTGCTTCTCAGCAAATAAAACGATGGCGTATAGTTGCCGACGCTAACTTGGCTTTGCTCATATTACCAACTTATTAATCGCGCATTAAAGCACTCATCAAATAATCGGAAGGCTACTCGATCACGCAACTAGTACTATTTATTACTATAAAAGATATTGCCCTCTACGAGCCGTAGCGGCGTGCGGGCTTCGAGCACAGTAGAACGTAGGCCGCACAAGAGATGCCCGAACTGCACGGCCGTTTTGTCCGTGGGGCAGTCACGTGGCACCAACCACGCTCGCAGCATGAACCTGATCCAAAGAACTTGTCCGATATTTTCCTCGTTGCCGCAGGGGTCACGCGCAGCCCTTTCTTCCCTTTTGATGCGTAAAGCAAGCGATTTCTTTACAGCGGCATCAAGCCAGAGTCGGTAAAAAAAATGTTGTCTTAGGTCGGGATGGTCCAGATCGAAGATGAAGTTGATGCGAGGGGTCCAGTCGATGCAGACGTGTGTGCCGGATACTCGGCTTTTGGGAGTGAGTGTGCACACCACTCAGCTGGTCAAACGCGTACGCGTTCGCACTTCAGACACTGTGGAACTACTTGGCGCAGTAACACACGTGCAGACGTTCCACCCCTCGCAGCTTTCCCTTCATTGCCGCAGAAAGTTGTCAGCAAGCCTAGTTGCCCTTTCCTGGGATCTGCACTTCAAGACATATAACCACTAACGTAATCACAAACACACGCGTCCAGGGCTACACTCGTCGGCATGCTTGTCTAAGCGCTGAGAGGGCCTGCTTCTGACTGTGCGGAGAACGTCCATTGAGGAAGCCAGGTTTGACATAGCTTATTCCATCTGAACACTAATTTACTGCCCTTGTCTTTTTATCGTTGTCAGTCACCGTGCCTTGTGCAGCTGCAATCGCTTGAGATCGCTGCTCGCGGTGCTCGAAACAAAATACAATGTTAGAACAGCAATTGTAGCCTTACGGTACGTTAATCGCAAGCATCTCTGCTTGACGTTACGGTGTGCGTCCCTTGAAGACCTTTTTTTTACCGTAAAAGAACGCAAATGTGAGGAAGATGCTAAAACGTAGTGCGCTGTCTGTTTCCTCGTTCCAAACGTTCCCGAAGGCAAGCAATCCATTCGCGACCGCTCTGTTGCTATGCGGATGTGTCTCGTTAGGCGTATACGTATACGCCGGAATCGCCGATCTGAGAAATTGGTCATGCTATGTGCTCATAGCTAACGTTCTAGATGAGTTTACAGGAAGCCAAAGCTTACTTCGTTAGTTCATGGAGATCAACGACAGTGAGAGCGTATCCATCACGAAAATTCACTTTGAAGCGGAAGCCATGGGTGCTGCCATGTTTGACAAGGCCCGCCATGCGTTGGTTAGTGGCTAGGGTGTTGCGTTACTCAGCCCGAGGTCGAGGGATCAAATCCAGGCCACTGCGGGTGCATTTCGACGCGGGCGAAATGCAGGAAAGCCCAGGTATGGTGCATTGGTTGGACGCTAAATAACCACAGATAGTCAAAATTGATCCGGAGTGCCGAACTGCATACAGCGTGCCTCATATAATCAGATCGTGGTTTTGGCACGTCGAACCCCCGATTACTTTTTATCGCGTCGGAGTGCCGAACTGTATACAGCGTGCCTCATATAATCAGATCGTGGTTTTGGCACGTAGTACCTCCGATTACTTTTTATCGCGTTCAACGAGGCTCTTTCTTAGCTACCGTAAGCATTAGGAACGGTAAACTCGCCACATAACATGCATTGTCGCACACTCTAAGAAAAAAGAGAGTAAAAAGTGAGTCACAGCAACTTGACTCTCTTTTTTCTTACGAAGACCCATTTTCGCGCGGGTAGAGTCACAAAATAAGAGTCAACATTTGTGTGTGGGTCGTTTGACTCCTAATAGGACGCGAAGAGTCGTCGTGCAAGATTGCGACTCCTCTGATATTCGAGATGAGTCTGGCAAGAGAAAGATTAAAATGCAGAAGAAATATCAGATAACGTCTTCTGTTTTAGGCAGGCCCTCGGGTTCCTGTCCTGGTTGTAATCAGTTAAGTTCAGTTTCATTCCTTAAAGGCCCCCATTTCAGGGGGTGTTACATAAGGGGTGGGATTACATTTGTAGTGAGGAAAACAAACAGTGATGGTGATTTAATATGAAGGTGATCTTGAAGGTGAACGCGTTCACCTTCATGAAGGTGAACGCGTTCTTGAAAAGCAGGTGTTGAAGCGATGGCGACGATGTCATGGGGTAGGCCGTTCCAGTCCGTGGCTGCTCGAAGAAATAACAAGGCTGAAAACGTAGTAGTACGTGATAGTGGGCGGGCAACTTGAAGGGGATGACTGGTGCGGTGAGATATGCGTGATGCGGCGGCGATATACGGTGCTTGATTGAGAGGAGAATAAAAGAATTTGTGATAAAGCGTGAGGCTAGCAATGCGACGACGAAAAGAGAGGGGTGACAGTCCGGATGTAGCTTTCCAGGATGAAACACTGACGTCATATGAGTATGAGGAATGAATGAATCGGGCAGCACGATTCTGCACAGCTTCCAATGCGGTGATTAGATATGCTTGAAGTGGGCTCCAGATGGGGCATGAATATTCTAATTTGGGTCTTATAAGTGATTTATACGCGAGCAATTTAACATGTGGTGGGGCAAGACGAAGGTGACGTTTTAGAAAACCGAGTGTTTTGTTTGATGCTGAAATGATGTTACCGACATGTTACCGACATGCGGTGTATCATTCTTTCGTCAAGCTTGTCATGTTCTGCAATTACATCGAACTCTAAATATCGATTTTTCTTGAACATGTTTGTTGATATATCACACGCTTAAGCGATAGCTGGCTTCCTATGCTAAGGAAGACCCGGATTTGTCACAATGGATTCTGACCATAAGTAAATCTAAAAAATATAGCATTGGCTACTAAAGAGAGCACAGCAACGAGATAACAAGTTCAGTAGGCGCACTCAACAGTGTCGATTGTAAATGTAATTGCGCTACGTAAAGTTAAATTTTGAGGATTTAGGTTCCAAAATCAAGATCTTGTTATGAGGCGCACGGTAATGGAAAACTGCAGATTTATTTTCAGCAGCTCGGGTTATTTAACGTGCACGGAATGCACAATATACGCGCGTTTTCGCATTCTGCCCCCATTGGAATGCGACTGCTGCGGTTGTGATTGGACCCGTGACCTCGAGCTCAGCAGCGCAACACCAAAGCCACTGGGCTACCGCAGTGCGTTGCGTTCCGCGACCAGAAACAAACACTAGCGTACGCAGCACTGCTTTTGAACCCCTCAGAAATTTAAAAACAAAAATATAGCAGTTTCCCCCCAATGCTGCATGAACCACTGCACGAACAACTGCACGATCAAGGTTCGTAGCTTCATCGCCTGAATAAACTGCAGTAAACAATCGCTTACTCCGTAAATTAGCAAGCACGGGGTCACGCGCGCACGTGCAAACATGAACAGATTTCACTCAATGACCGCGAACACTCGCTGCCACAGCGTCCGCGTGATGAAGGGCGCGAACAGAACGCTTCTGCTGCCTCGTCCTTCAAAGCGTCCCCGAAACTTCAAATGGCGATATAGAAGCGCCTTTCCCCTCTCCCCCCCCCTCCCCACTTGGCACCCATCGGGAATTATCTCCAAGACAGAGCGAGAGTGGCGCCAGACCGGGCTAGAGCAACGGCCAGAGGAGAAGCGTGCTAAACCAGCGCCTCCTTTCCCCGGCTTGCGCGCGTTTTATCACGTGACCACCTATAGATACTTGGGGCACCCATCCAGGCACTATACATCTCGGCTCGCCCTCGTACACGTCCTTTAACGTGCACAGCTAACGGCGCAGGATAGGATCTTATCGCACTTTATACGTAAGCTCACGGCAACACCGACAGATATATTTCGGCGGTTGTGTCCATATAATTGCTATCGCAAAATTCGCAATACATAGAAAATAGAATACCAACCACGCTGCTGCCATGTCGTGATAAAGCGGTGAACGATAGTTCTAAAAAATGTGTTGCTAAATCTCCGCCAAATGACTATACGCTCGCATTTGGTGAGAGCGGCACACAGTCGCAAAAACTTGTGGAGGAAATACCGGAGTTCTGGCAGCTTCAGGTGCACTAGATCATTCAGTAACATGGGCGGCTTTGTAGTTCTACCTTACATCAGAGCAAACTGCACTCGACAGAAATCAAGGGCAGCCGCACCGTTATAGCTAAGCAAATTAAGGACAATTACGCCGCGTCTTCAGACTTCGAGCACGCTCCGACAGCCCAGCGAGAGACATTTAAAACACAACCACTCTCGGACGAGAAAATTTTGCTTCTGCCAAGTGAGCGTAGCGGGTATTTCAAGACGCGTGTTAAATTCATGGCTGTTTCATTCGTAAACATTACTTAAGTGACGTAAAATTATCAGTGAGCAAAACAGTTTTTATTTCAACGCAAGGAAACAAAATCGAAACTAGCGCAACTGTTTTGCCCAGTTGTGCAGATACAAAATGATCCAAAGCCGAAGCCGTCAATAGCATGACGCCATTTTGAACTTGTGCTGCATCACGCACGAGTACGTTGGCGTTGAGTGGTTCTGAAATCGCTGCGTTAAGGGCGACTGCAACCAAGCGTTGTGGCAAGTTACGGTGGGAGCTTCTGTCCGTGCTGTGTGATTGCGACGAGGGGACCGCCGCCAGCAGCAGCGTATCGCCGATAAGCGCCCGAAGTACTGCGGTTTGCACTGCATCTTTCATTGTGATATGGGAGATCGCAACGGACAGAGACGACCAGATGCATACGAACGACTGCCAGCGGGGAGTGACCTGTGCCATATTGCTCTTAACGTCTCAGGTAAGCATATCAGCTTTTGTTCCGAGTTTACAAACGGCGCGTACTCGGCCCTTCCGGTACGGCTACATTTTGCGCCATGTTTCTCTTGGCAGTTCACAGACGTTTCTTAGGCATGCGTGCGCGTATGTATGCGGAAATACTACTGGCAGACGGAAGCCTCAGGATAAACACCGTTCTTAACGACTCTAGTGACGAGTGGCCTGTCGCATCGAAAAATCTGTAGAATATCAAGTACTGCGTAACTTGAAGTGTAACTTGAACAATTTTAAGTATATACAGCTGTAGTTGGCTTAGTCGCTGCAACATATTTTGTAAAAGTAGAAGGCCATTTATTATTTTGCTGCTTCCATGCAGAAATACCTTTTTTCTTGTAGCAAGAAACGCTGACACTATTGAATGAAATGAAGTGTGTTGTATTTTTCTGCTAATTAATAAAGGAAATTTCGTCTGCCGTGTATCGAAGATTAGTTAACCTTCTTGTACTAAACAATGCATTATGTCCTCGGCTACTGCTGTTGTCGTGTGTATTTTTATAATTTTGAAATGTATTTTATTTTAGGTATTCAAGAAATGGCAACAGCCAGAAGTCACCATCTTACCAGCACGTTATGGGTGAGACAAATCGTAGCAGGCACTTTTGCATATCTCATTAGCATATGATGCTATTTGTTGTAATTTTTGTGTCCACTTTCCTGTCTTTATGCATTTTACTATTATTGTGCAAAGGGTAACAGTTTTACATTGAGACAGAGTAATCACCCAAAGGGGAGACATGGCTGGAGGAGACAACACACACAAGCCTCCTTTGTCCGTATCTTTATGTTGCGCAGTTACTCTGTCGTTATCTACCAACAAGCCCAAGTTCCTCATCAGCTACATTTACTAATGATCCGTTATTACAGTTTCATTGACATAACATTGAAAGTACAGAGGTACACAGGAAGACAAGAGACTTGAACTGATGAAGAGCCGTAGAACAAGGACCGCTGGAGCCAATATTTCAACAAAGAGAAGGAGATTTTTCTTCTTAAAACGTTGGCTCCAATGAATTTTCTTGTTCTATCACTATTTACGGTTGAAAGAACGCATTATTCCTCTTGCTGAAGTATTATGCATTATGGCATAAAAATTAGCAGGGTGAAATATGAGGAATGTCAAAATTCTTGTATATTCCAGTGCTAAAGCGAAAGCCAGGAAAACAAGATGTAGAGAACCACATTGCTATTTTTCACTGCCCAGTTTAGCCAGCTTTATTCCGAGCTTGCACTTTGTTGCATTAACGACCACTGGAATTCGTTAATTGAATTAGCTTGGTGATTTACTTATATTAAGAGATTTTGAACTTGTATTAATGCAGCTTAACATAATGCATGTAAAAATAATTTACAATGACATATTTAGGTGCCAGGCTTGCAGTTGTCTAGCAGATCACTTGATGGTATGAGCTCAGGTTTCAACCGAGCTTCCATGCACAAACCGGTTACACATTTTTTGTTTCATTGTTTGGATTTTCATAAACATAAGTACCGTTTCTTTTTTGTTGGGCTTCTAGTTGTGTCGTAGGACCTAACTGTTTACCTTTATTTGTATTGGTAGCCATGTTACACAGACAGCTCAGTTTTATTGTAAATCATGTCATGGTAGGACTAAGAACATTTGTGCAAATTTGTTGCAGGTACACTCTGGCAGCTCCTACCCCTGTGTCCTCCCACCATCCTGTCCTGACTACGTCCACTAGGTAGTTGGGAGCCTTTGGCGGCTTCTGCCACTGCATCCTGCCGCCACCATGTCCCGACTATGTCCACTAGGGAGTTGGCAGCCTTAGTGATGATGCCAGCAGGCTGGAAGCCGGCAGAAAGATTAGGGTAAACACATGTGATTAAGTGGCAACTTTTTGAGTGAAGTGGCTTGTAGCCACTCAGCAATGAAAGAGTTAACTTCAAAGCAGTTTAGACTCCCTGCTATCTGTGCAGGGATGCTCAAGTCCACGCAGTTTGCCTTAGCCGCCAAGAGGCTATGTGTATTAGACGAAATGCGATGTAAATTTTCAAACTGCAAGAGACCACTTGCACAATTTTTTTTTGCTTAACACAAAAACTACTTTGATAAAGCTTTACCAATTTAAAAAGAATACCATGTGCTCTCACACATGGTATTTGGCATAAATTTACGAGGGCTGCCTCAATGGTAAGCAGGCCGATAAACGTACACCAAAACTGTCTTCTTTTCCAAGTTCATCCTCCTCTCTGCACTGCTGCATAATGTATCTTTCTGATACCATTCTTGCACACAGCACAAGTCCTAAACACATGGATTGCATAAATTTGCAGCTTTTGCTGTAGGTCACTTTTGTGAAAATAAAGTTAATAAGCCATTTTGTCCATTTTTAATCAGCCATAATAGACTGAGCAGTGGCTAATAAGCAGTCAAGTTTTTGGTGTAAGGCCTCTCTTCGTTGTTAAAAATTTGGCCCTCTTAATGAAAGAACCAAATTTTTGGCTGCCATTTTATGATGCATACTTTGGTGCATTACACGAAATTTGACATAATGTTTATGGCAGTAAAATTTTTTTTTGCTTCAAGTATTGTGTGAAATTGAGATTTGTTCCATATTGAAAGGCCCTCAGTTTTCAAGAAGAAATTCCACGTGGTTGTGTGCCAGGTTGGAACAGCTGGCATGGAATAGCCTACTTACACAAATAGGGAGGGTCATGTACACTTGACTTTATGTTAAGATACTATTATTGATCCACAAAAGACAAATTGAAGGATTCCATCCTATAAGCAGCTCTTCACATTCATTTCCACTTTTGCACATTTATATACCTTGAGTCTGGTGACTTGTGTCTGTTTTCATCATCTGCTATGTGCAGATGGTAAACTTCAGATTTGCCCTATGGTACAGAATATTTTGGTGCTAATATATGAATCTGTGTTTTTCAGGTTGCCTCGAAATTTTACCCAAGCCGTGCCGCACACTCGGGCCAGGCCTCTTGCGAACGACGTATAACCAGGCTCCACGCATCAGGGTCGAGGGAGTCCGGAGGTCAAGGCAAACTGCTGTGCAACCAGCGTGCAACCTTTGGTGACCCCTCTACATGTGCTACCTATTTCACAGCTGTGCCTCACCTACCATCTATCCAAACAGCATCACCGGCTGTGATCACTTATCGAACCATGGATGAGTGTTGGGGTGGAGTGATTTGAACAGACATTCTATTTGTCTCTTCAAATTCTTTGTAAATATTTCTGTTACAATTCATATGTGTCTTTAGTATCTAGTTTTTAATAGTTCCTTTCTCTTAGAATTCTCACCATCAGCCCCTGCTATTCTAATGTATACCTGCCTTTAAGCCCCGTTTCTCGTAGTTCTTTCGTACTTGTGGATGTAATTGATAGGTTATTAATTCTTGTTGTACGGAAGGCTAAAATACGAACTTACGGCATTTTTTTCTTCCTTTGATAATCTACAGCACTGCAATGTGTTCAAGAAATGTAACATAACACGGGCTCTGGTGCAGGATAAATTTAAGAGCAATATAGAGTACTTATTTCAAGCACCCATTATTTTTTGAAAACTCAAGGATATAGGAGCACAAGAAAGAAACTATTGAACTAGAGAAACATTGGTTCCCCTCATAAGTCTGGTAATAATGTGACTTCTTTCACTGCAAAGATACTGGTACTCGCATACAAGGTTGGAGACATGAAAGCTATGATACCCTTGGCATTTCTCAGTGCTTATTTGCCACACTGACGAATGTCAAAGGCAGCATAGGTTTCATGCACACATTGGTTGTATTACACCTTTTGAGTATTACATTTCTCAAACACACGGGTTTGCAGCAGTGCTTTAAATAGCAGATGTATTTCCTAATTTTCAGAATTTGTTAGTGCAAGAGTAACGCTACAGATCATGTAAAAATAATTTTACAGACTATATGTCCATGGATGCATGTTTCTTCTGATGACGTAGCAGTGCCATGTGGTCGGGGGATGAATGTCTATTCCAGATTTAAATATTGGCTTCCAGGCCTGGGTTAGTCTCCTACACTGAGTATTGTAAGTCAAAGCCCAGTTACTAGAGGAAAGTGAATAAAACTAGGAATTATAAACATCAAAAGATCTTGTTCGGGACACTAATGTAACAATTAGCAAGGTTCTTTGTGCATTCATTTCCAGATTTGCGAGATTATATTTTGACTGGTTTCAATAATGCGAGAACAAATATTTGTTTATTCTCATGCTAGAGTTGGCTGCCCCCATTCGCATGCAACCCCTTTACAGGCTAAAAATTAAGTGTATTAATAGGCTGTTTTTCGGTTTTGCGCCCTCAGTGTTAAGGGATGCAAACGGTGACATACAACAGAATGCAGAAAAATGTCTAAGGAATGCAAGCAGGGCATCGGACTTTTTAGACAGATGCATGCGTGTGCTACTTATAAAACTCCCTATGGTATGCCTCAAGGCATTTTGTAACCCTTTGGTAGAAACACTGACACCCACTTATTAAGGGGAAATGCTCCTCGACACAACTTTTTTAATTTGTACTAGAAATTTGAATGTACTGCTATTCATAGGGAGTTTTATGTAGATTTGAATTGTCATTGGTTTTTGTGTAGCTGGTGTTTAGTTATGTCCTACATAAAGGCAATATATTTTTATGGGCACTTGTGTGTAAAAGTTTCGCAAATGGTTTCATGCTGTATCTTATTTAGCTAGGTGTATACCGCAAAGTGGCGATACCTATCCAAACAGCTTGTACAATTACTAGAATTATGCAAAAAATATTAGGCCACTTTAAATCATTTTTAGATTGCAATTTCAATTAGATACTGGTATTCTGCTTATCTTGAAGAGTATGTATGCCAAATTTAATTTGTATAGGACAATTATAAAGCACGAGGTTATTCTCATGCTATTGTGAGAAAAAATTATTGAAGTATTCTCAATAATTTTAGTAGCAGGCCTGCCTGCCTGCCAACTAATCTTGCATACTTCTAGTAACTTTACGTGCTGTTTGAATAGATATCGGCACCTGGCAGTCTACAGGGAGCTGAGTTAGCTGCAGCACACTGCTTTTTTGTGAAAATTTAATACACAAGAAAGTGCCCGCAAATATCACTATGTATTTTGCCGTTGTATAGGACATAACTCAAGAAGCAGCTAAACAAAAACTAATGGAATATATGAAATCTGCATGAAGAACTCTACAATTGGCTCTCTTTTGAAAGCTCTAGTACAAATAATAAAAATATTTCGAGTAATATTCAATCAGCAAAACGTTCCCCTTGCTACAGTGACCTACAACATAGCGACTTAAGGCAAGTCCTCTTGTCGAAGCGAATATGGGCTGTCTTCCGAAGGGCTTCTGTTAAAGACGGTGAATTTTCCTGCATTTACCAGAAGTGCAATACTAAAATGTTTTGAATGTGCGATTGGTATTGGCACACTAACAGAAAAAAAGACAGTTCTGTGAAATGCAGACTTGAGACGTGACTTTGTTGGACATTTAAATTTTGACTCCATATATTTGTGTTTTGTACTGAGTGTTTCACCGGTGACTGCCACTAATTATTGAACATAACTGCTTCATGACAGTGCGACAATTTTCACTAACATAAATTTTAGCTGTGGCAGGCATTAGAATTACAGTACTCAATAACGTCTACTTTGTAAGAACTCAGACTAGCACCAGTTCTAAGATACATATACCCAAAAAGTAATGATCAAATAGATTTCTTTTCCACACAGAATTGTCCTACAAGGATTACAGAAGGCTTTTTGGCAAAGTAATATCCGAAAGAGCAAAGCATGTTCTACCAAATATGGTGACAAATATTTCAGAGCTGCCAGTCTGAGGACTCCTACAAACTAACAATACCCTCAGCACTGACTAGCTTCAATAATGGGATGTCAGTGTTTTGCTAAAATTGATGAAACTTCAATTATTGTGATCTTGCTTAAGAATACATATGTAATTAACATTCAGTTCTAATCTCTGTCACTTTTGTAAATATTTCCCAATTATCTTTTCAGGCTACAATTTTTGGTAATAATGGTATTCATTGCAGAAAAAGCTAGTACATGGCATTTAATAAAGAAGGTACTGGTCATTGTAGATTTTCTGTCTTCAGCATTTGTTCTGTTCCACAGCTGTTTCTTGAAATCTGAAATGATGTACCCATCACTTTGTTAGCGATCAACAGGGAAATCTGTCAATATGTTTTGTTTAAAATGGAGCTGATCAACCCAATAGTTAGGCTATTTGCTAATTATAAATTACAATGATAATAGTACAGGACCATATGAACAGACGGATGCTGAATAACAGCTGTGCCCAGCTACATCCACGCAGCTTTGCCACACAATGTGCATGTGTTCAGAAGAGCCAAATGCCCCAGAGAGAAAGCAACAGTAACTAATTGTTCGTCATCTTGTACAAGCAGATTATGCGCTAGATGTAAATCATGCTCAGTAAATACATAAGTCAGTCATGTGAGGTGTCTCACTTTTGGTTGCAAGTTGGAACTTATTGCAATCTTGGTTGTTTTTATTTTGTTTCCTTTGTGAGCATGAGTGACTTAGTTGCCTTGGCACATATTATAAAAACTGTTTCTTCATCACTGGGAATCACAAAATTTCAATTAAACATAAAATTTTCAGTTACTGATATGGTAGACTTCGAAGTTAATTCTCTTATTTACCAAGTAGTTTTATCATTCATTGAAACATATCCATGCAATGCACAATGGGAACCCAAATTATAAATATCTGTTCTTGCTTTCTACCCTGCTCTACAACATTATGAAGATACAAAGCAAAACTATAAGTTTACAATTGTCCCCCATAACCTGAGTTTCGCTTAGAATTTGAAAAACAAAATTGACATCCTGCTATAGTGTGAGAGTTGCTTTGGGCACCAAGTGAACTGCGTAGCACCTGTGCTAGAGTACACAACAAAGCAGAAAATCGCACCAGATTGCAATGGCAGTGGTAAGTTAAGAACAGATGTTTTATTTCACGCACCATTAATGTGGCTTATCATCTGCTCCTGTTTTGTGGGAACGCATACATTGGGAAGACAATTTTTTGCACCAATCTTACCTTAGTGGGACACTTGAGAAAGGTAGAAATCAAGAACAGGTATTCACACTTTGTTGCCCACAGTGTATTTATTATCTGAATGTGTTTCACTCTACAAAAGACTGCTGTGGTAGATAATCATAAAGACCAAGACAAAAGAATTAAAAGAAGTGTGTGTCAGTCATCCTTCCATGATCTCCCGTGTTTATAGAAACACTTCTTTCTGCATACGTGCGAAAGTGTAGGGAAGAATTACATAACTCAGTCATGCTTTCCAAGTTAAAAATCGGAATAAGGACGATCACAAGAACATTGTATGAGTGATTTGTAAATGTGGCATCTAATGGAACTTATTTACGTATGTGCTGAGGGTACATTACAGCCAGTGCATAATCTGTCTGCTCTTACAGGATAGCTTGTGATGAGTAAAAGAAGCCTTCCTCACATTTTCCTCTTTGTTTCTTTTGGACCTCGGTGCACCATGTGTATTGTTACAGCAGCATGCATGCAGCTGGGTATAGTTTATGTGTTCTGCTACCTCCCTTGTCCTCATTATTCATGTGCTATCTTTGCCGTAACAAAATACAGCTACCTGTGCTACATATTTTGTCAGCGTGTTTGCATTATGGCAAGTTTTGTATTAGTGGTTATTGCAATCTGCGAAATTGTCTGTCAGCTATTATACTTCGTCTTGAAAAGTATGTTTGTCAACATAAATAAACAATTAGTATAAATTTTGCTGTATTTATTTTTTTAATATTATCTGTTGTGAAGCTTTTATACACTGTTGCATGTTGTATGACAATAAAATTGATGCACAACTTTTTAATGTGGTATTTTTCAGATCAATTTTCAACTGACGCTAACACGCACTAGTTGTGGGGGAAAAGTGCCAACAAGAGTACCATAAGGTGAGACAGCTGTTCTTACTGTTAGATTGGATTATCAATTGCCAACCAGTTGTTTTCAGCAAGCATAGTATAACGCATAGATTATGTAATCTAAGTTGGAATATTGTTTTTATTGCACTTGATTATCTGGGTCTCCTTTGTACATAAGTGCGGCCTTCTTTATTTGTTATGTGTAGCTTACTTGCTTAAAATGTTAAATCGTAAGTTCTAAATAAAAACACGTCTCGAAGAACAGTGAAATAGGTTTAACTTATAAATGTTTTGACATTAGAGACCTGTGCTGTGCTGAATTGAACTTCTACATGAGTTACATAAAATTTTGGGGTCTCATTATGGTTCTGAGTTGCATTGCAGTGTCATGCATATGCACCTGCAGGCTACATATTGGATGTTTATTTAGGACTGTTTTGCTTGTTTGGCTATTGATTCCAGTTTAATAGTAATGAGAACTGTCTTGCTTTCATGGTGATTCTGTGCTGACTAATACATTTGAATTTTCCAGAAGACAACAAAGGGTGATGAAATGTTAACATTTTGTTGCTAACCTGCCACGTCCTTTTTGGAAAGTTTGCTATGGGTTCTTTCTTATATGTTGTCTTTTCACAGTAGCCATCTTGAGAACTAGCCATAGTCGTGTGTACTTACAGCAAAAGTTGGTGACACATTTTGAACAGCGGCTCGACACTGCCATCCGAGAGTCAAACGACTTACATGGATTAGTTATTTTACTCCATTTACAAGGGTCCTGCACCACGCACTAAGGGTAACTTGACACACACTGCTGGAGTCATCAGACTCATCAAGAATAGTTGCCCGAATCCTTCAGCAGTGGTCATGTCACCCTTTTATTTTGAGTCGTTCGACTCATTTAGAATTGTTAACGGACTCCCTCAGCACTAGTCTTGTAACCCTTTTGAGAGGGTATAGGCGACTATTACAACAGAGTGTGCATGACTATTGTGTGCGGAGTCACGCAAACACCTTGTATTGAGCACGGATAGTCTCGGGACTCTCTGCCGAAAGAGAGTTCGGGTGTCTCCCACAAAGTGTGTCGTATACGTGGCGAGTCCAGACTCTCCGAAAAGAGTAAGAGGTACTCTTTTTTTTCTTAGTGTGCAGGGCACGTGATAAACGGCAGAAACCCAACAAAGTTCGGAGCAGGCGCCGTGAGGACAACGCTATTTATTTACGGTAACGAGTATTCGTTTGGTTGAAAACGATATGATAAAACTGTCTAATGCCGCAGATGACGCGTATCGGTGGGCGCTACCCTTACCCCATGTTCTGGAAGCTTCTCGTCCTTATAAATACCATAACATTGATTGTGATTATCCAATGCATTACAAGGTTTATCTGAATAAGTGATGTTTAACGGCACACAAAGTGAAGATAACATTCACAAAATCATAAGCTCAATGGCGAAAGAAAATTCCCGGTGCACAAATCACGTATTTATTTGTGTATGTCGGGCACTTTCTTTATTTTACTTATTGCTGGCCTTACGCAAGGCAGGCTTATGACAACTTATTGAAGCCTCAAACTGCTGTTACACTGCTATACAAACTAACGCCACCATTGTTGGCCTAGGGACACATTTACAATCACCGTCCAATTTGCTTTCTTTGTTTTTGGAAACGGACAACGATAGGAAAAGGGGCAAATAATCAAATGCTCTCATAGACTAATTTCGGCGGTAAAATAGATGTTTCTTTAGAGCGTTAGTGCAGTGCAAAATTAATTTCCACACTTTTGCTCGTTGCTGTATTTCATTAAAACGATCTTTACTCGAAATTTCACGGTGACCGAGGCAGCAGATGCACTTCCGATTCCCGCATCGCACAGCGTGACGTTCATCCCGTTCCACCGTGAAGTGCAGATACAGCTCATGCTAACCTTTACTCCACGAACCTGTCAGATTGGGCTTCGCTGCGCAGACCGTCTTGGAGCTTTATTGGCTTTATTCGTCCAGTAAGCGCGCAGTACGCGTCCAGTAAGCGCACACAAGAGTTTGGTAGGCGTTCGCGGTGTACAGAGTCACTAAGTGGCAGCCCGTGGACCCAAGCTTCGATTCACATACGTGGTCATAAGTCCAGCTTGCGCACGTGATGTCACGCCCGATTGCCGATGGAGTTTATTGGGTGAAGCGCGAACTTTAAGCACGAACTTCCAGCAACGGCTTGCCGCACGACGCATCCGCCGGCGAGGGCTAAAGGCCCGACGTGGGCCCGACCAGGTTACCGGCAATCCTGCCGTGTCGGCGTGCCGGCTTCGGGCACTGTAGATCGTTGGCCGTACAAGAGGTGCCCGAACTGCACGGCCGTTTTGTCGGTGGGGCAGTCACGTGACACGAACCACGCTTGCAGCATTAACGTGGTCGGACAATATGTCCCCCGCTTTTTGAACAATCTCCGCTCTTTTCGTATTCTCCCGCGCATCTGCTCAACACTTCTCGAACTGCCGTCTGGCCAGTACTGCGCTGGAACCATGCCTGGTACCGGCGACCATACATGCGACACTTCGCTGAACGCCATCATTCTGGCGTGTTCCCTGATACTGCGGCATCGGCGCACTCAGAACGACTGTCTTTGTAGTCGGGCTTTGTCTTGTCATAAAGAGAGAAAAAAATTACCGACGATTACGTTACTTCCTAATGCGAAATTTGAGCGCAGCAAATAAGCTGTTTCACCTTTTCGATAGATTGAGGCAAAGAAATCGAGCAACACATGTATGCGCTATCACAGAATTTTTTTTTTTATTTTTCACACGTATTCCTTTAGCAAAGACTCCACTAACAGTTCTTGACAGTCATGAAGGAAGCTTTGTGGTCGGAGAAATAGACTGATATATGTTCGACTTGGTACACCAATGCTTGATTCTCAAAGACGAGATCTATACAAGTGCCTCGCGAGGTTGTCACAGCCGTGGGACGCGTTACGAGCGAGAGGAACGGGATGTTCTCCCGCATAAGTGTTAGGAAATTGCTGTTTGTCTTTATGTCAACATTAAAGTCCCCCACTACTAACATCGGTGTGGATCGATGGACGGTTAATGCGAGTTGCAGGAAGTGCACGACGTCTTTCGTGAGTGCGGTAGCGGACTCACGAAAGCGGTATCAGTCGGTCGCTGCTAGCGCTGGGGGGATGAAAGGGGGGCGGAGCTGGTTACGAGGCCGACGATAACGCCGACGACGACGCGAAACCCAGTAACGGACGCCAAAGAGCCATTTGTGTAGCCAGCCCTCCTCCACAGTCTCTCCTCCTCCCTTCCATCATCCTCCCTCGCCCGGAGAGCCGACAGCGCGCATGCGCGGCGGCGGAGCAGATTCGTCGGCGAGCTGGTTACGAGGCCGACGACAACGCCGACGACGACGACGACGCGAAACCCAGGAACGGACGCCAAAGAGCCATTTGTGTAGCCAGCCCTCCTCCACAGTCTCTCCTCCTCCCTTCCATCATCCTCCCTCGCCCGGAGAGCCGACAGCGCGCATGCGCGGCGGCGGAGCAGCAGATTCGTCGGCGAGCTGGTTACGAGGCCGACGACAACGCCGACAACGCCGACGACGACGACGACGCGAAACCCAGGAACGGACGCCAAAGAGCTGCGCTCTAAAAAAAACGAATACGGCCGTATGGCATCAAAAAAAGAAATGTCGATAATTACGTTACTTCCTAACGCGAAATTGGAACGCATGCTGCTCTTCAGCCATTTCGACTTTTGGATATATTGAGGCAGTAAATTCAGGAAAGACATGTATGTACAGTTACAGGGAACTTTTTATTCTTCACACATGCTCCTTCTTCGAGAAATACTCCACTCCCAGTTCTTGGTTGTCATGGAGGAAGCTTTCTGGTCGGACAAATAGATGGATATATGCTCTACTTGCTGTACCAATGCCTGCTTCGGCGTAGCGCACCTCTGTATTCTGGCGGCGACGGCGCTGGGCCCTCTGCTCGGGCAGCTCGTTTAGCAGCAGCGGCAAACAAAGGACTTCCACCGGTTGCCTCGCCCACCACTCGGAAAGAACTGGCTGACAAAAAATTATTTATATAGGCAGACGGATTATATTATAATATAAACCTTCTGTGAGCCTCGGACAGTCCGTCTCGTGTGGAACAATTTCCCACCAGGTGCCGCAAACGGAGCGTACAGCACAACGCGTTGGCGGTCCCCTGGTTGGTGCGAATCCATAATTACCATGTTTAGCGCAAAACAACGGACACAAGAGAGACGACAGAACAAGGCGCTTGTCCTGTCGTCTCCCTGTGTCTGTCATTTTGCTCTAAACAAAGTAATTACGGAAACGGAGCGAAGCTTGGCGCAGCTGCCTCGCTTATCGGGAGGCAGCGCGTAGGAAGTTTGCACGGCGAGCAGATGGCAGCGACTGACTGGCTCCAGTGACACCGCCAGCTAGCCAACTGTAGGTGGCTCTGCGTTTTGGGCTTAGGAAACGTGCACCATGATCCGCTGATATCGAACCGGCGCTTCAGCAACCGCAGAGCACCGCGTGCTGTCGCGCGGTCGCCACCACGGGGGAGAGGGGGGGTGGTGGTAAAGGGGTACATGCAGTGGCGAACGGCGGCGGCTACGCGTTTCGGCTTGGGCAGCAGCACATCATCGAGGTCAGCCGCCACCGAGCCGGCACTCCGATAGCCGCCGCACAGAGGTGGCATTGGAGGAGGAGGGAAGAGAGCAAGGCTCGCGCCGTGCGCGAGAGATGGCGCCAGGAGCGCGCACAGCTAGAGCAGCGTGCTAGCCCAGGCTACGAGGCTGGTTACGGCGAGGCATGACGGCGGCACGAAACGCAGGAACGGGCGCCAAAGAGCTGCGTTCTAAATAAAACCCCAATCGGGAACTCAATTTCTGTTAACGGAGAGCGTATACACACACGAATACACGCCTACGAATATAGTACTCTAATAGTATAGGCGGCGCCGCGGTGACGTGGCCATGACAACAGCTCCTCTCTCACTGATTGACCACGTCGCTGTACGGCTGCCGCACAAATGGGTCCTCGCCCCATGCTCTGAACGGCAAGATTTAGCCGCTCGCGAGCAAACGGCGTCAGTTGAGTTACCGTGCCAGTAACGTGAACGGTGTTGAACAAGCACTGCTTCATCGGAGTTGGCAACCAAAGTCGCGCTTCGCAGCCGAATCTTATAACGGTTCGGTTGGGTAACCGTTTGTTTGGCCTCACTTGATTGGCCAAAATTTTGGTTACGTCACAAGTCGTGAGAGGCAGTGAGGTGGTATTGCAATTTATGAATACGTCACGCATCTGTCAGTCATCTTCAAAGCGAAACGGTCGTAGGAACCGGCGAAGGGGTAGTCCGCCTTGGGTTCCATTGCTGTCGCTTGGCTGTTGGCTTGCGACCCTGGCCGCGCGTGCCGGTCGCGCGACCCCGGAGACACGCCGGCGTCTCGCGCGTGCGTTGGTTGCTTCGAAGGCTATTCGTCGTCTGCTTGGCGTTGCTCTTTCGGTGTCGACCACGGCTGGAAGTGCGACACGCGTTCGAAGAAGTGGTGGATAATGAGTTGCACCGCCCTTGCCGGCTTTCTAAGTAGACCTTTCGCAGGCTACGCTATCAAATGGAGGAGACTCGGCTGCAAGCGTACCAGTGGTCATTCCACGCAGAGGGAGGTATATTGCGCGCTGCGGTTCATCGCCACCGGCCTGCAGCTCCCAGGGGTCAGTCAGACGCGAAGCATTAATCGGAATGGCCTAGAACTCTGCTGCCGACGCTGTCCACAATGTTGCTCTCACAATTACAGTGTTGGCCGGTAAAAGGCCTGGGTCAGCTTTCCCTTGACCTCCAATTCAGAGCCAATGCCAAGGAGATATTTGCATTGTGAGATCGTATTCCCAGTGCCATTGCCAGCGCGAATAGCTCGCAGATCGCCGTTAAGCAATCAGAAGGCTTCAACCTAGGCTGGTTCGTTCTGCTGATAAAACTATACAGTCAGGACGGGAAGATATTATGGAGATCTCTTATTTGGCTGCCCTTTTTTTTCTCTAGTTCTAGAGTGCCGCACTTTATTCCTCAATTTCACAGCTCAGCGCGCACCGTCAGCACCACGCTCTTCGATTTTACTTCGCGCAGGCAATGCAGGGCCCGTATATCGTAATGTTCGATTTTAACTTCAGTTGCTTCTGTCACGCAACGCGCCATGGGGCAGATCCCAGTGATAGCGGCAGCGCGGCGGCGAGCGAGTCATGTCCGAGCCGATGACGAAGGGCGAAAAAAAGGAAAATTGATATAGTCGGCTAGTAAAGGTGTCCCTAAGAACCAGTTCGCGGTTTTGTCGCGCTCGCTACTTGAGAATTGCCGGCAGTGCGTTCCTGTTGAGTGCACCGTGCGAGCTCTTGGTAGCAGACGACATAGCGCTACGCTTTGCCAACTCATTTACGCTTGCGATACCGCCTGTCGGCTGAGTGTGAAAAAGAATGACATTAATAAATTACTCCTGCATTGCGTAAACGCCCGGCACCACACGTTTATGTTTCAGAACTTGGCGTATAATATTTAATTTATATTTTACATTTTTTTAACAAGCAGAAACATTCTGCAATTCCTCGATTAGCTTGTCATATAATGGCGTACACTTCAGAGGTGGCATCCTCTCATCTACTGGTCGCGTCCTCCCCTTCTTCCATCACCAGCTTGGGAGTTTCAAATTTAGTGACGTAAGCGGTGAAGCGAACTGTTCGTATTCCGAACTGCTATAAGATTCGGCCCTCGGTTGCACCGTGTCTTAGTGCCGAGGGAAAGATACGGTGACAATGATACTGCCATCGTAAGCAGAACAGATAGCGCAACGTAGTAACGGCTGGCCAGTATGCGCGCGATGCTTACTGGAGAAGCGTTGCGTTTTGGGCGAGTTGGTTGCACATGGTTCTTAGTAGACTTTTGCGCGCACAAAGACTTGAGCGCGCAAAGACTTCTGCGCGCTCAAGTGTTACATCGGCCAAGCCAGCCGATGTGTAAATGCGAATGTCGACGCAAGGTAAAAAGCAAGGCATCGAACGCCACATGGCAGAACACTGAAAGCCATGCAATTGTTGCTATCCTATCTTTAACAGATGCACGATATTATTTTCTCACATAAATCGGTTAACGAGGGAGATCGTCGAGGCCAGAGAAATTCTTCGGCATGATCAGAGTTGTGTGAGTACCCCGTCTGTAGCATTAGGCGATAAGGAAGTGGGGTTTCTGGATGGTGAAAAGGTATGACAGTTACAAGTTGTGGTTTCTCCGGCACATGTGGTTATGCAGTTTTCGCGCGTGTTTTCTTGTCTTCCTGTTTTTTCCTGATTGTGGAAGCGTATATAATGTCGCTGTCACAATAAAAGCCAGTTGAAGTTTGCGCATGTTGTGTGTCCCTTCTGCGTTCGACGTCCTGTCTTTGTGCACGCAAAAGTCTAATAAGAGCTTAGTAGAACTTGTTTCCCAGTGTGGTGCTCGAGGTGGTCTGGCAGGCTTTGCACGAGCGAACAACAACAACAACAACAACAGTTACAACAACAACAACAACAACAACAGTAACAACAATAACAACAACATTAACAACAACAACAACAGTAACAATAACAGTAACAGTAACAATAATAACAGTAACAGTAACAATAATAACAGTAACAGTAACAACAGTAACAGTAACAATAATAACAGTAACAGTAACAATAGTAACAGTAACAGTAACAATAGTAACAGTAACAATAATAACAGTAATAGTAATAGTAGTAACAGTAACAATAATAACAGTAACAGTAACAGTAGTAACAGTAACAGTAACAATAATAACAGTAACAGTAGTAACAGTAACAACAGTAACAGTAACAACAGTAACAATAACAACAGTAACAACAACAACAGTAACAACAGTAACAGTAACAACAGTAACAATAACAACCGTAACAATAATAACAGTAACAACAGTAACAGTAACAATAATAACAGTAACAGTAACAATAGTAACAGTAACAATATAACAGTAACAGTAACAATTAAAACAGTAACAGTAACAATAACAACAGTAACAATAACAACAGTAACAATAACAACAGTAACAATAACAACAGTATCAATAATAACAGTAACAATAGTAACAGTAACAGTAACAACAATAACAGTAACAACAGTAACAATAACAACAGTAACAGTAACAACAGTGACAGTAACATCAGTACCAATAACAACAGTAACAATAGTAACAGTAACAGTAACAATAATAACAGTAACAATAGTAACAGTAACAGCAGTAACAGTAACAATAATAACAATAACAACAGTAACAATAACAACAGTAACAGTAACAATAATAACAATAACAACAGTAACAATAACAACAGTAACAACAGTAACAATAACAACAGTAACAATAACAACAGTAACAGTAACAACAGTAACGGTAACAACAGTAACAGTAACAATAATAACAGTAACAATAACAACAGTAACAATAACAACAGTATCAATAATAACAATAACAGTAACAATAACAACAGTAACAATAACAACAGTAACAGTAACAATAATAACAGTAACAATAACAGTAACAATAACAACAATAACAGTAACAACAGTAACAGTAACAAGAGTAACAATAACAATAACAACAGTAACAATTACAACAGTAACAACAGTAACAGTAACAACAGTAACAGTAACAACAGTAACAGTAACAACAGTAACAGTAACAACAGTAACAGTAACAATAACAAGAGGAACAGTAACAATAATAACAGTAACAGTAACAACAGTAACAGTAACAACAGTAACAATAACATCAGTAACAACAGCAACATTGACAATAGCAACAGTGACAATAGCAACAGTGACAATAACAACAGTAACAATAACAACAGTAACAGTAACAACAGTAACAATAACAACAGTAACAATAGCAACAGTGACAATAGCACCAGTGACAATAACAACAGTGACAATAACAACAGTAACAATAACAACAGTAACAATAACAACAGTGACAATAATAACAGTACCAACAGTAACAGTAACAACAGTAACAATAAGAACAGTAACAATAACAACAGTAACAATAACAACAGTAACAACAAGAAGAGTACCAATAACAACAGTAACAGTAACAACCGTAACAATGACAACAGTAACAATAACAACAGTAACAATAACAACAGTAACAATAACAACAGTAACAACAGTAACAATGACAACAGTAACAACAGTAACAATAACAACAGTAACAACAATAACAGTACCAATTATAAAAGTAACAGTAACAACAGTAACAGTAACAACAGTAACAATAACAACAGTAACAACATTAAGAGTAACAACAAGAAGAGTAACAATAACAACAGTAACAGCAACAACAGTAACAATAACAACAGTAACAATGACAGCAGTAACAATAGCAACAGTAAAAATAACAACAGTAACAGTAACAAAAGTAACAGTAACAAAAGTAACAGTAACAACAGTAACAGTAACAACAATAACAGTAACAGTAATAACAGTAACAGTAACAACAGTAACAATAACAACAGTAACAATAACAAGAGTAACAATAACAACAGTAACAATAACAACAGTAACAATAACAACAGTAACAATATAACAGTAACAGTAACAACAGTAACAGTAACAATAACAACAGCAACAGTAACAATAATAACAGTAACAATAATAACAGTAACAATAAAAACAGTAACAATAACAACAGTAACAATAACAACAGTATCAATAATAACAGTAACAATAGTAACAGTAACAGTAACAATAATAACAGTAACAATAACAACAATAACAGTAACAGTAACAACAGTAACAGTAACAACAGTAACAGTAACAAGAGTAACAATAACAACAGTAACAATTACAACAGTAAGAACAGTAACAGTAACAACAGTAACAGTAACAATAACAACAATTACAGTAACATTAACAACAGTAACAGTAATAATAACAACAGTAACAGTAAAAATAACAACAGTAACAGTAACAATAATAACAGTAACAGTAACAACAGTAACGTTAACAGTAACAATAACAACAGTAACAATAACAACAGTAACAATCACAACAGTAACAATGATAACAGTAACAATGATAACAGTAACAACAATAACAGAAACAATAGTAACTGTAACAACAGTAACAGTAACAATAATAACAGTAACAATAATAACAGTAAGAGTAACAATAATAACAGTAACAACAGTAACAATAACAACAGTAACAATAACAACAGTAACAATAATAACAGTAACAATAGCAATAGTAACAGTAACAACAACAGTAACAATAATAACAGTAACAATAACAACAGTAACACTAACAACAGTAACACTAACAACAGTAACAACAGTAACAGTAACAGTCACAATAATAACAGTAACTACAACAAAATGTATTAACGTATTAGAAAACGTATGATTTTTTGAGGGCAAACGAAGGATTACTAACACAACCTGGTCCATGCTTTGTCTGCGTTATAAGCCGAAAATAAAATTTCGGTACGAGCGAATGCTGCGGCCCACCCACGGGGGTGACTCATTGCCAAGTGCGAGGAACAAACAGGGTCCTTCGGCGCATTTGTCTGGTAAATAAACTTGAACCAGCATATTGTGTGGTAAATAAACTTGAACCAGCATATTGTCTGGTAAATAAACTTGAATTTGAATTTGAATTTTGGCGTCGCTGCCTGAGGCTCACATTTAAATACCGCCCCGATTGTCGCGCGTACGCTCGGCCGCACGCGAGGGGAAAGCTGCGTGCTAGTGCAGTGGCGCATGGCCCAAAATTGTTCCTTCCTATGCAGATACATTTTGATACATTTTGCATTGGCGCCTTCTTCCACACGTTTCCGCACTGCTGCGCAAACGCTGCTCGTTGCCTTGTAAGGGGCATGCGCAGGCTATGCATAATTTGTTGCTTCAATAAATTTTACAATCGATAACCATGTGGCGCTTAATCGTGGATGCCTTTCTTCGTCTTTGTTTGAGTGCGCTTTGTTGTTAGCGATGAGGCGAAAAATATAGATGCGCCCGAAGAGCACGCTCATATGCAGTACGCTATCTTCAACCAGGCTTTGTTGGCAGCTGCCACCTGGACAAGTACAAAGTACGCTGTCCAAGAGCTTTATAGACGAGCGTGCTAACAAGTGAAGACATGCAACTACACACAGCACAGGTACGTCCAGTCGTGAACGAAAAAGATGCGCTAAGTAGGATCTCTTGCGCGCATTTAGTTGCCGCCGAATGACCATGCTGCCGGCGAGGGCGAACAAATGCACTAGTTTCACCCTAGCCAGAACCGCTGTCCTATTTAACCTCGCCACAACGGAAGGTCTGTCCAAGGGCGTGCGCTCGCGCGGTCGTGTTTTTAGCGTTGAACACGCGCGGATACGGAATCTTAAACACGCCGCTCAAAACGTGGATAGACGTAGGATGGGGGGACGGATGTTCTGAGCGTCCCCTTTGGAACGGGGTGGTGGGCAGCGCCCCCGAGCTCTTGCTATCATACTGCCTAATGTCCTACCTAGGGTATAAAAAAAAGAAAATGAAAACCGCCATGAACTCTCACAACCAAATTTATCCCTACTTCCACCAGCCTTGCAGTCGCCCCTTACTTCGTATAGCGCGTGCAGGCACAGCGCCACCTGCAGTCACCGTGCGAGATAGTCGAGCGCGGGCTCCGTCCTTTCGTTCGCATTGCCTTCGGCCGAAAGGGAGAAAGCAATGGAACCACAAAGCTCTTCATAAAAAGCGGATAACCTTTGCCGCTCGACAGAAATCAGTCACTAGCCGATCGCACTCACCGCGTGATTTTCTGCCTGTTTTTACCGCTCTTAATTTCTACTGCTTCGTTCGCTTCGTAGAAATATGTGAAGATGCCCTTATAGCAAGGAGTTCTATTGGACGCGTGGTTAGATCTTTAGGACGAGAGAGTGAAATGGTGAAATAAGCAGGAGACAAAGGAAGCTGGATAGATTCAGCTCTACGTCATTAGGGCGTTTCACGGACCCAGTTTCAGTAGCGTTTTTTTTAGTTTATAAGGTAATAGGTGAAGGGATGGGTGAATGCATACGGACGGATGGACAGAAGGGCTGAGCAACTGTTTTTGTGAGCTCCTGCTCTTTATCGGGGGGGGGGGGGGTCGCTAGGGCTGCCAAGTTCGTTGTTTATCTTCGCGCTTGCGCTTGTCCTCGTGACCTACCTTATGTACATAACCCTGAAAACGCGACAACGTTGTTCTGCACAGAAATACCCTTTGGGCTAGTGTTGTGGCAGAGCGACATGATTAGACGCAAAGAAAAAGTGAACCACAGAATACCTGCAATTGGCTACCCTTTACCGTGCAGAAGAGGAAAGGGGCGCGAAAGACAGAAAGATAAAGGAAGAATAAACAGTATAAAAGCTTTAGCAGAGTCACCTACCTAATGGCATCTACATAGTGTTACGTAGATATCACTACGCTGGTGGTCTTTGTTGTGCTACCCAGTGACCCAAGTTGGCATCGACGAGGTTTATTAAGGAGTGGCGCGTACCCACTGACACATACCCACAAGAATTGTCCCCAGTATTATCCTGCACTACCTTCAGGATTGGCCTACGTTTTAGATTTTACTATATACTGGGTCAGCCTACGAAAACAGTCGTATGCCCGTTATAGAAAACTGGGTTGATCTCGTCAAAAGAGTTTCGTATTAAAACTGTCTGCGTGGGCAGTGTCCCACGTACAGCCTGTGATATGACGCAGCGTTACCGATGATTTCATGCGCGCAGGCAGCTCGAATCAAACAGATGTGACAAGACATGCGCAGTGCAACATGCACCTCGTCAGGATGGTGACCAACGCGTAGTTACGACTTTTTGCGTAATTTTAGAGGCGATTACTTCGCTCTCACTGCTCGCATGTTTTATAATCAGCAGTTCGGGTATTCGTGTGTAGCCGCTGTTTATGTGTAGCCGCTTTGTCTTTAGTTTGAGCAGCCGACGTTCAGCTCTCACATCGGTTACGATGAAGTTGAGATTCTGATCTTATTTCGCGCCCTGCTTGCGTTGCTATCACCAGTCGTCTGCTTTAGGATGAAGTCGCCGACAAACCTCGCAGTTGAAGAAAAATTCGTCCTGGACCTTACGGGCTTCCGCAGACCTATTATGTCAAACTCTTGCCTTTGCTTCGACTTGTTAACAAATTAGACTTCGCCGTGTCATCTGCTAGCCATCTGGTTACCTCAGATAGTAGAGCGGCTGCCCCGGAAAGGCGGTGGTCCCGGATTCGAGTGTTGGACCAGGACGAATTTTTATTCAACTGCGAGGCTTTTCTTTCGAGGAACCCGCATGAGTTTTCTTTTGTAGTAATTTGTTAGGTTTGGGTGGATGGACCTTTTTCGCTTTTTCAGGAAGCCAATGTATCACATGCGCCACCCGGAAGCGCGCAAAACTTATACAGTCATTTTGCAACCATTGTAACAAGACAGGCACACATTTTTTTCCTTTCACGAGCAATTAATTATATACGACAGGGGAGAGGCACGCGACGCTCAACAAATAGTTGCTAGTCTGAGCTCTGTCATGTGTCTCTTTTCCACTTTCTCTACCACTATTCTACCATTTTGCGTAGTACACTACTCTTTCAGGATGTACCAACTAGTCCGCAACAAGCTACTATTTTCTATGCTTTCTTGTACACGCAGTTTTTACTGCTCTTGCCGGATTTGTCTTCTTACAAAGACTTCCTAGCTTGTTAGGTAGTGAAAAGAGGACCCTTATGGTATGCCACCCACTGCTACTGTCTTAATGTTGTGCGTGGCTTACATTGGTGGACGGGATCACGGCAATGTTTTTCTTATCGGCAAAGGTCCCGTCTTGGGATTCAGATTGGCCCGGTCGTGAGCGTATTTTCTTAAGCTGCTTTTCTACTCTGAAACCAAGAAAGCAGATCCAGCATGAAGAGAATTATGAAAGTGGTAGTCGGTGTGCTAGAAATATTACTGCGGAACTACCTCGCCCGTAGCGGGGGTACATTCCCGACCAGCTGTATTACGCAATCACCTCCTGTGTCTTCTTCGCATCCGGACTCTTCTCACGTCGCGTCTGCGATGATTCCGGTTTCCGGCGTGTCTCACACGCGGCTGCCGGCGGCCAAGGGCAGCGGGTGACGAGGGCGCGCCGCAGCTTCGTTATCTCTTCTCGCGCCAAACAATGGCGGCTCCTTAACGCTGGCGTGACCTAACTCTCATTGCGAGGGCCTGAGCAATAATGGCAAGGCAATGTCCGTGTGCTAATGAGATAGGCATTTTTGTGAAACGATGTGAAAGGAAGAATTGCTGGCGGGACACCGCGGGCAGCGCGAATACTGCTACAAAAACGGTTGCAGCGCTGACCGGTTAGATTCACAGCGCGAGCCCTGTTCGTTCTTCCTCCTACTTTCTGGAGTGATGGCGCCCACGCGCCTCGTTCAAACAATCAAATACCACTCGCGTTTAGCATAATCGCCCGGCGGCAGAAGCGACGTCCTGGAGCCTGTAAATGTCATCACTGGGAGGGTGACACTGCTTTAATCGTGTAACGTGAACGATATCACTGGACTGGAAAGCAAATGGGGCGTCGGGGGTGATCTCGTAGGTGACGGGAGTTACGGCACAAAGCACTCGGTATGGGCCTGTGTAACGAGACAGCAGTTTTTCTGACAGGCCGACCTGACGCCACGGAGACTATAGAAGCACCAAAGAACCAGGCGGGAACTGCACGTCTCAGTGTCGCCGGTCGTACAAACGCCTTTCACTGTCTTGGGATCTCAGAAGGCGGTCACGGGCAATTTCCCTTGCGTGGGCACTGCGGGCGATGGCGTCAAGTGCATATCCACTGGTCGTTGCCGCGTGAACAGGGAGGGTTGTGTCGAGAGGCAGTGCTGGTTCTCGGCCGAACAGAAGGGAAAATGGGAAACAGCTGTCTGTGTCGTGGCGCGAGGAAATATAAGCAGATGCTACGAGTGGTAGAGCGAGGTCCCAGTCAGTGTGGTCTGAAGAGACATACTTCGCGAGCATGTCTGTGATAGTGCAAATGAGACGCTCCCTGAGGCCATTTGTTTGCGGATGGTGTGACGTGGATAGCTTGTGCCTCGTGGCAAAGGTCTACATGACGTCCGCGATAACTTTTGATAGGAATGTCTGGCGACGGTCTGTGACAAGTGGTGGCGGAGTTCCATGGGATAAAATCATGTCGCGCAGAAGAAAATCGGCGACGACAATACGCAGCGTTTATTTGAGTTATGCGCATTCTTTTTCGCGCTGGAACGCCTGTATAGATGACTCTTCTGTGCGGAAGACGCAGTATAGTTACAAGCTTTAACTCTCTTTCTGCGTGAATATTTGTTCAAAATCCTCTTCTAATTGTGTATGCTTTAAATAAGATGATCAATGTCTGTGTTCGTCCGAAAAAAATTAAAGGAATTACGTTTTCACGCATTAGCCTTCACTGATGGGTAAAGTTACCTTATGCCTTCTGATATCAGTAAACCTCAGCAAAGTGGTGCCTTTCCAAGTACTGTGATCGACAAGAGTAGACATGCTGATGTCCTGCTGATGGTTTTCCCCGATGTTTGTTTAGTGACTGTCTTGATTGATTTCCTGAGCTTCCCTGACAGCTCTAATTCAATCAAACAATCACTCAATCAGTCAATTTCATTGACAAACCACATGCACTAGATACAAGCTTTCTGCACCGATAGCCTACATTGGCTAGTGGCCAGTCCAGTGGAGACTGGATCAAACAGGTCAGCTATGCACTGCGCTAATAATTGTGAATATCGCAAAAAATATATATAAGGCCATGTCCATACTCGCAACCTTGCAATAGATGACAGATAGCATAATTAAAATGCACCCATTACTGCAGCTGAAAATAGGCGTTTACTTGTTCTGACTTTGCAAATTAAATATTTCTGAACTTAGACATGTAAATTTTCTTGTTACCTTAATCTCCAGGGGTAGGTAAGTATAAAATTTTGTCCCATGCAATTTAATTATTTGTTCTTCTTATACATTGTAGCACCTAGTCAAATTAAGATTGCTGTTTGATGCCTGTCCAGTGCTGCGAGTTGGTATGTTAAAAGTAGTAGCAAAATTAATGCCTATTATTTTGTTAGCGAAGAGGGCAGCCTTGTATCACAAACTGCTGAAATAGTCAGTATACGTTGTTCCTAAAGTACAGTGTTGATACTAGCATTTCTGTAACTCCTGCATAATACCCACAGCGCTCTCTTTTGACATCACAATAGTTTATATGTGTTACACACCACGTTCATCTGCAATGACTTACGTGAGAATCGAAAAAAAAACAAAGTACAGCGACCAAAGCACAGACGGTGTAAAATATTAGTGGGCGTTCAGTACCACATAACAACCATTGTTCAGCATGCGCCATGGATTTCTTTTCTTACCGGAGCTACTCAGCGCACGCATCTGAACACTTAAGGAAAAAAACATTGTTCGACCGGTTTGCGTAAACAGAGCTTATCTAAAGTAAATATGTTGTTTCTTCGATATTAAACTTTTATTTTCAGCAATAAACCTTGGTTTCCCTTCAACGAACCAGTTACTGATTCTTGACAATGAACTCAGTCATTATGCTGGCTTGCAGTGCTCAAAGACAATTTCCTGCAAGTATTGTGTAGCAGCATCCGTGTACATTATTGCATTCGAATGCATTAGAGATTCTGGGAAATCGTTTGTGTGCAGTCAAAAAAGTGCCACCGCAGAACTAATCTCTGTGGTACAACCAGTGGCGTAGCAATGGGGGGGGAGGGGGGGAGGGGGGGGGACGCTTACATAACTTTACATAATTTCCTTCGTTGGATTATTGTAACTGCTAACTGCACAAGTATACCTTGTTTTGTATTCTCCATTACTTACTTTCTTCCATGTTTCCTTTTATATGATTTTAATGCGGTGCTGCTCGTTGCTTTAGAAAATGCATACTTAAAAGGAAGAGGTCTGGACACCGACCAAAAATGGTTTAAAAGAGTTATTTACGTTTCGGCTCCCCCAATTTACGTTTCGGCTCCCCCAATGCATACTTATAAATAACAGGAGGTCCCGATACAGTCACTGTCTAAGGGGCCTCCATCTGTATATTATTGTTTTTTATAACCTGTAATGTATAAGAAATAAATCAATTTCAATTTCAATAAATGATATTGTTAGCATTCGTGGATGTAAAAATATCGTGCTATCTGCAGACGGCACAAGGGTACTTTTCTCTGAAAATAATACGAACGAAATGTTGACAGAGCCAAATGTATGGCTAGAAAATTTTTACTTCTAGTTAAAGGCAAATATGTTTCAACTCAATACCAAAATAAATGAATTACAAGTCTACCAGTCTTTGCAATTTCAGGGAACTCCACTCAAACAGACAACAGTCAGATTATTAGGTGTCGTATTTCATATAAACCTTGCATTGACGCCTTCTGTCGACTCGCTAAGAACTGACGTCTCATGAGGCATTGTATTAGTAAATAAACTGAGGTACTTCCTCCCGTCGGACGCTATGCGACAAATTTCCTATGCCCTTCTGCACTAATGCTTCCCATACTCCTCTCTTGTGTGGTCTAGGACCACCGAGACAAATCTCTTTTCGCTTTAGAAAAGCGGACAATACGAGCAGTTGGAAACGTTCTCTGCGCTGAGAGTATAATTTCACATTTTAGTTACTATAGCATACCGGCGATAAAGCATTGATTTAAACCAAAACTATAGTATGAAATCCTGCGCCAACGCAGAATAGAATACTGCTTGATAAAAATATCAGGTTAAGTTGACACCATATCAACTACGACCAAAGGTAATAGCTAAGTCCAGATCATGTACAAATTATGGTTTACAGATATTAACATCACTAATTCCAGAACTTCTGAACAATTTAATTAAGTACCACAATATATTAAACTTTTTAGAGGAGAGAATCTTCCCAGTACAATTGAACATGCAAGGTGAGACAATGTTACTTTCTGAGGTCTAGGTTTGCGCTGTGTTTTATTATACTCTTCATTTTTGGTGTATGAAGTGTGTTTACTATCAAAAATATGGTACCTATGAACCAGTATTTTGTTTGTTCTCCTTCTTATTCTTCTGAAGACCTGAAAATATTAATTGTTGCATGTGCGTTGCTGTACGCACTTCATTGTGATTGCTATCCGATATTGCTTATATGAGCTATGAGTTATGAGCTTGATGTAGCTTATTCAGGCACTCTCCAGGCCTTTTGCTGTGCCTCCCGAAACAATTTGTATAAATTTCCTTACACAACCAATTAATGAGTAAATGAACTCCACGAGAACCCTTGCAAGATCTGCTACTCTTCAGGGCTGTTTGTCAGCAACAAAAGAATTGCTTTAGAAACCAGTCCACAAGCTATAATATGATAACTGAGAAATTTTTACAACTTAACATGCACGTACACCATTACAACTTTTCAGCGTCCAATACTCGGGATGTCTGCGGCCTTTTAATGAGGAGGGACGCTTATGAAGTGCACAGCGCTGCAGAAATCCTTCGAACGGGAAATCGGCATGCGCACACACGCCTATGGCCGCTGATCACGCCAACCCTCGCCGCTACAAGGCCGCTGGCGCACCGGGCAGTCGACGCTGGCACGACATAACTAAAAAAAAACTGCATAAAACAAGCAAGCGATACGAGCTACCCGAACCTGTGGCTGCCTGCTGCCCTGCTGAAGTATAATGACTGTTTCTCAGCACGATGGTTTATTAGCCGATTGGTGACGTCAGCCATCTCTGTAAAGGCATTGTTCTCGATGACCACGTGAGATGGACAGATGATGGCGTTGCGGTATGTAGCGTGTACGTCACCGGCAGTCACACGAGACAGTATGCTTCGTTCGTTTGACTACCGATACGCTGCATGGTAATCGCAAATAGAATCAGGAATACCTTAGACTTCTGTCAACCAAAGGACCAGGCAGGATTCCGTAAAGGCTACTCAACAATAGACCATATTCACACTATCAATCAAGTGATACAGAAATGTGCGGAATATAACCAACCCTTATATATAGCCTTCATTGATTACGAAAAAAAGCATTTGGTTCAGTCGAAACCTCAGCAGTCATGAATGCACTACGGAATCAGGGTGCAGATGAGTCATGTGTAAAGATACTGGAAGATATCTATAGCGGTTCCACAGCCACCGTAATCCTCCACAAAGAAAGCAACAAAATACCAATAAAGAAAGGCGTCAGACAGGGAGATACGATCTCTCCAATGCTATTCACAGCATATTTACAGGAGGTATTCAGAGACTTGGAGTGGGAAGAATTGGGGATAAAGGTTCATGGAGAATACCTTAGCAACTTGCGATTCGCTGATTATATTGCCTTGCTTAGTAACTCAGGAGACAAATTGCAATGCATGCTCACTGACCTGGAGAGGCAAAGCATAAGGGTGGGTCTGAAAATTAATCTACAGAAAACTAAAGTAACGTTTAACAGTCTCGGAAGAGAACAGCAGTTTACGATAGGGAGCGAGGCATTGGAAGTGGTAAGGGAATACATCTACTTAGGGCAGGTAGTGACCACGGATCCGGATCATGAGGCTGAAATGACCAGAAGAATAAGAATGGGCTGGGGTGCGTTTGGCAGGCATTCTCAAATCATGAACAGCAGGTTGCCACTATCCCTCAAGAGGAAAGTGTATAACAGCTGTGTCTTACCAGTACTCGCCTACGGGGCAGAAACCTGGAGGCTTACGAAAAGGGTTCTGCTGATATTGAGGACGACGCAACGAGCTATGGAAAGAAGAATGATAGGTGTAACGTTAAGGGATACGAAAAGAGCAGATTGGGTGAGTGAACAAACGCGGGTAAATGACATCTTAGTTGAAATCAAGAAAAAGAAATGGGCATGGGCCGGACATGTAATGAGTAGGGAAGATAACCGATGGTCATTAAGGGTTACGTACTGTATTCCAAGGGAAGGGAAGCGTAGCAGGGGGCGGCAGAAAGTTAGGTGGGTGGATGACATTAAGACGTTTGCAGGGACAACATGGCCACAATTAATACATGACCGGGGTAGTTGGAGAAGTATGGGAGAGGCCTTTGCTCTGCAGTGGGCGTAACTAGGCTAATGATGATGATGATGATGATGATGATGGTGATACTGATGACGCTGCATGAAGCACGAAGTGTTACGGGCTGCCCAACCTTTCAGCTAGGTGTAGTGTTTTGGAATGATGAAACTCAGCAGGGCTTTTACATGCCAGAATCAGGATATAACTATGAGACAGGTCGTATTAGGGACTCCGGATGAATTTTGACCACTTAGTGCTCTTTAACGTGCATCGAGTGTGCGGTACACAAGCATTTCTGCATCCGCCCCCCCCCCCCCCCAATAAATGCGGAGGCAGCGGCTGGGATTAAACCGGCGACCTTGAGCCAAGCCGCCTAACGCCATAGCCAGTAGGCTCCCATGGCGTAGCTCTGATCTCTAAGAGATGGCGTATGGGGACATTTCCGAATCGCTATTGGCCACGGAGTGCTTCTGAGACGCATCTTTACACCGCGAAAGCGTTTGCATTCTGTGCCCCTTAGTGTAAGGTTCCAGCAGCTCAGCTCGCGGACAGCAGCCGAGCGCAACACCGTGCGATTAACTAACTGCAGGAGATATTCATTTGCGCTTCGACGTTCACTGACCCTTTTTGTTCACGTTTGGCGCTGTGCTTTCACTGTGCACGATGCCGCAGAAGATGTGGTCTGCCCGGCTGAGATCTGGTTACGGGCACGAAGTAGTTGCTAACGTGGCCTTTCATCTGCGCAGCCGACCCGGAATTCTGGTTCGACCAGGGCCTCTCTGGGATCGAGCAACGGCTGAACCTGCTCCAGAACACGCGCCGCGCCCGCCAGGTGGTGCTCTTTCTCGGCGATGGCATGGGCGTCTCCACGTTGACTGCGGCTCGCATCTACAAGGGCCAGCGGCTGCGGCGCAGAAGCGGCGAGGAGAGCGCACTCGCCTGGGACCCGTTCCCACACATGTCGCTGGCCACCACGTACGGCCTGGACGTGCAGACCTCGGACTCGGCAAATACGGCGACCGCCTACCTCTCGGGCGTCAAGGCCAACTACGAGACACTGGGCGTGGACTCTAGGGTTAAGGTATACCTTGAACGTCAGGATTTCAGTAATATGTTTGTTCAGAATTTGTCTTGTGCTGACTGTGTGCACGCACTAGATACACAAATGTGCGTGAATTGCATATGGAAGTCCCACTGGTTACCTTCTTGAGCAAGGCATGTTTAGAAAGGAGTCGCGGAAAGTGACGAAGTCTGGCTGCTTTTCATCGATACTGCAAATGCATGAGATGATCAGTTCTTTAACAGCGGGCAAATGCTGGCTCTCTCAACGAAGTAAACAGTGGTTGCCTATCTACATCTTAACGCAGTCAAGTGCCCGATTGTTTCGTCATAATGAAAGGGGCGCAGATAGCGTGAGCGCCAAGTCACGGAGGCTGGAATACTTTCTGGCAATTGTGAGGAAGTTAATGTAATGAATGTTTGTGAAAGTAGGGCTGTTCGAAGAGACCCGTGTACGATCAAATGCCATCGAGCGATGTCTGGACGCTGCTTCCGTTCTCGATAACGGTACCTAAACACACCATTTTTGGAGGTAGATGGCGCATCAGCACTACCACTAATTAATAAAGTATAGTGTCCCTTCGTTGTCTCCCGATCTAATCTGAAATCTTTATTCAAAGACCCGCAGTGCTTCGAAATTTGAGTGCTGCGGAGGGCTGATCTATCTATCTTGAATTTTACCTGCACATCACCAGTTACATTGACCTTAGTCACCAAACATTACCAAGCTACCTCGTTTAGTTCAGTGAGGACATCAGGCGAACCGAATAAATCACTATGAAAAGGTAAAAAGTAAAAAATGGGGGTTCAGTAATTATTGGCAACGCTTCTAAATAAGCCAAAAATGTTAAAACCACACGACGCATTGCACTTGAAATGCCTGCCTATTCCTTCGAAGTATAAAATATCTGAAACGCAGAGTTCTCTTTGGACATTACAAAACCTAGCTAATAACAGCAGCGCGATACTTTCGAGTACTTGCCTGGAACATAGAACCCCTATGTTCGCAAAATTTGACCTCAGTTGTAGTTGTAATTATACCGGAGCAGCCGACTAAGTTTTATACCGCTCTTAAAGCAGACTAAGAACGCTATGGACCACTCGCATGCCTATTTTACTGGAAAAGGAGCATTTAACCCACCCATTATAACATTTCCTACACAGTATACCCATACTATGCTCCTAATTTCCCCCAGATATAAAGAAGATGCCTTCTTTAGCTCAACTAGAATACCGGAGAAGCAGCTACGAATCTCGTATGATGCACGAATACACATAGAAAATCGAGGGTTTAGTAATTATCTGGAACACGTGCATTTGAAACAGGAAAGCTCTAAGTTTCGCAACTCATTGCGCCTAGAAATATACCTATTTAAAAAAATTGAAATTCGCACCACGTGCTAGTGCTTTAGTAGCCTGGAAGGTATCCCGATGAGCAGCGGTATGACAGCCGGGAACGCTTCCATGAGTAACTTTACACAAATACTGTAATGAACCTACGAAGAATAAATACTTATCGCTCGTCAGCGATAACACTGCTTCCTACTCCGAATAAATAAAAACAATGTGCCCCGCATAGTTTACCGAAGATACCAGGGGCAACAACTAAATGCTGTGTATAACGCATAAAAATTAGAAGAAAGCGAGTATTCAGTAACTATTTTTCAGTAACAGTGGAGGGCGCAAATGCCCCCCTACCTCACCCCTTCCCCGTTATATACGCCTATTTCAGACCTTGTGTTGGGACACGTGTACTTTTATATGTGTCTACAGCAAATGTAGGCAGGTATACTGTGTCTACATGTCTTCAAAAGGGCCCGTTTCGAGAAAAATACATCAGTGGTTGTAGCGTAAAAGATGTAATTGCAACATGAATAGACTGCAACAACACTACATGATGGTCTAATAGCAAAAATTACAGGTCGCCAAGTAGGCTTCCAACACAAAACCGAAAAGCAAGCTCGCATTATCGATTGTGTTTCTGCATTTCTTCGAACGCCTTCGTCGCGGTCTCACTTCTAAGTTTTTATACTTCGTTTAACCAGACGTTGAACAGTAACCAACCAAACTTTCAACGTTAACGCCAGATTCTACATCGATAAATGGCAGAATATGAATGATCATCATCAGCAGTTTCTTCCTCTGTTATATGCGACACCTCCACGACGATAATGATGCCAAGAAACAAGACGATTGTTTGCTTCAAGATCTACCGCACTAACTCTTTTAATACACGTTGTTACAATAATGTTGCGTCTCATGCCTGAGCGCTAGAAATGTTGAATCTGTGGAAGGTTGAAGGTCTGAAAAAAAGTCAAAAGAATAAGTGTTCCTGTATAAACAAGAACACATAGGGCAGGTATTCTAGAATACGTTAGCTTGGAGAAATAAAAATAGCGGTACAGACGCAAGGTGCTTCGAGTGTTTACGGTGAGGCTGTTTAACATTTATCTTGCATTTTGATAAATTCAAAGAAATTTATTAGCACTCTCAATGCTCGTCGAACAACCGCAAAAGAAGCCTTTTCTTTGTCTGTTAAGATTCACTTTATGTTTCTGTAGTCTGCCTGAAAAGCAATTGAAGAACGAAGTCTTTCTAAATCCTGCGCATTTTATTGGTAAGCCCTTGCATCTCTAACTAGACGACCTGTGTAGCCAGGTTTTTGATTTGAGCGTCGAGTTCACATGGTTGCTCTAATAGTTCGCATCGATTCTTTCGCAGAGGATGCAGTGTCACAGTGATCCGACCACACACCTGCCGAGCATCATGCAGTGGGCGCAGGAGGCGGGCCTGTGGACGGGCATCGTGACCACGACCAGGGTGACGGATGCCACGCCCGCGGCCGCGTACGCCCACTCGGGCTACCGCAAGTGGCAGTCGTCGGTGCCCGAAGGCTGCAACGCCAAGGATATCGCACGCCAGCTCGTACAGTACACCCCCGGATCGCGATTTAAGGTAAGATTGGTGGTAACTTCAAAATGAAAAAAAAAGCGCTTTTATATTAAGGTATCGTCCTATTATTTGTCTAAGTACAATACTTAATATCACTTTTGTAACTAACGTTGCAAAGATAATTTGGAATTAATTTTGTATGAATCTAATACTAATAATGGTACTGTCGTGCAAGGTTACTTTTCGCTGTTGGGCAAGGGACCCATGAAAAAGTTTTTATCGCGTTTCGTTCCTATGCTGGACCTGCGTGTTGATCATCTATGTCAGTTTGTTGTTCGCCGCCTTGCATTAGATTGCTCATGTCGAATGCTTTTGAGTGAGCGCGCACATATATAAGTACACGCCTCAGTATCGGCACAGGTGTCTTTACCGCGCCGATCTTTGATGGTGCTATCCGCTACGAGGCCACACTAGTTTCCGGACGGGGCACAAGTTCGCACTAGTAAAGCTTGTTCTAAGAACCATGGACTGCTGTTGATGTACGAGCGCTGTCACGTGACAATACTACAACGCCAGCCTTTAACTCATGCCGTCAATTCGCCTTTACTCGAGAAAACTGCGACCTTCGTCGACGTTTTCGTCACGCCATTGGCCCGTAAGTTGACAAACTCGTGTATCGGCTCACTGAGACTCGCTTGCCCGTGAGTCTCAGGTTGAGTGAGTCCCGCTGAGTAGAATTTTCGTGAGTGTGATTCCGAATTAGTGCACCTACATTGAATTTTGGAAAATTGCAGTCTGATTCTGCCCGCTGAATTTGGGTGAGTTTCACTTCGAATGAGCCCTCAGAAAAAAAAGAAATCTTGTTCGCATGAGTGAGTTCTAATTATTTTGCTGACCAATAATGAATTTCTAAAAAAAAAAGAAGTCATCGCTAAGATTCGTGCTAATGGGGCAACGTCAAAAGTTTATAGAAACGGCGCGCACCGTATATCGAACGACTACGCCAAGAAAAAAAAAAGAGACGAGCACGTTGTCTTATTTTTACCCACAGAACCGTGTCAAGCGGCTGCAGGGTTGCCGGTAGCGCAGCGCACGCACCTGCGCTGTACTCTCCCTCCATCACATACCGCATACATGCATACATGCCCACGCGTACCAACTTTAGCACCTATAGTGTCACTCTGGGGCTTTCGTAGCACTGGTGGCGCTTAGTGTAGAGGTATGGCGCCTGCTTCCACCCCCTCCCTGACCAGTGCTGCTCGTTTCGCTCCTAAAACTGTGTCCACTTTTCACGCCTCCGCTGCACGATAGAGGTAGTTTGCAAAGGAAACGTTGAAAGCCTCGGAGTCGAGCGCGATGCATTGGGTGATATGCGAAAATAGTTTTCGCCTTCGGCTTCACCTTTCTGAGGAAAACTGAGCGTAACCAGACCCTGCGGCACTGATGACGTCATGACAAGCCAGCAAAGCGAGTGCGTTCGCCGCTGAATGCCGATTTATGTCGGTTTTGTTAGCGCTGCTTTCAAGTATGCCCTCAACCTCCTTCTGCTGTAATGATCACATGCTGCTTAAACTGAGCGCCCGCACTGTTGCCTTTTGCGAATGCGGCGGTGGCGTTGATTGACAATGAGAGCAAATGTCGATGTCACTGATGCGCACTGGCCGTGTTACGTGCACATATACGCTTTTGTGCAATTTGTATCGCGATTGTATATCTCCTGTTGCACATGTGAAACAACCGCGGATCTTCGATATGTTTAGTGTCCAGCGCTGTTTTCCAGGACACAGTGAGATGAGCCAGAGTTTTAGCAGTTCTCGTGCATCGTAGGGAAGTTAAGAATCTTGATACTTTATGTTTTCTAGAACGCAGCTCTTAGGCGCCCGTTCTTGCGCCTAGCGTCGGCGTTGATCCTCGGCGTAAGCGAGCTAACGAGCACAGCGAAAGACGAAAACGAGCGTGCAGCGTCAAGGCCAGAATACATGGAGCGAATATGCGACGAATAGTCGGCGTTCGACGCCCGGCGGCGTACGCGCGACGCGCGGCGGCGGAGAAATCGTCGTTCGCCGCCGATCTAGCTGGCGCAGAAAAGTTCGTCGGGCGGCGACGATACCGGAAGCGGCAAACGAGCGGCGCCCCAAAGCGAGCCAATCAGGTCTCACTATCCGAAACGACTTCCGTCTACGCTTCCCCGCTTGTCCGTGCATTCCGATCCCGCTCTATCGTTCACGCCGGTCTCCCGCTTTTCGTATTCATGGAACCTGTAGTGTTATCGAGCACGCGTGATGTAGCGTTATCAAGCCCGCGTGCTGATGTATAGCATGAGCAAGACGGATTACACGTGTCGCACTCTTGCTATCATGTCCAGTCATGTGACCTTTTCTGTTTCGTTATAAAACTAACGACACCAAGCAATAAAGCGTTCTTTGATCTGCCACTACCCGCCGGCTACGTTCCGTTACTTCAGTGGCGACGAAGATGGGATAGGACCGGCTGCACGATGACGTCCAGGCCACCTGAGTTCGACGACACCACCAGTAGCTGGAACACTTACCGGGTCCGTTTGGAAGCCTTTTTTGAGGGCCACAGCATCACAGATCCCGGGAAACAGCGTGCGCTTCTTGTGTCAGCACTAAGTGACAACGTGGTTCGCGTACTTCAAGGCCAGTGCCAGTCAGAATCGGTGAACCACCTGAGCTATGAGGCCGTCGTACAGCACCTGGACAACCACTTCGATCCCCAAGTCAACGAGATAGCAGCAAGCTATTCTTTTTTCATGCGGAACCAAGCGGAAAGCGAAAAGGTACGGGACTACATAACCGACCTGAGACGTCTTGCAAAAGATTGCAGTTTCGACAAGTTTTTGGATCGCATGTTGAGGGATCGGATTGTCTGCGGAATCCGTGATGAACAAGCTCGACGACACATGTTGTCTCAGAAGAAGTTGACCTTGGCAGAGGCCGAAGCTTTCGCTCTAGCAGCGGAAACCGCAGAAACAAATGTCCGGGCTATGCAGGAGAGGAGGTTCAACGACAACGGTGCTGCGAACTTCATACAGAAGCACAGGATAAATCCGCAGAAGTCCGGACGTGGACATGGATCCATGACCGAGGCTACGCAATGCCCGAGATGTGGCTCGATTCATGTTTCGGAAGTGTGCAGACACAAGAAAGCGACGTGCTACAAGTGCGGCAGGAAGGGACACCTGGCAAGGATGTGCTCTAGTGGTCGCGCTAACCCCTCAGGCACGTACGCTGTGAAAGAGCTAGACGGCAGTGACGAAAGCGGAGAAGAAATGCTCTACGCTTTGGTGACTCACAGCTACAGTAGTAACGAGTCCGCACGGCCATTCGAAAGGGATTTCATCTGGGAAGGCCGAAAACTGCGCATGTTGGTGGATACAGGATCCACTATCAGCGTAATTCCAAGGACGGTATTCGAAAACCATCGCGGATGGTGGCCGACACTGGAGAAAACTTCACTGCGGCTGACATGCTTCCTGGGGCCTCTACCGGTCCTTGGCCGAGTGGCCATGAAAGTCGAATGCGATAATACGCAAGTAGACAGCTCGCTGGTGGTAGTGGATTGCGACGGGCCTCTGTTGTGCGGCCGGAACACCATCCAAGCCTTTCGGAGTGCTGGCATACCGCTACTGGAAGAATGCGCGCCGCAGAGCGTAAATGTGGTTCACTGCGACGCAGCGACAGCGAAACTTTTGGCTAAATTTCCAGAAATTTTCGAGGAGAAGTTGGGGTGTTGCAAGGGGCCGCCCGTGAAACTACACAAAAAGGAGGCCGCTGTGCCACGCTTTCTCAAGGCTCGACCAGTGCCGTACGCGCTTCGGGAAAAGGTGTCTGCCGAAATTGACCGCCAAGTACAGGAGGGAGTGCTTTCACCAGTGAGAGTTTCCGAGTGGGCTACGCCGTCGTGCCCGTAGTGAAGCGAAACGGTGATATTAGACTGTGCGGCGACTTCAAGCTAACCGTTAATCAGGCGACACATCTGGAACAGTACCCGTTACCGAAAATTGAGGACATCTTCGCATCTTTGTACGGGGGGGAGTTGTTCACCACTTTGGACTTGCGGCATGCGTATAATCAACTTCCACTGGACGACGAGGCACGAGAAATGGCCGTGTTGAACACGCACAAAGGGTTGTTTGCATACAACCGCCTCGCGTTCGGAATTGCATCGGCTCCGGCTTTGTTCCAGCGCCGCCTCGAGTCCGTTCTGCAAGGCCTGCCGCGCGTCAAGGTGTACTTGGATGACATCATTATAGCCGAAAAGCAGAACGACAACTCAACTCTCCGGCAAGTCTTCGAGCGGCTGCGCGACAATGGACTCAAGTTGAACCGTGACAAATGCAGGTTCCGCGAGAAGCAAGTTTCGTTTCTGGGCCACAAGATCGACGCAACTGGCCTGCACCCTCCTGAGAATATGGAAGCCATCACCGACGCACCAAGGCCGGAGACGGTGAGCCAGCTAAAATCCTTTTTGGGATTGCTCACTTATTACGCCAAGTTTTTACCTAACCTTGCAACCACGTTAGTCCCACTCTATAGGCTGCTGGCTAAAGGAGTTCGATGGCAATGGCAAGCCGAACACGAGAAAGCCTTCCAGGCAGCCAAGCGAGCTATGGTGGCAGCGGAACTACTCGTGCACTACGACCCCGAAAAGCCGTTGCGGCTTGAATGCGATGCCTCGCCAGTTGGAGTTGGCGCGGTGCTGTCACACCGAATTGGGAATACAGACTATCCCATATCGTTCCGTTCGAGGGCACTGACACCTGCTGAGCGGAATTACTCGCAATTGGAGAAAGAAGCATTGGCTTTGGTGTTCGGCGTTACTAAGTTTAGAGATTACCTGTTGGCGAAGCATTTTACTCTGGTGACGGATCACAAACCATTGACAGGACTGTTTCACCCGGAGAGGCCGATACCGCAAATGGCAGCAGCGAGAATTCAACGATGGGCATTGCTACTGTCGGCTTACCATTATGACCTCGAGTACCGCCAAGGACAGCTAAATGCTAACGCAGACGCTCTCAGTCGCCTTCCACTGCCGTGCTTAGGTGACCGAGGAGGGCAAGAACCCATGGAATACGTGCTTTATACGCGGAGCCTAAATTCCATGACCCTTTCCGCTCAGCACTTAGCGGAACTGAGCCGATCGGACGATACGCTGCATCAGATCAGGGGGTGGATCACACATGGCTGGCCGCGGCAGTTATCGGTAGCACAGCAACACCTGATGCCGTACTTTTCTCGCCGTAGCGAGCTCACGGCCTGTCACGATCTGCTTTACTGGGGCCATCGAGTAGTGCTGCCAGACGCGGCGCGACGATGCATGCTAAAGGAACTGCACGAAAGTCACCCCGGCATCAGTGCCATGAAGCGCACAGCGCGAGCGCTTTTTTGGTATCCTGGACTAGATAGGGACATCGAAGTGTTGGTTAAGAGCTGCCCTCAGTGTATACAATGTTGGCCCATGCCGGCTGCGGAAGTTCCGTCTCCATGGCCGGCGAGCAACAAACCATGGTACAGGTTGCATATGGACTTCGCGGGCCCCATCAGTGGCTTCCAAGTTTTTGTGTTGGTGGATGCCGAGACGAAGTGGATTGAGGCCATACCTTTGAAGACCGCCACAGCGGAAACGACCATTCAAGTACTTCAAGGTATTTTCGCACGTTTTGGCCTGCCCTACTGCTTAGTGTCTGATAACGGACCACAGTTTTCAAGTGCCACTCTGTCCTGTTTCTTGAAGGAAAGCCACGTGAAACACATCAGAACAGCCCCATACCATCCTCAGTCAAATGGTTTGGCGGAACGGGCTGTACGGACAGTAAAGGAAGGGCTTCGGAAGAATCCGGCAAGTACATTGCAGGAGCGACTAATCAAGTTTTTATTTCGTTATAGAACGACACCATTGGAAGGGGGAAAATCGCCCGCCGAACTGCTGTTGGGCTTCCGTCCCCGAACCAGGCTGACAGCTTCACTGACAGACAAAAAGGTGGCAGAAAATGATTGTTCCGGTGAACCTGTTCTAGGAGCAGCGACAACACCAACACGGTATCAACCTGGCAGGCAAGTATGGTCACGCCAGTTTCAGTCTGCTCGGAAGTGGATGCCGGCGACAGTAGTGTTCACGACGGGAGCACGCATGGTTACATTGGAAACACCGGAGGGACCGCAGCGGCGCCACGTAGACCAACTCCGGCCACGGCTCGGCACAGGGTCGTCACCTAGCAAGCCGAGTGAAGTCCACACCGGCGACGAAGCTCAGTGTAGCGCCGAGCGGGCCGCAGCTCATGAAGGTTCGGACGCACGGGTTGTCGGCTCTCAAGCCGAAGACCAACAGCCACCACGTCGTTCGACTCGCCTACGGAAGCCCCCAGACCGTCTCACTTACTCCAGCTTAGGGGGAAGGGATGCAGTGTTATCGAGCACGCGTGATGTAGCGTTATCAAGCCCGCGTGCTGATGTATAGCATGAGCAAGACGGATTACACGTGTCGCACTCTTGCTATCATGTCCAGTCATGTGACCTTTTCTGTTTCGTTATAAAACTAACGACACCAAGCAATAAAGCGTTCTTTGATCTGCCACTACCCGCCGGCTACGTTCCGTTACTTCAGAACCCAAAGCGGCGCGGCTGGAATTTAACGACAAGTTAATTTCGGCTGTTCAGAAGCGTGCCATCCTGTGGGACTGCAGTCGCTATGACTACAAAGATCAAAGAAAGAAGGCTCAGGCGTGGGAAGAAGTTGCCGCCGAAATAGGATGCGACCTGCAAGGTATGTTTACAAATATTAGTGCCTCTATGTTTCCGCATGCAGGGTGGGCTTTCTGCAACTATGTCACTCTCGCTAAGAAGGGAGTGTCACCCGTTCAAAGTACCCACTTTTCATCATAGCTCGCCGTGGTCAAAACACATTCAACTCCAACCGCCGCGCGCCCTGCATGTTACTGTGGTGGTGCCCGTACGCCAGTTGCGTGTTCTCTCGAGCGAACGAAGGTTGTTACCTCTCGTAATCAGTGAATTAACAGCGATCCCATGCAATCGCGCGACGATGCAACGATTATCTACAGGAAAGATTGCAACCGCTACAAGAGGCTGAGCTGTATGTGCGGCGATGTTGGGCGCGCGGATGTGTTTGGGCGCAGCAGTTTCGGCCCACTATTGGGCGCGTGACCCTTAGCTACGTTAATACTTTTTGTGCACACCTATATGGTTCGCCGCGGCAAGCCAAGCACAGAGGAGTGTGATAGCATTGAAATAATATTCAGGTGATAGTAGTCAGGTGATAGCATTCAAATTGATGCTGCTCCCTTGCTAGTTGCTGGCACGCGAAGGTAGCTGTGAGCTAATAATTTTGCTGTACTTCCAGAAAAAAATCTACAGGCTAGGTGGAAGAGCCTGCGGGATACATTCACCAAAAAGTACCGGGTGCACAAACACGGCGGCCCGAGTGGCTCAGGTGCAAGTGACGCGAAGGGAATCAATGATGCAAGCGTGAGCTGGCCTTATTTCACCTTGCTGAAGTTCTTAAAAGATCAGGCGGAAGTGGCCAGGTGAGTGCCTTCTAGTTGTTTGACTTGGTCGTTTAAGGTTTGCATGCAAGCAAATGAATTGTTTTGTTTAAGTGTAAAAGTTATTGCACAGGCGAAGCAACCCGGCTCATTTAAAGTTAGAATTCTACAATACATGAAAGCAACTGGTACTTCATCATGCACGTGCGAGCTAGTTGCTTGTGTCAAACCGGTAGTATGCAAGCTAATGCAAATGAAAACAGATTGCTCACATTTCCATATGTGCCATTACTAATTTTATTTATACATATGTAAGCCTCCTACAGGTACTGGGCCATCACTGAACTGAAATATGGAAAAAAACGAATACACAAATATTAGACGGGGAAAATACAGGATTACAAAATTACAATGAAGGTGCTCCCAATGGATCCATTTTCACCTCAAACAATCCACAATAATAGTAATAACATGGGAAAAATTAAAATAAGGAAAGTCTGCACTCGCGCGCACGCTCACACACACACACGCACACACACAGGGCCCTCTCTTCTATGCCACAAAACACCGATCTACAGTCGACACGCTTCTTATAAAGCTGGTTGTATTTTTTCAGTACCATATCCAACATTTCTCAGCCGGCTGCGACTGAAACCGCTGAGGAAGTGTTCGAGAGATTGTACAACACTGGAGGTAAAAGTTACGGCTGGAGTTAATCATTAGAGTCAGTGCTGAGGATGTTTACGCTGCTTTGGCTTTTTCTTTTGTCCAGGAGCGCAGGAAGAACAAGCGGACGAGATTTGCAGTGCCCCTACAAGCTTCGTAGAAGAAAGTAGTGTTGAGGCAAGGACGTCGAATAGTGACGACACAGCAGCATTACACTCCAGCTCCATAAAACTTGTATCAGAACCTCCGAGGAGGAGGCGAGCCCAGAAGGCAAACAGGGGTACGTGGGAACAAGAACTGGACAGAGTTGACGCCCAAATAGTCGCTAACAGCGACAAAGGAGCCTTGTACGGACAGCTGTTGGCAGAAAAGTTTCGCTCTTGCCCTAAAAGGCTAAAGTCACAAATGGAACTTGAACTCTTAGATTTTTTAAAGAAATACACGTTCGAAGAACCTCAATAAAAACCTCATGCATGCAGATGTTGTGCCTAAGTTTTTTGAGGTGGTGGGAGGCCAGTATGCGCCCACTGCCACGTCACAGCACCTTCATTCATGAAGTACTGCGCGAACATGTTTCTTGTTGCCGCAGCACTCGCACTATAGTTCCTTGACGGTGTTGCTTCCAAGTCAAGCAAGTCTCTCCTCTGGATTTCAGTCCTCCATTGAGCTGGAACAATGTTGCCATAGTCGTCCTCCACATCTGCATAGCCTGGCGGACAGTACGTTGCCTCACTTGCCGCACACAGAAAGTTGTGGAGCACACAGCACGCCAGGACAACATAAGTTGCATTGTCGGGCAGTAGGTTGATGCGGCCAAGTAGAACTCGCCATCGTGCAGCCAGAATGCCAAAAGCATTTTCGACGATGCGCCTGGAAAAAATACACTTCGCGCATTAATAAAAGATTGTTCAAATGCTGCCAAAGCCTTTAAGGCATATATTAAAAAAAAGAACTCCAGTGTTCCTAAAAATAAAGCTAGGAACAATCTGCTGACAAGCAACCATCTTTTAAATTCAGTTGGAATAACTTCTTTGCACAGCAAAAAGTTGCTGTAGACATCTGGTTTGACTCACCGCAGACCAGCATGGGTGTTTAAAATGCAAGTAAATGTCATGTCTGCGTTGCTCTGTTTTCTCCGACTAGTACCCTTTCCTCTTTTAACCCCACTGGGACGTGCAGTTCACCAAAGTGCGAATAATACAGAGAATAATAATACAGAGAAAGTAAGGAACACAGGCAAACTTCAGTATGCTTGTGTAATCCGTGCTTAGCGAAGCACAAGTTGTCTTCCTATGGTGAATGGAGGCTTGCCGGAAACCCCCTCCCCATACCTTGCTCTGCTCAGCCTGTAGTTGAAGACCCTCTGGGTCGGCGTCAGGTGTTTTCCTGGGTACGGGCGCAGGAAATCAGGTCGAAGCTGGAATGCCTCGTCCCCAACAAACACGTGAGGTGCAACGTTGTTGCTGTTTGGGAGACGTGCTGGTACTGGGAGGTTCAGGTCTTCATTTCCAAGCTGCCTTCCGAATGAACTTGCCTTGAACACACCCCCGTCACTGTGCCGGCCTGCAGCCCCAACGTCGACCATGATGAAGCGGTAGCTGGCGTCAACAATCGCCATCAACACGATAGAGAATGTGCCCTGGAGTATGTAAAAAGTCATTCACGTTATTAGAAGCAGCACAGACCAGTTCGTTGCAAAAAAAAAAATACTTTGAATACTATACCTTGTAGTTAAAATATTTGCTGCCAGAGTTTGGTGGCGCCTTAATTTGGATGTGCTTGCCATCGACTGCCCCGATGCAATTGGGGAAATTCCAGCGTCTGCTGAATTTCTCAGCGATGTTTTGCCATTGGGCAAGTCCTGGCTCCTAGGTTACACAAACAAGAAAGCAGTGCATTTTGAACAGGTTGCAATGCATGACATCGCTTAAACAGAAATAACTTCACTTCTGAGTATTTAACGCTCTTAATACCTGTTACGCCCGTGATTCGCTTCACAAAAAAGAGTATAAACAAAAATAAGGCCAGCCATACTCACAGGTAGGTACAGCGACTGTAAGTGCCGCCAGAGAACTTTGCAGGTGTGGTGAATGACGACACGACATGTTGATGGCGCAACTCTGAAATTCATTGCAATCTGCTTGATTGCACTCCCTGAGGAGAGGTACCTGCGCACATAGAAAAACGCTCAATCAATGAGGTGAAACAGTGGGGCTCTTCGATTTACAGACTCGGACTCACCGTCGACTCCCCGAGAAGCAGTGTAGCATTCGTTTTTAGCATATATTCCTCTGGCGTGGGAAATCCTAGGACTACCCGCAAACATTCCGCGGCGAGTCCGAGATTGTAAATCGAAGAGCCCTGGTATGTGAAAGCATTCGTCATATTGCAATCGATGCTGTAACTGAGGGTGATGGCCAGCCTTTCTTCAGAACACAAAGGTTCGCGACACAAGAACGACTTCACCAAGTCGCTTTTCACCAGTTCGTGCAGTTCGTTGAACTTGGGTGGTGTCATTCTATAGTATCTGAAAAACATGGTGGGGTCTGCGTCCTTTTTCATGACTTGGAACTGGAACGGTTGGAGTAAAACAAGAACATTATTGAACTGTTTAAATGTATAGTCTTTTACAAAGCACTTTATGACTGGTGTATGTACCTTCTTTTTCTCTTCTTTTATTCTAAGGGAGCAATTCATGAAGTCTTGCTCAGCTGCCAAAAGCTATAAATACATACATCAACGACGCGGCCCTCACCATATTAGAAAGGTTACGTCACCTGCCGTCAGCACCCAAAGACAAAAATTTCTCCCGACGGCTGGCGTAATCACTAGCGCCGAATCGGAAATGAGACGGAGGAGATTGACGCACTATGTCCATTACTAACTCTTGAGTCTAGGCGGATGGAGATGACCCATTTGATATTGCTCAGACCACCAGCGCGGCAAGAAGTTTTTAGCCACAAACTGCTGAATGAAACGCCTCATACAAGGGTGATGCATCAGACCAGTACACTCTGTGCTGTTTACACTTACATGTCAGCGGCAATTTCGCAAATTGTAGGAAACAAAAACCGGTACTTACCGCGGTGTGGTACTCTCCTTCTTTTTTTCTCTGTTGCCATACCTGGTGCACCCAGTGTTTACGCTGCCTTTTTTTTCTTTGAAGTTCTATTAACTTCATTAACAATAATTTCTTCTTCTGAAGGAGGAGGCTCCGAATAAGAGCCATGGTTAGGCAAGTTCACGTGTGCTACTTTAGGGTCTGCTTGCTTCGGCCGCGCGCGCGTTGAGCCACAGAACAGAGCCGCGGTGTTCGAGGAGCCGAAAGTTGTTTACCCGCCCAGTGTTGCCACAACGCATAGCATCGCCGCTTTCATTAAACTACATCGGCACATGAATGTCCCAAACACATAAAAAAGACTAGAAATCATTTCGAAACAAAATTTTACGCGTTTTTAGAGTGTTCCGTAATTCAAAAGCGATAATAATTGTCGTTAAAGTATTTTTTTTTGTCATGTGTTTCACGACAGCGCATTTGCCTCGTCTAGCCACACTGATAACAACGCAGCGACTCGCCGGCGGCGGCCGGCCTATCTTCGCTCCATGTAGCGCAGCCCGACGAACATACGGCGTCGCGCCGCGGCAGATTTTCTGCCGCCCGAACTTCGTCGTGAAAGTTCGCTCCATGTATTCTGGCCTTCAGAAGAAAACCGTACCGCCACGCAAGATTTGCGACGACCGCTACGAGATGGCGCCAGAAGAGCGCGCAGTCGTCTGTTCAATGATGGCATGCAGCAAGTGCGTCGCACGGTACCATAGAGGGAAGCAACGCGTTGCACGAGCAGAGTCTGTGTGCGGTGGCTGCTGTGAGTCGCATCCACGCGTCACCCATGCGCTGTGTCTCATGATCCCCCGATGAACGAGGCAGTCGCGTCACACTTTGCTCCATTTGCGACGTACCGCGCGAGACAGATTCTCCGTCCCAGTCAATATAACGCCAAATGAATACGCACAGGGCTGCGCCCAAATTTCGCATTAGGGACTATTGCCGATGAATATTTCTTTAATACTGACTTGCTGGGCACGTACTGTTTCTCTTACGACAAAATCTTGGCGAGCATACCTCGCAGCGTTAGGAAAAAGTTAAGCGAGTGAAAAGCTAGCGTTATGATGGATTTACTTTCATTGCTTTTGGGAGTAGAGATAGCAGAGGCCCGAGACAACCTGACGAGAAACACTGCACCAGACAAGAACCAAATCAACAATAAGACACTTTGTAACCTAGAAACTAGTGATGGAGGCCCTGCTATAGTCTATCAATGATTGTTGGGAAGTGGGCAAGATGCTGGCTATGTGGAAACACGTTGATGTCACCATGATTCCTCAGCCTGAAAAGCCATTATCCATGCAGAAATTGAGGCCGATCTCGCTGATCTGATGCGCGGGAAAACTATATGAACAGACGATGCTCAATAGGCTTTAACTCACCTGAAAGGCAACGGGCACTTCCCAAACACTATGTTTGGCTTTCGGCCGAACCTATCCACAAATGATATCTTCCTTCTGATCAAGGAGGAGGCCGTAAATAATTTAAGTACAAGCAACAAGATAGCCTACCGAGCGTTAAACGAGGCTTTCGACGACGTCTCACCTGAAGCGATACTTGTGCACGTCAGCCGCTTCAATTGCGGGGAGGGAGTTTGCAATTACATTAAGGACTTCCTATCCGACGATTGGGCAAAAGTTGGTCTAGGAAATCTGAAAAAATCAAGGTCCTGACCAAAGGCTCGGTAACTCCCTTCTGCTCTTCAAGCTAAAATTATGCACCCTACCAAATATATTTAGTGAAATGGAAGGAATTCGATATGCCCTGTATGCGGATGACTTAACCATGTGACACTTGGGGGATCGACGGGAAGACAGCAAGAAGTGCTTCAGGAGGCCGTAGAGAGAACTGAAATGTACCTGGGTGCCTGTGGACTATCACGTACCTCTTAGAAATAAGAACTCCTGATTCTGAGAAAGAGAACAAGGGTGTGCGTCCCCACCCAAGAGACACTAGATTCTGAAGTAACACTAAATGGAATCCACACCCGAAAGGTTACTGCAATTTATATCCTTGGATTAGCCTTCCAGGAGGATGGTGCGGAGCTTGCCATGGCATACCGACTTCAAGAAATGATCACGCAGGCTACATACCTGGTGACGAGGGTCACAAATAGAGGACATGAATTAAAGGAAAAAGACACGCTATGACTCGTACGAGAGTTGGTCATCAGCAGAATCCCCAACGGTACACCGTACGTATATATGAAGAATCGTAAAAGCGACAAGTTGAGTATACCGATAAGAAAGACATAGAAATTGGTTATAGGACTGCCACCAACCACGTCAACAGAAAGACTGCTGAAAGTTTTAGTACATAACACCAGGGAAGAATTTGCGGGGGCTCACAAGATCAAATCGAAAGAGTAAAAACTTACCACTGCCGGTAGAGCTCTCCTGAGAAGACTTGAGTACATTTCAGAGAACACAACAGTCCACAGCGTGTACCCCCGATCCTGAGAGCAAAGATACGCGTGGCACCCATACCAAGAAACTTGCACACAGAATACAACAAAGAAAGAATACAAGCGAGACCCACCATGCTACAAAAAATTCTAAACAATGGAAGCAACAAGGCAGAAATAAGGTACACGGACGACGCCAGATGCAAGGCAGGGAGATATGTTGCCTGCGTAACCAACAAGCAGCTGCATCAGTAGTTGCTGGGGGCATTGAGTTAGCCGATTTCGGACGGGGTGAACAGCGCGTATGAGGACACGTGAAAGAATGACAGCACAAGAGCTATTCTTTCACATGTCCTCGTCTTACGCGCTGTTTACCCCGTCCAAATATGCAACACCTATTAGCCAAACTTTGTTCCCTCATTAAGTTAGCCGAACGGGACGTCATAGCAATGGTCATACGGACCTGCCGATGGGACGTGCCCGGTCATCGTCGTCACAGACTTGCACGCAGCCTGTCGCCATTTCCGGGCAGGAAGAATTAGCGAGATCGCGCTCAACGTCATGAAGCACCAAGACATCCCTGAAATGTACATTGTGTAGACCCCGGGGCACGAAGCCTTGGTATGAAACCAAGCGGCTCAGGCTGCCGCCCAAGAACATGTACGCCGGGCAACGCCGCGAGAACATCGTTTACAGTCAGACCAAGATGGAATGATACAAAGAAAATACTACAACATTCTAGAACATTAAAAGGAAAGCCGGAGGGAATATCCGCCGCCACACATCAAACTTAATAGAGAAGATGCCGTCATACTGCGCCGACTTCAGATGGGCAATTACCTCCACGGCACTCTACTACAACTGAAGTACCCCTCAGCATTTACAAGAGACTGCCAATTGAGCAATGCACCAAACGCCCTTTACAACATGGTTTGGGAATGAAAAAAGAACCCGCAGGCAGTGCCTATCCAAGCACCAAGAGAAGACCAGTGGGAAGCACAGTTTAGAAGCCCAAAACCTGAGGAGCAACTACAGCTGGTGGATAGGCACATACTTTCTGTAAAGGGCCATGGCTACCTGGAGTAGGGTGACTGCCCACCTTCGGGCCTCAACAGCTTGGTCTCCGAAATTTCAAAAGTTTATTCAATCACTCACGCTACGTGCTTTTAGCTGCGCGTTCGATAATTGTTACATGCTCACTGTGAGCCCACTTTTATTATTGTTTCCTGTACGTTGTGATGCACTGAAAATAAGGTGTTTCGTTGTATGGTAAATACCATGCCAGCTTTCTTGCTATATTTATCGCTTATCATACCCGTGCATGGGCTATATATTAGGTTGGTATTATTTTAAATTTTTCTATTCATTCCCAGCCTTTTTGAAATATTTGGAATATTTTCTCGATAAATCAATGTGCATTTATGAAAAAACCTATTATTCGTTTGTGACCATTGATAATATCCCTTAACAAATACCTAAATCAGTGCGCTTAACGTCGAGTAAGGCAATTTTGCAGTTTGCGCGCACTTAGTACCGATGACGATAAAAGCAAACACAGGAAAGAAGGGGCACAGACGCTGGTGCGTTGAGGCTGCGCATGACCGCGCGGCGCACACTAGATCTAGTGACGCCACGCCAGATAAAATAGCTGTCTTTATGCGTGCACCTGCTGTGGCTGGTTAACCTTAAACTGCATTTTTTGACATACAGGTAATACAGCAGTTGCCTTCTACTGCAAGACAGGTTGTCCATTTCTTCCTCCTCTTGATACAACTGGCGCGTGCGCTATGCGGAGAATTCGATAGCGCTAGGTAACGTGTCGCTATGAGGCAAATGGACTTTCTTGGACCGGTTCGCCAACCGTTGTACTTTTCTTTTTTGTAGAAACCAGAACATAACCGGAAAGAAATGGTAATATTTTTTTTTTGGTTCGAAGAGCTGGTTGTACAAACACACGCAGATTTGATTATCAGTTACCGCTAGTCGGTGTGAATAAGTGCAGGAACGAATACGTGTCAGCAGCGTACGAGTACGAGCGTCAGCGGAAGAGTGTCCAAGTGAGTGGCGTGGCAGTGCAGGTTGTAGACGTGATTCTGAAAGCGACTTGGAGGCGAGCTCTGATATTGCTCTGTGTCTGTGGTTCCTTCAGTTAGCTGGTAATTCACATGAGTTGTAAGCCTTTCAGTTTGAGTGAATTGAGTAAGTAGGCCAATCCATGAAATTAAATGAAGTGTGATCTTATGAATCTGCTAGTATGATTGTGTCCGTAATTGCGTGAATCCGAAAAAGCCCGAGGGAGTGCAAGTCAGTGTTTGACGAGTTTTACTAGGAGTGAACCTGGCTTGTTATTATCTTGGTGAGTCTCAGGCTGAGTAGCATTCCGCTGAGTCAAAGTCCTAGTGAGCCCGGGTCTGAGTATGATCGAGTGACCCCTAAGCAAGAAGTGTGTTTTGTGAGAGAGTCTGACTTAGTTCCATCTATTCTGACCACCTATGCAGTGAATATACCGATGCTGATGACGATGCAGAAGGAGGAGCATTTATTGTATTTTTTTAGAAATCGTTAAGTGAATAAGAAAAGCGGTTGTTCTATTGATCGTCAAGTTTTCGTGCAGCTACATTATGCGTGGTTTCTTAGTACATGGTAACACCAATGTGTCTCACTCTAGATCTGTATTCTGAGATGTTGTACATAATGAAATAAAACGAGACACCGACCGCAAAATGTTCAGTAAGGTTAACGCTCACAAATATTCACATGTTCACAAATGAGAGTAAGAGCGATAAAACAGTCGCCTAAGTGTGCCGCATATTGCTCATTCCTCTGCTGCATGGTAAATCGCCCATCAGGCATAGGTTTAGAGTTGCCTCAGTGCTTTGTGACTCTCAATGCGTTCGTGCTTCAATGCCAGTGCCGCGTGCCATAAGCGATGTGTAAAATCAAAGCGACTATGAATCGCTCTGATGTGTTAGCATCAAAGTCAAGTGTTCTAGCTGACCATGCATGTAGTCAGAAAAAGTTATTGGAGTATAGCTTCTGTATTGTCGGTTCAATTTCGCTTGTTGTTTTCTTTACCTTCTGTTCGTAACTGGTGTCTGGGATTTTTTTCAAGCTTATGCAATTCGGCCAGCATTTGTGGTTGACAGACCGTTAGCCTTTGTATTCAGTCCTCCCACTGTGGCGTCCATGTGTGGTTTCTACCTCGTGGCGTAATCGTAACGTTTTTTTTAAATCCTGCGCATTTTTCAAGGCGAAATGACTTCTAGTTTACTGCCGCAATGAACGTCTCTGCCTGATTTCTTTAGTCTGCTGCCCAGTAATGAGCACTTACATGTTACGCCGATATCCAACGAGTTTTCCCAATTTTGCATTCCTTCTTTGGCTAAATGCTGTAGGTGATCATGGGTGGTGGCCGGAGCGCGTTTCTGGACAAGGAACTCAGGGACGATGAGGAACGACCGGGCGAGCGCTCGGACGGCCGCAACCTCATCAAGGACTGGCTGGACGAGAAGAAGTCCCACTCGGCGCATGTGAAATACATCTGGAACCGCAAGCAGCTTCACGCTGTCAACCCCAACAACACTGAGTACCTGCTCGGTGAGTCGGACACGATGGATTTCAGAGGGCGTGGTTGTCCGTACCACGAAATTTTGTACGGACATCACGCTTTTTATGCTCTATGGGTGCACTTCACAAAACTGCGATATCGGTTTTGGTGCTGAGCTACGAATTCGTGGACTTCGTGTTTTTATACCTTTCAAACTTACCAGTTTTTGAGTTTCTTTAAAACATTTTAGGCCTGAATGAAAATTTCCATTCCAGCTGCAAGTAGAACACAACCTTCGCTCTAAAATGCGACACATTTCATTAATATCGGCGCAATGGTACCTCACAAGAGCGTTTCCGCATTTTACATATATTTGAATAGGTGCGATAGAGTTGGGACCAAGCTAAAGCTTCCTCTTCGCCATCCGTGACATTAGGCGAGACTTGCCTTGGACTCGTCAGCGTCTTCAGGCGACAGCTTTCCTGGCACAATGCCAAGCAGGAAGTCATAGCACAGTGCCGGGAACTGGAGCTTTATTCTCGGCACCCATGACAGCTGAACGGCAGCCGTTAGCCGCCATGATGATTCTCCAATTGGCTGTCGAGAATTCACGTGTTCTTAAATTTCTGTCGGGAAGCGGCAATATTGCAAAATTCAATTTTGCGTTTTCATCAAGGTGACAAAAAGGGACCAGGAGCTGCAAACTTTATTGACTAATAGGTATTGGTGATCCTTGGCAGCTATACTGCGACGTTATCGCTTCAAACAGAAAGTGGGCGGTAGCGCACAGAAGCCCGTGGAATGCATTTGCAATTTCACGATTATGTAGTGGCGGTCCAAGATAGCCGCCATGTCAGCCGGCTGATGAAGGAATACCTTGTGTGGAGCATCCTAGAAAGGGTCGTTTCATAAACGTCAATTTGACGTCGCCTGGCGTTGCGCTGGGCTGCCATTGTAGAGGTTTTTCACCCCATTTTGTGGCGTGACGAGCCACGCGAATTATGCTAATGAGCAGCCATACGCGATGGCGTTCGCGAGTCACGCGTATCGCCGCATTTTCCCCGTCATTTGGGGCCAGGAAAATTTCTTGTTTATAACATGTGATCATTGCATTTGCATTACTGCCTTAGTGTTTTGCTCTATTATTTTTTTAGAATACATGTTTCTTTTAAAATATTATTGGTTAAATATCGCAACGTTCCGCGACGTTTGCACGTTTCACTGCTTCGTTTTTATTGTAATCAAGAGTAATGACTTTTCCCATCACCAGAGTATGACAATGCCGGATTTTTTATTTATAAAAGGAAATGAACGCTAGGCGGCGCCTTGAAGTTTACTTAGGCGGTGGGGTTAAGCAGCGAAGTTAACAAGACATGGCAGCGGCAGTCAAGCGCATACCTCTGGCGCGCCCAACGCTATCGGTGATATTGGTGATATATCGGTGATATATATTCGAAATTATTGTGGCGGAATTATTATTGGCTGTATTTACCGTTCTCCATTATCTTTCATACTTGATTTTCTTCGTCATCTTAGCTCAGTTCTTCAAACAATTACTAGTGAAAACAAGCCTGTCCTAATTGTAGGTGATATAAATATTAACCTGCCCGATGTCGACAATAGTACTGTATGCGCTTATTCGGACTGTTTTTCTTGCTTTGGGCTTGAGCAATTAATAACTTCGGCCACCAGAATTTCCACTGAAGGAAGCAGCTCCCTCTTAGACCATGCCCTCATTAATATTTCGCCTTCACCAGAATCTGGTGTAATTGACATGGACATATCAGATCATTACCCTGTATTCGTCACATTCAATTCTAACCCTCCTAGGTCAGATCACTGTTGTCTTACGTCTCGTCTTGATATTATAAATTTTGTTGATGCAATTGACAAAATTGACTGGGCAGTTATAGCTACCGAACTAAATCCAGAAGAAGCGCTTCAGTTATTTTCCTCTTTACTTTTAAAAGCTGTTCATGCTAACACTGTCACTGTTAAGTGCAAAAAGAAATTTAAATTTCCGCATAATCCTTGGATCACTAATGGGCTACTTGCGAGCATGAGGAAAAAAGAAAACATGTAGAGGAAGTCTAAAAAACAGCCTTTCAATGTTAATTTAGCATGGCGCTATAAGAAGTATTGCAACATGTTAAGTAATTTATTGAAGTAATCTAAAAGGCAATATCACGAAAATGAGTTCATCAAGAATAAGTTTCATCCAAAAAAACAATGGAAACTTATCAACGAGTTTTTGAATGTACGGCGTTCTGGCAGTTCCATTGAAAAAGGAATCTACAATAGTGTGACTATCACTGACCCGCCTAGCATTGCTCGTGCGTTCAGTAATCACTTTTATGAAATTTATTATACTATCCACGTCCCTTCTGTTTATCATACGAGCCGATGCGATAAATCTTTCTTTTTGTTTCATGTAACCTCTGAAGCAGTCCTTACTGAGATTTTCAACTTAAAAGACACAAGTCCTGGTTTTGATGGAATTTCCGCATTTCATTTAAAGCTTGTTGCTCCGACTATTTCTGATGCCATCAGTAACTTAATTTACCTTATGGTCAAGACCAGTATATTCCCTAGAAGTGTAAAAAAAGCTAAAGCCATTCCTGATTATTAAAAACGTGACAAAGCTGAAGTCGCGAACTATCGTCCTATACGTATTTACCTTCAATTAGTAAAGTTGTAGAAAAATTAATTTAGCTTGCTGAAACCCTGTCAGTTCGGTTTTCGTTCAGGAAGCTCGACTAACTTGGCTTTGCTAGCATGAACTGATTATATTCGACATTCACTTGATTTCGAATATTTCGTTGGCTCGGTTTTTTTTTTTGGCGAGTCTAGCAGTACTACTGGAGGAATTAGAGGGCGGTAAATGGGATATATTAGGGCTCAGTGAAGTTAGGAGGCCAAAGAAGCATATAGAGTGCTAAAAAGGAGGCACGTCCTGTGCTACCGGGGCTTAGCGGAGAGATGAGAACTAGGAGTCGGATTCCGGATTAATAAGAATATAGCTGGTAACATACAGGAATTCTATAGCATTAACGACAGGGTGGCAGGTCTTGTTGTGAAGCTCAATAACAGGTACAAAATGAAAGTTGTACAGGTCTACGCCCCTGCATCCAGTCATGATGACCGGGAAGTCGAAAACTTATATGAAGACGTGGAATCGGCGATGGGTAAAGTCAAAACAAAATACACTATACTGATAGGCGACTTCAATGCCAAGGTAGGCAAGAAGCAGGCTGGAGACAAGGCAGTGGGGGAATATGGCATAGGAACTAGGAATAGCAGGGGAGAGTTATTAGTAGAGTTTGCAGAACAGAATAATATGCGGATAATGAATACCTTCATCCCCGAGCGGGATAGCCTAAAGTGGACGTGGAGGAGCCCGAATGGCGAGACTAGAAATGAAGTAGACATCATACTCTGCGCTAACCCTGGCATCATACAAGATGTTGACGTGCTCAGCAAGGTGCGCTGCAGTGACCATAGGATGGTAAGACCTCGAATTAGCCTAGACCTGAGGAGGGAACGGAAGAAACTGGTACATAAGAAGCCGATAAATGAGTTATCGGTAAAAGGGAAAATAGACGAATTCCAGATCAAGCTACAGAACAGGTATAAGGCTTTAACTCAGGAAGAAGACCTTAGTGTTGAAACAATGAACGACAGTCTTGTGGGCATCATTAAGGAGTGTGCAATAGAAGTCAGTGGTAACTCCGTTAGACAGGATACCAGTAAGCTATCGCAGGAGACGAAATATCTGATCAAGAAACGCCAATGTATGAAAGCCTCTAAGCCTACATCTAGAATAGAACTGGCAGAACTTTCGAAGTTAATCAACAAGCGTAAGACAGCTGACATAAGGAAGTATAATATGGATAGAATTGAACAGACTCTCAGGAACGGAGGAAGCCTAAAAGCAGCGAAGAAGAAACTAGGAATCGGCAAGAATCAGATGTATGCGTTAAGAGACAAAGCCGGCAATATCATTTGTAATATGAATGAGATAGTTCAAGTGGCTGAGGAGTTATATAGAGATTTATACAATACCAGTGGCAACCACGACGATAATGGAAGAGAAAATAGTCTAGACGAATTCGAAATCCCACAGGTTACGCCGGAAGAAGTAAAGAAAGCCTTGGGAGCTACACAAAGGGGGAAGGCAGCTGGGGAGGATCAGGTAACAGCAGATTTGTTGAAGGATGGTGGGCAGATTGTTCTATAGACACTGGCCACCTTGTATACGCAATGCCTCATGACTTCGAGCGTAGCGGAATCTTGGAAAAACGCTAACATAATCCTAATCCATAAGAAAGGGGACGCCAAAGACTTGAAAAATTATAGACCGATCAGCTTACTGTCCGTTGCCTACAAAGTATTTACTAAGGTAATCGGAAATAGAATCAGGAGCACCTTACACTTCTGTCAACCAAAGGACCAGACAGGATTCCGTAAAAGCTACTCAACAATAGACCATATTCACACTATCAATCAAGTGATAGAGAAATGTGCAGAATATAACCAACCCTTATATATAGCTTTCATTGATTACGAGAAAGCGTTTGATTCAGTCGAAACCTCAGCAGTCATGGAGGCATTACGGAATCAGGGTGTAGATGAACCATATGTAAAAATACTGGAAGATATCTCTAGCGGCTCCACAGCCACCGTAGTCCTCCACAAAGAAAGCAACAAAATCCCAATAAAGAAAGGCGTCAGACAGGGAGATACGATCTCTCCAATGCTATTCACAGCATGTTTACAGGAGGTATTCAGAGACCTGGAGCGGGAAGAATGGGGGATAAAAGTTGATGGAGAATACCTTAGCAACTTGCGATTCGCTGATGATATTGCCTTGCTTAGTAATTCAGCAGACCAATTGCAATGCATGCTCACTGACCTGGAGAGGCAAAGCAGAAGGGTGGGTCTGAAGATTATTCTGCAAAAAACTTAAGTAATGTTTAACAGTCTCGGAAGAGAACAGCAGTTTAGGATAGGTAGTGAGGCACTTGAAGTGGTAAGGGTAAACAAAAGTGGTAAGGGAAGTAAGTGGTAAACATCTACTTAGGATAGGTAGTGACGGTGGATCCGGATCATGAGACTGAAATAAGCAGAAGAATAAGAATGGGCTCGGGTGCGTTTGGCAGGCATTCTCATATCATGAACAGCAGATTGCCATTATCCCTCACGAGAAAGGTTTATAACAGCTGTGTCTTACCAGTACTCACGTACGGGGCAGAAACCTGGATGCTTCCGAAAAGAGTTCTACTTAAATTGAGGACGACGCAACGAGCTATGGAAAGAAGAATGATAGGTGTAACGTTAAGGGATAAGGAAAGGGCTGATTGGGTAAGGGAACAAACGTAAGTTAATGATATCTTAGTTGAAATCAAGAAAATGAAATGGGCGTGGGCAGGACACGTAATGAAGAGGGAAGATAACCGATGGTCATTAAGAGTTACCGAATCGATTCCAAGGGAAGGGAAGCGTAGCAGAGGGTGGCAGAAAGTTAGGTGGGCGGAAGAGATTAAGAAGTTTGCAGGGACAACATGGCCACAATTAGTACATGACCGGGGTAGTTGGAGAAGTATGGGAGAGGTCTTTCCTCTTCAGTGGGCGTAACGTGGCTGATGATGATCATGATGATGATGATGAAAGCCTTTGATACAATAAACCACAAAATTGTGTTTACTAAACTGGAGTCTGTTGGCATTTCTGGTCCAGCTCTGAATTTATTAAAAAGTTGTCTGTTTAATCGTGAATTAACAGTGTACGCAGGCGGGGCTTTCATTGAAAGCAAAATTAACCAAGGAGTGCCTCAGGGCTCGATTTTAGCTCCACTATTATTTTCCATTTAAGTAAATGCCCTACCTGACTTCCCTAATTATACTCTACCTATATTGTACACTGACGACACGACTGTCGCCCTCTCTGATAAATCATTACTTTCGCTAACTTTGAAAGATCCGCAAGTTGGAACAGTGATCTGTCCAAAATTACTGAATGGTGTAACGCCAATTTTCTAGCTATAAGCCCTACGAAAACGCAATTCATGTTTTTTATGTCTTCAATGAGACATTTACCTTGCTCTCCGACCATAACTCTCAATGGGCATGACATTCCTGCCTCCACTTGTGTTTCTTTCCTCGGCATCAGATTAGATGCCCACCATCGGTTTACTAACCACATTGCACACATCAAACAAAAAACAGCATTTGGCATTAGAGCACTACTCAAATCACGTGCATTTTTTTCCAAAGAATCATTATTATCGTTACACTTCGCTTTCATTCATAGTCATATCATTTATGGTATCGCTTCTTGGGGTAATACTTATCATTGTCATCTATCCTCTATTGAGCACATTCAAAATCAGACGATCCGCATTATAACGCGTAGCCATCTTTTCTCTAACGCCTCTTCACAACTACGTACACACTGCATTCTTCAAGTTACTGATTTGTTTAACTATCATTCAGCGATATTATTTTTCAAATTACTAACTCGAGAACTTTCTTACAACTTTGTTAGTTCTGATCTCCTTGTTAATCCCAATAACACAAGGTTGGCAGCACAAGGAAATTTCTTGTTGCCTTCATGTCATACTAATTACGGAAAGATGGCTGCCTCTTTTTGCGTGCTCAAACTTTGGAACAGTCTTCCGTATTTCATTAAGTTGTCAACTACCTTGTCCTGTTTCAAATATGAACTCAAGAATTATTTGCTGTCTGATTAATTTCCTACAATGTTATTTTGCTATTTAGAAGCTGTGGAATTACCATTGATTGTGCATCTTTCCTCTTCCTTTTGTCTTTTTTGTGTGTCGTCACTCAGTTTCTTGGTTATATTTTGCTTATTTCATGATTTCTTTCTCTGCTCTGTATTCCGCTTTATTTTTGTGTATAACTTCTAATCCAAGGGTCCCGGTGCAGTCTCTGACTTTGGGACCCTTGTCTGTATACCATATTTTGTAGCAAATTGTTACGAACGAATAATAAACTGAAACTAAGTATCAGGTGTCACGCGCCGCTGAAGGAAGCATCGCTATGTTTGTGTGCGCCGTCTCTGAAATTCTGACTTCGTACCGCCCGAGTGCTGAAGGATAAATGCTTCTTCAATTAGACCCTGCCCGAGCACGATGTTCTCGAGATCGGCAAGATGGAACTTTATGGGCTCACCGATGGCACCAAGCCTAGGCACAGCTGTGCCAGTGAACCGATGCACACAGAGACTCGCGACCGTAAAAGAATGAAACAGGGAACATTTTTGCGTGATTTTGATCATGACCTGGTAGTTCAACCTGCTTCCCGACCTTTGATTGTGCGCATTTTTTAAAAGTTTTCTTTTGCAATGCATTTAGTCACTTCACAGTCACACAGAAAAAGTAATTATTCATGCTGATAACTTTATTCATAATGTCACGTGGTAGTGACAGTCAAGAACACTGTAGAAGAACTGTGAATGGCGAAACATTGTATTGGGCGAAGCTGTGCCCAGATAGATAGATAGAATAAACTTTAATGTCCAACGGAAAAAGGTGATCTACCCACCCCCCGACGCACAGGTCAGGGGGCGAGTGCCGCCGCCTCAGATGCAGGCTGGGAGGTCTTGAGTCCCAGCAGCCTCTTCGGCCAGTTGGACGAGCCGGAGCTGGAGCTCAGGGTCCGAGCTGCGCAGCAGGGTCTCCCAGGTGTCTCTACTATCTATTTTGTGCGTTCCCCCGGGAGAGTACGGACATTCCCATATTATGTGGTCGAGGGTCCCTCTCGCCCCACAAAGATTACATTTATCGCTCCTGGCCTCGGGGAACATGTGGTTCGCCATAACCGGGTGCGGATATGTATAAGTTTGTAGTCGTCTCCACGCGACTGCTTGTCTGTTGTTTAATTTTGGGTCTGGCGGGGATACCAGTCTACGAGCCAATCTATAATGCTGCGTGATCTCCCCATATTTAGCATGCGCTCTCCGCTCCCTCGGTCATCGAGGGGCTTCGTAGCGGCTCGGCGGTAGAGATCTCGAGCCAGCTCGTGGGCCGCCTCGTTGCCGGGGACGGCTTCATGCGCCGGAGTCCAAATTATTTGAATTTTTCTATCTAGCTTTCTCTGGCCTAGGATTCTGGCCGCTAAGGGCGAGATCCTTCCCTTGCTAAAATTTTGTATGGCAGTTTTGCTGTCACTGATCACAAATTTCGCATCCGTTCCAGCGCAAGCTAATGCGATCGCAATTTCCTCGGCAACTTCTATGTTGCGCCCGCGCAGAGTGACAGCAGTCACGGGAATACCCCGGCTGCTGACAGCCGTTGCCACCGTAAAACTGCCGCTACCTCCCGCCGCGTCTACATAGGCCACCTCATGCTCCGAGATATTACCGAATCTAATTTTTAATGCTTCGGCTCGTTTATGCCTCCTGTCTTTGTTATGTTCCGGGTGCATGTTTTTTGGCAGAGGGGGGATAATCAGATTTTTTCTAATTTCCCTATCTACTTCCACCTTTTGGGTGGGGCCTCTGTCCGGGTTTATTCCAACTTTGGCCAATATGGCTCTTCCAGTCTTCGTGGTGCTAAGTCTCTCAATTTGAGAGGTTCGCACCGCTTCCGCCAGTTCTGCCCATGTGTTGTGCACTCCTAGAGCCATCAGTCTCTCTGTTGATGTACACACGGGCAGTCCCAGCGCTCGTTTTACGCATTTTCTCATTAGAGAATCAATCTTTTCTCTTTCCACCACTTTCAAATCGAGATATGGCGTTGCATAGCTCACCCGGCGGAATATGTACGCCTGTATTAGCTTAAATAATTTTTTTTCCTTTAGCCCTCGACCTTTGCTGGCCACCCGCCTAATTAGGCTCAGGGTCTGTAATGCGTGATTCTGCAGCCTCTTGAGGGTCTCGCCATTGTAGCCGTGTGACTGGAGAATCAGGCCCAAGATTCTAATTTGCTCTACTATTGGTACCTCTTTACCCGCCACCTTAATTTTGATCTCCGATGGTGCCTTGCACCTTAAGTGTTTCGGATTGTATATAAACAATTCTGATTTCTGCGGCGAGCATGCTAGGCCTCTCTCGGCCGCGTAATCGACTATGATGTCGGTGGCGGCCTGGAGCAGGCTTTCGACGGCTGAATCACTTCCCCGGTTGACCCAGAGGGTGATATCATCCGCATATATACTAAATTTTAATCCCTCGAGCTTTGCCAATTGCTCGGGGAGTTCTCGCATAGCCACGTTGAAGAGTAGGGGAGACAGCACTGACCCTTGGGGCGTACCCTTACTCCCTAGCTCAATTGTGGGGGATTCCAGCGTTTGGAACCTCATGCAAGCAGTTCTTCCCGTCAGGAAGTCCCTGATGTATCGATATGTCCTGGTACCTACATTAATCTTGTTCAGCCCTTCCAGGACCGCCTCATGCTTTACGTTGTCAAAAGCCTTCGTGAGGTCCAGTCCCAGAATTGCTTTTGCATCTTTAGACCTTGAGTCTATTATATCATGTTTGATTTGGAGCATGACGTCCTGCGTACACAATTGAGGTCGGAACCCGACCATCTCATGTGGCCACAGATCGCCCTGCTCCATGAAGCCCATCAGTCTGGTCTGGACGACGTGCTCCATCAATTTCCCCACGCATGAAGTTAAGGAAATTGGCCGTAAGTTTTCCAATTGCGGAGGCTTCCCGGGTTTTGGTATTAAAGTAATGCTTGCCGTCTTCCACTGTTGTGGGAGCTCGCCTTTTTCCCAACATTCCTGCATGTACTTCGTTAGATAGCTAATGGAATCATCGTCTAAGTTTCTGAGCATTTTGTTCGTTACCCCGTCAGGGCCTGGAGCCGACTTCGTTCTGAGTCTTACAATCTCTGCTCGCACTTCCGCTTCTGTGATGGGGGCGTCCAACGCCTCGTTAGGCGCTCCACCATAGTCGGGTAGTGGAGTTCGCGATGTTTCCCCCACGAACGTCTCAATTAATTTCTTCATGAAATAATCATCGTTCCCTACGAACGCGTGCCTAGCTTTTGCCAATCTTATACCGGATTGAGTTTTCGAGCTTGCAGGGTCCAACAAATGCCGGAGGATGTTCCACGTCTTGGAGAGGTGCATGCTCCCCTCCATTTCGTCACACTTGTTGGCCCAATTTTGTTCGCATAATGTAAAAGTATAATCTTCGATTTCCTTATTGTGCCTAGCAATCCTTCTTCTGAGGTTGCGGTTCCATTTCTGATTTTTGAGACGACGTTCCATGCTTTGCTTAGCTTCCCACATATGCAGAAGACGGCTGTCCGCTATCTCCGGGGCGTTATCCCCTTCGAGCGTTTTTGTCGTCCTTCTAACGTCCGATTTGAGCGCCGTCGTCCATTCCTCGATGTTTCTGATGGGCCCCAGTTCCTGCGCTCTCCTGATATCTCTAAAGTTATCCCATTCAACGACGGCCGGCGCGCGAGCCCTGCGCGTTTGAAGGCCCACTTTCAGTATGGAAACAATTATGTAGTGGTCGCTGTCAAAATTTTGATCCGAATTATGCCATTCTAGATCTTTAATGTTTTTCGAGAATGTTAGATCTGGAGATGTATCCTTACTAACGCTATTGCCCACCCTCGTTGGACTCTCAGGGTCCGTGTGCAGAGTGAGCCCTATGTCATGCGTATCTTCCCACAGCTGTCTGCCTTTCGGGCTTTGGTGTGGGTACCCCCATTCCTGGTGATGTGCATTAAAGTCCCCCACTATCAACAGTGGCTGGTTGCTTGAAATTTTGAGGGCCTAGCGAAGCAGAGCCCTGAACCTCACCTTCCTTTGCCTGGGTGAGCTGTATAAATTTAGAAGGAATAAACTAGGGTCCTTCTGTTTTCCGGTTAGAATTTCGACAAACACGTTCTCGATCTCTCTCGACTCTAAATCGTGTTCAATGGCCGCGATATTTCTTTTCACGAGTGTTGTGACCGAGGATTTCTCCCCCCTGCCACTATGAAATGCCTGATAACCTGACAGTTTTGCGGGTCCTCCAGTTTCCTGGAGGGCAATCGCCAAAGGAGTCTCATCTAATAGCGGAAGGTACTGTTGCAGAATCGACCGCTTGCGCCGGAAGCCGCGACAGTTCCACTGCCAGATTTGATTTTCATTTGCGCGCCTGGCCATTTTGCAGTTGCGTGACGATCTGCTCCATATTCTGTTGCCACCCGTTCATGGCGACCATCTCATTCCTTAGCCTTTGGCATTCCTCGGCCTGTTTCTGAACTGCCCCGAGGACAGTTTGAATTTGGATGTTGATATGGTTCATAAATTCATTCATCTTGGCCTCTAATCTTACCAAATTTTCGACCCTTTTTTCTATAGCCTGAATAGGGTCGGCGTCTTGAATTTTGCGTTTCGTTGGTGGCGGGAGGGACGCCTCTGTGACCATCTTATCCTCTCCTTGCGGCTGTTGACGTGCCGCTGGGGGGGTCATCTGTCTAATGGGTTGTTGCGGAGGAGGGGTTGCCTGCCTCACTGATTTCTTTAAGTTTTGGATTTCGGACCGTTGCGAATCGACTATCCCCGTTAATTTTTCGACCATTTTCTTTAATTTCTCAATTTCCTCGTCCCGTTTATCCCTCTGATTATTTTCCTGGGAGACCTTGCCCGCGAAATTCACACCCTTACGCTCCTTGCTCCTACCTCGTCTCCATGGGTTGGCAGGGTCCCTTGAGCTCGAGCGCCCCCTGGACTGGCTCCTGGCACGGGAACCGGAGCGTCCTTTGGGCGGCGGCGATGGTCTGCTCTGATTTGCTTCCAGTTTTGGGAAAGAGTCCTCGCGGAACTTGAAGTCTTTTCCCTCTTTGGGTTCGTGTTGTCGACTCTGATGTCCCCCACCAGTCGTCGTTGCTTGTCCCATCTTCTCCCACTGTCGCTTCTTAACTTCGTAGGGAGTGCGGAAGAGTTCTCGGCACTTGGGATCTCCTAAGGCGTGGCCTTTGCCGCACAGCTGGCATTTCAGCTCACACCTGTGGTCACTTGACGGGTTCTCGAGGCCGCAGCCCCGGCACTTGACGTTCGTCGGGTCTGGGCACACATCAGCGCGATGTCCGAGTCGGCCACAGGCGACACACACTTCGTATTTTTTGCGGGTACAGCTGGCATCTGTGCGGTGCCCCGTTGAGGTAAATCCACTTTGGCACTTCTTTCTCCTTGAAGAGGATAAAGATCGACTGTGAATCTTTTCCCAGCCTGCGGACGCCTCGAATCTCGGGGTTATCCTTGTGGTCTAGGCGGTACAGAATTTCTTCGATGGAGTATCCGAGTGGAACCCCGTGGATGACTCCCTTTCCGCAGTGCTCGGGGGTGGCCACGTAGGCGAACGTCTCCACTTGTTCTCCGTCGAACATGAGGTGTTTCACGCTCGCGTACTTCAGCTTCCTCTCCGCACTCGTAGTGATGACGAGAACGGAGTGCTGCTTCATATTTGGAGTTATTATATCTTCCTTCTCTTCGCGTGGGTTAATCCCCGCCGACATTTTGATGACGTCAGTCAGATATGCTGTTCCATATTTTGTAAGCTTAAATAAGCCGCCACGTGGTCGGAGAACAATTTTCTCGGCGCCGTCTGGAATGCGCGTATGCTGACGCTCGATCGACTTGGCCGCCATTTTCCTGCCTGCTTGCCTCTGCCGGGCTCGCTGTTTCGCACTTTTCTGCCCGCTCTTCTCTAGCGGCACGTACCTTCCTCCTTCGCTAGCGTACCATTGTCCTGGAACCGAAGATTCCTCGGGTGTAGTCGCTCCTTCCATAGTAGCCATGATTCACAACTTCCGCGCGACCACGTGCGGCAAACGATCCTCCGGTGGGGACGCCGCGGGCCCGATCGGCCGCGGTAGCCTCAGCGCCTCAGCTACGTGCTGCGTTGAACACACAAAGTCCAAAAATGGAGCAAATAAGGTCCCACTTGCGGAGAAAGCGGTATCCTCGTGGTCCTCTCGAGTTCCGTCGTCGATTGAGCACAAAGCCTAGGAAAACAAGATCGAAAGACTGCTGAAAAAGGCCAAAATTCGCACAGCCCATCGGAAGCGCGTTCTACCAAGAAGGCACTTCGTCGTCTTCTCAGCTGTGCCCAGAAAAACAGTCTACACTCAAAGCAGAACAGTCGGCCGTCGTCGAATATCTGATGAACGGGTCCAGCCCATCAGCATATATATATATATATATATATATATATATATATATATATATATATATATATATATATATATATATATATATATATATATATATATATATATAGATTGTACTGAAGGCACTGGGCAGTGGGCATGGTGCTGGTGTGCAGGTGCAAAAGAAGAAGACGACGAGAAGTGCTTGCTTCCGTGTTACGATACAGCGCCGACCTGTTTTAAGCCTAGCGCTACAATCTATAACTAGTGCCCCTTCTGCTCGGTGAACACCCCCGTTGCATTTGGTGGAGGTGCTGGGTTTCTCTTCTACATCCTGGAACTCCGCAGCCGAACGCTACCACCAGCTGTTGCAATGGATGAACCAGGACCGTCCCAGGCTGCTGCTCCCGTGCCCCCCACCATCGTCTGTTCTGGCGTGATCCGGCAGCGCGATCCGGCTATATTTAGCGGCACAGACGACCACGACGTGGAAGACTGGCTCGCCGAATATGACCGTGTAACCGCGTATAATAAGTGGGACGACCGCGCCAAGCTCACGAATGTCATCTTTTACTTGACTGACGTGGCCAACCTATGGTTCCGCAACCATGAAGCCGATTTTACCACCTGGTCGGCTTTCACGGCGACTTTGGCAGAGGTCTTCGGCCGTCCCGCCGTTCGGCGGCTTCGCGCTGAGCAGCGCTTGCGTGGTCGAGCTCAACGCCAGGACGAGACCTTTACTCGGCCGCTGGAGCCCCTGTCGTCAACCCGTGGCGTACATCCGACAACCAGCCAATATGCTATTTCTGCCATTTTCCGGGCCACGTAGCACGATTTTGCCGCCGTCGCAGCCCCCGTTTACCTGACAGTGGCGGCGCCTCAAGCTACAGGCCTGCTCGACTTCCGCGTCAGGACCCATCTAGCCTTCCTCCGGACTCATCTTACAGTCGCCTCCCTTTCGATGCCCGTCGGTCACCTTCCCCACGTCGCCGATCCATTTCCCCGATGGTTCGCCGACCCAGTCCAGCCCGAGAGGAAAACTAACAGTCGCAGTTCCAGAGGCAAGAACTGCGTTTACGTCGAACATTTCAAGGCCTCATTCTAACCCGGCGAACGAAATTGAACTGTCCGTAGACGGCGTCACCGTACACGCGCTTATCGACACCGGAGCCGCCGTTTCTATTATTAGTGAGAAGCTTTGCCGCAAGTTGAACAAAGTGACCATTCCCCTTACCTCTCTTTCTCTGCGTACGGCAACCTCGCATCGCATTCAGCCTTCAGCGCCGTGCACAGCACGGGTTGTCATTCGAAACGTTATGTATGTTATAGAATTTGTCATCCTATCTCGTTCGTCACACGACGTTATTCTTGGATGGAACTTCCTATCTGTTAATCAAGCACTTATCGACTGCGCTCGTGCCGAACTTACATTATCAGTGCCGTGCTTCGACCCTGACGACCATTCTTCTCCTAAAGTTGTTGCCGCCTCCGACATCGATATCGCACCTTTCCCCGCCGCTCTGGTTCCTGTGTCATGTAACTCTGCTGCAAACTCATCTGTTCTGTTTACACCGCCGGCCACTTGTGCGCGCCGCCGGAACTTTCTGCTTCCGTTTGCTGTCGTCACTTTTTGCGACGGTTCAGCTGCCCTTTACGTGCGCAATCCGTCCGCCTGCCCATCATCCCTACTCCGCGGCGAGTGCCTGGGTACCGCTGAAGCTTTCGACAGCGTTCTCCCGGCCACCACGTTTGGTGATTCGGCATCACTTCCGATTTGTTCCGTCACTCCTCCGGCCGCGACTGATGCCCCTGTAGACGTCTTCGCTCGTGCCGTCGACGCGGAACTCACACCTGCGCAGCACACAGAAATTATCAAGCTCCTCCAACGCTTTCGTTCCTCATTCGACATTGACCAACCATCCTTGGGCCGAGCGTCCGCAGTCGTTCACCGTATCGACACCGGTCCACAAACACCATTGCGCCAGCGTCCGTATCGTGTGTCGGCTGCTGAACGCCGTATCATCGACCAGCACGTTGAAGACATGCTGGAGCGTGGCATCATCCAGCCCTCTAACAGTCCCTGGGCATCTCCGGTTGTCCTCGTTAAAAAAAAAGATGGCTCCATTCGGTTCTGCGTCGACTATCGCCGCCTTAACCGAATAACGCGCAAAGATGTCTATCCTCTGCCGCGCATCGACGATGCCTTGGACTGTCTGCAGGGCGCGGAATTCTTTTCCTCGCTAGATTTGCGCTCCGGGTACTGGCAAGTGCCAATGGCAGAGGCCGATCGTCAAAAGACGGCCTTCGTAACGCCTGATGGGCTATATGAATTTACTGTCATGCCGTTCGGTCTCTGCAACGCGCCTGCCACTTTCGAGCGAATGATGGACACCATTCTTCGAGGGCTGAAGTGGAAAACGTGCCTCTGCTACTTGGATGACATTGTGGTTTTTTCCACCGACTTTGCGTCGCACCTCAACCGCCTCGAGCAAGTACTTGCGTGCCTCTCCACTGCAGGACTGCAACTAAATTTGAAGAAATGCCACTTCGGCGCTCGTACGCTTACTATTTTCGGCCATGTAGTGTCAAAAGACGGTATCCTTCCGGACCCCACAAAACTTAGCGCCGTATCCGAGTTCCCTCAACCAACCACCATGAAAGAGCTTCGCAGCTTCATTGGCCTGTGCTCATATTTCCGACGCTTCATCCGTAACTTCGCCTCTATCATTGCCCCCTTGACGCAGCTTCTTACCGGCAGTTCTGACCTATCAGCCTGGTCCTTGGCATGCGACGACGCATTCCAAGAACTGCGACGCGTTCTCACCTCGCCTCCAGTACTGCGACACTTTGATCCCTCTGCTCCAGCTGAGATCCATACGGACGCTAGTGGTGTCGGGCTCGGCGCTGTTCTTGCACAACGCAAGGATGGCTTCGAAGAGTACGTCGTCGCGTATGCCAGCCGCACCCTTACCAAAGCCGAGGCGAACTACTCGGTTACTGAAAAAGAATGTCTGGCCATAATTTGGGCTATCGGCAAATTCCGTCCTTATTTGTACGGGCGTCCATTTGACATCGTGACCGACCATCATGCCCTATGCTGGTTATCTTCTCTAAAAGATCCAACTGGTCGGCTTGCCCGTTGGGCATTGCGCCTACAAGAATACGACATCCGCGTTGTTTATCGCTCAGGCCGAAAGCATTCAGACGCAGACGCTCTATCCCGGTCACCCCTGCCCTCCTGTCCTGTCCGCTCGCCTATTTATACCTGCGGTGCCTTCGCCCTCAACATTTCCGACATGCCATCAGAGCAGCGCAAAGACCCAGGGATCTCTTCGCTTATCGACTTCCTGTCCAGCCACTCGCCAGCACCGACCTCTCGGACGCTTCGTCGCCAAGCCACGCACTTCATCATTCGAGATAACCTGCTGTACCGCCGCAACTACAATTCCAGCGGTCGTAAGTGGTTGCTTGTTATACCCCGACACCTCCGCTCCGACATCTGCGCCACGTTCCACGACGACCCACAATGCGGCCACGCTGGTGTATTAAAGACATACTCTCGCCTCCAGCTTCGGTACTACTGGCGCGGTATGTACCGTTTCGTTCGCCAGTATGTCCGGTCATGCCACCTATGCCAACGACGCAAGACGCCACCTCAACATGCCACCGGCCCCTTGCAACCTTTACCATGCCCCGCGCGCGCGTTCGACCGCGTCGGCATTGACTTATACGGTCCGCTTCCCAACACTCCAAGCGGCAACCGCTGGGTTATTGTTGCTATCGACCACCTCACGCGGTACGCTGAAACTTCAGCCCTAGCATCTGCCACAGCAAAGGCGTCGCCAGTTTTATCCTTCAAAACCTGATTTTACGCCATGGAGCACCTCGCGAATTACTGAGCGACCGCGGTCGCGTTTTCCTCTCAGACGTCATTGCAGCATTGCTAAAGGAGTGTCGCATCATTCACCGCACTACCACAGCATATCATCCACAAACTAACGGGATGACAGAACGTTTCAACCGCACCCTTGGTGACATGATGGCCACGTATGCTTCATCTGACCACTCGAATTGGGATCGCATTCTACCTTTCGTCACCTACGCTTACAATACCGCCACGCAAAGCACCACTGGGTTCTCCCCTTTCTTTCTCCTTTACGGACACGAACCTTCATGCACTATGGACACGATTCTACCTTACCGGCCAGATGCTTCGGAGTGGACGACTGTTTCTAGAGCGGCTGCTTACGCCGAAGAATGTCGCCAGCTCGCTCGTTCGTTCACATCCCAGGACCAGTGGCGCCAAAAGCTTCGCCACGATTCATCCACTACGGCTACGTGCTTTGCGCCTGGCTCGCTGGTCTGGTTGTGGGTGCCCTCTCCTCCTCCAGGCCTTTCCTCCAAGCTGCTCTCCAAGTACCACGGTCCTTATCGGGTACTGAAACAAACATCCGCGGTCAACTACCTCATCGAGCCAACGGAAGCGCCTTCCGACCAGCGTCGTCGGGGCCAGGAAATTGTCCACGTCTCCCGGATCAAGCAGTGCCATGACCCCCCTGTGTTCCCCTGTCCTTAGGTCGCCAGGATGGCTACTCTTTCGGTGGGGAGTGATTGTACTGAAGGCACTGGGCAGTGGGCATGGTGCTGGTGTGCAGGTGCAAAAGAAGAAGACGACGAGAAGTGCTTGCTTCCGTGTTACGATACAGTTTGGGAGCGGCAAGCGGCAAGTTCCGAAAGGAAGAAGAGCCTGCCTTCGCCTCGCTGAAGAAGAAGCTGTTGTCCCTGGTTCCTGCTTGCCTCGACAGAGCGACCGTTTCGTGGACCTGCAGTGGCGTTTTGGCTGAGTATCGGGTGGTTTAAGGTGTCTCAATAACCTTATTTTAGTCCCTGGTTGATTGGCATTCCTTGCGTCAGCCGTCTTGAGCTGATGTCGACCAGTTCTCCTGGCCAGGCGCGATCCGCCTGGTCAGCATCCCTGCCACCTAATGAATTGCCCATAGATTTATTTTTTCGCAGTGGCGTCAGCACCATTCCTGTGGCGCTTGTGCCTACCAATGGAGGTTCCATCAGGATCACAAATCCACAGGCTGTCCAGAAGGCACTCAAGGCCACGTCTAACCACTTCCAGACCATCACCGATGTGCGAGCGTTCGGACGGGGAGGTGTAGTGTGTCGTTCACCCGACCAGACCTGTGTAGAAGACCTCTTGAAATGCACTTCATTCGCTTCCACCCCGGTGAGTGCTTTTATTCCGCCTCACCTTGCGTGCACCAAGGGTCTTGTACGGGGCGTAGACTCCCGATTAAGTCCTACTGAAACCCTGGACAAGCTATCCGCAGCAGGCGTCATTGCCATCTACCGTTGCAATCGACTGGCCAATAACGAGAGGGTTCCGACAGAATCTGTTATTGCAACGTTTGTGGGCACATCCTGTCCATCTGAAATAAAGGTGTGGCCTCTTGTGTTCCGTGTAGAGCCGCTTGCATCACGTCCAATCCAGTGTAAGAATTGTTGGAGATTCGGGCACAGAGCAGGAGGATGTAAGTCTAGCTTGCGTTGCCGCACCTGTGGGGATGGTCATTCTTCAAGTGAATGCTCTACTCAATCTCCAAAGTGCTGCCTCTGTGGGGGAGAACACCCGGCGGACTATTCGCACTGCTCAGCCCGCGCTCAAGAAATACAAATTCTTGAAATAATCGACCGCCGTCGTTGCTCCCGAAGAGATGCGATTTCAGTCATCAAAGACAGGGCCTTCGGATACTCTGGTGTTACAGCGCGCAACACTCCAAGCATGGATCTTAACCTCTCAGAAGCTATTGACTCTGCTGTGGAAAAAGCAATGGCTAAAGCGATGGATAAATTGATATCCAATCTCTCTGATTGCTTAGCGCAAATATTTTCCAGTCACATGATGCAAATAATGCAGCCCACTAGGACACCAATGCAGTGCCCAGAATCTAACGCCACATCTCGAACGCCTAGCAACGAGGTAGAGACGCCTTCCACAGTTGCAGAATATTCCACAGACGCTACTCTGCTAGTCCAAACACGCGAGGATGAGCCCTCTTATTCAGACACTGCTATTGTCACAGACATGGAACTTGACACTCGAGCTCCCAAACGTATGGGGTCCCCAATTTCAAAAACTATGAAACCAAAATCAAAAAAGAGTCAACCAACTCCTGTGCTTACAGAAAGTATTCTAAAGGCGGCAGTTGCCGCTGCTGTGCGTTCAGCACCATTGGACAGTTGAAAGTGCTGCAGTGGAACTGTCGTTCTATATTTTCAGCTTCAACACATTTATCTTGCCTATCTATTCAATTCAATCCAGATATCTTACTTCTTCAAGAAACGTGGCTTTCGCCAGAGAAAAATTTTCATTTAAAAGGTTTTCGGTCCTTCCGATTAGATAGAGACTCGCGAGGTGGAGGATTAATGATACTTGTTTCCAGTAAAATTTGTCACAAGGCAAAAATTTCTTTTCAAATCATGGACTGCGACTGTGAAATTTTGGCCATAGATTTATGTCTACCAGGATACCATCCATTTTCAATTATAAATGCTTATTTCCCCAGCGGTGTGCAAAGTACGCGTCAACTTGATCGGGCTGTGGCTGCATGTAGAAAAGAAATTTGGTTTGTAGGGGATTTCAATTCGCATCACGTGTCGTGGGGACACAAAACAGATTTGTGTGGTAAGCGACTTTGGGAGTGGACTATTGATAGTCACCTTTCATGTCAGAACACAGGACAAGTAACGTTTGTTAGAGGACCCTTCCGTTCAGTGTTAGATTTGACATTTTGTAGCGCTGGCATCAAGGTTTTGTCGTGGGTAGCGGTTGAATCAGCAACCAACAGTGATCATCTTCCTTTGTCATTTGAAATCAATTGTCAAATAACATCTTTAGATTACCAGGCATGCACATTTATGGACCATACGAAATTTAAGACTTTCTTGCGTTCTGCCGTTTCGAAACTTGCCAATGCCAATGATAAGGAAATCGCTTCTACCATTTGCTCAATTCTAGAGGATTCCCGGAAGCAAGCTGAATTTGTCATCCCTTCGGCTAAAGGCACCGCTTGTCGTTGGTGGAATAATGAGTGTACGCGAGACTACAGAAAAAGAAAGGCAGCTTGGAAAATGCTTCTACATAATCAGTGCCCGACCAATTGGAAAAATTATCAGTTTCATGCTGGTGTATTTAAGCGTACTGTTATTCGAGCCAAAGAGGAATACGATATTAGACATTACGATTATCTATCTAATTCAAAAAATAAGCGTGCTTTATTTTCATTCCTTCGTGCTAGGAAGGTGCTACCAACACCCTTAACATTAAATTCAATTGTTTTGACCCCGCAGGAACTGAGCGCCTCCCTAGAAGGGATTGCCGAAGGCTTAGAAAATCGATTTACGGCCAGGCTTCCGGCTATTCATTCTACATTAGGTCCTTGGGATGACTTTACTCCAATTTCCTTAGCTGAACTAAATCAGACTGCAGTATGTTTACCGAATTCAGCCCCTGGCCCTGATGGCGTCACAAATGCAATGTTAAAAATATTGTTACATGAATCGCCTAACGTTCTTTTAGACTTGGTGAATTATTCAATTAAATATGCATGGATTCCGTTGCACTGGAAGCTTGCCAAGGTAATATTGATGCTTAAGAAACAAGAAGGAAGGTATGTATTGGAGAACATTAGGCCCATTGCGCTTACATCAAACGTAGTAAAATTCATTGAGAGGCTTCTTCACCGTCGCATCATGAAATTTATTAATGATAATTCCATTCTTAGTCCCTGTCAGATTGGTTTCAGGGCCGGCTGCTCCATCTGGCATGCCCACGTCGACTTAGAAAGCCGAATACAACTCGCTCGACGTCATAAGCAATACGCTGCCTTAGTGACGCTCGATATCGCTAAAGCATACGACACTGTGGAGCACACTATATTGCTCAATCGGTTAACTTCCTGTGGTGTTCCTGGGTATATAGTAGCGTGGATTCGGTCATTCTTAGGTGACAGAGAATTCTATTGCTACGAAAGCGGCGTTTCTTCTTCTAGACACAAACAAACGAGAGGCGTACCGCAAGGCTCAGCTCTTTCCCCGGTACTTTTTAATATTCTCATGAGCACACTACCTTGTCATCAAGAAATAACTACTTATGTTTATGCAGACGATATTGCGTTTTTTGCATCTGCAAACGACATCCACACGCTATACCAACGACTGCAAACTTACCTTTATGATCTGGAGAGGTGGTTAGATGCTAGTCACTTCACCCTCAATGCCAGCAAATGTGCTGTTCTCGTATTTCCGATACGTGACATAGTGCACATTTCATTGTCTTACCACCTTCAAGACATACCACAGGTGGACTCTGTTAAATACCTCGGAATTATTTATAACGCCTCTCTCAACTGGCGCTCACACATAGATCATTTGACTGGGAAAGGTACCCGTGCAATTGGCATATTGCGTAGGCTAAGCAGTCGTCGAATAGGATTGAGAAGAGATACACTCCTAATGATATATCGCATGTACGTTCGCCCTGTATTAGAATTTGGTTGCGTGCTCTTCTCTGGAGCTCCAGCCTACATGTCCCGTCCTCTAATCCTCTTAGAAAGAGAAGCATTACGTCTGTGTTTAGGTCTTCCTAAATTTGTTGCAAATTCTATTCTTTATCTAGAATCCCGTGTTCCGCCACTTTCGTGAAGGTTCCGGCTTTTGACGGTGCAGACGTTCTTAAGGATTTACGAATCACCACTGCGTCATTCCCAAATAATCTTTATTTCACAACCTGCGTTGTTTTTCGGTGTCATCTGGCCGCGACTACATAACCCGCAAATTATATTCGTGCAAAAATTACTTGACTCTTTGGGCGTGCGCATATGCGATGTTCTTCCTATTACCGACAGAGCTGTTGCCACGGATATTCAATTTGATGACATCTTTCCTAATAATGCAAAATTACTTCCACACCGTATTCTAGACGGTATATTACAAGATCACCTGAAAAACCTTCAAACAAACGTTGTAATTGCTACAGATGCTTCAAAATGTGAAGAAAAGTCAAGTGTAGGAATATTTTCCCCGATTCTCGATTGGACGTTTTCTCTTCGGCTGCCAGATTTCATACCGATTTTTTTAGCCGAATTCATGGCCGTGGTGCTGGCATTACGCAAATTAGGACCATCAATTACGTCAGCCGTGATAGTTACTGATTCTTTATCATTGTGCTCATCCCTTACTGCTTCTAGTGATTCTCGCGTGAAGAGGACATTTCAATCATTGGTACCTGGTTACTTGAGAAGCGTGCGTTTGATTTGGGTGCCCGGCCATAAAGGACTAATCATTAATGAAATTGCAGACTCTCTAGCCAAGGCATCGATAAGTGGCCCGATTCTTCCTTGCTGCCCTTTGACTGCTTATGTAACTGCAGCTTGATTTCGCAGGAGTATCATTATACAGTCAATATCAGGCTCCGCAATTACTAACTCTGTGGATTACGGACATCTCCTGCACCCTTGGAACAGAAATTTTTGCCGAACACGGAAAATTGAAGTGTCCATCACGAAGCTGCGCTGCCGTATACCTGCATTGAACTTCTACCTCCACAGGTCTGGTCTGGTGCCCTCACCATTATGCTCATTCTGTGGCGAAGCGGAGACAATCGATCATTTCTTGTTGTCTTGCAGACGTTTTTCTATTATAAGAAAACGACTACTCGAAATCCCGCTTCGCTCTATTGGTCTGACTTTATCAGTGCCTGTGATCCTGTCTTTTGGAGCCTCCATTGTTGGGTTCAGCCACAGAAATGTTTGCTTGGCGTTCCAAAATTACCTCATCGAAACTAATCGATTTCCATGTTAGATTGATCGTTCTCTCTCCCAACCATAGCTTTCTTTTAGTTCTTACCTTTTATTAATTATTATTGTTATTATTATTATTATTATCTTATACCCGGTTTTCATCTGATTATTTCCTTTTTTCTCCAAACACAAAACGCTTACTTTTAAACTCACACTCCCAAATTGTTAACTCCCTTGTTATCATTATTATTTTAGGCACCTAATTAAACCGCCCGATTCTTGGCCAATCCCCCACTGTGGGTATGTGCCACGGCCATTCAGGACAACAACAACAACAACAACAACAGCGCCGACCTGTTTTAAGCCTAGCGCTACAATCTATAACTAGTGCCCCTTCTGCTCGGTGAACACCCCCGTTGCAATATATATATATATATATATATATATATATATATATATATATATATATATATATATATATATATATATATATATATGGTTCCAGAGAAATCGCTGGTGTCTGCGTGTCTTCCAGAAAGTTCTAACAATACGCGTCGCACATAGACAGAGCCAGATTGCACAAAGTTCGGTGACAATAGACACCGGATCTATAATATTCGAGAAACTTCCCATACATGTAGGTGCGTCCGGCGCTGAGCAATAACATTCATTAGATAGTGAAACGCGGTCACCTGATAAACAAGTACACGTCTCAATATGGTAATCAATAATATTAATATTGAAATTCATATGATAAATTGAATGCGCACAAAAAAAAGCTGTTGTGTCCTGCGCAATTTTTTCCCAGCTGCATTTTACGTAGGCGCAATAAATCTAGTGATTATGCTTGTTGTCGGCATTTAGCGGGTCTTCGACAGATTTTGGGTGCTCGTATCACGGGTTTTAGAGATTGTTCGGTTCTCTATTTGCGGGTTTAAGTTGTGGTTAGCAACATTGATCTGGACCACTTTATTTGATTCACACAAACACAGCTGCTTTGCGCTGGCCACAAATTTCTGCAGGGCTGCATAACCTGCGGCACAGTTAGCGACTAAGGTTAGTCACACAGACATCTACATAAAGTATATAGCAAGCGCCGTCCTGTCTACCTCCCTATTTGTGTCCCCGTCTTATGTGCGTTTCAATGAAATTTCAAACATGATATAGTGCGAGTTAGTCAGAGTGTCTAATTTTGAGTTCACGCCGGCGACACAAGTTTGTTCGTTCAATCCAATGATATATCTAATCTCGAAGTATTAGCTCAAGACACGCAAGGAAAGTTACTGCACTGGAGTAGCGCGAATACTCTGGTTATCAATGGTGCAAAAACGAAGGCTGTCCTATTCAAACCAACTCCTAAAACATGGTCATAGCATAGACCTGTACCTCGATGATAAGAAGATTGAGATAGCGAAGTATATATTGTCACGTGGTAGTGACGGTGAAGAAAGAAGCAGTACGGTGGAATAAAAAACTAGCTTTTATTGGGCGAACCTGTGCCCACAAAACAGGCTACACTTATAGCACAACGATATGGGCAAATACGGTCGGCGATCGTCGGAAATCTGATCAGCGGGTCAAGCGCGTCGGCTTTTATAGAGCAGTCGTCGAATGTTCCAGACTAATCGTTCGGACCCGCGTGCCCGCGTGCCTTCCACAAAGTTCTACACCATTCGCGTTACGCGATGAAATCAGATAACACAAGGTTCGGCGACAACAGACAGCTGGGTAGAAGCATCGATAACTTTCCAGAAACGTCAGATACATGCAGGCGCGTCCCTCGCTGTGCGATTACAGTTGTTAAGCGGCGAAACGTGGTCACCCGATAAAGATAACTACACGTGTCAATATAAATATTGGGGGTTATATTCCGTGAAGATTTAAACTGGGATTCCCATGTGCATGATGTTGCCAAGAAAGTTGCCAATGCATGTGGTGTACTCAAGACTTATAGTCACATTCAAGATCAAAGAACTCATTTATACTGCCCTTTTTCAATCACATTTGAATTACTGTAGCCTTGCCTGCGGAGACACCATGCAAAAGAACATATATATATATATATATATATATATATATATATATATATATATATATATATATATATATATATCAAAACGTTTATTTAAAAGAAAAAAATGCAGAAAGCGAGTGGGTGGAGCCCCTAGTCCAGGGCCCCACTGGCTTGAGCGGTCCGCCGTGCTTGGTCGAGGAGCGCTAGTTGCATCTCCCGATACTCGCTGGCGAGCCAATTCTCCCACTGCTCCCTTCCGGAAAGTTTGCCGGCTATTTTTGGTGTATTAATTTTGGGTGGCCTGTTCTGGCAGTCCCACGTAATGTGGGCGAGAGTTGACCGGCTTCCGCACCAAGGACAGCGAGCGCTGTACATCGTTGGGTGAATGTCATTTTTCAAATAAAGGTTTGGAAACGTGTGCGTCTGTATACGGCGCCAGTCATAAGAGTCCTGCCTGGATAGGTCAGGGTGTGGTGGACTGTACCTTCTTCGCTCGCGCCGCTGGTGCTCAAGGATGTCTCGTGGTAAAAAGGGGTTTTCGTCAGAGTGGTCGGCCGCTCGGTTGACAAAAAACGAGCTGCGCCTTCCGCTCTCTCATTGCCCTCGAGTCCTGCGTGACCCGGGCACCAGATGATCATGTGTTTCTGCGTTAGGTTGGATCCTAATAGGTGAGTGGTGCTGTGTGGTAGCCTCCCGGTGAGGAATAGTCTACATGCGACTTGGGAATCTGTAAGAGTTATCGACGATTGTCCCAGAGTGTCCTTAGTTTTAATAGCTAGCGCGATGGCTGAAGCTTCTGCGGTATTCGCAGATGCAACTCTAGCCGTGGCACAAGTCACAAGCCCTTGATTTGCGGCCGCTCCTACCACTGCGAGGGCGTACTTGTAAGCACCACATCGAGCGACATCTGTGTGGACTGTATCCAGGCAGGTTTCCACCAAATTGCTGCATTAACTTTCGAGCTCGAGCATTTCTACGTCCCTGGTGGTATTTTGGACTCATGTTCTTAGGGAATGGGGCTACTATGATCCTTTCACGAAGGACTCTGGGCAGAGATTCGAGTTCTTCTCCCGCATACTGTGGACGGGTAGGGTAACCCACGCGGCAAAGTAATTTTCTGCCAGAGGTGGTTAAGCTAAGCCGCTCCCGTTGAGATATGAGCGTCGCTGCCCGTAGCTCCTCGTAGTTGTTGTGAATCCCGAGGGCCAGCAGGCGTTCAGCAGAGGTTCCCTGTGGTTGGCCGAGAGCCGCTTTGTACGACGTTCTAATCAACGCATCTAGGGCCTTTAGTTCTGTTTTCGTGGGGTCCTGGAAAGGGAGGCTCTATGTGAGACGACTTAGCACAAAAGCCTGAACGAGCCACAGTCCGAGGACTCGCATTTTCTGGACCTCCTTTATCTGGCTGTCTCCTAGAAAGAGGTTCACCGGCTCGTGAGTTTGACGGCCTCGACCTCGTATCCTGATAAATTCTGATTTATCGGGAGCGCAGCTCATTCCACTGCTGCGAGCGAAGGTTTCAACAATGGTCGCTGCTTCTTGCAGGATTTTTTCTTTTTGTCCTAACGAGCCGCTGGTTGCCGATAGTGTAATATCGTCTGCATATATCGCGTACCCTAGCCCAGGTATGACGTCGAGTGTTTTGGCTAAGCGTCTCATACCGATATTGAAAAGAAGGGGGGAGAGTATCGCCCCTTACGGTGTACCTCTATTGGGCATGGCAAAAGGGTCTGAGCGCGTAGTGCCAATGCCTATTGTCGCGATGCGAGAGGTCAGGAAAGAGCGGGCGTAATCATAGATTCTTTGTCCACAGCCGATATCACTTAGCTCAGATAAGATAAGTTCGTGTGAAATAGTGTCGAATGCGCTTTTTAAATCAAGAGCCAGGACGAGATGTTCCGCACCAACCGTGGTGTTGCATAGAACTTCTCCGCGAAGTAGCAGGAAAACGTCTTGTGTCGACAAATGTTGGCGAAAGCCGAATATGTTAGTGGGAAATAGGTTGCGGTCTTCAATGTAAGACGTGAGACGTGTGTGGATCACCTTCTCAAATAATTTGCCAAGACAGGAGCTTTGTGATATCGGCATGAGATTTTGTAGATCATGAGGTTTTCCTGCTTTCGGAATAAGCACGATTTTGGCCTCCTTCGACTGTTGTGGAACTACGCCCCTCTCCCATATCTGTTCATTAAAATACCGGGTAAGCTGTTCTAGGTGCTCGTCGCTCAGGTACCGGATCATAGCATTTGTGAGCTGATGTGGTCCTAGAGCAGTATTTCTCTTCGCAGCTTGCGCTGCCGCGAAGAGTTCTGCCTTAGTTATCGGAGCGTCTAGCACCGCGTTTTCTTGCCCTTGGTATGGCAAGGTGCATGGGGGAGTGATTACTGCTCCTACGTACTTCTCTTTAAGCTCAGTGAGGAAGGCCTGATCTGTTCCTGAAAATTCTCCGGCAAGTTTTTGAACAGTGTGGTTATTGGCCGTTTTTGTTTTTCCTGGTTCCATTATGCTGCGAAGTATCGCCCATGTCTTGGAGGTGTGTAACGTTTCGCGAAGTGAGTCGCAAATGCTCGCCCAACTGGCTGTCTCTAACTGCTGTGCGTCGAAGAAAAGCCAGAAAAAAGGCTTGACAGAGGTCGACGCACCCTACAATGACTTGGCAACAGTATCACAGTGTATTATATATCATGTGTAAAACATTCGCAATGGTAACCCTGACACAAATGAAACAGTTTTTGAACATTACAGGCAAAACAAAAGCAAGCACAAAGCACTATGACAAAAGTTTCAGCAGTACATAAATTTACATCAATTCACAGCGCGTTATTTAACGTCTGTGGAAGAATGTAGCTAAGCATTTGGCGACCATAATTCGTTCGCGTTTTAGGCACAAACCACATGAAGCTAGTGCGGGCAGCATATTTAAGTTCTTTGCATTTCAAAATTGCCAGGTGTAACACAAATACTTGTTTTATACCGACTTAATAGTAAATTTTCATGCAGTTGGGGAAGGGGGGTGATGCCAAGTGACGCAAAGATCGGTGCGGTATGTTCAAATCTCGAAGCACTAACAATATCTCGAACAATCCTCTTCTGGAGCATGCGCAGCCGTCTGATATTGGTAAATGACGTGGTGCCCCAGACCAACATGCAGTAATTAACGACTGAAGAAAACAGTGCATTGTACAGCATTTGCTTAACGCGCTTCGGTAGGAAATATCGCAGTCGGGATAAGATACCGGCAACCTTTGATAACTTGCCCCTGACCATTTCAACGTGCGCCCATCCCACGATAAATTTTCGTTAAAGAAAACAACCAGACTTTTGACCACGGGAACTATTTCAATGGACGACGAACCCATCTTTAAGCAGTTCTGCGGAGTAGAATCAATCTTCTTACGAGGCCTAAATAATACAGCTTTACTTTTTTTCGTGTTTGTGATTAGTGAGTTCGATTCAGACCATTCATGAAGTAGGCGCAGACACTCTGTAGCTTGCTGTTCAAGATCTCGTACATGTGCTGCTCGGAAGAACAGAGTGGTATCATCTGCCTAGATCACAAATGTTGGGATCTTACTTAAGCAGACTATGTCGTTGACATAAAGGAGAAAAGCAGAGGTCCCAGAACACTTCCCTGCGGAATGCCAGAAGAAATATGTTTAACATCTTATAGTTCGTTGTTTACTCTTACTTGTTGGACGCAAGAACTGAGGTAGGATCTAATTATATCAATACATTTTCCGCGAAAACCGTAGTGTTCGAGTTTGGCTAACATTGTTTGGTGATTAATTCGGTCAAACGCTTTCGAGAATTTGATGAGAATGCCAAGAGTGAAAAGCTTTTGCTCAAAGGACTCTAAGATTAGTTCTTTTTGGGTTAGAAGTGCAGACTCTGTCGAAAAGTTCTTCCTAAAACCATGCTGGCTTGGCGTTGGCATATTAAATTTCCCACAAAATCTAGACATTCGCGTATACAGTATCTTTTCAAAACACTTTGAGAAAATCCAAAGAATAGAAATTGGGTGATAATTTGATAGGTCGTTTTTGTATCCACCCTTATTAACAACGGTTACTCTAGCAATCTGCATTTGTTAAGGGAACACTGCATGTTCGAGGCAACAATTAAATATATGTTCTAGGGCTGGGCTTATCATATCGGCTACATATTTTACTGGCAGAATCTTAAGGTCAGCTATGTCCCGTGAGCTACTGTTGCGGAGGGTCAAGAGGCAAGCTTCGATTTCGCTGGTGTCTGTTGGCATCAAGAATGTAGTGAAAGGAACTCGTGAGTCAAGGCATTTGACATTCGGGGGGGTGGGGGGGCACTATTGCTATCTGCCATAGACACGAAAAAATCATTAAATTTTCGGCTAATAATTTTACACCAACTGGTATGTTGTCTACTAAGACATCAAGCATGCCGCTGGCATGTGCGCCTCGATTGACAATTTTATTTATTGTTTTCCATACAAGGTCCCTCCTTTTTAACGTCTGGGTTGAATAACTTTTCCATATACTCTTGTTTTGCTCGGCGAAGAAAACACGTGACTTTGTTCCGATACGTCTTAAAACGCGCCAGGTCATCCTGTGATCCGCTTTTGATGAAGCGGTTATAAAGATCGTTTTTTTGTTTTATCATTCGAAGACATTCAGCGCTTATCCAGGGTTTACGAGCCTTACGAGGTTTTTTAGCGTCTCAAGTGGAAAACTTTGCTCATAAACAGACCTAAATGTGATAATGAAGGCATTATAAGCGTCCTCTGGATCACTTTCATGGAGCACAGTACTCCAGTTCTCACCTTCAAGTGCTGAGCGAAAAGAATTCATTGTGTTTTGGTTTATGCGCCGGTAAAGTACCACATGAAGTATGCGTTGTTTTTGAGGAGTTAAAGAACCTACATAAAAGAATATGGGCAAATGATCACTTATTTGGACGTTAATGACTCCTGAGTGAAGACAGTCAACTCGACAGTTACTAATGAAGACATCAATTGCCGTCGCTGTCTCTAGCCGTGTCGGTTTATTTATGACATTAGTGAATCCATTGCTGTGTAATATGCAGTCGACTTCACATTTACGCGCAGAAGAAGATAAGAAATCAATAATAAAATCACCACTCAGAACTAGATTAAGGTTGTTTTCTGTGATCCACATGATGCTCATACATCTCATTCAAAACATATACTGTACTTTAATTAGAACAGCTGTGCCATTTTAACCTTTTAGTTAAATACAAGCATAGTCTGACAAACAAAAGTAACTACTTTTTTGCACGATGCCAACTAACATAATCACCTGAAACACCTAACATCAGGCAAATAGACACCTCGTATATAAATTTGTTCGCGTACTTGCTACGTTTTAAAAAGTCTACAGTACATTATGCCAAAATTTTTTAAACTTATTGAACATCGACGGTATTATCGCTGATACAATGAAAAGGAAAGAATGGCAAGAACATGTAATTATAAACACCATGTCGCACCGCTTAAGGCGCTCTCTCATTAGAGCGATTTTTTTGTTTTTTTATAAATGTATGTGTTTTTCTTCAATATGTGATATATTTTGTATGTTTAGTATTATTCGTTCACTTTTTGTTGACCACACTGTTTACTGACTTTATGTTTTGTACATGTATTTTATTTCACAGTTTGTTGACATACTGCTCTAAAATATTAAGGTCAGGAATTCCGTCAAGCTGCTATTTCCAGCAGCATTTAATGCCTGTCCTTGCAGGTTTTTCGCCGTTTTATTTTATTTCTGTTTTTTTCTGTAACCAATATCATTGTGCATGAAGATTGAATCATTGTATTTTAACATATCATTGTGTGAAATAGAATGCTCAATAAACGGAAACTTGTCCAGTCCTTCCTTTTTTTATTCGCTATTTCCGAAGGATGCTGTCTTTTCGATAGAAACCATGGATAGCTCCAACGAGGGCTACGTGGGCACTAGTACAAGATAATTCGTGCAGCATTAAAGTCAACAAAATGTAAAGAAAGATTAAATTCACCCTGCAACAATAGTTAGTGGTTATGGGATTTTACGTGCCAAAACCACTATCTGATTATGAGGCACCCCGTAGTGGGGGGCTCCGAAAATTTACACCACCGAAATTTAAGTGAACTGGCGTTTTCGCATTTCGCCCCCATCGAAATGCGGCCGCCGTGGCCAGGATTCCATCCCGCGACCGCGTGCTTAGCAGCCCAACACCATATCTATTAAGCAACCACGGCGGGTAACTTTCGCTGAAGGCGCCGGAAGTTCTACACTCGTTTGTGCGTTTGTTTCCTTCATTCGTGTGTTAAAAACACCGATAATAATGTAAACTGTGTAGATTTTGTAAGCTTACAGGTCCACTTTCTGGTCTGTGTTGAAGGAAAGTCTTTTTTAATTTCAGGCCTCTTCGACAGCGACCACCTTCCATACTCGTTCGAGCGGCGGAGCTTGAAGACGACCAAGCCGAGCTTACCGGAGATGACGAGAGTGGCACTGGAGATATTGCAGAAGTCTCCGAAGGGATTCATTTTGCTTGTCGAAGGTTGGTTGGGCAACTTGTTTCGCACCAAAATAACTGCCAGATAATTTCTGGCAAGTTTACAACCTAGACTGAAATATGTGATATGCATGAAAAGGAAAGGAGGAAGCGGCCGCTATTTTACACTGGGGTGCAGTACCACAGAATGATGTGCAATGCTTCGTATTTGTTGAAAAACGAAAGTACCTTCGTAGATGCCCCAATAGCACTGGGATAACAGACTCTTGCTTTATGGTAGCCCGTAGCTTTCTGTGCTCGCTCAGGTGCTCCACTGAAAAGATTTTGCATAAGAGTTCTGACAATTGCATGTTTCGCATGCTTTTCGCAAACGCAAATAATGCGGAGTCCGTAACGTTTCTGTAATGAGACACAAAGTGTGGCGAGTTATTGAAATGGACAACATTGTTTTCTCGAGTTTCAGCAGGCTACGGCATACTTAGAAACCTTTCTAAACTTGGAAAGAAAATGTGGCAACCCGCAGTTAATTCGTGAGCTCATGACGCCGGTTCAGTTGTCGTTGGTCAAGGACTGTCAAACTCGAAGGCGATACTTTTCGTAAAACCCCTGGTATAATCTTTGTTAATACTTAATCTTTGTAAATATCTTAATTATTTTGGCATATGGTACGCCCTCGTAATTAATATAGTCAGCATCTGTGGTGCAAACATTGAATATTATTACTTGTATACAAACTGCGAGTTTTACCAACGTCCTGCTTCAGCATATTTGTCGCACTTAAACCAGGAAGTACAAGGTTACCACGTCTTTCCTACAACACGGTAAACTCGGCCCGGCCATGGGAAACACTGAACACTAAATTCCGAAAATAATTTCCTGGTTATTATGCGCTTCTTATACAGCTACAGAGAAGTACCTTCACACATCACACCTGCTGATGATAAATGTAATTAGTTCTTGCATACTTTATGGCGTTACTGACACAGTTAAAGATTTCGCCAGCGAACAAATTTCCTATAAAGCTGCACAATCTCGTGTGCGCTATGCAAAATAAATTTTTTTCTTGCTCAACAGCGATAATAATGTAACTGGCCTGGCAGCTTTAAATATGCTACATAGAAGGCACACTAGTCATCGAGTCATGTCGCATAGGATGCATGCTTGCGTGATTTGAAACATGTGTTAGTGAAGGTAACAGAAAAAAGAAGTTCGCATTCGTGAGTCTTGGGCCCATATTATTTTTAGTGTGCAGAATCGTAGACCGATTGCCGTAAAGTAAATTTGCCCCGTGACTTGTAAGCGCACAATAATCACCAGACGACGATTAAGTGCAACCGCAACCACGTACTCGTAACAAATTAACAGTATGCAAGAGCCACCACACGTAGTCAACTCGAAGTGTACACAAAATGACCGGCGCATGAAGTGAGAAAGGTTTACATAGATTGTGGTATATCAAGATATCAAACGTAAAAGCGTCTTCAGCAGGGACATCACCGTTGTCACTTTTGCCCCCTCTTTACAATCGGCGACTTGCCAGAGAACATCCATGATGGCGTCATTGAATCACTGTGATGTCCAGACAGATGAAGGTACCCATTTTGCTTTCCGTCAACTGCTTACTATGCAATCCGCGAGCAGTCTAGGACACAGCCGCAAGTATCCTTCAAAGGAAAGTAGCATACATGCCACAGCGAATCACCTCATTTGGGACCTCCTCTCTTTTTCATATTTTGTATCCATCTCGGCGCCATCTTTCGGGGAACGATCCTTTTGTCACAAAACCCCTGCCCTTGCTAGGTGATTTATTATCTAGGTATAAGCAGAGTTCTTTGTTATTTTTTGAGCGCTGGCCTGCCTTTACCTACGAAATCGACCAGCTAGCCCAAAGATATGTTTTGTCAGTAATAGGCTTGCCAAAGAATCACTCGGTCTACGCATTTACTGGTGCCTCTTGACTGGGACGCCTAGCCATACATGAAGAGAAAAGAGGAGTCGTTGGCAAGGGGTACTCGTGGTCAAGATCAGCGAGCTCACTGAACAATTTCAGACCTCAATCTTATTCATTTCATTCCATGTGTTACGAGGTTTACCGGCGATGCGTTCCTTCAAGGACGCTGGGAGTAGGAACGGCGAAGCAGCGTTTCGAAAGGCACACTGTGCAGCGACCAGCAGCGCGAGAAGAGCGAGCCGAGCGTTGACGATGCTGCTGCACTGAAGCGCGCCTTTTTCTTCACATTCGGCCCCGCAGAGAAAGAGCCATCTTGGCGACCTAAGACGTTGGAGACAAGCAGGTTACGGTACGGCTCGAGACGCGCCACGTGGACGAGGTCACGTCTACGCTGGCGCATGTCGTCAGATGGACAAAGTGGTTAAATGAGAATTCACGCGAAAGTTTTCTCCAAGGCGTGGTAAGGCCCGTCGTACTTTGGGACGAGTTGTGAGTGAAGCCGAGGTGTTGGCAAGGAATAGCCAGCCATACACGAGACCCTGGGTCATAGATGGGACTTAAAAGTGAGTCGGCGCGGCTTTCCGTCTGTTGCCGTTGTTCTTGTGATGTAAAGGTGCGCGCGAGTGGGCGGCACTCTTTGGCTTGCCGGGAACTTCGTACACAGGTGGGCACTCGGAAGCGATGGTATGCGAAGGCTGGCGTTTATACAGGGGGAAGAAAGGTGAAAATCCTGTAGTTGCTTGTATCGCGGTGTTGTATGTGAACGCTACAAAAGGAAGAACGGGGTTCCAGTTACCATTATCAGATGTACGTACATTGCGAGCATATCACCGTGAGTGCTGTTAAACCATTCTGTGGACCAGTTAGTCTGCGGGTCGTATGCTGTGCTCGTTCGAGGAATAGTGTGACACTCCGAAAGCAGAAATTCGACGACTTTGGAAAGAAAGGTGCGACCTCTATCAATAAGAATTTCTCGAGGGGCGCCATGTCGAAGGAAGAAGCGATGTAGGACACAATGAGCTACATTCCACGCAGCATGTGGCCATGCAGCAGATTAGACGTAGCTTGTCAAATGGTTTCCAGCAGCCATGATCCACTGATTCCTAATGTAGTGTCATTGGAAGCGGGTCGTGGAGGTCGACGACGACGCGATTGAAGGATTTAGAAGGGCACGGAAACGGCTGTAAGGTTCCAGATGCACGTACAGGTGGTGATATGCGACATCCTCAGTCAGAGCACCACTGAACAAGCTCTCGTACAAAAGTGTACATTCCACGCGAGTAGTAGCTATGACGAATGCGCTCTTATGTCTTAAGTACTCCGGCATGGTCACCTTGCGGATCATCGCGAAACGATGCACCGATTTGTGACCTTAAGCTGTGGGGAACGGTCAGTAGCTATCGAAGGCCTTCGGGTGTAGTTACGCAGCCGATCAACGAAGGACGAAATCACCAGCTTGGCCTCGGAGCGATCGGGATACAGGGATGGTCGGTGATCCACAGAGATAGGCGAAAAAAGAAGCGATCCACGAGTCACGGCTTTGTTCGGTGCCAACTGAGCCAAGGTCTAGAGATGACATGAAGTGCAGGTGGTTCCACAGGCCGACTCTGGAGGTAAAGGTTGACGAGACAGGGTGCCTAAGTCGGAGTGCTTGCGTCCACAGCGGTAGACGACGCGAATGTCATACTCATGGATTCGGAGTGCCCAGCGTGTTAGGCAACCAGGTGAATCTTTCAACGTCGTCAGCCAACAAAGCGCATGGTGATTAGTTACCAGGTCTAATGGGCGACCGTACAAGTATAGGCACAACTTACCAAGTGCCCGTACTAGAGCCAAGCACTCTTCTTTAGTCGCGCTGTAGTTTACCTCTGCTTTTGCCAGCGTGCGACTCACATAGGTGATGACGTATTCGGAGCAGCCGGGCTGTCGTTGTGCGAGGACAGCGCTGAGACCGATTCCGCTGGCGCCCGTGTGTACTTCAGTGGCAGCTGTCGGGTCAAAATAGCGGGGAGGTAAAAAGACGAGGCAGCGTAGCAAACGCCACCTTGCATGCAAGGGACCAGGAAGAGAGCCCCGCGCCACGGCGTAGGATCTGGGTCAAGGGCGACATGATCGATGCAAAATTGCGAACAAAGCGTCAGAAATATGAGCAAAGTCCCACAAACCTGCGAAGTCCTTTAATGTTAGCCGGCTTCGGGAACTCATCGACTTCACGAAGTTTCGCATGGACGGGGAGAACGCCGTGCTTGGACGCGGTGTAACCTAAGATGGTAAGTTCACGGGTGGCGAAGCGGCGCTATTTGAGGTTGAGTTGCAGGCCGCCATTGGTTATACACGTCAAAACATGTCTAAGGGAAAGTAATTGGGTAGGAAACCAGGTGAAAACCACGACATCGTCCAGATAACATAGACACATAGACCACTTGAGGCCACGCAGCGTATTGGCCATCAGTCGTTCAAACGTTGCGTAGATGTTTGCAAAGTCCAAAGGGCATCACGTTGATTACTTATAGGCCGATGGGTGTAATGAAGCCAGTAGTCTGGCGATCGGCTTCACCCATCGAGACCTGCCAGTCTATAGCCAGAACTCAAATATAGTGGCAAAAAGAATTCTGCTCCTTGAAGCCTGTCAGGGGCGTCGTCAGTGCGCGGCAAAGGCAGTGGCGTAGCTAGGTCGTCTGGCCCCCGGGGCCCATAGGTCTTCTTTCACCCTCCCCCCCCCCCCGGGTGTAGCCGGCGGACAGAGGAGTGTCTTCAGACATGTATGACACCTCCCCCCCCCCCCACTGGCCCCTTGCACCCGGGGCCCACGGCCCCCCGGCCCCCCCTGTTGCTACGCCACTGGGCAAAGGACAGACGTCTTTGCGCGTTACTTCATTTAATCGAAGGTAGTCAGCGCAAAAGCTAATAGACCCGTCTTTCTTGCGAATGAAAACGACAGTGCATACCGAAGGACTTTGTGATGGTTGAATAACGCCACAACGTAGCATATTTTCGGCTTGGTCTTAATATAGGCAGTTTTAGAATAGCGTTTTGTTGCCTTACGTACGTTACACTCAAGCGCCTTTGCGGGACGTTGTGATGCGCGTCCCTTCAAGACTTTTACTTTATGTGTGGGAACGCAAACGTAAGGAATACGTTAAAGGACAGGATGCCGTTTGGTGCCCCGTGACAAACGTATCCAAGCCCCAAGCGCAACTAGTGTTTCAGGTGAGGTTAAAGGAAGCGAAAGCCCGTTACTATAGCGTGACAATCAACGAGAGCGATAGCGTAGCCATCACGAGAATTCACGCTGAAGCAGGGGCCATGGGTGCCGCCATTTTCGACGATGCTATTTGTTAGCGTCCGTAAATATTACAAACATTAAACTCGCAAACTACCGTGCTTTGTCATAGCGCACGTCAACCACAGTAACTAAATAGACAGCTTTAGAATGGTGTTTGCCGCCTTACCTACGTTAAACGTAAGCACCTTTGCTGGATATTACAGTGCGCGTCCTTTCAAGTCTTTTAGTTTGCACTACGGAAATGCAAACGTAAAGAAGACGTTATAAATCAGGGAACCGTCTGGTGCGTCGTGCCAAACGTATACAAGCCAATACGATCCATTAAAGACCTTCCTGCTGTTGCTACGCCGACGCGTCTCGTTAGGCCTACGAGCGCCAGAATCGCCCAACGATCTAAGAAAATGGACGCGCTGTGCGCTCATTACTAACCTTTCAAGTGAGTTTAGGGAAGGCCAAAGCTCATTAGAATAGCTACTGGCAGCTAGCGCAAGTGAGAGAGCAGCCATCACGAGAATTCACGCTGAAGCGAGAGCCACGTGTGCCGCTATGTTCGACAGCGCTGTTTCTTAGCGTCCGTAAATTACGAACGTTAAACTCGCAAAATAACGCACATTATCATAGCGTACATAAACAACAGAAACCGAATAACGTACGGGGCATTTGCAGTGAGGACGACGCTATTTCTTTACGTATGTAATTTGTTTACGTTTGGTTGCAAACGCTATCCTAAACCGTCTATGAACGTTCAGAACATACGCAATGAGGGCAACGCTACTTTACGTACGCAATATGTGTTTAGGTTTGGGTGCAAACGCTATTCTAAAACTGCCTAATGACGCGACGCTCTTCGGCAGTGACGTGGTAGCCTTTTAGACGCAACGGCTGTTGCGAATGGTGCCAATGTGGTGCTGCACTTCAGAAGTTCGGCACAGATGCGGCTGGGAAACAGCGAGCGAATTTCCAAAGTGGTGCAAAAGTTGGAGAAGCTCAGAGTGTTCGGCAGGGGTTAGGGTATGGGTGATGGAACTCGGAAACATGTCACTGGACGGCTCTTCAAGCGTTAAATGGGCGTGTAGTTCGTTGGAGTCAATATGGCAAGGCTTTTCTGGCACGTTAACAAAGAACGATGAGTCAAAGAAGGCCGAGACATTAGAGAGTTTTAGAATTGGGGGCGCAAGGCTCTGGGCCCCCAAGCCGCGTTGCGTCGGTTGCTCTTGGGTCTAGGTGAGCAGCAGAGTTTGAGGATTGGGTCGAACGCAGACAGCGTTGGGTTGAGCGCTCGGGGCGCCGCAATGTGGAAAATAGAAAGGTGCTTGAAAGAAAAAAAAATGAACCTCTTTTCTTACAAGTGAAAACAAACAGAATGCATTTTTGAGCAAAAAGAACGAACAATGAAACGTAAGAAACTGTGCTAGTACCGGTTAACATTACGAATTTAGTGTGCGATTCTAAGCCAAGCAAAGCCAATCAAAGCCAAGTGCTCTTAGTTGGTGTTTTCTTGTGACGCGCTGCGAAAAAACTGCGAGTTCACCCGCGTGAAATGGCGAACATCAGTCGAAGTAAATAAAGTTTGCTCTGCGACCATCTGCTGTACGCCATCGCTGTCACCCACGAGGGCGGCCCAAGACGGCTTGGGGGCCCAGCTAGTTTTCGATTCTTGGGTCTTGGGTTAACGCGAACGCAACAACCCAAGACTGGCTTGGGTTCTGCGCATGCGCACTTGTGGCGCGCAATTTTCTTGGGTCCCCAAGCCGCTTGGGCCCCCAATTCTAAAACTCTCTATTCACCGAAAAGCAACGTAACAGACGCAGAAAGTGGATTGTGCGCAAAAATGTTTCTGAGGCCAGCAGCGATGTCAAGCATCGCAAAAAGTAGTGGAACGGCTTTGCGACTCATGTAGATGTCAGACGGTGTGATGAAAGTAGCGTCGGTGACGGCACCGCAGAAGACTGGGACAAAAGCAGAAAGGCAAGGCTGAATGTCGGTGTCATCGCGCTCGAGAAGTTTAGGCGGCCGATCAAGAGCTTCGTGGGATGGTGCGTCACGAACTGGTGAAAATTCAACTTCAGCGTGTGCGCGGTCGATGACAGCGCTGTGACGGGGTAGAAAGTCCCTCCCGAGGATGGCGTCATGTGCGCAGGCAAATAGAACAATAAACTCGACTACGTATAGGCGCACGGGTCATACTGACCGCCAGAGGTGTAATGTGTTGCGCGCTTGCCATGTGAAGCTACAGTCCAGAGAGCGGCGTGATAACCTTGCCCAGTGAATGGCAGAGTGTAGCACGACCGAATCATAATTACATTTCTCCGCTCTTTCTGCCCATGCGCGAAGAGCAGTGGTTGCGAGAGAGAAATATAGGGGTTTTGGTCCTTGAGATTTCTCTTCGCCTAGGTACTACGGGGAAGAAAGTTGTTAGCTCCGTTCTTCCCTAGCCGAGCTGGCAACAGTGACGGAATTCGTGGCCGGCAAGGCGAAGAAGCCGTGTCCAATGTGAGTTTGTTGCTATTTTGTTGCAACGGTAGCATATTAAATTTTTATAGTCGCAGGGGGATACATTTGGAAGTGAGGTGTCTTCTCGGATGACTTTAGTGGCAAAGCGTTACATCATGCCGATTCATTGTTCATTAGTGTCGTTGAGCAAGGTCAGCATACCGCACACTTCAGGAGATTCGAGGGAACAGAAACAGTTTATGAATTCGACTGCCGTGCCGATGCGAGTTTGTTGCTTTTTTTGCTTTTTGAGGCGGTTACATATTAAGTTCTGATAGTCGCCGGGGGATACGTTTCGACGTGAGGCGTTTTCTCGGATGACTTTAATGGCAAAGCATTACATCGTGCCCATACATATTGTTCATTAGTGTCGTTGAGCATGCCACACACGTCAGGGGAATCGCGGGAACGCAAACAGCTTATGAATTCAACTTCCGTGCCGCTGCATTAGTTCTTAATGTAACTGAGCATACAACACACTTGGAGATTCGTGGGAACGGAACATTTTGTACTATGTATGTGAAAGTACTAAAACTTACGTCGCCATGCAATCTGAGCCGTAGATCGTTGTAAGAGCTGTACAACCACACTGGCGAAACATTATGCCGTGCGGATGAATACGGAACAAATGTATGGTGAAGAAAAATGGTTGTCATGCAGTTTCATATCAGTAGGTCCTTGTCAAAGCTGTACAGCAACACTGATATTGGCTACGTGGTTTGTGCAATCAGCCAGCTCTTCCAGATTCAGAAAAGACTTAAAACCGGAGGAAAATTTCTAAACTACAAGACGGCAACATGATTTGATAAATGATAGTTTGGATGTTTCCAGTAGAAGCACCTGCACCAATGATAAGCACCTGCACCAATGGAAACTAAGTTGTAGTCAAAGTTGGACTTCAGAAAGTAAGCGCGTCAACATTACATCAACGATAAACGCATTTTCACAACATGGATGACTTGCCTTGTATGAAAACATTGTTTTCACCTTTTGCTCTCCTGTTCGCCATATAAGCATTGCGAATTAAGGCGAAGTCTCACTGTTTAGTGCAATACGTTTGTTACTGGCTGACCACAAATGAATCGCTATCAATGTCGTATAATGAGCATTAAAAAGTTCTCTTCAGCTCCTACTTTGCGACTGATGTTCCGGCTGTGCTTACATAGGTGCGGCTACCTCCAGAGGGTCATCATTGAATTGCATTTTTTTTTTACAGGAGAGTGGATACCTGCATAAATAGTGTTTTTGACTGACTGCACGTAGGTTACCAGGCTTTCTATCAATCTTTTAAATTACCCACAAAGCAGTACGTTATCCTCTTCATTTAGTAAAGAGGGGTAAACATCGACAAAATGAAGCAGCTCAAATAGCTTGGACGTGTATGCGTTTTCTATCCGCAGTGACGGACAAGATGGCTCGAACGTTGCAGAATGCCGTTTTCGTAAAGTCAGCTTTGCTGTAAGACACCACAGTCGCCCAATCAAGCGTGCGCAGTATGTTGCGGTGAAGTATACCAAGAGTGGAAAGCCGCCACTGTCGGAGGATATAGTGTGATATACGTACGCACCTGCTGTCGCGTCTCCTGTCGCAGTAAAAGCATGAAGACGCCGACCAAGTGTACTGGCAGGCCCTCAAAGCTATTTCGCCCGCAGTTGTAGCGATCTGAGCTGTTGTTTTACCCACATAGAGTACCCCGTATATGAGCTAGACATCGTAACAGCCGGAATCAGTAATACGCGTTCCTTCATTAATTACCCTTGCGCACTAGCACCTCAGAATCGCTACGAATCTGCACCACGTAGCCAATATCACTGTTACTGTACAGCTTTCACAAGCGTCTACTGCTATGGAATTGCATGGCGACCATTTTTCTTTAGCATACAATTGTTCCGTATTCATCCGCAGGACGTCGTGTTTTGCCAGTGTGGCTGTACAGCTTTCACAACGATGTACGGCTCACATTGCATGGCGACGCAAGTTTTAGTACTTTCACGTACAGAGTACACAATGTTCCATTCCCACGAATCTCCAAGTGTGTTGTATGCTCAGTTTTATTAAGAACTAATTCATGGGCACGGCAGTTGAATTCACTAGGTAATTCCGTTCCCGCGATTCCCATGAAGTGTGCGGTATACTCAATGACATTAACGAACAATGCATCAGCACGACGTAGTGCTTTGCCATTAAAGTCATCCGAGAAAACGCCTCACGTCCAAACTTATCCCGCTGCGACTATCAGAATTTCATATGAAACCACCACGAAAAAAAAAGCAACAAGTCGCATCGCCACGGCAGTCGAATTCATAAACTGTTTCCCTTCCCGCGTATCTCCTGAAGTGTGCGGTATACTGACCTTGCTCAACGACACCAATGAACAATGCATCGGCGCGATGTAACGCTTTGCCACTAAAGTCATCCGAGAAGACACCTCACTTTTTGCCACTAAAGTCATCCGAGAAGACACCTCACTTCCAAACGTGTCTCCCTGCGACTATAAAAATTTAATATGCTACCGTCGCAACAAAATAGCAACAAACTCACCTTGGACACGACTTCTGCGCCTTTCCGGCCACGCATTCTGTCGATTGTGTTGCCAGCTCGGCTAGGGACGAACGGAGCTAACAAGTTTCTTCCCCGTAGTACCTAGGCGAAGAGAAATCTCAAGGAACAAAATCCCTATATTTCTCTATCGCAACCACTGCTCTTCGCGCATGGGCAAAAAGAGCGGAGAAATCCAATTATGGCGTGCTCGTGAGTGTAGCGGCTATAATAGAAACGGTGGTGCCGGTGTCCACAAGCGCAAGAGTAGAAACACCTTCGACAGATATTACGACCGTGTTAGCGGGAGGCGAGCGAGGACTTGGGCAGTTCGTAGACGGCGGAGTTCTTGTCTCTTGAACTGCGGCGCTTAGTTTTCCTGGTCGGTTGGTGCAGGTAGGCGACGCATTGGCGAGAGGGATAGTCGGCGAGGTGGTTGTGAGCAGCGCGTTCGGAAGAGACACCATGCAGCGAGCAGCAGTGTGAGCCGAGCGCTGACGATGCCGCTGGATTCTTCTTTAGACACGAATTTTGGTGTGAACCGACTATCAACAAGAAACAACAAGAAATGCTCATTGAACTCCTTCTCTTAATTCTCTTTTCAAACGAGCCACAGCTGCGATGATCTCTTCTTAGTCCCCACACTTGTGGCTGTTCTTGCGTGCAGTGCGTAACGACGTCGTGGTTATTCTTGCTCAAAAGCAAGACCTACTTTTTATGGCTATAGTAATTGTAAAAAAGACTGTCTTTATGCTTGGGGAGAATATGACAGGTGAATCGCTTGTTTTTTGTTGAGGGAGTGGAAGAGCCTCTCCTGTATTCTTTATTTTTTTGCTAACAGCATTAGCGCCTCACAACCTGTTGCAGTTAAGTTAACGAGCAGCTTACTATGAATAACATTGTAACTTTTGAACCTACTTTTCTATCCTCTAACTAGACACATGTGCGTCGTCACCAGACAGGTAAATCAAATAAAACAAACACCACCGATGCACCCCGTACCGATGGTAATCCAGCGAAGCTGAAATCTCCAGCCCCGGCATCTATTTAGCTGTTCCTCAGAACGGATTGGATCGATGGTAGACAAGTTGTGTTCGAACCACAATCGGCCGCACTCGCTGCAACTGTTGTGTTCCAGCAACTCGCGTCAAAGCGGGAGTTGGCCCCGGCGAAGAATCCCCCGCCCCTGCCACGCTCACGTCGACAATGTCACTGCTCTGCCTCGCGGGCCCGAACCGCCGGGTCCTCGGCCCGACGTCACCGCTGGCGATCTCGCTCGGCAGCGGCTCCGGCGGCGAAACGTTGCCGCATTCAGCCGCAAGGTCGGAACGACGTTGCCGCTCGCGCTCCGCATCGCGGGCCCGATCTTCTGCCGAGGCGTTGACGCGACGAGATCGCTCCCGCTCCTGCTTTCCCGCTGTTGCTCGTAAGCCAGCTGCTCCTCGGGAGAACGAACGATGCGTGGCTGTCCCATTGCGAAGTCGGAGAGAGACTGCCGTACGCGCGCTCTGCAGTGTTACCAGGTCGGACGAGGCAGTGTAGCTCAAAGCTAGATAAATTGTAGTCCAAATGTGGCCAAACAAAAAAATGGCAGAAAACATTGTAGCCAGATAAAGCCATTCTTGAACGACAATCTTGTGGGCATCATTAAGGAGTGTGCAATGGAAGTCGGTGGTAACTCCATTAGGCAGGATACCAGCAAACTATCGCAGGAGACGAAAGATCTGATCAAGAAACGCCAAAGTATGAAAGCCTCTAACCCTACAGCAAGAATAGAACTGGCAGAACTTTCGAAGTTAATCAACAAGCGTAAGACAGCTGACATAAGGAAGTATAATATGGATAGAATTGAACATGCTCTCAGGAACGGAGGAAGCCTAAAAACAGTGAAGAAGAAACTAGGAATCGGCAAGAATCAGATGTATGCGTTAAGAGACAAAGCCGGCAATATCATTACTAATATGGATGAGATAGTTCAAGTGGCTGAGGAGTTCTACAGAGATTTATACAGTACCAGTGGCACCCACGACGATAATGGAAGGGAAAATAGTCTAGAGGAATTCGAAATCCCAAAGGTAACGCCGGAAGAAGTAAAGAAAGCCTTGGGAGATATGCAAAGGGGGAAGGCAGCTGGGGAGGATCAGGCAACAGCAGATTTGCTGAAGGATGGTGGACAGATTGTTCTAGAGAAACTGGCCACCCTGTATACGCAATGCCTCATGACCTCGAGCGTACCGGAATCTTGGAAGAACGCTAACATAATCCTAATTCATAAGAAAGGAGACGCTAAAGACTTGAAAAATTATAGACCGATCAGCTTACTGTCCGTTGCCTACAAACTATTTACTAAGGTAATCGCAAATAGAATCAGGAACACCTTAGACTTCTGTCAAGCAAAGGACCAGGCAGGATTCCGTAAAGGCTACTCAACAATAGATCATATTCACACTACCAATCAGGTGATAGAGAAATGTGCGGAATATAACCAACCCTTATATATAGCTTTCATTGATTACGAGAAAGCGTTTGATTCTGTCGAAACCTCAGCAGTCATGGAGGCATTACGGAATCAGGGTGTAAACGAGCCGTATGTAAAAATACTGAAAGATATCTACAGCGGCTCCACAGCCACCGTAGTACTCCATAAAGCAAGCAACAAAATCCCAATAAACAAAGGCGTCAGGCAGGGAGATACGATCTCTCCAATGTTATTCACAGCATGTTTACAGGAGGTATTCAGAGACCTGGATTGGGAATAATTGGGGATAAAAGGTAATGGAGAGTACCTTAGTAACTTGCGATTCGCTGATGACATTGCCTTGCTTAGTAACTCAGGGGACCAATTGCAATGCATGCTCACTGACCTGGAGAGGCAAAGCAGAAGAGTGGGTCTAAAAATGAATCTGCAGAAAACTAAAGTAATGTTTAACAGTCTCGGAAGAGAACAGCAATTTACAATAGGCAGCGAGGCACTGGAAGTCGTAAAGGAATACACCTACTTGGGGCAGGTAGTGACGGCGGATCCGGATCATGAGACGGAAATAATCAGGAGAATAAGAATGGGTTGGGGTGCGTTTCGCAGGCATTCTCAGATCATGAACAGCAGGTTGCCATTATCCCTCAAGAGAAAAGTATATAATAGCTGTGTCTTACCAGTACTCACCTATGGGGCAGAAACCTGGAGGCTTACGAAAAGAGTTCTACTCAAATTGAGGACGACGCAACGAGCTATGGAAAGAAGAATGATAGGTGTAACGTTAAGGGATAAGAAAAGAGCAGATTGTGTCAGGGAACAAACGCGAGTTAATGACATCTTAGTTGAAATCAAGAAAAAGAAATGGGCATGGGCAGGACATGTAATGAGGAGGGAAGATAACCGATGGTCATTAAGGGTTACAGACTGGATCCCAAGGGAAGGGAAGCGTAGCAGGGGGCGGCAGAAAGTTAGGTGGGCGGATGAGATTAAGAAGTTTGCAGGGACGGCGTGGCCACAATTAGTACATGACCGGGGTTGTTGGAGAAATATGGGAGAGGCCTTTGCCCTGTAGTGGGCGTAACCAGGCTGATGATGAATAGCCATTTTTATTTCCGGTTTTATTTGCATATGTATTTTACCATTCGACTACGGCAATTCTTTTTTGCGCAACCCATGATAACAAAATGTCCGTGACGCCGTGACGGTCGACCCTTGATATCAACAACACCTACATGATGCTTGCAGTAAGAACACTTTCTGGTTGGCCCCGGAAAATTTTAAGTTCCAGCGCATCGCTGCAAAGGGCGAAAAAAATTCACCACGATAAGGAAACAACCACCTCCACTCCGCATGGCTGCCGTCGTGAGTGCACGATTCCCCGTTAGAGGCCCCGAGCAAGCTTGAATTGAACCATCAATGAACTCTCTTTCAAGCCTAGCACAGCGTTTTTATTATATCACGGATATTACTCGGTTACTATTTCCAGTTATATATAAGAATATTAACGACGAACTCTGTTTTTTAACTCTCGTGAACGCTAAATAATGTTCACCATAATGTACCTAGGGTAGCCTTGGATAGTTCCATGCGCTCCCGCCACTTATTTTCGAACCACAGTGGCAGCTACAAATCCCAATTCTGGGCTTGCATTGTATTCGTTGATCGTACATCACGGCAGTGTTAAATCTGGCCAGGAAATGGTCATCTGACACGAATTTTTGAAGCATCTATGTGCGCAAAATCATTTCTAATGTTGGTGTTGCCAGTCTATTTATGTGATCGGTCTTTGTCACGGAGACGAGGCGGCATTCGACCAGGCTACAGAAGCGTTCGACACAGGCAAGCGCAAAGGTGCGCCAAAATTTGACGATGGCTTATGCTTCGCCTTTAGGAGTAGAACGGGATAGCTTTCAAAGATCCCGGACTGCTCGTCACGCTTCCCAACAACCGAGGATTTCTTGCGGATGCGCGGAGGCGCACGCGACGGTGTTGCTTCAAGGAACCGAGTGGGCCGCGCCGCTCGGAGGAGGGGTTCGTCTTTGACTTTCCGCGCAAAAGAAATATGTTTTCTGTTATATTAAAATTAAACTCCGACGCTATCATGCCTGTAGGGTGTGTTTCGGTCGTACTTTACAATTTTTCTGGTGTATTTATTTTTAACTTACTGAATTAGTTCAGTAATGTCCCTGTGCCACGCGGAGGGCCTGCGTGGTTGTGGTTCGGAATGATTTTTCGCCAAGCGACGTCCAATACAGACGTCGTATTTCTTGCGACACGGGGCCCTTAACGCTACCGCGTTAAAACCGATTTCGACAGGTTTGGAAATAGAGGCTCACTAGCAGCGTTTCTTTTTTTTTCTTACTAGTACGCCAAAATGCCACTATCATTTTCCAGCATCATCTTCAATTGTCTCCTCCGCGCGGGCTTACGAGGAGGCAGTCGAAGGCGAGGAAGCTACGAGGGAGGGCGACGGTAGCGGAGTTGTGAGTAGGGGTGGGAAAGAAGCGTACTTGGGGGCCTTTTCCGCCCGCCTGATGGATGGTGCTAATTACATACGCTCTAAAAACAATCGTAATCTGTGTTTCGCCTTTCTTAAAAACACTGCACTCGCTAGTTTCCTGTCGAGATTGCTCTAGCATGCCGTTCGTGCTCTAGCATGCCGCTCGCAGCATTAAACAAAGGAAATGCGGGCGAGGCAGATGACGATTATTGTTGTAGCCCAAAGGGTGCAACTGTTTTAAGAGTGTAGGGTGCCTCGATAGCGCTACAGTGTATTCGAAGGGTGTAATGCCACGCTTCCCCATGGGAGGCGGCGCTGACAGCGAGGCCCCCCACTGCCATTGAAGCAGCGGAGTTGCCGAGACCGCCTTTAAGTGCATCAGAGATCAAAACCACCGTCTCAGACAACGGTGGAGCGAGGGAAGGGCAGCGCGGGATTGGCGCGCACGTACACACGCACTGCTGCGTTGCCGGCTCTGCCAGCTAAAACATAGCCTTAGAAATTTTTTTTCTGCTAGGTGAGAGCCATCTCTTGAGGGTGGAATAGGGCGCCACGTATAGCCCAAACAAAGCCAAGTCGCACATATTTAGTAGCCCAGATGTAGCCACATAGCCAACTCGCCCAAGTAGACGCCAAACATTTATTTCTGTAGCCGAATTAAGCTATATATAGGCAGACCTGGCAACATTGGCGCTCTGCTGAGAGTGAGAAACCACGTCACTATCAGCGTAGCCAACGGCGAACCTTACCTTCCGCTGGAGGGTTTCTGTGGTTGCACTGCGAGCGTTTTGCCTAAGCATATACAGCTTCGTTCTCAAAAAAATTAACAATAAGAAAGAATAAAAACATCTCCACCTCATCCTAAACGCACATTCAGCTGACTAAGCGACAAATTTTGCGCCACAACGTTCGGTGGGTAGCACACACGGGGTCGCCTCGATACTCGCTATTGCGCGTTCAATAGTATGTTCAATAGCCCTCGACCTTCTCTTGAGAGCACCGGCGATTGTCACGATCCTCCCGGTTTCGTGAACAAGGGAGGGCTTGAGGCACCCTCCGTTAGACGGACGCTCCGCAGCGTGGTGGTGCTGAACGATGACTGACTCCCCCCCCCCTTCTTACCCCCAGTTTGTTTGTTAAATAAAAAAGAAAGGTCCATGTTCAAAATATGAGGCTCTGCCTCCACCCTAGCTGGGTCAACGCTGCCTGCTACCCAGGGGAGTAACGGGCCGGTGGCCTCCGCCGTCGAGTACTCTGGGCACCGGTGTTTATGGGTCGGGTGTGGCAACGCCGGGTGCTGCTTGAGCCAGCCTGGCTCCATCGGGAGGGTCCGTAGTGGTCGGCCCATTCAGATGTCTTGACAGGTACCAGGATGCCCTCTCGCTGTAACCGTTGCAGCTCCGGGGTCACCCAGGAGCTGCAACGGTTACAGCTGTTCATGCAACTATTAACCATGGCAGCTGGCCAGTAGGGCAGCATACCATCGCTCGATCCCGGTTGCCTGGAGCATTCTTGATCTCGCTCGTGCCTGACCAACCCTCTTCTTTTTGGGCCATCACGAACGTCCCATACTGGCGCCGCTACAGAAGCTCCCCTCATGAACGCAGCACAATAAAAGGAATGTGCGAGACTAGCACGAATGCTCTGCACTAACAAGACAAAAGCGAAAAGTTCAAATCTGTCCTTACAGTTATGCAAAGACAGATTTTAGCGAAAAGGAAAATATGGTGATCCCACGCACTGTGGGAATCGATGTAAGTGAAGTTTGTGCTGTTTCCTTTGATAGGCGATAATTAGCTGTGATGTAGACGGTGAATGTGCCATTTCTTCGGCGTTTAGTCATATACGAAAGTGGTGAGTTGATTTTAAATGTTAGCTTGCGTGTGCCACCGCTATTTGTCAGCGTAGTACATGGGACACAAAGGGAGACGTGTTTGCTTCAGGCGTCGTTGTGCGCTATTGTTCATAACCTCGAAGAGTGTTGAGCATTGCCATTCCCTCGCAGTGTTAAAATTTAATTGAATTTGGGCTATAGTACGTTTCAAAACTACCATCTGATCGTGAAACACGTCATAGTTGCGAACTAGATTAATTTGACACCCTCCTCGTGTTCTTTAACGTACAGCTAAATCTAAGTGCACTGGCGTTTTTGTATTTCGCTCCCGTCGACATGCGGCTGCTCCGTTCGGGATTGAACCCGCGACCTCGAGAATTGCCACAGCCGTCGAGCTACCACGGCAGGCACAAAATTGTTTATTTGATATGCGAACGTTTCCGTAGTGTCGCATATACCTTACGGTGTTTTAATGCGGCTTTGCGTCTCCACGCCCTGTGTCAGTTGTCCGCTTGACGAATTTGCACGTGGTTTATCTTTCAGAAATAGCAGAAGTGTAGCGTACCGTACGTTCAGCTTGCCCGCAAATGCTGCTTCCTTGCCTTCTCACGTAATCTTTTCCGTGTCTCGCCCTCTCCCGCTGTTTGATAACTGCAAAAGTGGCAAGGCCGTTGTTCATTCATTTCGTGACTGCGTCGGTTCTACCCAGTCTCCGCCTCCACTCCTTCCTCCCCTCTACAGTTCTATCCGCGTCCCCTCTGGACTTGCACGTTAGCTGAAAGATAAGCGCTGCAGTTCCTGCGATGCTTTTCAAGGGGGTAACAGATAAATACAGCTGTCAAGCGGCTAATGTTGCGATACCCAGGGGGTTTGATCCAGCGGGCAATGTGCACATGTGATGCAATGGAAAGGCCCAAACGAGTTTCCCGCGTCGACTTTCATCTCTACCACGCTCCCGCCACGTATATACGCGCTATGAGTCCCCCATCCGTGGCGTGCAAGAACACAGCAGTAGCAGCAGCAACAACAGCACAAAGATCGAAGGAAGAGGCAAAGAAAGCTTCGCTATTTACAATCTGGTGTGAGGCACAACAAAGTATAACAAGTATGTACGATCAAACGTGGGAGGCGCGGTAACGTCATTCAGACTGTCCGGTGCGCGGGACTTGTTTCGTGAAGGCGGCGCTGGCTATCGCGTGCGGATCGAGGTCGTTGTACGGTTTGGCAGGGACCGCTGTGAGGAGAATGCGAATGGTTTTGCAGATCCGTATAGCGGCGGTGCAGTTGCAAAAGCGCTACAGAAACCTCGAGAGAAGCTGCCTGTGCAGCATTTGTGAGCGTTTCAGCGTGTGTTTGGCTCGCATCGCTGAGGTGTAAGGTACAGGAGCATGGGTGGCGGTGAGACACAGGAGTGTTGTGGACTGCGCCCGGCGATACTGCACTCTTGCGAGTGACGTTTTTCAATACACGCCTACGTGCGGGTGGCTGACATCGAGCTCTCTGCATTGCGATGCGGGAAGGACGTTTGTTCCGTAGTACCACTGAAGCCTCTGTTCAAGACGGGGTCCTGTCTGCTGAAGTGAGGTGCATCCGCTTCCGTGGATGATGGGCGAAGGGGTGCAGCCACACCTTTTGCGTCACCGTGATAAGGGAGGATGCAGCATGGGAAACGCTGCAAGGACGCTTGTGTTGAGGTGTGTGAGTTAGAGTCTTGGCGCAGTGAAGGCGCTGGAGAGTGATAGCGCTGTGTCCGCGTCGTACTTCTGTCTCGTCCCTTTTCGTGCGCTGAAAACGTAAATGTTATGGAATACAAACATGCCCATACTTACGCTATTCCTGTTCTTCTAGTTCGGGGCTATGGAGAGCTGCGTCCCAACGCTCTTTTTTGTTTTTGTTTCTGCGTAGTGCGGAGCACCACCAGAGCACGTGTTCTAATTCTGCTACGCTACCGCATCGCGGGCACGTGTATGAAGCCAAGGTTTTGGGAAATATTTTTCTTATTAATAAGCTAATTGGGCTACGTCCCCGTCTGCAAGCGCCTCAGGGTGAGAGCTTGGGATCTGTTTAGCTTTATGTGCGGAGGCGGATATGGTCTTCCCCTTTACGCACACGAAAATAGTGTTTGCATGCATGTTTTTGTTTTGCGCTGGTAAAGCAGGGCACTGTTGCAAATATAGTGCCATATGCTCCGTTCATGCGACCTGCTGATATATGACACGCTGACCTCGTGTCGTGTGCTCTTCTCTGTGAACCCTCTTCAGTGACGTTCTTCTAGTGCGAACAGTGAATGTTAGTGTTGTTGGTTGCAGGTGGCCGCATCGACCATGCGCACCATACCACCCGCGCAGGCCTGGCTCTCGAGGAAATGCTTGAACTGGACCGAGCTGTGGATGACACTCTGGAGAAGTTCGGTGCCTCCGGTGACACGCTGGTCGTCGTGACGGCCGACCACTCACACACCTTCTCTTTTGGAGGAAGAAACACTCCGCGTGGAAAGAACATACTCGGTACGCCGACATTGTGCAAGCTTCGTCATGGGCAAACACTGGGTAGTGTTCACAAACATCACTATCAGAAATTTAGTAGACCGATCCAGGACTGCCGATACGACACTCTTGAAAACTGACCCTGTTCGTGCTTGCTGGTAAGCCTGGCAGTGTTTCCCGGTCGGCACTGTGATGCACCTATCTTAGGGTTTGCTTCAATACGTGCAACCATTGTTGCGTGTTTGATGCCTAACTAGTCTACTACCGGTTCGTCATATGGTAGCTTCAAATGAATTCCGCGTCACGAGACCCTACTTCCACTCTTGTACGTTGTCTACTTTCTCTCATTTGGGTCGTAAGTGTTAACGCTACCGTGTTCTTTACACTCGGCATGGGTACAGGGTGCTGTGCACGCCGCATCGTAGATCACGCAATTTTATTATTCTGCTCTGTTGTTAAGTCGTTTACACTGTCACATGGTCAGGACTGGGCCAATATTTATTTCGTGTATAGACACAGACGCGAGTTCACTGCCACAATTGAATTTGAACGTTAGACTGACCGTACAGTTGTTTCTGTGGCCTTCGTACAGGAGTCGCTGGCTTATCTGACGTCGACCAGCAGCCGTTCACCATGATTGCCTACGGTAACGGCCCGAGCGTCGCTGCTGACAGGAGCAACTTGACAGAACGCGAAACTTGTAAGTGTCTTGTCACCTTTTTTATTCCAGTTGGAGCGATCAGCATTAGACAGTACTATCCCGGATTATGCTCTTCATTATGCCCTTCCTGAAGGCTTATGTATTGTGGGATACTGCACATTATCACCATTACGCTTTTGAATACGGTCGTTTGTCCAGCCCATCTGACTCAGGTTTGCCTATACGTACGACTATTTCATTACTGGTACCCTGTTTGTCGTCGTTCATAAATCATATCCAAAACCAGCCGGGTGAGGGTGGGTTGAGGGTATGGAAATAAAAGTAACGAAAAGAGATGGGAAGGAGAATAGACAATAGGAAATGTCCTTTCTATCATCATCATCATCAGCCTGGTTACGCCCACTGCAGGGCAAAGGCCTCTCCCATACTTCTCCAACAACCCCGGTCATGTACTAATTGTGGCCATGCCGTCCCTGCAACCTTCTTTATCTCATCCGCCCACCTAACTTTCTGCCGCCCCCTGCTACGCTTCGTTTCCCTTGGGATCCAGTCCGTAACCCTTAATGACCATGGTTATCCTCCCTCCTTATTACATGTCCTGCCCATGCCCATTTCTTTTTCTTGATTTCAACTAAGATGTCATTAACTCGCGTTTGTTCCCTCACTCAATCTGCTCTTTTCTTATCCCTTAACGTTACACCTATCATTCTTCTTTCCATAGCTCGTTGCGTCGTCCTCAATTTGAGTAGAACCCTTTTCGTAAGCCTACAGGTTTCTGCCCCGTAGGTCCTCTCTATACTCACCTACAACTTTCTTTAGCAATGACGGAAAAGCTAGAGGGCCGGCGATTGCACACGTGTTACTGAGCCAAGCAGTCCGGCAGAGCTTGACAGTTCTTTCGGCTTTTAGATCAGATACTGAATTGGGGTAGCTTCCCCATGTGATGGTTTCGCATTGGTCCAAACGTGGAAGTGAAAAGCATGAACAGAAGTGCAGTTTAGCAGTCAGTTATATTTTTCCCGATTTTGGTGTTAGAAATAATTTGTTTTCTTCTGCGCAGCCCAAGCTTCCCCGAATGGAAATGGGGGCTTCTTTTCAGGAGCGCTCTTGTTTGTGCACGCGTTGCCTCCGTAGCTTTTCCTTCATCTATTCCTTCGCAGGAAGATAGATGAGCCTGAGTTCAGACTAGTCAAGTCTTAATATTGCAGAAGTAGCAACTGGAATATTGGCAGTCGATAATTCGTGAGCCGTTACAAAAATGGCTATAGTCTTCACGGTACTAAAACCTCAAGAGTAGTACGCCTATTTTCCTAAAGCATACCCTTTTTTGAATTCTATTTCCGTGCATTCTTGGAACTTTATCGGGTGAAGTTTTAGGAACTGCAGAACCAAGCATATACGCACAGGGCGTTTTGAAGAGCACGAAGAAAGGCGAAAATAAGCATGCCAATTTCTGCGACCTTGCAGAACCATAATACTGTTTATGCGATTTCCATCAAAGCAGAGTTTTCTGTAACCGAAAATTCGCGGCGTCACTCGCCACTTGTTATGGTCTCAGAGTGATTTTCTTCCTTTTTTTCTTGCAAAAAAAAAAGACAGGACTACTTGTGCACAATCCGTGAATGAGGTTTAATGGTGCAAGCCTTGAGTGAGCGCCATTGAGTTGTGCAGCGAGAATGCAAAATATGTCGGTATAACCAAGGTTGCAAAAGGACAGAGCGCGATATCAAGTTATGTGATGAGAACACAAAATTTTATTCAGATGTAAAAGATCGGCTTGCACAACGAGACATCCTAACGCTACAACTGTTGAGCTTCGCCCGCACTGAGTAAACGAGCTGGATGACGTTCGACGATCTTTGACGCTGCATGTAAATGCTGCGAATTGCATTCCGAAGCGGTCGTTGAGTGGTTTTTCTTTCGCTTCAAATAACTTTTACCTCTTCCGATTAATACCGGGATTCAACCAACTGCCACGGTAGAGTACGAGGAACGCTGGCTCACCGAGAAAGACTTTTCAGATGTAGTTGCCTTTGCTTGAATCCTTACGTGCGTTAGTTAATGTAAGCGACGTTCCACCGGCACGTAAGTAATACAATTTTCTGTAAATTTGTTACGTTATCAAGGTGGGAAATACCTTTTAACATATCTTAATTGAGATAAAGGCAGAAAATGTTTCCTGTAGGTAACTTTTGATGTGTGTATGCGATCCTTTATGTCCACTCTTTCAGTTCTGGACCGGCAAGACCTATGCATTCAGCTAACGCGCTCAGCTCGTGGGTACTCATTTTGTATCTACTTGAAGCATACTATATCGCAACCAGGTTTGTCTGTTACCGCGGACGCCAGTTTGTAATGTCAGGTTCTTGGGAGGATATCGTGAATGCAAGGGCAACCTTGGTGCGAATATTAGGATGTGCCTTTCGCAGACGAAATGCGATGTTTTCTCACTGCACTCTCGTAAGATGGAATAAGCTAAATCTACAGCACATGAAGCAGTCGTTATAGCACGTTGCACTACTTCGCCCATTAACGACGCGATAAGTCAGAGTCACAATTATGGTATAAACGCGGGTTCACCGAGAAAAAGTTTCGCCGGCCCAGATGTCGGGCTCGTTGCCGAGGATGCGGCCGTGGATGTACAGCAGGGTCCCTTGTCGACGCTGGCCTCAACGCGACGCTTGGTACTCGCGACCAGCGCGGTCGATGAACGGGTCCCAGCTGCATCCTCCGGGAGACGTCAGCAGGGCCGGATGCCGGATCAGCACTTAGGAACGGTTGGCGCACGGGTCGTAGCCACGCTGTTCGGGAAGCGTCGGTCGGGCCGGGGCGCAGGACCAGCGCTCAGCAACGGTCAGCGGTGCAGAGGTTGTGCGGTAGGCTCAAGTCCTCTCGCGTGACCGGGCAGTCGGCTCCATCGACCAGGCTCAGCTCGACCGTGGTCCGTGGACATCCCCGCAACAGTTCGCGATCCATTAGAATAGCAGGGATGCCTCCTGGCTCTGCTCACGCACGCTTTTCTTTTTTCCGCTCCACGAAGCGGCACCGCCTCCTTGTCGCCGGTCTTCCGAGACCCCGCAGCGCGTGCTCTGCGGCCTTGTGCCTCGCGCTTCGTTTCTTGCTTCTCCCTCTTCAGCTTTCCGCCACCTGTATGCTAGCCTCTCTTTTTCCGGGCTTGTTTCTCCCAGTCGTCGACACAACGTCTCAACACAAGTCTGACGTCGCGCACATCATATCACAGCATGAAGCTGCATAAAATTATACATTTTCTGTAAGTTATATAAGCTATATGTGTTACTGTCAAGCAGTCATCAGGCAGATAACGTCCTCTAAAACAGCTTTAGAAGGCAATCTTTGTTTTAGCGTAATTTTAATGCACCCCCATCACCAGGTCGTCGTGACGGGACAAAATTAGTCTGCTTCTGTTGACAATGTTGAACAAACAAATTTCACAATTCACGCTGTCACATCAACGCGTGTGAAATTAGAAAGGGACTTTAAGGGGCTGTGTGCAAGCGTAAAGGGTCTCCCGCATACATGTACAAAGTATCAAACGGAAATCTTCAGCCGTCTGCTTGCTTGCAACAACTAAAACGCATGCCACTCTCTCAAGCGTCGCTGTGAAATGTCCGACGGCAATTCGAAGATTTTCAACGGCTCTCTCTGTACATTACAAATTTGACATTACTTGGACGTAATTCCTGAGGCCAATATATTATTCGTACGAAGTGCCCGGCCAAGACGCCTGGTAAATCGAAAATGGCACACATTTTAGCAGATTTGCCTTTGACAGCGCTTTTTCTGTGTCTTGGTACTGTCCCTGTGTTTTGTTTTTTTATGCGGTAATCGGCGCGAAAAATATACCAACAACTGGAACCTTATATCCTTTGAAGTTACTTTAGTACCCTTGAAAGCATGGAACAAACCACTTAAGTAGCAGAAATTTGATCATTTGCTACGACAGCCGCAGGAGCGCTTACAGCTGTGAAATTTCATCACCGTGTTTTACCCAACACCGCCTTTACCCACCACAAGACTTCATCTTCGTACACCTGGCAGTTCATAAACCGCTGGGCACTCTACGAAGCTCCAAAGCACAATTGAAAGAAACATTTTCCCACACATCCCTTTAGCCGTGCCATACATTCCTTCCTATATCATCGGATTGCACTAGCTGCAATGTTTCTGCCGGAATAAATTTTCGTCAGCCTTAGAAGGCGTAGTTTTGCAGAGGGGGAAGGTCCTGCTCAACCAGTCTCACAATAAGCGTCGGTCAAAAGAAGCGACAAGAAAAAAAACTTGGACGGCGATTAAAGGTCTCGTTGAAGTCGATAAGGACAGACGCCTTCATGGGCGAGCTGGGTATTAGAGAGGAGTAAATGGACGGCATTATTTATTACAAGAGCCGCTCTGAAGCGGCAACGTTTGGTGTGGTTGAATTGCCTTGCAAATTTTTGTCCTCACTTATAATCATCATCATTTTAGTCAGCATCGTCACAATCATCATCGCCATCATCGCCATTATCATAGTCATCACATGCCCTGTGGCACGCAACCAGTGGCCCCAGTTTCCAAGTAGCTATTGCATCCCGAAACCCCTGCAACACATAGAAATCCTTCCAAGTGAATATGCGTCCCAAGCTCATTGGCTACGTTTGTAATTTGCAATATGAGCCGTAAATTGAAAAAAAAAAACTTAAAATTAAAAGTTAATTAGTGATCTTTTCTTAATCAGTGGAAGAGGCATTTTCATTTCTTGTGCGGCTAATGTCCGCCGCTTCAAGTAATCCAGTTCAAGCACTGCAACTACACTATCTGCTTCAGGCTCTTTAAAAAAAATCTCTACGGTTCGAAAAAAGTCGCACTTTCGCCCGAAAGGCGAAGCATCGATTGCGTAAGGAAATTAGTAGACAGCTATACGAAGTAAGGGCAATACATTCATGGGCTATGTAAAATTGGAAACATTAGCTTACTAACTGCATTAACAAGCATAGTGTCAGCACGCCTAAGCAAACATGAACACATCACATGACACTCGATTAGCGCGCACACTCGCTATCAAAACGCTGGTGTGAGCAAGCGCGGCAGCAGCAGCGACCGAAGTGACCTTCGGGCGATCTGTCGCTTCAGCGTATCAGCGGCGAGAACACAGCGTGCACAACGGTATTAGCCGTCTATAGATACCTTTTAAGACATGGCGCGCGCAACCTCGCACGGTTGTGCAAAGTACGCACTTGTTTGCGGAGTCGAAACCCTCCCTCCCGCGCTGCCTACCCGCTGTCCTCCATATATTGCACGCGATATTGAGCCGCGATCGCCAGTTCCCCTCGCGCCCTGACTTGCTGCCTGAGCACCACGCCGCCCCACTCCCTCTCTCCCGTCCCCCCTCACGCCTCAGCGGCGGAAGACGGCGCGTTTGCTCTCTGCTTTCTTCCTTCGCGCGTGGCAGATTCCGTCGCGTGCTTTCATTCGCACAAAACACCATACGACGCGCGGCGACGGTGTTAGCACCCTTGGACTTTACACTGAACATCACGGCGAAGAAGGCAATGGCAAATATGCGCATGGAGTTTTCATATGACCGATGTTTCAATAAAAAATAGACCGCGTATTTAGACCGCACTAGCTTTGGAAGCGGCTTTCGAAAGAAGCTAGAAACAGGTTAGAATCACACATACACGATACGGAAATGTGGTAACTCGCAAAGGAAGATATTGAAGGAAGAGTGCTCGAAATGGAGGAAATCAATTTTGAGGGTGGGCCGCCAAAATTTTCGGGATGGGCTTGATCGATTTTGAACGTGGATCAATTCAGTTTTCGGATTCGGAAAGTGAATTTTGGGGATGGGCCACCGAAATTTGGGGTGGGTCAAGACAAGTTCAGGAGTGGGTCAGGTCAGTCTTGAACGGGGCTCAAATCAATGTTCGAATTTGGCAAATAAATTTTGGAAGTGCGCGAAGTCGGTCTCGAAGGTTGGTTAACTCAATTTTCGGATTGGGCAAAGTCAATTTTGGGGGTGGGCCAAGTCAATTTTGGGAGTAGCTCAGGTTCGTTCTGAACGTGGGTGAACTCAATTTTCGAATTGGGCAAATTTTTCGGGTAGGGGCCATGGCGTCCATCGGACGTAACGTCACCTCTCGGTCATGTAGGTTTCCTTGCCGTTGGGTGGTTATGGCAGGACGCCCCCCAGATTTTCTGCTTCATGAGGAAACTAAAGCGTGTGTCCCTCATCAGCGTCAAATAATAGCAGCGTCAAAATAATCGCACTAACATCGTGTATGCATACAGCGCGAACGAGCACATCACGGGAAGGGGAAAAAATTCAGAAATGTGTCGAAGCTGGTTTTCGTACGGGTCATTGATCGCACGAAAAATACTTAACAGCTTCGCCGTGAATGCACTAGGAAAAAGGTTGTGGGGCAGCTATCACCCTGAAACAAAAGATGATATTTTTACAGAATATATGGACATGGCATGGTTGTGCAAAGTCCGCAGCAGCTGCGAAGCAACTCAGCATGACGGCGGTCAGACCTATGACGCAGAAGAGGGTGCTAAGACTCTCTGGGTCCGGAGAGGCCACCATTGGAATCTGAACCTGGCGACGTTTAACGCTAGAACGTTATCTAGTGAGCCGAGTCTAGCAGTGCTATTGGAGGAATTAGCGGGCAGTAAATGGGATATAATAGGGCTCAGGCCGGTTAGGAGGACAAAAGAAACATATACAGGGCTAAAAAGCGGGCACGTCCTGTACTACCGGGGCTTATCGGAGAGACCAGAACTAAGAGTCGGATTCCTGATTAATAAGGATATAGCTGGTAACATACAGGAATTCTATAGCATTACAGAGAGGGTTGCGGTTCTTGTTGAGAAACTTAAGAAGTACAAATTGAAGGTCGTGCAGGTCTACGCACCAACAACAAGTCATAATGACCAGGAAGTCGAAATCTTCCATGAAGACGTGGAATCGGCGATGGGTAAAGTCAAAACAAAATACACGATAGTGATGGGCAACTTCAATGCCAGGTTAGGCCAGAAGCAGGCTGGAGACAAGTCAGTGGGGGAATATCGCATAGGGTCTAGGAATATCAGGGTAAAGTTATTATTAGAGTTTGCAGAGCGCAATAATATGCGGATAATAAATACCTTCTTCCGCAAGCGTGATAGCCGAAAGTGGACGTGGAGGAACCCGATTGGCGAGGCTAGAAATGAAATAGACTTCATACTCAGCGCTAACCCTGGCATCATACAAGATGTGAGGGTGATCGGCAAGGTGAACTGCAGTGACCATAGGATGGTAAGAACTCGAATTAGCCTAGACTTGAGGCCGGAAGGGAACAAACTGGTACATAAGAAGCCGATCAATCAGTTAGCGGTAAGAGAAAAAATAGAGGAATTCCGGATCAAGCTGCAGAACAGGTATTCGGCTTTAACCCAAGAAGAGGTCCTTAGTGTTGAAGCAATGAACGATAATCTTACTGGCATCATTAAGAAGTGTGCAATAGAAGCCGGTGGTAACTTCCTTAGACAGGATACCAGCAAGCTATCGCAGGAGACGAACGATCTGATTAAGAAACGCCAATGTATGAAAGCCTTTAACCCTACAGCTAGAATAGAACTGGAAGATATATATCAAAACGTTTATTTAAAAGAAAAAAAATGCAGAAAGCGAGTGGGTGGAGCCCCTAGTCCAGGGCCCCACTGGCTTGAGCGGTCCGCCGTGCTTGGTCGAGGAGCGCTAGTTGCATCTCCCGATCCTCGCTGGCGAGCCAAGTCTCCCACTGCTCCCTTCCGGAAAGTTTGCCGGCTATTTTTGGTGTATTAATTTTGGGTGGCCTGTTCTGGCAGTCCCACGTAATGTGGGCGAGAGTTGGCCGGCCTCCGCACCAAGGACAGCGAAGAACTTTCGAAGTTAATCAACAAGCGTAACACAGCTGACATAAGGAAGCATGTTATGGATAGAATTGAACATGCTCTAAGGAACGGAGGAAGCCAAAGAGCAATGAAGAAGAAACTATGAATAGGCAAAAATCAGATGTATGCGTGAAGAGACAAAGCCGGCATTATCATGACTAATATCGATGAGAGAGTTCAAGTGGCTGAGGAGTTCTATAGAGATTTATACATTACCAGTGGCACCCACGACGATAATGGAAGAGGGAATAGTCTAGAGGAATTCGACATCCCACAAGTAACGCCGGAAGAAGTAAAGCCTTGGGAGCTATGCAAAGGGGGGAAGGCAGCTGGGGAGGATCAGGTAACAGCAGATTTGTTGAAGGATGGTGGGCAAATTGTTCTAGAGAAACTGGCCACCCTGTACACGCAATGCCTAGTCATCTCGAGCGTACGGGAATCTTAGAATTACGCCAACATAATCTTAATCCATAAGAAAAGAGACGCCAAAAATTTGAAAAATTATAGACCGCTCAGCTTACTGTCCGTTGGCTACAAAGTATTTACTAAGGTAATCGGAAATAGAATCAGGAGCACCTTAGACTTCTGTCAACCAAAGGACCAGGCAGGATTTTGTAAAGGATGCTGAACGATGCACCGTATTCACACTATCAATCAGGTGATAGAGAAATGTGCGGAATATAATTAACCCTTATATATAGCTTTTATTGATTATGAGAAAGCGTTTGATTCAGCCAAAACCTCAGCAGTCATGCAGGCATTACGGAATCAGGGTGTTGACGAGCCGTATGTAAAAATACTGAAAGATATCTATAGCGGCTCCACAGGCACCGTAGTCCTCCATGAAGAAAGCAACAAAATCCCAATAAACAAGGGCGTCAGGCAGGGAGATACGATCTCTGCAATGCTATTGACAGCGTGTTTACAGGAGGTATTCAGAGACTTGGATTGGGAAGAATTGGGGATAAGAGTTAATGGAGAATACCTTAGTAACTTGCGATTCACTGATGACATTGCCTTGCTTAGTAACTCAGGCGACCAATTGCAATGCATACTCGCTGACCTGGAGAGGCAAAGAAGAAGGGTGGCTTTAAAAATTAATCTTATCGTAAATTATTCATATCGTAAAAATTAATCTTATCGCAAACTGCTGTTCTCTGGAAGAGAACAGCAGTTTACGAAAAGTAGCGAGGCACTGGAAGTGGTAAGGGAATACATCTACTTAGGACAGGTAGTGACCGCGGATCCGGATCATGAAACTGAAATAATCAGAAGAATAAGAATGGGCTGGGGTGCGTTTGGCAGGCATTCTCAGATCATGAACAGCAGGGTGCCATTATCCCTTAAGAGAAAAGTGCATAACAGCTGTGTCTTACCAGTAGTCACCTCGGGGGCAGAAAGCTGAAGGATTACGACAAGGTTTCTACTTAAATTGAGGACGACGCAACGAGCTATGGAAAGAAGAATGATGGGTGTAACGTTAAGGGAAAAAAAAAGAGCAGATTGGGTGAGGAAACGAACGCGAGTTAATGACATCTTAGTTGAAATCAAGAAAAAGAAATGGGCATGGGCGGGACATGTAATCAGGAGGGAAGATAACCGATGGTCATTAAAGGTTACGGGCTGGATTCCAAGAGAAGGGAAGCGTAGCAGGGGGCGCCAGAAAGTTAGGTGAGCGGATGACATTAAGAAGTTTGCAGGCACAACGTGGCCACAACTAGCACATGACCGGGGTAGTGGAAGTGTGGGAGAGGCCTTTGCCCTGCAGTGGGCGTAGCCAGGCTTATGATGATGATGATATGTTATGGCTTTGTTTTTGTTGTTCTTTTGTGATGTAATTGATGTGCTGTGGTAATGGGTTGTGTACATGTGCTTACAGAGTATTTTGCCTATAGTATGCGCTTTTCGTGACAAAGTATTATTGCTTCTATCAAGGCATGATGCTATTACCGCTATCATTTTTGTCTCAGCATTACATGTGGCCTACCCACACTGTGGGTTGTTCATTCATTCATTCATTCATCCATTCATTCATTCATTCATTCATTCATTCATTCATTCATTCATTCATTCATTCATTCATATGCAACTAGGGAAGAATGATGACATGAAATGACCCTTAACTTCTTACGCAGGCAATGCAACAATGTGTATTACAGAGCTTTAAAAGGGGAAACTCTCATCCGCCCGGTTGAAGCACGTAGCTATAAAGTAAACTGTGTGGATTGATCAGAAAGAAAGCTTCGCCGAAAGAAACACACCCTCGCAATTTTTCCTTTTCATGAACCTTTTTCCACCTTGCGCGCTTCCGCGGCGCTGATTAGCTGTGTTAGAGCCGCGTTCACCCTCCGACAGAGTGAAATCCCGGCTTGTTGACATCTTGATCTCCCCACGTCTCTCTCTTTCAGCGTCAATGAACTACACGCAGCAGGCGGCGTTCCCCAAGCGGCTCGAGACACACGGCGGCGAGGATGTGGCTGTGTTCGCCATCGGACCCTGGGCGCACTTGTTCAGTGGGGTGCACGACCAGACATACATCCCCCATGCCATAGCGTACGCGGCCTGCATCGGTCAATTTCACGGCAGCAAGTGCCACACTGCGTCGCCGGAACTCAGGAGATGATGGACACTGCCTTCGAGGCGCGTGTGAAGGTGCACGACTTATGACCCACCTGCGGACCTCTAGCTAACGCCAACGAGGTGCACCGGTTTTATCGTGCTTCATTTTGTTGTCGCTGGACTGGCCAACACGTGAAGTGCAACGGCCGTTTGTTATGCGTGACGCCTAAATAAAAGCTTACCATATGTTATTCGAGTTCGCACTCCAATCTGCCGCTCCGTGGATCGAAAGCGCCGTTTGCAGCGCATTTCATACCTAGGAAAATGAAATGCGTAAGAAAGTGCTTTTATTTTCGTCGGTATTGTGTGATATGTTTTGTTTTTGTTTCCAAACAGTGGCTCCTACACACTATGGTGCTTTGGCCTAGAAGCAAGTGGTTTCAGAAGTGTTTTTGCTGCGATGTATATGGCTTATGGTTCCATATATTTTTCGTGTGCATCATAGACTTTCTCACTATAACACCTAGAGGAAAATCTGGTGCCACCACCTATGAGAGTTTCTGAAGGGGCGCTGTGCAGTCATGGAAATGACGGTATATGTGTCCGCGAGGCTTGAGTTGGCTGGTGTTGTAAGAGGTTTCGTCTAAAACGTGGATACGGCTATACAAATAACGCGTTCTTAAAGTAAAATCTTCATAAAATGTTTCCAATAACGCATATTGCATCTTTACTCACGTACAATGCATGAGCAAGCGAAGAAAATCAAGAACAAATGACAAACTGTTTCAAAGCGAGCGCGAATCTTGTCTGTCCTCCATCTTTAGCGGCCCACGCTGATACTTTTTATGTATCATATAGTTGTACATGCAATAACAAGTTCTCATAGTTAAACAAAACATGTTCTTGTGTAATAATAAAGCTAAAATAGCTTTTTACGTGCTGTTTTAGTAGAAAAAGAATCATTGTGACAGACGGAACGGTGCTTGCCAAGCGCGTCTTCAAGGTGTCCTGGCTCTCCGAGAACGATGCCCATCTGAAGTCACAATATACCGGCATTCCCATGCATACCACAGCGCAGCAGCGCCAGATTTCCCTCTAGGTAATTGTTGTAGCGGCGGGTGCCGCCCAAGTACACGAACTGCTAGGAAGCAAACAATCCTCCGTTTATTGCCACATACAGTCATATATATACACATAGCGACACTGGTACCTCTGGCGGCAGGTGATCCCCAAACCGGAACCAAAACCACATATACAACAGTAATATAGTGAGAAGCTCTATGGTATGCATCAACAAAAATTATCATAATCAGCAATGGCTCATACCCGCTTGGCAAGCGAAAATGCAATGTTTCCCGTGTCAGCAAAGAAGAAGACTGAATGGACGCCCTGCGAAGCGACGACCACCAGACCCAGCTCCGGGCCGTCCAGTGGGCTCACGAAAGGGCGGAGGCTCACGCGCTTCCCCTCCCAACGTGGTTGCGGCCCGCGACCGCTGCCGACCACTAAACCAAGAGTGGGTGGGGAGGCGTTCCTCAGGACCCAATGAAGTTGTTTTCTCCTCCTGCTCATCCTTCGTAACGCAGAGGTTAACAAGCACTATGCAAGGGGAAGCGAACAGCGCATATATTTATTGTTATCACGCATACAACCTACGGAACAGCGTATGATTCAGTAAAGAACAAGTTCGAAACAAGCACCTATCATAATCAGCAATGACTCATACCCCCCCCTCCCCCCTCCCCCGTAAGCAAGCAAAATATGCAGTGGTTCATTCCCTTCCGTAAGGCACAAGTGCTCAGCAAGCGCTCCACCAACAAGCACACCGCCAACATTCACAGTCTGCGTTCGCACTGCCCTCTCTGTGTCGGCTTCCCAAGCCCTTGCGTGTCTGCATTTCCTTGCGCTCTCCCGTGATAGTGCCTGGAATATACTCCCGTGGAGGCGGCGCCGTCGAAACCTCACGTGTGTCTAGTTTCCTCCGGTTCCTCGGGGCGGCGGTCCTGTCATCCACGTGAATGTATATAACAAAATCAAGGTGAATGATTTCGTACTTTTCGTTCAAAATTTGGTGCCCTGCATTTAACTGTTTCGCTGCTCATCTACATTCACAAAGTGGAATGGCTGATTATTTTTTCAATGAATTTTATAAACAAATTGAATCTTAGAACCTTGCAGTATGGCTGAGAGATTAAAATATATTGAGGGAACGAAAAGTAAGGTCAATTAATTTCTGAGATAAAGTGATTGAAACCAATAAATAATACGAAAGTAATGAGCAATATTGAATATTCTATAAGGTAGACTTTTTACTTCCCTAATAATGTTCTAAATTACAATAGTATGAATGCCAGCTACTTGGCGCGAATCCATTTATGAAAAACAGCGCGAAATAAACATGAACAAGAGAGAAACACAGCACAAAGGATGACTGCCAACTCCTTCGGATTATTGTGCTCATACACAAATATACCTTTGAAATAGGCTTTGTGGGGTGGGGAAATTATGCACATTCATCCACGCATGTGTCATGTGATTAACAGTGTTTGTCCTGTGTTCTTTCCTTGTCCGTGTTTATTTCGTGCCGTTTTTCACCAATGGATTCTAAATTACTGTATTGAAGTTTGTGGGGCTTTCCAAGGAAGACGCGCGAATGGGCAGAACGGCTCTTGAAATTAGTGACAGCTGAAATAGGTGAAATGTAAATTCTAACATTCTTCTTGTTCTTTAAAATTGCTTGTTTAAATATTAGTCCAAACCATATTATGTGTGTGCCTTGGGTTACAAGAAATGTCGACATACTCACTTTTTTATCGTGTCTACCCTATCTTCAAGCAATTTCGAGTGCATTTTCTGAAACGCCATGTAGAACAAATTTTGCTGCAAACGCAACTATTTAAGTCGAATCACATTAATCTGCAGCAAAACCGCTTACTTTCACCCTTAGTTCAAGTGCAATCAATCGAGCTCCGGTATTTCGGTCTTGTGTACGTCAGTCCGGTTTGCATTTCCAGCCATAAATTGTGCAGTGAAGCCTAACTACCAGCAAAATTATGCGATGTGGCTGCCAACTTCAATTTTCCTTTTCATTTTAAAGCAAAATTACTTCCTTTTACAACTTCCTGTAACTCCCGATTCATGTCCTTCACTATGAAGGCCGCTATATGAAAGGTTCTTACAGCGACAGCTGCGTTGTTGCTTTGACTGGTTAATATAAGTGAAACTCCTGAGTTTTCCAAGCTGGCGTGGTTTTGCGCAGTAGTTGCATGGATATGGTGCACAAGTGAAATTTTGTAGGATAATATGTAGAATTATTTAGGTTTTCGTATCCATAAATTTTTGGTACATACCTTCTGAACGTTCTACGTCTTTGTCACTGCTAGAAGCTTATTACAGAAATAAAACTGAACTAATAGTGCGGAAGTTGTTTTCCAATAAATGAAACAACTTTACACTTGGCGATGTCTGCCAACCATAATAACTTGTCTTGTGACAGTAAATCAAATACCAGATTTTTGACACATTTATTTTTCCCGCCCGGTTTGGAGATATTTGAACAAAATTGAGATGGCCCTCAAGTTTGTAAAAAAAGCTTTTTACCGCAAATATTTGTTGTGCCTTTTCTCTGTCGCACAGTATACATTATTCTTTTATAGGCTGTGTTTAAAGGTGCCGTCCGACGTCTCCCTCCAACTTTCTTTACGGGTACGTTAGACGGATCAATCCGCCACTGTATTGATGGAAGTATATCCGACGTTTCTGTTTGGTGTTGGCATGTTTCGCGCTGGAATACCTCGAGCATAAGCACACTGGACCACAGGTGCTGACTACGGGGGGGCTCCGGAGCTCGAGCACCCTCCGGAGTTCCCCCCCACCCCCCCACCCGGGCGATGCCGAAGCCCGTACGCCACCCCACCTCGCCCACACATGTAAAGTGCCATTACCAGAGCTTTGCCACGCGCATGATTTGATGCAAACCCATAAATATATACAGGGTGTCCCCATTAACTATCATGCACCAAGATTTTAAAAAAGAGCAATGCGTTACTCGAAGAAAACCTAGCGAATATTGTTTACAGTACAGTGAAGTAGCTGCCAGTAACTTTTTCGTTACTGACATTTAATGAGGTAATTGTAATCAATTATCTAATTCGAGACGTACTATCCTAATTATCAAAGTGTCAATGAGGCATTACAAAGCACAGCCAAAGGACATCTAACTTAGAACTGAGCTAGTTTGTAAGGATTCATTATGCAAAAAAGAGGTAAGGCGCGCAGACAGGACACAAGAGTAGAGAATTGGACAGCACGAGCGCCGACTATCAACTGAAGGGAGCTCTGAGGCGAAAAAAGAAAGAAGACCCAAACTCATCTTCGCAAGCTCAGGAATGGTATCCCCACGTGTCAGTCGGGTACATGTGCCGGTCTGATTGGCGGAAGTGCGTGCGTGAGTCAGCCTTCGATTACTTTACATAAGGAAGAGATAAGTGCCTTAGCAATTATCTCTCACGTAGGCCGGCACATGTACCCGACTGACAAGGCATGATACCATTCCTGAGCTTGCGCAGATGAGTTTTGTGTCTTCTTTCTTTTTTCGCCTTAGTGCTCCCTTCAGTATAGTCGGCGTTCGTGTTATCCACTTCTTTACTCTTGTGTCCTGTCTGCAGGCCTCACCTCTTTTCTGCATAATGGACATCTGACTGCGGCATTTTCAGCGGCGTACTGATTGCGTACTAATCTTTCTCGACTGATAAATAAACCCCGCAAAATATCGAGAATAATACGTGCTGTGCTCCCACCCGCAACATAAACAACGCCCTGGAACAGGCTCCCTCTGAATTAGTCAGAATGAAATAAAGGAAATAACGAAAAACATCATGACCAAGCTAGTGCCTTATCGGCGGCGCCCAACCTGAAGCAACGCGTCGCGTATGGTGTTAGTTGGAAACAAGCTGTGGTAGTTGTCTGATCGTAAATAAAGTGTACGCATGGTAACTCTTTTCTTTCTTTTGGGGGGGGGGGGGGGGGGTGCCAAACTTATCATTACAAAAGCGAATTGGCAACGTCAGTGCAAAGGCACGAAGGAGCGTTTTGTTTCGTCCTAGTCGCCATATCTTTCTCTAATGAGTAGAAGGCAAACATGATCCTCGCTTTGGGATCTGCAAATGGCAACTAGATGAAGGCCGCAAATATACAGGGTGTTTCAGCGAACACTTTCAAAAGTCTCTAAAGGTTGTCTATGGCAGATATCACCATTCTATTTTATGAGCTGGTCTACTCGAAGCGGTGAACAGCACTTTCACAAAAAATTGAGATGCAAAATTGACTAATTAATAAAAATTTATCAAGTAAGATTCTAACTAAATACAGTATGGCCAATATTGCAATTTACTAATTAAAGCCGTAGAGGATCCACTGGGAACGAATTTTAAAGATGACACCAGTTTCCAGATATAAATTCCCGAACTTCGCGGAGAAATGCATTGACAGTCCTGTAAATTTGTTCACAAAACTTCGTCTCATGCACTGAAGCACACAAGAACTGGAACCCCAATGCATTTGCCAATGCGAAGTACACTGCTAGAATTTGTAAACGGCAATATGGGTCATAAGATAATTCGCTAAAAGGTTGATGAGTGAGTGCTTGTTAATTAGTCGATTTCGCATTTACATTTATTGTCCAAGTAGGGTCCGCCGCTTCGAGTAGACCAGCTCATAAATTAGAATTGAGCTATCTGCCACAGGCAACCCTTAAACTACTTTGGAAGTGTTCGCTGAAACACCCTGTATATATTGTTAGATCTGGAGGACGATCCCAATTGCTGTCCCCCAGATTTTGGACCTTACCGTTGGATGCGGAAGTTCGTCGAGGTTGAGGAGGACTTTGAGACGAAAACTGGAGCTTTATTTACATTATTTACAGTGAGAGTATAAAGCAAATAACAGTCATAAAGTCATTACGGGCCGGCAGCAACTTGGACGCTGCGGCCCGTGGCAAGAAGCTCGAAAGAGATGAAGGAATGCTCTTTGCTTCTCCCGGTCTCTGGCTTTTTAACATCTTCGGTGTCTCGAAGTGCCATACCGTTCGGCCAATCGGCGAGCCCACTCAGGTGGCGTCATTTGCAGCCAATGGTAGGCGCCCGTGCGAATGTAAGTCACACCCGACGCAGAGGGTCGCTCCATTGTCTCCACCTGTCCGAAGGACTACTCTGCGGTATTGCCTTCCTGGTCTGCAACTGCCGTCACAAAGGCGGATGGGGGGCTTGCTGCCAGGGCTTCACAGTGCATTACAGCCGTCTTGCCTCGCGGCTTGCAAGCGCACAGCATGGCAGGCGGTTTGTTCTCGAGCGACTTTTCAGAGCCGCAAAGCAGCTTTGCTCGGGACCCCCATTACCTGGAACAGGGCCAGGCTCCCACTACACTTTCGGGAAAAGTCAAGCAGTGGGACAACAGCTCCATATGCGGCGCACGAGGTGGGGGACGCCAACTTGTTTGGACGTGCCGCTCCTCGAGAACGTGGTAGATGTGCTTGTGCGTTCCTTAATTAGGTGTGACGCGATTAGATTTGGTCTGGTGAACTCGTAGGAGGCTCAGGGAAAGGTCTCGTATTTAACAATATCAGTCACGGAAGTGTGCTGGTAGGCCAAACGCATCGACTTTCATAAAAATATATGAAAACATGAGACAATATTTTTTTTAATATATAGGGTTTTACGTGCCAAAACCACTTTCTGATTATGAGGCACGCCGTAGTGGAGGACTCCGGAAATTTAGACCACCTGGGGTTCATTAACGTGCACCTAAATCTAAATACACGGGTGTTTTCGCATTTCGCCCCCATCGAAATGCGGCCGCCGTGGCCGGGATTTGATCCCGCGACCTCGTGCTCAGCAGCCTAACACCATAGCCACTGAGCAACCACGGCGGGTGAAAACATGAGACAAACCAGCAGCTTTAAGAAACAGTGGCGGAGGAGTCCATCTTTGAGTTCCAGCCTACGCACGGATGTTCTGTCATTTATGGCCTCAAACCCTCATGCTAGCGTGCGCGGCGTGGCCGCCCAGGTAGCAATTTCCAAGTTATCCGTTTGGAAGATTCTACATGACGGCCTTTCACCCGTACTACCTTAACCAGCACCAACGCTTAGAAGATAGTGACCTGTACAATCTTCTAGATTACTCGAATTGGGTCCTCACAAAAGCCGATGAGTCACGGACTTATTGAGCGACATCATGCGCACAGATGTAGCCAATCTTTTCAGAAACCCTTAGGTAAATTTGCACAATGCACACTAGTGGTAAAGCGCCATCGGCACAGTAGCAGTCGTCGCTCATTGTGTGGTTCATAATTTATGCTGTTGCTATAATCGGTCCCATCTTCTTCGATCACACAGTGAAATGGTCAGCGTTACGTGAACGAAATCCTTGAAGGAGTGGGGGATGAGTTTCTCAGCGAAGTCCCACTGCCACGTCTTCCACTTCTATGGTGTCAGCAAGATGGAGCACCAGTACACAGCAGCAGCCGGGCACGAAACTGACTATTTATGCGACTTTTCATGGTCAAATAAATTTGGAATGAATGCAGTGGCCAGCTAACTCACCTGACCTCTCTCCACTCGATTTCTTTCTTCGGGGTCATGTGACAGATCATGCTCACATGATCGAGACGGACGTCATATTAGGTCAAGGCAAGGATAACGGATGTCTGCAGTAGAATTCCGTCGTCGGTCATCAAGAAAGCCACTGAGGATGGGATAAAACGGAAACAGTACTGCGTAGCTGCAAAAGTAGAACTACATTCGAACACGTCATCTAGGCTTGTGTGCAACAGAGCTTATGAGTTCATGGATGATAAAGCCACACTGAGATCTGGTGTTTCATTTTCTTTCATATATATATATATATATATTGTAAGGAAGAAGAAGTGCGCCGTGCAGAGCTCCGCAGCCGGATCGCCAATGCCTCTGAAGTGGGGCTTGGGCTAGACGCTGTTCCTGGTTTTGCACCGGCTAAGCCTACGCTGTTGCGTCTTCTTGTCCACGTCCTTCGTGTCGTCCACAGCCGTGTCGGACTTCTTTGCCATAATTGGTGGAGGTGCGGGGTATATGGATGTCGTCAGTGAGGGACAACTTGGTGCAGGAAAGCGAAACGGCATCAGATATGGCATTGCCAAGCGAAGAGAAGGCGACTTCTGCATGGGAGCAGTCAATAACAGCTTGGTGACGGGAGAGAAAGTCCCAACCTAAAATAATATCGTGGGAACAGTGGAGAAGAACGACGAACTCGACTGTGTAGACCACTCCTTGAATTTCAAGTCTGGCAGTGCACGCAGCCACCGGCTGGACGTGCTCTGCTGTGGCTGTGCGGAGTAAAGGACCGAAGAAAGGCGTCGTGACTTTTCGTATTGAGCGGCATAGTTTTTCGGCAATTACAGATATGGCGGCACCTGTGTCAATGAGGGCAAGCACAGAGACTCCTTCAACAGCGACATCAATAACGTTGGGCGGCGAAAGAAGAGGGCTTGAGCGTTGTGACGATGACGCAGTTCTTGCCTCGGGAACTGCGCCACTCAGTTTTCCGTGTCAGCGGTAGAGGGACGTCGACGCATCGGGGAGAGCGAGCGACGACGAAGAGAAGGAAAACGGCGGTCGGAAACTGGGCGAAGGCTTGGGCGGGGAAGGGGTAAATCGCGGTCTGGAGCGTAAGACGACGGACAGTCGTACGCGGCTGTGCGTGGGTCATCACGTGGATGAAGTGGACGGCGGCGGCACAGGCGTGCAACGTGCCCGGGAATACCACACGAATAGCAGATGGGCCGATTGTCCGGTGTGCGCCAGGGATTAATCACTCGATGGGCTGGAGGTCGTGGCGGCGTGGGCGTAAAAACAGGGCTAGGCATCGGAGGCGAAGCCTGGAAGGTCGGTGGTCGTGGTCGTGGTCGTGCGACGGCGTCGGCGTAAGTCAATGGGGCGGTGAGTTGAGGCGCCCGTTCCAGAGGAAGGACCTCGGACACTTGTTCTTCTATAACGTGTCGTAGGGTTGGGCTAAGGGACGAACTTGACTCTGGTGGGTTGGAGATCAGGGAGAGCTGGCGAGCAACTTCTTCCCGGACGAAAGCCTTGATTTGCGAGAGGAGGGTGGCATCTGGAAAAGGGGAGGTCAAGCCGGACAACGATTCCTGATGGGGAACAGGACGGCGAGTGAGGAGGCGTTGACGGCGGAGCTCGTCATAGCTTTGGCACAGTTCGATAACTTGTGCAACAGTAGATGGGCTCTTTGAAATGAGCATCTGAAACGCGTCCTCGTCAATGCCCTTCATGATATGCTTGATTTTATTGCCCTCAGTCATGCATGCATCGACGCGTTTACAGAGATCGATGACATCTTCGATGTAGCTGGCAAAGTTCTCACCAGGCTGCTGAGAGCGCGACTGCAGGCGCTGTTCGGCACGAAGCTTTTGCACAGCAGGGCGGCCGAAGACCTCGCTGAACTTTGTCTTGAACACCGTCCAGCTTGGAACTTCGCTTTCGTGGTTCCGAAACCACAAGTGGGCAATTCCGGTGAGGTAGAAAGGGACGGTGGTCAATTTCGTGATGTCATCCCATTTGTTGTTCCAACTGACGCGTTCGTATGATGAGAGCCAGTCATCAACGTCATGGTCGTCAGTGCCGCTAAAGATAGGAGGGTCCCGCTGGCGGAACGTGCCGGGGCATACGGTAGACTGGGGAGCAGGTGGTGGTAAGCTCGTGGCGCTTTCGGTGGTCATGATGGCAGGGAGAGTCCGGCTGTGCAATTCCAGGATTGCAGGAGACCCAGCAAACCTCCACCAATTGTGTAGGACTTCTTTGCCATAATATATATATATATATATATATATATATATATATATATATATATATATATATATATGTGCATTTTGCAGGCATCCTGATTTCCCATTGGGCTCATATAGAAGTGGTGTATTTACTTTCGTGGACGCATCGGTTTTGCCTTTTCTCTACACGATGGTCGCTTCCAGGTTAGTTTATTTCGCTTTTATTTTTGACAGCAACCTGTTCTTGCAGTACGTATGCACTTTCATGAAAAATAAGATGGTCACTTTAATTTGGCTTTGGCCCGCAGCAAGTTTCTGGCGAGAATTATGCCTTCACGCGCACTCTTTCGATGCGCTGCGAGCAAAGCCGGGATTTCGAAACATTCTATGCATATTACATTGCTTTAAGCATTTCGTGCGTAGTCAGAGCGACCTTCGGTCGCGTTATAAAGGGACTTTTGTTATCAATGTGATCCGTCGGCCTTAACAGACGGGTAATAAGTGTGACGTAGAAATGAGAGGAAGGAATAGCAGCAAAGCCGCGAAACCTGCTATTGGTGCTCATTCCGTACTATAATCAAGGTGATGCGCTATCTCTTTGGGTTTGCTACAGGCAGTGCAGTTACTTTCAATCAGCTCATTTGAGGGAAATGCTTCATGGATGCGGGTGGGAGTGCTCTCACGTGGTATTTTTAATACTTCCTGAGGTTTTTTCGCTAGTCGGAAACAATTGTACGCAGTTATTAATACGTCGCTGAAAACAACGCAGTTAGATGTCATTTGGGGTGCATGCAAATGCCTCATCGACACTTCGAAAATTAGAACAGTACTGCTCGAGGTAGATAATTAATTGCAATTTTCGAATTAAATCTGAGTAACGAAAGAATTACTGACGGCTACTCCACTGTACTAGAAACAATATGCACTAGGTTTCTTTCGAGCGACGCAACTGCTCTTCTTTTACCTCTTGGTGCATGATATTTGGGGAACGCTGTATAATACACCAAGTAACCGAAATGAGGCCAAGCCGGATTCACTCAAAACCAGAATAAACAGCAGTAATGCGAAGCAGCGCTTATACTCGGACCCACCGAAAAAAAAAAAAAACGAGAGAGAGAGAAAGAGAGAGTGCAGTTTTGTCAAAAAAGTGAAGCAGTATTAGTGATAGCCAAGTATGCTACAATTACAGGAAGGAAGATTGCACTACCGAGGAGACTGAGGCTGTGAAATTGAACTGTATCCATCGATGAGCTATTGCCAATACCCATAAAGCACCGTCACTTCAGCGCTCAATTCTTCGAAGACACACACACACACACACACACACACACACACACACACACACACACACACACACACACACACACATATATATATATATATATATATATATATATATGGGGATTGGGTTCGGAAATCTGGTCGCCCTCCCACCCGGAAGCTGAAAACTCTCCGCCTATGCAACGGGTGAAAGCACGTTTTCCGCGCGTCAAAGCTTATTCCGCATGTGTTGTAGTGCAGCTTGTCGGTGCCGATCCACGTCGGCGTGCTGTTATCATAATTGCCGCGTCTTCTTCGACAGCGGTCCTGCGCGCATTCACAGCAAGAAAAACACATTTCATTCGGTGCCCCTCGACACGGTGCTCTGACAACGTGTGCTTGTCGCAAACAGAACAGTGCTTCAATTACTCGTCGCAATCGATCATCAACAACAACCCAACAGTCAACTCTTCTAGATTCACTAAGTGATTTGTGGAAATCCGTTCGTGTTGCAGTATTTCACAATTACGAAGATGTCGAAACCGAAGCTGCAATCCACAAATTAACAGGCTCGTCAACTATCGAAAAACGGTAGCGCACCAGTTGAGCCCGCTGACCACTCTTCAATCCGTTTTCGTTCCTGAACAGGTGCGCGTGATCTTCGTCGTACCGTTTGCTTTGGCACTCAAAGCATTTCCTTCTCTTGTCGCTTCTTCGCGAGAGCGCCATCGAGAAAGATGTACAGGTGAAGAGCGGGCACTCCCGTAGGGCCCTGCGGCCCAGCTACTGCACTGCTGCCAGTGCCCCGAGCGGCTGGTCAGAACGCTAATTCCGAGATTTTGTACATGTGGTTTAGTTCTATTTTGGTTTCCATAGCAATGCTTTCAATTATGGTTAAGCTTTGGCTGCTAATATGTCCAACTACGACGTCTATAGTGCAGCGCAAGAGCTTTATTCTTTTATTTTTAGGCATTCTGCATATATGTTAGACGTATTAAACTGGCGAATCGCAACCATTTTACTGGAGAAGCCACCAATCTTCTCAAAGAAACTTAGCAAAGCGTGACTGACTCGCACAGATTGAAAACTAATGTTTGCATAGGGAATTGAACACAAAATCCTGAATCACACATTTCTAAAGCACACAGAAAGACACAGACTACAAGAAGAATGTTTTAGCCATGACAAGCAACGCGTCAAGTAAAAGTGGCCTGCAGCGTGCATATACAGCCAGTCAAAAGCATCCTTCGCAAAACGATCTCAAATGAGCATTACACTGCTCGAGGCCGCGCCAAATGAAACGTTTGTGTGATGGTACGGTTGAGCCACAGACAACAAATTCTGCGCTCCAAATCGAAGGTTTTGCGAGTGACTTTTGGAAACTTAAGCGTTAGAAGTTATGCATATGCTCTACTGGTAAAGACTCATGCAAAAACGGGTGGGTGCACTGTAAATGGCTAAAACGACTCAGATTGTATTCTACACATGTAAAATACGCTCACCCAGTATAACAAATGTCTTACTAACACTGCTCTTAACCAAAGAAACAGCAATATTATCCCTTCATAGAAAAGGAAACACCTTACCGCACGAGCCAGGCGACGTGTAGAAAATCGCCGTGGGGCCGACGTAACCAGCGGCACATCACCGGCACAGCATCAGCGTCTCTATGGAAACTGGGTGCATGGATGTAACCTCGTATACATATGATAAGCTGTCAACCTTTGAGATAAAGTGGAAGGGGACATCGCGACGCCGCATGGCAGGTGGTCAGACCCTTGCCTGCTCGGCCGCGAAACGACTCCAACGTCCACTCTTTCGTAGGTATGCCTCTCTATGACTGCAACTTATGTAACCATAATGTTTACCGGGGCACTCTATTGGTTAACGCTATGCACGAAGGCTAGCGTTCTAGTAGGAACGTGACCTCTTGCATGGGCCGATCCCGGAGGTAGTGCACAGTAGCGCAGAAAAAAAAAGAACTACATCATTTTCAGGTTTCTGTTATTGTTTCGCACTTTTATTATTTCAGTCTGAGGTTATTTAAAACAAAAGCCACGCGCTGTCCGTGCTTTGTTTCATGGGTGGTCATTCTCAAAATTCCGAGCAATAACTTTGTTAAGAATGTAATACAAGGTAGGAGTAACATTAGTGATAGAATGGTGCTGCAATATCACTCGCGTATATACCGCATGTCGTCTTGAAAGGCATGGCGTGTACATATACCTAAATATATACGGAAATTTTCTCTCACTGACAATGCCACCAACGCCGGTACGTGATTTTCTGAGACACGTGGACCTTAACGCTTTCACCGTAAAACAGCTGCTTAGGGAGGAGCACTGGATATATTCTTCAGTACTTTGTACCAGATGGAGTCCAGCGGACGTGTACGCTGTATGGAAAAGTGCTGAAGTATTAGGATGAGCGTTTGCGGCATGTATATTGGCTTTCTAATGTTAAGACCTAAAGAAGAAAATACGATGATTTTGTAACAATTAATGCTGACAAGTGTAAAGTCACGAGACATATGAGCTCCAACAGAGTGCCTGTGGTGGAACTGGCCACTCGACTACAGGCCTACGTTGACACACGAAATGCTGGTTTAATAAATGGTAGTAATCTGGAAGTGTCTGTCTCTTGAATTTTTGGGATGTCGGCGTCGCTGTACATTCTTGGGGGGCTCCTTATACCAACTCTATTGTATTTAAACTAATTATTAATAAAACAGTGCATTATTATTACTTTCTTTCTTGGGTGAGCTTTCCTTAGCGTTTCACCACTGTTTCAAGGTCATCACTTAGCTCAAGACCCACCTGCATGTATTTCAAGTATCCAGAATGTCGTCACGGGTTCAATATCAAAAGAGCGTTATCTAATCAGATTGCACGCGTGAGGCGTATACTGGCGTATTCATTCTCGATCACATTTGAGCGAGCGCGATGGTGCTCCAATGTCATCCTTATCATCATCATGATCATCATCAGCAGCAGCCTGGCTATGCCCAATGCAAGGCAAATGCCTCTCCCATACTTCAACTACCCGGGTCATGTGCTAATTGTGGCCATGTTGTCACTGCAAACTTCTTAATCTCATCCACCCACGTAACTTTCTACCGCCGCCTGCTACGCTTTCCTTCTTTTGGAATCCAGTCCTTAACGCTTAATCACAATAGGTCATCTCGGCAGAACTAACGGTCCTGCGTCGAGCATAGGAATTCATTGATTATGAAACACCTATAAAATGGGCTGTGTTCTGCGATTCAAAACCGGCATTACAGTGCACGACGTCTGTTCTCCGACCAATTGACATACGAAATCACGAAACTTTACCATCAAGTCCAACGAAACGGTCACAAGGTTGTCTTTCATTGGGTACCTGCCTATTGTGGAATCAGTGGCAGTGATTCCGCCGTTAAAGCTGCTCGCACAGCACATCAAGCCGAGCACAGCGTTCCAATTCCTCTTTCGAGGACAGACGCCGCGAGGGTGCTTCGACACCCGGCACGCAGTCTTACACTGACCGAGTGGATCTCGCCGAACTTACGACTTACACGACTGCATCGACTAAACCCCTCCCGGCTACTCCGACCTCCACTCGGACTTCCTCGACGTGAAGCTACGCTTCTTTGTCGCCTTTGGTTAGCAGTTGCCTTCACAGACACGTACTCTACGTTAATTGCAGTGACTGACAGTGCAGCATGCGAGGTCTGTGGCACCGAAGAAAACATCGGCCACCTGCTGTGCCACTGTCCACGATACACCCCATAGAGACAAGAACTTCCCGAAGATTTCCAAAAAGTGGACAATCGGCCGCTTTCTATGCAGGTGCTGCTGGAACACCGCCCCGATCGCCCGTCGGCCCATAAAGCGGTGAAGGCGCTTTTGCGCTTCTTAAGGACGACGGGCTTGTGCGACCATCTGTGACTATTAATGCAATTTCTGTAAGACCACACATGTCAGCGAACTAACCGCAATTTCCTCCTTTCCTTCCCTCCGCTCTCTCCCTGTTATCCTTGTTTTCCCCCTTTCGCATTCCCCCGGTGTAGTGTAGCCAACCGGACCTTATTCTGGTTAACCTCCCTGCCTTCTGCTTATCTCTTTCCCTCCCTCCCTCCTCATTACATGCCCTGCCCATGCCCATTTATTTTCTTTATTTCAACCAAGATGTCGCTAACACTCGTTTGTTCCCTCACCCCATCTGCTCTCTTCTCATCCCCCTTAACGTTACACCCATCATTCTTCTTTCCATAGCTCGTTGCGTCGTCCTCCATTCCCAATGTATGGTGCTCCAATGTACGACCATTCAAATCTGATGTACCGATGGCTTGATCCGTACATCATATTCCGACGAAGAACGACATTGCGTGCAGCCATTGTTGTGGTTTAGGTGTATTTTTTTTCTTCAACGATAGCTCGCCGAACACCGAGTTAGATTCTTGACTCTCTTTTGGAACTGCCTTGCTCTGCACATCACTGCAACGTGACAGTGCAGGCGTGGTACATTTTCATTGTGTGAATACTGAAAAATGGAGTGATTTTTGTTGCACCTGCCTTTAGAGCTTTTACGGAGTAATTTATTATTACCAACTGACTGTTTAATCTAAGAGGTTATAAATGACAGCAACCCAGATACTAGCAGGGTGTCTAAAGAACAGATAAAATTTGAATGCTCATTAGTCTGCTTTCACCTGATGGCAAGGAAGGAGAAAGAGCGAGAGAGAGAGACAGAATCAACTTTTATACTGAGCCCTTAGTAAAGGTTGGTGCGCGCTGGCACCAGATGGGGTGGAACCTTCTTCTCAGGTCCCATATGCGTCCAGCAATTCCTGGCCCCTAGCTGCCAGCGCGAGCTGGGTCGATAGGTTGGGGCTGGACAAGGTCTCCTATTTCTTGGGGGGTTGGGGCTGGGGAGGGTAGGGGGTAGGGATGGTGGGGGGTTTTTGAGCTTAGTGCACTCTGCAAGGATGTGTGCTAGAGTGCCTTTTGATCGTTTGCAAAACCGGCATAAAGTGTCGTGCTCTGTTGGGAACATCTTGAGCAAGAGCACGGGATGCGCTAGCGACCCCGCTTGCGTGCGTCGCACGATCGTTTGCTGCATTCGGCTGAGTTGCGGATGCGGACGGGGAAGCCTACATCTGCCGCTTCTGTACATTTGCGGGATTTCTTTGTAACTTGTCATGGGGTGCAGCAGCTCTGGCTCGCCCTCGACCCGGATTGACAGTTTTCGGGCATAGTGGTTGACGAGTGCTTTGCCTTCCACTTGCGAGTGAGCCGAGATCCACACAAGCTCAACGGCCCATCCCGGTGATTTGCATTTGCTGAGGATCGCTAGTGCAGCGGGGGAGATGTTCCCCTTGCGGTAGCTTGCGTAGGCGGTCTGGCAGTCTGTAACCACGGTCCTCACTCCCGGTTGTGCGAGTGCGAGGGCTACGGCCACTTCTGCTTCGGCTGTATTCGTCGTCCGTTTCGTCACGCCTGTGACCAGCTTATCGATGGTGGTGACTGTATCAGAATGGGCTATCGCGCATGTGCGCCGATATCGTTTGCCACTTCTTTCCCTGGCTCTCCTTTCCCTCGCTGCCTACGCAAGTACATAAGCGTATGAATAAACGTCCAGTTCGTCATTCTTTGCTCAGCAAGAAGTCGCCTTGGTCCATTACTTCAAACACGATACATGGTGTCAGAAGTGTTTGTCACGTCGGCAGAATGGACGCCGTGAACCCCCCGGAGCCGTTGCAGCTTTTCGGAAACTTGAGAAGAAACTGGCTAGTGTTCAAGCAGAAGTTGCAACTCTACATCACAGCGACGTCGTAAGACAAGCCAAGGAAGGAAGCTGTAAAAGCGGCAATACTTCTCAGCACCGCAGGTGACGATGCCTTGGACGTGTACAACAGCTTCGTGTTTGCCGAAGGTGAGGACAAAGAAGATTATCAAACTTTGGTCAGGAAGTTTGAAGAGTACTGTCTCCCCGAAGGAAATGAGGTTTATGAAAGGCACGTTTTCCGCCTTCGAGTGCAGGACGAGGCAGAACCATTTGAAAGCTTTTTGCGGGATCTCAAGAAGCAAGCGAAACTCTGCAACTTTGGAGAGCTTGAACCATCCATGATAAGGGACCAAGTGGTCTTAGGCATCAACGACAAAAAGCTCAGGCAGAGGTTACTTGGCGAGAAGGACCTTAGCTTGCAGAAAGCTGACCAAATGTGCAAAGCAGCCGAAGTTTCTGCGCTGCAAAATGCATCATGGTCGAAGGAAAGGCTGCAAGTAGAGTACACGAGAGAAACTGAACGAGACAGGAAAAAGCAATATCGATGCCGTCAATGCGGAAGAATTCATGCGCCAGAAGAATGTCCAGCTCGCGGAAAGTTTTGCTACGCATGCAAGAAAAAGAACCACTTCGCGGCATATTGCAGAAGACGCCAGATAAACCAAGTCGACGAAGCACAAAAGGCCGATGATAACTTCGATATCCTGAATATCGGCGTGTGCGGCATAACTGCTGGCGCGGGAGCAGATTGGACAGTTCGCGGCAAGATAGCCGGTCAAGAACTGCGATTTAAAGTAGACACTGGCTCGCAAGCCAACCTACTACCTCTGTCTGTGTTCAGGCGTGCCAATCGAGCAATGGAGCCAAGAAAAAGCACTGCAGTTTTAACGGCATATAACGGAAGCATTATCAAGCATGTGGGAGTCTCAACAGAAGTCCTGAGCATAAACGGCCGAGAACGTGACGTTACATTTTTTATTGTGAAGAAAGGTCGCCATGCCATCATTGGTCTCAAGGCATGTCGCGAATTCGGACTGATTCAAACAGTGAATGCAGTAGACTCAAGCGAAGAAGGCGCTCCCCAGCTGGCTTTTCTACACCCATTTCGCGGAACCAGCTGCGTAAAGCGACTGTACAAAATGGTACTGCGACGGGATGCCGTTCCAGTGGTGCAGCCTGCCCGAAGGGTACCGTTGGCGATGAAGGAACAGCTTCGCGAAGAACTGAACCGCATGGAAGGGGCCTCTATCATTGCGAAAGTGGACGAGCCTACCGACTGGGTAAGCCCTTTAGTTGTAGTAAGAAAAAAGGACGGCCGGCTTCGCATATGTTTAGATCCAAGGGCCATAAACAAAAGTATAATGCGGGAACATTACCCGATGCCATCCCGGGAAGACATTGAAAGTGAAATATCGGGCGCAAAGTACTTTTCTCGGCTTGACGCAAACGCTGGCTTCCATCAGATACCATTGGACGATGCTACGTCGCGCGTGTGCACTTTCGCAACGCCCTTTGGGCGCTACAGGTTTTTAAGGCTGCCGTTTGGAATCTCTTCAGCGAGCGAGGTCTTCCAGAAGACATTAACAGAAATATTCGAAGACCTGACAAGAGTACGCATATACACTGACGACATTCTGGTCTGGGGTGACTCGACAGAGCAGCATAATGAAAGGCTTCGAGCCGTACTAAAGCGAGCGGAGCAAGCTGGGCTGACGTTTAATGAAAAGAAATGTGTATTTTGTGTGACACAGGTGACATTTCTTGGTGACGTGATCAGCAAAAACGGTGTCCGTTTTTGCTGAATTGAGAGCATACACGCCATGCCACCTCCGAAGGATAAGCAGGCGGTTCGAAGAATGTTGAGCGTCGTGAATTACTTTCGCAAATATGTACCCTCACTCAGTGAAAAGACGTCATTACTTCGTGGCCTTATGAAGGAAAGCGTGGTGTTTGAATGGACATCAGCGCACGCGCAGGAATGGGCTCAGATTTGCGAAGCACTGATACACCCACCGCTTCTAGCACTCTTCCATTCAAAGAAAGAAACGAAGGTAACGGCAGATGCCTCGGGAACCGGCATTGGTGCCGCCTTATTGCAAAAGCACGGAAACGACTGGCGTCCAGTCACGTACGCATCGCGGGTTCTGAGCGAGAGTGAAACGCGGTATGCTCAAATCGAAAAGGAGGCGCTAGCTATAGTTTTTGCGTGCAAAAAGTTTCATCAGTTTGTGTATGGCCGCAGGATCCTGATCGAAACTGATCACAGGCCGCTGATTGCTATCGCTCAAAAAAGTGTTGTGGACATGCCACCAAGGCTGCAGCGATTTTTCATCCGTCTCTTCAAATATGATTATGTCTTGCAATTCATCCCTGGGAAAGACTTGCTGCTCGCAGATATGCTGTCCCGTGCTGCCACGCTGCCTGGGTGCGCTGAAGAAATGGAAGACGTGGATATCCACGCAGTTCAAGTGGTCTCGAGCTTTGTAAGCACAAGAACAAAGCAACGACTGGAAGAAGAAACTCGGACGGATCCGTATTTAAGCAGCGTTATAAAACAACAAGGCAGTGGGGGAATATGGCATAGGCACTAGAAATACCAGGGGGGAGTTATTAGTAGAGTTTGCGGAACAGAATAATATGAGGATAATGAATACTTTCTTCCGCAAGCGGGATAGCCGAAAGTGGACGTGGAGGAGCCCGAACGGCGAGACTAGAAATGAAATAGACTTCATACTCTGCGCTAACCCTGGCATCATACAGGATGTGGACGTGCTCGGCAAGGTGCGCTGCAGTGACCACAGGATGGTAAGAACTCGAATTAGCCTAGACCTGAGAAGGGAACGGAAGAAACTGGTACATAAGAAGCCGATCAATGAGTTAGCGGTAAGAGGGAAAATAGAGGAATTCCAGATCAAGCTACAGAACAGGTATTCAGCTTTAACTCAGGAAGAGGACCTTAGTGTTGAAGCAATGAACGACAATCTTGTCGGCATCATTAAGGAGTGTGCAATGGAAGTCGGTGGTAACTCCGTTAGGCAGGATACCAGTAAACTATCGCAGGAGACGAAAGATCTGATCAAGAAACGCCAGGGTATGAAAGCCTCTAACCCTACAGCTAGAATAGAACTGGCAGAACTTTCGAAGTTAATCAACAAGCGTAAGACAGCTGACATAAGGAAGTATAATATGGATAGAATTGAACATGCTCTCAGGAATGGAGGAAGCCTAAAAACAGTGAAGAAGAAACTAGGAATTGGCAAGAATCAGATGTATGCGTTAAGAGACAAAGCCGGCAATATCATTACTAATATGGATGAGATAGTTCAAGTGGCTGAGGAGTTCTATAGAGATCTATACAGTACCAGTGGCACCCAGGACGGTAATGGAACAGAAAATAGTCTAGAGGAATTCAAAATCCCACAGGTAACGCCGGAAGAAGTAAAGAAAGCCTTGGGAGATATGAAAAGGGGGAAGGCAGCTGGGGAGGATCAGGTAACAGCAGATTTGTTGAAGGATGGTGGGCAGATTGTTCTAGAGAAACTGGCCACCCTGTATACGCAATGCCTCATAACGTCGAGCGTACCGGAATCTTGGAAAAACGCTAACATAATCCTAATCCATAAGAAAGGGGACGCCAAAGACCTGAAAAATTATAGACCGATCAGCTTACTGTCCGTTGCCTACAAACTATTTACTAAGGTAATTGCAAATAGAATCAGGAACACCTTAGACTTCTGTCAAGCAAAGGACCAGGCAGGATTCCGTAAAGGCTACTCAACAATAGATCATATTCACACTATCAATCAGGTGATAGAGAAATGTGCGGAATATAATCAACCCTTATATATAGCTTTCATTGATTACGAGAAAGCATTTGATTCTGTCGAAACCTCAGCAGTCATGGAGGCATTACGGAATCAGGGTGTAGACGAGCCGTATGTAAAAATACTGAAAGATATCTATAGCGGCTCCACAGCCACCGTAGTCCTCCATAAAGAAAGCAACAAAATCCCAATAAAGAAAGGCGTCAGGCAGGGCGATACGATCTCTCCAATGCTATTCACAGCGTGTTTACAGGAGGTATTCAGAGACCTGGATTGGGAAGAAATGGGGATAAGAGTAAATGGAGAATACCTTAGTAACTTGCGATTCGCTGATGATATTGCCTTGCTTAGTAACTCAGGGGACCAACTGCAATGTATGCTCACTGACCTGGAGAGGCAAAGCAGAAGAGTGGGTCTAAAAATTAATCTGCAGAAAACTAAAGTAATGTTTAACAGTCTGGGAAGAGAACAGCAGTTTACGGTAGGTAGTGAGGCACTGGAATTGGTAAGGGAATACATCTACTTAGGGCAGATAGTGACTGCGGATCCGGATCATGAGACTGAAATAATCAGAAGAATAAGAATGGGCTGGGGTGCGTTTGGCAGACATTCTCAGATCATGAACAGCAGATTGCCATTATCCCTCAAGAGGAAAGTTTATAACAGCTGTGTCTTACCAGTACTCACGTACGGGGCAGAAACCTGGAGGCTTACGAAAAGGGTTCTACTTAAATTGAGGACGACGCAACGAGCTATGGAAAGAAGAATGATAGGTGTAACGTTAAGGGATAAGAAAAGAGCAGATTGGGTGAGGGAACAAACGCGAGTTAATGACATCTTAGTTGAAATCAAGAAAAAGAAATGGGCATGGGCAGGACATGTAATGAGGAGGGAAGATAACCGATGGTCATTAAGGGTTACGGACTGGATTCCAAGGGAAGGGAAGCGTAGCAGGGGACGGCAGAAAGTTAGGTGGGCGGATGAGATTAAGAAGTTTGCAGGGACGGCATGGCCACAATTAGTACATGACCGGGGTTGTTGGAGAAATATGGGAGAGGCCTTTGCCCTGCAGTGGGCGTAACCAGGCTGATGATGATGATGATGATGATAAAACAACTAAACACAGGTGCGACCATTCAAGGGGAACTTAAGCCGTTCAGATCTGAGTTGGTGGCAGTGGATGGCATACTGCTAAAAGGAAGCAAGATTGTCATACCAAAAGCCATGAGGGCCGAAATTCTGCGGCGGATACAGGAGGGTCACTTGGGACAGAACAAATGCAAGGCCAGGGCACGTAGGCTAGTTTTTTGGCCAGGACTCAGCAGTGATATTGAGAACCTGGTACGAACGTGCCATGTGTGTCAGAAATACGCCTACAGCCAACCGAGTGAGCCCCTGCTGCTACGGCCTATACCGGAACGACCATGGCACCGTGTCAGAATTGACCTGTTCCAATACGCAGGGCACTCGTACGTGGTAGTGTATGACGACCACTCGAACTTCCCAGAGGTTGAAAGGTTGGTGGGCACAACAGCGACGGAAACCATTTCTAAGATATCTGCCATATTCTCTCGCTATGGCATTCCTGCGCAAGTCTGCACTGACAACGGGCCGCAGTTCGCTTCAAGTGACTTCGCTGCTTTCGCAAGACGGTACGACTTCGAACATATAACATCCAACCCTAATTTTCCGCGCTCAAATGGCCTAGCCGAAAAAGGGGTACAGATTGTCAAAAGAATTCTTAAGAAAGCTACGGAGGGCCGTGAGGATTTCTGGTTGGGTCTTTTGGCTTATCGATCGTCTCCCTTAGAAGATGGACGGTCTCCCGGAGAGTTGCTGCAAGGTCGTCGTCTTCGGACAACTGTTCCCAAATTCAACACTGATGGGGGATACCCTGTATCAAAACAACAGCAATCATTGCGGGGCAAGCCGCTATCGCCTCTTGAAGCAGGAAACGTCGTTAGGATAAAAAATGGGAACTGGTGACGCAAAGCAACGGTGCTTAAAGAAGCAGCGCCACGTTCGTATATGGTCCAAACTGAGAACCACCAACAGCTGAGGCGCAATCGACAACATTTGCGGCGAACAGACGAGCACTGCGCAAGCGTGAACGACTACGAGAGTAGCCGGGAAGACACTGAGCCGGAACCGCATAACGTATTACAACCGATCGAAGCTTTTGAACCGGTAAACGACGCAGGTGACACTGCGGCAGCCGACAGCTGCTCAAGCCGGCAAATGACCGGGGTTCCTGACTCAGCCGGGCAACAAGACACACCGGGAAACCCATCTGCACTGCCAACAATTCGTCGGTCAATCAGATCCCGGAGGGAGCCGAAGCGTCTTTGCTACGACGAAAACTTTCGTCAAGTCTGCTAGCTTAATTGTTTTTCTTTTTGTGTGTGTGTGTTTGTTTGTGTGAAGACAAGCAAGTCTCCCAAATTGTATGAAGAAAAGATGTATCAGAATGGGCTATCGCGCATGTGCGCCGATATCGTTTGCCACTTCTTTCCCTGGCTCTCCTTTCCCTCGCTGCCTACGCGTAAGTACATAAGCGTATGAATAAACGACCAGTTGGTCATTCTTTGCTCAGCAACAAGTCGCCTCGGTCCGTTACTTCAAACACGATACAGTGACGATCGCCGTTGCTCTGGTTCCGTGCTTGGGAGGCGAGGCGTCCGCGTAGAGGACCTCGGTGTCCTCTTTCAGCTGTACAGCCAGTGCCTTGGCCCACGCAGAGCGTCTCTCGTCGTTCCTGCCCGACTGCATGTTCCGGGGGAGGGGCTTCGTCTTAATAATGTCTCTCCACGTTGTGGGGAGCGGCTCTGTTGTCGGTTGCTGTTCAAGTTGCCATCCTATCTTGCGTAGGACGGCCCGACCGGGCTCTGTCTGGCTCCGCCTTACTCTCTGGTGGGATAGGCGTACTTCCACCAGCTCTTCCACCGTGTTGTGGGCACCCATTTCCAGCAGCTTCAGCGTTGACGAGTAGACTCGGATGCCCATGGTGAGTTTGACTGCTTTCCTTATAGTCGTGTTCAGCGTCTCGCGGTTCAGATTCGCAAGCTGCAGGTACGGAGCGGAGTACGTTACGCGTGACACGACGAATGCCTGCACCAGGCGCAGTGCGTCTTCTTCTTTGATTCCTCTGTTCCGGTTAGTGACTCTCCGGATCATGCTCAGGAGCTGTTCTGATGTGGTCTTGATTTTGTTAACGGCTGCCTGCGCCGTGCCGTCGCTGCGTACTAGCAGGCCCAGTATCCGGATCTGCTGCGTTGGCTTGATCTCTGTGCCGTCGATGGTGATAATTATGTTCGGCGGCAGCTCTTTCTTTGATCTTCCGGGCTGTACCATCAGCAGCTCCGATTTTTGTGGAGCGCAGCTCAGGCCGCAGGTCGTGGCATTCTCATGGACGGTCGTTGCCACTCTCTGCAGGGTTTCCTCCGCCCAGGCATCGGATCCCGCGCGGTTCGTCCACACCGTCGTATCGTCGGCATAGACGCGCGGTCTACGTCCTCGATCTGATTGAGTACTTCGGGCAGGGGCAGGAGTGCCCGGTCGAAAAGCAGAGGTGACAGAACCAACGCCTGTGGAGTGCACCTGTCGCCGAGCTCTACAGGCTCTGATTGTTCCTTTCCTACCCGGATAGTTGCCGTTCTATTGGTTAGGAAATCTTTAATATAGCCGTAGATCTTGCGGCCACACCCCGTCTTGCGCAGGTTCTCGAGCACGCTGGCGTGGGACACGTCGTCGAAGGCCCCCTTGAGGTCCAAAGCCAGTATACCCCGGGGCGCATGCCTCATTGCTCTTTTAATCACTAGTTCCTGTAATTGGATCAGGACGTCTTGGGTGCTCAGGTGCTGGCGGAATCCATATATGGTCGCCGGCATCTGATTCGTCTCGTCCAGCTGTGCGTGAAGTCTTTTGAGAACCATGCGTTCTATGGCCTTGCCCATACAGGACGTGAGCGAGATCGGGCGCGTGTTCTCGATCGTCAGAGGTTTGCCGGGTTTAGGTATGAACAGTACCTTGGCCTCTTTCCATTCTACGGGCAACTTCGAGCTTTCTTAGGTTCTGTTGATGTGAACCAGGAGCTCGCGTGCCGCCGCATCAGTCATGTTATTGAGCAGCTTGTATGTAATGGCGTCCGTTCCGGGTGCGCTCGTATTATTACTTTCGTCTATGGCTGTTAATAACTCCGTGATAGTGAACAGTTCATCCAATGCCGGATTTTCCGGTCCCCCGTAATCCTCCGGTATCGGAAATCGCCCTCTCTCCGTCTTGAGGTAGATCGCCTTGAGGTCTTCAATGAGCATTTGGCCATTGCCATCGTAAGCGTTCAGAACTTTGCTGAGGTTGCGGTTGATTGAGGTCTTGCTGCTCAACGGGTCGATCAGGTGTCTGAGCAGGCACCAGGTCTTGCCCGCCGACAGCTTTCCCTGCAGCCCGTCGCACGTACTCATTCAGTTCTCTCGGCACAGCTTGGTTGCGTATTCAGCGATCTGTTTGTTGAGGAGCGCGATGCGTTTGACGAGCTTCTTGTTTCGACGTTGACGCTTCCATCTTGGCGTGAGCGATTGCTGTGCCGCCCACATGTGTGCTAGCTTAGCGTCGACGAAGGGTGTATGCATCGTTGTCACTACTTTTTGAGAAAATCTGTCGAGCGCGATCTTTTGTTCTCGCGCCCATTCAGCGTACATTTGATGTATGCCCTCCTCCGCGTTTTCTCCGGAGGTCTCATTTTATTCGTTTGTGTGCTAGCGCATTCGGTCCCAGTCGGTGATCCGGGCTTTGCCGAGGACAGCCCGCAACCTTGGTCCCTTGATCGTTACACTTATGATGCTGTGGTCAGAGCCCAGGTCTACGTCTTCGTTCCGCCAAGCCACTTCTAGGGAGCCCGCCGTCCATGACAGGTCTGGGGTGGTGTCCCTGTTGAGGCTGTTTCCCTTTCGGGTGGCGACGCCTGGTTCATTAAGGAGCGCCATTTCTTGGTCCTCCATTGCCTTTGCTAGAGCCTTGCCTCGTTCAGATTGGTATTTGTAACCTCCATGTAGTGTGAGGGGCGTTGAAGTCGCCTAGGACCAGGAGCGGCCTGTTCCCCGCCATTCTCTTTGCCTGGCTCACTGTTGTTTCAAAGTCGTACGCCTTTGTGACGGCCTGCAGCATGCGCTCATCACAAACAGGTTTCCGGCACTGCCAATCGCCCTTGTGTGAACCTCAACCAGCGTGTGTTCGCAGCCCTTTTGCGCCGTGAGGTGCAGGGTGGCTGCTATGTTAGTGCGCAACAGTAACGCCATCCCGCCTTCCGTCGGATCCGTGTAGGTCATGTAACCCGGGAGTCTGGGTCTGCCGTGTGTCTCTTGCAACGCGATCATATCCGGTTTCTGGTCGAGCGCATCTATGTGAAGTTGTAACTCGGCTTCCTTCGTGCAGATGCCCCTGCAATTCCACTGGTAAATGATCGTTGTTTCACCCCCGTGGATTCGCTTTTTACTGTTCGCCATCTTCGTGATCTTCCTTTGACGTTTTGATGCGACCGCGCCAGTGCGCGATCGATTCCTTGACTTTTGTGGCGCGTTCTTTCCTTAGCGCTGCGAGCTTGTTCTTCACGGTTATCGTCGCTGTCTTCGCCGCCAGTCGTTCGTGCCTGACTGACAGGATCTTTATTTGACCCTCGAAGACCTCTAGCCTGGCATTCATATTGCCGAGGTTCTCCTTGGTTTGATTGGTGGCTGCGAGTACCGCTGCAAGTTTGCCCTCTTGCAGCGGTTGCTGTTGTTGATGTGACGTCTGCGGTGCCGCTGCTGCCATCTCGCAGTCAGCGGTGGTTTCAGCGTCCATCGCTTCTTGAACATTCAATGCTTGTTGCATGGGCTGCGCCTCTCCTCTCCGCTTTTGGCGGCGCGAAGGGGGGGTCCCTTCGCGGCACCTTGCGTTTCTCGTTGGCGTCCTCGGGCACCGTGCTCATTTTGGTTATTTTAGTCCCTAAGCTGCCGCTAGTTAGCACATCTATTTTACTCATGAGTGCTCTGATCTGTACGTTCTGTTCCTGAATCTAGGCGTTTTGCCTTTCGATTAGTCTATTTAAGTTCTGTACATTCGCCGCACTCTTGGCGTGTTGCGGTGTTTTGGTTAGAGGGGGGAGGTGGGGTAGGGTTGAGGGGTGGAAACTCACTGTCGTTCCCTAGAGCGACGGAAGACCTGCCGGTCCAGCCCACCTTTTTCTCTGCGAGCATCCCTCGTTGAGCACAATGCGTGGGCGGGCTAGTTGGCGCGAATACATGAATACTTTGTTTAGCGGGATCTCGATCGTCGGCGGCTTTGGTGGCTGCCCTTCAGGGCCGGCGTTCTCGAACGGCTCCGCGAAGAGGTGCTGCATTGGGGTCGCCCTGCAGGACGTCTTTCCTCTTGGCTGCTGTCGTCGTTGGTCCGGCGCCGCTCCCAGCGCTGGCGCCGCAACACGTACGACGTCTTAAATTTTGCCTTACAGGCCCGGTCGGCGGTGAGATGCTTGCTGCCGCACAGGCCACACTTGGGCTGGCACGCATGCTCTTTGTCCGGGTTGGCGATGCCGCACCCCCGGCAGATCCGATTTTGGGGATTGGGGCAGACGTCCATTCGGTGTCCGACGCGGCCGCACTGGTAGCAGACGTCGATCACCTTGCGGTGCAGTTAGCATTGAACGAGCAGGTTTCCGTAACGCACGTAATTGGGAACCTTTGGTCCCTCGAAGGCGATCACCACGGACCTGGTCTTGCCAATCCGTTTCGCCTGCAACGCCATCGGGTTGTGCTTGTGCACCACTAGGTCTTGAATTTCTTCGGTGGTGTCCTCTAACGGGATGCCCCGTATCACTCCTTTAACGGATCCGTGAGGCGCCGATTCGTAAGCGCTCACCTCGTGGAACGTTCCTCGAATGTCGATGTGTTTCACCATGGCGTACTTGTCGGCGTGCTCCCTCTTCGAGGTACTCACGACGATTATGTTCTGTTGACGGTTTGGACAAATAATATCTTCTCTTGCGGCAATTGCATCGACTTGGGCCGCCCCAGTAATGGCTCGGCTGATTTCGACGCGGGCCACAATGTTCACTTTAAGCCCGCCGCGTGGCAGCATTACAATCTTCACGTCTTCGCGCAGGAGGTCTGGCATTCTCGCGCCTTTGAGCAGCTTGCCCTTGTTTACTCGTTTCATCTTGTGACGAAGGCTCTTGTCGGTGGTGCCATCGATGTCATCGCCACGTCTATTGCTGACGCCGAAGCCGCAAGGAAGGATATTACAATAAAAATAGTCTTATGATTTTGATTATGATTATGATTACGATTATTATGATTACGAGTCGATCCTCAAACAAGTGTCTAACCTGAACCTGGGGCAGAGGGCCTACAACTACGTGAGGGACTTTCTGAACGATCTCAAAGCCACCCTGATGGTTGGCGACCTCGAGTCCGAAGAACGAACTCAGGGAAGTGCAGGTATCCCCCAGGGCTCAGTTATATTTCCGCTCCTTTTCAACTTAGTCATGCTGGGTCTCCCCAGCAAACTGCGGGAAACCGAAGGAATCCACGACGCTATATACGCAGACGATTTAACGATTTGGATGGACCGCGGCAGTGACGGCCAAATTGAACACGCACTACAAATGGCCATTAACAAAGTCGAAGAGTACCTCCAAGGAACGGGCCTCAAATGCTCCCCGAGCAAGTCCGAACTGCTCCTTTATCGGCCCCCGCGCAGAGGCATGCCACCAAAGAGCTACACAAGACCACGGGAGTACGAGGAAATCGGCCTGTACACCCAAGACGGAAACGCAATCCCTAAAGGAAACAAGACCAGCATCCTCGGAATGATCATTGAGGCCAATGGAGCTAACGGTGAAACCTTGAGGAAGATCGAAGGCAGTCACCAGCGCCACGAGACTCATAAAGAGAATAACCAGTAGACATGCGGGCATGAAGGAAGAAAACGTGCTTCGCCTGATCCACTCTTTCGTTGTCAGCCACATTGCCTACGTAGCCGGCTACCACAACTGGTACGTCGCGGAAAAGAACAAGATCAACACGCTCATAAGGAAAACGTACAAGATAGCACTGGGCCTCCCGGAATCGACGAGCACCGAGCTCCTGGCTCAGCTGGGCATATACAACATCCTGGAAGAAATAGCCGAAGCACAACGCATCTCGCAGCTCGAACGCCTGTCGACCACCACGACGGGAAGGTACAATATGAACACGCTCGGCATAACGTGCCACAACCAGCACGGCCAGAAAATGCAAATCCCACACAAAATCAGAGACATCATTACGGAGGTGGTTACATCCCAAGAAACTAGCACCCCGATTACAACCGAGGTAGAAGAAAGGCAAGAGCCGAGGCTCTGCTCCGTTCATTCGGCAGAGAGAGAAACGCGCGCTTTGTTGATGCAGCCGAATATCTGTACGGCCATAAATACACCGCAATAGTCATAGATGCAGAGTCCAAAATCAGAACCCCATGCAGTGTATACACCAAACACTCGGACATAGCGGAGAAAGTAGCGATTGCGCTGGCCCTCACAGAACAGGAATGCGAAGTCGTAATAAGTGACTCGCAAACGGCAGTAAAGAAGTACGCCAAAGAACGAATTTCCAAGAAAGTCTGTCCATTCTGGCCAGAGCGGGCAGATCCAAAACCGTGAGCTCGAGGATCATATGGTTCCCCGCGCACGTCACCACGGAAGGCGACGCGCTCCCGAACCTAAACGAGACGGCGCACCGGACGCCGCGAGACATGACCCGCCGCGCCGAATAGGGCAACGTCTCTCGCACGATAGCGCACGCTTTTCGAGCAGAACGGGACAGGCTCACCAGACACAACGACATAACCAGTGCATACTTGAACGCCAGAAGGATATACCCACCCGCGACTCCCAAATTGAACAGGAGACCGGCCGTCGCCTGGAGACAACTCCAGACAAACACCTTCCGTAATCCATTCCGTCTGAAACGTATCTTCCCAGATAAGCATAAGGACCACATGTGCAAACTGTGCCAGGAAGGACCAGGAAGGACCAGCAACACTCAAACATCATGCTGTGGGAGTGCAATGTAGTTATAGGAGGGATGGAAGTTGCTGCGGAGACCCTGTCGTTGAAGTGGGCCGCCGCTTTGCTCAGCTCAGACCTCGGAATCCAGACGAGGGCAGTCGAGCAAGCCCGTGAGGCGGCGTTGAGCCAGGGCCTTGACGTTCCCCCGTGGGAGACCTGAGCCCTGATCGCGTTAAACCTTGCCGGACGTACAAGAAAGTTGTATCTATCCATCCATCCATATGGTAATGAAAAGCCTATCCACTTGAAAACGCTTCATCTGAGTTCCTCTTTGCAAGCTCATACACACTTGAAGGTGGTTCGTATCGCATCCCTTTGACGTATGTCCAACCGTCGAACAAAGTGCTATTCCGAATTTTCCATTTCGGGCAGGCATGTTACCCTCCTGCCTTTCACTACGGTTCACAACCACGAAAAAGACGAAAGTTCATCAATAGCGTTCTTAGTTCAAACCATCGAGCTGCCGTGACTCACCTCGCGTCCATCGCTGTCATTCAGGCTTGGATACGAAAATGCCGATTTTCAATCGACGCATCCCGAATCCAAAAAGAGCTTCCCGTGACCAGCGCAGCTCGGTTTCTTTCATTTCGTTCTGCGTCCTGCGAGAGATAAGGCAGGCTTCCAAAAAAGGAAAGCTCAACATCATAAGGAAAAGGACAGAGAATGGAAGAGAGAAAGGCAAGGAGGTTAACTAACCCTGGACAAGCCCGATTGGCTACCCTACACATGGGGAGGGAAATATTTAATAGTGTGACGCAGCAGTAATCACGGCGTTTATTCCGCGTCAAAAGATTAGGCGAACCGACCACGCCCACAGCACGGAGCACACACGAGAACCAGCCCCACAAGCGATGATGAAGAAGAACCCCATATGAACCCCATATGATGATGATCGTGTACAGATGACAGAATATAGCTTATAAATTCCCACACTAATGTCCCCTCGCACGAGAGCGGCTATCCTGGCCGCAATTCAAAGGGGCGGTGAACGTCTCGTGAAAGGCTTCATACGGGAAACGTGGACAATTTCAGCGGCGCGGCAGCGGCGGTCATTTGGAATAATAACTGGTTCCACGCGATAGTTCACTGGAGAAGTCTGCTCCAAGACTCTGTAGGGGCCGATGAAGCGAAGCTGAAACTTGTCACACAAGCCAGGAGTACGAACTGGTGTCCGGAGAAGCACTTCCTCGCCAGGGCGGAAGCACACGACGCGATGAGAGGCATCGTAATGCTGCTTGCGGTCCTGTTGCCGTGCTTCGGTGTTGATGCGGGCGAGCTGGCGACAACGCAGAATGCGGGACACATATTCTTCGCAGGAGGAAGGACATTGATGGACAGTTGGCGCGAAGAAAGAGACGTCAAGACAGGTAGAGGGCGAACGACCATAGACAAGGTAGTATGGCGAGTAACCGGTCGTGCGTTGAACGGCGGTATTATATGCAAAGGTCACGAATGGTAAAATTGCGTCCCAGTTTCTGTGATCCGGGTCAATGTACATGGCTAACATGTCAGACAGCGTGCGATGAAATCGCTCTGTGAGGCCGTTGGTTTGCGGATGGTAACTGGAGGTAGTCTTGTGGGTGGTTCCGGAGGCTCTGAGTACTTCGTCTAGTAGTTGCGAGAGGAATGCTTTTCCACGGTCGCTCAGGAGGACGCGAGGAGCACCGTGACGCAGTATTAAGGATTGAAGTATGAAAGCAGCAACTTCAGAGGCCGAGGCAGAACTCACACAAGTTGTTTTGGCGTAGCGTGTCAAGTGATCAACGGCTGTCACAATCCATCGTTTACCGGTGAGAGTCACAGGAAGAGGGCCATATAGGTCAACTCCAACGACCTCAAATGGTTGCGACGGACAAGGAACCGGTTGCAGTTGTCCGCTTGGAGCTGATGTAGGGAGTTTTCGACGCTGACATAGAGCGCAGGAAGCGACATACCTCGCTACACTGGCGGACAATCCAGGCCAGTAGAAGCGCCCTTTGATGCGGTCATAGGTTTTCTGGAAACCAAGGTGACCAGCAGTCATGTCGTCGTGAGAGGCCTGCAGGACATGAGCACGTAGACAGCGTGGCAGGACAGGAACCCAGCGTTGACCGTCAGGGTGATAGACAAGACGGTATAGGACGCGGTTTTCAATCTTAAATTGCGTCAGCTGCCGACGAAGGCGGGCGTTAGGCGGGCGCGAAGCTCCTTGAAGGTGGTCTATGATGCGCCGACAGTAAGAGTCGGCAAGTTGATGAAATTGGAAGGATTTGTTGTCGTGTGGAGGCATCTCGTCGACAGTGGCCAACAATAAAGCATCTGAGGAGGGATCGAGCGAAAGCTTGTCACGGATGGTAGTTGGAGCTCCATTGCATGGTGTCGTAGGAAGCGGACAGCGAGAAAGCGCGTCTGCATCTTGGTGTTTTTTCCCGCACTTGTAGGTAATGGTAAAGTCGTATTCTTGCAAACGAAGAATCCACCGACCAAGTCGTCCAGACAAGGTCTTCAGCGTCGAAAGCCAGCATAATGCATGATGGTCTGTAACGATCGTAAAGTGGCGGCCGTGAAGATAAGGTCGAAACTTCTGCACAGACCAAATGATAGCTAGACATTCCTGCTCCGTGATGGTGTAATTCTTTTCGGCGTTTGTCAGAACGCGACTTGCGTATGCGACGACCCTCTCACCTAAAGTGTCGTCTCGCTGTAGGAGAATGCCACCAATTCCGTGACCACTAGCATCCGTATGCAGGAGGGTTGGAGCAGCTTCATCAAAATGGCGTAGTACCGGTTCAGATGTGAGAGCGCGCTTCAGATGGGTGAACGCAGATTCACATTCGGGAGACCACACAAAGGGAACATTAGAACCCAGTAATTTGTGCAGAGGTGACGCTATTGAGGCGAAGCCCCGTATGAATCGCCGAAAATAGGAAGCGAGGCCTGAGAAACTACGCAAATCTTTGGTCTTTTCGGGACGAGGGAAGTTCTGAACTGCGGAAACCTTGTCAGGATCAGGACGAATGCCATCTTTGCTCACAATGTGACCTAGAACTTTGATCGTCTTGCTGGCAAAATGGCATTTCTTGGTGTTTAGTTGAAGTCCAGCGTTGGCAAGGCACGTGAGAACTTCATCCAGACGTTGCAGGTGCTGAGAGAAGGTTGACGAGAAAACAACAATATCGTCCAGATAGCACAGGCAAGTCTTCCACTTTACGCCACAAAGAACGGTGTCAATCATGCGCTCGAACGTTGCGGGCGCATTGCAGAGGCCGAATGGCATGACATTAAACTCGTACAGCCCATCTGGTGTTGAAAACGCTGTTTTCTCCTTATCGTCCTCATGCATAGGTATCTGCCAGTAGCCGGAACGCAGATCGATGCTGGAGAAGTACTCGGCACCCTGCAGGGAATCCAAGGCATCGTCTATTCGCGGCATAGGGTATACATCCTTGCGCGTGATCTTGTTAAGTGCTCGGTAGTCTACACAAAATCGAACAGAGCCGCCTTTTTTTCGAACCAAAACAACGGGGGAAGACCAAGGGCTAGCAGAGGGGCGTATTATGTTTCGTTGGAGCATGTCGGTGACGTTCTCGTCAATGACTTTCCTCTCGGCTAGCGATACGCGATATGGTCTACGGCGCACGATGGATGTACCATCTGTCTCTATCCGATGCGTCGTAATCGAAGTCTTTCCCAACGAAGTTGAATGCGCGTCAAAGGAAGCTTCATGTTTTTGGAGCAAAGCAAGCAATTGTTGTGACTGCGAAGGCGTCAGGTCGGAACTGATGGCAGCTGCAAGAGCTGAAGGAGATGCGGCCCGTCCGGTACGAGGACCTTCAGAAAAAGCTGGTTTAAAGGAAACAACAGCTATAGACTCCGATTCAGTGGCGCAAGCCAATGTAGTGCCTTTAGGGATGAGAATCCTTTCGGATGTCGTGTTTGTAGCGTAGAGAAGTGCAGAGCCATGATCAAACCTAACCAGCCCTGATGCAAAGGCTATCCCTCTTGCAAGACAGCCTGTAGATGGCAATACGAGCACGTCGCCGCAGTCAGTCACACCAGACGTGATAGTAACGATGCTTTGATGGCGAGGAGGTAACGCGGTATCTTCTGCAGCAAGGAAGTGAAGGGGTGCGGCATCTGCATGAAGTGAATAGGTCGTGTCGGTCATGTGGAGAACGCGTTGTCCACAGCAGATGGAGGCGGAGGCCGTAGAAAGAAAATCCCATCCCAATATGAGCTGCTGGGCACACGAACTTAGCACTGCAAATTGTACGTGATGTAGAAGTCCATCGATGGAAATACGAGCTGTGCACATGGCGATAGGTCGAATGGAGGCCCCTTGAGCAGCGAGTAGCGTAGGTCCATCATAGGGGTTCGTAACTTTCCGAAGTCGCGAACACAAATCACGGTGAATGACTGAAACACTAGCACCAGTGTCTATTAAAGCTTCTACTTGTACACCTTCTACTACAACCAATATCACATTGTACGGACGCGATGGAGGAATTTCTGTCCTGTCGTTCGATGCAGCTTTTCCTCCAAAAGCTGCATAATTCAGTTTTCCGGACGACGCTCGGCGAATTGAGAAGCAGGTCTCAGTGGGGACGTAGAGCGGCGAAGGGGTGACGGCGAGCGGCGTCTCGCAGGACGGTAAGCCGTCTCGGATGCTACAGTAGGCGATGGAGAGCGTCCGCGCGGTGGACCATAAGGACGGCGTTGGTCATGGAAGCTCCCTAGACGATGGAAAGTAGCTCCGGGCGAAAAGTCATCCCGTTCGTATACATCATATCCGCGACGCTCGTCTTGCTGGCGCTTGCGGCAAAAACGCGCTATGTGGCCACGATAGCCGCAATAGTAATTTAGTGGTAAATGCGCGAGAAATGCTGTAGGCTGATCGTCACACCTCTGTGAGGTCCCGCATGCATGATTTATGTCACGTTTACCAAATTCCAAAATGTTCTTTAGGAGCTCAGTTGATACACGTCCTGTCTCTTCTAGGAGTGACGTGTAACCGACGGTGAGCTCTTAAGGAGAAGACCACCATGCAGATATATAAATACGCGCTTTTCTATGCTGCCCCATCCCCTCTCCGCTTCTGCCCCATGACCACCTAGCGAAACTTCACATGCATACATTTTTTCCCTTGGCACTCCTAATGCCAAACTATAAAATAAATATAGAAAGATAAGCAAAAGGAAAGATAAGAAAAAGAATTAAGTGGCAGCGATGGCTAACGCACCCGTAAGAGCAATGACCGCTAACAATCACAAGCATTCGTACACACAGTGCAGTCGCTTTCAGGAAGCCCAGTTGGTCTCTTGGTATTATGAATCTGAAGTTCAGTGTTTGACGGAAGCCCGTCTGGTCGGGATGAAACATGGTTAAAAGAGTAAACAAAAACCCGGGGCACTTCGCCGACCAAATAAAGATTTAAAAGAAAAGAAAAGAAGACGTTTCGGCTCCCACACGGGAGCCTTGTTCACAGGTAAAATAAACAATGGTGCTCGAGCAGCTCGCTTAAATAGTCTAGAACACGTGACGCAGGCAGCGCGCATACACTGACGGCAGATTGCCATCGCTCCTGTTCAGAGTGTGTGGCGTAGTCTGGATCATGAGGGACTCAAGATAAAGGCGTCGAGATAGCCCTTTTTCCCTGGCAAGGACACGTGCCTTCCCCCAGTCGATTGCGTAGCCGCTTGAAGTGGCATGCTCAGCCAAGGCACTGGATTTCACGTTTTCTTTTCTGACGTCATAATTGTGCTGTTTCAAGCGCTGCTTCAAGTGCTGTTTCAAGTGCTGTTTCAAGTGCTGCTTCAAGCGGCCACGCAATCGACTGGGGGAAGGCACGTGTCCTTGCCAGGGAAAAAGGGCTATCTCGACGCCTTTATCTTGAGTCCCTCATGATCCAGACTACGCCACACACTCTGAACAGGAGCGATGGCAATCTGCCGTCAGTGTATGCGCGCTGCCTGCGTCACGTGTTCTAGACTATTTAAGCGAGCTGCTCGAGCACCATTGTTTATTTTACCTGTGAACAAGGCTCCCGTGTGGGAGCCGAAACGTCTTCTTTTCTTTTCTTTTAAATCTTTATTTGGTCGGCGAAGTGCCCCGGGTTTTTGTTTACCCTTTTAACCATATTATGAATCTAGTAGTGCTTTATAGAAAGTTCTCAGGATATTCTCCTCCGAAAGCCGTATGCCATCGAAGCGGCTAATAATAGCTCACGGCGCAAAGCATTGAGTGTGTAAGTGGCACAGAAGGTGCTCTGTGCTGTCTCGTCACCCCCCAAAAATTGCACGCCGCGCTGTTGGCCATTCCTAAGAAATTGTATATGTGACGCCCAGCCATAAGCAACACAACAATATTATTTTTCGATGAGACAGTCCAGGTGAGAGAGGGCGGTTATGGAAATGAAGAGATGCTATTTTCTGCAACAGCTTAGGATTGATTGAATGAATTCATTCATTAAGAATAAAGGAGAACCGAACGTCGGTGGGATCGCGGCTCACCGCATCGGGAAATGAGCGATGGACAAAATGAGGAAAAAATAGAGTCCAGGTGGTTGGCGAAGTAGCAGTTAAAGGCCATGAGAAAATAAGCCAAAATTTCTGAAACCGGTTGAATTTCAGTGTATATGTGTGATGTGTGAGCAAATGATTGGAGTCTCCGCCCAAAATCCGTCCTTTGCGGTGGTATAAGCACCCGCCGTTCTTGGTAATAAACGTTTACTGAATACCAATTTTGGCAATTATATTATATATTATATTCCTTTGTGGGAGGCTGTTTGTACTACAACTGCGCTGTCGCGAGAACTTACGACCATACCGTGACTCTTGCGGTAACGGTGGCCATACTCGTGACTCTTGCGGGTATACACCATAAACATTGCTTCACTGCAACAGTTAGAGAACAGACAGTTTAGAACAGCGTTTCTCGCCTTACACACGCTCAACGTAAGCATCTTTGCAGGATGTTACGGTGGGCGTCACTCCAAAACAGTTTAATGTATACGCTAACGCAAACATGGGAACGCGTCAGGAGATAGGGTGCCTCCACGGGCTGCGGGCGTAACATATCCAAGCCAGCATAATCAATTAGCAACTATGCTGTCGTTTCTGTGCAAGGAGGTTATGTACTTAAACTTCTAGAATGCCAGTCCCAGTCGCCGCCTACAGGAGCGCCTGAAGCCACCGGCGGCCATAGTGAAAAAACAAAAAACAAAGAGAATGCAGATCCAGCGCATACGCGGCCGTGGTGTAGGCGCAGCGTTCCCTGCGCTTGTGGTTCTGCGATAAAAAATTTAATAAATCACTTTAACAATTATATCAGTCCGCCATTGTGTGTCTAAGTAGTCGAAAAAAAATTTTTCATGGTGGCTGGAGTCTTGTATTTAGTGTATAAGATGCGAGAACTGAAAAACAGTCTTATTTTCTGCGTTCATTATTCAGTAACCTGCCGCATGCATCGGCACTGTGATGCGCTTTCGTAGATACGTGGTGCCGGCCCGTAATGGCAGTGACATGACATCGTAAAGTAGCATCCTTATGCCATTTATTAAAAAACATCACTATTTGTGTAAATGAGAGTTCAAGCCGCTGATGATGAAGCTGTTGCTGGTTTAAAGTTATGGATGAACGTTTTTGGTTTCGACCTAGAAAGAGAGAAACGTTTATTAGACGAAACAGTGTCCCGAGCGAGGCCGGGTATCACCCTAAGGTGGGAGGGCTCCTTAGTCCAGGAACCCTCTGGCTTCGACTGCCCTCTTAGCCCTGGCGACGAGTTGTCGTTGGTCTTCCAGGTCCCCGAGGGTTAGCTTGGCCTCCCACGTTTCGAACAGGTCGTTTGCCTGAGTTTCTGGTTGCATTTCGCTGCCTTCCTGCCACGGGCATTCCAGGAGCAAGTGTGCCAGAGTGTCGGGTACGTTGCACAGTGGGCAGAGGTAGCCGTGGAGTGTCGGGTAGAGGCGATGCATCATCGTTCCGTGCGTGTATGTGTTACTTTGCAGGCGTCTAAGGATTAGGCTTTCTTCTCTGTCGAGTTTAGGGTGCGGTGGAGGGTGCACTCGACACTCGAGCCTGTAATGCTGCAATATGGCCGAATAGTTGGTGGGTACGGCCTCCGCCTCTTCTGTCACGGGTCCGAGAGCGCATGGGGAGTGGGGAGCCCGGCTGACGTGCTCGCGGGCAGCGGCGTGGGCCGCTTCGTTCCCCTCTAGTCCCTCGTGTCCGGGTACCCACGTTACGCAAGTGTACGGGAGCGGAGTGCTTCGTCTTTTTAGTATCTTGAGTGCATCGGCCGAGATGCGGCCCCTTAAGAAGTTTCTGCAGGCGGCCTGAGAGTCGGTGAATATAATTGCTGCGTCTGTGCATGTGGTGGTGGCGAGAGCGATTGCCGCTTCTTCAGCCGTTTCCGGGTTGCGTGCCTTGATGGTTGCCGATGCAAGCTCGGAGCCTTGGGAGTCGACGACGCTCAGAGCGTACGCGTTTCGATGCGGATACTTGGCCGCATCGGTGTAGCGGGCATTCGGGTCATGCTTGAAACTTCTTTTGATGGCGTTGGCTCTAGCCTGTCTTCTACTCTTGTGATATATGGGATGCATGTTACGCGGGACACGTGCGATGGAAATGCACTCTCGAACGTCCGGTGGTATTCGCTCTTTCTTGTCCGTGTCTGCGACATACGTCTCGCTGTAGTTTAGGTTTCGGAGTACTGATCTCCCTGTGGGCGTGAGCTTGAGTCGTTCCAGCTGGCTGTTCTTGTGCGCTTCGGCGAGCTCTTGCCACGTGTTGTGGACGCCCATCTTAAGGAGACGTGATGTAGAGGCCATGGCGGGGAGTCCCAGGGCGGCTTTGATTGCCTTCCTTATCATGATGTTCAGTTTTTCTATTTCAGCATTCTTTAAAGCCAGGTACGGCGTGCCGTATGTGATGCGGCTGGTGAGGAGCGCTTGTACTATTCTTAGAGTGTCTTGCTCCTTGAGCCCGCTTCTTTGGCTTGAGATCCGTTTGATGAGGTGCGTTAGTTGCGAAAGGGTGCGTTCTAGTCTCGGTAGGCTGGCAGCTCCCGATCCGTCTAGAAAAAAGAAAAAAAAAACACTACCGTGTGTCTCATTTTTGTCCAGCGTTCCAGTTTAATCCGAAAAGAGTCAGTGAAAGCAAATGTACATTAAAGCTAAGTTGATGAGCAACACGAAGCCGCAAGCACACATTGCACTCTGATTAATAGAGTGCCATGGTTTAGGTCCTGTGTCAGCTAGCGGCTCAAGCGACCTTTACTTTTTCTCGTTTCTGTGTCCGTTCTGCCTGCAAGTGTGACGAAAACGAGAAGTGGGAAGGCAGGTAAAGTGAAGGTGGTGGGGGGAGGCGGTAGCGTCGTGGTTAGCGTGCCCAGCTCCCAAAGGCAGAATGACGCAGACACTTTGACTCGAATCCCTGTGGCTTGTTTTTGAAGACATCTTTCTGCGCTCTCCGGTGATGGCAAAGTTCAGAATGAGGCGGTGGCCTGACGACAACGTTCGCCGTCTGCGTAACAGAACAAACGGGCGTACAAGGTCGCATCTAAAGTCGAAAGTATTATCAGAGGAAATGCAGTATGCTCCTGTCGACAAAAAAAAAAGTGATTGATAACAAGCGGTGTTGTGGCGCGAGGATGTAGACCGATAATGTCACCAAAGCCAGCGCTACGTTCTTATGTCGGTGAACAGTGGCAAAGTACATGCACAGCATGTCAACTGGCGAGTAATTGATAGTTAATAAGGTCACTACGTATTTGTGTTGTGTCTAGTACGAACGAGCCGTGTAAGCGATGGCACTGGAGGGAAAGCGGTGAGCTAAGTCCGCGGAAAGTACTTGAGGATCACCATATTGAACGTCAACGCCGTGTTGAAGAAAGCCTGTGACTTTAGTTGCTCAATTCGTCGGAAAGGCTTTTGCGGTAGCATACCGTTGGGCATATTTGGTAACCACAGCGATAGACGCAAACTTTGCGGAAATAAACAGAGTAAAAGGGACCGGCTAGTTGGAAAATAACTTAGTGACAGCACATGTCTGTTATATCAAGAGACTGAAGAAGGCAGTCAGTTTAGATGGACGGCTTTTCCAAGTTCTGCCGTAGCTTGAAAATGAATGTGGCGACGTATGACGAATAAAATAGTATATGCCAGCCCAAACGAATCAGCGTGGTCATACTTGCGGGGGCCATGGTGGCTTGCCACCCGCATATCGTGGAGTAGCATGACGGCGGTTTAGATTGGGTGTTTGAAAATAATACCTTTAGCACATTAGATACATCAGGGGGAAGTTTCTGCGGTAAAAGTATACAGCCTGAAAGAAATAAGCTTACAAATAGAGGCATTAGAAGGTTGAGCACTACGGCCCTTGTTGATCTTGTTCGGCGTGACGTCAGCGTTTTACTTAGCTATTAGTTCGGAGAAAATGCGATCATGTTTATCTGCATCACAATGCTGGGCATGCTCAGGCACAAAGTGAAAGCATTACATCTGAGTGTGCTCTAGTATTCTGTGCACATTACGTACGACGATGATAGCATGAATACAACATTATTAAACGAATGAAATTCGAAAACCTGTTCTCTTATTGCTACAGTGTAGTAACAAGGAAGCACCTCAACAGTATAGCTGCGGAGAAGGCAAGTAATGGACAGGCTGAAAAAAAGACACACAGTTTTTGTCTATCGTAATCTGGATAGACCACTGGCGTTTTCACAGAAGGGTTATGTTGCTCCTGAAGCCAGAACACCTAGTGGCGCAGTCGGCCAGTTGGCTCTCGCAGTGACGCAATCCTGCAAACGACGTGATGAGGCCAGGAAGACATGCGACTGTATGCCAACAAATAAAGATAATTTTTTTTAGACTGCGAAGTTATATGCTTAATAAACGCGCTAACTGATGGAATAGTTTCATTCTAAGTGAGAAAACGCGGCTGTCGTGTCCACGGTAAAGTTTATTTAAACAACTTGAATCCCATGGCCGTTGCATCGTTGCGGACTCTCATGGGATCGTAGTCGATAAATTGGGCTACAAATTATAATAAATTCAAGAGGCTGATGAACGGGACGAAGGAAAAAAACTTGCAGAAAGCTTCAGGAAAATAAAAAGGACCTTTTTAGCTTAAGTTCAGGTGACGTGCTATGGTTAAGAGATCTATCCATATTCCCCAAAATATAAACAGAGGTCGACAAAAAGTATGAAGTAACTCCAGTGGAGTGGTATAAGCATGCGCATAGAGTAATACAGTAAACGTAAAGAGTAGACACTCCCCTAAGCCCTTGCGGCCGACTTTAGTGTTCCTATATATGCTCCAAGGAGCCTATACAGGAACTAAACTTTTCTCATTTGCAACATTATACTTCTGATAATTAACACCTAAATTAGCATCGTAAATAAATCTGCCACGTTCCTTCACTGTCAGTAAGCTTCCTGGAGAGCCAAGAGCAGGTGAAAAGTAGACAAGAATTTATTGCATAAAGATTGTGGCATAAGCGCCGACGCATGAAAACTGGAGGAAACTGTGGAATGCAAGTAATCGATAGTACTTGAAAATGAATGGCGTGATGACAATAAATTTTGCTCAAGCATAACAACGCATACAAGAGGCGTTACAAGTATTCACATAACAAAAAGAACTACGCGAAAAAGCTAGCAGTCATATTAGTGAAAATGGGATAGATTTAGATGAAACAAATATGACGCTGTTTCTGGCACTACTAGGAAATCGGATGAATTAATGTATCAAAACTATGAAAATGGTTACGTGCCAAAATGAAATGGCTGCATAAACAATTGGGCACGCACCAACATCGTTATTTTTAATTTACAATCCAATTAGTCCCTCAGTAAACAGCTGCATTATATTGCCATCCCAGACAATTAAGCACTTCGACTGTGCTGGGAGTCTTCACCTGCTGTATTCGAAGCCGTGCGATCGTCTTCTGATAATAAGAAAGTTGCTCTTGAATACGCATGATGTCCTTTGGCTGCAGACTATTTTGAGGGGGAATACTGGAGATTACTGCAATGCGTAGAATGACAGAAACAGAAGGTAAGCAATCCTGAAGCCTTCAAAGCTTTTGAATGTAGATGCTACGCGAATTAGTGTAATTCATGTTTTTATGATCCAACACATCGACTGTTTCTGGCATTTATTACGTCATCAAAAAGCATGGCTGTCAGGGAAGGACTATTATATATGCTAACAAACTTTCAACCGCAAGAGTCCACTCAGAATTAAAACATGAAAACACCCATCTTCAGCCCATTGCAAAACGGCTAACAACGCTGGAGCGCACATAGCCTGCTACAAAGCTTGGTAGAATGTGTCTTATTGGCATACTGCAAATATTGGTAGCGTAATGCTTTCGCAATAGTCCCACTCATTTGCAAAACTGGAACATCATACTTTAACAGCGAAGCTGTATAAGGCTAGCCGATTCGTCCATCCGTCTGTCCGTCTGTCACTCTCCTGTACTCCGAAAGCTCCTCCGGCGCAACGCTATGAGCACACGCGAAAAAAAATCACTAGAGAAAAGGAGACGCTCCATTAGCCAATACCACTTAGCTAGCAGATGGCATGTTTATTTCGGTCCATGATGTCACGCTACCTGGCCCGAAATTTCTATTGACAAGGCTGGCGTGATGAAAACGGTGACGTCAAAATACCTGTTGCCTACTCGGTATCCTCCCCAATAGGTTATATAGCAATCGGGCCAGGTAACATGGCGACATGGATCAAAGTGAAAAGGCCTTGTGCTATCTAGGTGGTGTTAGACTAGCTGCACCACTAATGACGGCGTTGCTCTTCATCGCAGCTGAGCGCGCACGCAGCGGTTTCTTTCCGGCTCCGAAATAAGTAGGCCACGCCCCATGCGTACTCCTTAGGAGCAGGCAGCTTTCGATCAGCAACGCCGGGAGCAGAACCGGGAATCGAGCTCATCTACGCCGTGCCGATGCTACCACCCAGGCCCTAGAACAGGGTCGGGCAGCCAAGCGCAAGCAGCAACTGCGTACCAAGGATCCAGCAGCGTACTGAGTCGTCGCTTCATGAGCCGTCGTTGTGAACCCACTGATAAACACTCGAGCCACACTTTTCAGCTTCGCTGGTGAACCATCTAATCGCTTGGGCGATTATTCTTTTTCAAAAGCCACTGTGCGTAATTTTGCTGAATAAATTCACAAAATCTCTCTGCACCGAAAGGCATGTCTTCTTAGGCCGCATTTCTTAATGAATCATTGTATTTTCGTTTCGAACTTAGTCATTGTTTGGAATGTGCCTCGCAGCTCAGACGTTGCCGAGTTGCTGTTATCGTTCGCATTTTCACTCAGTGCTGCGCATGAAAAAAAAATGAATGCAAAATGAAATTCAATGGTGCAAATGGGCAGTAGCTGTTTATGGCTTCAAGACCGCCGTGCCCCCCCTCCGTCATTCGTTCATGCGGCTAACAGTGTCATAGCGAATACGAAGAGAGTAAATACTTTAAAAACGTGCCAAAGGATCTCCTGTAGCCTTACGATAAGAGGGCGAGGAAGCAGTAGTATGAGACGCTGGTAGAATAGCCCGACAATGATCCTCGGGTGCATTTTGCAGTATGACGACGCCGTGAGCAGAGCGACGGGGCCTGTCTGGGCTTCGCAAATGTTCGCGTTCGTGCCGCCTGTCAAGCTGCTAGTCAGCACGACAGTCGCAGCGATATTTTTCTTGATGTGCTTGCCATCAAGCGAAATTGGCGAATCTCCATAGCTCGCCCGCGAAACGGCTTGAGTGTCCACTCTTTTCGTTTACTATTTCAATCTATGCGTTACCATAAAACGACGACGAAACCGTAGTGTCAGACGCTGGCAGATGAACCCAACAGCGATCCTCGGGCGCACTTTAGAATAATGACGTCCGAGCCCGCCGATGCTGGCGGGGTCTGAATGGGCTTCACACGAGCTCGGTCGTGTCGCCTGTCAAGCTGCTAGCCATGACCGTAGCCACCTCATCAGGAAACATACACAGCCACCTGCCTGAATCGGTGAATCTCCATAGCACGTCGCTAAGCAGCTCGAGTGTCCTCTCTTGTGGTTTATTATGTTACTCTATGGTATGCGTAAACATACCCCAAATTTCAATTGGCCCACCCCCGCGTTTAAAGTTGCCCAACCCAAAAATTTCAAGTCCGCCGCCTACACCCCCGAGTGCGGGGCATCGGAACTGCCGGATCGGGATACTATGATGGAAATGCAGCAACAAGAATCACAATAGGCATGGGGCGATCTCCTGACCACGTTCTGAGACCTCACCCAACACTACAGACTCGAGAGACGCACATTCCTGCCACTGCACGATAAATTAAACAGGAACGAGGCCGTAAACTGAAGCTTGCTCGAGACACACACTTGCCCTTGCCCCTCCGTCTTACATCACTGACACCCGGGTTTATACCACACAGATGCGTATCAAGCGTGCGGACAAAGAGCAACGCTGCAATACATGCTCTAGGAGTGCTAGGAACAGCGGTACTGAAACTACCTCCGTTCGGCGATGCGTCCATAATCGTGGCCGTTACCAGTGTACGGGAAGCCTCGAGCTTGCATCTTCCCAACACCGCCTCAGCTGCGGGACCCGCCGGGACCTTCTTCATCGGCGGCGTCGCCGCTGGGAGGCGGCTCTCAAAAGTTCGAAGTTGCAAGACCAGCTCTGAACGTCCGGCAAGCCAAAGATTCCGCCCGAGTCCAAGGACTTCGAGCCGCCACCTGAAATAACCACAACAAAACCGCCGGATCATTCGTTTTAATAAAGTTTCTTCTTCGCCACTCCCAAAGTTCAAGTTGGCCCACCCTCGGATCGAAGTTTGGTGATCCCCCAATTTGAAGTAGCCCACCCCCAAATTTTAGTTGGCACACCCCCAAATTTCAAGCTGGCCCCCCTCCTATAGCCTTCCCGATGCATTCTCTATGGAACCCTATGTATCCCTATGGGTATGCCATAAATCTAATCATATTGGTATGCCCTTTGATGATTTAATGTTCTTTTCAATTGTTCCTGATGGCTTGTAAAGCTACCAATCATTTACATTTACCCTATTATAACAATTAAGTATGTTAACTCCGCAAATTACGCATTTTTGTGGAGGTAGAAGGCATTACATATTTCGCGTGAGAGATTTTACTGGTGTACGTGCCAGGGGAGGCTTACACAATAGAATGCGGGCATCTTGGGAAAGGTGAAACTACTGAAAATTTGCGGACAGCGCTAATTTAAATATAAACATAACTCATAGATTAAAAACCTTAGCAGTGACAGGGTGGCCATAATTCGGGACAAATTATTTGGCTGTGGAAGGAGTTCAGCTGAAACCTGATGGTGCGATATAAGGCGAGAATGTCGGCAAGTGTTGAAGAGAGGTCCAGTAGGTCCTGTTGCAGACGCCAGCGCCCGTCAACTGTCGAGCGCCTACGCATATAAGCGAAATGCCCGTCGTACGTCGCTCGTTACAGGGTGAATCTGGTCTGAAATTTGGGAAGTGAACTCCATCCAACTAAATACAATGCACTCTACGGTGTCATTCTTCTCTACAACTGGCACGAGGTGTCACAGCACTCTACGGTGTCATTCTCGTACAATGAGGATGTGAGCCAATTATCTCATGTGGCGACTTCCTCGACCTGCGAGCGCTCCTTAACGATGTCCTTGACAGTCGCACAACTCTTGAGGAGTTGTGCGCGAGGCCATTGAGTAAGTGGGCAATCTTTTGCGTGTCTAATATATGCTTGCCTACATTGCCGCAATATTATAAAGGCGGAACGGCCACATGATAGACAATATGAGAAAACACATATCCCGTGTGTATAATTGCACAATGTCCTTAAATGCAGGTCTTCCTTTACGCACGTGGACAACCGTGACGGGACAGTACTTTGAGAAGTAACAGCAAGTACTGTATATGTCATACCCACAGGCGTAACTAGCCTTGTGGGTAGTAAACATGGTGTAGTATTGTGAGCAGCTTCAGCCACAGCGTGCTGATGGGCGGCGACAAAGAAACAGTTCGTGCAATTATTGCGTCGTGCCTTTTGCCCCAGGTGCGAAACAAACTTGTTAATCTGCCTATCCCTAAACCCCGGCACATGCTGTGGTAGCCCATGAGTGCGGATAGCAAAATTGCTAGAGTAATAATTGGAGCACAAAAGAAACCGATAGGTCAAAATCAAAAGCCAGTCAAGACGACATGTTTCGTGGACGCTGAGCGACGTTTGGATGCTAAGAATGTGTTCAGACGAAAGAAAATGTGCTGCGGAGAGCTTCCGACAATTATTCTAGCGCATTAACTCCGTAGCAATAAAAGAAAGTGGCTGCCTTTTGGGAAGCCACTGAAAAGTCCGGAATAAATCACCGCTGGGTTTGCCTCTTCAAGAATAAAGCTGTTAGGACGATAATTCATTTCCACCCGACGAGCGGCTATTCTTTATCAACGACATTGCTAACACCGACGCATCAACCTTTGTGGTGAAATTCAGCGCACAGGAATAGCTTTGAACTCTTTTATTTTTGTTTCTATTATACTGCCCAACGCCCTATCTAGGCTAAAAAAAGAAAAAGAAGAAAAAAAGCACCATGAACTCCCATAGCCAAATTTCCAGATCCCCTATAGTGAAATTTGATTTCGTACGTCTCCGTTTTTTTTGTCATTGCCCTACTTTTCTTCCACCAATCTTCCAACAGCCTCTTACTAATTTCTATTGCGGACATCCCTTACAAAAATTTTTAATGTGTTTTTTTAGAAAGTCTTTTGAACTTTCTCTATAGAACTCTATTGTGTTTATTTTGATTGCCTATAGAATTTTCCTATAGAGTTTCAAAAGTTATTTGGCCACCGCATTCTTATAGGAACTCTAAAGACACATTTCTATAGAACATTTCTATCGAGTTGCTTTAGAGATGCTAAAGACAAATTTCTATAGAATATTTCTATCGAGTTGCTTTAGAGATGCTAAAGACAAATTTCTATAGAATATTTCTATCGAGTTCCTTTAGAGATGCTAAAGACAAATTTCTATAGAATATTTCTATCGAGTTTCTTTAGAGATGCTAAAGGCAAATTTCTATAGAATATTTCTATCGAGTTGCTTTAGAGATGCTAAAGGCAAATTTCTATAGAATATTTCTATCGCGTTGCTTTAGAGATGCTAAAGACAAAAATTCTATAGAATATTTCTATGCAGTTGCTTTCGAGTCCCTACAAGCAAATGCCTACAAAAGCTAGGCCGATGTGTGTAAAGTACTTGCAATTTACCAAAGTTCTACTGTAGGCAATAAGGGCTACAGTAAATGCAGTGGCAAAATAATTGGTGCTACAACCACAAAGTACTCAGTTTGAAATGTTTATTGCACTTCAGACTAGATACATGCTTCATATATGTGACATACATACTTCAGACTAGAACTTGCAACACACAAACTGTAGCTGCCAACATGCTTCTCAGGTCAAGCTGGTGGTGCAAACACACGAAACATGAGGTAAAAGAATCAGTGGCAGACTTGATTACAGTTGACACCTCGCAATAACAGACTTGACTAGGACAAGAAACCATACCATCAAAACTGCAAAAGGAGTGCCTGTTCCAGCAGTGCACATTAAATGTTTGGATACTAAAGCCTGAAAATAGACTGATATGAATGTGAACTGCAATGTTGTGTCAGCCTGACGAAACGACACAGCATTTTAGTCTGAGCAAAAATAACACTGGCAGTCGCTGCAAAAATATGGCAAATAATGGCTTTCACAGATAAGTACACCATATACCGAAACCACACAGCATTTTAGTCTATGTTTATGTGTAAAATTAGCACTGGTAGGCCCTGCAAAAATGTGGCAAACAGGGGTTATCATAGAGCAGTACAGCATATATCGTAAAAAGATTAAAAGCTTGTATTTCGTTGTAAGGGAAACAATTTTGAGATCATAGCCAATATTCTAATTAGGGTGAGAAATACAAACCAGACCGACACACGCAATGACTAAAAAAGAGATCTAGCTGAGGAGCTCCTATGTAATGCACACGAACAGTAAAATCGTTTTTCTCGGCAACTATGCTACCAAATTTGATAAGGTTTGATACATTTAAAAATGTTTAAATTATAGTTTTTACATTAACACCATCAATTTTTATTAAAATTTGCTGAAAATAGCAAAACTTGAAGGAAAAGGACTTAGTTTGCAACTGTAAATAAAAAAAAGAGCTAGCACAAGTTCGTTAATTCTGTAATTTTTCCTACTCAAATACATCCAAAATACAGAAATACTTTTGAGACAACCACAGCACTAATTTGAATTAAGTTTGCGGCATTTGAGAATTCTACCTGTTGCAGGAAGAACTATTTGGCAGGTTTAAGAAAAATAACACCACGAAGCTTACTAATCCCCGTCTCTGTGCCAGAAAGAGATATCATAGTTCTGCAGACTCCATCTGCTATGTCTAAAGTCAACAAACTGTATATATGAATTTACAGCTTGCATGAAATTGTTGCAACGTTTGAGAGTTTCGCGCATCTACTCATAAATTAGTGATTGTATATTAGAGCAGCATATGGTATCTCTAATTTGACAGATTAAATTATGGTATTAGGTCCAACAGAAATGTGATCTCATTTTTTGTTATATAAGATTTGTTAACCTTACTGCTCTGTTTCTTCAATATTTACAGTTTCCATGAATTCGTGCTACGTGAATTATGCTTTTTCAAATAACGTTTGCTTTGATGCAACAATATTTCTTTATTTTACCTGACTCCTTGCTAAAAAAATGCACAGTATTCATGGGATATGAATAAATAAATATTAAGTGAATAAGTAAACAAATAAATATTGCGGTTTGTCTTATCATTCCAACACCAGCATGAACTGTAGGGAGCTTTGGCTACTGCCCACATGGTTGCAAGTTCATTCTTACATGACCACCTGCTATTTCACTTCCCAGGAATGGAGCGAGGAAAGGCTAGTTTTTGGCCTCATTTGGTCCGTCTAGTAACGGCGACGGTGGAGCCTGGAAAATAAAATTGAAATTAATTTTCAAAAGGTGTCATGAACATTCAGTCATAATGTATTAGCAGGCACAAACATGCCACAAATATCTATATAGTTGTAGCATTATGCTAAGTTTCATTTCAGTATTACAGAAAAAAATTATAACAGAAAGGTGGCAGAACGCCCCACCTCCCCACCACTCTGCCAAACAGTGGCAGTTCTTTTGAGAATCACTTTTGAGAATATTTTTACTTTCCCAAGATTCGGTGACATCAGCACTGGGCCAATGTGCCTGGCAGTAGAATATCATTGCTGATGACAAAAAGCATCTCCGAACGACAACAGCCTAGTCACACATTAATCTCATCTTGCAATGACAACACATTCCCATTTATAACATAAGCAAGCAGGAACACCCATGAGCTAAGAGTCCTATACAGATATCACACTATGCATAGAAAAATTTTTTTTTGAAAAGAAGGGAATGACCTACTGGCTTCTATTGCTGAGCGGTAGACAAAATTAATATTCCATCCGCTATTAGCCATAGTTGGTATGTACTATGCTTAATATGCGAATAATAAATTTCTCACATGGAGCTTGGGCATCTAAGTATGCATTGCATGGGGAACAATAATGTTTTAAGTTGTGTTCGCAAACTATGATGGATAACTGCCAATTTGTGGTATTTGGAACACAGTCGCGGTGTCACTGTCAGATACAATGGACACAGTATATTCGTGCTTTTTGAGTTATTGAAACAATTAGTTTCTAATCTAGTACAGGTATGTACACTGATATGTATCCTAAACGCAATGATAAGACTGCCCAATTGCAATTGAAATGTTAATTCAGTTTTAATTAAAAAGGTTCCTTCTTGCAACTTGGCATGTGAAAAACAGAAAACAAAAATTATACTAATCAAGTAACTTTGAAAACTGATTGCATAACTGCTCTATAGGTCAAGCAGAAAATTTAACAAGAAATAACGTGCCTAAAACTAGCTGCAACAAACAAATTTGTTACTACGAAGGTTGCGAACAATTCAGTAAACAGATTGTGACCCCGTCTTTTTATGTGGCATTCCTCAGCGATGTTGTTGGTCAATTGGTTGCCGCAGCTGAACAAAACAGATGAACAGTCTAAATCTGGTGCGCAGCCCCAGTCCCATCGGTGCATGGTCAAGTGGGACGAACATACTGATCCGGGGAGTGAATTATGGTGCTGTCTTAGGTACGTGTTGAGGCACCGGCCAATCTGTTGCATGTACATTTGACCAAATATACACATGATCACAAGAATAGACTACACCAATCTGACAGACAAAACAAATTTAGTGGTATCTAAGCAAGCCTTTCTTGTCAGGGTGCCATATGCACAGCAGTGTGCAAGAGAATTGAGAAAGGCAAGCAGGCAAGGGAGGCTTGCTCGGTGAAAGATACCACCAAATTTGTCGTGTGTCACAGGCAGTGAGTGCACTGTATCCCTTTCACATGTGGTCAAGCGTACATAGGGCAAACTGGCCGGTATATTCTCATGTGTATAAGAGATCACCATATTTCATTTAAAAGACCAGTATGGTCATCCAACTTGGCCGTACATTTCCACAACGGGGCTTCATGTTGGATTACAATCGTTCATCTGTTTTCATCCACCGTAAAAACTGACAAGTGAAATCGATGAGGCATACCACATATATAGTAAGAGATGTGGGTGAGCCCCCATATTTAATGCAACAAACAAAAAAGGCATCCTGTGTAGGTCACAAGGTATCCATATCAGTCTGTGCCTATGTACTACAGAAGTAAATGCAGCTTAGTAAATACTGACCTTCATATTAATTTTCAAGAAATTAAAGCTCACCAAATGTGTATTTTGCAGTGGCTGTTACTATGGGAACAGAGAAGTAACTGTAAAGATATCAATGATAAACAAAGATGTGCACACTACGTGCTTAGACCTGTGACATATTTAGTCCACTACCCTTCGAATTCCTACATGCACAGAAAACTGCACGAGATTGTAGCACAAACAGAAAAAAATTATGCAAATAGGGGTACAGCATAGGAAATAGTTTTCAAAGAATAAAACCCCAATAAAAAGTCATAAATACACTATGTACAAAGCAAAAAATATATGTAACTTGCAGGTAAGCAACTTACGCAAAAGAAATACTAAACATCAGGAATGGTTGGGTATAGTTTTATACAAAACACAATCATGTGGGCATAATGGCTATGCACACTAATAGGTAGCAAGTTCAATAAGGTTGCATAAATATTTAGTCTCTTTAGTATGCTGCATTAAGTAATGTGTCGACAAACTTCACCATGAATGACACCAAGCCCCATTTTTGGAACACGTACATTTTATACACACCTGTCATGACCATCCAGATCACATGCCATGCTGCTGCAGCCATATATCCACAGGGTCTGCATTTCTTGGGGCTCCTCGATCTTGTAGTTTATGTTGTGGGTCACGGCCTCGCCACTACAAAATCAATTCTATGTTAGCTTATAGCAGTGTCACAATAAAGCTGTGATATCGTGAAAACATGCAATCAGCACCTAAAAGAGTCATGAAAACAATGTCTGCGCTAATGTGGAAAGAGAGCAAATGCTCGAAATCATCGAATGTCATGACAATGCGGACCTCTACATCAAATAAAGTTTTGGACGCACCGCAGCAGCAGATTACAATCTAAACTTAATGTTTTTTTTTCATTACTTAGTATAGGCAACGTTCCCCTGTCATGCTTAGTTAAGTCAGTTATGTCAACACATCTTGCCTTGGAAATAAAGCTGTACTAGTAGCAAGCTGTGATTGGCTTACATTTTTTTCTTAGAACTGTTCGTTAGCCAAAAACCTCGTAAGCAGAGATTGTGCACAACGTCGAAGCATTTATAAGTGAGGAAACGACATTGAAAAAAGAATCGATGAAGAGGTAGACGGGTCGTTACTATGCAACTTTAGCAGACAAGCGGGAGCTCACGCACAACTGCACAAGGCGAACACGATTTCCGAAACTTTTCTCAGGGGAAGCAAGCGCTTATCACGATTATCAATTCCGCACTGTGGCAATAGAGTTGCGTACACAATTCTTACAACCAGCGCGTAGCAAGTATCAGCACAGGGTTCACTGTTGTCGTGGGTGTTCCACTTACTACGTTCGCAAGGCACTCTATACACACACGGGAAGCACACACAACACGGATGAACGCACGTGTAGTTGGCGAGCACGATTGCTTACCGTTTCAACAGTACGACGAGGTCGAAAGGCACTCTCCAAGTTTCCAGTGATGCGTCTGCGATGTTACTTGCAGCAAACAAGCCACTGGGTAGTGGACGAGCTGCGGCGCGCTAACAATACGCATTACTTCTTTGCTCCGTCCACCAAACTTTCCACGAACACAAGCGGAGACAAAGGGAACGCACTCCATGGCATGAAAATCGCTGGTCCACATTTAGCTGGCGCGCCACGCATACGGCGTGCTTGCAGCGAGACTCAAGCCATCTTCTGGCACTTTCGTGCTCGCGAACTACGTCTCATTTCATTACAGCAAACCTAATAACACACGATCAAACAAACACATCGACGCAGCTCGCACGACAACCGTTGAAGACGGAGCAATAACAACACGCCGTAGCTTCGTATTCTACCTGTCGCGTTGAATACGAAAATACCGGCGCCGCCAGCGCCGTCTGTATAATAGTGCGGCTGCTGTGGCCTCCGTGATTCCTACAATAATACCCACTACAGCAGGTTTTGTGCCGTTTTGAGCCGGCCTTTGAGCCGAACTACATACATATGTTGCTAGACAAGAAGAAACATTGACATGCTCATATTGTGTGCTATAGTTTAGGGCAGAAATAAATTACATGCAGTATTCTTGCTTTTGAATCGCTTATGCCACATGTAGTCAGCAAAAAGCATGGCCTTCAAGATCTCGACAATTTGCCCTGTGTAAGCTATCGCTGCGGTGTGATTTTAACGATTTCAACCTCGGTCACTGGCCTTAAAACCCTAACTGACTTTATGCGCAGCCGTTACCTGCAGTGCCTGCGCCCTCACTTCGTTTCTCATTGAAGTAACTTCCTGCTGTCGTTTAAATGTAGCCCAGAAATTGTCGACACAACCTCGGAGGTACACGTGTGCAGTGTGTGATGTTTCCGTGCGCTTGTGTCCGTCGCACAGCAACGTATATACGATGATGTTTAATTTTACCCGTGAGGTACAGGTTACGCTTATGTGTTCCCTATCTTGCTTTCGTGGCGATGCGCTTATCATGCGCGGATCGCGCTCATGTGGTCTGTGACTGTTCAAGATTCCTTGAAAAAAAAAAATCGTTTCTGCAGCGTGCATTTGTCGCATTTGAGTGGTATGTGCCAGAAATGTGCGGCGGCGTTCGATCTGTTTCCGCTTCAAGTGCTGCAGTCACTGCATGCCAGCAAATAGATATGACGCGATTGATAAGGCGCAGTTTTGCTTAGTGTTTCTTGGTATACATCTTTGTGATTTACCTGCATATGCGATATAAACCACAATGCGCGCTTCCGTTATATTTCTTTGGTTTTCCTAATTTCGATTAGTGTGATGTTTGCCTTGGTCAATGAGTGTCTTTTTAACGATGCTCTTACTTGATAGTAAAAAACCTCTGAAATGCCGATTGCAAGAACCAGCGTCTTCCAGTGCCTTCCAGTGTGAAACCAGCGCGTTTTTCTTTTTTTCTTTTTCTTTCTTTTTTTGTAAGCACTGGATCGCACTGGGCACGCTGGCGCTCGCTGGGACTCACTCGAGACCAGTGAGAACGCTGGATGAGAGCTGGGTCATATGGCTGGGTCACACTGGAAGAGACGCTCGCATTGGAAACGGCGCTGGTTGTGTTTGTGCCGCGCTGGCTCCAGCACGCAAGGACGAGCGCTGCTGAATATTAAATGCTTTATACAATTTCATGGCTTGATACTAGTCTCTTGTCCTAAATAACGCTATATCTTAGGGTCATAGAACTATTTCGTGTCGCAGCATGGAATAAAGGTGTGTGAGCTGCCTTGTTTATTCCTGCACATGTGACACTGAAAATCACCTTCGTTTTTTGCATTTTGCCTTGTGACAGGGCGGACAGCTAAATTCTTTAACGAAACCACGCAAAGACGGAGGACGCCGCTTTTTTAGTAGTTCGCACGTAACGTATGACTGGGAGTTATCGCCATTGTCGCAGTGTTGTGGAGTGGACATGAAATCCAGAAGTCGTTCAGACGCGCTCGAACGGACCCCGAGTTCGAAGCCTACCGCTGCTTGATATTATCACACCGATAACAAGGCTGAGGTGATTCGTGCGCTTCCACTTTCCCTATTGTACTAAAAAGAGTTCTGAGGCTCAAATACACACATTTTAGCTTTCGCCAGCTACCCGCGCCGAGATCAGTCCCCATCGAAGCTTAGGCATAGCGTATTCGCCGAGTCCGTCTGCACGCTATCGGCGCGTCTAACCTCAAGAATCAAGAAGTCTAAAAAAGGATAAATTACTTTATATTTCAGATTTCGCATCGGTGCTTTTAAATAAACAATTTTTTCATGTCTACAGTGCCAGCACAAGAAGTGAGGAGCGCCGTTGTGACGCATCATAAACGCAGCTATATGTGCTGTCGCCGAAGGCTCCCAGCACTAGCCTGTGTTTCTCTGACGAATATATATGGCTAGACAGACGTGTAGACTGAAAGGCATCACTGAACTAAGAAAACATTGCATACCCCTCGCGTGAAGAACAAGAAACGGCTATCGAAATTGGCAGTAACAGCCCATTCATGCAGCGTCCCGGGTCGGTGGTTCATTTAGGACTTTTTTTCGAAGCTAAAATACCAATCGCAGTCGATGTTATGGCACTTCCGAGCACACTATTGAATATGGAGAGCAAATTTTTCTTTGTGGTACAGGCGTGAGTTTTAGTTGCTGGCCGATAGCGCATCTACCACGTCTGTGCAAGACTTCTCTCTGTGAAACTAAAACTGCTTCTCGATTTTGATAAGCTAAATTATCCGCCGAAGTCCCTATGCTGACGTGGCGTAGCGGTAATGAGCCGGGCTGGGGATCTGCAGGTACGACGATCGAATCCTCGTCAGAGCACTTCTGTTTTTACATGTTCATTTTTTCGATTTATATTGTACTAAAACGCCATCTGTTGCTTTCTGCATTAAAAAAAAATACATACGGTGTCCAGACACCACGTATTTAACGCGCTAGAGCTGTTTTTCGCACCAGTAACCAGCTCCGCCCAGTACGCCGCGCTTGCCCAGCGCCCCATGCATCCAGCGCGCGGCACTGGACCCATAATCCAGCGATGCACTGGATACTGGGTACTGTTTATAGAGTGCAAATAGAGAGCCGTTCTTAGACAGGCCGCACTTTAGCTTGTTTAATTTCCTATAAACGTTCCTTTACAGAACTCAGTACGTATGCCATATGATGGCACACTTTTAGAACGGGAATGGAGAGCCAGTCTAGAGACAGGCCGCATTAGAAGTTCTGAAAACGTTCTATAAATTTTTCTATAGAATTTGGTACATAAGATGTCAACACGACCTCTATAGAACTTTTATGGAGGATGTAGAGCCATTCTATAGACAGGCCGCATTAGAAGTTCTGAAAGAGTTCTATTAACATTTTTCTGTAGGATTTGGCACATAAGATGTTAATACGACCTCTATAGAACGTTTCCGAAAACGTTCTATAAAATTTTTTCTATAGAATTTGGTACATAAAATGTCAATAAGACCTCTATAGAACATTTATGGAGGGTGAATGGAGAGTCAGTCTATAGACAAGTCGCATTAGAAGTGTTAAAAACTTTCTATAGACATTATTTTATAGAATATTGTACATATGATGACAATAAACCCTCTATAGACTGCTTATAGAGCGTGAATGGAGAGTCAGTCTATAGACAAGCCGCATTATAAGTGTTAAAAACTTTCTATAGAAATTATTTTATAGAATTTAGTACATATGATATCAATACAATCTCTATAGAACATTTATAGAGAACGAATGGAGAGCCATTCTATAGACAGGTCGCGTTAGAAGTTTTAAAGACATTCTATAAAAATTACTTTATAGAATTCAGTACATAGGACGTCAATACACCCTCTATAAAACATCTATTGTGTGTGAAATGACTTGTTTCTATAGAAAGGTTTCTATAGACTTCTTATAGAGATTCTATGCAGACGACTCTATAGATCGCGAGTTCCTATAGAGTCCCTTTTGACTCCATAGGAACTCATTAGGAGTTCTAAAGGAACTCTAAATCCATTTTCATAAGGGATGTTTACTTTTTTTCCTGCTCTCGCGTAACCCAAAGGCTTCGAGGAGGCCAGTGGTGCCTAAATCAACCACTGGGCAGACGTCTTCCCATTCTAATAAAACATGCTCTACCGGAGCAAGCACATGGTTCTTCTTCCTTCTTATAACTCGCTTTAGAGGTGCGTGTTCTAAGGCATCCTGATCTCGCTTCGAAAAGTAATGACCTTCCCTTTGCGTTACCATCAATTGTTTCTTTTCTTATTTCGTTTGTTCCTTCTTTTAGGTAGTTACTCATCGCAGGTTTCTTTTCCAGTGCCGCCACCCATGAGATTATTTCAGTTTCTTTGTTGCTGTCTTGCTCACCCTACAGGCCGCATTCCTATTGGTAAGCTTCCTAGTTCTTTTCCTCCACAGTGAATCAATGTTGTTCCTGTAGAGATACCTCAACACTCTCCCAGCGCAACACTCTTCCATAGTCCTCAGTCATTTTTCATAATCACTTTTACTGTGAACTTCCCTCACTTCAAAGCTAGTCCAGCCCATATCACCCTGCACAACTTCATTTGTAGTCTTCCCCTGAGCGCCCATTGCGAGACGACCCACTGACCTTTGGTTCCCATCGAGTCCTCACTGGATCCCTGATTTAAAGCAAACAGCCGCATTTCCCAAAGTTAGTCCTATAACCATTACAACTTTCCACATACCTCGGAGCACCTCGTACCTATTGTATCCACATAGCTCTCTGTGCTTCATTATGGCTGCACTTATCTTCCCTTTCACTGCTATTATATTTTCGTGTGTTTCCATATCTCTATTGCCTTCGTTTATCCCTATACCAAGGTATTTATATTCTCTTACCCGAGGTATTTCCTGGCCTTGTATCGCCACTGTATGTTCATTGTTTTGATTGAGTACCATAACACCTGATTTTCTAACACTAAATTTCACACCTAACTTGTTGTCTCCCTGTCCACACATATTCGCCAGACGTTGCTAATCACTTTGCTTGTTAGCTAGCCACACAATGTCGTCCGCATAAAATAAACCTACAAGCTGCTACTTTACTACGGTACCCACCTCTTTGTATGAAAGATTAAACCCGAGGAGGAGGAGAAAAAATTTTATTTGCCCTAATTCGTTAGAAATTAGCTGTGGCAGATGTGGTCGGCCACCGCTGAGCGTGCATTACTAGACCAGACTAGACTTTCGGGTCGCTGCTGGAGAGCACCCTCTCCCACCGCTCCGCACTTGGGTCTTTTATTTGAAGGATTTGTTGATTGTGAACGCATCCTCATGTAATGTGATATAAGGTGGGCTTGGCGCTGCAGCAGGGGCAAATGTCTCTATACTGTGTGGGAAACATCTGGCTTAGTGTGTTTAGATTTGGGTATGTTCCGTTTTCCAGCCTCCTCCAAGAGGTTGCTTCATGCTGATTTAGGCTGTTGTAGGGTGGATGGTATTTCATTTGGATGCCGTTACAGTAATTCGGAAAGAATGTCAAAGTAGCTTGGGTCGACTGGTATGGGTTCCTCAGGGGCCGTGTTTGTGGCCGTTAGGTTTGTGTGCTCTCGAGCTGCCTTGTCCGCCCTTAGGTTCCCTTCTATTCCAGCGTGTCGCGGTACCCAGAAAATCGTATACCTAACTTTGTTATTAGCCCTGCGGGAGCGGAGGATGTGAAGCGCTCTGCGTCCTGTTCTGCCATTCATGTGACCCCGACATGTGGTTTGCGAGTCGGGGATTGTTGTTAAAGACCTTTCGGATCGGTAACTTTTCACTGCTGCTAAAGCTACGGCTATTTCCTAAGCTTCCGTTACCGAGCAGTCCTTCATTGACGCGCTGCTTATCTCTTTGTTATCCGGGCTTATTACTATCGCAGCTGCCTTTACTATGTTTGTTCCTCTTTGCTTGGTGTATACTGCAGCATCTGTGTATACTGTTGTGTTTTTTGTGGCCAGGTACTCCTCGACATTTTTCGCCCTTGCGTCCCTTCGCGCCGTGTGGAGGTTTGGGTCCGTGTTATTGTGTAGGGGGCTAACAGTGTATGTTTTCCGATATTCATTAGGAATCCCCTCCATTCTTTGGGTTTCTGTGATTGATTCCGCGAAGCCTAGCCGTATTAGCAGTTCCCTTCCCGTTTTGGACTGCTGAAGTCTCATGAGCTGTGCGAGACTTTGGGCTTCTTTTGTTTCCTCGAAGGTGTTGCCTAAACCAAGTGCCATTAGTTTCTCTGTCGATGTATTGTTCGGCAGGTGAAGTGCTGTTTTGTACGGTTTGCGTAAAATGGTGTCTGCTTCTTGTATTTCCTGTTTGGCGCAGTTGAAGTACGCCAGTGAGTATGCGACCCTGCTGACCACCAAGTTGCCAACCAACTGAAGTGTGTCTCCTTTCATCGCATATCTCTTTTGTGACACCCGCGTGATCATGCGTGCTATTTGTGTTCTTAACTCCTTGAATGTTTTCAGCTTGCGGGATGTTACTTCCGTATAGCTCCCTCTCCATCCTCACCATGTACATCATAAACAGTATTGCGGATAAAGGGCACCCCTGCCTCAGTCCCTTGTTGAATGAATTTTCTCCTCACTCCTCATCTCTTCCCATTCAACGCAAACGGAATTTTCAAGTTAAATCTCTCACAAAAGCTGTAAACAATCGTCGCCTAAGCCTTCCCCTTGCAGAATATCCCACAAAATGTTGCGGTCTACGTTGTAATAGGCTACTGTAATGACTAAAGAGGCTACATATAACGGTCTGCTTTCTACTTTTGGTATTTCAATACACTGAGTAAGAACAAATAAGATAATCTAAACGCCTACCTATTCTGAAACCATACTGAAATTCTCCCAAAATACCATTATTCTTTGCTCGTGATTGAAGCTTGAATTTGATTGCCTGCAGTGCTAGCCTGTATATTACCAATCTATATAATGGTCAACAGTCTATACGAGTGAATTCTATCTTTCTCCCCCTTACCTTTATAGATTAAATTCAGTCTACTTTGTCGCCAACTGTCTGGTACTCGCCTAATTTTTAATGTTTTTTCCACTGCTGTCTCCAGAGTTTCCTTGCTTTTTGGTCCTAGTTCATTAATCAGCCTAACGGCAACCTCGTCAAGCCCTGTGGTTTTGCGCTTAGGAATTTTCGCTTCGGAATTCTTCCAGATGAAATTTGCCAGCCCCAGCTCCTCCCCCACCTGGGTCTCTTTCATGTCTTTTTCTTTCTTGAAATACAACCTCTGCATTGCCTTGGAAAGATTTGGCTGGTATTTTTCGGATGTAATTTACTGCCGCTTCTCCTTCCAGTCTGTTTCAATCTTCGTCTAGGATATGTTGTTGTATTGTCGTTGACTTCCTGCCTAATAATTTTATGTGTTTTGAAAATATTCTAGGTGCAGCCTTCTTCTTCTCACGTATTTCTGAGAACCAACATTCACTTTCACCTTTTAATTTTGCTTGCACCAGTAGTTGAGAGTTTTTTTCCCGGTATATTTCCCAATTACTGACTACTTCATCCTGCGGCAACTGCGCCTTCTTTGCCGCCTGCCTGTGCTCTCTGGATGCTTTCTGCCATTCGACGATCACTTCTCGTATCTCCCTGTTCAACCAGCTTTTCGGTTTCTATTTTCCTTTTTAACGAATATGTTGTTTCTCTTTGCGCATTTCTGTCGTTATTACACTTAGAAGCTCACTACATTCCCACTCTTTATCTGGTGTTTTGCCGTGTTCTTCCTCAACTCTAGTGACTATATTTGTTATATCTTCAGTGTTCAAATCTGGACTGGCCATTTTGCACTCCATGCTCTCTTTCCCAACTACCTATCCCATTTTCAAAATTATGCGTTTGTGGTCACTCCCTATGCTGCAATACCCTTCCTCATCAATGACGATTTCTCCCAACTTATCATGAATTCCTTGTCATCAGACAGTAATCTGTGGTTGATTGCCGGTTTCCCACTTCCCATGTGATTGGCCGTTCACACTTAGGCCCTGTATTCACGATAACGAGGTTATGTTCCTCACAAAGGTCAAGCATTGACTTCCCATTATTGTCAGCACAGCCATATAAATCCTGTATGTGGTCATTCATGCCACCAAATAGGATAATTTCAGCACCATTCCCAAAACCCTTAAACTCAGCGCTTATACGTTCCACTAACTATTTATTTTTCTCTGTGCAAATACATCCTGTTGACAAATACGCCACTCCCAGCCTAGTGTTTTTCCCACTCATCGTACCCGATAACCACTGATGCTGTTGACATTTTGAATTTACTCTTTTCCATTTGGCTCTCTGATGGATGGGCATTGCGACTCCCCCTCCTATTCTTTCCAACTTAGTCCTGTTGCACCCTTCCCAAACATAATTCTCAATCACTGGCTGCTCTCCCGAGTATCTAAGGTGCGTTTCTGTAACCGCATACACCCCTATTTGTTCTCTATTTAACTGCTCCTCAATTTCTGCCCGCTTTTCGCTTCTTCTGCCGCCCTGCATGCTTATGTAGCTCATTGCTTCGCGAGCTCTCTTTCCTCGTGTTTCTGTTATTCACGGCGATGCTATACTAAGGTTCTCTTAGGGGACCTTCTTCATTACTACATACTCTGGCCTCGTCAGCACCCGTGGGCCTCCTAAAAAAGCAATAGCGCGACCAGCAAGTCACCAGTACACTTCTCGTGCAAACCTGTAATTGAAGTGAATCCAGTCTCGTTGAAAAAAACCACCACACCTTCTTACTTCCCTGTTTGCTTCGACAACCTCGAAGCCTTTCTCTCGGCTCGTTTTCCATGTCGCCTCATTATCAGCCTCTACAGCTCTTTGTATGTGACTGTCACGTACAGGCACCTTCGGCAGCGTGCGCACCACGATCTGCACCTGGGGGACAGCTCGCCCAAGTCGTCCGCCCCCTTCGCCATACGCTGGGCTACTCCTGACCCTTGACTGTTTAAGACGTCATTTAGCCCACCTGCTGATATGACAAGGTTGCGCACTTGGGCATTTTCCGCCAGTTTTGCTTTTGCTAACTCCATGACAGAACCCAGCGTCCGTCCAGGAAATGTCCCCACCGCTACTCTTTTATCGCCTTTCGCCCTCTCCACAATAATAATTACCATTTCACTCTCTCCTACCTATCCCTGCTTTCCTTTCTCCTTTTCCGCGTGATTCGGACTTGACGAGGAGCGTTGTCCCCTGTGCTCCTGGTTTTTGTGTGTTGCGGCTTCAAGGTAGGCACCGCTCTTTCCAGCTACCTCCTCCCCACGTTGCACGCATTCCACGTGCTGTGTTGACACTCGCTCTCCTGTCACGTCGAGGTGCTGCGTTCCATTGTCACGACCATTCTCGTTCACAATAGATGCCCTGTTCCGCTTCTCCTGGGCTGCTTCAAGTCTTTTTCCCACTACCTTACCTGGATTACGCTCCCTATTCAGCTCATTTTTGAGCTTTTCAACCTCTTTGACAAGAACTTTCTGGAAAGCCTCCATTTTTTCAGCCTAGCATCGGCATCACAATGTGTGCCGATTGACTCGGTTCCCTCTCCATTCTCATCCGTCCTCTCATGTGCCTTGAGAGACCCCCCGCTCACTGCCTATTTTCCCGGCTTTCTTGCCATGTATTGCACGACTTTTTTTTTTAATGCGAATAGTATAATACAACAATAATGCAGAGCACGTGCCTTTTAGCAAAAATCGATACGCAGAACATCCAAATCCTCAAAATGTCGCAAAGCAACTCTCACGACTGTTTCAAGTGCAATCAATGCCGCGGAAACCCAAATTATGACATGCTCTCGCACGCGCTCAACCACCCGGTCACGCTCTCACTTTCCTGCCAAAACACACACAGTGAAACTACTAATAGCTACTAGTCTTGCCGCCTCTAGCTACCATTTAAAGGCTACAAACACTCAACGTCCCACCCTGCTGCACGTGTTAAAGCACGTGGCATGAAAGGACGCTCTCAGCATCCTGCAGAACCCAATGCACATGAAACACACCCACGCACATCAAATACGAGAGCAAAAAAAGAAAAAATGAAGACCACCCAACGACTACATAAACGCAAAAAGAATCAGCAAATAAAAAACAGAAGCAAGCTCAAAGCATGCACAAAAACTTATGATTTTGTCGCCACCACGGAACACATAAAGCACGTCCATTCGCCACAAAATCTCTAGGCCTCGAAAATATAGAGCAACCCCCCTCCCCCTCGGCGGATGGCCAAAACATACGCTAGTTGTCGATGCACCCTCAGCATGGCGAGGCGCCACCGTTCACATACCACTCATAATATTCCTACGCCATGGTGTAAATAAAATACATACATAATAAGACGTTGTGTTTTTTACATAACAATATGACTAGCTGGAATACTCGTTTGGTCAAAACCACAGGGAATGAAGTCCTGTTGGCGTTTTACTTGCTTGAAATGTTGAAGGGCAAGAGTACCCTTAAATGTTGTTACGGGGCGGTTACGCAATAGCATGCTTTTAACACCGTGAACATAATTATGTATACGCTAACGGCGTCCTTCCAACGAGCACACCCATCTTTTAAAAAGTCTTTAAAGAAAGTAAGGGTGCAGGAAGGGTGTTTAGATATCCAACCCACCCTGACGGATGTAATTTTCTTTATTGTGTGGGTATCTGCTCCTGGTGATATGACACTGTTCAATGAACATCTTTGACACCAGCTTGCTTCGCTGGGTAAGTCACACTGGGTATCTGCCGCTCTCCAGTTAAACTTTCACGCCAACTTGGGTCACTTAGTATGGTCCACTGGATACGTACTGCTCGTCCATTACTAAAGAATCATTTAAAATTGATCCGATGCTGGGCAGAGCCGAATCGGTCTCATTATTTTCAGACCCGCGACACGCACGAACTTTGCCGCGGCGCTTATAGATGACCGGCGCCAGAGAGGACGGCGGTGGCAGTGCGGTCTGTCTCGGAGTTGCTTCATTGATAATCACATCGACGTCGACAAAGCATTCTTAGGGTACTTCACGCACTTTCCGCGAGCTATATACGTTAGTATATATGTATCTATCTATGTATGTTTGTATCGATGTATCTATATATGTATGTTTGTATTTAACCGTTTTTCTGCCTAACTGGATTCCTGAGTAGTCAGTGGTGAAGTGGGTGCCGCATCGGGCTGCTCTTTTGAGGTAACAGGTTTCGAAACCGACGATCAGACAAACTTGGGTCACTGAGCGTGCGGCAATGCGTACATAGGTGCCCCTCTTCAGCAAACCTAAAGCCCCTCAATCTCCCAAAGTAGCGCCATTCACTTCTCTCCTCCTCCGCTCGGCGCGGCCTCGACGGTGGCGCCGCCGGCAGTGGGCCTGCCGTAGCAGACGACGGCTAACACGCTACGGGAGGAAATCCGCGGAAAAGTTCGTTCGAGTCCTGCGGAGCAGTTTTTTCAATCTAGATCTTGCTTTGTCAGTCGGTAACTGGCCTTAAGAATGTCGTGTCGGATTTGCGGAAGAAATAGAGAAAAGCACCATTATTCAAGGCGTATTTAGGGCGTAAAGCGCGCGCACGTTGAAAGTTCGTGTTGCTGAAACACGACACAAGCACGCGGTGTGCTCAGACACGCGAGTAATTACCAGAGTTTCAGGTTTTGACAGCGCGAAAGTATGTGCACGTGGTTTCGTAGGTTAATTTACGTACCTGCAGGATGCTTTTGTTCGGCCGGCGCGTGAGAGATTCCGACTGTCTGCGGTCAGCAATGCCTGGCAGCAGGGCCGTTTCTGTTCCGCGCCTTTTACAGATGTACGTAGCTCATGCACAGGTTGTGGTGGCCATGAGCAACGTTTTCACACATAGGCGGTATAGATAATTTTAACAACTTACCAGCATATGAAATCGTTATTTATTTATTACAGTGCAAATGGTTAGAATTTGATAGAAAAGAAAGAAGGAACTTGATGGGACAACTGGAAAGAGGTTCAGAAAATAATTATCCCCCTCCCTCATTGGCACCAGCAACACTTTTGTTGAAGTGCTAATTTTATCTCTGTATACTACGTGCGTCTGTATTCTTTTGCGTTGTAAGTTTTCACAAGGAAGCAGTGTTGCGTTAACTGGAACAGTCAAGGCACACAAGACAGAAGAAAAGTTGATTCTTGGGTTTTACATCCGAACACCACGATCTCATAAGGCACGCCATAATGGGGGCTCTGGATTAATTTTTTTTGCAGCTGGGGTTCTTTAACGCACCCCCAATGCACTGGACACGGGCCCGTTTTGACACGGGCGTCAAAAGAAGAGGTTGGAGGAGCCGTGTCACTTAACAAAGCCGCGCGTTCTTTGCCACTTGCTCGAAGTCAGCCCGCCCGATCTTGTGAATCCACACTTTTCTTCGTTTTGCGTTGCGCCCGGCGGATGGTAAAACAAAAAGCTTTTTGCCGTCACTGGGTCTGTTGTGGCAACCGTAGGCGCAGCAGCACGGCATCGCAATTAAGCACTCGGCCCTAACACATTGTATAAAACTACCGCGCTCCTTCAAACCGCCTGCCATACTTCGTCGCGGAGGCCCAAGAATGGGGGTCGCAGGCCCAAGATTGGGGGTCGCAGCGCGCTGGAAAGAAAAGATATACAAAAGCGCGGCGCCTGCTCTGCGCCGGAAAGAAAAAAAATATACAAAAGCGCGGGGCCCGCTTTCACGTGACACAGATTGGCCAATGGGGGAGCGGAGGAGGCTGGGGCGACAGGAGGAGTGGAGGAGGAAGCGCCTGGGTGAGCGTAAAACCCCTGAAACTTCGTAAAGTAGTGCCACTCTCCTCCTCCGCCTTCACTCCTCCTCGTTTCTCCTCTCTTTGACGCTCCCTCCTCGACCATGGCCCCGCCTACTTGCTCGAGCGCAGCAGACGACCTTTCGCATAGTGAATGCACGCATAGCAAGCAGTGCGCTTTAGGCGCTCGCGTTGGCTTTCCAGCTCCGCGTAACTTCGTATACAGCATAGAATTCCTATTCGGACGGTTACACAAATTCAGTGACGGTAGCTTTCGTTTCATTTTTTGATAACTATTTCTTAAAAAAGTATCTGAAGGGGCGTTAACGCTGTGCGTTGACAACTGCGAATGTGTCGCGTGCCCTACAATTAAGTACGCAACATTTGTGAAGCGCGTGAGGCAAGATCTTGTTGCGAATGGTTGTAAATAACATGTTTACGATTGAATGCCAACATCTTGACTTCCAGCAAGCCCTCAGTAGCCTAAATAATCCGCGCCGCCCTTACCATGTGAATTCGCGGCGCGTATCAACTATAACGTACAAAGGCTGACGGTGATCGCTGCTCTGAAGGTTCGAAAGTGTATTACAAGCTACAGTGCCGCCAGCGTGCGTGCTTGCCAATCTAAGCGCGCGCAAAGGCCCAGAGGTGGGCGCTGGTGCGATTATGTTTCTCGTGTCTCAACGTCAACAGAAATACCGCGGCCGATCATCGAGTCGGCACTCTGCGTGCTTAATAAAATACCTTTTTAGCATTCGTGCGTGAAGCGAGAGCGCGATAACAATGCATAACTCACTCTCAAACAAGACCATAGTGGGCTTGAGTAAACTTGTTCAAGTTAGTGACTTCTCACGAATAGCACGACAAGTACTCACTAAATGACGTACTTGTCGCGAACCGAGTTGCACTGAGATGCATGTATTGAAGACGGTTGTGCTTCCTCCGAAGTAACATTTGCGAGACATGACTTTATATAGTGAATTCATGATCGCGCAAATAATCGCCCCGCCATGACGCGGCCGAAATTGCAGCAAGTGAAATGTTTTATATAGGTCGAAATGATATGAAACGGCATTCGAGTTGTATGTTAACAGTTTATTTTCAGTATAGATGCATTACAGATTTGCCTTTGCAGTCACACGTCCATGTGCATAATTACACTTAGCAATATAGTCATTCTTCGCATGCATGAGTTTAACAAGGGCAGGATGCAGTTTTTTAGGTTTATTAAATCACATTAACTACTGAAATGCTTTCATTTAAAGCACAATAGACAACCACTGAGCATAAATAAAAAAAAATAAGTTAACAAAGCTGAATTTACAGCAAACGTACATACTTGAGAAAGGGCAGCCCGCATTCAGAAAAATGTAAGGTGCTGTTTTATCAATTCAAAGGGGGATATCTTCAGGGAGTTCAACTAGGCACTATCTAAAACATAACTCACAACAGGTACTTAATCACAAGTTAAATATAATCAGAGAAAAAATTTACAATGAATAACCACTAGGAAAATAATGTACAGTGAACTCTAAAGGCTCCCGAGAGCAAGAAGCAATAAAAAAAACTACGCGACATGAGCTAAACTCTTCTCACTTAACGCCAGTTGTTGCCACTTGCTTTCCCATACTACGACTGCCACACTTCAAGTTTGCACTTTTTGAAGCTGCGCGCTCATTTTCCTTCTTCAAAATAATGTGCAACCGTGTCCTGAAAAACACATTCAACAGCTTCCTCTCAACATCATGACAAGACGGAAAACAGTTTACCGACTGAATATTGTTCAGAGCAGAGGCTTCCAGCTGTGCAAGAGGCACTTTATTGTGCAGAAGGCCTCGGCTATTTGCACGAAACAAACCCTCTGCAGCTTCCAATAAATGTAGAACTGCTGGCGAAGGCATCACCAGATTAATGTTGTTCGTGTAGGATTTCATCTGTGTCAGCATACTGGCACAGTTTGACTGCATTGCTGCCTTGCACTCGCTACAGCACACTGTGTTTTTCAGTACATTGTTCACAACGTACCCAGCTAGGTAGTCTAATGATTCTTGCTCGGCATTGCTCAGTGCAAGAATGTCGTCAGGAAGGGCGACAAACTCTGCGCCTTCTGTCTTCGAACTGGCCTTTCTATCTGTTTTGTCTAGGCCTACCAGAAAAAATCCATCATCGCTGGCATAGCTGCTATCCTTGCTAGGTTTTAAAAACTGTGCCATTGTTGCAGCTCGAATGGCACACCGAAATTCAAGGGGCCTGGGCACTGGGTTTTTTGAGCGCAATGTGGAAAACAGATTTTCTAATGCGTCTTGTCCGAATCTGCTTAGGAGTACACAGAAAAAGTCCTTTTTGTTCAAGTAGTATTCTTGCAGTTCGAGCGCAACTGTTGTCGCTAGTACTACTCCTGTCTGCACGGGCTTCCAAGTATTTTTCTTTGCACTGCCAATTTGCACTCTTCGAAATAGGTCAATAACAGCATTAAGGAATGAAACTGTCTCCCCGTACTTTTCCTCATCAAGCTTGCTGATGGCAAGCTTTGTTGTTCTCGATGTCATCAACTTAAACCACCTGAAAACAGTCTCAAAGAACCAAGCAGTTGTCAGAGCTTCCACAGGTAAATCTCCTTTCTGAACTAGGAAACGAATTGAAGCTGCAGTGTCATGGTTAAAAAATGAATAGGCAAGGCTTACTTTCATTTTCTCGAAATGTCCAGGATCTAAGCAAGCTGGCTTCAAGTGAGGTGCAAGATTCAGATCAAGCTTCGCATCAAGCTCTACAAGCATCTTTATGTGCTCAATCTTAACCTCGTTAGACGGCAAGTTATGGTCAGTTACAATATCACTTGGTAAGAAAAATGACTGACCTCTTGTAAAATGATTGCGAAGATTCTTTAAGAGATGCGCTACATCGGCAACAAAATACAACCTCCGACTTGTATCATAGGGGTGCGGGCATGAGACGGAGGTTTTGCAGTACTTGCCGACAATTATTCCAAATTCCCTCCAAACACCTTGGTTACCACCTCCCATATCACTGACCACTGCATCTACGTAGATGGAAATGTTTTCACACTGCTGAATTACCTCCAAGATTACATTCTTAACAGCACTAGAACTAAAGGAATTCCCTGTGAAACGGTATGCCACAGTCTGCTTCCACCGTGTGGTCACACCACCTAACATGAACACTAGCGCATGGGTAGCCAAGGCATCCTCTGGCAGTGTCCCATCAGCTAACGGTAGGGTAGGCCTGCCAATTACAAGGCCGGTCGATTGATCAAGAGCTAGACCTGGTGTGAGTTGAATCTCGTCCAGCATTATGACTGTGTGCCGCTCGTGGTCATCCATAAGCTTAACCTGAAGAATAAAAGCAGAGCAGATATGTAGAGAATATCATGCTATGTATCATGAACGTTGTCATACACACTTACTTTAAGAGCAAGACACTGCAGAATGTCGTGAAGCATGCCTGGAGAAAATTTGTTCTTTTCCAAGTGCCTATATAGGGTGCGTTCAGATGGTAGCGGTGTGCAAAGTTCCTTTACAACAGAATACCCACGGGCACCACAGGACAGTCTAACCTTGAGAGCTTTTTGAATTGTTGCTGGAGACCAACGCACACCTCTCGTCGATGACTTTTCCATGCACTGGAGCTGGTCACAGGCTACAAAGTGATCAATTTGTTTCTTCAGGTTGATCTTTTCCTGGACTGCTTTGTTTTTCTTTCGCTGTGTAAATGCCAGGCTTCTCTTTGTACTTTGCAGCTGGTTTTCTAATTGCCGTATCCTCTCCTGTAGAGCACCTACATCATCCGGCGAAAGGTACTGGGCCTCTGGAGGAGCTCGTACAGGTAGACTGTCAGTCATCGCATTTGATAGAGCTGTAAATGAGACATTAGATATCAGCAGTTACAACAATTCAGCGTGGAAGAAAAAGAAAGCAGGAGCGAGGCATACCGACGGTAGAATTGGCACTTTCACCGTCCATTTTTCTTAGCCTCTCCAAACTGTGACACTCCCCGTGCGAAGATTCAATAGTATAGATAACACTTGGGGCAGCTGCAAATAGGAATGCATAAGAAAATCGGTGTGCTGGCTATTCATTGCAGGGATGCTAAGTTCTAAGGAACATAACCTACAGCTGCTGTCACACATTGTAGCCTGTGAGTCATGTCTGTTCGGGATACGTGCACTGGTCAAGGATGCTGTTGACAGAGAAAACTTGGAGTTTAGGTGTAGCTACTATACACAGGTGGCACAACACAATAAAAATTTAACCACAACAGGAACTGCAGCTTTCAGAAGGAGGTAAGAACCCGCATTCTTGTTCATTAGTGAAGCTCCACAAGACACAAATAAATATTTCTTAGACACTGCACACCACTTTACTACTCCAAGGTTTTCACAGATGTAGCACATGCCTTGTGAAGCGCAAGTTCACATTGACACTACGAGATGCAGGAACAGCTGAATGTGAGAAAGAAATAGGTATGTGAAGCAGGCTTTCAGAAACAGAAGTTGCTGAAGACACCTACTTGAAGCATTATGTGCAGTGCGCTCAGGCAACTCCTCATCAAGGACATCTGGGCTGTCTTGGTTGGAGGCCAGCGCTGCTGAGTAGATGGAACAGTAAAGGGACAGCGCATGAATATAGCTGCACACAAGCACCACAGCAAAGCAAATATAAACTCACATTCACTCTCAACCAGAAGTGCCTGGTAGTTAACGGGAGCCGCATCTTGTGAAGACACCTGTCGACCTGTAATGTTGCCATAGATCCAGAAAGTACAATGGCTTGTGCAGTTATACTGCAGCAATATTGTAACAAACTTGCAAGGAAATGCTTCATATGGTGTTATTGTTACCAAATACAAAGCAATATAGCAGCATCTAGTTTTTTTTTAGTTCGTGACTTACAACTGCTGTGAGGGGTGGCAGCTTCCGAGCAGAGCTTGTTCTCGAAATATGAACTGTTGCAGGATGCTGCTGACATGTAAAAGCAACCCACACAAATGGTAAGCCAGACATGCATAAAACATAAATGACAACTTACATTCAAGATGAGCTGCAGCTGCCAGTAGGAGGCATGCACCCACATTGTTGGCATTGGTTTCTCCAGCTGCATTTAGCATAAAAAATGGATGGAGCACAGTAATCAACGTGCTTTTTATGAATACGTTATTTCAAGTGTCATACATACCCTGCCAGTCGTAACCATGCATTTTATTGTCGTTGCCAGTAGCGGCAGCTGGGAATAGAAAATATGATACAAGAGTTGTAAGTGAGCAAAACAACAGGTATGCAATGTTTATTAACTGCAATGAAGTTGCAATGTGTGATCGGAAAAATGTGCACAAAGTAAATCCAAGAAACTAACAACTCACATTCATTATCAGCTATAGCTTCGAACGTGAGACTTGAGCCCGTATCTTGTACTGCGCTTTCAAGGCCTGCATATGATAGATTGAGTAAGCATAAGCAGCAATGATACCGCATTGTTGCCCAGAAAGTTGCTGTGCTTACTGCGCAAGGAGAGCCCTGACACATCATGGCTGACTTCTGCAGCTGAAAACCCCCCAAAATATATTGTTCGGTAAAATTAGTGGGATGTTCAGAAGCTAAAGATAAGTTTTCCTTGAAACTACACGTCATGGCTATGGTGATGACATACCTTTCAATGGAGGGTCCTCTGAAGAATTTGCATTGCTCGACAATACGGCACCTGAATTGTAAACAAATGGGTTAACCATGACACAAAGTTGCCCCTATTGTGCAGGAAAACGAACACAGTAAAATGGGGACGGCAGTTTTTTTTTAGGGATTACCTCTGTTACGTTCCAAAGGGGGCTTCCTAGGCTTTGGTAGCTTCTGATGTATGAATATACTTGGTAGAGCGTTAGGTCGTAATTTCTTAATGCCGAGCTTACTCAAAAATAAAGGTTCGAATTGGTCCTCGGTGAAATGGTCCTAAAAAAGGTAATTTCAGTTAGACAACTTCGAATAGGATTCGGCTGATACTAGTTATTTGCACTGCACCTTAAAGTAAACGAAACCGCGAGTGCAAGACCATGTAGGCGCAACCGTTAAAAAGATATGCAGAAAATATTGACAATGACTGGCAATGTAAGCAGCAGCCGAAACCTTCGGGAAACCTGTTAGTTCTTTATTAAAGGAATGATGTGCTTGAAGGCGGACATTTACAGTCGTTGACATTTAGGCACCATTTATCGTCTCATTGCGTAATTAAACGCAACAGACTAAGAGACATACAGCAAGCGCATCTCAATTAGACATAGTAACTGTAGAGACTAATAGTGGAATGAACGAGCAAGCGAACGACTAAACGAGCGCGCGAACTAAACGAACGAACAAGCGACTAAACGAACGGCTAAACGAGCGCGTGAACTAAACGAACGAACAAGCGACTAAACGAACGACTAAACGAGCGTGCGAACGAACGAGCAAACGACTAAGCACGAACGACGACTAAATCAGCCAGGGAACGAGCGGGTGACGGCACGTTTTCTTCGGAGTGCTCCACCGCCGCATGTTAAGCTTCACACACTTTAAAGCTCACGCGAATTACGCACATACGTCCCAATCGCCTGTGATGCTGTCGCTCGGCGACGAACGCACCGCGTAACATGGTTTTGGGAGAGCACACACGCTTTTCATCGGTGCCTCTGTATTGCAAATCCACCGGGCGACCGCCAACAAGGAACCGGGCGACCGCCAACAAGGAACCGGGCAACCGCCAACGAGGAACACGAACAAAGGAGGCAAACAAAGCTATTCTATCTAACGAAGGCTAGTAAGTAACCACAAAAGGCAAACAGCTGCTCTCCTAAGAGGAGCTTTCATGATCGAGACTGAAATTTTGTCCAAAGGACAGCGCTGAATCTTAGAAATTTCGTAATCATGTTATCGCACGCAGCCTCGCATGCCCGCGAACTCACGCCGGTTGGCGCACAACACGATTAAGCGCACCAAATAAGACCAACGCGACCACGTAGTGCGTATACAAACAAAGTAAACGTTGCGTAAAAATGGTGTTAAAGCATGCAGACAAATGACAACATGCACAGTGAACTGTGCAATATCTACTATGTTACTGCCCGCAACAAAATACGCAAGCCTTGCACACACTATACTAAGAGAGACACAACTTACCTCGCATAGTCGCGTGGAGTATGTTGGTCGGAAGTTCTCCCTCCCGATTCTGTGAAGCCATGTCTTTCTTCGCAACTTGTCGCGCTTACTGGACGGTATAGCGAATAGTTTCTTGCCTTTGCTAAAGCTGTTCTGGCACCCGAAGGCGCAGCAGGTCATGTTCACAGAAAATGACGCGAAGCGACGTCGCACGTGCCACAAAACTTCCTTCAAGGCGTTCACGATATCGCAACAACACAGAACAGGAACGGAAGGAATGCCGCCAACCAGCGCCGCTTCTCGAGCAAAGATGGCACTGAAGCGCGACTGTAAACAAAAGAAGCCGGCGCAAGGGGCCACGTGATGCCATTAGGCCAATAGCGACGGGGCGTCGGCTTCGGCCAGAGCGCTGGAGGAGGAGGCGGCATTCTTCAAAGCGTGGCACTACTTTACGAAGTTTAAGGGGCTTTAGGTGAGCGGGGTGGCGGAAAGATCTAAGAATGGCGCTACTTTTGGAAAATTGAGGGGCTTTAAGCAAACCTCTGCCACGCCGACATCTGTCGCTGCAGATGCGAAACTGCATAGGTGCCACTGTTCGAAGAAACATCTTTGTCGCTGTCTAGGAGTGTTGTGTATGTTCCACTCAGTTTGCTCGTCTCCGATGCACCGCTTTGCTGACAACTTCAGTTACTGGGTATGTGTTGGTAGGAATCTGCCGCGCTACCTGGATGGAAAGACATCCCTTAAATTTATCTGATGCTGGGCGGAATCGAACCCACGTCTCAATGGTTTCTCTAGGACAGCAACCAGGCGCTTTAGCAGGCTGCACCACAAATGCAATCGTTACATTTCGTTTTTCGAGCAATGGCTTTAACGCCAACGCATTAGCGAGCTGCGCCATGAATGCACTAGGCACGTGCTGCTCTCCATTGAACTTCTCGCCGACTTGAGTCACTGAGCGTGCGCCAGTGTGTGTGCGGCAAGCGGGGCAACGATTCTCAGCGTTCGCAGCCACTGGCCCGCCCCGCTTCTCGTCTCCGAGGCAACGTGCGGACTCCCCGGTAGTGCCACCACGTGTCACCGCAGGTCCAGGAAGAAACGGGCGAGAGTAGCCCGGTTGACGCATGGTGCCTTTTTCAGCGTTCGCTGGCACTGTCACGTTACACATTTCGGAGACCACGCGCAGGCTTCGTGGCGGCAGTGCTAGACGGCGCCGAAAGCACCCGACTCCTCATTAAGGAAGAGTCCTGCTGCAGTGCACGCCTCATAGATACCTCGTTTTGACGGCAGCAATGCCTTATGTCGCTATAATTATTCAACGCTAACGCATTACCTTCCAATGTCACTGTGCGATGGGTTCTGCCACAATCTTTCACGTGCGTTCTTCTGCGGTAGCTCTGTCACAACATTGATGGGAAGATTGTACCTTCAGTACCCCACTACAAGTTTCTCGGAGTCATCATCGACCGTGACTTATCTTGGTCGAAGCACCTCTCCGGATTAAGAAAAAAGCTAGACAGCTTTACACAGATCATTCGACATATGTCTGGAAAATAACGGGGCCCATCCAAGTCATCTCTTCTGCAGCTCTACCAGGCACTTTTTGTTGGCTACTTCCGCTACAGTGCGCCTGTACTTTCTCGGATTTGTACAACTGCTGTACGCACACTTGAAAGTGCTCAGGCTCGCGCACTGAGAATTTTCCTAGGTCCACCACGATGTGCGTCTACTTGGGGCACGATTGCAGAGGCACGTGCGTGCCCAGCTCGAGTTTATCTGCAACATGAGCCATTGCGAGTGCATCTAAGGCCGCTGACCAGACACAGGAATCATCCACTCACGAACGTCACAAGCGTACGGTCTGTGTCTGCCTACTCAGAAGCCGTGCTGTCGCAGCAAGACTTATTGCCGTCGGACTTCCAACCATATGACATACCCCAAGTTCCACTCTGGACGATGGCAAAGCCAAAGGTGAGACTCTCAATCCCTGGAATAACGAAGAAGTCGAAAATGCCACTTGCTGGGCTCAAGCATTTCGCGCTATCATACATTGCTTACATGTATAGATATTACGAACATGTTTTTACAGATGGTTCTGTGACACGGACCTCTTACGCGGCGGCCTACACGGTGCCAGGAATGGGAATCGCACAACGATTTAAGATAGGACACAGGACGTCATCTACAGCAGCTGAGTTTACCGGAGTTCGAGAAGCAGTTCGCTGCATACTGCAACAGAGTCTCGAGAAGTGGCCAGTGTTCTGTGACTCAAAACCAGCACTGCAACTCATGAGCAATTATATGAGTGACAGAACCGCATATAGTCCTCTGGTTCATGACATCATGTCTCTACTTGCTGACGCGTCTCACTCCGGGCATACCATCGTGCTGCAGTGGATTCCTGGCCATTGTGGCATAGCTGGAAACGTACAGGCTGACGCGGAAGCAAAAAAGGCGCACACTGACGGAACTATTATAAAAATTCATTTTTCCCGGTATGTCATTAACGCCTTGCTCCATACCTCCCTTAAAACTTCTACGGCACGACATTGGGACAACCCCGAACATCGACAAGAGCGCCTTCATAGACTTGACGCTGGATTAAAATTCCGGCTTCCACTTCGGTTGCGGAGAAGCCAGGAAACATTCATTCATCGATTACGGCTGGGTGTGGCATACACCCACCGATACCTTCACAAGATTGGACAAGCACGGGACCCTGAATGTAGCGTCTGTCACACTCTCGAGACAATAGCTCACGTACTTTGTGTGTGCCCTCAATATGCGGCCGAACGAAGGACACTCAAATCAACAGTTGACAGCTTGGACTCCCGCCCCTTTTCAGAAGAAAAGCTTTTGGGCGCGTGGAGGAGTGTTCACTGTGCCAAACGTGCCATAAGATCACTTTTGAACTTTTTATGTGAGACTGGTCTAGACGATCGCCTTTAGAAGCTGTGAGACGTGCAGTCAGTACGAAATGTGTTTGCGCAATAACTTTTTGGGGCAATATTACTCTTTGTATGGACAAGATTACCCTTACGTGTTTTCGTCTTCAGTGCGCACCCGCATGTTGGACAACGTGTATATAGTATCTCATTGTACCATAGCATAATCACCCGCCACCTACCTTTCCTTGTATTTCCCACTTCCCCTTTCCCCAGTGAGGACTAGCAGGCTAGGACACGCTCTCCAGGCCGACCTCTCCTCCTTTCTGTTCATTAAAATCTACTTCTCCTGTCACAACACATGAACTGCTGGCGTGATGTCATAATCAAGTTCTTTTTGTATGTTGGTTTTCTTTGAAAGGACAGAAAATTGTCCTCCATTGGTATGTAACACGAAGCTACAAAGGAAGCCCACAAGTTTTTCTTTTTTTTCAGAAGGGCAGAAGGGAAGCTTCGCGCTTGATGAAGAATTCGTCCTGGTTCTGCGTTTGAAATGCTTACAGGGGTGGTCACACAACCATCTGAGCTTACCAGCAGCTGTGCACATCGCAGAGCGAAGTCTACTTATTCGATAACTCGAAACACAGCGCAACGGAATACGGCTAATTAGTGAGTGTTTGCAACTGCTGTAACCAATTTGTACACGTCTTTCTCTGTCGGAGTAAACACATTGGCAAATGGCGGTTGATATCTCCTTACTTACATTTAATAAACAAGGAAGCGTAGGCCCGATAAACATGGTCATAGTAGTCGGGGCTTGAAATTATTAAAAATATGATGGTATTCACATATTATTAATGTGTTATTAGTGCAGTCTGAGGAATAAGAGCTGTTCTCTGTAAATTATACATCGCTGCTAAAGTGTGCAGACATGCGCAATTTTTTATTATTTCGACGCGTCAAACCAACACACGTGACTTGAATTCCGGTCTACTTTATTCTACATAAATGAGCTCTTCGACCTATTACACAAACACCAGACGCAATATCATACGGTGACGCAAACAGTAAAATTTATTTGTGCCGGAGTTGATCTAGAACTTCCCTAGGAGCAGCCTCGTAGGCAAATGTATGGCTAAATAGTCTACCGTCAAGGTTGGCAGCAACTCGTGGTTTACAAAAATGAAATACTACACAAGGAGTGAATATGACCTAATTAAGTATTTTTCAGACGCTCCGCTGATATTTCGATCGAGCAAAACACCAGAAACGCGAACGTAGCTCTTTTTAATTAAATGAACTTGTTTTTGATATCAACCTGCATGATAAATAGATCTATCTGGTACTCATATTGGTTTGTGTACTTTCTTTTCATGTGATAATTTGTGTTTTGGCTTTTTTTCTCTGTTTCATATATGATTATTTCTTGTGGTACTGTATAAACTACCCCTTTCAATCGCCCTTAATTTAGTGCACTAAACTACTTATTTCCTGCGTTTTTTCATGACTACGTTTGAGCCCAGAAGATGTCACTTGATATCAAGAATTTCACCACCTTTTCACTAAAATCGGAGACATTTGTATATTTTTGTGCCGCGGTTTTTGAATAACCAAACAAACAGAACAAAGTGCGCCGCGAAGTAAATCTAGGTTGAACATCAAAAAAATTGTTTTGATTTTATTACTTCGTATACAGTAGGGCAGTTGAACCTGGCCAAAACATCAAGCGCCGATCCAGATCCAACGACGACTCGGACACCATGACTCAACTTGTTCCACAGGTGAACGCCATAACTATTTGATACAGTCTCGAATACCCAACCAGTCTTGCTCGGCTCGAAGAATGACATCCACGTGTCGTATCCAACTGCAAAAAAGGTGTCACGTTCCCTAAATCTGACCACCTTCCTTACGTTGCGCCAGGAGTAGTAGATGCGCCCCAACAGAGACGGACCACAGCTTCCCCACCTAACAGTGTCGTACTCCTCAGAACATCTCTTCAGCGCTTCACCGATGAAAGGATGGGCTTTGTCAAAGCATAGAACGCTGTTCGTGAGTTGGCCGGTGACTTCGAACATCACGCTGTTGCTTAATTCCGACAACTCCTTAAGCACGATAATGTCGAGGTCCAGGTACATGCCGCCATGCTTCCACAAGACCGCTAACCTGATGCCGTCACTTAGGTCTTCTATTGCGTACGGCCCTTTGGTCCAGTTGCGAGACCTGTGCCATGAATCTAGGGGAGTGTCACTGAACGTATCGGTCAAATTAAGTTTTAAGCTAGCGAAATTTCTTAGCGAAGACAACGCTTTATAGAAGTCACAGTTTGGTGACAAGTGGCCGGTTGTCAGCAAAAGAACGCGCACGTTTGGATTGTGCAAGGACGCCGACTCAATCGAACATGCCTGACGGCCCTTTAAATTTGTTTCATTCGAGCTTTCGACAAACCATATCGTCACATCACTGGCTTGAAAGGCGTCGTAAGAGGCGATCGAATGGTGTTGCAGGAAACGCTGCTTCGATGAAAGAGTGAAATGGCTGATGCCTGGAACAAAGTAAAACGAAAAGCGCATAAATAAAGCGTAAATTAGAGGAGCAACCACTGCTACCGCGCGAAAGTGGCTGCAACTAGTACTGCCATCTGGTGCTTAAACGGAGGCTTGCGTTGACCACGGTACACATACAACTGCGGAGGTGGAGTGCGAATGACTGAGTAAGCGGTAGTTAAAAATGATCTGTGGCAATAAAAGACAAAGGAGGGACGGCATGCAACTCTTCGTGTCGAAATCCACGCCTCAGTGAGCGCTCTTTCTGGTTAACGGAATCGAATCTCGAAGGCCATGCTTTGGAGTACTACTTTCGCCCGGACCGATAGCGGAGCCGGAAACACGTCAGAGACGCTGTCTTTTGGACACCGCCTACTAATAAATGCAGAAGATTAATTCGGAAACGACATGCCTGGGCACGTCATTTCCCGGCTTCCCGGCAAGTGCAGCTCGTGTAACCATAATGTTTAGCGGGAAACGCTGGCGGAGCACGCTATGCACGAAGGCGAGCTTTCTGGTTATTTTTTTTTTTTTGGTGGTGTTCAAGGAACCGCGGGGGCCGTGCCACTCCTATTAAGACAGACCTCAAACGGCAGCTGGAAAACGGTATCGCCTTAACAGGTGTTTGTGTTTGAATTTCTGCGTAGAAGAATTCTGTTTCCTCGCATGTTCAAATTACAGTCCCACGCTACGATGTCTGTATGTTGTGTGTAATTCGTACTTTATCATTTTTCTACGTATTTTAACTTGAGAAATACAATTACTTCAGTAACTCCACTGCCCCACATGGAGGCTCTGCGTGGTTGGGTACGCGTGGTTCGTTCTTGTTGCCGAAGCGAAGTCCGAAGCTGCACGCGGGACGCCGAGTTTTCTGTGACACGGGGTCCTTAACAGTATCGCGTTAAAAGCGAGCGTCTGTAGCAGCGAAAATGCACCTCAATTCCCGTTCGCTGCGACGCCACCCCACAAGCGCGCATCGACGGAGCAGAGCGGGCGGGAGGGTGCATCTGCTGCCGCAGTCACGTGGCAGCTGTTGCGTGAGGGGAGAGGCGATCGCCGCATTGGCACGTCACCCTCGCTCTCAGTCAGCGCAAGTTCTCGCCAGCGTTCTAAATGCGCCTCGGTAAGGCCAACAAAATGGCATGGAAAGCGAAGAAAGCGCTACTACTACTACTAAGGCCCAATCAAAACGCGCCAAACATCTCAACGCGCTCGCTTGCGCGCGAGGAGTTCATAGCTCGAAGGACCGCTAAGCGGCCTTAAATTGGACATTAATGGTTTCGCATTCCGCACCCATAAGTGCTTAGGTGTCCTCAGATTTGAACGCGTCAAGGTCCACGACACCGCCGACCTGTGTAGCAGAAAATCCGGTGTCAATGCCGGCGTTGGCGTCGACGGTGTTATCCGTGAGCGTAATTTCCGCATATTTTTAGGTAAATGTATATACCATGCCTTGCTATATGAGATTCGATATATGCAGGTTATATTGTGACACCATTCTATCACTAAAATGGCTCCTGGTTATTATTGCATGTTTGATGAAGTTATCCCTGCCAATTTTGAGAATGACAGCTCAATTGGTTAGAGCATCGCACGCGTAATGCGACGACGTGGGATCGTTCCCCACCTGCGACAAGTTTTTTTTCATCCACTTTCATTTCCATTTATTTATCATTTCTTTGATTAAATTAGTAAGTACAAGTAATTTCCCCTGTGTCTTCCTTGGTGCCTTTGTTTGTTGGCTTATCATGACGTGAGCCCACACACAAGTGTCATGAAACAAAATACCGACAGCGCATGCCTTTTATGTTAAATCTTGTCAGACATAAATTTAAAAGTTCGAAACAATAACAAAATCCTGAAAATGGTGCAATTCTTCCGGAGAGGCTGTGAACTACTTCCAGGACAGGCCCGCGCAGGAAGGCGCGTTTCTAGCATAAAGCTATCCTTCGTCAGTAGCGCTCGCCTCCAGCGTTTCCCGGTAGACGTTACGGTTACGTGAGCTGCAGTTGCCGGAAACCGTCAGAAGCAGTCAGGGTTCTTCGAATGATATCGCGTTCGACTCCTAAAGGTGAAGCTTAAGCATCGGCCAATTTTGTTTTTTTATTCAGGTGGATTTGCCGCAAGCATAAAAATATAAAAACATTCAATGAAAGCTTTAAAGTCTGCTTCGCGAAATCACTGCAACAGTATTTTTGCAAACATGTTGTGCGTCCCCCAACGGTGGTAGTTTTCGGGTAGGTCAGGCTCCAGTCTAGCCTTTCGTGTTATCACCGGTGTTGCAGGATACAGCCAAAACAGGTGTCGAGCATTTGACGTTGTCACAGGAGCCAGTCATTTAGGGCAGATTCCTTGGAAGCCTTTTGTTGGGATCCCCAAGAGGCATGAGCTTACAAATGAAAACGTGGCACGCAAAGCCTTATGCTTTGTAGTAAAATGAAGCTGTGTGCATGGCTTTCAGCCTGCTGTTTATTATAACATTCTGCTGTTGAATGCGCACGTTAAGTAAAGGTTATGTGGATTACAGGTTAGGATTACTATGCTGACGTTCAAAGTGCGCTCCAATAAAGTATCAACCCTTGACTAAGCATCACCGGGCTTCACCAAGCACGCCCCTGTCGGCGTGCTTCTGTGAACACTGACCAGTCTGGCATAAACAATTTTCACCTGTTAATAATGTCGACGAATTTAACTAAACATTAAAAGTTTGCCTGTCACTTTGTCTGGTAGAAGAACCATTTGCATAGGATTTGAGCATCGCTTACAACGCTAATGAAACTGCTTGGGCCGATAAAACAGAGGACAGAAAATATTCACTTAAAATGCATATCCCCCCTCCATTTTTTGCCACCAACCTATTTCCAATTTACCGTTTATCAATTCTTTGGACGAGGAGTATGCAAAGATGACTGCTGCATTCATAGTACTATGCAAGGCGTGTTGTGTTCTGTGCTTGAGTTCACCGCTGCGTTTTGCACCGAGCATCCGAAAGCCTATTTTTTATTATATAGAATACGTCTTCCTCACTATAGGAGGGGGCACAGTCAACTAATATTTCAGCATAATAAGATATTCATCTGTCTGCGAAACGAACTAATGGACAACAGGTCAGATTAATGGCACGTCCACGTACCTGAAGCGTACGGCAGAAAGCTGTAGTAAAGCCAAGCTATTAATCCCAGCAAAAGCATGGAGACCGTTGCTGCCTTGCACCAGGCATTCTCGGCGTGCCACATGGTCACTTCCTAATAGCGTCCTCAGAACTGTCACCGGTATTTCGCGTCACTGCCGTAAGTTCCATCTCGGCAACTTGCCCCGAGGCGCCGATCTGCGGGCACAAAATCGACGACACAAAAGCCGACCGCATAAGAGAGGTACGTAGTCAGCCCTGTGGGCGCATGCAGCTGCGCTCCATATGTGCTCTTCCCTCACAACCCTACTCGCTACGGCCGGCCTGTGCAGTGCCGTGGGAGCTGGAGTCTGGGAGATCGCTCTCACGCGAGAGGCGATCAGCCAGCGAAACAATACGAGGTGCCAGCTGACTGCACTGCCAAATCTTATTTCGCTGCATGGATTTAGCGACAGCGAATTCATGATCCAGTCAAGCGAGTCGACCCGCATCATCGCATTTGACAGCGGGTGGCCACAACGAATAAAGGCCGGACGCTGGCGCATCTGTCGTTTCGTGGCACGAAGGGGCTCCAGACAAGTTGGCCCGCAATTGCCATTCCCGCAACAAAGCCATGATTTCGTTTGATTAGTTTTGATTCCTCTTCAAGTCAGTGCCACAAGACGAATGACAAGACTGTGCAGACAAAAACAGGGAATTATTTTTCTAAATTATCCATGGGCAACTGTTGTAGAATTGTCTATCACGACTACATCATGTGTTGCAGCGAGAAGGCGTTTATGCCACCGAAGTATCCCTGGGGCGCTTTAACGTAAAACTATTCTAAACTTTGCTATTCCAATTCTTTATTCAGCCCACCGCGATTGATTAAAAACTTTTTTGGACAACTCCCACTACACCTGTCTGACACGCGACGTCACGAAAGCAGCTATAGATACCCATCTGATACTACGTGTACACACTGTTTATGCATAATTTGACCAAACCAAAAAAAAATTTTTATTTCTGATACGGCGCCTTTTCGCCATTAGCCCTCGGCTATTTATCAAACGTTGTCGGGCTGCACCCATTTCACCTGCCTCTCACGCGACGTCACGAAACCACAAAAACTTGCTGCGTTAAAGATGCATTATTGTGCCGATCAAAAGTGAATTTTCCAATGAATAGCCGCAGGCAGCCCCGTTCCGAAAGGAATAAAACATGGCTGACCCCGATCGCTCCAGCGCTGGCTACTCGCTCTTGCCGAAGAGCATGGGTATATTATTTGCATGTAATAAAACATTTTACGTGGCCGTGTAACCTTTTCAAGAACTTTCGGCACGTTTACGACCTCGTTCTGTCAACTCTTCTTTGCTGAAGATTCGTTTTAGCGTCATTCTTAAGCTACCGTTGTATTCTGCCTCTATTGTTGACGAGCCACCGGAAGCTAAGAAAAAGCCGATCAATCGCAGACGCCGGTACCACTCTCTTCATCCGGTTATCGATTTTCAGTGCTATGGCTCGGCCCCATCGACTCCCTCTCCCCTTAAGCATGCTTCTCGCCTCTTGTGAGCAAATTATATAACCCAAGCCGCTCAGTCCAGGCAGTGTTATTCATTTTTCAAGCAAACAAAAGTGATCCCCTATGAACGAGGGGAGCATGTGATTTTTTGGTTCAACAACCCTGCGGGTGAGCGCCCGATGCTTGCGTCGGAGGTTACGCAAACTTGACGCCAGGAGATTGGAATAAAAACATATTGGAATAGTTTTACGTTATACAGCCTCCGTTATTAAATTATGAAGCGAATGATCTCTGACGCTTTCGCAAAGTTTCCCGGCTGGCAGACTCTCTCCGCCGAGGGCACGTGCTGTCGCGCAACCGTGTTGCAGGCTGTCACCGCACGTCAACAACACGCGTCAGGTGCAGTGCTTTCTTCTCCATGCCAGCCCCGGAACACACTCGATACTGCCCTTCGTTTCTTCTTTTTTCAATAAAAGCGGCAAAGTTGCAGCCACCAAGACTTGGTGATGCTTGTTTGAGCACGATGGCATCGTGCGAACTGTAAAGCACATTTTTTTCCACATTTATTTGGCAACTCTTGCGGCAAAAAGAAAAGGAAGTGAAGAAACAAAGGAAGTGATCTAAGCCTCTGGCTGAGATCATGATAAGGTGCTTGTTATAAACTTAGATAGCACCAAGCGACTCATACATGGATGACAAAAAATATAATAGAGTGTTTACATTGGCTCGTTTTATTCAGTTGAAAGAGTGCACTTCAAGTGCAGCGTTTGAATAAACAGAACGGCAGCGTTTTATTTGCCCCTAGCAATTGCAGCCATGCCAAGACCGGCAGATGGAGAACTCTTAGTAAAACATAAAGGTGCTCATGCATGTAGCACCAATTAAGATGACTTATGAAACCATGATCTATGTAAGGCCGTGCTCAGTCTGTACTGAATCTGTCAGATGAGCTTCATTTGGCAAGATGAATATTCATTTTTCCTCAATTTACGATGACGTAAACTGAGGAAGCAAATTGTAAATAACAGCAGTACGTAGGTACTGGGAACCTATTCTCTTAGCAATTTGACAGTGATTACTGTTAATTAAATATCCCTAAATTTTAAAACGTTGCGCAGCTTAACTTGAGAGGCCTCGTTCAGGGTCATAGACACGGAATCAAAAAGCATAGGCCTCCCTCATAACAGCTATCAGGTAGGAAGATAGGCACAAGCGTAAGCTCTTCTATCAAGCAAGATTTTTATGACGCGCCCCTATTCTCGTCCCTGCGTCAGATATATCCTATCGTCCTTTTTTCTTTGACTCTCATGAAAGCGCACCTGTGTTTGGAGAAATCCGAAAAAGTTCGCTCTCGCATATGTTTCACGCCCGTGGTTGAACAAGTTATCATGGTAATAAATGAACGCACTCCTGTGCGAAGGACGTAAGAGAACATTCTCGGTCGCATTTACTGTTCAAATTTCCTGCAATGTGTCCTGGCATGCCGCGGCACGATAGCATCACCGTTTTTTTTTGCAGCTAGGGAGGCCTTATAAATTTCTTCGCCACCTTTACCCTGCTTTTCACTGCCACGAATATAGCTGTAGCCTTTTGAAAGCCAGATCCATGATGTAAGAAGGACTGCAAAAGAGTGCTGACTTGGGCTGTTAATTGCTACATGTTATGGCAAAATCGAATAACAGCGCAATGACAGTACAAACAGAATCTACGGACGAAGCAGTCACTGCCGACCGAATTTTTATGCGCATGAGATAGCGTATAAAGATACCGAGAGAGAAAACAGCAGAGAAATAAAGACACATAGAGACAGAAAATTATGTAATACCAAAGTAAATTATTACATTATCACTCTATTATACATCTCATTAACATGAGTTCAATAAACCTGCGCCGCTTAAGCTTAGTGTGCTTGTGCGCGGCACTGACAGCTAGTAATACCTATTATGTGGTCATTCACAGGAAGCACGTAAAGAACTATTCGGAACAAAACTTGAACAAAACGTGCCCAAAAAACCTCGCTCAAGGTAGCGCATGACAAACGCTGGACTCGCACGATCAGACAACACTGTTCTGTTCGAAAACTTGGCAGCAGACACATTTTTACACATGCCACACATAAATTTAGGCTTTACACACTTTGAGCAATGTCAGACACAAAAACACAGTGCTACCGGGTAGCTATAACGTCAGCGTTTCCACAAATTGTATTCACAACAACCGTAAAAAAATTATGTTTATTAGTGATAGTTTCACACTTCTAAACAAAGTTTGGCGCAAATTCACCTCAGGTAACTTATTGAATAGGATTGGCACATGAAACAATCTCTACACTTTTTTGCATACTTCATGTATATGTTTAGTGAAGTATGAAACTCGACTTTCCGTAGGTTGAATTTACTTTCAGGATTTACAGCTTTAAGCTAATGGTTGAAATTGTGTTTTGTGTATATCTCGTAAATCTTCTTTGAGCGCATCTGGAAGTTTAGCTGTGTCATTGTTATTCATCTCAACCGTTGAAACACTATATGCAATAAGTTTCACACATTTGTAAATTATTCGATTCATATGGCTCTTAGAAGTGTCCGAAAAGAATCCAAACAAAGTAATTCCACACCGTATAACGTTTTCACCAAGCGACTTAAAAACAATTTGTTTTAAATTCAGGGGTTGTGCACCTTCTAATGTGGTATATAGCTTTTCTGACAAGGTCCTTAGCTTTCTACAAATGCTCTCGACCTGCTTATTCGAAGATAGCACAACAGCAAACTGCATGCTCGAATATTTTGCAAGAGTGCTGTACTGAATAGGCTTGCACTTGCAGTTTGTACATGTTTCAGCTTGTAGGAATAAGTTTTGAAACATAGAGTTTAATGTGGGGATTGTGGAAGCACAAAAGCTTCGTTATTGACTCGCTAGCAAATATAAAGTGTTTCTTAAACCAGCTCATAGTATTGTGACTATCAGACTGTAATTACCTACATGCCACATGAATGCTCGAATGAGGCAACACCAACGCTGTGTCATCTGCAAATTGATTTAGTATTGATTTCAAGTTTAGCATTCCGAGGTCATGTACACATAAATTAAATAGTAAAGGGCCAAGTGAGGAATCCTGTGACCCTCCGTATTTTCTTACCCTGAGGTAACTCTAACTTTCGTCAATTTTGACTGTTAACGATTCTGAAAGTAATCTTTGAAGTGAGTCGCGCAAATAGCCATTGAAATCCAAAATTTTCCAGGTTATACAAAGCACATCTCTATCAATAGTGTAAAGCGATTTTGTCAAATCAAAAGGCAACGACAGCGCAATTTTATTCTGAGCAATGTTACAGTGGGCAAAATCTGAAAACCTTGTAAGCAGTGCGATTGTGCTTCGTCCATTCTGACACCATATTGAGTAGAAGAACAGAGAAAATTTTTCTCGCAAGGACTGGTCAATAATTTTACTATATATTTTGCCACAATGTGCGCTAATCGTGGCAGTATTGCTACATAAAGATGTATTTCAGACCTTCTTCTTTTCTTAGGCAGTGGTCACATTAGTGAAATTTTGAACTCACTAGATATAACAACTGTCATCAGCGTGCCATTATTAATCGGCAGGATGACCTCTTTAAGTTTACTAATATTCCCATTACACATGCTACTCGTATAGCATCAATGCCAGGGGTTTACCATTCTGAATTTTGTTTAGAATATAGCCTGGATTTTTCTCTGTCGTTGGCGGTAAATGTGGGCATTTAAAAGATCTATATACATCAGGTAATTTCTTAGTTGTATATTATTGCTTTTTCTAAGGCATTCAATAGTTCCTCTATAAAATAGTAGTTAAATGTAGAAGCTACTTTTTTAAAAATCTCTTACTTGCCTAAATTTGTCATGAATTCCCTGCTTAATTCCTCTAAACATGAGGTCATCAAGAAGCTCTCAGGTAGCTCTCACGTTTATTGCATTGTTGGTGAACTTTTTGAAAAAAAGAGCACGTTTTAGCCAACCTTAGTTTAGCGGTTACTTAATTACGAAGTTTTTTGCAATCTTCCCTTTGAACGAAGTTTTGTGGATTTTGTCTGTACAGCGTTGAAATGGAACATTTTTCATTACAAAGCTTCATTACTTCCTTATTTATCCACAGGCATTTCTTTTTGCTTCGTTTTATTACCTTCTCCTTATTTGCCTAATAATAATTGTAAGAAAATATGCTCAGAACTTTTTCATATGTATCGTTTGTACCTCAGGCAGTTCCAGTCATATTGCTTTATTAGCATGTCCACTAAATGTCTATTGGCATCCTTTTAATTCATTCATTTACGCTCAGAACATATTGCTCTCGTAAGTAAGCTATGAAAACGATATCATGATCGGCTAATTTCTGCCTTATTACACCAGCCAGTTTGTTTCGCGGGTCACGATAACGTCTATACAGCTTGGCGTAAATCTTTCTCCTCGCTATCCTTCTCCTGTGTAATCTTCAATCACGTTGTTGCATGCAACTAAAAAATCTAATTAAAATGGATGTTTGGTCTACAAGTACTCAGGACATCAATAAACGTATATGTAATTATGGCTGTTTTGTTTCAAGTACTAAGGACATCAATATTGAAGTCTCGCACAAGAATTGGATACTGCGCATTTATGTAAGAACATTCTTTACTTATTCCAGACACTGCTCTACGTTCTAGCTTTCACGCTTAGTATTAAGGGATATCATTACTGATTCAGCAGTTTCGAGCGCACAATTATTCTCTTTTAAACAGTGTTCCAACTTCAAAAAACGAATTCATCCACCCTTGCACTCATCCCTGCAAAACTTAAGCTGCTTAAAATCACCGAGGTTATAAAGACTACCCTCCACAGCTTGCAAATTTGTTTCACAGGTAACTAATACATCCAGAACAATTGTTAAACCACCTAAATATGATCTAAGTTGCTCCCAGTGACTTTAGAGCGACGCTGCGTATGGCTAGCCGATTCGTCCGTCCGTCCGTTCATCTGTAGCCTGTACGCTGAAAGCTCCTCCTTCACAATCCCATGCGCATGCGCGAAAAAAAAGAGAAAGAGAAGCGTGCGATTGGCTGCGCCAGCAGTGACGTCGTTGCTCTCCGCCGCAGCCGAGCGCGCTCGCAGCAGTTTCTCTTCGGCTCTGAAGCGGGTAGGCCACTCGTCATAAGTACTCCTGAGGAGCAGGCAAATTTGCATCAGCAATGCCGTGAGAAGAACCGGGAACGAGCTCGTCTACATCGTCCCGATGCTGCAGTACTGGCGTAGGAAGAGGCTCGTGCAGCTGTGCGCAAGCAGCAACCGCATGCCTAGGATGCGGCAGCCTACCAAGCCGTCGTTTAATGAACCGTCGGGATTTACCCAGTGATAAGCACCGCGGCCACACGTTTCACCTTCGCTTGTTAACCATCTGTACGGAGTGCTTAGCCGATGATTTTTTAATACTTCTCGCATTAATCTGCATTAGAGTAAATTCAATTGAGTGATAAAGGTTATTATTTAAGGCGTCATTCACATGCACTTCCCAGTCATAAAATGAACAGAATGTCTTAGACATTTTAATAAATCGTACTGAGGTCAGCCTCGTCCACCGCCTGAATTACGCGGTTTCAGCAACTTTTCTGACCACGATTCTGCCGTTCCTCGTCTAGACAAACTTAAACCCCTTTCACCGTTGATGTTCACACTGTCATCCAGAGAAACATTCTCACTTTCAGTGTCAGATTCTCAATTATGTAAATGTCATTTCAGTTCCGCTCTTTACGTTTCTCTACGAAGCTGTCTCTGGTCATACTGTGCGAGAACCTAACTCCAGGATTGGTGCAACCTTCCCATCTCGTATTTTCATCCTCTGCACTGCATCGATTTCTCCTTTATTCGGCAACAGCGTGATACATTGTCCGAGCCATCTTCTGAATAAGATTTGATTATCCAAGTTATGAACTCCAGTAGCCATTTCAGTGTTTTTTCTTCTCGAATATTGCTCTATTGCTCGGCGCTGTCCACAGCAAGCTAAAGTTCTTTAATCTCTTGAGCCCTTTCATTTAACGACAATTCCAAGGAACCTACCCTTTTTTGCATCTCCTCTACTGTTTTATATTGTACATCAACCTTTGACAACCGTTCATCATATTTGTCGGCAAGGAGAGTCGTACAATTTTTTATCTCATTTGTGGTTTTATTGCAAATATCAAGCTTTGATTAGATTACTTCAGTTTTTATGAGGTGTATAATCGCAGTTTTTTCTATTGACTCAGCTTTTGCTCTCATTTCAGCGATTCCCTTCACCAGCTTCTCTATCTCAGCTAAAAGTACAGTCTCATGGTCAGTTTCCATTGTCGCCGCAACACCTTTTTCGTGGTTAGATGTTTTTTTCTCTCCCTTTGTGTACCCGACAAGTAGCACATTCATACATTGCAAAATCATACTGTTGCGTACCATTCGCGGCAGATTTCGTAAGCCGAGAACCCTTACCAACGTGGTATTCATTCTTACATTGAGCACATTTCAATTTGCCTTGATCAGGCGGAAGTCGCTTCATGCAGGAAATGCACTCTGAAGAAATCTTCTGGTTTGCAGTTCAGCGGAAACTCGGTAAAAGGAACGACGCTACAATGATTTCTAGTTGTCTCGCCTAGCAAAAAGAAGAGCAAGGCATCCGTCACACGTGTACCGCTGAACGGCATCTGGTTGCCGCAACGTGTCGTTGCTTTTAGGCGCTTCTGGGCGCGCGACGCCCGGACGCCGCCCGACGTTCAGTGGCCACCGCAGGACAGCGACGGCGAGGCTTGCAGGACGCCCATTTCTTAGGTCTTGATTTTGTGCATACAGTGCCGGGCGCCGTACCTAGCAGACGAAGAGCAAAGTGTTCGTCCCACATGTCGTTCACCGCTGGATTACACTTACGGTTTGCATACAGTTTCCTACCTGTAGTATGGGTTTGCAAATAGTAAGTTTTGAGACTGAACCAAGTTCGAATCGATAGTCCCAGAAGCGACTTGAATAGAATATCGCGTACTTTTCGTATAACTCTGCAATTATTACCAACTGTTACACAAATACTAAAAAAGACGATGTTTACACTTTGTTACTCATAACGTTAGCAGAATTTTGGTAATTAATTAATTTATTTATTTACTTATTTATTTATTTGCTTGTTTGTTTATTTCAAGATGCCTTACAGGCTCAATGAGGATCATTGAGTCAGGGGACAGTAAGAAAGTTGTAGACGAAAATATGCAAAGATGAGTGGAAATAATCGCTGCAAAACAGGCTTACAAATGCAGAGTTGCGGTAGTACACAAACATCGGAGAAATTTTTTCACGTACGTTGCTCGCACAAATAATGAAACATCGTGTAAAAAATGTGTAGTTTAAAGCTTCAATGTCACAAAGAAGAAACAGTACTGGCAATACTGAAATAGAGAGAAGTTACATTTAGGGGTAGCCTACGAAACATCTTGTAGATTTTATCAAGCGCATTGCTCGCGCACATGACAAAAAAGTGTAGATTAAGGCTTGAAAGAAAAAAAAACATTCGTGACATTACACAGGTACACAGAAGATTGCAAAAAGTATGACACTTTTTTATGACAGAAATTGCATGTTTAGGAGTTACATAAATTCATCTCTGTTCGTTTGCGTGACAGTGCTCTCAGGAAGACAATTCCACAAACGGATGGCTCGTGGCAAAGCTATCTGATTAAATGCATCCCTGATTTCGTAGATGCTAGTAAAACTTAATTCGTTATTCAGTCGTCGTGATATACAACCTGCACATTCCAGCAGCAAAGACGATGACTTCATTTGATGAACATGCTTATGGAGCAACGACAGCAATGCCACGCCACGACGGCTGCTTACTCCAGGGAGCGAAAGATCAAGTTGGATTTGGATTCTTGTTATGCTTGACCGTCTATCGTAATTGCGGCAGATGAATCGACTAGCTCAGTTTTGGATGGCCTCTAACATGTACATTAAATATTCATTATGAGGAGACCATGTCGAGAACGCGAACTCAAGTTATGGATGGACGAAAGTCAGAGACTGTAATTTGCGGACATCAGACGGTGATTTACGTTGCGATTTTTAAAGCATTGGCCCATATGGCTGTTATATAAGAGGCCCAGGAAAAATCTGGTGTGAAATTAACGCCTACATATTTGTACAGTGATGCTTCCATTACTGGATCCATATTTATATAATAATAAAAACTTGTTTTAAAGAGTTAGCGTGTGCAAGTCATTACTTTACATTTAGAGTTATTAAGTATCATTTGCCAGGTGTTGCAGAAGTCGCTAATGTGATGAAAGTCATCTTCAATAATAGGATTGTCATTAAAGCTGGTAATTAGTCGGTATATTATACACTCATCGGCAAAAATCCGCGTGCAGTAAGAGATGTTGTTGGGCAGATCGTTGATGTAAATTGGAAAAGGCAGTGGTCCTAATACACTGTCCTGCGATACCACGACATCTGCACACACTACCGCTTACACCGCTTAACCTTTCCGCCACTCATGGGGAAATCCCCGCGTAGGTGTGAAGTTCTGTGGCGACAGCTGCAGACTCGCACCTTTCCGTCCCATTGCCGCCTGCATCGCATTCAGCCAGCAGTTTACCTTTCTCCCTCTTGTAAATTCTATGTCTCTCCCAAAGCAGACTTAAACCACATCATGTGGGGTGCCGTAAGCACCCGCTTCCCCCTTTCCTAAAGCAATTGTTATCTAGTGAGAAGCAGTCAGAGGCTGCCTTGCGCAGCTCCAGGCCCGATCTTCAGGAGGCCATCTTGGAGTGGGCTGAGAGGATAAAGGAGTTCAAGTAGTTCCTCCCCCCACCCTCTGTTCCATTGACCCCTTGCATTTAAAAAGGGACAAATAAAGTTTTTCATCATCATACAGCAGAAGGTACGTTGGTGAGGGGTGATGTGAAATTGTTCACAATGGTAAATTGCTAACGATAAGTTAGAAAGTTACGGATCCAAAATAGGGTTAAGCAGTTTGGTATGAGAGCAGTTAATTTGGAAATTAAACAGCAGTGTGACACGTGGTCGAAAGCCATAGAAAAGTCGAGAAAGATACAATCTGTTTGAAAAATGTACGTCAGTAGTGAACTCTCATAACTGTGGCTTGCACGATAAACCTTTCCTGAATTCCTTCTGGTGAGTAAAGAAAAAAATATTCGATTCAAGCTTTCAATCTACATGAGATGTGATAAACATACATTGTTACAGTGCATTTGGGCAGGCCCATGCGTGCAAGAGGAAGTCGAAGAAGAAGTGGTAGGCTGTGTACTGGAGCTGTGACCTTTGTACCATCCTGCGCGATTACCATTAACTCTTTCATATGTAAATAGCTGTATGCACGTTTGTGCGTCGGGCTTTGTCTTCGTAACAATATCAAGCATTCTTTCATGAATACAACATTAGAACCAAAGAGGCTGTCTGTTCGCACATGCAAGACTCTTCGAAGACTGCGAATAATGGTCGTATAGCCGGTTGTCTGACTACTTGATCAACCTCACCTGCTGCACTGCAGAACTGATCACGGTTCATGCCTACGATGTGCGCACTGAAATAAAATTCATCCTATTTTCGCTGAAGTTTTGTTTCGTTGCGCCTAGTTGAGCGTTTCCAAATATTCGCAAGCTATTCGGAAACTTTTCGCATACAATAATATTGAATGCTCGATTCGAGGACCAAATCAAATGGGGTATTATTCGATTCCCTATGGAAACATTGTTAATGTTTGGACACCTCTAATCTTCATAAAACTCGCGATATATTCCAGGCGCGGGAATTCACCGGTACTAAGAAGAAGTGGTAGGCTGTGTACTGGAGCTGTGACCTTTGTACCATCCTGCGCGATTACCACTAACTCTTCTTCCAAGGCCCAAATTTAGGTGAGGGGGGTAATCGCTTTTAAAATATGTTTTATTATCGACTATTATAATAAGAACATGAAAGTCTCTTGCCTTTATTATTTGTTTTTAACTCCACCGATTATATGCTGAAAGCAACATTTCATTGTATACGTGGTGAAAATAACCATCTTCCCAAGTTTGTTGTCTTAAACATTCCATTTATTGCCTAAACACCGAGAGGAATGTAACATCGTGGCATGGCTTGCTGTGTTGATGCCGCATGGGAAGCTTTTATGAAATTTCGGTGCATCCGAAACGAATTTAATGGATGATTTTTGTTGTCTCTGACAACCTAACCATCGTTATTGAAGTAGCACCAAATTTCTTAAAAACTGCCGACCAAGACATGAATCAACCACAACCTAACAGATCCGCATGCATATAAATCTGAGATGATTTATTTACATAATAGCTTCCGAGTTAATATTTCAAGAAATAAAATGCAATGTTGGTTGCAAGGCATCGCATGAGGATATTGATAATTAAGAAAAATCAACAACCGCGATGCACAGCATCAGCAAATTCGGAAGACCTGATCACCACATTAGGCCAAATTTTCAGTGTTATCTTTTTGAACTGGTGCTTTTCCAACTTGAATTACAAATGTACTACATCATACTTAGACTTTACCGCTTGCGTCTATCATGTGCGCACATAAATACATCGCGCTATATAAATATGTGTCCCGTCTAAAAGGTTGTAGCGCAGTTCATCTCAGAAGATGAATTCATCTCTTTTACCCACGTGTCCAAGCACCCCTAACACCTTCCGACAGTACGGAGTAACCGTCCAGAGCCTAAGGCGTTATCTAAGAAAGCCTCCATTTCTTGGATATCGCTGATATCGATAACGGCCCTCATGGCTTCTTCTGAATTCACGCGTTCCTCCAGTTGTGCACTCACATGAAAGCGGACAATTTGCTTTCACAACGCCCCAATGTGTACATGCTCCCAGTTCACTGAGCAGAGTAAGGACGACGATGAATGCCCTAAACTATGGCACTTGCCCAGTACGACGGATGCGCCAATCGGGCTACACGAGAGGTACAAGCAGAAGAAACAAGTAAAACAATACGAATGAAAAGCAACAGCTTTGTATTTAGTAAAGCAATGAAGGGGGCTAGTTGGTGAGCGTTCATGGTTATTTGCGCTCAGTTTTACACAGACGATATTAAGGAGGGACAGGACGTTGACGGACGTAGCGCAAATTACCAACTGTTTAGTACTGTTAAAGAACGCGCTTATATGCAAGGAGATATGGCGCGGGGGGGGGTATAAAAGATATGACAAGTTACCGACATGTGATCGTAGTTCGGGTCAGGCATACATCGTGAACGATGTATGCCTGACCCGAACTATGATCACATGTCGTGAACTTGTCATATCTTTTATATCTCCCCCCGCGCCATATCTCCTTGTATATAAGCGCGTTCCTTAACAGTATTAAACAGTTGGTAGCTTGCGCTACGTCCGTCCACGTCCTGTCCTTCCTTAATATGGTCTGTGTAAAACTGAGCGCAATATAACCATGAGCTTCGTATTACCGTGAAGTTACAGAATTTAAGCTTAGCTTCATTATTTCGTACAGAAATAGCACATACGCTGTGCACCGCTGTAACTGGAGAAAAAGTCGGCATTGCTTGCACGTTTCCAAATAATTATTGCCGCTTCATTCGGCTGCAATAACCTCTAATATCCGTGGGACATTCAGTTTTCTTTAATTAACAATTATCATAGGCGCATCGCTAAGAGCAGCAGCGCAGACTGTTTGGACATACAGTGTAAAATTATGTTTCAGTCAAATAAAACACAGCTATGTCTCGTTTTCCTTTAGGTCGTTTATTAGATTTACTGGCGGTTTACCAAGTCTCAGTCCTGCTCTCCTCGCGGGCTGAATATCCTCTCGCAGTTCACAGGTTAGCTTTGCACAGTCTGTGCACTTCTCAAGCTCCCACCTAAAGAATGGCACTTGCCACAGTTGCTGGGACAAATCTGTAAGCAGAACGAGGGCCGTTATCTCGCCCCAGAGAAGAAAGTGCCGAATCTACACCAAGAGTCTCCGAAAAGTGCTGAATCGGACCAGCTAGCACTCGCCCATCCAAACCGCAGGGGCAACAGGAGCACTGGTGACTCTACGGTAAATAGGACCAGCGCAGATCAACGCTGTTTGAACGATTAGCGTTCAAGTGCCTAAGGAACGAGCGCTTCCATCACGGATACATCTTTTCCCTATTAAAATTTATTCATCCTGTTCCTTTTCTTTTTTGCCAATATTTTCTGCTTTCTTTGTTTTTTTCTAATTTGCATCATGCCGCTGTCCCTTTTATGGTTGCTCAAGCGCAAAGTTAATTTAAAAAAGCCCGAATTCGCTTTGCATGTTCCTTCTAATCATAGGTTTATCCGCTTTAGTGGGTTATCAAATTGTTGATGTTGAGTTCTTTCCAGCATGGTGCCTGCCTACTAGGGTAATTGACAGCATAAGTGATAAATAAATGAGTGCCTGTAAATGATAAGCTCCAAAAAACGGGAAAATATCTTGTAAGAAATGGAGCTTCTGACGTCGTCACCGTCTTCTTTGCGCGTGCGAACCGAGAAAAGAAAGAAGCAGCACAGTTCCACAGCCATGGACGGCAGCCCTTCGCACGGCGCAGAGCCGACCGCTGAGCCGCTGGCGGAAGCGCGGACCGCCGACGAAGGCGCCAAGCCCCGCGAAGGCAAGAGGCACAAGAGTCGCTCGGGCCGCTCGCAGAAGCACAAGAGCAAGCAGGCCACGGTGAGTGCTTGTTCGTCCCGTACGAGGCTGTCTGTGCTTGCTCTCCTGTTCGTATTGTGGGTTCTGATCCGCGTGTACGTGCATGCTTGAGCGTGTGTCATTACTCCACCGTTGTATTAGTTTCCCGTAGCACTATACAGGGCCATAGCCTCCTAGTTCACACGCGTACGTGCGCGTGTGTACGTGATCTTGGGGGCAATACAGGCAGCAAACTTCGTGGGCAAATTAGACGGCGAACGCCATCGAGAGTAAGTGACGTCCAAACATGGTGTCCATGATGTCTTTCCATGCCTGCGATTGTATTCGGCGCGTACATACAGCAAAGCCATAGCCTTCAAGACTGGTTCCTGCGACTTTGTGGCAGCTGTTACTGGGGTTTGCAGTTGGACACCACTTATGGCTCATCTGCATGCTTTTGTCTACTCATCGTCTGCTTCGATGGATAATCGAGAAGGCTCACTGCCTTCTCCCCCACTTCAATGGATTTTGGCCTATTACCCTTTCCGGTTTTGGATCTTATGCTGCGACCTATGATACAACGAACATTCATTCCTATTTGTAGGTTCTGCTGCCTTCTTGGTAGCTGAACACGTGTTAGCTTTCTTCACAAGATGTTTCCACAGTTATATTTTAAAGACGCCTAGCACGTCATTTGAGCGGGGGGAGGTACAGCTGACCGGCGATACCCTGGTGGGACAAGAAGCTCTCGTCCAGCAAGTACGTTGAGCAGCCATGGTCAGTGGAGTCCTGGAATGAGCACACCACCCACTCGACCTCAAGAGCAACCACCTCGATGGTTCATATAATTTTTTTTCTCTCTCTCTCTTGCGTTTAGAGCTACTTGTTCTGTCACCTTCATATAAAATTGAGTTTTAAGTGGTTCGGCATAGACAACATGGTGCACGAGAGTCACGACGCCCTACTGCATGAGGCTTCAAAGGGTCGGGTACTTCTACAATGGCACTTTCGATAAAAATTTGTTTTCGCGATCGATGTGTATCCAGTCGCTCGTGATTGCAAGCTATCGTCTGCATCATCGTGCTGAGTAAGCTCAACCTGATCACTCCGTTAAGTTGGACGGGACAGCGATATTTGATACGGATTGGGCTTGGTCGTCATTGAAAGTTCCCGTGTTGCACCGGTAATAAAGAACAACTGAACGCAACCAAACAACCTTAGACAATGCAAACCGCCACTGCCCTTTTCTCGCAACCCAGCTCAAGCAGGCAAGGTGCCACGCAGTACGTCCGCAATGTTTTAATAAATGGGGTGCCTAACCATGTGCCTGCGCTAAGGCTGTCAACTACTTTTAACTATCTACCACGGAAATGTTACTCATCAACAGACATGTCCAAAAAGCCCGCGCACCTTGGCGAATAGGAGGAAGTACAATGTGCGATGCCGCGCAGATCAGCTGGTTGTCAATTGGTCCCTAAAAGCACGTAGAAGTAGAGCTGCAGCGACATTCTCAGAGTCACGAGCAAACTCCGATAACTTAGCTACAAGGCGGAACTACAACGCTACCGCGAATATTAACAAGCATTCACGAAAACGGCAAACGCTTACATTCTGTCTTACTCGAGGCCGTGGAAGGCATTTATGCCTGCCTGCGTCCCTTTTCATACCGTTTTACGGGAACCTGTAGAATTTGACAGGCGGCTGCAGGCCCCGGGTGTTGTGGCACTTCACCCTGCAATGGTACCAGCCTCCTTGGCTACCCGGTCTTCGTGTAGCCAGTCCAGCCACCGTAAAAATACGGCTAAACGAGGGGCCCGTTTGAAAAAGCTTGATCGCAGAGCATCTAGCCGCGCCAGAACACTGATGTATCCTTGCATGGCTATCTGCTGTCAGAAAACTTGAAGTTAGCGCTCTATCACAGTAAAACTCCCCTGAAACCAATACTGACCACCGCATCGTAGAATGCTCCTCCACTCTACACTAGACCCCTGCTCATGAAAGTTGATGGCAGCGCCGTCTCCGACAGAAACGGTCACTGCGCCTCATTGGCACTCCACAACAATTCTTGAGAAGCGTAGTTTTTCGCTCGAGGGGAGCCGCTGTGCTCCACTCTGTCAGAAAAACACTGAATGCACAAGATAGCGTTGCGTGCATAACATTCGCAAAAGAGACTAAGGCCCACCGAGAAGATTCTGGATTCCTGTAAGAGAACTTCGAGCTCCAACTAAAAAAATTATGAGCTATTCCACTCTGTGAAGTGGAATGACCAGCGAAGCTATAGATAGCGCACGACAAAGAGATGACACAGAATTTTGTACAAAGGTACGAACACGTTTATTGTCATGAACGGTGGTCATCGTGACAAAAGGTACGCACCTATATTTATTTATACATATCCGCGTTCATTCGCGGTGTGAATTCGTTGTACTTTAATTCCACACAAGAAACGTAGGTAGGTACCTATTATGTAAGGGGTCAGACAAGGAGAAACAATCTCTACAATGCTATTCACTGCGTGCTTGTAAGAAGTATTCAAGCTAATAAACAGGAAAGGCTTAGGAGTAAGGATCCACGGCGAATATCTCAGCAACCTTCGATTTGCAGATGATATTGTCCTGTTTAGCAACACTGGGGACGAGCTACAAGAAATGATTGAAGACCTTAACAGAGAGAGTATAAGAGTGGGCTGGAAGATTATTATATAGAAGACAAAGATAATGATCAATTGCCGGGCAAGGGAACAAGAGTTCAGCATCGCCAGTTAGTCTCTAGTTTGTGAAAGAGTACGTTTACCTAGGTCAATTACTCAAAGAGGACCCTGATCATGAGTACGAAATTTACAAAAGAATAAAAAAGGGTTGGAGGGCATTCGGCAGACATTGTCAGCTCCTTACTGGAAGCTTACCGTTCTCATTGAAAAGGAAGGTGTGCAATGACTGCAATTTACCGGTGCTGACATATGGGGCAGAAACTTGGAGACGGACGAAGAAGGTCGAAAACAAGCTAAGGAGCGCGCAAAGAGCGATGCAACGAAGAATGTTAGGCATAACGTTAAGAGACAGAAAGAGAGCGGTGTGGATCTGCGAGCAAACAGGGATAGCCGCTATTCTAATTGGCATAAAGAGGAAGAATTGGAGCTGGGCAGGTCATGTAATGAGCAGGTTAGATAACTGTTGGACCATTAGGTTTACAGAATGGGTACCAAGAGAAGAGAAGCGCAGTTGGGGACGGCAGAAGACTAGACGAGGCGATGAAATTAAGAAATTCGCAAGCGTAAAGTGGAAGCGGTTGGCGCAGGACAGGGCTAATTGGAGATCGCAAGGAGAGGCCTTCGTCCTACAGTGAACAGAAAATAGGCTGCTGATGATGACGACGAGTTACATTCGTGTTTTTATTTCGCGATATACTGAGTAAAATAATTAGAGACCGACATCACTGCACCGACTGGCAGCGGGCCAATGCGGTCAGTGCCTTCACAGAGGGAGGGGCAGTGCGGGAACGCTGGCATGATGAGCGGCAGTGGAGCCAACTGGGGAAGATGACGACGACGAACGCGAGAGCAGTGGCACGAGCAATTGCTGATCATAGTTTTTTTTATTGCCATAGCAAATATATGGACACTCCAGGCTCATTTCTACCGTCGCCGTCACCGTGAGGTTCCGTATGCGTGAAAGAGTGTGACGGGAGCCGGCGAACGCGGTTCATTCTCGCGTGCGCGAGCGAAGAACGCGGCCCGGATGCGTGCTCTCTCATGTGGCGCGCGAGGCAATGCAAAGGCACATTTTTTTCTAGGTGGCGTTGGGCAAGGGGGTGAGGCGAGAGGGGAGGGGCGTTCACCGGCGGCTGTCAGGGCGTCTCGATGTGCGAGTAAAGACAGTGCGGCGTCTACTACGGCGTTGGCCATGCAAATCACGGACGCCCTAGTAGAGGCCTTTGCAATCTGCGACGCGGAGAAAGTGCGCGCCCGCGTGGACCTAATCTTCAGAGCGATCTGCGATGCTTGCAGATAGCGCATACTGCCGGTACCTTCGTGTGCGCTGTGCTTTCGACGTTTCGTTCGCGTTGAAGCGACAGATGCGCGGAGGTCAATTGGATCGAGGCTGCGTCGTTTTCACAGACAGTTTGCGCTGTCATCGAGAGAGATCTGGGGCCCTATAACGTAAAACTGTTCCAATGTGTTTTTATTCCAATCTCCTGACGTCAACTGTACGTAACTGCCGACGCAAGCATCGGGCGGTGTTCCAAAGGGTTGTCTAGACAGACCAATCAAACGCTCTCCTCATTCATAGGAGGTCACTTTTGTTTGCTTGAAAAACGAATAACATTGCCCACACTGAGAGACTTGTCTTATCTAATTGGCTGAGAAGAGGCGAGGCGCACGCTCAAGTGGTGAGGGTTTCGATCGGGCCGAGCCACTGCACTGAAAATCGATAACCGGATCAAGAGGGTGTTGCCGGTGTCTGCAGTTGGTCCGTTTTTCCTTACTTCGCTTGCGGTGGCTTGTTGAAAATCGCGGCGGCATGCAACGGAAGCTTAAGAATGACGCTGAAACGGATCCTTAGCAAAGAAGAGTTGGCAGAACGAGGTCGTAAACGTGCCGAAAGTGCTCGAAAGTGTTACACGGCCGCGCAAACCATTTTGTTGTACGTAATTAAACCCATGCTCTCCGGCAAATGCGAGTCGCAGTGCCTGAGATATCGGCGGCAGCCATCTTTTGATCCTTTCGGAACGGGGCAGCCTGCGGTTATTCCGAAGAAAATCCAGTTTTGTTCGGCATATTAATGCAATTTTATCGCGTTCACGTCACTTTGACGCGGTGAGTTTTTGCGGTGTTGTGACGTCGCGTGACAGGCAGGTGAAGTGGGTGCAGCCCTAAACCTTTTGATCAATAGCCGAAGGATAATAGCGAAAAGGGGTCGAATCAGAAAGAACTATTTTTCTTTTGTTGGATCAAATCATGCATAATCAGTCTGTACACGTCGTATCAGATGGGGGCCTATTACGGTTTTCGTGACGTCGCGTGACATACAGGTTAGGTGGTGTGGTCCAAAAACGTTTTTGACCAATCGGGGAGGGCTGATTGCAGAATTGGAATAGTAAAGTTTGGAATAGTTTTACGTTATAGCGCCCCTGTTCAAGTCTACCTGTGCGCCCGTGACACAGTGCTGGTTAATTTATTTAAAACACGTTGACGGGCTAGTTCGTTTGAATACATGATTGAATGGTAAGCGCGACTGAACAAAGACATAGAAAGAGGCAGACACGCAAGGACAGTGCTGTCCATGTGTGTCTGTTTCTTTCTACGTCCTCATTGAGCTATCTATTCTACCATTGTTAATTCCATCATTGTAATTCAGTTCTATCTTCTATCATTGTTAATTTGGTTAGTAAGCAAATTTTCGCAAGCTTATACGGCTGATAAAACTACTATTCTTACTTCGTACCGCTATCTACTAATTTTCTATCACAATTGGTGCTTCGCCTTTTGGGCGGAACTGGGCGATTTTCTTTCTCACACAGATTTGTTGATAGACAAGAAAAATGCACGGAATCCTAGCCGTAAACAGCTTCGCTGTAAAATTCGCGAATGGCTGTAAAAGGCATACCCACGGTAACATCTTCGAAGGAGATGATGCATGCGATACATAAGAGACGTTATTAGGCATAAGTTCAGCACCAAAGAATGCGTAGTTCCCACTCAAACAGACATAGACACAACCGAAAAGTTTGAGAGATCAAAATTTAGCATAGAAATGCTAAACTACAAGGTGGTTCGCCAGATATGACAAGGTGACGACATGTGATGACGCAGTTGGCAGGAAAAACGTCGCTCACTTCCATCCATTCGGAGCGAGAAATATGGGAAGCACTGGCAATAACCAAAAGAAAAAGAGAAGTGCGTAAGCACTCCGTCCATCGTGCTCATCGAAGCTGAGTTCGAGTTTACCAGGTCGAACGGCTGCAAGAGAATGATGTTTTTCCGGATGACTGCATCATCACATGTCGTCACCTTGTCAAATCTTTTTGAAGTGAAGCTTTTTTGCCCCTTCCTTCGAGTTTCTTCTCACTGCTGCTGCTGCTTCTGTGGCCACTGCTGTGGGGCACACCACGTCGAGGTGGGGAGGGTTCATGGCACGTATAGACAACAATGGTACCGCGGAGCGGTGCTGCCGCACCGGCGTCGAGCGCCATGCGCGTGGTAAAATTTAGACCATTGGGTGTACGTCTCTCCGATCTCTCCTTCACGCCACCTTGGTTGCCTGCTGCAATGCGCGCGTTTGCGCAGGTTTCGTACCGCACGCGTGTGCATCTTTGCGTGCACGTCTCATTCGAAGGACGTGTGCACGATGTACACGTTTCAAGCTGGCTTAAATAAGATCTGTGCGGTTGACGACTGTTTTAGTGGCTGCAATGTGGAGAAAGGGCAGCGTCTGCTTGGCCGCGTAAGTGATTCGCAGCAGTTAATCGGAAACGACGTCATATGCGTAGTCGGAAAAATTGTCCGCACAAATGATACGTGTTCGCTAAAGTCAATTTTGCAGTTTCTGCTACAAATTCGCGTTGTCTCTGTTGGCGACCATGTACTTCCATCGGCACTGTGCGGAAATATACAAAATATATCACTACAAAGCACAAATACGGCATGCGCACACAACTTTAACTAGCACATGCCCTACAACATAGAACAGAGGCAGCAGCGTAAATAGTCTGGTAATGATTAACAGTGGTCTAGAGACGGAAGCTGAAAGCATTAGAAAGCATTTCTGCTTCAGCAATGCCGGCGCGACCAAGACACCGGCGTGTAACTTCCAGTTACTCCATCGATCGGTGCAGTGGTGATACAAGAATGAACTCCGGTCATGTTCAATGCACCCTGCACATATTCAATTTCTCGGCACGTCTGAACTTCGGCCACTGCCAGCGCATACAACAGAAGTTGTTTCCATTCGTGGGCAGCGCACACACAAACGAAACACGAGAAAGAAGACAGCGCAAGCGCTGGTTCAACAACTGAAAGTTTTTATTTGAAGATCGAAAGAGGTCATATTCCCAGTAATCATGAAATCCTTGTGGATTACATGTAAAAAATATAATATACTCACGAGCGATCACTGAATGAGATATCTTCATTTGTCAGTTGTTTACTTACTTTGTTCGGCGCCCCGCGGTAATCCTTGACTGTCATCTGCCATTTTCGTACCATTTTCATACTAATCATTAAATTTGACTTGAGGTATCAACCTTTCGCGTTTACGTTGCTGTTGTGGCCGTTAACAAAATAATATTAAGTTCCAGTCTTCCGAAGAGGCGCCATCGAAAACAAGAGACGTTTCGCACGCAGCGCGAGCTAAGCGCGAGCGCGACAAACGCACACCCGTGGGAGGTGACATCTTCCACCAGGGGAAAACGAGCGCTGGCGTCTTGGATGAAACGACGTACCGAGGTCTATAGAAAGAGCGTGGCCGAGAAGAAGAGACGCGAGGAACTGGTTTGGACCGCACCGCGTCCAACGTGCACTGCTTGTACCCTTTGGAGCTCCCGCGGGTCGTCACCACATTAACCTCTTGACAGCTGTAATAATCCGTGATCCCCCGCAAGCGCTTACCTGCAACCGACCAACCTGCAAGTCCAGAGGGACGCTGATAGAAAGGAAGATAGGAGGAGCAGAGTAAGCACAGAATGGGTAAAACCGCCGCAGTCAAGAAACGAGTCGCAAAACAGCCTTGCCCCTATTCGCTCGCAGTTCCCGTACAGATACACGGCGGGGGGGGGGGGGTACACTAAACAGGTGATGTGAAAAGGCAAGTAAATGGTGGATAAACGTACGTTCAAGGTAGGGTATGGTGCGTTTCTGCTATTTCTGAAAAATAAAACCATGGAAACATGTCTAGCAAACAACTTACGCGGGGCGTGCATAAGCAGATCCACATTCATCAAGGTGCCTCTCAGGGTCTAGGCGATATAAGTGAAGCGGTCGCACATCAAATCAGCACTTCTGTGACCGCCGCGATAGCTTTGCGGTTATTGCATTGCTCATGGTCGCGGATTTGCACGAAGCAGCCGCATTTCGACGGGAGCGAAATAAAAAACGCTCGCGCACTTTGATTCAGGGACACGTCACACAACGAACACCACGGTGCCAAAATTAATCCGGAGTGCGCCACTACTGCCTGTCTCATAATGCGATTATGGTTTTCGCACATACAGTCACACAATCCACTTCAAGTTTAATGCTTCTCCCATTGTGTGAAGTGCCATGTGAGGCAATGTAAATGCTCAACCCTCTCAGAGGTTATGAATTATGGCACGCCACAACGCCTCAAGCAAACACCTCTCCCTTTGTGTTTTGTGTACTACGCAGACAAACAGCAGTGGTGCACGCAAGCTAACGTTTAACGTCTAGTCACCGCTCTTGTGTTGGACAAAGCGTTGCATAAATTAAACATTCGCCGTCAACATCACCGCTAATTATTATCAGTCAAAGCAAACAGTACAAAAAGCTTTACATCGATTTACATCGATGTACATCGATGTAAATTTACATCGATGTTTACATCGATTTACATCGATGTACGATTTACGATTTACATTTACGATTTACATCGATGTTTGGGAATCGATTTACATCGATTCCCAAAGTGCATCGATTTACATCGATTAATCGATTTACATCGATGTACATCGATGTAAATTTAATTTACATCGATGTTTGCATCGATTTACATCGATGTACGATTTACGATTTACATTTACGATTTACATCGATGTTTGAGAATCGATTTACATCGATTCCCAAAGTGCGTGGGATCTGCATAACTTTTATATTATATATCTTATATATCTTTTTATATACATGCATAACACCAACTGTCGACGGGTCCATAAAACGCTTCTACTCCCACCGCTACATGAGAGCCTGATCAAATGATGAGGGAGCCAACATCAAATGCTGCCGAACAGCGAGGGCGACTATGGATTCACAATTTATCAGGAATTTGCCCCGAGGCTAATCCCCACCCATTTATCCGGGCCTATCCAAACGTCAACGAAGCTTGGACACCGACTCTTGATGGGTCGACTGAAACCCACTACCCCTACCACTCTCTGGCAGCCGGACATAATGATGAGAAGGGGCCAACATCAAACCTTACCGAACAACGACGGCGACCTTGGATTCGCTGGTTGTTATCCTGCCACATATTCCATGCGATCTGGCTTCGGAGGTGGTGTTACTGTAGAGCGTTGAGATAGCATGGGTGGAGTGTCGCAACGGATTCGACGATTGTGATTTGCTGCTAGACAGTCTTCAGATTTCCTAGTCGGCTCGCCTAGGGAAGACGATGGTATTAAAAGCGGAAACTTTCGTTCAGTAAGTCCTGTTGTGATCTCGGACGTTTGACTTGCTCCTGCATAGAGTTGGCTTCCGTAACTGCAGCCATGTAACTAAGCCAATAAACACTTTTTTCCTTCATGCCTACTACCTGACCAGTGGCGCAGCCAGAAAGTTCATTAGGGGGGGGGGGGCGGAGTTCACGTTAGAGCTCGGCCTGCTCCTTACAGAATTGGTCGAGGGATCAAAAACATGATTAATAACTGCATTGCCAAAGATGCTGCAAACAAATTCTTGGGAGTTACGCACTGTCAAGACAAGTAAAATATGTATTTTTTCGTTAGAGAATATATTCGTATGTTCCAAAAACTTTGCCATTAACTGATATAAATGTTTCCACGTTCTTTATCTATTTAATAGGTAAAGAAAATATCACACGAACTTTAGAACTATATTAGTTCGAAATAAGCAAAGCAGTGCATGTCGATGATATGATAAATGTAAAGGCTGTGAAATGAACCAGTTGAGGACCAATATTTTGTGACACTTTGTCAATGAATAAGCTTCTTTACGTTTCGTACATACGCAACGGCCAGGGAAAAATCCCAATGACGCTGTCCATCGTTTCAGTGTATTATGCAGGAGCAGCTGTTACCAGACGTGTATTGCAATTGCACCGAAATTATAGTCGCAAGAGAGATCAAATATAGAAACAGGAGTTCTGCAAAATATACATTAGCAATGCGAAGATACAATGGAATTCACAAATGCGAAGATAAAGCTTCGTACAAGGGCAAAAGTGTCGCTGAAAACAAAATGCGCTGCATGTATCCACTAAACCTCGCAACAAGGTATCGAAATATACGTATAAGTCTCCAATAAAACTACGTATCCAAGCAAAAGTCACTGTACACAGGGTGTCTCAGCTAACTTTAGCCAGAGTTTAAAAATATGCCGATGCACTCTAAGGCGACGCGACCACATGCATGTTGCTTGGTTTTGTTGTAGCGTGTCACGATATTTTTTGTATTTTTTCTTAATTTATATTTTGGTTCAAGATTAATTAACCAACTTCTGAAATAACGAAGCTAGGGAAAACTTCTAAGTCGCAAGTTGTAGAGTGGTTTGCAAAACGTCCGAATAAATAGTTTCCGTCTTTCTATCCATCAAGTATTAGTGTACTTCAGCTTACTTATGATGCCCGCGAAATACGAAACACCACGTGACAAGCCCGCTTACGCGTCGTGATTGCATTGCTCCCAAACGTTCCGTCCGCAAACAGCCATAGGCGCGCTGACGCTTAAAAGGTGACAGGGCAGCGCCGTAGTCGTTGGCTGACTCATTTACGGCAGCGATGTGCTCCCCTCGCGACAGTTCGTTATAGCGATAAGTAAACGCAGCTGTTATCATTTCTGCTTCCGGAAGCAACAAGTCCGTCACTTCGCATAGCTGTAAAAAAATTGAACATCTCTAAATAACAAAAAACTCACTTTTCAGAAGGCTGAAAATGATAGAATAAGAGTATCTTAAATGGCCAGACGCTATCTTTCACTGAATTTGCCTTTATTTTTCATGCACTTTGCCAGCAAGTGCTCGAAAAGGTCACCTTCTGCAGCGATACAACAAGGGGATCTTCTTAAAGGCTTGCTGTCGCTACCTTGAGCACCGTCAGTGAAATTCTGTGGCAGACTTCAGTTACCTTCTCCTGCATGGCTCCTGGAGTCAATGCCGTCGTGTATGCGTGATCCTTAATATAAAATCTCAAGAGCGTCGAGGCCGGGTCAACTTGCCGGCCACAGGAAAGGCCTCTTTCTCCCTATCCCTTCCCCTGGGAAGGTAACATCAAGCCGTGCTCGTGCTCGACTGCATGTGTGGGCTGGGGCCCCGTCGCGCTGATACCACAGCGCGTAAAGCCGGGCTAGTGGCATGATGCAGCAGAAGTCTTCACCAGCCCTTTGAGGCTTGGCTTTCTTACTTCATTGGCTTTTTTACTTAAAGGGAAGCTGAAGAGTCTGTCAAATTCAATAAGACGCTCATATACGGATGCGGGAACCTTATAAACCATGTAGGTAAAATTTGTTTTTTTTTTCAATTAGGAGCGACGTAATCGTCGGTTGAAATTGCGCTGTAGCTCCGCCTCCCGTTGAGTGAGCGAACGGAGCGGAGACCGGAAACCGCGGTGTTGTGACCTCAACCCTGTTTCGTTCCTTCGCAGCATCCGCGACCGTGCCTGACCGCGCTTGTTTCTGCGTGCGTGCCATCGTAATCTGCTTCGATCGACCCTGCGTTCTTTTGTTGGTGCGTCTGCGTGTATGTAGAGTGGTAGTCAACGTGCGTGGTAGTCAACGTGAATGGTAATCAACGTGAGTGGTAGTCAACGTGAGTGGTAGTCAACAGATGAAGGTCACTACACGTAGTGCATGAACCGGGAAGCTTTTCACGCGTTTAAACCGTCTTTGTAGATTGCCGACAGCTTTGGACAGCGCACAAATGCCGACGATCGCATCCCCGCTTACGTTCCACGAGGAGGCATGCAGGAACACAACACTACAGTTGTTTGACCGGAAACGAGCTCGCTAGATCGGCGAAAGATCGGCGAGATCACTAGATCGCTTTGAAAAAAAAAACATACTCACCAAAGAGCATTTCCAACACGAGGAGATCCCAAGACTTTGCTTTCGTTCGCGTCGAAAGCACTGCTCGCACCAGCATCGTTTGCTTCTTCGAGAGGTCGGCTCTTCGCAATCGGCTTGTACATGTAGGGAGTAACGCCGAACTCCTCAGAAAAACGCAGTCTCTCTAAATTTTCCATTACCGTCTCAGAAAAACAGCACCAAACTACCTGGCACCGCGCTTCATGTGTAGCGGCAGCGGTCGGTTGCTAGAGTTGACGTCACGAGGCGCACCGACCAATCACAGGCGGAAACGAGACGCGCGAGCTGGGCGTGTCCGCTGCTGCACTTTTCGTCGAAATAAAATATATTTGCGCTTTCTTTCGCTCAATTCCGATACGATATTCGAATTCGGAGGGTTGAAAACCATTATGTACAGATGTTCACTCATTTTTTTGTGGAAAACCTTTCAGCTTCCCTTTAAGTCCCTGGAGAGCTTTCTACCTCTTTTCATGTTATTTCGATTGGCTTCCAACACGCGATACATTGGGCGGTGCGGGTTTCCCTCACTTTTATTTAATTTCTGTTTTGCATTGAGGGGAAAAAAAATTTTGCCGCCACGCGAGCGCAGTGCAGAAATTGCGGCTTTCAGCGCTCCGGTGTCGCCACCGGGAAACACAGGCCGTACGACTGTCGGCCGGAGTCCCCATGCGTCTCCAATACCCTCGCCCTCGGCGCGTGCCACAGCGCACAAGCTCGCTATCACGAGTGCTCACCGGTGGCGCAACAAGCGCTGGCGGCCACGAGCCCCTAGTATCACGTGGCGTTTGCTGAACACTATGCATTTCAAGTGAGCTTCTTGGTTCGCGGAGTTCGTGCTGCTTCACGCTACAGCATTCACTCTCCTATGGTATTTGGAATGCTTGAGGATTGCCAACGGCTATTGAACCTCTAAATAGCCTCGCACGTCGCTTTATGCTATCAGTGCATCGAAAGCAGAGCACTGTTCCAAAAATATAGGTGCCCGATCTGCATAAAATGTTATGAGTTCACTTTTCACATCCGTTTTTACTGTCATCTTACAGACCACCTCCTGAAAAAGTGTTTTTCGTGTTCATGATATGATTCAGGTCAATGTTCATCTAATCTAGAAGGAGCGAACTGTCAAAGAATATCGCGGGTTAGCTTGAAAAAGCACACACCACTCTTTACGTACTATAAAAGTAACCAACAAAACAATATTCCGGAACACACTAGCACATCTGGAAATGCACCGTGTGTTTCATGATATTGCCACGTTATATTGCAGGGGAAGAACGCAGTACAGGAAAACTGTGAATCAAGAAATAAATTTTTTTATTGGGCGAACTAGAGCCCACAAAGCAAGTAACACTTGAGGCATAAGGACAGCAGCGAGCACAATCGTCGAAAGGTCATCAGGTCATCAGAGGCTCATCCGTGTCCGTTTTTGTGCATGACTCGTCAAACGTTCGAGGGTAATCGCTGATGCCTGCGTGCCATTCAGAAACTACTGCACAATTACTGTGGCGCATACACTGTAAACGGAAAGAACTCCCACGTGGGAGTATATTGCTTCTCCTGTAGTGACCTCCCGGTTGGGAGTTTATTGTGCTCCGTATGATAGGAGCAGAATTTTCACTCCATGCGAGCGGAATTTCTGCGTGGACCCATTCACTCTAAGAAAAGTTTGCACCCTTTCAGGTGTAAATCTGCAACACAACAATCGCCATCTGCCTTGCTTGCGTTTCCTTTCTTGAAAACGCCGCGCCCGCTACTTTCCTGTCGGCAGTGCTATGTCATGCTGATAACGCGCATGCCATTCGTTACTAGGAATTACCGGGCTAGCAGCGTTAAAGAAAGGAAATGCGGACAATACAGATGACGTTTATCGTTGTGTGGCAAGATAAGATTCAAAGGGTGTAAACTTTTCTTAGAGTGTGGGGGTTGTTTTTGTGTCTATTTTTCATTTCTTTACTTTGCACTGGACGGAACTTTTTCGAGGTGTGACAGGAGTATAAAAAAAGGTATCGTGTTAGTTTGCGTGAAGATTTCTGTATGCAGAGGCTGCTGTTCAAATTTCGAAAGATACACACAAGACCACGTCAAATTCAACGAAACAAGTCAATGAACGCGTATAAATCACGACATACATAAACATTTGAGAAACGCCAATGCAGAACTCTGAAAGACATCCAACACACACTTTTTTTTTCTTTATTACCGACATGGCAACATACAAAACAAGACATTCTAACAATACACAACAGTCACGACAAAATCTCAGCCATTGGTTGGCGGTCACAGGGCCAAAAACGCTTGAAATTCGCTAGCTCAGTCATCACACTGAGCGATGTTGGTTTTTCTTTTTGCAAATTATACATTTGCTTAATATGACAAATGCTTTCAATGAAGTATTCTCTAACAGGCCGGGCGTTTATTTCGGCATGTCTCACGGCCATTCTAGTTTTCCTTAAACTATGTAAGGACACCAGCATGAACATGTCATAGGGTACTTTGCCTTCATTTAGAGTAGGCAAGAAACGAATCCCACATGGTGTAATCGGCAAGTCCTTCTTTAGCGTTGTCTGTAAGATGTCCCAATGGAACACAGCATTCCAGCAGTCAAGAAAAATGTGTCCTACTGTTTCGGGTTTCCGGCATAGTAAACAGTTGACGCTCCAAGGCACGGAAAGTCCTTTTTCATCTAGCCACGGTTTCACAGGTAAAGTATTGGTGTGGAGCTGGAAAAAGAAGGACTTTACCGACGGGCGTACTGGCATTCGTTTTACTCTTTTTAGTACGTCCTTTTCAGGTCCAATGCAGAACATCGAGCGACACAATGGCACCGGCAACATTGTGTCTACCAGGTCCTTATATAAGCGCTTTCGTGGTACCCTACTTAAGCATTCCATGGAAAACCGAACCTTTAACAGCTGAAAAGCCAAGACTACCTCTTTTATGAAACTACGCGCTCTGCCTTGACTGCACCGATGTGACGATACAATAAATTCAGGTATAGCTTCGCTCAGCCTTGTTTAAAGCATAGTTAATAAAAATGGGTCATTTTGGTCCTGTAAGTAAACACACCTCGACACAATCTGCCTAATGAACAAATGTGCCAGACCTGATCCTCCATTTTTACCGAACGAAAGAGATTGGTGCGACTGGTGCGCTCCCCGCTTGAACCCCATACAAACAATGCGAGTACTCTGTGTAAACGTTCTATGTTAGCCCTTGACATGCACAACGCTTGGAGCACGTAAGAAATTTTGGCAACGACAAACAGGTTGCACGCTGTCGCACGAGCAAACAGAGAAATTGCGGCCTCCCCATTTAGGTGTACATTCACGAACCCTTTCAGTTTCGGCATTCTTTTTTCATTTTTTTTTCATTTCATTTATTTACGTTAAAGACCCCACAAGGGGGTATTACATAAGGGGCGGGTGTACATAAAAATATAACACTCAAATTTGTGACAACAGGTACTCAGTCACATTGGTAGAAAAGGATGATGGACAGGTGAAAACGACGATATTGCGAGGAAGGCTGTTCCAGTCTTTGGCTGCACGAGGAAAAAAAGATGCTGAAAAATTAACAGTTCTTGTACGTGTACGGGAAACTTGCAGTTGGTGACCAGTGCGAGGAGATATGTATGCGGGTGGTGTTATGTAAGGGGCACTGTTAAGTGATGAATGGTAAAGCTTATAAAATAGACAAAGTGTTGCTATGCGTCGGCGGAGGGAAAAGCTTGCAGCCCAGATTCCGCTTTGAGGGCGGTAACACTGATTTTGTGAGAATAAGATGAGTGAATGAATCTGGCGGCACGATTTTGGACCGCTTCAAGGTCATCTACGAGGCATGCTTGATGTGGGGACCATATGGGTGACACATACTCTAGTTTTGAACGGATAAGTGACTTATAGGCTAGTAATTTGACGTGTTGGGGAGCGTTGCGAAGGTGACGTTTCAGAAAACCGAGAGTTCTATTTGCCGATGATATGATGTTTGTAGTATGTGCATGCCATGAGAGATCATTGGACAAAGTAACGCCTAAGTATTTGAACGATGTTATTGCTTGTATAGGTTCGTTAGCAATTATGTACGGGAATGTAACGGGGTGCTTTTGGCGAGTAATGGAAAGAAGTTTACATTTAGTCGGGTTAAGGGTCATTAGCCAGCGGTCGCACCATTCCTGGACACGGTCTAGATCATGCTGAAGTTTTGCTGCGTCACAATGATTAGAAATTGATCGGTAAATTACACAGTCGTCAGCGAACATTCGGATTTGGCAAGACAAGTGTTGAGGCAAGTCGTTAATATATATTAGAAATAGGAGAGGACCAGTAAGGAGAGCATTCCAGTAATCAACGGCGTCACGGTAATGCTCAAGCGGTACCCCTAGGTACTTTGCCGGCGTGACTGTCCAGCGGATATTTGCAAACGTACTTGGATGGCCGCCCCAGTTACCGATCCATATCCCTAGGGATTTATCAAAGTTGATAGCACTGCCCATCATTCTGCGGTATGATAAAGCCTCTGCGACCGCGATTTCGATGCTTTCTTTATCCCGACAAAACAACGCGGTGTCATCCGCGTATGCCAGCACTTTCACTTCCGCGGACTGCACTCTGAAACCCGATATTCTATTGTCGTTCTTGATTTTCCTACAAAACGGTTCTAGGTAAGCTGCGAATAAAAGAGGCGACAAACCACACCCCTGGCGCACAGATGACCGGACGCTAAAGCTTTTGGTAACCTACTTGTTTATAATGAGACGGGCGGTACAGTCTTGATAGCACATCTTTACCCCATCTAAGATCAAATCCCGTACCTTTATGTGTTCTGGAATACTGAAAAGAATTTTATTGACCACGCAGTCGAAAGCCTTCTGCATATCTAACTGTAACATGGCACAGTGTTCATCTAGGTCATTGCAGTATTCTAAAATGCTTCTGGCAATATGAATGTTTGTGTAGATAGACCTTCCTTTAATGCCGCATGTTTGATGCGACCCTACTATTCCTGTCACGACTCCCTGTAATCGCTTTCGGAGCACTCTTGTAAACATCTAATAGTCTACATTCATTAGTGATATCGGCCGGTAAGCGTCGACAGCTAACAATTTTTCTGGGTCCTCTGATTTTGGTATCAGAACTACGTGCGATGTCCGAAAAAAATGGAGGAGGAAGCTGTTTTTGCGCATAGGCCTCCTTAAACAACCATAACAGGATCTCACTGACATCCCTTTTGAAGGCTTTATAAAAGGCCGCTCCCAGTCCATCAGGTCCCGGGGACTTGCCTACAACTAAATCATCTATGGCTCCTTCCACTTCGGTGATGCTCAGAGGCCACTCCAGACGCCTTTTAATTTCCTCCAATTGCGGCATGTTTGACAAAAGTCCGTCTTGTATTCTTCTGTGACGTCTTTAACAGTCCCAAATAATTTCCTATAATAATCAAGAAACGCCTCTTCAATTTTTTGAGGCTGGCTCGTGATCTCGTTCTCGTATTGAATCATTCTGATTTCATTTCGCCTCGCATATGCCTTTTCGTCAGATAAGGCTCGTTTAGTCGGTGTCTCACCTAGCCAAACCCTTTCAGCTCATGCCCTTATAACTGCTCCTTTGAACTTCTCTTCTTCGATAAGCTCAAGCTGGCTTTTCAGTTCTTTCATTTCTTTTGTTCGGCTCAGGTCTCTCGCTTTCCATGGTGTACAAAAAATCAAGCTCACGTTGCATTTCATTTTCTTTTTTCCTTTTAATAAATTTCTCTTTAGTTACTTCTTCTATAGCACTGATCTTGACTCCTTGTTTAAAGTTCTCCCATAATTCTAACACGTTACCATCTTCGGCCTCGATCAAGTTATCTAACTTTTCTTTCACGCTTTCACAAAAGGATTCGTTCATTAACAGCCCTTCCTTAAACTTTCACAACTTCCAGTTAAATCTCGATTTTCTTTCTTCGGTACCTACACTAAAGATTACAAGGCTGTGATTGCTGAACGAGATGTGCTTCACACTATAGCTGCCGCACATCGGAAGAAGCTCCAGTGCGACATACCCTCTATCTAGCCTTGCGTGACTTTGCCCTTGAAAATGTGTGAATGACGGCACGCCGGTAGTACACAGGAAATAACCGACGTCATCCAGATTACATTCTTGCACTAGTGTGTTTAAAAGTAAAGCACTTTTGTCACGCACTTGAAGGTTTTTCGTTCGATCGGCCGCGAAACAAACAAAATTAAAATCTCCTAGCAATACGACTTTCCTGTCACACTGTAAGTGCTGATTTACTCTCTCAAAGAAAGGCACACGCTCCCTTTCAGTGTTTGGGGCGTAGACACATATCACGCGCCAACCTACGTCCACAAACCAAAAATCCACAAAAACCAGTATTCCACTTTCACAAGAAAAAACCCCTTCTTCTCTGATTCCCAGGTTGTTTCTAATGAAGATAGCGCACCCCGCGGAAGTCCCAACATGTGATACACAAACATTGTATCTATAGCGAAGCTGCAGCACCATGCAATCCGTCTGTTCCTCACTTTCTATCTTTGTCTCCTGCACCGCTGCTATATCAACATCTGTTTCTAAGAAAAGCCGGCTAAGCTGGTATTGCCGCTTTCTGGCACAAAGACCGCGGACATTTATAGTAGCAAAACGAAGTGCAGCGTTTTGAGCCATTTTTATGTTTTATGAAGAACAAACGAACCGCATGGTACCCTCCTCATGAGTCTGGGGCCAAAGCTGCCTTCGCATTTTGCACAAACCTTCCGTAGCTGCCATGGCAGCCTTAGGAAGGCACAGTTGATGTCCCTGTCATGGCGTTCCATCGTCCCTTGAGTTTGGCTTGATCACTAGGTGGCCTAGAAGAGACGCCGCGAAGCACACGCTCTCGCGGCTACGTCGACGGCGTCTCCGCCGCCCTCCGGTCCGGAGGTATGTTGGGACGCGGTCTCAGCGTTGATCCGTTGACCGCCGAATGATCGCCGCTTTTGGCGGCGGTCCTTCCGAGATCCTTGCAGCCGGGGTCTCATGCTCGTGCAGCGTAGCGTCGTGGCCGCGCTTGGAGACTGAGGCTCCGCTTGTTCCCTCGCTTACTTCCATGACTGCTGGCTCCTCAGGAGACTTCGACGGCGTTGAGGCATCCTGCACTTTCACGACGCTGGTGGCGTCACCAGCTGCGTCGGTCAGCTTTCGGTTTTCCTTGTTAACCCTTGCTTCTTGGGGCATGTCGGGCGGGGCTAACGTTGCCGCATCAAGTTCCTAAAGCTTCAACGTTGCTTCGATTGCGGCTTCTTCAGCGTCAGCCTCGTCCATGACGAGTTCCATAGTGTCTTCTCCTCCAACCGGCCCCGCAACATTTGCGTACGTCTTTACGCACTGAGATTCTTCGTGTACAAAACGACGGCAGTGTGTGCAGCGAGGAACTCGGCATTCTCGTCTGATATGGCCCTCACTGTGACACCGCAGGCACAGTGGCGCTCTTCCAGGCGCGACTAGAAGGGCCATGTCACCGGCTACGCGAAGCTGGTGTGGAAGATCATCAACCTTAATGCCGTTATGGAGCTTGAGGCGCACGAGGCGTGTCGTCAACTCTTTGTCTTGGATCCCTTGAACATGCACTTTTCCTTCGAGACGTCGGTCACCTTTCCGAACGGAGCAAGCACTACACGCACATCATCGTCGGCCACATGGAAAAGAAGCCAGTGAAGCTTAAGACGCACGTCCTGGTTGGCTCGATCAATAACCAAACAACATTGGCCATTCACCCTCATTTCGCCGCATGCCAAAGCTTTCTTCATCCCTTCCATGCTCTTGAAAGTCACAGCCCATACGTGGCTCATCTGATATGCCGCCAACGCTACCACTTCAGGTAGCAAACCAAGACGCACCAACGTGTCCCGGAAATGTTCGACTCGGTAAGGCCTCGACCGGACATCCACATGCGAAAAAAGTATTCAAAACACTACGACCTGATGGCAGAGTAGGCAAAACCACTTCGTATCCCTCGGTATCCGTTCCGTCGATCCTGTCACCGTGGCCGCTGTTAGCCCCAGCCACCGCTCCTTGGGAGCACATGAAACGCACGTCCTTCCACTTCGGTAGCCAAGACGCGTCCACATCCAACACACACGCGACGTAGAAGAAGCAACGCTGCCGGTATATATAGCCATTATACTGTGTGCCTCAAACCGCCTAGTGAGCAGCTGTGCTGTTTTCATAATTACGACTCACATGCTCGGTCATACGAGATCTGCCTCTTTGATGTTTTCATAATTACGACTCACATGCTCGGTCATACGAGATCTGCCTCTTTGAAATTAACAGAAGTCTTTAACCAACACAATGTGTTAATTCAAAATAGTCAGAAAAATAGGTCATGGCGTAAATTTTTACAATTAGCATGCCATTCTGAGTGCTGAAGCGACTTCGCACACCACCGGCGTTCGCGACGAAAAAGTAGGGCGCTCGTTACAGCAACCATCAAAAATGTGAGTGCGCGTGCTTCATGGCCAAATTTACTTTGTGCAAAATAGTGGTAGCGTAGCAAGAATTTATTAAATGTGAGCGTGACCTACAGCAGCCGACGTAACACCAAAATGTGCCCAGTCATACATTTTCTAGACCGCACTGCTCAGCGTCCAAGCGATTTCTCTCGGTTGTGAAAAGGAGCTACATCACTGATCTGTCGAGAGAATCCTCAAACGCGGAGCCAGCAGGCGTGTTTCTAAATCAGTGTCTGGGATAGAGCATAATGTTAGTGCAATCTCTGAAGCAACGACGTGATCAAAACCGAAATGCGCGATAACAATTTGATTAACATCGCTCAGTAAGAAGCTTTATTTACAATACGCATGCCTTACCGTTTTTCATTGGCGAGGATATCCGTACACAGATACATAAAAACAGTTGCTTGCATTCCGGTCTTTCTCCCTGGCCACACAGCGCCGCAACGAACTTGGAGCATGCCATTCATGTGCGACTATAGCACGGACGTCGTCGCTCGAACAGTCGCTGCTGTTGCCATTGCTACGCGGTCATTTCGAACATTACACCGGCCGTTGTCAGCATGCATTCACAAGGACATACAAGTCCCATTTCACGTACTGAAGAACACAAGCCACGGTCACGCAGCACGAAGACACAGTCAGAACCTGACCCGACATCACGAGTTAGTGAGCAGCGACGAGGTATGCCTAAGCCTTTTTCCGCACTTGAGAACGTTGCTCTTGCATTCATCGCTGCCAGCAAAGTAATCACAGCTAACGCACTTGAAGCTGAGATACAGTGAGCTTCAGGCACGCCTATAACACTTCCTGGAAGGAAATGCGGGAAACAAATTGACGAAAAGCTGTCCCGGAACGACACTTCACAGATGTAAACAAACCGTCAGCCATGAGCACTGCCGGCTCCGCCGAACGTGCCCGGTCGCTGGCGCGGCGCACAGCCTCATGGGAAGTGTCACGTGACCAATCTGTTTCGGCGGAGGGGAGTTTTCTAAAACTCCCTGTCGCAGTTTCACAGGAGAACAAGGTTTTGAAGCGGAATAAAATCACCTCATGTCGCCTATAATCCTCCCACAGCTAGCCAGCGAAATGAAGCGAGGGATTGGCGCTGTATTGCTCCCATACATCGGAGTAAATATTCGAGGATGGGATGCTTCAGGGCATATCATCTGTTAAAAACTCTCAGGTGGGTTTATTTTCGTTTACGGTGTACAATCTGATTATGCAAGATTCGGCGAGAACGTACGCAACAGGTAGAACAGAAAGTCACCTCGTGAAAAGTGAACTTATATTATTTTATGCAGATCGGGCACCCTAGCAATTGCTACATTTGTAGCAATTGCTACGGCCAGGTGGATGTCTGATTTTCCCTTTATGAATGACTGCTTTCCACCTTGCGAGTTTTCGCAGAACTATCACATCAAACAGATAGAACGATAAGTTGCGAGCCGATGAAATGCAGTCTCCGAGAAATGGATAAGTACATGTGTCCACGACCCCCTCCGAGAAAGCATGGTCCCGCGATAATACAAACAGGAGAGCAAAAAGCTAAAGTACAGGTGCGAAAGAAAGAAGTTCACAGTCGCTTTAGCATGCGCTAAAGAAGCTGAAGGCGAAAGTCTGCGCTCAGGAGATATCCATTAAATTGACATTCTCATTCGAGTGCGTTGTTACTTCCCATTGCTTGTTTTCTTACCAAAGGTCGTGCGTTGGAGTACCAGGCCTAGTTCAGTCTAATTTAACTGTGCCTTAGTGAAATACTCCCACCAAAGGTCGATGGTTCGAGTCCCACCAAAGACCATGGGTTCGATTTCCTTAATTGACTCGACGTTAAGGGCGCCTTAATTAACTTCGCCCTAAGTAACACCGGCCGCCGGTTCGACTCCCTCCAAAGGTCGAAGGTATGACTCCCACCAAAGATCGTGGGTCCGAGGGCCTCAATTCAATCGATCTTAATTAAGTGTGACCTAATTAACTTCGCCTTAATTAACACCAACGGTTCCGGGCTTGATTTCAACACAAGGTTGACGGTCCGCCTCCCAGAAAGATCGTGGGTTCGCGTGTCTTAATTACATATCTTAACTGTGTCCTAATTGCCTTCGCCTTAATTCACACCAAAGTCCTGAATGCCACTAACACCAATTTTGGTGCTGTAACGCCGGATGGTCAATTTTTCGATCCATCAGCCACTTAAGGCTTTCGCGTTAATAACAAAGATACAAAGTCCCAGAGTTAGCGCTGGTAAAAAGGCTTAAAGCGCGCATCATTGACTACTTCAGGCCGTCACTTTGACGGCATTGCGCTTTGATTGCGTAATGCCTCTGGCACAACTTCAAAATCCAGTGCGCAAGTATGTCGTATGACTTGGTAGGGTCCGACGTAGCGTCGCAAATGTTTCTCGCTAAGCCCTCATCGTCGTATTGGCGTCTAAACCCAAACGTTGGCCAGTCTGGTACTCCGCGGAGCGTCGTCGAAGATTGTAGTGCTGGCTGTCGGCCTTTTGTTGGCTCTTGACGCGCATGCGGGCGAGCTGTCGGATTCTTCGACGCGTGGAACATAGGCGTCGTAGTCGAGATTTTCTTCGTTGGTAACGTGTACCAGCATAGCGCAGAGTCGTTGTCGGGCTTCTTCCGTAAACCAGCTTCTACCGCAATATCTGCGTTGTTCCTTTCATTGCCATGTTGTAAGCGAAGGGTACCTACTGAAGGACTGCATCCAACGTCTTGTGTTCGATATCGACGTGTATGACTAACATGTAGGCGAGCGTCTTGTTCAGGCCTTCCGTTAGGCTATTTGTCTGCGAATACCAGGGTGTTTTTCCTCATGTGACTTGTCTGGTTGTACCATAGGATGGCTGGAGTGAGCTCAGCTGTAAAAGCTGTTCCCCTGTCGGTAATGAGGACTTCTGGCGCACCATGTCGAAGCAGGATGTTCTCGAGGAAAAATTTTGCTACTTCCGCTGCACTACCTTTGGGCAGGGCTTTCGTTTCGGCGTAGCGGGTAAGGTAGTCGGTCGCCACGACGATCCACTTGTTTCAAGATGTCGACGTCCGAAATGGCCCCAACAAGCCAACTCCTATCTCCTGAAACGGTTGGAAAGGAGGCTCAAGCGGCTGTAGCAATCCCGCTGGCCTTGTTGGTGTCTTGTGTTGCTGGCAGGCTCTGCATGCCTTGTAACAGTGACGCCGGCGTTGGGGCGCGGCTTGTAGTACTTCTCCTGCATTCTGCATTCGGGAAAACATGAGGGGTTGGCTGTCTGATCAACATGCAGGGCGTGCAGGGATGGTATTCAGTAAGAGTACACCTAGTGGACTGTCCATTTCGGCAGTTCCTGATTGGCCAGGGCAGTTCGTCTCCTCCTCGCTCTTATAGCTGCATCCAATCAGTAGCGGCCGAAATGGACAGTCCACTGGGTGGACTCTTACAAAATACCGCCCAGGATCTTTGGCCGCAGTGCCGCGAGAACAACGAGAAAGCAGTTTGCGCGGACTCGGGAGAAGTTCTTTACGGGGACGCGGTTCTGTAGCGAAAATGAAGTGAATCCACGCCTCAACACCCTCGGGACAAAGTCGGTCTTGCAAATACTCAGCAAGGGTGTTTAGATGCGGGTCGGCTCACTGCTCTTCGGAAAAATCGTAGGCGCTTGTTGGGGGAGAGCTCCACCACTGGAAATCTGGCGCCACCGTAGCTGTGACGTGCCACGAGGGATCACCTGGACACAGCGGCTGCGTCGGCTACTTCGGAAGCGCCGAAGCGAGTTGAAAACGAAAGTTTAAAGGACTTACAGCCTGTCTTTCTTTGGCCTAGCAGGGCACCGAGGCCTACGCTGCTTGCAACGGTATGGATTTCCATATCGGAGTTTTTGTCAAAGCGGGTGAGTACAGGTGATGACTGCAGGCACTGTTTAACCTCTTGGAGTTATTTGGCTTATAACGACTTCTGATTTTGTGACATAGGTCGCTCGCTCGGAAATGCTAAAAAAGTCATTGACAAAGGGCCTTTAGTAGGCAGAGAGGCCATGGAATCTGCGCACTGCTTGCTTATCGACGGCATGCGGGAATTTTGCTATCGCAGCTGTTTTTTTTGTGTATGGGTCCGGACGGACTCCGACCTTGCTAATTCCGTGGCCCAGGAACATGAGCTCTTCATACGCGAAGCGGCCTTTTTCCGGCTTCAGGGCGACCCCGAATGTCTTTATTGCCTCGAAAATGATTCCAAGCCGCCTGAGATGATCGTCGATGTTTCTGGTAAAGAGGACGACGTCATCGAAGCAGACGAGGCATGCCTGCCGCTTTTGGACTACCAGGACCGTATCCATCACGCACTGTAATATTGCAGCTGTCGAGCAAAGGCCAAAAGGTGTGACCTTAAATTAGAAGAGGGTGTCCGGCGCAACAAAGGCGGTCTTCTCTCTGTCCCCCTCGTTGACTTTGATTTGCCGGTAGCCACTCTAGAGATACATCGACGAAAGACGTTTTGCACCGGAGAGTCGCTCCAGTGCGTCGTGCTTTCGTGGGAGCGGGCATACGTCCTTTTTGTGACCTTTTTCAGGCGGCCCTAATCCACGCAAAAAATGTAGACTCCCAACCTTCTTTACCAAACCTATAGGAGAAACCCTACGGGCTTTTCGACGGCTCAGTAATTGTGTTTTTTGCTTTATGGCTTCTGCTTCTCCTGACGGAACTCGGTAGGGGCTCTGGCGGAGAGGTCGAGTGCAATATTCAGTTATTATGCCATGCTTAGCAATTGGCGTTTGTCAAATCTTTCATGACGCCACAGAGCCATCCTTGTACCGGTGACTTTGAGGACTTTGAAGCTCATCCAGTTGATGCCTGGGAAGACCTCAATTCATGTCGAAAGCCAGTTCGGGAACCAGGGCTGTCGAAGTAGATGTGGTACAATCCGAAAAGACAAATGTGTTGCTGTGTTCTGCAATTTTCCATCGACGCGAAAAACGCAGACTCCCATACTTCTTCGCCAAGGCAACAGGAGAGACCCACGGGCTTTTAGACGGTTCGACAATTTTCTTTGTTCCTTTATAGCTTCTCCTTCTCGTGAGGAAACCCGGTAGGAGCTCTGGCGGAGAGGTCGAGTGCAATCTTCAGTTATTATGCCATGCATAGCAGTTGGCATTTGTCAAATCTATGACGACGCCACGAAGCAGTCTTTGTACCAGTGACTTCGAAGACTTCGAAGCTCATCCTGTTGATGCCTGGCAAGGCTTAATTTCATGTCGAAAGCCGGTTCGGGAACCAGTGCCGTCGAAGTAGACGTTGCACAATCCGAGAAGACAAACGTCTTGCTGTGTTCTACAATTCTTAGTCGACGCAAAAATGTAGACTGCCATCGTTCTTCACCAAGACAACAAGAGAGACCGACGGGCTTTTCGACGGTTTGATAATTTTGTTTGTTGCTTTATGGCTTCTCCTTCTCGTGACGAAACTCGGTTGGCGCTCTGCGATGAGGTCGAGCGCAATCTTCAGTTGTTTTGCCATGCTTCGCAATTGGCATTTCTCCAATCTTTGATGACGCCACAGAGCAGTCTTTCTACCGGTGACTTAGAGGACTTCGAAGCTCATGCTGTTGATGCCTAGGAAGAGTTCAATTCGTGTCGAAAGCCGTTTCGGGAACCAGGGCCGTTGAAGTAGATCTGTCACAATCCGAGAAGACAAACGTATTGCTGTGTTCCGCAAGTTACTGTATGTATGCGATCGGGGTGCTCTTGTTGACGAGTTTGAACTCCTCGCTGAAGTTTGCTAGCATCACTTTCATTTTTCCTCCGTGCAGTCAAGCGATTCCTCTTGCGACGCTAATTTCGCTGTCGAGCAGTACACTTTGGCCACCTTCGATGACGCCTACAATGTCTGCGGGTGTTTCGATGCCGATGTAAATGACTACGCTGGAGTGAGATGGATACTCACTTGAACTTCTAGCACAATCAAGGCATGGTGACACTTTTATGCCAGGTGAGTAAACGCTGAGCTATGCTAAGAAAAAGATGATATAGGAAAATCGGTGAACTGAATAAAGACAGGCGTCTCTCGTTGTGCTCGTATTCTTCACACGGAGAGAATGCATAAACACGTTCCCGAATTTGTCTGTAGCGCCCGAAGGGGGAAGCTAAGAGGCATGAAGTGCATGAGCGATAATTTTGGATGGCAATCTGAAAGCGACATGTGCGTTTTTTTTTCATGGTGTACCCGCGCGCATACGTATATTTTGTATGCTGATTCAGGGCTTCTATGGGATCCTAACAAATTACTTCTCAATGTAGCGCACATGTTTTCCACTGTATCCGTTTTAATAGCACCGCAATGTCTTTACCAAGGCGAATCATGAAGAACAACTTGTAACTGCAGAATTCATTACGTGTGCTGGCAAAATTTTCGACCAGCAAAATAAAGATAGCTACAACATCCATATTCACGGCGGCTCTTTTGCATCGCGCTGAGCTCCATTTTCTCGTTTGTGGCGTAAAATTGAATCGTTTCATCCAAGCATAAAGTGACCCTTGCTATGGATTACCTCATTTTGATCGGTGGCAAGGATTTCAGCGACCAAACCGTGCAATGAATAGCATTGTGCGTGTAAAACGTCCGGCCTGCCTTGTGAGTCGCGTAAGATTTTTTATAGACTATAAGAGCCTTTCAAGCAGCCCGGATGTTGAAAAATGAAAGTGTGTGTGCCTAGCCGGCCTCTCCGAAGGGTGCGAGTATTGGTTCTGGGCGTTGCATCACCGCGACAGATATGTCACTCGACCATTTTGACCATCTTACGCAACTCTGCAGTGTGACTCGTATTGAAGTATATCACATAGCACTGTACAATATATAGGCATTACGGGCATTGTGCACTGATACATGGCTACAAGCTTTTAAGTTGCCTGGTCAGTGTGTCTTGGGAAAAAGTAAATGAGAGTACTGTTTTAGAGTCGGGGTGCACCTTTCTCTTTACGGTTAGCTTATTCGTACGATAACATATAGTCTACGTCTGATGGCTGGCACTTGTTCGTGTTCGCAGTGTGCAGTGCTGGGCGTAGGGTCCAAGCTTGGGAACACAGCAGGCACCCATCAAACAACTAATCAGACCAAGTGGTGTTTCTTCCAATAGGTTTCCGAAATTTAGCGAGGGTTTTCTTTTGCGCGATGCCATTGGCATTAGTGTAACTGCATGGCGTGAATACGAATCGAACCATTTGTAATGGAATTTTAAAATTCTGTTGTTTTACGGTCCGAAACCACGATTCGATTATGAGACACGCCGTAGTGAGGGACTACGGAAGTTAGATCACCTGGTGTTCTTGAATGTGCACCTAAATTTAAGTGCACGGGTGGAATTTTGCTGTGTGCACAGTGTACAAAGGCAATCTGGCGGCGCTGTGGTCAGGCTGAATGCTCAAGTTCTCGAACGAGCGTTGTTTGCAGTTGCTTCTGAAGTTCTTGGGAGCAAAACTAATGACTGATCGCGCTCGATGAGCAAAGGGCATCTTCTGCGTGCACCTCTAAACTGAAGTATGCTATCAGAACCGTATGTCCCCTCGCGGCCTAACGTGTGGTGATCAACTTCACACCTTCCGAGCTAGTTATGGTTCTTGCTACCGGTGCCCGGCACAAAAACGCATTAGCGAGAATAATGCTGCTGCTTAAGGGATTAGTACCACTAATGCTGGGATGCAATACTGAACTAACCGAACCGAATGCAGCTGAAGCGTACATCACTCATTTATTAAAGCATCGGCGTAAATAAACTACACTCTGCGATTTGAAACGCCAGCAACATATCTAAAATGCATAAAAACAAAGCGATGGTATACTCGCCGGGAATAAAAAAAGGTCGTCCCAGAGAAACGTGTAGGACAAACCACCATCATGTCAGTCACCTTTTTCGCAATGCGCAAGTTCCTTATCCGTGTCGCTCTACATGGAGCGTCGTCTTCTACTATCGGAAAACGATGAAATCATGAATCGCTGTCTTATTCCACGCCAAAATAGTGCACAGAAAAATTATTTCGTCATCGTTTTTTTTTCGGGCTTGTGCGCGGCGGAATCGCAAAGCTTTGAGAACTACAAGGCAACTTTGCAACACACGCTGCAATGCGAAAACCTGTGGCTGAACCGAGATTGGCTCGTTGTCGGTGCGGCCGCTGAGAGCAAGCATTTTGTTCGAGTTTCGAATGACAGGGCTTGTAGTTGTGCTTCACTTGCAGAACGTCATTCTAAATATATCGCCCTATTTGTATACACCCTCAGATGCGATAAACGTGGGTTCGTTGCCATCGACAGAAATTTGCCACCATCCAGACCAGACATCAAGCGACGATAAATATTTCGCACCATCGAGACAGTCACGAGCATTAAAAATTATAGGATTTTACGTGCCAAAACGACTTTCTGATTATGAGGCACGCCGTAGTGGGGGACTCCGGAAATTTCGACCACCTGGGGTTCTTTAACGTGCACCTAAATTTAAGTACACGGGTGTTTTCGCATTTCGCCCCCATCGAAATGCGGCCGCCGTGGCCGGCATTCGATCCCGCGACCTCGTGCGCAGCAGCCTGACACCATAGCCACTGAGCAACCACGGCGGGTAGTCACCAGCATCATAAATTCTTAGAGGAAGATATACGTCATATGTGGCTGCGATACGTTGCCGTGCTGCACCACGCAAGGCTACTGCCACTGCTCAGAGGAATCAACTCCCTCGCTATAGTTAACTATACCCTGGCTCTACCCGTCTTGTTACGTTACCCGTTCACTGCACCCGTCTCGCAACGCTAGTGGGAAATTGTGGTAGCACCGCTGAAGCGAATGTCATGAAGAAGGTCTTGACAACGAGTCGCATTGGCGAGATTTAATCGCACTGCGGCATGCTATGTGAATAAATGGACACTGCCTGACGTTGCTCGGGGTCTGCAGCAGTAAAGGTCATGGAAGGATGCAGACTCTCAAAACCGCCACAAAAGTGCACAACTGGGCCTGTTAGGCGCCAACAAAGTAATTTGTTTCTTACTACTTTTAACATTCCTGCAACGCTCACCAGCTTGGGCTTCTGCCATAGCCTGGTTTGGTTCAGTAATGAAACAAGCCCGTTTTATCAGCGTTCATTATTAATTTATTTTTTTCAGCTTTATTACACTCAAATATGGAACGGCGCGCTAACCTTTGCACGTGACAATGTTCTGCAGGCACGGAGGACCAGCGACGGGGCGTCACCTCGGAGGTCACACCTATGGACAGGCGACCACCGAATGGCGCTGAGCTCGACTTCAGGGACAATGCAGGCGACGACCTGCGACGACCGCCGCCAAAGCGGGATGGATATGACCACCGAAGCCCAGAGTGCGCTCATTGAGGTGGGTGCCAATCAAGCGGTGCGTCTGCACGACATGCTTTAGGGGGCGTGGGAGAGGGATTCATTTGCAGAAGGATTGAAAAGCGGCCGAGTCGGAACCTATCCATAAGCAACGAAACACAAGAGATAAGAAAGGACGAGCGGTTATCTAACTCAAAGTTTTTTTTATTTTTTGGAGAAAAAGGTTACATTGAAAGCAATCATGAAAATCATGCTGACTGCATGCGAAAAAATTTCCTATACTCAGGAGCGGTCTATAATCTAATGGAAACTAATGGCTGACTTATACAAATGTTTTTCTTGTTGTCCATGTTGAATGCTTCAGTAATCTGATGTGTGCGGTGATCGTGGTGTGTTATAATAATTTAGGTATCCTCAAAAGAAGGCGCGCAGTCCAAATCACGACAATGGCTGGCAAGATGGGGCGACACCATTCCCGTTAAGGAATCAGCACGCTCGCGTAGCCTGATATTTACAGATTGGCTAATCTGTCTGATGTAGACGTTGCCATACGTGCGAGAAATCCCACATACCACTCCAGAAGAACAACCTGTGTACTTACTAACACGTTTAACTGAGCAAGCGTTATAATTGCTCCTGCGCCAGTCTTTGCAGGCCTATCAATTGCAGCGCATAGACTAGCAACTTTCTTGCCATCCGAAAAAATAACACCAATGCCTAGTGGCCGGCAACATTCTTTAGCCTGTGCGAAATCGAGAGCAAATAGGGGATTACAGCAATTCTTCTGCGCTCACTCTGTGGCGTGATATACTGTCGGCACGTTCAACAAACGCTCAGAAGCAGATAAAGAAAGCAAGCAAGAAAACCAGCGGTCTCTAGACGGCCTGTCTGCTTGTGAAACTTTTCTTCTGTGGCATAAAAACAGTTTTGAAACGAGCCGAGAGCAACCATGATGTTTTATGAAGCGAATGTTTGAGAGCCTGAGGAGCGCGAGAGAAATTCCGGCGAAGATATACAAGTGCTTTGTTGGCACTGGCAATTATGGATTCTATGTGATTATTCCGGGTTAGTTTTGCACATATAGCGATGCCAAGATATCTAAATGACGATGATATCTAAATTATAAAGATGATATGAAACTGCTGTATTAGTAGACCGAGATACGGGCGCAAATTTGCATTTTTAGTGTTTATTTCCACGCACCAAATGTTACAGCAAGCGGACATCGCTTGAAGATCAGACATTGAAATAGTAGCATTGTTAGGACTAGTTATTTCTCGAAACATTACACAGTCACCTGCAAAAAAGTTTATATGGGAAGACGCGCATGAAGGGAAGTCGTTAATGAACATAAGAAGGAGGAGATGGCCAACTACCGATCCTTGAGAAAATACCCGAAGAACGAGTACTCGGGGGAGAGTCGGTGTTACTAACGGAGAGAATCTGGAAACGATTTGTTAAAAACATTCAAGCAATGCAAGCCGTTTGGACCCAAAATTTAGTATTTGCAACTTATACAAAGGAGTATATGGGATAGTTTATCGGAGGCTTTTGAAAATTCTAAATATATATGGGCACCTAAAGATGAATCATTGAGGATAGCATGAAAACGGTCAATGAAATATACGAGTTCACTTTCGCACGAGGATCTAATGCGGGAACCGTGTTGTGAAGGAGAAAAAAGTGATTTCATGGAAAGAAACAAGATTTGAAAGTAAAAAATTTGGAGGACGCTTAAGCTTCGCCTTCAAGAGTGGGACGCGACAGCGTTCCCGTCGACCCGCCAAGGGGTATAAGACAATGCGCTACGGCATAGCGATCACTTACGATGCGCGCCGCATCGGACTTAGCGCCCACCTATCACGCGGTGAGCGTCGAGCAACGCAGCGTTCGGCGCGGCAACGAAACGTGCGCCTGAGCGAACGGAATGAACCAAAGAACTCGGTGTCTCGGAGGGGAAACGATCTGCGCCAGCCAAACGTCGTGATCGGCATGGGCAGAGAGATAGATAGCAATCTATACCGGGAGCACGGCGAAGCGTCGTCAGGGGAGAGGGAGTCCCGCGACGCGCCTGGCAGCGGTCCCAATGCGCGCGCGGCGCGCCTCCTGTCGGGGCAGCGCCGTACATTGAGAGGAGGGGGTCTTCTGTGTTTGCCGCAAGATGGCTCTGCGTGTGCGGAAAGCGCAGAAATGCAGCGGAAACGCACTTCGCAACTCGTGTAATTGTGACTTCTGTACGTTACATGTTCATAATTACCGATATACACCGCAGTATAACTTTCCACGGCTCGTTTCGAAGGCAACACCGCATTCACTAGAGGCGCGTTTGCACCGCTTGGAAGCATCGAACTCGTGGCTGAGTGGTAGCGTCTCCGTCTCACACTCCGGAGACCCTGGTTCGATTCCCACCGGGCCAATCTTGGAAGTTGCTTTTGATTTATGAAGCGCCTGCCGTGATTTATCGCTCACGGTCAACGCCGCAAACGCCGACACCGACGCCGACGACACCGGCTTTTCTGCGACACGAGCTCCTTAACGCTATCGCGTTAAAATATGCCTGAAGATTTTGCATGGAATGCAAGTTCGAGAAATGGGGCGACAATTTATAGGTGAGTGTTTGTTACCAGAGAGTGGAAACACCGTCTGAATTTTCCAGTAGGTGGGAAGGGAACTAATCTCAAGTGACTATTGAAAATTTAAAAAAATATAATTGGTGAGCACCACAGTGTATTTATTAGACACCTAGGATTAATGGAATCGCACCCAGGTGAGGAGGATCCTGTCAAATTTTTACTTCTTTGACCAGGTCATTATAGTCAATTATAATGGGAGACACGACTATAATATCTGAAGCTTTAACATGAGGAAGCATTCTTGGAGTTGTTATGGAAAAGTTGAGGAGAGAGACTTCTTTAACACACTGCGCACGAGGTATAGTGTTCCCTTCCGGATCAACAAGACTCTGCGCTATAACTGTTGGATAAAACATGTACCAAAACTTTTGGGATCGTAGGAGAGCATTGAAGGCGGCATGGTATAGAGAAAATTATATTTAGCATTCTTTATGACTGCCATGTGCCATACGGCGGAAGCTTGTTCGTAGTTTGCCCAGCGAAAGGTATTTGTGTTTTCTCCTTATTCGACAAACGTTTTATGTAGCGGTTGCACCATGGTGCATCAGCATTCGCACTTATCGTACGAGTAGCCATGCATTTATTTGTTGATTCATTTGCCGTGGACAAAAATAAATGCTAGTTAGATTGTACCATGCGCTCTCCTCAATCACCGTGACAGCCGTCAATAAAAGGTGAAAGTTCCTTGTTGATTAGTAGAAAGTTTGCAAGTATGTAATCTTTCATAACTTTCTTTGTGTTTTTGCATTTTTAACGTGAAGTGTTCATGTAAAATAGCATAATGAATTGGTCGCTTATACTGGGCAGGTGAGTGACGTTAAAAACGTATTCAGGGTGTGTTGATAGTACGAGATCAAGAGCGTTAGCTGTTGATTCTGCTATTTTAGTTGATTGTTTTGTTAATTGTGTTGGAGAGAATGCTGAGCACATATCCGAAAAATCTCTAGCGAGTGAAGAAGGAAGATTCAACGTAAGTGGCTCACAATCCCACGAAACAATACGGATGTTGAAATCCCCCCTAAAGAAAAGCGGTTAGTTGTGGAATTGAAACACAGCAGAATGAATCACGTCGTATGGTTAACGAAAATGGGACTGTGCCTAGGGGGACGCTAACAGACGCCAATAATTGTTTCTCACGTGGTAAATTCGGCGACTACCCATGCGGTTTCCAACTTACTTGAAATATTAATGTGGTACGATGAGAGTACTTTCTAATGGCGACACCACCACCTGTCCGCGATCACAGTGACACACAGAATACTGATTACCTGAAGTAAAAAACTTGCTAGTCGTTACTTCTAGCCAAAGTCGGGTTTCTGGTATTACGAAAACGTGTGCATTGCAAGTATCTATAACAGAGTGTAAAAGGTCACGCTTATTAAACTGTCTTCGAACATTAGTAAAAAATGCATATGTATGTGCACATGTATGTGATCATGCCCACAACCCCTCGAGCACCTCTACCTTGGCGGGCTTCTAGTTGGCATTTGTACGACGGTTATCAGATAACGCAATTTTCTTAGGTTCAGCCATGCTGTCTATTTCTGAGGTGTACACTTAAGGCATTTTTATTGCGATCACAATTATATGGAGCCTCTAGGTACACTCCCAACGAACGTTTAGACGCAGCGATCACGAAATGAGGCGTCAGTGCACACTGCTTCACCTGGTTCACCGCGCAGGCAGCCAGCGTCGGAGCGTAAACAAACTAGACCCCACTCCGCAATGCCGGCACGCCCAGGGACAAACGCATACAACACGAGCAAAGAAACTTCGCCTCCGTAGTATGTAGGGACAGTTGAATATTCAAGGAGCAAAAGCACCCAGATTTCATCTCTCACACACACTCTTTTTCGCACCTGCGCACAAACGCAGGGCGCCTCCGCAAGTGCCACTCCCCGCTGTACTTACTAGCAATTGTAAAGATGCCTCCGGGCGGCCATGCACACCCGGCCGTGCATTTACAATTGCTAGTAGGTACAGCAGGACGTGGCACTTGCGCAGAAGACGAACGTTTGCGCGCATGCGCGCGTAAGAGTGGGTGCGAGAGATGAAATGTGGGGACTTTTCTCCTTAATATACGACCCTGCCTAGGCATTACGGTGGAGTTCCTTAGCGTGAGTTCCCTAGGCGTGCCGGAAGAAGTCGTGGGGCGTGGTAGTGGCGAACTTAGCGTCGCAAGTTGGCGGTTGGACGTAATTATATTTATTCAATCGTCTTTTGTACTAATTGAAATCAACGTGTCATTATATCGCATTATTGGCAGCGCCTCCAGGACACCAAAGCGGCAGCGGGGACATTAAAGCTGGAACGCGGACTGGTGCGTGGCTCAGTGCACAGAGCACAGTGGCCTACAGTTCAGAGCACAGCGACCTACAAATGCGGCTGTGGAGCCACGTATTGTCTCACGTCATGCAAAGTCAGAGATGCCGAAAAGTGCTTTCGAGCATACAATATGACATCAACGTATACAAGCTCCACAATTTCTTGGCTGCGATCGGTACAGATAAATTTGCCACCTTGCATTCAGGAACGAAAATTTTGGAGCACGCTTAAGCTCCGTCTTTAAGAGTGGAACGAAATAGTATTCCAAGATCCCTGACTGCTTCCCGCGCTTCGTGGCAACTGCAGCTTATGTAACCGTAATGTTTCCGGGAAACAATGGCAGCGAATGCTATGCACAAAGACGAGCTTTGATAGAAAGGCGGGTGCGCTGAGGCAAGCACGATCTGGACGGTGTCAGAAGGAACCGGGCGCGCCGCTCTATGAATGGTGGAAACGCTGGAAAAGGGTTTTGAGTTTATTCGTTTTATGTTCTTTCGTATATTCGAATTGAAATACGACATTGTCACATCCGTAAGCTGTGTGTAAATCGTAGCTAACAATTTTCTCACGCAGTGTACCTGGAGAAATTTAATTAGTTCAGTGCCATCTTTGCGCAGCACAGAAGGCCCGCGTGGTTGAGTATTCGTGGTTCGGAATCATTTTTCGCTCACAAGATGATCGACGCTGGATGCCGTATTTTCTGAGACAAGGGGCCCTTAACGCTATCGCGTTAACACATTTTACTGGTAATAATAATAGTACCAGTATAATATTATATAATATCTTCTGCTACAAGAGGTCCTTAACGTCAACGCTTTAACACATTTTGATGGTATAAAAGTGTGAGGTCAGATATGGAAAAACCTACATGTTAAAAATCGACAGCATATAAATGATAGGCACCGACAGAAGAGTTGGTTTCCGCTGCTTAATACATCGGAACCTATTCTGTACCTCCAGAAAAAAGTACGCTTCAAAAATGACTTCATGTACAGCAGCTTTTTTCTAGTAACAATACATTAATAACCACATAGTGGAAGTCGTATAGCAATATCGCAAGGAAGACAAAGTACTTCTCGCCCCACCTTCAGTCGATGTCAACTTGAAGCCAACGAACAAAAATGACTCTCCATTCCGGCCGTGTGACCGTGCATGAACAGCGAAGCTGTGGAAAGCGGGCACAACAACTACAAAGCGTGGTATACTTTATGAATGCGGAAGCATAATATGGCCCATGAAGTGAAAATGCGACGCTAACCTCCAATGGTACCAAAAGCCATGTGACCAAGTGGTGAGGTCACGTTTATGAAGATGACGTAACGTTATTGCTTCGTCACGTCAAATGTCGCGCGATGATGTTGCCACACCACAGTTCACGTGGTGAAATCATCACTTTAAGGGCTGCATTAAGTGCTAATGGCGTCGTCACGTGACGCTGTCGCCTGATAACTTCATGTCATTACGTCATCACGTTCGTCGTGACGTCATTTCGCAACCCTTGATCTGTTGTCTCGCGATGACGTCATCGTCAAGTGATTATGTCACCAATGATGTCATGTGATGCCTCTTGGTAAAGCAGCGCACTGGGGTTTGCCGCATTATTGTTAGTCTCTGGGATTGGCCCACATTTTTGTGTGAGCACGCGACGAAAAATTCCGACCGACTAGAGGCTAAGAACTTCGCTGTAACATACCAGCGGCGCAACCATATTTATGTATTCAGCCTAAATATTACAAAGCTATGCAGAGCTTACAGTAAACTCTCAAGCTATATCTAACAATAATGATTACCGTAAAGGCAAGGAAAAACTTGTTGCATCTCAAAAAAATACATGTTCACGAGCTAAACGCAGGTCTATAGAAGCAAACACTTCTTTAGAATGAAAGTGAGCAGTGAGTGCTGGTGTTTTCTTGTCACTACAGGAACATTGCAGTATAAATAAAAATTTTAAAGTAAAAACAAATTGGCATAGACTACTAACACCAAGACAGAAGCAAGTTCAAAACAGGACATGCTGTTGGGTTTTGGTTATGACATTGGCAGATTGCTAGTGAATTCTGCCTAGGAGTCTTTATAAAAGTGCCTACAGTGTTTTCATTTGTAAGACAAGAGCAACAGTTTTTCACGCGAAGCCAAAACAAGTTCAAGAGATTAGCAACACATATTGGAGCACTAGCCTCCTGTGAATTATCATGGACACGTCATCTAAATTCAAATCGGAACATGTTTCTGAATAACAACGATCCTAAAAGAGGACAGAAAGCTGTTAAGCACCTGAGTATAGCACAAAGCACAATTTGCCTCCTTCGTGGTAGCTCAGATGGTAGCACAGTGTTGATTCCACTCTCGTGTCACGGGAACAGGAATATTATTTATTCAACTGCAAATTGCCTTATAAGAAAGACGTACGAATGTCCTTAACTTTGTGCTACTCCAAGGCGAAATACATATTTTTCCCTTCAATTAAATTTCATACCTTTCGTACTTCCACAGAACTGCTTTTGCCTACAACAGTTATAAAAACCTAGAAATATTATAACGAACGAAATTACTTTTTGTCTTATATGCATGTGACGAACCGCACAAGGATGGTAAGGTGCACTAGCGGAGAAAGAGGAAGACGAAGAATAAAGGCACTGTTCGGGCGACCATGTTTTTCTCCGTCCGCAACCTCCTGCTCGCGTCGCACAAATAGACAGGATAGAGACTTGACCACCACCTCATCGGACTCAAATTATCACATCGGACGCACATACACGACGACGGAGAGCGTCGCCGAAATCCCAGATACGACGAGAAGATAGACTTCAACGTGCAAGCCCACTCAACGCAAGCCGAAGTCAACGAGTATATTTTCCCAGCAAGAAACTTTGCCGAAGACGGCTTAGGCAGCGATCAAGACTGGGCCTACGACGAGGACTTCAACGGCTACGCCACACAATACAATGCTAAGTATACGGACCATTTTCGGGCACGATCGTCCAACAACCATTCAAGAGAGAAGCAGCACGTGTCTACCAGCTGCGACAAGTGGACCGCGGTCAAAATAACATGACAAATGACAAACATGAATCAAGCATAGGCCACACCATGTACCATTCTGTCCCTAGAGACGTCAACCATAAGCTGATCCACCGATGCTACGCGGCTCCTCTGCCTCATTCATTTGCGACCAGGGCACATGCTGTGATACCAGCTGTATTCATGTGCGGGGCACTCATATGTCGACCTGGACGCCACAGTCAGCCTCGCCCACCAGAGCTATGGCAGAGATGATCAGAAAGCTGCACTCTCCTATGAAGCCGATGAGGTTACAGTGCTATCGTGGGACAGTGGACTAACTGCGCATCTTTATTTTGCATTTGTCAGCATCTCCTGTTTCTCTCGTGCGTTGCGTATTGCTCGCGCTATCTCGGGGGCAGGGGGAAGCGTTTGAAGAACCGCACAAGGACAGTACGGTGCGCTAGTGGTGAAAGAGGAAGACGAAGAATAAAGGCAGTCTTCGGGCGACCATGTTTGTGTCCGTCCGGAACCTCCTGCTCGCGTCACATGCATATATTGAGAGGGAAGTACACTTTCTTTCATCAATTTGAAGCGTCCGGGAAGTAGTTCGATAACTCCGGTACATCGTGAAGGAAGGAAGTATTTTAATGATTGGAAAATGTAGAGAGGTCGGCCGGATAATGGAGCATCTGGCCTGCTACTCTACGTAAGGGAGGGGGAAGAGGGGAAGAAAAGGGGTCACAATGATGGATGATAATGGGAGGAACGAGGTGAATGACACATTACACAACTGGTATCACAGGCGTGAGTCCAGGCCAGTGTCACCTAGGAAACGTGAAAGTGCACGCATTGTCTCTGTCGTCTGCCAACTCTGTGGCCACGCGCCTAGCAAGAGGTCCTCCGACAGTGGTCCATTGTGGAAATGTCTCAATGTATCTGCCAATGTCAGTCTTTCTCGCGCATACTCAGGGCACACCACGAGCACATGTTCTATAGTCTCTACAGCGCCACACACTGAACAGTCCGGGGAGTCTGTCCGTCCAATAATGTGCAAATATTTGCGCGTGAAGGCGACGCCTAATCGCAGTCTGTGTATCAGGCATGTATGAGGGCGTGGAATTCCACGCAGAATAGGAAATTTCCTATCGGGATCCAGGCTTTTAAGGCGGACGTGACGAGCGTCTGGCTGGGCCCAGTATGTTCTCGCCGCACTCCTCATTAATTCCGACAGGAGGCATGTGATGTGCGGTCTAGAGAATGGCACTACAGTTCGCATGCCATTGCTGAGGGCGCGCCTTGCTGCAGCATCGGCCATCTCATTACCGTTGAGCCCACAGTGTCCCGGGATCCATTGGAACACTATGCGGTGATGTTTTTCTTGAGCGTATGAAAGTAGCTCGGTGATCTGCAGGGCCAGAACCTGATATGCGGTGTGGCGCAGGAAGCATCCCAAAATTTGCAGCGCGGGTTTTGAGTCCGTGAAAATGCACCACTCTTGAGGTCTTTCCCCGCAGATGTGGCGAATCGCTTCTCGAATAGCCACAAGCTCTGCAGCGGTTGATGTTGAATTATGGTCTAGTATGAAACCTGGAGTCATCTGTTGGGCTGGTATCACCACAGCTGCTGTCGATGCCTTAGGTGACACGGAGCCGTCTGTGTACACATGAACACATGTCTGGTATTCTGACCAGATGTACGCGAGAGCAAGTTGTTGTAGTCCACTGACGGGAACCAATGATTTCTTTAGTATGCCGGGGACATGTACGCATACGGAAGGTTGAACCATCACCCATGGTGGTTTGATGGGGTGGTATGGAAGGGCATAGCCTGATGTTATGTGGGGTAGATGGCAACGGAGTGCACTTGTGAAACTGCTGTCCGGTCGCTCATGTAGAACCGACGTCAATGGATGACAATGGTGTCGCGTCAGTAAGCGTAAATACACGCGAAGTGGTTCGTGGGACAGGTATATTGGTAATGGGCATACGTGGGCTTCCTCAATTGCGCCTTTGTTGGAGGCACGCCGTGGCAACCCGAGGCATATTTTGAGTGCCTGTGCTTGGACGCTCTCTAATGTCCGTAAGCAGGAAATGCTCAAGTTTGAGAGTATCGGAAGGCTGTATCGAATGTAGCCCACGAAAAGAGACTGATAGAGTCTTAGTAATGAGCCTTCCGTGGGGCCCCATTTCATGCCTGTTGCGAAGCGAAGAACATGGCAAAACAGATTAAGTTTTTGCTTCAACATATTAACATGCCTCGTCCATGACAAATCGCGGTCGATGATAATGCCCAAGAATCTGTGGTGGGAGACATAAGGTATTATGACACCATTAATGGAGATCGGGTAGCGGCAGACGGACTTGCGCGTGAATGCAACCACAGCACATTTTTCGGCAGCTAAGCGCAAACCCTGACGCCGTATGTATCGTGAAGTAGATGACACAGCCCGTTGTAATTTCGCACGTAGTTGTGGGCGTGTTGTACCAGAAGCCCAGATGCAGATGTCATCTGCATATGCACTGATGTGGATGTGAGGTGGAAGCTCGCTCACCAGGCCAATCAGTGCCACATTAAATAATGTTGGGCTGAGAACTCCTCCCTGAGGAACTCCACGGCATACCTGATGACGATTAGTGTCTCCGTCAGGCGTGGACATGTAAACGAAACGGCCGCTGAGGTAGCTCACAATCCACAGGTAGAGCCGGCCGCCAATACCCAAGTCATCTAGGGCATCGAGAATGGCTTCATGAAGGATGTTGTCGTAGGCCCCTTTGATATCTAAGAAAACAGCGGCGACGAGTCGGCGTTGACGTTTTTCATGTTCCACTGTCGTAACGAGGTCAATGACGCTGTCAATTGAAGAACGACCCCGCCGAAAACCGGTCATCATGTTCGGATAGAGATCATTGCTTTCCAGAAACCATTCGAGCCTCGCCAGGACCATTCGTTCCATAACCTTGCCAACACAGCTGGCTAATGCAACTGGGCGGTATGAAGTAAGCTCATAAGGAGTCTTTCCAGGCTTCAAGAGAGCAACCAGGCGGCTTATCTTCCACTGCTGCGGAACAATACCGGAGACCCATGTGTCGTTGTAATAATTGAGCAGTGCAGTGCGACCAGCCCTGCCAAGGTGAGACAGAGACGAGTACGAGATCCCGTCAGGGCCAGGAGCAGATGAATGCCGACACGACGCAAGAGCAGCCTCTAATTCGGGCATCGTAAAGAGCAAGTCATAGTGGTCACTTGAGGAAGGTGGCGCAAAAACTTCGAATTGGATAGAGGCTTGTTGAGTTGTGCCCACAATCATTTTGCAGAAGTCGTCCGCTACCTCTACATCATTGCGGCGTTGGTAAAGGGCCAGAGCACTGAAAGGGTACCTTTCTTGTGGGGGAAAACGTAGGCTCCTGACTACATGCCAAATACGTGACAGCGGCTTGCGAGGATCCAGTGATGAGCAGAACTTTCTCCAGCGCTTCCTTCCTAATTTCTCGAGATGGCGCTTTATTTGTCGTTGAGCTCGGCGACAAAGGGCGAGATCGTACGTGGATTTCGTCCTTCTATATTTCCTTTCAGCGCGCCGTCGGACTGCGCGCAACCTCTCGAATTCCACGTCGATAGAAGACCCCGATGAAGGTGCACATATGGTCCGCGTGGCCTCACCGAGGGCGGACGTAATCAAGTCTTCTATTTGCGTTGGTGACTCGAGATTCGCACAGGAATTCTCCACGAATGTCTTAAAAGTGGGCCAGTCCGTGCACCGCACATGAGACGAAGTGGTAGGTGCGAACCACTTGACGCAGATATACGTTGGTATGTGATCACTGCCATGTGTTTCCACATCACTGAACCAGCTAATAGAAGACTGTAGTCGTGAGGAAACAAACGTCAGGTCCAAGCAGCTACTGTAGGACGTGCCACGCAGAAACGTAGGAGAGCCATCATTAATATTGACGAAATCATGTGAGTGCATAAAGTCGGACAAGGCTTTGCCTCGGTTATTCATTACTGTACTTCCCCATTGGGGGTGATGAGCATTGAAGTCGCCCACAATAATATGGGGAGCTGTGCAACTCTGGATTGCTGAGGACAGATACGAGAAATCAATGTGATCTCTGGGTGGAATGTAGCCGCCGAGTATAGAGAAGACCCGCCCTTTAAGCGTTAACGTCAAGCAAATGTAGTGGTTCGTGTTATGGTGCTGGAGGACAAGGCGGTAGTGTGGAATATCTCGGCGTATGCACACTAATACCTTGCTGGTTTCATCAGCTTCTCGAGACCACAGCAATACATATCCAGAAAGGCGGAAAGCAGAAGGCATGTTGGGCTCACATATAACAATCACGGGGAAGCGGTATTTCTGGACGCGCTGTCGGAAGTCACTTAGGCGACCACGCAGGCCTCGGGCATTCCACTGCATCACTACACTACGACGTATGTGCATCGACACAGAGGAGGGGTTGTGTGGTAGCGCCATAATGAATCACTGCAATGCCGCCAAGAGCGGCTCAATCGCATCCAAAAACTGAACAACAACCCTTGCTGTTGGCGCATTGAGGCCTGAAAGCAGCGTTCGCATGGAATGTAAAAGTTGTTTCAGAAGAACGTTCACCTGCTGGTCTTCTGGCTTGTCCTTAATGTCCACTGGACCGGCACGGATTGATGGACGCGTTGGTTCGACGACTTTGGATGGCAGAGCAGGCCATTCCACATCAGAGGAGGTGGATAATGTACCCGCATCTTTCTGAACCACCGTGGTAATATGTGGCGCTGCAGCAGGCGGCGTCTTATCATTCTGCAGCTCAATACGTAGAGGCAACGGAGCTGAGAGTTGCTGTGACGTCGGCTGAGACAGACTAGTGACGTGTGACTCTGGGCGTCGGTGTCGGGAACGACGTTTGCGGCGACGAATAGACGCGGCCGCTTCTTGGTGACTTGCGTGTTCTTTTACCATCTTCTTCAGGATAAGCCTCTCGTTCTTCATCCTAGGACAGTCTTTAGCCGTCGCCTCATGAGCGCCGAAGCAGTTGGTGCACTTGACTGTCTCCGTCTTGCAAGTGTCATGCTGGTGCGATCGTGAAAAACACACCCCATTTCTATGAGGTTATAGCCTCTAGTCATACGGGCACATCGAGAAGCTATGAGCAGGTAGAAACACTGAGTTATCTCGTTTTATGAAATTGCATCTTGACGTTGTGAACGCTGAGTATGTGGAGACGGTGAAAAGCAAGTAAAATATTATGAGCGTTCAAAAACGGTTTCAGAGTTTAATATGGTCCTAGGTGTTTTAGGCTTTACTTTAGGTGCACAAGTATGGGCTGTGATGGTCTCGCGCGCGTGCATGTTGCATGTAGGTGTGTTATCTTTCGCACGTGACAATTCAGCTGCAGTACCTCGTCGCGTTCACGCGCTTTCGCTCACATTCCGCGCTTTCAGGGGCGCATGGCGGACCAGACTGTTCATGACGAAGAGGGCGGGACCCGCGGGCACCGTTCCAAGCATCGGCGCCATTCTCGGTGAGTTCCCGGCAAGGCATTTTGTTTTGCTATGCGCATCTAAGCGCTACTTCCGCTTCAGAGGTGCAAGTCTACGAACGCATTAGGGCTGCTGGCAGTGCGCGCACACACACGCACCAGCCAGCGCTTGCACGAAGAGCGGACTGACTGCTTTGATATATACGGGAAAAATAGACCTCACTTAAGACGTGCAACCTACAAGCTTCATAATTGTGACTGTTTGACCCTAATGGTCTGTTACCATGACAAATCTTAACACAGAGAATGGCAAACGGACAGAAAGAGATGACAGACAAGCCATAATAACAAAGATTTACACTGAACACTCATCGCCATCACACAGATGCGATTCACTTTAAGGGAGAGTAACTCCTTATCTGGGAGGTGCATTGATTGGGTGCTTAAATACCAAGAATCCACTCACACAACCCAGGCCCAAAGCATCCCTCAGATGCGAGGCACTTTGGGCCTCAATAATTTCACGAGTAACATTATCGATGCTTCTGCTGACAAAACTTTATGCTGTGCAAAGAGGGGTTCACAGGCACACAAATAGCAATAAAGATCAAACCTACGAGGCTGCAATCTTTCTTGACATTGATACAGTGTTATTTAAGCTGGTCATTGATGCAGAATCCCCCTTTCTCCTGCATATTGTTTACTACAAGGGGAATGCAAATGACCGCGTCACTAGCATCGGCCACGAAAGAAACGTTCTTTTAAAAGTATAAATGTTGTGTCTGACTGCTCTTCTCTTGTGACTGCACAGCTTGATAAGCTTCTCAGGTGCGGAAAACACTACATTGATTTTCCTGCGCTCTGCACCCTTTTTAGTATTACGGGAGAACTTGTGTATGTACGTAATGACAGCCTCTTTCCTACCTCTGTCAGATGGTACAACCTCGCGACTGTCATACGACACGCGCATCTTTCGGAGATGAGGTGCTGCATTCGTACAGCGATGAGTTCTGAGTGTAAACAGGAGTCGCTGAATATAAGGCTTGGTTGGAGTGACAATTGTTTAATATTGATTGTATAATGAAATTATTAATTGAAATATTTTTTTTTATTTGCTGAACACACTTTCTGTACTCAAAGGCACTACAGAAACGCGTGGTATGGTATACATAAAACATGCAGTAGAGCACAAAAGACTATCAAATGACATAATGTAATACAATCCGGAATTTTTCTGTGTCAGTGAGGGTGCTGACGCCAGCAGCAATGCAGTTCTATTCGGTACTGGTCCTTGGCGAAAAACGAGTCATGATACTAGTTAGTATGACAAGTTTGCAAACGCACTTTGTAATGGTGGTCACCTAAAGATGTGCAGCAACGGGTTACAAAAACTCTTGGAGAAACGGATCGCAATAGTACATCTTATGAAGGGTAAAACGTGAAGATCAACATTCAAACTTAATTATCCATGAATAGGAAACAAATTATCTTGCTTATACCTCACTCGAATAGGTGGCAGCTTATTTGCAGGTTTATTTCAAGCAATAGTGCGTCATTTGTGTTAGTCGTGTTATGTTTTATTGGCTACACGTTGGACGCCGCTTAAGAGGTGCCCTAACATTTTTTTGGTATCTCATCTGAGCCTTTTCGCTTGAAGGTATGGGAAGCTTTTGATGTATCAGTTACTACACATGGAAAGAATTTCTCGCTATTTCAAAAGTAGAACGTAATAAATGAACCTTCACCTGATATTTCTATTCATTGTTCTCCTAATCCTACATTACCCGGTCGCCTAAAGCCAATAATGGTGATTTTTGACATGAAGCATGCTTCACTTCGGCTATAGCTAGTTGTATTCTAAAGCTTCAGGTAACAAAAGCCTGTTCTTTCCCCGCCTTAGTCGCGCCGATGATAATCAAGACGCTGCAACTCTTGTAGCATACACTGATGCCAGTGCTAATGGCACCATGATTCACACAGCTCTCGTGTGCCCATTGGTATCAGAGGCAGGCCAGACGTGCTCTTATGTTGCCGATACTGCACCGCCAGCCTATCTCGCAGAGCTTGACACGATACTAGACGGCTAACCCGCGTTGCTCCCTTCTGTTCAAGATTCTCAGCTCATCATACGCACGGACTCGACTCAAGCCATGCATGACATACGCAGTGTAGGTCGGTCCACTCTACTTCAATATAGCATGCTGCCACAATATATGCTGCCACTACGAACATCGAGATTCACGTCCAGTTTGTGTCTCGAGCAGCCCGGCAGGGTTTCCTTGAAGCAGATTTGGCAACTCAGCCGGAGATTATAACGCACCCACTTCCAGATTTTCCTGAAGACGCCTGCGGACAACTAATCTGGCAATAAGAAAACCTCCGACGAACGACACGAGCTCTTATACCTCCGTGTGGGTCAGACTTGCCTGATCGATTCACTCCCCTCTAGGAGGTTATGTTACGGAGGCTGCGCGTCAGGGTCGCGCTCACCCCGTCTGTGACCGCTCCCTGGCTACAACAGTATCATCATGGTGCATATGATACATAGTGCCCATTTTGTGACACAAACATCCAAAATGTGACAGTGACACACCTACTGTGGACATGCGAAGGACCACCTAAGCAGTCTCCGCTACCCCCGGGGGACAGGTCTTCGGTCTGGCCGTCCACCCGACCTAGAACGTTGGATTCATGGATCACATCATCGTTCACTTTCAGAATTTTTGCATAGGTCAAATCCGCTGGTGTGCATTTTACATGCTTTTTGGTATGCCTAAGAGCAAACTTTCGAGAAAAAAACCTGTTATAATATTAGCGCCCATACCTTTGCAACTGTACTACCCACCTGCCCTATTTTGGTATTGTTGTGCAGAGCCATTACTTCATCCTGCATTCGTCGCATGTAGGATCATGCAGCCTTTCTCTCAGCTCGGTAGTACGTTTTTTGATCCCAGCAGAAGTGTTCTCATTTGAGAGAGCCCACTCAGCCGTTGTAGATACCAGAAAGGTCACACACAGGGTCCACAAATGACGTTATAACCCATGTTTGTTTGGTGCCCATGTTTGTTTGGTGTCATTTCTGCAGAAGTGTTCTCATTTGAGAGAGCCCACTCAGCCATTGTAGATACCAGAAAGGTCACACACAGGGTCCACAAATGACGTTATAACCCATGTTTGTTTGGTGCCCATGTTTGTTTGGTGTCATTTCTGTTGCCGTTCCTAACTAGAACGGCAACAGAAATGACATAATCTAAGTGAGACGGATGTCGTCCGCCATTTTATTCCAACTTCTTCCTTCTCACTTCTCCCCTAGCCCATTCCTTCGTCTTCTTTCATGCGTCCAGCGCAGACCGCTTCACTCTTCCGGATTTATTTTAATTACACCTCCTGGGGTAATACTTGAATACGTTTCCAATAGCGGCGCACTCCGTTTGGCGCGAGCCTCCGGCGTACCAGACATTCTTCAATATTCCATGCTGGCATGCAGTCTTAATAACATGAAATGGTCCACAAAATTTTGAATTTGCGGGCACAGCTCCTTTCCTTACAAGGACATAGTCTCCAGGCTGTATGTGCGGTATCTCGCTACTGTGCCTTTTATCAAAGTTTCGCTTCATGCGGCGCTTGTAGATCTCCTGTTCTTTGACAGTTTTCCTTACTTCCGCAAGTTCGAGGTTCTCTAGGAGACCTAGCTCACGATCTTCAGGAAGTATGGGCGCTGTACCTGAAGTTACAAAATGAGGGCTGCAGCCTAAACCCGTGGTGTATGATCTGTTGTGATGTTTCACAGCGGCCTCGAGACAGCACTTCCAGCCACCGGCAAAGTCTGGATACATCTTCAGATACTGTTTGATGTCTCGTATGGCACGTTCCGCTAGGCCGTTTGCTGCCGGGTGGTATGGAGAAGAATACTTTATCATTATGCCGTGCTCTTGGGCCCGCTTTGATAATTTGGCACTCCGGAAAACCGGCCCGTTGTCGCAGACGAGCGTATTTGTGTGTTTAAAACACTCAGCTTTGAGGAGGTCTATTACGCTGTTTGCGTCTTCTTTGCCAGCTTTAGCCGCAATCGTCCTTGTGCACTCATCTATGGAAAGCAAGAAAGCTTGCGTTCGCTTGACTCTTTCCCCCTTCTTTTTGAGCTCCGCGAAGTCCAAATGAATTACTTCGAACGGGACGCTTGAATATTCAGGGTTTGTCATAACGTCTGTCGATTGCTCGAATTTAACTTTGTTCACCTGGCAGAGGTGGCATGTGCGGATGTAATGGCTGATGTCGTTTTTCATGCCCGGCCATGTAAATCTCATGAGCAATTGCTTATAAGTGCGCCAGAAGTCATCATGTCTACCCGATTCAGGGGTGTCGTGGTATAGATGAAGAATCCTTGGAACCATAGTTGGTGGTACGTGATACTTTCCATTGATAAAGTGGAGCTCTTCTGTACCTTCCCATAGCTTAATATGATTGATTGTCTCTGGATTATTGCTTGATTCCTGTATAAGTAATCTTGATAGTGCGTCAGCGTCAGTGAGGAGTGGGCCAGGACGGTGCGAAATTACGAAATGAAATTGTTGCAGATCGTTCACCCATCTAGCCATGCGGCCTCTTGGGTGGGCCATGCTCAGAAGTTGAGTCAGTGCTTGATGGTCCGTGAAAAGTATGAATTTTGCACCTTCCAGGTAAGTAAGAAAGTACTGCACAGCTTTTAAGACGGCCAGAGCTTCCTTTTCTGTGGTACAGTAATTGATTTCGGCGGGTTTCAGGGTATACCTGTAGTACCCCACGACGTAGTGTTTGGTTTGATCAGCTTGTTTGGATGGCTTCTGGTATAGAACTGCACCGGTAGCATAATGTGATGCGTCCGTGTTCAGCACGAAAGGCAAAGAAAAATCCGGTATTCGCAAGGTGGGGTCCAATGATATTAGTTTTACAAGCTCACGATAGACAGCTTCGCAGTTCTCGTCCCAATGAAAAGGCACGTCTTTCTGAGTTAAACGTGTGAGGCACCTTGTTCTCAGTGCGTAGTCTTTGATAAACGCCCGGAAGTGTCCTGCAAGGCCAAGAAAAACGCGCAGGGAGTGCACATCACCAGCTTGGAGATTCTCTCTACCGATTCTTTCTTGGTGCTTTTAGTCTGTCGATCAAACACCCTGCCAAGAAATACTACGGTATCTTGAAAGAACGCACTTTTCTTGAAGTTGACTTTGAGTTGGGCAAGACTGAGGGCATGAAGAACTTTTGAAAGATGACTACGGTGTTCGTCCTTTGTCTTTGAGTATATGATGATGTCGTCGATGTACACATTGCAAAATATGCCCAGGTAAGGTTTCAGAATGTCCGTCATAATCTTCTGAAACCACGCAGGGGTGTTTTTCCAACCAAATGGTAGGCGGTTGTACTCAAACAAGTCAAATGGGGTTATGAACGCGGTGTACTTCGTCGTTTCTTCACTTAGTGGAATCTGCCAAAAGCCCTTGCAGAGATCTATTCATGAAAAACAATGGCAACCACCGGTTTCGTTAATGATGTCGTCGATTCTCGTAATTGGATAAACTATCAATTCAGTTTGACGATTGAGAGCCCGGTAGTCTGTGCAGAGGCGGAATGTCCCGTCTTCTTTAGGTGCAAAAGCTGTAGGAGAAGCAACTGGGGATACAGAAGGCCGGATGATACCTGCGTCTAACATTTCTTGCAACTCCTTTTTCAGGCACACCTTTTTATCTCTGGACATATTATAGGGGGTTCTACGAACCACTGTTTTATCTGCGAGCTCAAAAGGAACGACATCGGATTTCATTGCTGGAGGGTAGCTTCCCATGCATATAAGCTCTGGGTACTTAGTCTTGATGTCTTCCTGGTGAAAAATTAACCTTGATACACTAGGTTCTTCACCAGGATCTTCTGTTATCCTGTCTTCGGCCATTACCTTGTCATCCCAATAGAGGTTCATCTTAAGTTTTTTCATGTCTGGACGGGACAAAAGAAAATCGTAGGTGACATTGGCAATTGCCAATACGTCACTGGTAATAGCATTGCCTTGAAATTCAATAGCCAGGGTTATCCATTCGCTATGCATGGTCACTGACCCATCGTAGGCTTGGACACGCAATGTTCTACCAGCGTGCAGACGACTGGCATCCACTCGAGTCTTGTTGATAATAGATACCGAAGCTCCACTGTCAACGAGAGCCTTCACTTCAATGCCATCTACTTTAATGGGGGCGTACAATAAGCTTGACGACACCAAATACACTGTCTCACTGAAGCTCTTTTTTCTGGGGCTTGTGATGCACGGTAGACAGATTATGTGGAAGTAGGTTGCCGTGAACTGCGGTAATTGGTTCTTTACCATCCTCACAGTCATGATTTACGCTTTCCAGAGATTTGTTTATGAAGCTGTGTTCACATTCAGTTGACGGCAACGACTCTAGATGCTCACTCAGCTCACGAGAATCAAGTTGCGCTGTTCTACCATCTGGCTGTCTTCTCGATGTAATTCTTGGCGCTGAGGTCTGTAGAAAGTTCAGAAGGTCATCAAACGTTCTTGTACCTTTGAGCTGGACATGACTACGGATCTCGATACACAACCCTTGCGTTATCAAAGCCACAACAGCAGAAGACGACAGCTTCGGTTCTGCACAAAACAATAGGCGACGCTTCTCAAGACAGTACTCAAGCAGAGAGCCACCTGTATAACTGAATCGTAGTGCCGCATCCCATCTCTCTACTGCGTTGCCTTCGAAAGCTCCTAAAAAGTTGCTTTTCCACAGTTCCCAACATGTTGTTCCATGATCCATGAGTTGCACGTCATACCATTTTCTGGCTATACCGCCCAAATAGCGGCGCATATGCAAAATCTTTGTGTCGTTGGAGTGCCACATATTCTTGTCACAGGCGTACTCGAAAAACCACAGCCAGTAGTCTGCATTTTGCGAGTTTCCTTCAAAAACATCTGGTTCAACAATGCTTCGTGCTGACTGCTCTCGACTAAGCGCTTGGACGAAAGTTCTCATTATTTCGATCTGTTGTAAAATGTTCCTTTGTAGTTCCATAACACTCAAGTCTAGGCTCACCTTCCCGGCAGGCATTTCCTCTTTGAGGGTGCCACGTCGTATGGGTTCCAGAACGAGTTCGCTCAGTGTCTGCAGTTGTAGATTCACTGTCACCGATCCTGTTTGTACGAGGGCTTGGCGGCTGATTGCAGCTTGTTGCAGCACCACGTTGATCAGCTCGGTAGAACTAACTTCAAGAGGAAAGTCCATCGCTGGCTCACCGTGCACTTGGTATCGGGTGAACACAACAGACTCCGATGACGCCTGGTCGACGAAAAACGTCACCCGCATGGCTGGTCTTCGAAAACTGTCGGCTGCGCCAAAATGTAGCGTTCCTAACTTGAACGGCAACAGAAATGACATAATTTAAGTGAGACGGGTGTCGTCCGCCATTTTATTCCAACTTCTTCCTTCTCACTTCTCCCCTAGCCCATTCCTTCGTCTTCTTTCATGCGTCCAGCGCAAACCGCTTCATAGTACACATCTTATCTTCGAAGTAACTCGTCAAATTTCTTATAGAAAAGCTTGTGGTTCCCAGTATGCAATAGTAATGTCATTACTCTTTTTTGTGAAAACTTTGGTAAGTGCGTATGTAGTCGTTTCTGCGTAACGACAGGTGCAACAACGTGGATTTTGTGACTTCCGAACAACAGCACCTCACGCTAGAAAATGTTACTACAATTCATTCATTTATATCAGATTGTTGCGAGAACATGATTGCCTCATAAAGGAAGAAATGCATGTATAACAGAATATCTATGCTCTGCATTTAAAATATTTTCACTTACTGTGTTTGAAACAACAGCGTGCTATAGTGGGACACTAAGCACATTCGGTGCGGTTTCCAGAGCTTAAAACACTGCGTGCGCCGGACATCCTATCAAAGAGAGGATAACGTAATCACGAATTCGTGTCTGTCGCATAAGCTGTTTTGTTCCTTTGTATTGGGATGAAAGATATTCATCTATCAGACATTTTGTGCACAAAGATCCACAAAGGCGTAAAATGTTCAACCATATCGGCACACGGGATGAGGTGCCCTCAGCAGCTTCCAATAAACCACTTGAATATTGCGCTGGGGCACTAACTGACTAAGAAAGCTGTCATGAATATGCCAAGGGTATGAACTATTTGCCGCGAGAACACTATCGGGGCTAAAGCAGCGGGCAAAGCTTTGTAAGGCAGTATAACGATGACAAGCTTATTACTCAGCCACCAGTAAAATTTGAAAAAAGAATGCAAAATATCAGCGTGAGCGTCACCTGATGTTGTTTTCCTAGTGACTAGTCCTGCGGCATGGCAATTTCTGAAGAGGCTACCCTGAGTGAAATAAGTACAGAAAAATTTTTTCGTAGATGAAGTAGTCACATTTCCTATACAGAACACCATCTACTGTGCTCACGAAATTAATCTATGTTGAGAAGGTAAATGATGCATCATGAACAGCTTTCATGCATGCTTTATTTTGTGCTAATTTCCTTGGAATATTGGTCAAAGCTTGTTGATGTAATTATCAAATAATGCCTCCAAGTCTTGATGCCGATTTGATTTTGGTTGTGCTATCACTGCAGACTCTACAAAACTGTTGCAGTTTCCATCTGGGTGTGAAACCTGTGCAGTTAGTAATAAGACATTCAGTAGAAAGCAGTTCAAACCTTGTAGTCAATACTCGAAGCCTTTTATAACTAACCACCCGATATTAGCAAACGAATAGAGTGGCGAGACTTCGCCGAATGACGTACTGCCACGTAATAATACGTAATAACCACGTAATACCGCCTCTTGCTGTATCAGCAAGAAGCGGTATTCTTTGTTGCTTACACTTGATGCGTGTGAATGTGTCCTAGCACCACGGGGTAGGAAGTCACAAAACTGGCCTGCTTGCTTTCCAAAGGCCCACAGCCCACAACATCAATACCCCAGAATCCGGATATCTGTAAGTCATCGCAAGTGAAGAGCCCACAGTATTTGTTGAGAACAAAAATTCATTTCGCCGATTGAAACACGTTCGGATACTGTGGGACAATCATTCTTTTCCACTGCCATGAATAAACTACCGTGCGTTGAGAGAAATATATATATATATATATATATATATATATATATATATATATATATATATATATATATATATATATATATATATATATATATGTACATATATATACCATCTCGGATAAGCATTGTATTTGTCTAGTGTAGGACATGTAGGATGGCTCAAAGCGGGCAGCTGCAAAATAATGTTCTAATAATAAACGGCGGATACTACACTCTGCAGCCTCTGAAGAAAATGTTTGTGAAATAATATTTTCAACAATTTACGCTGTCAAAGTTTAAGCATATATAGGCTAAGAGACTCGCGCTTCAAGACAAAGATACAAATTGGTGCCCATCACATTTCACCACCATTAGACCACTGCGAATAAAATTTAGTACGATTGAACGATTGCACCGTAAGACCCTGACTTGTATGTCAAAAAACGTAAAGTTTTTTACGCATGAGTGGATGTCATGCGCCCTACTGTGGTATTGCTTTGTAGAGAAAAAAAAGCCATTACTCGATCGTGCATGTGTCGTGTGTGCTGATGGTGCCGTCGTCTTCCTACGCATTACGTAGTCGGAGCTAAATGTAGCCTCTCGATCGGCTGTCAGAGAGGCATACCTCAGTGGTACGTTTTTCGATCCCTTTTTTTATGGTCGCGTAGAGAGAGGCCGCTAAGCTATAGTAAGTTTATTTCAGCAAATTCAACCTGCTTGGCATCAGGAGCTATAAGGCTCACAAGAGTGCATTTTTTTGCGAAATAATCACGCTTGCTTGCTTATAGCCACTATGTGTTCGACACATACGGTGCAGAAATCGCATGAGGAGACTTGAGCAGCAAGATAAAGGGATATCCAACCCCTTTGAGCACGGAGGAATGCGTTCGAATCTGTAGGGAGCGCAAATGTAGGAGATAGAAGCAAGCGCAGGAGGCCCTAACATCTACCAGTGCGGAGGGCTCGAACGGCGCAGGGCAGTCGCCGGAGCCACAAGTAGGGATTGGGTAGATCGTTTGTTTGCCCTAGTGCCATAACACCCTCTGGCAAACAAACGGACTGAATACGACATTGAGCGATCACGATTGCAAAAATTACAGCTTGAGACACTCTCGAGCTCTAAGATGGGCATGTAACCTTTCGAGTGCATGAATAAGTGTAACTTCTGTTTTTTACTACGTCATTCCTGCACCCGTCTGCAGAAGACGCTTCACGTATCTCACCGTGGCTGCGTCCCCATTTGATACAGCCTAGCCAGTATTTATTTCCCCCGAGACACACGTCTGCAAGAGTTCAAGTCACATTCTGCATATTACATGCAGTGTCAAAGATAATTTCAAGTGCTGCCGCGTTATCCTTTCCGGCACAGGCAGAGGGGTCCTAGTCTGACTGACAACATGGAACGCGGGCCACGCACGGAGACGCGACAGGCGCTGCGCTGTCCCCCGCATCCGTTCAGCGAGATCGTGGCCTCGCTGAAGGCCACCACTCACGAGCAGGCAGGCCGCAAAGCGTAAGTCCTCCCTCGGGAACACGGCAAGTAGTGCAAGGAGATGCATCATCGAACTGCACACAGGAGGGTTCCTTTTGCGTGGCGAAATATGTGTTGATAGGTAGTGCTTTAATGCTATTACCACGCCTGGGGACCTTCACCCACGTTGCTGCAAGTATGTGGGTGTCTGTGTGCGTGCGTGTGTATGTATGTATGCACGTATGTATGTATGTATGTATGTATGTATGTATGTATGTATGTATGTATGTATGTATGTATGTATGTATGTATGTATGTATGTATGTATGTATGTATGTATGTATGTATGTATGTATGTATGTATGTATGTATGTATGTATGTATGTATGTATGTATGTATGTATGCATGCATGCATGCATGTATGTATGTATGTATGTATGTATGTATGTATGTATGTATGTATGTATGTATGTATGTATGTATGTATGTATGTATGTATGTATGTAACCTTCCAAGCCCCACTTCAGTAAAAAAAATTAAGTTTCTCCGGTGCTCGGCGTAATCTCTCCCCGTGTCAGACGGTGTCCTCAAGCACAACGGTCCCACTGTTTAACTCTGTGCCACGAATACGGACAGAAAGTGAGGGAACAATGAACGTTCGCACGCAAGGAGTGCCACATATTTCAGAGGCCACACACTGCACTTTGTGCGGGCGCCGGTAGATGACGCAGCTTGAGAGCAGAGCCCCGGCTGCAGTACACACGTCATATATAATACGTTTCCTTGCTAGCAAAGCGATGTTGCTACTCTGCATTAGTTCGATTCACATTAACGTCTGCTTTATAAGGATACGGGGTCAGGTGGTAATTTTAATGCGTTAGCATTCTTTGCATCGTTCACGCACTTCGCGGGGGGTATGAAAATATGGACGTTTTTAATCTAGCCGTTTTCCCACCTACCTGGGTCAGAGTAGCCCGAAGGGGTAACGCATCGTGCTGCAGTACTGAGGAAACCGCGTTCGAGACCAACCAACGAACCAACAGGGTCTGTGTGGCAATGTTTACGTATATGTGCTTCTGTTTAATAAAGCTGTTTGACACCGGCATGTGGGACTGGGTAGATGTGGGACTGAATAGGAGCTGCTGTTCGAAGAAACTCTTTTACGCGGACTTCGAGCACTAGGCAGGGTTCACTTGGTCTGTGCTAGTTTACAGCGAACCGTTTTGAAGCCAGCTTTTGCCACTGGATGCGTGCCACTAGGTGTGTGCAGCTATTAAATGAACGCGTTTGACGTGAACTTCGGTAACTAAGTGTGTGTCGATGGGAATGCCGTGATGCCATGACAAACAAGATCTCTGTAATTTATCCGATGTTTAGGGGTATCGAGCCCTCGTCACAAGGGTTTCTCAGGGACATCAAACCGACGCATTTCCAGACTGCGCAGCAAATGTCCAGCATATGTGCCGCTTTCAATGAACGCCTTTACCGTCAAAGCTTTAGCTAGCAGCGCCATGAACGCACTGGTCATGTGCCGCTCTTGAATGAACCTCTCGCCAAGTTGGGCCACTGAGTATGTGTGCCTCCGAGTATATGTGCCACTGGGTGTGCGGCAACCGACGGATCGATTGCAGGTGTTCTAGACAATGCAGCGTGTCTATAAGGAAGCGCGAGAGCAGAGCCCCGGCTGCAATACATGTCTCATACATAACGCGTTTCCGTGATGGCAAAGCGCTGTTGAACTTTGCTATGCATGTATGTATCTAATTAACGATGGACCCGCACGTCATTCATCTCGTCGCTGAGGCCACGTCCGCACTTCCCAGCAGTGCCACTAGCTGGCGCAGCGTGTCCAGAAAGAAACGCGAACGCGTCTGCCCAGCGGCTGATTTAGGCACCACTGGCCTACTTGATGGCCCTGGGTTCAACGAGAGCAGCGTAAAAGTAAACATGTGCGCAACAGAGATTAGTAAGAGGCGATTGGAAGGTTTGTGGAAGAAAAGCAGGGAAACAACAAAGAACGGAGACGTACAAAAGCATAGTTCGCAATAGGGGGTCAGAAAATTTGCTTGTGGGAGTTCATAGTGTTTTTGTTTTTTTTTCACCTGGGTAGGGCATTAGGCAGTATAATAGCAAGAGCTTAGTGGCGCAGCCCACCCCGCCGTTCCAAAGGGGACGCTCATAACATCCGTACATCTATTCGAATCAAGGGAGACGCGCACAGTGGCCGCTTGACGTGTTTCCCAGCGTTCGCACACAGCGGCTCGTCACGTCTTTCGGATGCCACCCCAGGCTTCACGACGGCGGCGCTAGATGGCACCGTGTTTTCATAGGGAAGCGCCAAAGTCCCGCTCGAGTGAACGTCCCATTTGTAACTTCTTTCAGCGGTGGCAATATTGTCACGTAGTAGTGGCGGTGAAGAAAGCAGCGAAGCTGTATATGATGAAACTAGCATTTTTTGGGAGAACCTGTGCCCTGAAAAACAGGCTACACTCAAAGAACAATGATATTGGCAAGTCTGCGATTGTCGAAAACCTGATATGCCGTTCAAGCGTGTCAGCTTTTAAACATAATTCATCGTAGTTTCTAGAGTAATCGCTGGTGCCTGCATGTCTTCCAGAAACTACTACACAATTCGCGCCGCGTGTACAATCAGATTACAAAAGCTTTGGTGGCAACAGAGAACGCATAGAACGGTCGATAACATTCCAGTAAGTTCCACTATTGCAGGTGCGGCTTGCACTGAGCGATCACATTTGTTAGGCGATTAAACACGACACCCGATGAAATATAAACAAGTCCACGTGTCCATATGTTGTTTCTATATATTGATTCAATGCTAACGCTTACCGTCGGCAGTCGTCAAGAGGTGGGTGCTGCCGAATTTGTTTACAGGATGCTCCACAATTTTCAAAGCCCAATTTAAAGCTGTAAAATGATTACTATTCGAGTAGAAAGTTTTTACTGCAATGTTATCTCCAAGGCTTCTCGTAACAACGATTGAATAATAATCAATATAAAGAATGGTCACTTCTCGGTACGAAACAAAATATGAACTTGCACTAGAATTTACAATACCACAGGTATCAAGGACTGTAAGGTCCCTTTTCACCTCCGTAATATACGTCCAGGTGTAGCTTGACAAGTACTGTAATAGTTTCATTAACGACCATTAATACGCTTGCCTTCTCAAGAAGATAGCTGAAGCAATTATATGGCTCCAAAACAGTGTGTATGTCTGTATATTTAGGCTTCATTGATAGCATGGCATATAGCTATGATAATGTTACTGCCCACTGTTTTCATTTTCATTGGCATGGCGGATGAGAAAGGAAATTGAGGCAGAGCTCATCGCACGATGACTGTCGACGGTAATGCGAATAGCATTTGTGCAATTCAACGAGAGGCCGTATTCCTGAAGTGACGTTTATTTAACACATCTAGTGATAGTTTTGGGACATTATTTGCTTCGACTCAGACTTTCCTTCTCCATACTTCGACATCGTTCCTCTTTGCTATGGCACTGGCTTGCTGAAGTACTCATGAGAATGGCGGTGTCAAGATGACTGCACGCGCCGACGCCAGAACGATGGAATCACGAAGAGGGAATGACGTCGATGGGAGAAGACAAGCGGTAAAACGACGACCGCATGACAACCATGAGATGCGGATCTTTATTTTATGGCCATGGTGTACCGACAACAGCGTGACGACTAAGACGGGAGGACAGCGACATGACGACGAGTGTGGGACGACAACTGGATTAAGAAGCTGGATTGACGACGGTGGCCCGACTTCAGCGGCACGACGACGACAACGAATGCATGGTAATGTCTGTAGTGTCATGACTACGATGGCAGGATTACCGCAGCATAATCACGATTGAATGACGACCGCATGGTTACAGTAAAAGGGCGAACAAGAAATCATGCCGATGAATCGAGTAATGTGGTATCATCACGATGGGAGGACGACGGTGAAACGACTTCGTGTCGACATGGAACGATGGTGACGCTATGACGAAGGCTATGTCACGACGATGGCTCCCGAGGATGGTATGACGAGTGTTCGATGTGGACATTACAAGAAACACGATGTAATGGCTACAATGGCCTCACGATAGCAGTCCGACCACGACTGCGAGACGACTGTATGACGGCGACGCAATGACGACGATGGCGTGAAAACAGCATGAAGACAATCGTATGACTACACTTGCATGATGACAATGACGCAACGATGACTGTAATACAACACCTCTATGACGACGTTCGCGTGACCCCGACGGCATGACGAGAGTCGAATGCCGAAGCTGGCGTGACGACGATGGCATGACGACGACGGTCCATGCATATTAGCGATTCTCTGGCGATAAGTGCATGACAAGGGCGATATAACCAAAATTGAATTTATTTATTTTGATAATTTTCATTTTTTATATACCCAAGGCCACACGGCTTATCGAGGGGGGTGGGTTAGTTACATTGCAATGAAATAGTATAACAAACAAAACAGAAAAAATAATAAATGCTAATATACATCCTAAAAACAGTGAAGAAGAAACTAGGAATTGGCAAGAATCAGATGTATGCGTCAAGAGACAAAGCCGGCAATATCATTACTAATATGGATGAGATAGTACAAGTGGCTGAGGAGTTCTATAGAGATTTGTACAGTACCAGTGCCACCCACGACGATAATGGAAGAGAAAATAGTCTAGAGGAATTCGAAATCCCACAGGTAACGCCGGAAGAAGTAAAGAAAGCCTTGGGAGATATGCAAAGGGGGAAGGCAGCTGGGGAGGATCAGGTAACAGCAGATTTGTTGAAGGATGGTGGGCAGATTGTTCTAGAGAAACTGGCCACTCTGTATACGCAATGCCTCATACCGTCGAGCGTACCGGAATCTTGGAAAAACGCTAACATAATCCTAATACATAAGAAAGGGGACGCCAAAGACTTGAAAAATTATAGACCAATCAGCTTACTGTCCGTTGCCTACAAACTATTTACTAAGGTAATCGCAAATAGAATCAGGAACACCTTAGACTTCTGTCAAGCAAAGGACCAGGCAGGATTCCGTAAAGGCTACTCAACAATAGATCATATTCACACTATCAATCAGGTGATAGAGAAATGTGCGGAATATAACCAACCCTTATAAATAGCTTTCATTGATTACGAGAAAGCATTTGATTCTGTCGAAACCTCAGCAGTCATGGAGGTATTACGGAATCAGGGTGTAGACGAGCCATATGTAAAAATACTGAAAAATATCTATAGCGGCTCCACAGCCACCATAGTCCTCCATAAAGAAAGCAACAAAATCCCAATAAAGAAAGGCGTCAGGCAGGGAGATACGATCTCTCCAATGCTATTCACAGCGTGTTTACAGGAGGTATTCAGAGACCTGGATTGGGAAGAAATGGGGATAAAAGTTAATGGAGAATACCTTAGTAACTTGCGATTCGCTGATGATATTGCCTTGCTTAGTAACTCAGGGGAACGACTGCAATGCATGCTCACTGACCTGGAGAGGCAAAGCAGAAGAGTGGGTCTAAAAATTAATCTGCAGAAAACTAAAGTAATGTTTAACAGTCTCGGAAGAGAACAGCAGTTTACAATAGGCAGCGAGGCACTGGAAGTGGTAAGGGAATACATCTACTTAGGGCAGGTAGTGACTGCGGATCCGGATCATGAGACAGAAATAATCAGAAGAATAAGAATGGGCTGGGGTGCGTTTGGCAGGCATTCTCAGATCATGAACACCAGGTTGCCATTATCCCTCAAGAGAAAAGTGTATAATAGCTGTGTCTTACCAGTACTCACCTACGGGGCAGAAACCTGGAGGCTTACGAAAAGGGTTCTACTCAAATTGAGGACGACGCAACGAGCTATGGAAAGAAGAATGATAGGTGTAACGTTAAGGGATAAGAAAAGAGCAGATTGGGTGAGGGAACAAACGCGAGTTAATGACATCTTAGTTGAAATCAAGAAAAAGAAATGGGCATGGGCAGGACATGTAATGAGGAGGGAAGATAACCGATGGTCATTAAGGGTTACGGACTGGATTCCAAGGGAAGGGAAGCGTAGCAGGGGACGGCAGAAAGTTAGGTGGGCGGATGAGATTAAGAAGTTTGCAGGGACGGCATGGCCACAATTAGTACATGACCGGGGTTGTTGGAGAAATATAGGAGAGGCCTTTGCCCTGCAGTGGGCGTAACCAGGCTGATGATGATGATGATGATGATACATCCTAAAACGCGTCAATATGTACACGACATAGTAGAAGAAGTAGTGGGATAGTATAATTAGGAAAATGAAATCAACAAAAAAAGTTAAAAACATCCAATTACATCTAAACATAATGCAGGAGTGGTGGAAAAAAGTTAGTTACATCCAATTAGAAAAGAGAATCATGATTGCAGTCTTGAAGGACTTGCTGTCCTGTAGCAGCAACGCAACCGGTAAGGTGGTTCCTGTCTTTGATGATCTTTGGTAAGAGGGAATCTGAGAAAAATTGCTCCGACAAAAAGGCAGGTCTACTTAGGATGGCTCACGCGCGATGACAAGCAGGGTGGTGCTGAGAATTCAGCCCGAAGAATTGGATTGTGAAAATAAGACACGTGAAGAGAGAAAGGCGAAAACCTTTTCGTCGTATTATTAGGTTAGGAAGGACAAGAGAAGACTCATTGTTACAATAGAGTTACGAAGATTGACGTCCACGGAACGACGAAAGCAGTATAACGTCGAAGAACCATGCATGTTAGCGACTCTCTGACGTGACATCATAGAAATGGTGGTATAATCAAGATTGTATGGAGACGGCATGGTTACAATAGAATGATAAAGTAAAAGTGCCTTCGCTAGAACGACGAAAGCTGTGTGATGATTGTGTCTGATGACAGACAATGGGATAACGTGATTGACGTGATGACAAAGATAAAACGACAGTGCTACGACGACGGCATGGCGACACTGTGTGAAGACAATGGCCTGATGACGACAGCATGGCGTGAGTCGGATGACGAAAATGGCATGATGACGACGCGGAAGACACGACGGCACCACGACCATGAATAGGTGCCTAGTTGCTGAAGCAATTAGACAACTTGGACCACTGTCGCACTAAAAAGGCATGACCACGACTACAAGACGAGGTTAGATCACGAAGCTGGATTGACAACGATCGAAGGACCACGGCGCCTTCACGTTGGCGGTGTGAAAAGGAATGTATGACGAGTGTATGGCTAGGATGTCCTGACAACGACGGCATCACGTGAGTCGGATGACAAAGCTGGAATTACGAAATGCATCGACACAAACGACTACGATTGGATAGCGACGTGAAGCGCATACTAGTGGCCCAAGCAAGCAGACAACTTGGTCCACTGCGTCGACGTTAGGGGCTAGGTAGGCAGACAGGCAGGCAGGGAAGGGCAGGCCTTGGTGGGCTGGCCAACTGGCCCACTGGACTCATTACTCTTTTAACCATCTACAACATGTGTTGAAAAGATTAGCAAGACGTCTTGCAGCCACCCTATGTTGTCTATAAGACATCTTCTAGGCGTTTATTCAGACATTTAAGACATATTGTAGCCATCTGGAAACTTTGTCGAATGTCGCAAAACATCTGGTAGCCGTCTTGAAGATCGTCTAGTGTACCGCCAAATAAGAAATACAAGATGTCTTGCAAGACATCGTGCAGCCGTTGTAAAACGCCAATAATATGTTTTGCAAGACATCCTGTAGTCGTTCTGGAAACGGTTATAAGAAATATTGCGAAACATTTTGTAGCCATTTTATAAACGCATATCTGACAGAATAAACATATTTTGGAAGAGCAAGGTGCACCTTCTAGTCAATCTATTTGTAACCTAGCGCTGTAATTTGTACACGCCCTTTAGGGCCCCAAGGTGACTTACGTACGTCATTTCCAGGCTCTTTAAAATGTGGCGGCACAGTGTCTAGTCAGGACTGTTTGACATTCATTAGAACCACCAGCACCTTAAAATTGAATCGATTTCACTTGTTCATTGGTCGAGGGAGCAGTTGCAAAAATGACAGCCGCATTTACCAAACATGTCAATTTACAACACAAACGCTATTGTCATTGGATGCATTAGCATGAAGATGACATCTTTAATAGCCTCTAGGCGCCAAATCTCAGTCATAGTGTTACGGGGAGATCTTACGAAAAGGGGGTTTATTTACACTATGTACAAGGAGGCAAACTGAGGCAGCAACAACAGAGACGGCTGACGATAGAGCTCATTTTATCCTCGTCTTGTCTGCTCTACGCTTTAGCATCTTCTATATTCGCAGGACAATTGGCTCATAACACTACCATGCAGCGGGGAAAGCCCCGACTTGGTGCACGTTAACAAAGGCTACATGAAAAAAAAAGTTGCGAATAAGGTATTAAGGGGTGGCCGGGACGCGATTGGGCTTGTGACGGACAGCTTCCACAGTGTCCGTGAAGGGATGCGCAGATGATGACGAAGCCAGAAGTCGAGCGATTTCGTAACTTACATCAGTCACCTTGCGGCACGTGCGTACAGGAAGACTAGCTTTTCCGACGGTCCTGCACGTAGTGCTGGGGACCACAGGAAGAAGAGCTATCCGAGGAAAAAGTGGGTGATCCCTTGGTCGCTGTTGTAGCGAGAGTGCTAGTGCACTTGGGACTCAGAAAATCGAGTTCGAGCGACTTGGCAAGCACATTTGGCACGTGCAATGGTCTCTGGAGCATGTTCAGTGGGCAGGCAATCAAAAAAAGGCACCATGGTGTCCACGGGTAATGAAGGGTTCCAACCGTATAAGAGAAAGAATGGCGAACAACCAGCACTGTCATGCCTAGAAATGTTGTATGCGAAGGTCACAAAGGGTAATGAAGCGTCGCAACCCTGGCGGTAGACAGACACATACATGGGCAACATGTCGGTAAGTGTTTGGTTCAGGCGTTCTGTCAAGCTATCTGTTTGTAGATGATACACCGTAGTGAATTTATGGATGTCGCGCAGGATTTTAGAATCTCCATCACCATGTCCATAACGCGCTGGAACGTTAAAGCTGCCGAGCACAGTCCAAGTGGCATGACCTTGAACTCACAGAGACCGTCTTGCGTGATGAAGGCGGTCTTGGCGCGATCTCTCTGGTCGACTTATATTTGCCAGTAGCCAGACTTGAGATCCATCGACGAGAAGTACTTAGCGTTGCACAACCAATCCAATTCATTTCTATCCGTGGGAAGGGGTATACGTCCTTCTTCCTTACCTTGTTCAATCAACGATAATAGACGCAGAAACGTAGGTTCCCGTCCTTTTCTTCACCAGGGCTACAGGAAATGCCCATGGGCTTTTCGACGGATTTATGTCGCGCAGCATTTTATTGACTTGTTGCCTTATAGGTGCACGTTCTCGCATCGAAACTCGGTAAGGGCTCTGGCGGATTGGTCTATTGCACTCTTCGGTTATTATGCGATGCTTTGCAACTGGTGTTCGTCGAATCCTCGATGACGTTGAAAAGTGGTCTTTACATCATCGGAGAATATTTCTGAGCTGCTGCTGCTTACTCACGGGGAGACGTTGATTTATGTCGAAGTCTTTTTCGGGAACTACGGTTGTCCAGGAAGATGAGGCCGAATCCGAGAGGACAAACGCATTGCTGGTTTCAAGTTCCTTGATCTATGCCATCATAGTGCATTTGTTGACGTGCTTAGACTTCTGGCTGAAGTTCGTCAGCACCAATTTCGCTTTTCCTCCATGAAGGGGAGCGATCCTCCTTGTGACGCAAATTTCAAATTGACCAGAAGACGGTGATCACTCTCGATTACGCCTTCTACGTCTGCAGGTGTTTTGGTGCCCATGGAAATGACAATGCTGAAGCGAGGCGGGAGGCTCACTTGATCTTTTAGCGCAATCAAGGCGTGGTGACTACGAGTGCTCTCCGGCGGTATAGCTTGATCATCCAACAGCGCTATCGACTTCGACTTCATGTCGATGATTGCGCGATGTTCGTTCACGAAGTCCATGCCGAGAATGATCTCTTGTGAACACTGTTGGGGTATAACGAAGGTGTAGGGGTAGATCCGGTCATGAGCAGTAATTCTCGCCGTGTGTATTCCAGTGGGCATTATTAGCTGTCCTTCAGCTGTCGGGATTTGAGGGCCTTACAATGCAGTCTTAACTTTATTCAACTGTGCGGCATCGGGTCCACTCATCATGGAGTAGTCTGCTCATGTGTCCACTTAGGTGGTGACTGCATGGCCATCGAGAAGCACATCGAGGTCGGTGGTTCTTTGTACTACGTTGCAGTTGGTCATCAGCGTCGGATCATGGGTGCGTCTTGTTAACGTGTGGGTGGAATGTCGCATCATCAGGTGTTCGTTTGTCATCGTATACTTTACTTTTAGGCTTCGTCGGGACCGCAATGTCTCGTTGATATATCGTTGAGATAGCCTTTTCGGCATCGTCGTCGGTGGCGGAGGATCTTCATCAATTCGCCGAACAGCAACCGCACCTCCATCGGTTGTTGCTTTAGTTTTCTGGATATTGGGTCGCCGACCGGCCCCGGGCTTGACCAATGTATGATCATCCTTGCGGCGACAGGTGGGGGCGTGGTGACGGTGAACGCGACGGTCGCCCAGGGCTCCATTGAGTGGCGGCGAGGTAGTCGGCGATGTCACGAAGGCGCTCCTGAAGATTTGGATGCGGCGCGTTGACGGCGAACCCTTGCATTCTCATATCGTGGTATGGGCATCGGGGGTACACATGGCAGGTTTCGCAGCAATGGTAAGAGAGCGAGCGGTGGTCGGGGGGGCGCTGAATGTCTGCCTTCCTCGGGGCTTTTCGCTGGCCGACAGGTGGGGGGGGGGAGGGGGGGGAGGCGTCTGGCGATGCAATCGCGGCGACATGGTGTGCTGGTGGGGCGCGGTGGTGGTATCTGGCGGCCAGCGATGGTGGCGTATGGCTTCGCTTCCCGCTGTGGTGTTGGCGGTTGCATTTCAATAACCCGAAGTGATGGTTGAGCCTATTGGACGATTTCGTTCGGTCGAGCTACAGTCACTCACGCTGCGAATCGACTGATTTCTGGTAGGCACTACTAAAATAAATATAGTGATCTTCATGGGTGTCTGCTCATGAATGCACACACAGGAACATGCCACTTTGCGCATATTTTTTTTAGAGCGCAGCTCTTTGGCGTCCGTTCCTGGGTTTCGCGTCGTCGTCGTCGTCGTCGTCGTCGTCGTCGGCCTCGTAACCAGCTCCGCCCCCCTTTCATCCCCCCAGCGCTAGCAGCGACCGACTGATACCGCTGGATGCCGCTGACGCCGCTAGAGAGTGAAGATAACGTGACTGCATAGAACGCCGTCGCCGCCATGCAGAAAGAGGAGGAAAGGGTCCCCCCCCCCTGGTTCTTAGCGCTGCGGAAGCGAGGGTATCATATTGTTTGTGTCGGCATCGGCGGCGTTGTCCCTGAAACCAACTCCGCAGCTGGGGTTGACTCACTATCGGCGTCAGCGGCATCAGTCAGTCGCTGCTATCTCTTCCCTCCTCCCTTTATCGTGTTGTCCGCTTGCTGCACGCGCTTCTGCCCCCATCGTTTGCCGCTGGGTGTACACGCCGCCCCCTTCCCACCTCTTCCTGCGAGTTTCCGGTTGTCAAAGCGCCGGCTCGAACTTTGAAGTTGGCGAACTGTGCGCCGCAAAGTTGCCCAACGGCTTGCTGGTAGTAGCTGCCTACTTCGCCCCTACCGCACTCACGAAAGACGTCGTGCACCTCCTGCAGCTCGCATTAACCGTCCATCGATCCACACCGATGTTAGTAGTGGGGGACTTTAATGTTGACATAAAGACAAACAGCAATTTCCTAACACTTATGCGGGAGAACATCCCGTTCCTCTCGCTCGTAACGCGTCCCACGGCTGTGACAACCTCGCGAGGCACTTGTATAGATCTCGTCTTTGAGAATCAAGCATTGGTGTACCAAGTCGAACATATATCAGTATATTTCTCCGACCACAAAGCTTCCTTCATGACTGTCAAGAACTGTTAGTGGAGTCTTTGTTAAAGGAATACGTGTGAAAAATAAAAAAAAATTCTGTGATAGCGCATACATGTGTTGCTCGATTTCTTTGCCTCAATCTATCGAAAAGGTGAAACAGCTTATTTGCTGCGCTCAAATTTCGCATTAGGAAGTAACGTAATCGTCGGTAATTTTTTTGGTTGCCACCCACTTGACCCACTAATGGTGGATGACCTAAGTTAGTTCGCATCGGGTTCGTACAATAAGTCAAGAATCAGATATGTTGAATTTCCCGAGCTAAACACAAAACTTTAGGTGAACTTGTGATCAAAATAAGTGAAAATTTGAGATTTTTAGTGCCAGAACCACGATGTGATTATGAGGTACGCCTTAGTTGGAGACTTCGGATTAACATTGACCACATTTCACTCTCTAATGTGCACCCAATGCACAGCACCATGGCCGTTTTTACGTTTCGCCACCACTGAAAAGCGGCCACCACCGCCACCGGGATTTGGTCCGGCGTTCTCATATCCAGCTTTCCTGGGCACGTACCAACTAGCGCCCCAAGCGGGCCCGGCACGAAGCCAGCGCGCTTTCAATGGAACGAGAGGGTGTTTCGCGAATAACAAAAGCTGCAGAACGATTATTGAAAAAGGCAGGTGACAGACGTTATCTAGAAGACAATCCACACGATCCAAATGCTGTGATCACGCTATGGCACGTAAGAATTTTGTTCCCACAGCGGTTAAAGATTTAGCAATAGAAGCCTGTGGAAAGGACGAAAATTAGTACTCGATTTTCGAGGCAAGAACGATGCCGGTGATAAAACTACGGCGTCTATCGTATTACCCAGCACAGGGTATGTAGTCCGGATACTCAGCTTTCGATTGATGCCTATCTTGACTCTCCACAAATGGTGTAACACTCTTCCCCAAAGCGATTTTTGTAACACTGTCGTGAAAATTCACGTGGTATCTATAAAAACAAGAGCGTACAGCTTGGCGAAGCTTCGGAAGCCGTGGCCGAGTGGTAGAATCGCGCGTACCTATAGTCCCGCGTCAGGGTGGCCGCCGTTCGATACCTGCTTCGCACGTTTTTTTAAAGCTGCATAGGACCAAATTTTGTAGTCTCTCACTAGATGGCAGAAACACAAAACTCAAGATTTGCTTTCGGTTCTGATTTTCAGTGGTGCTCTTGAAATATTATGTTTTCTATTTTTCTTCCTACAACGTAGCAGTGTCATGTTGATTTGTTAAGTCATCGCTTTTATGAAGATTTTGTTGATTGGACACCATAACTAGAAGCTTGCGCATGGCTTTGCGTAATGCAAAAAAAAAAGCTTTTGTGCTTTGAAGCGTGGAACCTTGGAGAACAAAATGGCTATTCTTATAGCGTTCTTCTGGAAGGTCCGTTTTCTTCGATTTTCGGCTGTCCTTAATGGCACACACTCCGAGTGAATCAGGTCCACCTAGGTTACAATGCAACCCGGTGGCCAGTGCCATTCCTATGCAACTTTCGTGTGGAACAAAGGATCTGCTAGGCTGAATCGCTGCCCGAACGTTGATTATTTCTAAAGATTCATCCAAATAAGAAATGCACCAACTAGGAGAAGGTATGCAGCGTCTGGAATAATAGCTACTCTTAATGTGGTCAATACAGCCAAGTGGTATGAATCCGCAGGTGTGGCCGTAAAAAAACCATTTCAATAAATGTCCCGCGATGTGTCTGCCATGGCGCTCTACAGAAAAGATAGCTTGACCAGCCGTCAGCATTTAGGATCAACATATGGCGTCCCTCATTCGGTGCATTTGTTTTCAAACCGCAGCATTCTTTGGAAAGTACCCCAGTATTTTGGAAGCAAAATCGTGCAAAATCGTGTCTGTAACGCCAAAAGCCTTGACGCATTTCCCATATAAATACATAGGTCTTCATAAAAAGGGTTGGGGTGGCCAACTTGAAATTGTAGGTGGCATTAGCATAAATTTGGCCATGATACAGGGATGGGCCAAGCTGAATTTGGTTGTGATATGAGAGTCGCCTAACCTAAATTTAGGGGGAAATGGTAGTGAGTCGAACTGAATTTGAGGCTGATATGGGGGTGGCCCAACCTTAATTTGAGGGGATATAGCGGTGGGTAAGCCTAAGTTTGGGGAAATATGTGGGGGTGGGCCAGCCTGGATTTGGGGATGATTTGGGGCTGGGAGATCCTAAACTTGGGGTGATATGGGGGGTGGGCCACCCAAACCATGGGGGTGATATGGGACTAGGCCAAGCTGAATCTGCAGTGTATAGGGGTGGGCTAGCCTAAATTTGGGAGTGATTTGCGGTGGGCCATCCTAAATTTGAGGTGACAGAGTGGTGGGCCAAGCTAAGTTCGGGGCTGATATGGGGGTCGCAAACCTCGATTTGGGGATGATATGGGGGTGGGCCAACCTAAATTTGGGTAGTGACATGGGGATGGGCTAACCTAACCATGGGGGTGCTGTGCGGCTGGGCAAAGCCGAATTCATCATCAGCAGCAGCAGCAGCCTGCTTACGCCCACTGCAGGGCAAAGGCCTCTCCCATACTTCAACTACCCCGGTCATGTACTAATTGTGGTCGTGTCGTCCCTGCAAACTTCTTAATCTCATGCGCCCTCTTAACTTTTCTGCAGCCCCCTGTTACGCTTTCCTTCCCCCTGGAAACCAGTCCATAACCCTTAATGATCATCGGTTATCTTCCCTCCTCATTACATGTCCTGGCCCATGGACATTTCTTTTTTCTTGATTTAAACTAAGATGTCATTACCTCGCATTCTTCCCTCACACAAGCTGTTCTTTTCTTATCACTTAACGTTACACCCATCATTCTTCTTTCCATAGCTCGTTGCGTCGTCCTCAATTTAAGTAGAACCCTTTTCGTAGCCCTCCAGGTTTCTGCCCCGTAGGTGAGTACTGGTAAGACACAGCTATTATACACTTTTCTCTGGAGGGATAGCGGCAACCTGCTGTTCAAGATCTGAGAATGCCTTCCAAACGCACCCCAGCCCATTCTTATTCTTCTAATTATTTGAATTTATAGATCCGGACCCGCGGTCACTACCTGCCCTAAGTAGATGTATTCCCTTACTACTTCCAGTGCCTCGCTACGTATCGTAACTGCTGTTCTCTTCCGAGGCTGTTAAACATTGCTTTAGTTTTCTGCAGATTAATTTGTAGACCCACATTTCTGCTTTGCCTCTCCAGGTCAGTGAGCACGCATTGCAGCTGGTCCCCTCTGTTACTAAGCAAGACAATATCATCAGCGAATCGCAAGTTACTAAGGTATTCTCCATTACCTCTTATCCCCAATTCTTCCCATTCCAGGTCTTTGAATACCTCCTGTAAACACGCTTTAAGTAGCATTGGAGAGATCGTATCTCCATGCCTGACGCCTTTCTTTATTGGGATTTTGTTGCTATCTTCATGGAGCACTACGGTGGTTGTGGAGCCGCTATAGATATCTTTCAGTAATTTTACATACGGCTCGTCTATACCCTGATTCCGCAATGCCTCCGGGACTGCCGAGCTTGCGACAGCATCAAACGCTTTCTCGTAATCAATGAAAGCTATATATAAGAGTTGGTTATATTGTACACATTTCTCTATCACCTGATTGATAGTATGAATATGGTCTGTTGTTGAGTAGCCTTTACGAAATCCTGCGTAGTTCGTTGGTTGACAGAAGTCTAAGGTGTTCCTTATTCTATTTGCGATTACCTTAGTACATAGTTCGTAGGCAACGAAGAGTATATATAAGCTGATCGGTCTATAATTTTTCAAATCTTTGGCGTCCCCTTTCTTATGGATTAGGATGATGTTAGCGTTCTTCCAAGATTCCGGTACGCTCGAAATCATGAGGCATTGCGTATACACGGTGGCCAGTTTTTTCTAGAACAATCTGTCCACCATCCTTCAGCAGATCTGCTGTTACCTGATCCTCCTCAGCTGCCTTCCCCCTTTGCATATCTTCCAAGGCTTTTTTCACTTCTTCCGGCGTTACGTGTGGGATTTCGAATTCCTCTAGACTATTCCCTCTTCAATTATCGTCATGGGTGCCACTGGTACTGTATAAATCTCTATAGAACTCCTCAGCCCCTTGAACTATCTCATCCATATTAGTAACGATATTGCCGGCTTTGTCTCGTAGCGCATACATCTGATTCTTGCCATTTCCTAGTTTCTTCACTGCTTTTAGGCTTTCTCCGTTCCTGAGAGAATGTTCAATTCTACCCATTTTATACTTCCTTATGTCAGCTGTCTTACGCTTGTTGATTAACTTGGAACGTTCTGTCAGTTCTATTCTAGCTGTAGGGTTAGAGGCTTTCATACATTGGCGTTTCTTGATCAGATCTGTCGTCTCCTGCGATAGCTTACTGGTATCCTGTCTAACGGAGTTACCACCGATTTCTATTGCACACTCCTTAATTATGCCCGTAAGATTGTCGTTCATTGTTTCAACACTAAGGTCCTCTTCCTGAGTTAAAGCCGAATACCTGTTCTGTAGCTTCATCCGGAATTCCTCTATTTTCCCTCTTACCGTCAACTAATTGTTTGGCTTGCTATGTACCAGTTTCTTCCGTTCCCTCCTCAGGTCTAGGCTAATTCGAGTTCTTATCATCCTATGGTCACTGCTGCACACCTTTCCGAGCTCATCCACATCTTGTATGATGCCAGGGTAAGCGCAGAGTATAAAGTCTATTTCATATCTAGTCTCGCCATTCGGGTTCCTCCACGTCCCCTTTCGGCTATTCCGCTTGCGGAAGAAGGTATTCATTATCCGCATATAATTCTGTTCTGAAAAGTCTACTAATAGCTCTCCGCTACTATTCCTTGTTCCTATGCCATATTCCCCTACTGACTTCTCTCCAGCCTGCTTCTTGTCTACCTTGGCATTGAAGTCGCCCATCAGTATTGTGTATTTTGTTCTGACTTTACCCATCGCCGATTCTACGTCTTCATAGAAGCTTTCAAGTTTCTGGTCATCATGACTGGATGTAGGGGCGTAGACCTGTACGACCTTCAATTTGTACATTTTATTAAGTTTCACAACAAGACCTGCTACCTTCTCGTTAATGCTATAGAATTGCTGTATGTTACGAGCTATATGCTTATTAATCAGGAATCCGACTTCTAGTTCTCGTCTCTCCGCTAAGCCCCGGTAGCACAGGACGTCCCCGTTTTTTAGCACTGTATATGCTTCTTTTGTCCTCCGAACTTCACTGAGCCCTATTATTGCAGAATTGGGGGGTGATATATGACTGGACTAACATTAATTGGGGTGTGATTCGCGGTGGGCCATCCTAAATTGGAGGTGATTGAAGGGTGGGCCAGTGTTAGTTTGGGGCTGATATGGGGATGGGCTAACCTAGATTTGCAGGTGGTATTGGAGTGGTCCAATATAAATTTGGTGGTTTGTGGAGGCGGGCCAATTTGTATTTGGGGTGATATGGGGTTGGTCCTACCTGAATGTGGGGGCAACCTCGGGGTCAGCGAATTTGAATTTGGGGGCGATATGGAGGTGGGCCAACCTAAATTGTGGGGTGCATCGACTCGTAATTTGGGGGTAATTTGTTGAAATTCGTGGGTGGACCACATCAAAATTAGGGTTGGCCCAATTGAAATTTGGGATTGGGCCAACTTGAAGTTTAAGGCTGGGCGAAATAAAAATCGGGCGTGGCCGACTTTAAATTTGGGGGTGGGATAATTTATGTTTGCCAGTGTGACAACATGAAATTTGGGGGTGGGCCTACCTAATGTTTGGGGATGGGCTAACTGAAATTGGCGGGCCTATTTACGAATAGTCAGAAAACACCACTGGTGTTTCCGCATCCTTGTCATCATCGCAAAGTACGTATATTATTAATTGTTAGCCAATACCCCTCAAGGTGAGCTGCCACTCGAGCCTTCCCAGCCCACTGAGCTAATAATGTCAGAGAACTGCTCTCATCGTAACGATTGCGACGTTCAATGTGGAGATCGACAAGAACTTATCGCAGACGGAGCTGACCATTTTCACACCAATGTCATCGGTAACACCACTCGCTCGTGCTAGACGCAACACTAGCTTACAACGATCATGATTCAACTTTCAATCGCACGCTAGTCAACACGCTCACAGTGCACAATTTCGCCAATCATCTGGATAGGAACCTTGCTCGATGTTTTACTGTTATGTTGCGTCGTTTTTCACGAAGGCCGTCTCCCGCAAAGAGAATACATTTTTGACATTGACGATGCATGCCAATATATAACTCATATGAAGCAGATGCATAAACGGTTATAGTGATTTTTCAAAAAAAAATATTTAAGTAAATAAGATTTCAGACCGTATTGTTTCAACCGGGCATGACAACAATTTCTTCCCACCTGTCACAGTGCTTTCACCGAAAACATAATCATTTTGCTCAAGTGTGTTGCCCCAACACTAGATGTTCTAAATGCACAAAAGTACGGTGCGTGGTCACAGCTTCAAAGCCAGTCTTCTTTGTTTACTGTTGTTGATATTGTATTAATGGGGAGCTTTCCTCTTCATTTGAGCAGAGAAACAAAAGTATTACAGTTGGTAGCTAAGCGCAAAATACATTGGAATATCTGAAACCAGCGATATTTTTTTTAATTTGCAGGTTGGCCTTCTTGGCTGGTAGATCGCTGTCCGATAACTTCAACAAACTTCGTTTCTGTGCAACTGCAGTAAAAACGTCGATACTACCGTTTCATTGCCAAGACCTTGATGCCCTCAACACACACAAGAAGGACACCAGATAATCGGCACACGCACTTTTATAAACTGATATTGTTTTGCTAATTTGAGTGTAGCGAGGTGTCTGCGAACGGAGCATTTTCTTAGTATCAGTCCAGTGTTAGCAGTGAGAAGCAGTTCGGTCGACCATACTCATAAGGGCATACTAGCCATTGTGGCGCTTTACTGTAGAACACTTGAAGTGCTAAAATCTTGGTGTACGTTGCCCTTTCCGCAGGTCGTCCATCCATTATGTTATGGTGACGATCAACGTTCTGGCCGTCAGGCCTCCTCCTCATTTTTAGCTTCACCATCGCGAGAGCGGAGAGAGAAAGGAAGCTTTCTTCACAATCAGCCCCAGCGGGATTCCACCACTCGTAACTGCTGCAATTTGCATTCTGTGGTGGGGTATGCTAACCACATCCTTAGTTTCAGAATCGCTAGAACGCTAGAAATTTCAGTGCAAGGTGTGTGCGCACATGGTAACGACGCAAACCGTCGCCACCTCATCCACTGGCTTTCAGCTAAAAATCAAGGGCAATTTAAACTGTGACAGACCCAACGTAGTATACATGCTTGAATGCGATACCTGTAACATGCAATATATTGGACAAACAGGAACGCCGTTTAGAACGTGATTTATAACCATAAGTCTCACGTCAAGACACTTTCCAAATTATATAGATTGACACGTGTACTTGTCTTTATTGGGCGACACGTTTCACCGCCTAACAAATGTTATCGCACAGCGCAGGATGCGCCTGCATGTATCGGAAGTTTCTGGAATGTTATCGATGGTTCAATCCGCTGTCTGTGACCGAACCATGTGTAATCTGATTGCATGCGTGCGTGACGCGAATAATGTAGAACTTTGTGGAAGGCACGCGGGTCCCAGCGATTACTCTGGAACATTCGACGACTGATGTATAAAAGCAGACGCGCTTGACCCGCTCATCATATTTTCGACGATCGCCGACCGTATTCGCCGCTATCGTTTTGCTATAAGTGCAGCCTGTTTCTGTGGGAGCAGGTGCGCCCAATAAAAGTTAGTTTTGTCTTTCACAGTATTGCTACTGTGTTCTTCGACGTCACCACCACGTGACAATAATATATATATATATATATATATATATATATATATATATATATATATATATATATATATATATATATATATATATTATGAGGCCAAGACTTACAAAGTTGCCAAGCGCTTTTCTTTAAAAGAAACGCGCCAGCTCATGCCCGAAAAAGCAGATCAGGGATGATAAAGACTATGTACATATGAAAACGATGAAGCACGTTAATAGTGCTTACACTACCTTCTCCCGTCCTGGAAGCGGCCAGCCTGACCACAGCTTAGAGAACATCTAAACGGGGAGTGAAGATGCTTCATCTGCGAGACGTGAACAATTTCTGCATTCCGGCGGCGGCGGTCAGTGACGGAGTTCTCTGGGACGACGAGATATTTCACTGCAAAATTTTATTGCGTAATGGTGTATGGGCAGATGTAGCGTTGAAGGAACTTCGCACAGACGCCTGGAGTTCGCAATGCAGTCCAAAGCAGGACTTGGTTTCCAGGGTGAAAATTGATGTCACAACGTTTGTTGTCGCAGTGGCGTTTCCTCTCAGCTTGGATAACTTCTGTTCTTCGCCGCACTATTTCACGGCAAATCTGTTCTTCAGACGGCAAGCTCTTCTGGAATAGACGTGTTGTGTGAGGAAAGTGGTAAAAAGAATGCTACGTCGAATATGGAAGAAGGGTGTTGTCCATGCGATCTCCTGTAACCGGTAGTTCATTGGAAAGTATTATGTGCGAACGTCACAAAAGTTATAACAATTTTATCACTGTGAGTGTGGCCAGAGTCCATGCGATCTCCTGTAACCGGTAGTTCATTGAAAAGTATTATGTGCGAATGTCACAAAAGGTATAACAATTTTATCACTGTGAGTGTGGCCAGAATAAACGTACATGGAAATCAAGTCATAGTGTGTCTAAGCGCTCAGTAAGGCCGTTGTATTGCGGATGATAGCTAGAAGTAGATTTGTGCAGGGCATCAGTGGCCCGAAGAACTTCCTGGAGAAATTAGGAAACAAACGACTTGCCACGGTTATTCAGAAGAACGCGAGGAGCCCCATGGTGCAAGACGATGCAGCGCATGAAAAGGTCAGCGACCTCATAAGCAGAACGGGATCGAGGAGGTACAGTCTCGGCATATCTTCCTGAATAGTCGACCGGAGTGACAATGGAGCAGTGACCGGAAGGTGTCAAAGGCAAGGGACCATACAAACACCTAAAAATTAAAGAGGTGCGACCGGGCAAAGGAGAGATTGTAGTACACCGACAGGATGGGAGTTCGAGTGTTTGCGTTGCGCACAAGAGGCAACGTACTTCACCATCGCGTGGATAGGCCAGGCCAGAAGCAGCGGGTCTTGATGCGGCCGTTCATCTTGTAGAAGCTTAACTGGCCAGCCGATACGTCGTGTTAAAGTACCTCTAATACACGAAGGTGAAAGCAGCAAGGCAGGACTTGGGCCAATGGGTTACATGTGGGGTGATAAACGTAGCGGTGTCGCACATTATGCCGAAGGCGGAATTGTCGAAGCTGGCGTCCCAAGCCGCTGTTGGGTTGTGTGGTGAACTCACTAAGGCGATCCATGAGAATTAGGCAGTAGGAGTCTGCTTGCGGAAGGTAGATCAATCAGAGCGGGATGAAAGCGCAACTTGTTCCAGGGACGTTAGCGAGAACTGGGGGTAGGGATATTCTGCAAGTGTCCACCTAGTGGGTATGTTTATTTGGTCTGCTGCTGAACTGCTGATTGGCTGGGGGTGCCTCTCTCCATCTGACGCATACCCCTGCCGAATCCCTCAGAACTTCAGCAGCAGACGAAATAGACCTATCCACTACGTGGACACTCGCACTAGTGTGAGGCAGGCGTAGCATTGCAACGACGTGGTGAGGAAGACGACGGCACGTTACCGGAAAACAGCGAGACTGGGCAGCGTGACAATGCGTTTGCATTGTGATGACGTTTGCCATACTTCTACGTTAACGTATAGCCATATTCCTGCAAGCGGCTTATCGAGCACACCAAGTGTCTTGACATGTTTTTCGTCGAAGAACATTGTCTATCATGCGCTTAAATGTGGCTGGGGCATTGCAAAGGACAAAAGGACTAACGCTAAGTTCATCAAGTCCGTCCAGTGTTGCGAATGTGGTCTTTTCTTTTACACTCAGGTTGATAGGAATTTCTAAATATCCTGATCGAACATAAGGGCTTGAGAAATACTCGCACCCTGTAGTGTGTCAAACCGCCGTCAGTTCAATGTATTGGACGTACGACCCTGTGTGTGATCTTATATAGCACCTTATTATAGACGCAAAAGCAAACAGAGATACCTTTTTCTTTTACTAGGACTACAGAAGCCCAAGAGCTGGATGAAGACCGTATTATATTTTGCGCAAACATGTCGGCAACCTTTTGTTCAATTACCTTCCGTTCTGACAGCCATAGACGATAGGGGCGGCGTTACAGATTAGGAGAACCATCAATTTCAATGCGGCGTGTTAACAGAATTCCGGCTCAACACAGCAAAACAGCTATTGAAACAGGCTTTGTGCTTCGTCAAGACAGCCAGTAAGGCTTCGGAATGAGCGGCCGTTAAGTGAAAAGTGATGACGGCTGTGGAAGGGAAAGAATCATCCAAACCTGAGGTTGGCGCTGGCAATGAAGGCGGCAGAAGCGTGACGATAAAGGTAGGTTAAGGTTGGAGAGCGTCGCCACAGTCATCCCTCTGGGCAACATCACAGGATCTGTTGCGTGTTGCAGGCAGACAGAAGAGCGCGGCCGCTTGTGAACGGAACGAGAGAAGCGGAGATGAGACGAGAGAAATACAGCGGGGAGGGGCGACTAGAGCGCCTGCGTCGGCGATCTGACAGGATGTTGTGGCTACAACGTCTTTGTGACCAGGACGCCGGACCTAGTCTGACACCCAAGTTCAAGCATGAAAATCAAGTTTTTGTGCGAGCCTTGTATCCGTTATATCTACAACTTTCTCTCTAAGAACAATGACAGCTGAAGCAGAATGTAGGAAGTGCCGGCCAAGATGGGCTTATGGGTAGACGTGAGAAGGTAAATTAACCGAGTGTAGTAACGAGTGCTGAGCCTACGGGCGAGGCTCGCCACGGGCCACTACGCTGTGTGAATTCCATGTTCTAGTAATCATGCCAGTTCTAGGAAACAGGCCTAGTTCTGCTAAAAATTAATTGCATGGTTGACCTCCTGCGCGAAGTACACAAACCATGTCTGACTGCTCGCAGACGCGTTTGCTGTAGCTTAAAGGAGGCATAACATTCTTGATTTGCTATCGACTGAGCCCTAAAAGACTTCTCCGAGGCCTGTGGCAGGTAGGGCTGCCAGAAAACAGCTGAATGTGTCACCGTGCGTTCGTTTCTCGTGGCTTTTCGCCTAAGCAAGGTGGCCCACTGTAAGCGCTGTCACACCTGTTGAAATGGCAGGGACACCTAGCCGCTTTCAAGGTCGCCTGCTTACGCACGGCTCAGAACCACAGTGTTAAAACCATTTGTAAATCACTTCTCCCCTCTTTCCTCCCTTCCAAGCTGGTACTTACAAACAAATATGCACGCTTAGAACCGAGAGATGAAGATGACATAGAGGAAATGAAGTAAAACTATAACCAGGCTGGGTTCAGAAGCATCGATTGATGTAGGACGTAAGGCAAGGCAACCAGCAGGTAAGCTCTCACTAGTAACGAAGGGCCTCAGTAAGAAGCGACTAAGAATGAAAGTGACCAACTCAGAAGACCAGATAGAATTCGCGGAAGTGTCAAAACTGCTCAACAAGCAAAAATAGAGGATATTCGAAATTATAACGTGAGGAAGACATAGGAAGCAGTGAAAAATATACGCAGCATGAAATCAGTGAGAAGAAACTTGGCATAGAGGCAGCCATGATGTATGCACTGAAACATAAGCAGGGCAATATCATCAGCAATTTCGAAGATATAGTAAAAGCAGCGAAGTAATTCTATACCGACCTGTATAGCACCCAGAGCAGACACGATGCCTCCATTCCATGTGTAAAGGAACATGTTGCAACAGCTCCTTATATAACTAGCGATGAAGTTGGAAGGGCCTTGTAATAATATAAACGGCGAAAAGTGGCAGGAGAAGATGGAATAACAGTCGATTTAATCAAAGATGGAGGAGATATCACGCATAAATACCTTGCAGTCCTTTATACGAAATGTTTCACGACTTCAAGAGTTCCAGAGAACTGGAATAATACCAAAGTTAGAGTAATCCACAAAAAGGGCACCGTTAAAGAATTGAGAATAGGCCCATGAGTTTACTTCCAGTATTGTATATAATATTCACCAAGGTAGTTTTCAATGGAATAAGGGCAACACTTCAGTCAACCAAGAGAATAAGATGGCTCCAGGATACTCTACAATGGATCACGTCCATATCATCAATCAGATAAGCGAAAAATCTACAGAGTACAGTCAACCTCTCTAGATGGTTTCATGAAGTATGAAAATGCATTTGATTCAGTAGAGATACCAACAGTCATAGAGGCATTAGGTAATCAAAGAGTACAGGAGGCTCACGTGAATATGTTGGAAATATATACAAAGATTCCAAAGCCACCTTGATTCTCCACACGAAAAGAAGAAAGATACCTCTAAAGGAAGGGGTCAGGCAAGGAGACAAAATCTCTGCATTGCTATTCAATGCATGCTTGAAAGAGGTACTCAAGCTAATAAACTGGAAAGACTTAGCTGTGAGGATCAACGTGAATATCTCAACAACCTTCCGTTTGCAGATGGCATTGTCCTGCTAAGCAAAACTGGGGACAAGTGACATCAAATGATTGAGGGCGTTGACAGACAAAGTGCAAGAGTGGGGCAGAAAATTATAGTTATGAAGACAGATAATTATCAATAGCGTGGCAAGGAAACAAGAGTTCAGAATTGCCAGTCAGCATGTATAGTATGTGAAGGAGTACGTTTACTTAGGTCATTTACTAACAGGCGACCGTGATCATGAGACGGCGATTCACAGAATAAAATGCTCTGGATTGCATGCGGCAGACATTGTGATATCATGACTGGAAGCTTACCACTATCATACAAAAAAAGTTGTACCATCAATGCATTCTACTGGGGCTAACATATGGGGCCGAAACTTGGAGGTTGACAATGAGGCTGGAGAACAAGTTGCGGACCGCGCAAAGAGCGATGGAACGAATAATTTTAAGTGTAAACTTAAGAGACATGAAGAGAGCAGTGTGGATCAGAGAGAAAACGCGGATAGCTGATATTCTAATAGACATTAAGAGAAAAAAAAATGGAGCTGGGCAGCCAATGTAATGCGCAGGTTAAATAACCCGTGTGCCATAAGGGTTACAGAATGGGTGCCAAGAGAAGCGCAGTTTCGGGGATAGCAGAAAACTAGGTGGGGTGATGAAATAAGGAAGTTAGCAGGCGTAGGTTGGAATCAGTTGGCGAAGCACATGGCTAAATGGAAATCGCAAGGAGAGGCCTTCCGGGGACAGTGGACATAAGATAGGATGATGGTGATGATTATGATGAGTGGCGAATGCCGTCGATGAAAACAGGAGCAGTACAGTTTTCGTCAGGGGGAAGGAGTACATTACCAGTACCGCTCAATATAGGTTCAAGATAATGCGTTTTTACTTTCCGAAGCAGTGAACACAGACCACCAGGAACACAAACGGCGGCACCGGTACGGTATCGACGAGAGCTGACACGGGAACAGTTAAATAAAGCATCTTGGCTGGGCGAACAGGATGAACTTGAGGTGACCGATAGGAAGTAGTTTTGCCTTCAAAAACTGCAACAGCTAGTTTTCCGAGTGCTGCTCCGTAGGATCGAAAGTCGGGTCAAGCGGTGATGTAAGAAAGTAGCTCATTGTAAGTAGCTCATTCTAAGAAAGTAACTCATTTGATAACGTCTCTGTACAGCGTATGAATGCTCCTAACTGAGAGTACAGTGCATTTAGAAATGTGTTGCATATTCTCATGTGAGGCCGCAGGTCTGGCTAGCTTTGCTTATATTTCACATAAAGTTATTCATGTATGGCTGCACCCCATTGTTTCTAAGTGAGTCTTGTCGGGGTTCTGCAGCAATATCCTGCCCGTTCTCGAATCGGTTCAGAGGCGCCTTATATTTCCTATTCGGTTGGCCTCCTCACGAAAGTAGTTTGTTGGTGCTGTTGGAATACATCCGTTACACTTTCTCACAAACAAATAAACTTAAAGTTATAATATTACCTAGTGGGTAGCAAATGAGTATAAAACTGCAAGGAGCATTGGCATTAAAATCTTGCGCATCAAATTTCTTCTCATATATGGTAGCTTTTCATTCCCATTATGGTAAGAAAGCTATGCTTCTGAGGAACAGCTTGCATAACTACCCGATCAATTAGTGTGACTCGTTGAATATGCAATCCACCTAAATTATAGCATGGCTTCAGATGTGAACCAAAAATCAGATGTGATGAATAGGATGCATCAAAGGCGACGTAAGTACAGGCAGGGAAGTGCACGAAAAAGCCAAAGAAGTAAAACAAACTGACAATGGCACCATCCTGTTTCCCATATTACTTCCATGCACGTAGATTTTGCATGCGACTATGCATATACTTGCACAATGGACCAACTGTCAGAAACCAAAGCTTTTTTCCTCCTGAAGTGGTTAAGAAGCGCTAAAGCAAGAAAAATTATCGCACTTACAGAATCTTCGTCTCAAAACAAGTGCATATGTGTCCAGGAAGATTAATACATTGCCTCACTGTGCACTCTATCTTAAGTCCAGAAGAATCATGTCTACAGAAGCCACAAAACTAAGGGGCTTTTGCTTAACACTATGTGAGAGAGAGAGAAAGAATGAAGAGGAAAGGCAGGAGGTTAACCAGATATGAGTCTCCGGTTTGCTACCCTACACTGGGGATGGGGGATAGGGGTTAGAAAGATGACATAGAGGAAAACGCTAAAAAAAGGGGAAAAAAGGAATGCGCACACATGGAGACGCACAGACAAGAGGCGTTCCAGTCAAAGTCGTTCACACAGGCCGGTAAATCGCAAGAAGCGCAGAAGCGCTTGCACGGCCTTCTTCTGTGACGGTAGGTCCTTTCGATGTTGCAGAATTCTCTTTTCGGATAGCGGTTGGTCGTCCAGTTGGTCAAGTTCGGGGCTAAGGCATGCCCTCTGTGGACTGTACTGCGGCCAGGTGCACAAAATATGACCAATTGATTCTTCATGGCCGCAGTAGTCACAGGTTGGGGTGTCGGTCACCCCTATGCGGAAGGCATAGGCTTTAGTAAAGGCAACGCCCAACCAAAGTCGATATAAAAGCGTGACGTAACACTATGTGAGGTCTGTTAGAAAAGTATCCGACCTTATTTTTTTTCGCGAAAACCTGATGCATGCAAGGTCGGCCGATGTAAGCGCACTTACATCGGCCGACCTTGAGCCTTCGTGCGCATGCGTGAATTTTTCCCGCGTGCCGATAGCGTCATCGCTGGGACGCAGTGTTTTAGTGAGGTAGTGTGCAGTGCTCTCGTCGGTTTTTCATTGCAAAGAAATTGACGGAGCGACTGGAGCAGCGCTACTGCATCAAATTGTGCCAGAAACTGGGCGACAGTCACAGGGAAATCATTCGGAACATTCCGACGGGTTTCTATGAAGGTACTATGAGCAGCACACAGATTAAGGAGTGGTAAAACCAGTTTAAGAACGGCTGCACATCGGTGGAGAGTGAGCGACGCTCCGGTCGGCTATCAACATGCCGAAATGACTAGATCATTGCCGAAGTGAAAACTGTGGTGATGCCGGTCCGTCGTGTGACTATCCGAGAAATTGTGGAAGAGGTGGGCATCGGCACTTTTTTTCTGCACATTCCCTTACGCCCGAATATTTGTCCATGAAGAGAGTTGCGGCGAAATTCGTGCTGAAGGTGCTCACGGTGAAGCAAAAGCAACTTCGGGTTGAAGTCTCACAGGACATGCTGGATTCCACAAACAGTGACCCCGACTTCATGAACGCCATAATCACTGGTGACGAGCCTTGGGTGTACGGGTACGACCCGGAAACCAAATCCCAATCATCGTAGTGGAAGCATTCCACGTCACCAAGACCAAGGAAGGCCCGCCAAGTGCGCAGCAACGTCAAAGTGATGCTGACTGCTTCGAATCCCGCGGCGTGGTACATCACGAGTACGCACTACAGCGTTAAACAATCACTAAAGAATACTACAGGGATGTCCTCCGTCGCTTGCGTGATGCTGTGTGGTGCAAGAGACCGGATGTGTGATAAACAGGAAATTGGCGCATCCATCACGACAATGCTCCTGCACATTCCTCGCACTTGAATCAGGCATTTTTGGCGAAAAACCAGACTCCTGAAGTTGAGCAGGCTCCTTGCTCTCCTGATATGGCCCCTTGCGACTTCTGGCTGCTTCCCAAAATCAAGAGGCCATTGAAACGAGCGAAATTTCAGACAAGAGAGGAAATTATGGCTGCAACTACAGCTGAGGTAAATTCTATTCCGAGAGGCCTTCTCCGAATGCTTCCAACAATGGTAGCACCGCTGGGAGAAGTGTGTGGAGTCCCAAGGAGACTACTTTGAGGCTGATTAGGTTTCTAACGCTCCAGTTATGCCAGTTTTTCTTTTCCGCCAAAGGTCGGATACTTTTCTAACAGACCTCGCATGTTCACATCCGCCAATTGATGAACAAGTATTCTACCCAGATGCTCTCAGTTCCTTGCATGGAACGCATCTGTACCTCCACTAGCATAGTTCGTTGGCAAGTAGATTGTAAAACTACAATTCTACATTTTTAAAATAATTTTCAATTCCAAGTGACTCTCCGGCTTCTAAGACGTAAGGTGTACACTACGGTGCACACAGTTAAAGGCCTTAATTGCTGCTTGCTTTCGCTTCAGGAGGCACGAGCGGTTCTAATGAACTGGTTTCGTGAGCATGCACGTAAACAATAAGGACTTCTTAATCATGGATTCTCTTCCCCCTATGGTTCCCTTTTCCGGAACCTAAAAGCCATATTACTTAAATTAAGTGTAAAAAATAGATAAGGAAGACATCAAAATCTGCATGCTTCATGTCAGCACTTAAAATACTGAATCATGGTGGTTCGTATTTGCACCCTTGCAGTCACATGCTGTTAAATGTAATCCATTAAAGCTGTTAAATGTTGAATGTATGTAAGCACCTAATGAAGCATGAGCTGTTGCTTTATATAGTGAACACAGGCACCGTGCTCATTGCAAGTATTTATTATGACACTCAGCCATATATACAATTTCATTATCTCACTATTATTTATCACATGGATATAGCTGTTGAGAGGCAAGACAAAAAGCAGTTACTGCTCACAATTAATTAGCTTTTTTAAACATATTTCTAACTATTCAATGACACTTGCTCCTATGTGTTTGTCTCCAGAGAGCATAGTTGATTTTGACTTTCCCATTAGAGACATTACATAAGTATACCATGTTAAAATCACTGCCTCGAGCACGTGAGAATTTTCATCTTGGTGTGACATACTGTATTTTGATTTTCTTGACATTTAGTCAAACGGTACTCCCAATATACCCACAGTCTAGTTTTCTTGTCCAAATTGCGTGGAAATGTGTTTTGATTCTTTGGCGTGCGCTCCTCTGCACTACGTGAAGTCGCGCTGGGCTGGCGCTTTGCCATCCTTGTGCCCTTGCAGCTGCCTTCTTGCGTTATATAAAGCGGGTGCCTGGGATATATTGTCTGCAAAAGTCATCACGAGGACATGGTGTAAAACAACATAAAGACAGTCAAGGTTATGACACTAAAAGAAATTCTTAGCTCTTCGTCTTCCTACTGAAATGCATGCGAAACATTTACATGACTATAACAGACAACTGTTAGTTAGTTAAATGGGGTTTAATGGCGCAAAAGCAACTAAGGCTATGCTGCGCCAAACACGAGGTGTTTTAAAATCCAGTTTGTGAAGGAAAAGGGTGGGTTAGTAATCTATATTTTATGTAAAAATCCAGTGTCTTGTAGAAATTTACGGACGTCACATAATGGGACTAGCGGATGATCCCCTAAAATCAGAGCAGGGTGTAAAGGTATGTGTAGTTGATATAATTTGTGCAAAAATGTTCGTCTGTGTGTTTCCGTCTGCGTACACGTGAGTAATATGTGCATAACTGTTAGTGGCTGTTGACATTTCTCGCATGTTGGTGTGTCTTCTTTCGTAAGTAAGTAATTGTGTGTGAGGTGTGTGTGCCCAATGCGTAGTCGGCATAAAACTACTTCGATGAACCGCTCCTGATGATAGCATGACTTCCACTCGCCAACTATGGGTTTCGTGAGATGTAGCTTGTTGTCGGCACAAAGGTCCCATTCGCGTTGCCATTTTACCGTTAAGGCTTTTCTAATTGCACGGATGCTATCTTTGTATGGGAGTGTTGTGTTTGTGATGTCTTTGTGCGCTGCCATCAATGCATATCTATCAGCTTCTTCGTTACCTGGTATCCCAACATGGCTTGGGACCCAGCAGAAATGAATTGACCTCCCGTATTCGTTAAGCACCACCATGTTTAAAATATCTCCAATCAAGGATTCACACTCAGATTTAAGATTTAGAGCCTTTAGTGTGCTTAAAGAATCTGTGTATATGACTGCATTTTTGTGTTTCTCAGCGATAATCTTTTTTACAACAAGCCGTATAGCGAAAACTTCGGCCGTGAAGACAGAGGCGTGTTGTGGCAATCGAATACTTGTTCCCCAATTTTCCGTTACGGCGCCCACTCCCACGTGATCTTTTGTTTTAGAGCCATCAGTGTAATATTGCATGTTATTTTGATATTTGTCCTGAAGTGCACGGAATTCTTGTGTAATGTGTTCGTGTGGGGTGTCTTTCTTCTTTAAATGAGTCAATGTCCAGTCGCACAACTGTGTGAAATCGTACCACGGGGCCAACCGTTGTGGTTTCTTGGCAACCTGGAGGACTTCGTGGGGAATGTCATAATCCCGAACATATTCCTCATATCGCAGGACAAGCGGTTTAATCGTGTTTGGTTTATTTGTATAGTGTAGGCGTGAGTTGCATTGTGTGAGTATATTGTAGCATATGTGTTGTGGTGATGACTGAATTCTTAGTACGTAGGAAAAAGTGAGTAATGCTCTACGCTGATGTAATGAGGGTTCATTACACTCAACATATAAACTTTGCACAGGTGACGTTCTGTAGGCGCCACTTGCCAGTCGCAGTCCAAGGTTATGTACTGGATCTAGTCGCTTGATGTATGACTGTCTGGCTGAACCGTAAACCACGGAGCCGTAGTCTAAAAGGCTACTCACAAGAGACCGGTAAACTCGTAAAAGGCACGTTCGGTCGGAACCCCAGTGTTTATGGGACAAAACTTTAAGGATATTTAGAGCTTTATTTGCTTTAATCTTTAGTGCTTTTATGTGAGTTAGGAAATTAAGTTTGCTGTCAAAGGTTACTCCTAAAAACTTATGATCTTGTTTCACCGGCAATATGGTGTCGTTCAATTTTAGGACTGGATCGCTGTTTAGTCCTCGTTTCTGAGAGAACAAAACAGTAAATGTTTTCTGTGTGGAGAAGCGGAAACCATTTTTGTTAGCCCATTGTGTAAGTTTATTTATTGTCATTTGAAGCTGTCTTTCACAGGTTCGCAAACTTGAGGCGCGGCAAGCTACTTGGAGATCGTCTACGTAAACAGAGTGCATAAGAGATGACGGTATAATCTTATTAATTGAATTCATCTTTACTATAAACAGCGTCGTGCTGAGAACACAGCCTTGCGGAACGCCATTTTCCTGTGTAAATGCATTAGAATGAACTGAACCCAGACGTACATGAAATGTTCTGTTAGACATAAAATCAGCTAGGCAATTTAGCATTTTACCACAGATGCCGAGGTCAGCCAGGTCTCTTAAAATTCCGTATCTCCATGTGGTATCATAGGCTTTTTCTAAATCGAAGAAAACTGCAAGACAGTGTTGTTTGTGTAAAAATGCATGTCGAATTTCATGTTCAAGACGGACAAGATGGTCGGTGGTTGAACAACCCTTTTTATATCCACACTGATGGGGGTCTATGAGGTTCCTTGATTCTAAAATAAATGAGAGTCTTATATTGATAATGCTTTCATATGATTTTGCCAAACAGCTTGTGAGGGCAATGGGTCTGTAACTGGTTGCGGATGTTGGGGATTTACCGGCTTTTAGAAATGGGACTACTATTGCTTTTTTCCACTCTTCGGGCATTATACCTGATTCCCAGATTATGTTGAAAAATTTGAGGAGAGCGTCTACAGATGCCTGAGACAGATGAGCCAGCATGGCGTAGTGAATGCGGTCGTGACCTGGCGCTGTTGTTTTCCCTGCAGAGAGGACTCTGTTTATTTCTTGTTTTGTCAGGGGGGAATTATACGGTTCATTTGACGCGCCAGTAGTGGGAAGCTTCTGTTTTTCAGCGCACTGTTTGTATTGCAAAAATTCCTCTGTATAATTCCTCTGTATCCTGAACTGGATACATCACGGAAATGTTCGCCAAGTAGATCTGCCTGTTCTTGTATTGTTGTTTGTGTGCCTGGACATGTAAGTAGTGGAATTGTGTACGATGAGTACTCTCCTCTAAATTTCCTGACCTGGTCCCACATACGTTTTGACGTTACTGTACTGTTGATTGAAGATACGTATTTTTGCCATGAAGATTTTTCAGCCTGTCTTCTAATGAATCGTGCTTTGGCTTTGGCTTTTTTGAAGTTTAAGAGGTTGCAGTAGGTAGGGTACCTCCGTAGGATTCCCCAGGCCTTATTTTGTTCTTTTTTAGCGTTGGTACACTCCTTCGTCCACCAGGGGTTTAGCCTTTTGCTCACATTTCCCGATGACTGGGGTATCGCCTTTTCTGCCGCTGAGATTATTACCTCAGTGAATTTTGTGTTAAGTTCGTTAACGCTTAGGTTTGGCGAAAAGACATCTTCTAGTTTCGAGTTTTCCGTAAATAGCGGCCAATTAGCGAGTTTTAGTTTCCATCGGCGTGGCCTAGTGGTTAAGGTTGATGGTGATGATACGAGTTTAATGACTGCTGGTAAGTGATCACTACCATATGGCGTGTCGAGGGCTTCCCACCTAAGATCATTAAAAAAAGATGGTGAGCAAAAAGCTAAATCTAAACAGCTAAAACTGCGGGCAGTTGGTGAAAAGTACGTTGGGGCACCTGAATTTAAAAGGCAGATATCATTGGATAAGATAAAATCTTCAACCAGCTGTCCTCTTTGGTCAGTTTTGGCACTGCCCCAAAGTGTGCAATGAGCATTAAAATCCCCTACTAAAACAAATGGTTCCGGTAATTGATCGGTTAAATTTTCTAATTGTTTAGTAGTGAAGTGGGTGTGGGGTGGTATATAGAGTGAGCAAATGGTGATGGTTTTGTAAGACAGGATGGTGACAGCTAAGGCTTCTAAAGATGTATTCAATTGGACGTTTCGGGTAGGAGTGCCGCCCTGCACAACTATAGCCACTCCGCCTGACAAACGGGTGGAACAATCGCGGTCCTTTCGGACAACGGTGAAACCTTTGAGAATTTGGCTATTTTTTGGACCGAGATTTGTTTCCTGAAGACATACGGCAACTGGTGAAAAGATGTTGATGATGTCTTTGATGTCACCTAGATTGTGCATGAGACCTCTACAATTCCAATGAATAATAAAAGCCATCTTGAAATTGAAAGGTAAAACTGGCACTATGAAAAACTAAGAGGTGGGATTATAGGTGACATGGATAAAAACGCTAATACAAATGAGCGATAACCTTCAGGTTATCGCTTTCTCATTTTGGGTGGTTATTGGGATCTTGTCCCTCTTACCACGCTCAAGAGAGCGCTTGTCCTTCGGTGTCAATGACACCGGGGTTTTTGCGTCGACCTCCATCGCTCTCTCTGAGGCGCTGGAGGATCGAGAGTTAGGCGCCGAGACACGTGTCTCGGGCCTTGGGGTTCGCTTGATCTTAGGGCCCTGCGGGGCTGGTGTCTGCAGGGCCGTCGAAGAGGGTGGAGCAGTACTGACTGCTTCCACCACGGGGGCGGGAGGAGTCACTGCGGCACCACTGCGCGTGGGCTCGGAGGACTCCGGAGGCCTCTGTGACGCTGCCCCCGCCTGCGTCACTTCGGCATAACTTCTTCGCGGAAGATACGAAAGCCGCTTTCGGGCTTCAAAGAACGAAATTTTTTCTTTTACAGTTAGAGCAATGACTTCTTTTTCTTTTTTCCAGCAAGGGCAGGACCGTGAATAAGCTGGGTGATCTTCCTTGCAGTTAACACAATGTGGGGAAGAAGTGCAATTCTCAGATTGGTGTTCGTTGGAGCTGCATTTAGCACAAGTTGTTTGTCCTCGACATGCATGTGAAGCGTGTCCAAACCTTTGGCACTTGAAACATCGTCTGGGGTTTGGAATATATGGTCTTACATTGACTTTAACATAACCTGCATCGAGCGAGGTAGGCATTACGCTTGTTCCGAAGGTGAGTATAACGTGTTTGGTGGGGATTTCTTGATCGTTTCTGCGGATTACTATTCTCTGTACCTTGGTAACATTTTGTTCCTGGAAACCTTCCAGCAGTTCCTCGTCGCTTAATCCAATAAAATCTTCTTCAGATATTACTCCCCTACTTGTATTGAGTGTTCTGTGGGCTGAAACAGTCACTGTCGCCTCGCCAATACTGGTAAGTTCAGACAGCTTATCTGCTTGATCTTTACTATTCAATTCTAGGAGGAGGTCCCCGCTAGACATTTTGGAGGCTTTGTATGTCTGTCCGATTTTATCTTTTAGGCATTTGGCGACCAGGAATGGAGAAAGCTTTCTAATAGGCGTGTTACTTTCACTGTGGACTACATAGTATTTGGGGAAGGATGGAGCGTTGCTTCGAAAGGAGAATTGAAACGGTACTTCGGTGCGGCATCTTTTGAGACGCCGATCATGGACAACAGAGATTTGAGCTGCAATAGGAAAGTGTGTGTGTTCGGCAACAGCGCCGACCGCCCACCACGGAGCCCAACGAGGGGACGCGGCAGGGCTTGTGTCCAAGCCTGCACGACGCCAGCCGTACGCCGTCACTATAACCAAATATGGTGTACCCAAGGTAGGATATCCACACAAGGTTAACCCTTGCCGCGGTAGAGAAAGGAAGTAAATGGAAGAGAGAAGAAGACAGGAAAGGTAAAAAAGTGAGAGATAAAGACGAAGCTTTGAGGAGAGAGAGACAGGAAGAGGCGACTACCGATTTCCCCCGGGTGGGTCAGTCCGGGGGTGCCGTCTACGTGAAGCAGAGGCCAAAGAGGTGTGTTGCCTCCGCCGGGGGGCCTTAAAGGTCCGATCACCCAGCATCGGCTCAACCTCCAGGATCCCCCTTTCCCCGGACACGGCTAAGCCGCGCACGACTACACGCGGGAGGGTCCAACCCTCGTGTGCTCGGGTCCGTGGTGTCGCAACACACCAAACGCCTGCTGACGCAGACGCCCCTGCGGGGTAACAGACAACTGCTAAACCAACTTCGATTTTTAGATTTAAACAAAATCAAAATAACCAACAGTTCATACTCGTTCGACACCAATGTTAAGATACTCCTGCTAATAAATAGAATATTGGTCATTGTCAGATGTCATAGGCCTGTCATTAGTCTGGTGTATCGCCAACACCACTTGTGACACATCCTAAGCACGTTCCCAATGTGCCCCCCGCGCCATCTCTGGCTGTGTCACTGCTCAAGCCACAATTTGAGGATCATATCTGCAAACATAATGCTCAGTAGGGATGAAAATATGGTCCTCCAGTTCAATGGATATGACTGGGCGTGCCTATAATAAATGGCAACAAGGCTTTTTATGGCAAGCTTAGCGTACCCGCATTTCAATAATAACAAGAAAGTTCGCTGCGGCCTCCCCCTAAGCTTACTAAAAGGCATAAACTTATTTTCATTTATGAGGTGCGCAATGGAGTTCATTTTTGGCAGACTCGACTACTGCTGCAGTTTGAAATTTAGCATTTCACATTCTTGAAGGCTTGTAAAAGTTTCAGTTAGACCGCAGTGATTAGATAACTATACCAAATCTTTGTTTTGTTTACGACAGACGACTGCTAACATGGAATTAAAGCAGCGTTTTATTTTGATACCTTACTTTTCTACTAAAAATATTGAAGCGATAACCACAGTTTGATCCGCCATGCAGTATCAAGGGGTACACATTACGCTTGTAACCCCTAGAGGAACGGTGATTTAGCTGTTCATATGACATATCTCTTAAACGCCAACTCATATTAGCAAATGCACAGGCATGTCCAAAACAATAAGCGTATGCAAAGCGCCCCTGCAATTGTAATTCCACACAGCAGCCGTTATATTGAATGCCGATGCATAATTCGCTGCTTGACAATTCACCGAGTTCGTAGACATAAGCTCCCTTTCAGATTCACACCATGCTCGTAAACCTCAACAGGAGACATAAAATCAGACATATAATCACACCATTTCAATACACGAGCAAAAACAGTTCAGCCTTAGGGCTAAACACCGTGAGAGCGATCTAGTGCGCGACGGCAACGAGCGACGGCTTCGAGCGACGAAACGGGCCGTCGCTTCAAGAGATCGCTTCGTTACCGAAATCTAGAAATCGCTGCTCGTCTTCCGGAAGTGCTATGAGCGACTTGCCAATACCGCGGAAGCCGGCACTGGATGTACGTCACTCAAATACTACCGATTGTCACGCGGAACGACCAAACGATTGAATTTTTATACGTACAAGGATAAGAACCTACTGCAAGCCCTTCGGAAACATTTTATGCTACTTTTTACAGTAAAATACATCAACTTAAATTACTAAAACACGCGTCACGCTAGTGTCGATGCATATTTGCAGCCCTCATACCGGCAACACCAGGCAGACGTCGCTCAAGATCGTCGCTAGCACGAAGTAGGACTTATACATCGCTTCGCCATTTCCATCGCATCGCTTGTCGCTGTCACCCGCAAGATCGCTTATTTGCGGTTTATACTTTATACAGCCTAAAACATGGGTTCTCATGCGTTTTCAGTAAGTTCAAGATAACGCGCCCAACTGGCCTCTTGCAGCATGCAGCTGAATGCCTGCGGCAAAGTTTCTAAGTAGCACTGTTGCTGCACGTAACTTCAGTGGTTGCAGATTACCCATGGGTGAGACACCGTCAAGTGCGCGGCTTATTTATAACGAAACCATGCCGCCAGCAAAATGACGCCTTCTGTTATGCGGCACTCCTTATTTCAAAAATATTCCGTATACAGCAGACTGCCAAAGTGAATAAATTCAAACACACAAAACGCACGGTAAGCACGATCTGCGTAGGCTAGGTATCGTGGGCTGGTGAACAAACCATTTTAAGCGTCCTCTCGCCTTACGGCTTATTGAACAGATTATAGTTCTGGCAGCGTTTGCGATTTTTGAAGCACTTACGGGTAGCGCCAAGTGACAAAATAACATGCAGTTATCGCGACGACTGGCTTTTTCGATTGACATCGAGAGACGCAGCGCGCTTGCCTAGTCCGTTGTCAAAGCGTCGGCTAAGCGCCGCGACGACTTCCTGGCGATAGCATGTCATATACGCAGAATGTGCACGTAAGTTAGAATTCACTTACCGTGGAGGATTTGTTGTTATATCCAACGAATGACTGTCGTGTTCCCGCGGTGACGTGAGATGGCTGACACGTGATCTCCGTTGGATGGCCTTCGTTGTAGTTCGCTGGACGGATCACCTTTCTCCGGTGCCATGCTGTTCCGTGATGTTGAGCGCCCGCGTGGTGGAGCAACTCCGAGTGAAAAAGTAAAGCGCTCACTCCGCGGTCATTTGAACTGTGGCTGCCTGGTCTCTTAGAAGCGAAACGGTGTGTTTTTTGCTCAGCGTGCGTGAGTGATACATCGCCATGTTCGGGCCCAGCCTCCTAAAGAGCAAGCAGACGATTACGCTACGTTTTGTTCTCTATTGCCTCAAGAGTAGAACAGGCATTCTACTCTCTCTTCCTGAAAGGCAGAGTGAACAGCACATTTCACTCTATCCTTGGTGACGAAGTGAACAATGCATGTCACTCCACTCGACATTTTGAGAGAGTAAAACAACGCTTTGAAGAGTAAATCCGCCGCTTCACTCATGCGATACCCTCCCTAGTTTTTAGAGTGTAGGGAATACGCTTCCTCGCGTTCCGCCACCGCTGTGCTGGGGTCCTCGGTCAGCTGAGCGGTGATTTGGTGGGCTCGCGAGCACGTTAATGCCTGCACCCTTCCTTCTCCGAACTCTTGACCGCGCTTCCGTAAGAAACGCTCCCAATGGTTTGAAAAGAGATGCGGGTAGTCAATTGGTGGCGCCTTCGAAACGCTTGCCTCTGTCTCTAGTTCTCAGAAAGGACCGGAAATTGTCCCTCGTACTATTGGCAGACACACGCTGTGTTCCTCTAGCACTGACTTGATCCAAGTTACCATCCCTGTGTAGTCCTCGGCGTTTACAAAAGAAGGGTGAACTAGGTCCATGGTGCTCCCCTGCCCCTTACTACCTTACAGGTTTTTCCGCTAATCCGTAGCTCCAAGCTTTCGTCGCTCACGCCCACGTAGGAAAGCACTACCGGCTTTTTTTTTTGCAATCCGAGGCATAGTGACTTAGGCCCTGGCACTGATAACATCGGACCGGTCGCCTCTTCTGGAACTCTCGCGTGTCAACCGTCTTTGTCCCCTCCTCCTGAGCGCTGCTAGGTCCTTTATCGTTGTTCCCTACCTGAGTTTTTTTTTATCCACTCGGCCCTCGATCTCGGTAACTTTTACATGTGTCTATTTTTTATGGTGGATATACCTTCTCGGATTATCCCTTCCATTTGAACGCTCGTCCTCGGTAGTTAGTTTTCATCGCATCACGTACTCATCAGCTAGCCGAGCCGCCTTATCTACCATGTCTACGGCATCTTTATCCTGCACCCAATGCCTTACTGACTGTGGAATTCTGCGGTAGAATTGTTCGAGACAAATACACTCTATACTTTTGTCTCTACTTTCGTAGACTTCGGCACCCTAAAGCCTCTCATCAAGGTTTGTTTTCAAACTGTACGCAAACTGTGAGTAGCCCTCGTCGCTCTTTTTGCTCGTTTCTCTGAATCGCTGCCTAAATGTTTCCGGGGAAATTCGGTACTTCCTCAACCAGCGCTGTCTTTACTTTCCCGTAGTCTTCCGCGTCATTCGCCGTTAATATTGCGTCTTTACGTTCGCTGCCTCATAAGGCAATAAATTCACCAACCGCTGTGACCGGGGAGATTAGCGAAATTATAGCTTTCACAAGTTCTCTCGAAATGAACCAAGAATAAGGCAATGTCCTCTCCAACTTTGTGCAGTTTCATCCACTGGTCCATCCGACATGGCTCGACCTCGCTTGATCTTCTACGGTTCTCCCCTTCACTGCCCGCCGCTGGACGCGATTTCTGAAGTTAAACCTGTTGCTCTGTCATCTATTTCTCGTGCTTTTCGCGTTCTCGCTTACGCTCGCGCTCACTCTCACGTTCTTGACGCTCACGCTCCCGTTTTTCTTGTATCGCCTCTCAAGCAATCTTAATACTATCATCATTGCCACTATCTTGAATGTCAGCTGGCTTTTTCATCGTTTAGTCCGCCTCAACTCCTAAGTCGTCGAACACCGACAAGTCTGACCTCGTCAACCTTTTAAGGTCCATGGCAGCTGCCCCGACTGGTCATTAGAACTGTTTTCTTAAACAATTTGTGCAAACAGAAAATATGCACAAATTCCCGACTCCTAGGAACATCAAACTAAACACGCAGAATTTGAAGTCTGGTGAATCAAGAGGAAACAAACCACGCACTCACTCACGGATGCAGCACCACGCCATCCGATTCATCGGTCCGCTGTTCCCGGTTCTCAGGACTCCCTGGGTCGAAGGCTCTTTCTTCTTCGCTGTTTGCAGTTCCTCAGGACTTCTATGGACGAAGGTTCTTTCTTCTTCGCACATCCCAGTTCCTCAGAGCTTCTTTGCACGAAGGTTCATCCTTAGCGCTGGCATTAGTTACTAGATCTTGCCGTGAGTGCGGGAGTTAGCCGACCTTGAGGAGGACTTTGCGAACTGAATATTTATTTACATTATTTACAGTATTAACACAAAGTAATGAACAGTCATAAAGTCATCTACGGCCGGCAGCAAGTCCGACGCTGCGGCCCGTGGCGAGAAGAACGAAAAAATAAATGAATGAATGTCTCTTCTCCTTGTCTCTCGCTTTTAACCCCTTCAGTCTCTCAGGGTCATGTCATTTTTGGCCAATCGTCGAGCCAGCTCAGATGCCGACATTCTCCTCCAATGGTAGGCGCCTGTGCAAGTGCCGTCACATTCGGCCCATGGGGTCGCTCCAAGGGCTTCACTGTCCGATGGGTGACTTGCCACCGGCGTTGCCTCCCCGCCTGCAAGCGCTCAGCTGGAGGCGACGGGTCGTTCTCGAACGACCTTTCAGAGCCTCAAAACAGCTTTGCTCGGGACCAAGATCGGGTACCTGGAACCGTGCCAGCCTCCCGTTGCACTTTGGGGAATAGTCAAGCGGGGGGGGGGGGGTCTGGAGACAATAACTCGACTTGCGGAGCATGAGGTGGGGGCCGCCCACCTGTCTGACGGGTCCGGCAATGTGGTAGACGCACCGCTGCGCGCCGTAATTGGAAGGCCACGGCGATTGAATGTGGTCGGTTAACTTGAGTGATGCAAGGAAAACGTCCGTATCCAACAGCGCTAATTCGTGGTAGGGGTATCTTGGACGGAAGGCGGATTTTATACAATTAGGGCGTTGAACGAGCATTGCCATTGCCTTTGAATATGTGTCGAACGCGTTCGGCTTCAGTCATTCCAGGGTTCGCACGTCGGCACAAAGCCAAAACATCCTCTTTCGATGAGGTGCAAGACTCGTGTGGAAGTTGCAAGCGCGTGTCCGGCTTCTGTTTCTTGAATTCAGCTCGACTAGACGAGGAAGCGAAGGGATCACGCAGGTTGGCGATAAACTTTGACCAATGTGCGTGTCGGACTTGTGGTTACAATGCGACGTTTTTGCAACACTGGTCAAATAAAAATTGACAGTCAGTTAGTAACCTTACGTGATTTGATTTCGAAAGCATTACTTCTTTAAATAATTGATTATGTCAATGATACGTGGTCATACATTGTCCCGTGTCCTTCACAACTATACCTTAATCCACCTTGCTCTAATTTCTACCAACTTTAATCCATCATAATCCACTTTTCTCCCCCTTAATCCACTTTAATCTAGCTTAACCTACTTTAATTCACCTTAGTTCACTTTACTGCACCTTGATTCAGTTTACTCCACCTTATGTTGCCTTACTAAATTGTTTTAACTTTAATTCTATAATACTACTGGTGTCATACAACGCACTGATGACGTCACAGAGGATGATGACTTTTGGCACCAATGCTACAATGTTGCCTACAATGCTGGCTTTTCTGCTTCATAGGGCATATAATGCCTTCGCGATGAAATGCGGCGTACGTCAATTTGTCGGTGTAGGTCCACTGATTGCACGAACTCACGCGGTCGCAGTTGTCGAGCCATTCGTCGGCGCCGTCACCACGGAGTCCCGCAAAGATGGCATTGAGGGCTAGTCGCAGTTGAAGAGGCCACGGCAGGCAGAGTAGTCGGTATTGCAAAGCTAGAGGCGCCTGCCCGCCCCCCCTCGCCTCCCCCCAAAGCCGGTGTTGCAAGTTTCCGCTGTTGTAGGGTAGAGAGAGAGAAAGAAGTTTAATGACACGAAATGCCGAGAGGTCGGCCTGAGGGTAGGGTAGGGTATATATAGGGTATATATAGGTAACGTAGGGTATATATACATACATAGGCATGTATATATACAGGGTGTCCCAGCTAACCTCAGTCAGAGCTTAAATATGTGTCATTGCACTCTAAGGCGACGCGAGCAAATGTGTGTTGGTGAGTATGGTATGGAGTAAGTCACACTATTTGTTGTATTCTCAATTGGATAATTAGTCAAGAGAAATTGACCAATTTCTGAAGCAATGAAGTTATGCAAAAAAGTTGCAATTAGAAAAATGTAGAGTGGTTTCCAAGACGTCCGGTTAAACAGTTTCTAATTTTCTATTAAGTATTAGTTTTTGTCCGCTTACTACAAATGCCAACGACGAAATACAAAAAAAAATACAACGTGACATGCCAGCTTGCGCGCAGAGAGTGAAATGCTCCCAAACGTTCCGCGTACAAAGGACCATAGCATTTAGCTGGGTATGCTGCCGCTTAAAAGCAGTTTATGCGGCTAATAAAGTTAACTCTACTTCGCATATCTGTCTAATAGTTTCCTACCGCAATCAATGCTTCGCCTTTCGGGTGAAACAGTGACTTTTTTAAGATTCCCGCGCCCTTCAATGAAGTAGAAGAACTTAACTTGGCCTAGTTGGTGTTTACTGCATATGATATTGACTGCAAATAAAGACGGGGACAGAGGGAGAGATTTCGTCAACTTTTGTTCATGCTCCTTGGCTCGATCATTCAGGCACCGTCCTGCCTGCCCTATGTAGGACTTGCCACACGCCAGGAGGATTTCGTACACAACTCCTACGTTGCATTTTGCATACTTCCCTTGGGCACAGAAGGACTTGGTGCCATATGATTCCTCCCAGTCAAAGAATGTTAAACGAGGAGTAGCGATGCCCTGCTTAGAATCGGCTCTCCGCAAATCGTGTGTGCACAAGATGCAGCTTGCCTTTGACAAAGAGATTTCCCGTCTTACGATGGCAGGGTTCCCTGACTTGATGGTAACGCCAGTGGTGGAAACCCTCCTGCAGAAGGTAAAATGATCTAGGAGCAAAGCAAGGGTAAGGACGACTAATATGGCCGTAAGACCTGAAGTGATGCCGTATATTCACAGGGTCACTCACAACCTAAGGAAAGAAGGTGGAAGGCAGGTTTGGAGTCCCCCTTGTCTTTTCAGCCCCTTTTAAGCTGGCGCGGTTCTGCCCCCGCACCTCCTGTGATCCTAAAGAAAGGCAAGGCTGTGGCAAGAACCACACCAAACCGTATGAAAAATGCAATGTTGGAGTTGTGTACGAAATACCCCTGGCGTGTGGCAAGCCCTACATAGAGCAGACAGGACGGTGCCTGAACGATCGAGCCCTGGAACATGAACAAAGGTGAACAAATGTTAACGAAAGATGAATTGGCGCACTTGCCCGCGCACTGCAATGCCTGTCGCTGTGCACCTTTCTTTAAGGAGATAAAGATTCTGGGGAGAAGCCATGACCAGACTGCACGCGAACTGGTGGAGGCGTATCACATAAAGAAAGCCCAAGACTGTCTTAGTGACACCTCCATTAGGTTCTTTCAATGGGAAATATTTTTTTATAATTGGTTGCCACGCTAGGCTGATGAGTGTTCTTGTTTGCTGCAATCTGCGCATGTTCTATATGCCTATCTATGACCACGGGCTGCCGTATATGAAACAGTTGAAAGTTACCGCCCGTGCTGTTCATGTGTTCTCTCCCTCTGTCCCCGTCTTTATTTGCGGTCAATATGATATGCTTCAATGAAGCGACCTCATCTCGCGTGGCGAGCAAGGCCAGAAAAGGGTTACCTAGAAAGCTTCGCTTTATTAGAACGGCGGTGCTATGCGGCCAGCCCGTATGGCCGTGTTCACGCCGGTTTTCTGCACGCGCGATTTCCGGCGCGGTGCGCAGGGTCGCCGGCGACGACCAGTCGCTCAAGTACTGCGTGGCGGTGTCGCTGTTCGTGCTGGTGTGCCTCTACTACGTGGGGTTCCTGGCCGCGTACACGCTGCTCAGCGGCCAGCCGCCGCACCGACCGGCCGCCTCGGGCCGCACCATCGAGCTCTCCCACACGCAGTGGGTGTTCCGGCCGCGCTCGTCCCGCGAGCCTGCGAGGAGAACCGCCCTCGCGACCACCGACGCCCGCGGCGCCACGCAGGAGGGCGCCGAGGAGCGGCCAACCGTTTTGCCTGCCCTGTAAGAGGCGTCGTGCACCGCGGGCTCTGCGTCGAGTGAGCTTTTCGCGCACCGTGCCGCACCAGAGATGCCGGAAGTCTTGCCGACTGGCACGCGTGGCCGTGTGTTTATTAATCGATTTGTTGTTTGCGTGCATCGAACGCCAGTGGTCACTGCAGATACACGTGGAAATGCGATGCGTCGCAGGAAGCCAAAATGTAAGGCTAACAATTCGCGGGGTAAATGGTAATCGTGAAGTTCCGTTCGTGCAGATCTCTAGCAGCAAACGAATCGAGTAAGGAGGTTCGGGCACCGGGAATCCGAGATTCACGGTACGCGTTCAAACAGTGCTGAAGTTACCAGGAACCGATTAAACCTGATCGAACAAGGATTGTTGCTGAGCTTCTTGGAGCATGCGCTGAGTCAGCTGCTCGCGCGTGAACGCTGCTAAAGAAAGCAGTTGCTGCCCTGAAGAAGGCAAGTCCCCTTGTCAAATCCTTCGCTTCACCGACGATAATTGCTCAACTACTGTTAATGACAACGGTACATATTTGTGTGACAAGACGATGGCGCCACTTTCATGTACTTTTTAGTATACACGGTGTCCCGCGTAACTTGTGCCAATAATGAAAAAATATGCAAATGCCACCTAGCTAGACAGAACCAAGGTAATATTGTTTGCCGTTCCTTGGAGATACTCGCATCATATCTTTTTGCATTCCACCTAATTAGATAATTAGTCTTAATTAAATAATGAACTTCTCAAATGTTATCATTACATGAAAATAACAAAATTGTAGAGCAACATCAAAAACTCCCGATACAGCTTTCTGTTGCTCGATACGTGCTACAATAAAGCGTTTCTTTTTTTCGAGCGTGAAAGAAGCTCGCAAATACACGCAATATTGCCTCGCTACTGGCCGCTCGAGGCACTTTGCGTGTATTTGGGGGCTTCTGTCACGCTGGGAAAAACATTTTTATGTATCATGCATCGAGCAACCGAAGGCTCTATCGAGAGTTTTAACGCGATAGCGTTAAGGAGCTCGTGTCGCAGAAAAGCCGGTGTCGTCGGTGTCGGGTGTCGGCGTCGGCGGCGTTGACCGTGAGCGATAAATCACGGCAGGCGCTTCATAAATAAAAAGCAACTTCCAAGATTGGCCCGGTGGGAATCGAACCCGGGTCTCCGGAGTGTGAGACAGAGACGCTACCACTCAGCCACGAGTTCGATGCTTCCAAGCGGTGCAAACGCGCCTCTAGTGAATGCGGTGTTGCCTTCGAAACCAGCCGTGGAAAGTTATACTGCGGTGTATATCGGTAATTATGAACACGTAACGTACAGAAGTCACAATTGCACGAGTTGCGAAGTGCGTTTCCGCCGCATTTCTTTTGCGCTTTCCGCACACGCAGAGCCATCTTGCGGCAAACACAGAAGACCCCCTCCTCTCAATGTACGGCGCTGCCCCGACAGGAGGCGCGCCGCGCGCGCATTGGGACCGCTGCCAGGCGCGTCGCGGGACTCCCTCTCCCCTGACGACGCTTCGCCGTGCTTCCGGTTTAGATTACTATCTATCTCTCTGCCCGTGCCGATCACGACGTTTGGCTGGCCCTCCGAGACACCGAGTTCTTTGGTTCGTTTCGTTCGCTCAGGCGCACGTTTCGTTGTCGCGCCGAACGCTGCGTTGCTCGACGTTCACCGCGTGATAGGTGGGCGCTAAGTCCGATGCGGGGCGCATCGTAAGTGATTGCTGTGCCGTAGCGCATTGTCTTATACCCCTTGGCGGGTCGACGGGAACGCTGTCGCGTCCCACTCTTGAAGGCGAAGCTTAAGCGTCCTCCAATTTTTTCATGTCGTACTACAAGATGATAATATTTGAGAAGTTGATTAAAAGTTATAAAATTATGCGGAACTATAAATATAATCTGAGTGTATCGAAGCGACGACAAACAACATTACCTTACTTGTGTCCAGATACATGGCATTTGCATATTTTTAATGTTTGGCTCAGGTTACGGGGGACACCCAGTGGACGTTCGGCGCTTCGGCCAAAGTGCATTCCAATAAAAGGCGCGTGCTTTGTAGCCAATATGAAGAATTTCTATAAGTTCACATTCGACGGTACTTCAGTGCCTATTGTTATTGTGTTTTGCTTCTGAGCTCGACGTCGCGAGTTGGATTACTGATGTTAAAAGCCGTATTTTAAGGGGACGGAAATCAAAATCATTTGTCTACCGTGCATTGGGTGCACTTTAAAGAACCTCAGGTGGCAGCAATCCACTCCGAGACACTGCCGTGTCTCTCATATATTTTTTTTGCCTTTTGACGTTAAACCCAGTGATTCAATTTGGTTTGATTTGATTTCACCTTTGAGGCCAATTGAAAGTATGTTATAGGTAATACGACTAACACCAATACCCGTTAAGGCCACAACGACCTTAGACTCATGAAGACTGGATCGCAAATGAACACGAACACACACTTCGTGCTAGATAAGGCTTACAGACAGAGTGACGGCACATTTGTTTAAAGTTTAGACCAGCCATGGACGGAAAGAACGAGGTGACGACGGGATCTAGCAGCTAAAGCAGCGCCGTAAGCTCGCATCTTCGTCGGTAAAAAATCCTTGTGCGTGCCTTCAATTCGTTAAGATTTCATTGGTCAACATAACCCGCAAGGCGTGCCGCAAAAAAAGAAGGCTACTATGCTGTGCGAAGTATCGTAATCTCGTGGCAGTGGTAAGTCAGCGTGCAGAGAGTCTTCTTCCACAACAATTAGCCGTACAGTGAGGAGGCAAGTTCGCGGCGTAATTGAGAGGCCGACAAAAAAAAAAGAAGAAAGCGTAGTAGTAGACTAAACAAACCGGACCAATGCACACTTGCAAGCAATTAATTCAAAATTTCACTCGCATGTCTTCTCGCAGGTGACGCAGGCGGGGCGCCGTTGGTTTACGGAACGGTTTCGAATCAAATACTACTTGTAATCGGGCGCAAATCCTGTGCGTGTTCGTCCTTTTTTTGTAACTGGCTCGGCCGTCTATCTTCGCCAAAGCTTTCTTATAATCCACCTCTCTGCCATAGCGAGTTGGCTTATGGGTTCCTATCCATAGATATGCGCTGCTACTGTTTGTAACCCGGTCGCAGCCTGTCAGCGCTCCTTGAGCAAGAACTGCGAATAGCAAAGAGAAAAAAATCCTCAGCGACACTTAATGCTGCTCACGTGTGCGAATACGAAAGCATTATAGTCGCTTCGGTGAAATGTCTTTTTCTGCGCATTCTTTGTCCGCGCAAGCTCTCGCCTACGTTTTAACTACACCTCGGCAAGTCCGAATCAAAACGCGCCGAGCGTCTCAAAGCGCTCGCTTGCCCGCCAGGAGTTCATAACTCGAAGGATCGCTCAGCGACATTCAATTGGACATCAATGCTTATTTATTTTTATAGACAAAGCAATGCGAGATAGAGAAACAAATAGAGAAAAAAATGAGGAAGCGTGAAACAGAGTTAATCGTACAACATGATTATCTACATATGTATAAAACGCAGGAAGTTAACTCCGAGATAACAATACAGCCACAATTGTTAGTACGTTTCTTGGAATCGAGCCATGTGTAGGACAGTGTTTAATGCAACAAGGCTACGCAGAGAATGCGGAATGCTGCCTTGTATACTGTTGTGGCACGAAAAATCGCATATGATCAAGAAGCTTTCGGGAATGTATAATACAAAGTACCACCTCATACAGGAACAAAAGATCTGGTTAATTGAGTCCAGTCTAGAGCTGCGACTTGAGGTATATCTGAGAAGGCTGAACTATGGTCGCCAGACTGGCAGTAATGGTGCTTGAAGATAGATATTAATTTAGTCTGGACTTGTTCATTCAGGTTAGACCCTCACCTACAGCGGCATACTTTTGTAGTGGAAGGCACACAGCAGAATGGAATTCTACAAATAGGGCAGGTAAGTGCATATCATGCAATGTCCGACATTTCCAAGACCATAAAGGGAACGCTGTGCATATTTAATGTGTGAAGAGAAGTCAACCGTGTTGTCAAAGTACACACCGAAATCTTTCATTTCATGGACCCTGGACAGGGGCATACCGAAGGGTGTATGAAAATTGCACATCGTGTGTTCTCCGGGTATAACCTAATGCCATAGTATTGGAAGCGTTTAAGAGTAGCTTATTGTTTCTGCATCAGTTTGAGAGGGAAAACATTTTTTTTGTAAAGTCGATGCATTCGTAAACACTGTTGACAGTCCCAAATAGGTTTAATTCGTCGGTACACAAAGCTATGCTGTTAATTCATTAAAGTGTATTTAGCACTAAGAGAAACAAGGAAAACAATACAAATTCAAACACTTGACGCAGCGCAGAGGATAGCTATAGACCGGCAGTAAGTAACTGTACGTCAAGCGCCCCATTTTGTCACGGGCAATATCCATGCTACCATCCGACTGCTACAAAACGTGCTAGACCTTAGTGAACTATTGAAGACGCTTGTGAAAACAAGGAGCAAGTATGCGTCCATACGTCCCAACCATTTCAGACGCCACTTCATCCCATTGATTGAAAGTTTGCTTTCCCGACATTTTTTTACCATCTTCAGACTCGTAGAAAATGTACAGCTCTAGAAAAGATTAAGGATTTTCAATTGTTTATTCAGTTTTGTCAAGTGTACAGAATTTAGACTCCATGCGAAAGCTCTCTACAGGAACATCAGATATGATAACATGAATTGTTTCATGTATTCAAAAGCTTGAAAAGGACTTATTATGGAGCCACTTGAAAATTATGCCTTGTGCATAAAACTGTAAAAAACAATGAAAGGAGTGAACCCGCTACATACAACATGCTGGCACCGAGCAAGAACACCCAACCATCTACCTTCCCAGTCATCTTGCTAAAACATTCTGCACCTTATTCAAATTGGCAGCACAGTTCCAATGATGATTTGGTTAACCGATACTCCAGAGGCTTTAACTAGAGCCTGTCAATCATTCCTCGATGTGGTGCTCTTGCATAATCTGACTCAGCTAGTCACTGAGCCCACCCGCGTACAAAATTGCTCACAGTCAACTCTGGACCTCTTCCTTGTTACCGCCAACCTGCTACGCCGTAACCCCCATGTGGATGTCTTAGAAGGAATATCAGACCACAAAATGCTCAATCTAACCTTGGAACTGCACACTACCCCAAAGCTTCAGAAGAAAGAGATAGTTATTCCCTTGTTCTCACGTGCAAGTGACGTCGATATTTTAGATGAGCTTTACAGTTCGTTTTCTTCTTTTTCTGGTTTGTATGAATCACAGAGTTCTTCTGTTGAGCACATGTGGGTTTTCTTCAAAAACTTAGTTCACCGATGCATAACTGATTTTGTGCCAAGAAAACGGAAAATAGTGCGCAGCAGCAATCCATGGATGACAAAGGACATTGCGCGTCTGGGGCGTAAACTGAAAAAAGCAAGACGTCAGCATACAAAACGTCTCTCACAGGCCACAGCCGATAAGATTTCCGCACTACGCCAGTCGTTACGGGACTCTATCAGTAAGGCTAAACACTATTTCCATACTGTGCGTCTGAAAAACTTTCTTGTCTCATCTCCAAGTAAGTTCTGGCGATATCTCGCGCCGCGCAAGAAAACGGTTCTTGGCCTCTCTACAGGTAGCATGACTACGCACGACAAGTTAGAAATTGCACAGGCGCTCAACCAGTACTTTAGTTCGGTATTCACACATGACGGTTTCGCACCACAGTCCTATTCCATGGTTGATTTACCTCCAATCACTGACATTTGTGTAACTGAGGAAGGCGTGTTAGCCCTTCTGCTCAACATAAACACCAAGAAGTCGCCAGGTATCGATGAAATACCCAACACCTTTTTAGTCCGTTATGCTGTGTGGTGTGCAAAGTACTTAACCTTAGTTTTTAAGAAATCGCTAGAACGTTCAGAGTTGCCATCAGATTGGAAATTCGCAAAAATCACTCCGATTCCTAAAGAACAAAACCCGTCAACACCTTCTTCCTACAGGCCGATTTCTCTTCTGTGTACTTCCGTAAAGCTGCTAGAACACATCATCTGTAAACACATAACCGATTTTCTTGAGGAGAACCACGTTATCGATAACCGACAGCATGGGTTTCGTCGCGGTCTTTCCACTATTACTCAACTGATTGCAACTGTCCACGACCTGGCAGCAGCATTAGATAGGCAAAGTCAAGTCGATATCATTTTTCTTGATTTCGAGAAGGCGTTCGACCGCGTATCACATCATAAGTTACTGTTAAAATTAAAACCCATATTAAAACACGATTGCCTTCTCTCGTGGATTGAAGCCTATCTTTCGCACAGGCGTCAAAGTGTAGTTGTCGATGGTGTCCTTTCTGATGCGGTCCCAGTGGATTCCGGTATTCCGCAAGGCTCTGTTCTAGGTCCCCTTTTCTTTCTAGTATTCATTAACGACATTACTGAAAACATACATGTTAAACTGCGATTGTTCGCTGATGATTGTATAATTTATCAAGAAATTTCTAGTCCTAACGATCAACTTCTTTTAAGCGATTCGCTATCTACAATTGAAAACTGGTGCTCGACGTGGCAAATGACTGTGAATTTGAAAAAGACCGTAGCAATGACTGTCACACGGAAAAAGAATCCCTTAAGTTTTACATATCGCATAGCCAACAAACCTCTCTTAGTCGTAAATACCTTTAAATACTTAGGAATTCACATAACCTCTGATCTTCGATGGAATGCACATATCTCGTATATCGAAAAAAAAGCCCTAAGACAACTGCATTACTTGAGGAGAACACTAGCTCAATCTACTCAGGAAATAAAGCTTTTAGCCTATAAAACCTATGTACGACCGCTATTAGAATATGCTGCGGCAGTATGGGATCCCTGGACCGAAAGCAACAAAGTGAAACTAGAAAATGTCCAACGCAAGGCAGTCAGGTTCATATTTAATTGTTACAGCTGGAGTATAAGCCCAACAGCCCTGCTGCACACCGCAGGACTCGAACAGTTGGACATCCGACGTCACCGCGAACGACTAAAATTATTTTACTTATATTGTCATAATACAATAAAACTAGAGGAAGGCATTCTAGTTGAGCCCATTTCCCACCGCCCTACGCGTTCCTATCATTCCAAAAAAGTCGGCGCAATTTCGTGCAAAACAAATGTTTTTAAATACTCATTTTTTCCCCGCACCATTGTTCAATGGAACGATCTGCCTGGAAACGTGGTCAGTTCCGAAACGGTTATCTTGTTTTTGCAAGCCCTGAGTGAACAATAGGGCACACATGCAATTCGTTTTGAATCTAGTGTTTTGTTTTTTTGATTCTACTGTGTTTTGCACTCCAGCCGAGTCTCGTTGTTTTGTTGCAATGTACGATTTCTTTGTTCCTGTTACTTATGTACCCCACTCCTGCCTAAGGCTTGTAATACAGGCCGGCAGTATTTGCTAAATAAAAAAAAAAAATAAGTGTTTCAAGTTGCATGCAACGCATTTAAATATTATTTCGTTCATCCGTGCTTTCGCTCTTGATCCACTATCTTGCTGTACACAATTGTGTAGACAGCGTCTGAAATAGTTAAACCCTCCGGAAGAGAGAGAGAGAGAGAGAGAAAACATTTATTTATCATCAGTTTGGGCGACTTCCTCGCAGGGTGGAGCCCTTATTTCAGGGCCCCATTGGCTCGCGCCACTGCGCGTGCCCGCCGGATCAGCCGTCGCTGCTCTTGCGGGTCTGAGCTGGTCAGCGCAGTCTCCCAGGAGGAAGGGGAAGGTGAAGGAATAGGGGAGTAGCCCGGAGGGTGTGGGCATTCCCAGGTGCAATGATATACTGTGGGTTTTGCTCCACAATAGGGACAGTATGAGGGATAGTGTGTGGGGTGGAAGAGGTGAAGATAAAAGAGGCAGGGAAATGAATTAGTTTGAAGTTGTCGCCACGCGACGGCATCCTCTCGATTAAGGGAATTATGTGGTGGAGGGAAGTGTCTCCTGGTGTCTCTGTAATATTGTAGTGTTTCAGTGTAGGTCATTGGTTCTGTCGGTGCGTCGTCTGGGTTGGACAGCTCTTCCAATGGCGCCCGGTTAGCGAGCTCTCGGGCTACCGCATTAGCGCGTTCATTACCATGGAGAGAGGCGTGTCCAGGTGTCCAGACGATACGCACCCTGTGTAACGCTGTGGGGTGTAATGATGTAAGGATGCGGTGTGTGTAGGGTGTCACCTTCCCTTGTGCCAAAGTCCTGCAGGCGGTCTGAGAATCTGTGACCACTGTTATAGGTCCATCCGGCGCCGGCATGGTTGAAGCGTGTACGATGGCTAGGGCAATAGCAGCCTCTTCCGCCGTGCCACTGTCCACAGTGTTGAGCGTGGCCGAAGCTCGCAGAATGTCTGCACTATCTAGTACGACCAGACATAGGGCGCGTTTCTGTGGGTAGCGGGCCACGTCGGTGTATAGGACTGGAGTGTTTGATTTGTCATCTCCAAATAGGCGAGCCAGGGCTTGTGCTCTTGCCTTTCGTCGACCTTTATGACGGTCAGGGTGCATATTCCGGGGAATTGGGGCCACGTGAATTTTGTTGCGAATGCTAAGCGGAAGAAGTGTGCGGTTTTCCTGTTGTGGTGTTCTTGGTATTTGGTATCCTAGCCGGGATAGAATGTGGCAACCTTGCATTGTTCGTTGCAGACGTTGCAATTGGCTGTTAAGATGACCTTCAACTAGTTCGCGGATGGTGTTGTGCACCCCCAGCCGTAGTAGGAGCTGCGTAGACGCATGTTGGGGTAGTCCCAGCGCTGCCTTTAGTGCCGTACGGAGGAGGGTGTCCATCTGGTGCATCTCAGTCTGAGTCAGATTATGATAGGGGAGGTGGTAGGTTAATCGGCTAATTATGAGGGCTTGCATGATTCGGAGTACGTCTTTTTCTTTCAGTCCTTGTCGGCGGTTTGTAATGCGTTTTATCATGTGCGTTATTTGGGTAACTTGTTGGCGGAGCACGTGTAGGGTATGTGTGGCCTTCCCGTTCTGTTGTATGTGAAGTCCTAGCACACGTAGCCTGTCTACCCTTGGAATAACGTTGCCATTGAGATGCAATGTGATGGCTGGTGGAATATCGGCCTTGTTCCGTTTTTTTAGTACAAGCAGGAGCTCCGACTTCTCAGCTGCGCATGTGAGTCCTCCGGCTGTTGCATAATCCTGAACTATATTTACGGCTTCCTGTAGTGCATCTTGAATGGCGCCGTCTGACCCTGTGGTCACCCAGATTGTAATATCATCGGCGTACAGGGCGTGCTGCACGTTCGGAAGTTTGTCGAGGAGCTGTGGTAGCTTTGCCATCGCCACGTTGAACAGGGTGGGTGAGAGAACCGAACCCTGGGGAGTCCCTCTGCCGGAAAGTTTTATGATATCCGACCGAATATCACCTAGGCCGATGGTGGCTGTTCGGTCAGATAAAAAGGCTCGGACATAATCATAGATGCGCTTTCCGCATCGGGAGAATGCAAGGTTGTTTAGAATGAGGTCATGTGAGACGTTATCGAATGCTCCTTTGAGGTCCAACGCCAGAATGGCTCTTGTTTGAGCTTTACTTGGACCATCCACAACATCCTCCTTAAGTTGTAGGAGTATGTCCTGCGCAGACAGACCTGGTCGATAGCCGAATAAGGTATTGGGAAAGAATTGGTTCGCTTCGAGGTGAGGCTGGAGGCGATTTAGCACTACGTGCTCGAAGAGTTTGCCAATACACGAAGTCAAGGAAATGGGTCTGAGATTTTGGAGGGACAGTGGTTTCCCGGGTTTCGGAATTAAGGTGATATCGGCGTGTCGCCATTCCTGTGGAAGCGTTCCGTTTTGCCAATTGTCGTTGTAGTATGCAGTGAGTTGCCGTATGGACTGGTCGTCGAGGTTGCGTAGCAGTGCATAGTGAATGCCGTCTGCTCCGGGCGCCGTGTTTCGTCTTATGCCGTGTAGGGCTGCCCTCACTTCTGTCTCTGTAATGTTGCCGTCCAATTGTGTTTCTTCCTCGTGTGGATACTCTTTGTACTCCGGTCGGTGGCCTGTAGCAATGTATCTTTGTTGCAGTGTTTGGAGGAGCGCGTCATCATTCATTTGTTCTTTGTGGATGATAGTGCGGACTGTGTTCGTTGTGTGCGTTTTTGTGTGCGTTGGGTCGAGTAGTGCTCTGAGGAGAGACCACGTTTTTGAACTACTTAGTGTGCCATTAAGGCGGTCGCAGAGGTTGTGCCAATTGCTATTAGTGAGGCTGGTGGCGTATTCTTCAGCTTCTGCTGTGATCCGGGCGATTCTTTGTTTCAGCCTACGGTTGTGCCTCTGCCTCTTCCATCGTTTCGTCAGGCCTCTTCGAGCATCCCAGAGATGGAGCAGATGTCTGTCCACATCGGGTGTCTCCGTTGTTGCAGTAATTTGCTTAGTGGCGGCTTTAAAATCTGCTTGTACCTGTTGTGTCCACTCGCGTAGAGATGGCGGGTCGTGTTGTTCAGATTTGGTTCTGTTGCGCCGGAAAGTGTCCCAGTTCGTTATTTTAATTGAACGTTCTGGGGTGCGTGTGGCCGCCAGTTGGACGTCTGTGGCTAGAATGCTGTGGTCACTGCCCAGATTCTCCATTAGGTTGTTCCAGGAGCATTTAGTCAACCCCTTGACCATAGTTAGGTCAGGGCAGGTATCCCTGCTTACACTGTTACCCATTCTGGTTGGTTTGTCAGGTTCTGTCAGCAGAGTGAATTGATGAAGGTTCATGGCGTGTGCTAGACGGCGGCCTTTTGGAGTTTCTGTTTGGTACCCCCAGGCTGGGTGGGACGCATTGAAATCTCCCAAAATAATCAATTTTTTCGCTTGTTTACTGGCGGCCGAAAAAAGCTGTCCGAAGTCGTCTCGTCGCGATTTGGGTGCACTGTAGATATTAAGCAAAAACAAGCTGGTTTCATATCGATTCCTAGGTACAATTTCTAAGAGCACATGCGGGATGTGGGAGCTGTCGAGCGTGTGCTCGATCACTGTGATTTGTTTGGACACAAGGGTGGCAGCTAGTGGTTGTTTGGTGGTGTCATGCTTGTCGGTGTATGTATTGTATCCAGTGAGTGTGGGAGTGCAATGTACTTCTTGAAGTGCTATAACGTCTGGTGGGTGAGGACGTGTGGCTAGGAACTGTGTGAGGGAACCCTTCTTCCTTCGGTACCCTCTGCAATTCCATTGCCACACCCGGAAGGTGGTGGTAGTGCGCCTCTTACGTTTGCTGGCCATGATTGGTTGATACCGCCTCGCTGGTGAGGGCAGGTGTTGTTGTACGAGCCGGACGGGTATAAGGGTGCGACCTTCTTGGTTCTCTGGTGGCGTTAGTGTCATGTGGAAGTGAGTCGTTTTGCTGGTTGAAAGTTGAGCTAAAAGTTGCACTGATGAATTGTTTCATGTCAGTCATGGCTTGTTGTATGACCTGCTGTAGCATGTGCTTGACATCAGCCATGATCTCTTCCTTCATTTTTTGCATCTCCGCCCTTAAAACAGTTGCCATTTCCTCTATCATTTCGCACACTTCTTGTTTGGTGCAGGAATTGTGAGGAAGTTTCTTAGGTGCGAGTGTGTGTGTCTGGGTGAGTGAAAGCGTCGCTGTGGGAGACAGTTTGTTTTGTTTGTTTGTTTGCTGTGCGGACGGAGGTGAAGGAAGGGAGGAGGAAAGAGGGGGAAACTGCGCTGACCAACTCACCGCTGTCGCCTTCCTGGTGAGATGGTCGGGCGTTTTCGTCCACGCGGCCTGAGGTTCCTTCGGTGGCTGTTTCTGCTGCGTCAGGCTGCGGCTCCCAGATCGGCTTCGACCACGTGGTTGTTTCTGGTCCTTGGACGGCATGCGGACCCTGGACCTACTGCGACTTTGGGACTGGCTGTGTCCCCGGGATCGGTAGTGAGGACGACCACGTGTTGCATCAGTAGTCGCAGGTGCCGCACCGTTGAATGTCGTTACCTTGCTAGACTTCTTGTCTTGCTGGAGTTGTTGCTCCGCCATTTTCTGCTGCGCTCGGAACACGTGGCTTTTGTTAAAGGGTTTGCGTTGCCTTACAGGACATCGAGAGTCAGTGGCGGGGTGTTCACCACCACAATGAAAACATTTCAGCGTGCAATCATGTCCTTCGGAAGGGTTGGAAGTTCCGCACGCAGCACACCGGGGTTTATCCGGGGTTGGGCAAACATCTGCTCGATGACCCGTGGAGAGGCACACGGTGCACAGCTGCTGTCGGGGTTTATGAATGTAGCACCGGTATTCTGCTCCGTAATAGTAGATGTACCGGGGAACCCGAATGCCAGAGAACGTGATGATGGCCGTGGCTGAATTTCCCATCATTCTTGCATGCAGGACCTGAGCCATCGGTGATCGGATATTTGTCATCAGCGTTGTCGGGGTTGTGTTCTTTTCGATGCCGGAGATGACTCCTTTGCAGGAAGCATCCGGAGCAGCCACATAGGCCTGAACCTCGTACTGCTTGTTTTCCAGGCATATAGACTTGATCAGCTGCAGTCTTGCCGCTAGTTCTTCGTCCGGTGTGCTGACCACTGCGACGTTCTGCTCTCGGCGTATGCGGATGGTTAGCTGGTGGAGCGTGCTCTCGTTTAATTGAGCCGCTGTGCCTATAGCCCTGGCTATAGAGTGCTGCGGCCACTCACCGAGATTCAGTCCATCTCTCGGTCGGAAGACCACTTTCAAGTCGTTGATCGGTAGCGGGGGCAGCTGCGAGCTCTTATTGCGCAATGTCAGATGTAGGTGGTCCTGCTGTGCAGGTTCGGTGTTGGGTGGTAAGCTCGACGTAGCTTGGACCTGTTTCTTGCGCTTGCGGGCCACGAGAAACCAAGTCCCGTCTTCGTTGTCTTGAGTCGGTTCTTGATCCATAGCGGCGGCTGAACCCTCCGGAAGGAATACAATCAGCACCACAAGAAAGGGAAGGTTTGAGACGCTTCATACACTTGCAAACAAAGCCTTCATTGACTTATAGAGCACACAAAGTGCTAGACTGAGAAGGAAGGTTGCAAGAAGCATCTATTGCACCGTATACAGAACAGAAATGTTCTGCAATGGCATCAACAGTGGCATCAACAGATTTTTCATCAAGAAGAAAACTTCGGTGCTCCAGAAATATTTTCAATTACTTGTCATGTTTGCTTCAACAGTTTTCTTGTGATCATCGTGATCATTCTAATAATAATAATAATAATAATAATAATAATAATAATAATAATAATAATAATAATAATAATAATAATAATAATAATAATAATAATAATAAACTTATCGGTAACATGACGTTCTAGACAGCTCGCAAGGCTAAAGAAAAGGCCCAAGCCTGCACTCTAGAGCGTCTCATAGCCGGCCATCTAGGGCAGGAATTTCAAGGGTGCAGAAAACAGCCACCCACCCATACACACGTGTGCACGCACGCACGCACGCACATACTTGCACAATAGCAGAGCATGGCAAACACACAGCGCTAGGACTGAGTAGTCGACGTGTGTACAACGCACAGGAGTGCCGATTCAGTGCGGTCCCAAAGACGGGAAGTCCGAATGGCCAGGGGGTGAAGAGAATGCTCTGTATACCAGATATAAACATGCGGTTGGGGTGTCGGGCTGCACAGGCGTGATGAGGCGCAGGCTTTCTTGACCGCTTCTTCGGACAGCCTGAAGAAGAAAGATGAGTGCTGTCCAGACTAGTGCAATGTTGCGCTCGTATTGCAGGGCGTGCCACATGAGGGCATTAAGGCGATCGTCGTAGGCTGGCATGACCTTGCGACGACTGAAAAGACGAAAGTATATTATCTGTGTTGACCGGCGCTGAACAAGCTCAAGTTTGTCAGCGAGGGGAGTATAGTACGGGGACTGTACTGATGAGCAATACTCAAGCCGTAGCAGAATTAAAGAAGTGTAGAGTGCTCTGAAGGCTTTGGCCCACAGGGAAGGGAGACATGGGACTCAAACTCAAGAATTGGATGAGCCTTAGATGCAGTGCTGGTGACATGCGGAAACGTCCCGAGAATGGCTGACTGTTACACCCAGAATGGGAAGTTGCCGAACATTCTTGAGAGGAGTGCCTTCGAGGAAGTAGGTTGGACACGCATCAGTTTTGTTGTGGCTTATACGCATGGCAGAACGTTTTGCAGTGCAACTACAAAGTTTGTTATTTGAGGCCCAGTCGTTCACATTTACAGAACGCGTTTATTTCAAGCGCATATGTTGTTTGCATGATTAATGTCGCCACTTGTTAATCAAACACGTTCTGCGAAGATGCATTAGGACCTCGGTCTTGATCGTTTTCCTGACCACAGTTTATTGTATCTCAGCGAGAAACATTTTAGTGGAAGCTGAAAAGATTCCAGCAGTTTAAGCATACCGACAGCACAAAGCACTGATGACTCCGTTTCACCTTCCCTGCAACGCACTTGCACCATCTGCTCTTTCCCTAAACCAAAAAGAAACAGATCAAAATCCAATTAGTTTCAGTGACGTAGTACGTACTGCTTCTCAAGCAGGCATCGCAGCTATCCTGGTATACGCGGCTGCATGCACAGGTCTTGCAGGATGCTGGTCCTCCTGTGCATTGCACGGTGCACATATTGCAAAGAGATGATTTCTTTTCTCAGTGCTCAAGCACAGGGACACACTGACTCAAACATGACAGCACTGTGTTAAGTTTCCATCAGTCCGTCAATGTTTCTGAGGGCTGCACGAACGATTTTTCCCCAACTAGTCCATAAGACCCAGGCACTTGAATGAAGTGAGTGATGAAATACTGTGCACTTGTACTGAAATGGATTCACATGTCGAATACAAGAGCTCACTGTCAGCTGAAACGGACGGCATGGCTGAAGATGCGCGGACTTCCCATTGTCCGGCTACTAGTGTCTTTACTTTTCGAAAGTTATCTTTGCTTCTGATAAGAAAGCATTACCCGTCCGTTAAGCTTATGTCAACTGAGACCACACAAAACGCGCCGCGCTGTGCCACCAGGAGCTCCACATGGTTCATTCACCACATCACACGCCTCACGAAGTCAGGAGTGCCATATTTTTAATGGCTTCCGCGACAAACGGAGGTGAAAATTCATTTCCTTCGACAAAATTTCTCAGCTGGCTCCGTTCACTCGCCAGTTAGGAACTCGATGGACGCGCTAGGCCAATGCGTAACGTAAACAACATCGGCGTTAGCCGAGTGCTGATTATCCAGTCTTCGGAATTAGGAAGTATATTCCATTCGTTTCGAACACAACAAGATACATATACGCCAAGCACAGACTTTGCGGCAATCGTGATTCGGTTGGACGTTTTAGCACACGATCGCGTTGAGACCCGCGGAACTCAGTAGTTAGGTTGGATTTGTCGGCGTCGTTCGAACACGTCTCGTATCTGCGTCGCACTGCCACAAACCACAGTCGTCGGTGGTGTCGTATCATCATTATCATCATCATCATCGTCGTCGTCGTCGTCGTCGTCGTCACCATCATCATAAGTCTGGTTACGCCCACTGACGGGCAAAGGCCTCTCCTATATTTCTCCAACTACCCCGGTCGTGTACTAACTGAGGCCATGTTCACCCTGCAAACTTCTTAATCTAGTCCGCACACCTAACTTTCTGCCGCCCCCTGCTACGCTTCCGTTCCCTTGGAATCCAGTCTGTAACCCTTAATGATCATCGGTTATGTTCCTTCCTCATTACATGTCCTGCCCATGCCCATTTGTTTTTCTTGATTTCAACTAAGATGTCATTAACTCGCGTTTGTTCCCTCACCCAATCTGTTCTTTTCTTATCCGTTAACGTTACACCCACCATTCTTATTTCCATAGCTCGTTGCGTCATCCTCAATTTCAGTAGAACCCTTTTTGCAAGCCTCCAGGTTTCTGCCCCGTACGTGAGTACTGGTGAGACACAGCTGTTATACGTTTTTCTCTTGTGGGATAATGACAGGCTGCTGTTCATGACCTGCGAATGCCTGCCCAACGCACCACCGCCTATTCTTATTCTTATGATTATTTCAGACTCATGATCCGGATCCGCGGTCCACACCTGCCCTAAGTAGATGTATTCCCTTACCACTTCCAGTGCCTCACTACCTATCGTAAATTGCTGTTCTCTTCCGAGACTGTTAAATATTACTTTAGTTTTCTGCAGATTAATTTTTAGACCCACTCTTCTGCTTTGCCTCTCCAGGTCAGTGAGCATGCATTGAAATTGGTCCCCTGAGTTACTAAGCAAGGCAATATCATCAGCGAATCGCAAGTTACTAAGGTACTCTCCATTAACTTTTATCCCCAATTCTTCCCAATCCAGGTCTCTGAATGCCTCCTGTAAACACGGTGCGAATAGCACTGGAGAGATCGTATCTCATTACCTGACGGCCTTCTTTATTGAGATTTGGTTGCTTTCTTTATGTAGGACTACATTGGATGTGGAAACGCTATAGATATTTTTAGTATTTTTACATATGGCTTGTCTACACCCAGGTTCAGATTCCAGTGGCGGCCTGTCCGGAAACAGGAATTCTTAGCACCCTGTGCTGTGTTGCAGGTCTGACCGACACCTTGGTTAGTTGCTTCGTAGCTGCTGTGGACTGAGGGCCGGGGTTTGATTGTTGTATTCATATAGGAGGTTGTGGCCATGTACTGCACCAGGGTCCGGCCGGTTACAGGTTCTGGTCACCGAGATCAGGTCACACTCCAGGCCTTTTGTGCAATTTTATTAACACACAGATATTTTTTACCCGGTGGAAAATTGCGCGTCAACGGGATTCGAACCACGGTTTTCTTGCACACGAGGCGGATGTTTTACCTCTACGCCACCACTACACTGTCGTTGCCTAAGTAGTATCAAAACAGTCTTTCAAGAATACCGTCATGCGCGTCGTACGTGCGTCCAAAGAACTCGGACAGTTGTTGGTGTCAGCGTCTTCGCATCGGCAGCCATCATAGGCATAGCAGCCGGAGGCTTCGCAGCCTCTGATTGGTGGACGCCAGCGAAACGTACCACGCATCGTCTATCTTCGAAGCTTCGAGCGTCGACACGCGTCACAGTGTTCACGACCTACACTTTTGACGCATTTGAAGCAATGGCACGTGCTGAAGCGTGCGGACGTGTGCCAATGGTTGGGCCTTAAAAGTGCTGGTGGAGTAAAAATTGCTGCAATCGCTTAAATGCTTAATTGCTTAAATGCTGCAATCGGCTGTAAACGAGGATTTCATTTACGCTTATCGGCATTTCATCGCTTCCCCTTGTTCATGACTATGTAGCTCAACTTGATTGGCTCCATGCACGCTATGCTCCATAGTGTTTCTAAATAAATACTCCAGAGGGAAATGTGACATTAGTGTCTACGGGGGCTCTCCTGAGCGTTGCCTCAAGCTACATGGGAATGATGGGAACTACAGGCTTCGGATCAGCTTCGATCTTTAGACTAGTGGCTTTTCTTTGCCGTGCAGTAAACGAAGCTATAGTCAAAGATTATTTCGTAAAACCTGATTTTATTTCTGCAGCATCTGATATAATGCAAAAGATATTACATAATCTATGCATGACTTTGAGATTGAAGCACGGTTTACCACCAGGGCACATCGCGGTATGCATTCTTCGCCAATTCTGTTCCCGATTTAGCGCCACCGAATAATTATTTATTTTTACAACAGCAATAACAACCATGCATGCACTTATATAAATATACTCATGCAGTATTCGTGGAAATGATTTTTTTTTTTACTGGGAGAAAGTGCTGCGCCTTTGAAAGGAAGTGTCTTCTGCTACGACGCCCGTTCGCTGCAGAGGTGACACTTCCTCGCAGACGACCGGCACTTGTGAACTCTCTCGCTGTTTCGAAAGGCTGAGTCAGCTGTCAAGATTGCTGAACGTCTTCAAGTACTTTTAAGAAAATTTGTTGCAGTGCTAGCTAGTACGCTTGTGGCCTTCTGCGAGCATGCTTCGTTATATTTCATATTGATGTACGTTTCTGAAGCGTGCGACAGCAGCTGTTATGGCCTGGCTTTAGACTTGCTCATTTTGCGACAGCAGACTACAGCCAAGAAGCAAAAACCAGTAAGTCTGTGTTCTCAAATGTCCAGAAACACACATTTCAATGAGGACGTAAACTAGCGATGCGCAATAAAGCCCTCGATCGAATTTGATTATCGGGCCACTAGAAGTACAACTGTGTATATCTTGTGTCAGTTTCTTGCTCTTCTGAAGTTTCATAAAGCACGTAACGCTACAGCGCCAACCAAGGTCAAAACTGAGAAAACACGTTCTTTCAACGTTTACGATGCCGTCACTTTCTTGTCAGGCCTTCCACACCACACCACGACACAAGCATTGTCCCAGCCACTGTCACAGCGTCCTACCGCCACTTCGAGCAACAGAATGAAGGCAGAGAGCTTTGCGTCACACTGTTCCACTGCGGGTTGCAGCAGTTGCACTTGGACCGAAACTAAAACTGCCAAAAATACATGTAGACTAGGTTGCCAGTCAACAGATTACCAATCTGTAGCCTGTACTTTCCATCATTGCTATGATGGTTGGGCGATCGCAGCGCCAGATTTCCCTCTAGTTATTATAATATTAAAATGTATGCGTTGCTCTATCTTTATTAAATTTACATTTTATATTCTAGACTTGGCTGCTTCTGTTACCGACTTCTTAACTCATCGGCAGCCAACACCTTCACATATATTCTGGACAAGTGTCCAGTATTGCTCACATACCAAGTGGCCCAAATGGTGTAATAGGAAACACACCAAGTGGCACATACCCCGTATCCCGTTCGCAGTGGTGCACGTTGCCGATCTGGAAGCATACCTAGTGGCACATGCCCAATTGCGGATGCCCAGTGGCTTTGCTTGTGAATTAGCGTAGGCACTCACTGGCACATAGCAAGGGGCCCACGTTTTATAATCAACAAGACAACATTAGTCAGAGCTCGCAAAGTGAAGGGAAGAGGCAAAGGATGTTTCACTTTAAAACTTGGAACTTCACAAATTGGAGTTATGGAAGATTTTGTCAAGTTGGCAACAGTTCCAAATACGTTTTCACAGGCGTGTGAAACTACCGGAAAATGGCAACTTTGTGAACTAGGAAATCCACTCCATGCTGTCACCCTGTCCTTCAGTCTTATGCGTTTTTGCTGTTACATCCACCCGCGTTAACTGGTTTCAACTTCTTGTCATTTTCAAGCAGTAGTCACGATTGCTGCGGCGCATACCAAACCACCCTGCCCACACATGAGCAGTGATCCACTGTGTATGGTAGAAAAATGGTCATGAACATTGAAATAATTGGTTTATAAGTTAGCGCAAAATGCGTCCTCTGTTTATTTGCGGCACAGGACCGACATTGTTTCCTCTCATGCATCGTCAACAATCCCAAAGAGATGCGTCAGATTCACTGTTGCCGCCTTTTCCTCACGAGTCCAGCTCGCTAAATAAAAACACGATGCAATGCGCGTGGTGCCATGATGGTTCATTATTGCATTTAACTTCACCAATCGTTACCATTCCTTCCGGGCACTGCGTTTTCTTTCGTGCACTTCAATGGCAGGGGTTAGAATCAGAATCAACTTTTATTATTAAAATCATGAGCCATATCATTCCGTGAAGGTGGATGACCAACGAAGCTTGCAAAACACGGGGGGATGCTATGTTGGATCTTGTGTTAACCACTGAACCCATCAACGTGGCTGTTCATGTGTTAGATTGTATTAGTGGCCACAATGTCGTCCACGGTGAATACGATCTAAAGCGCAAAACAAGTGTACAAGAAAAGAAACCATTATGATTATGTGCGAGCAAATTTTGAAATGATCACCAGTGAGGTTCCGGCGTAGAATTCTTGAGCCGCATGTATGATCGTAATAGCGATGATAACTGGATGATAATTCGTAATAAGCTGACTGAGTGAACCTGAAGAAAAGTACATATAAAAAATACAAATAACTCTGTATACTGGAAGTGCGTGGTTCCCCTCTCTCGTAAGTCGCTGTATTAATAAAAAAGCGCTCTTGTTCAGAAGCTAAACTGTCGACGTCTGATGACGCCTGGAAGTGCTATCGGACACAATCCAACTTATGCAAATCCGAAATTAAAGCAGCTAAAGACAAAATTTTTTGCCATAATATTTCCACCATGTTTGCAAACACCAACAAAAATGATGGAAAGTAATACACCCCAAACCGTCATCGTAAGGCTTCATTTCCATAATTAATTACAACGAGTTCCTTCCACCATCAAAGGTCGCTACTGCATTAAATTATTTCTTCTGTTGTGTTCTTAGAAGTGAACTTCCCGTTCCCGCTGATATTGAACTCGGTTCTTTCACCTCCAATATAAAATATATCATAATCACTCAGAAGGTCATTGAAGCTGCTATTGATCGTCTTTCGAACAGGTCGGCTCCTGGTCCAGACGGAATCTGTCGGAAACTATTAAAATAACTAAAGTAGCGATCTATCGCATTTTTGCCGCTCTTTTTCAACAATCTATTGATTCAGGATACTTCCCTGGTGGATAAAAAATAGCTAAAATAATCCCGATATTTAAGTCCAGTGACCCATCACCTGTCTGTAAGTACATACCTATTTCACTGATCATTATTCCATATAAAATATTCGAGCGCATTATATCATCACAAATTATGAAATACCTAACAGAGCCCAATCTTCTCTTCATTAACCAACACGGGTTCCAACAGGGTCGCTAATGTGAGACGAAGCTATTCAAGATAGTCTCTGACCTGTACCAAGCTATGAACGATTCATCGCAAATAGATGCCTTATTTATTGATTTTGTGAAGGCTTTAGAAAAGTCGCTCATAACGGTTCATTATTGAAATTTCGCTATTTTAATATAAATAGTAGAACTACAAATTCGATGAGTAAAGTTTTAGATAACCAGTACTAATTTGTAACTGCTAATGAATTTTCTTTTTCGCGATCACTAGTAAAATCTGGGATGCCACAGGGCAGGTATTGGGACCAATTTCATTCCTACTACACATCAACGACATCTGCAATAATATTAAATCTACAATACGACTATTTGCAGATTGCGTATATATAGACAAGTAATCAACTCTTCCAACACTGACATTCTGCAATCTGACCTCGCGAAAATTACTGACTGGTGTAAACATTGGGAAATGCAAATAAATGTTTGAAACACTAAGGTTATAGCTTTCAGTATAGCTAGTAACGTGATGCTTACCTAATACTCGATGAACGGCATTAGTATTGCACATGCGCACACAATAAAATACCCGGAAATCAATTTATCATCAAACGTTTCATGAAATCAACACATCGAAGCGATTAGTAGCAGCGTGTGTAAAACCCTTGGCTACATTAGGCGTAACCTTGACTCGGCAAACAAGTCCACTAAATTATTGGCCTATACGACATTCGTTCGAAAATAGATTACGCGTCTGTTATATGCCACCCGCATCAGTCGTACCTCATAAACTAGCTAGATTCAGTACAAAACAAAATTACTCACGAACGTCTAGCATCACTAACAATCACATATGCCTAAATCTCCTCCCTCTAGAAAATCCAAGCCTGATAAGACTTCTTTCGCATGTTCACAATCTTTGTCATTGCAGGTCGTCTTTCAGCGCATGCCGCATCTTGCCCGCCCATCGTATCTTTCCGCGCCTTGATCATCCTTTTAAAGTGCTTAAGTCTAACTGCTTAAGTCACTCATCCCACTTTCTCACGAGATATCACTCGAATAAGTTACCAAATAGCGTCAGCTCTAAGTCATTATAATTTTATAGGAAAACTAAAACACTAATCTACCGTACTCACGTAGGATTCTCTCACTCATTCGTTATAGACATAACTGTGTTATTTTGCCCTTCTTTTTCTCACCATATTTTGATGTTCCTTGCGCAAATGTCTTTGTTTTAGGTTAGCACTGAGTTCCTTGTAGTGCATAACATTTGCTGTATTGGCGTTATTTCATTGTTTAATGCAGTATCTTCTGGTATGTGTGCCTATTTTAGCAAGTGTTTTCCTTGAATAGGAAGTAACCAAGTAACGTAGATTTTAACACCGATTTTGATGCTCTTCAACGCTTAAGATGTGTCCCAACAGTGCTCTTAGGGTGTTATTCTTCATCCCTGTTTTTCCGCTTGTGTTCTTTTTATTTTAGCATGCATTATCTGTTTAAATGCATATACTGTAACTATCCCTCATTTATTGTAACACTCCTATATAATGCCCGAGTGGGCCTTTAGGGTACTTGAATAAAAAAGAAGCTATGTAGAGCACGACAGAGAGACGGCACAGAATTTTGTTGAACAATGGTATAGGCACCTTTATTGTCTTCGTCGGTGGTGATCGTGGCAGAGGGTACGCAAGCGCATTTATTTATATAGATTCGCAATCACCCACGGTACACGTTCCTTATATACGTTCGTCATATACATTCATGATTTCATTTGGCGATATATTGAGGCGAACATTTTGAGACCAAAATCACCACACCCACTGGAAATGGACCAGTGCCATCAGCGCCTTCGCAGAGGGAGGGGCAGTATGGGAACTCTGGCATGGCGAGCGCCATCGGAGTCAGCTGTGGAAGATGACGAAGACGAATGCGCTCGCAGGGTTACGCCGAGGGGCGCCAACGTGCCAGCTGTGGAAGAAAACGACAGCGAACGCGCGAGCAGTGGGACGAGCCATTGCTTGTGGTGATAGTTTTTGCTCGCACACAGGAAAATTTCACGGAGCCCTAGCCATAAGCAGCTTCGCTGTTATATATGAAGTTGTTACAAAATACATACACACGAAGAGGTCCCAAAGTCAGAGACGGAATTGGGACGTCCTTTACATGGTGTAAACGAAAATTTAGTCATAGGAACGACAGTAAAAGAAACAATAACTATAAAAAACAAATTAGAAGGTCGCAATTATGAAAGCATTCGAGAACTCGAAGTAAAATTACACGACAAGCCTAATCACCAGCAAATATAAATATGAACACATTGAAGAGAAAAACGGCCTAATTTAACACTTTTACAAGTCAATAATAAAGTTAATATTGTAAAAAAATGGCAGTGAGTTCTATCATGAAAAAGCATTGAAATGAATAGTTTCCTTGCCGTAGTTAGCTCGAACTTTGGGCACGATGAGGTCTTTGTTGAGAGCAAATCTTGCGCTCTTAGTCCTATCTAGTGAAGAAGATGGAATGAAAGAAAACGGGAATTGATTATTGATGTGCGTAAATTACCGGACACCTAGATTATATTTAATTATACCGGATACTACAAGGTGATTATTGGTTTGTAATAATTATTTGGCATTGGTTGAGTACTAACTTAATGTTACCTCGATTGTAATGGCGGAATGTGACTGCAGTATGTATTACCTCATGTAATTATACAGTGCCAGATATGTGATTCAATGAATGCGCAGGAAATGATAAGAAAATTGTAGGTGCAAGAAATGCAGTAGAACTCATCTCACGATGACTGTCGATGGTAATGCGAATTGCAGTCGAGCTATGTAGCGACAGGCCATATTACTGAAGTCACGCACTTGTAGTGGTAATTCTGAGACATTCGTTGATTCGGCTAACCAACGTACTGCTATATCGTCACACTTTACTATGCCACTCGCTTGCCAAGTTCTCCCGTGAGCAGGGAAGCATGATGATAACTGTGTGACACTGACGTATTAACGACGGAATGGTGATGAAGGAAAGTTACCGATGGAACGCAAAGGCGTCTAAGGGTGACGGCATGGTGACCATGCGATGCCGATTCCGAAATTATGCTCATGGTATAAAGACGATAACGTGACGATGATGACCTGAGGACAATGAGTTGACGACCACTGTGCGACGAGCATGGTGTGATGATGATGGTATGACGTCAACTGAATGAAGCAGCGGGAGCAACGACGATGACATGACCAAGATGGCATGACGACGACAATACGACAATGGACGCGTGACAGCGTCTGTATGACAACGACTACGGCATGATGACTGCAGCATACTCACCATTGAATGGCGACAGCATTAATACAATACAATGACAAACAAGGGATGACGTCGACGGATTGACTAAGGTCGTATTATGTCGAGGGCATGATGAAAATGGAATGACAATACTGAAGTGATGACAATGGTGACGAAGTTGGCGAAGCAGTGAAGCAGTGAAGAAGAAACTAGGAATAGGCAAGAATCAGATGTATGCTTTAAAAGACAAAACACGCAATACAATTACTAATATGGATAAGATAGTTCAAGTGGCTGAGGAGTTCTATAGAGATTTACACAGTACCAGTGGCACCCACGACGATAAGATGGTATTACGACAATGGTATGATGACGACGGCATGCCAAGATTCCGAGTTCAAAGATATAGCGACGACGATGGAATGACAACAGCAGCATCCGGACGATGGTATGATGTCTAATGCACGACGACGATGTATTAAGGGCGATGGCATGACAACGGCATGAGGACAATGGTATGATGACGACTGTCGATAACAATACCATGACGTTGACTATCACGAAACCACAATGACGACGATAATATCACGATGACGGCATGGCGAGAGTCGGGAGATTTAGCTGGAATTGCGTTGATGGCACGACCACGACGGCATAATGATGACAGTCTGACACTGGAGGCATGATAGCGACTGGCCATGACGGCATGATAAGGGTGGCATAATCACGATTGAATGATTACAGTGTGCTTACAATACAATGACGAGGAAATATCGACGTCATGGAGCCACAAAAGCGTTATGACGAAGACGGCGTGACAATGGAAAGGCATGACAACGACATGAATACTGAAGTGATGACAATGATAAAACGAATCGATAGCGTAACAACCGCAAGATGACGACTTTGTGACTACGATGACGTGAAAACGGTATGACGAGAGTGGACTGAGAAATCTAGAATGACGATGATACAACTACAATGACGCCACACGACGCTAAACACAAACATACTGATCCTAGCTATTATACCACTTGGACAACTGGGTCGGAGGAGAAAACGCGATGACGACCGCATGACGAGAGTAAGATAACGATGATACGCTGACGAAGACTGCACGATCACGACGGAATCACCATGGTGGTGTGACAACGAATGCAAGATTCTACTTATGACGACGATTGGCGTGACGGCAACGGCATGACGATGGTGTGATGAAAAGGTGGAACAGCATCGATGTAACGATGACGGCATGTCGAATTAGCCTAGACTTGAGGAAGGAACGGAAGAAACTGGCACATAAGAAGCCGATCAATGAGTTAGCGGTAAAAGGGAAAATAGAGGAATTGCGGATCAAGCTACAGAACAGGTATTCGGCTTTAACTCAGGAAGAGGACCTTTGTGTTGAAGCAATGAACTACCTTATGGGCACCATTAAGGAATGTGCAATAGTAGTCGGTGGCAACTCCGCTAGACAGGATACCGGTAAGCTATCGCGGGAGACGAAAGACCTGAATAAGAAACGTCAAGGTATGAAAGTCTCTAACCCCACAGCTAGAATAGAACTGGCAAAACTTTCCAAGTTATTCAACAAGTGTAAGACAGCTGACGTAAGGAAGTATAATATGGATAGAATTGTACATGCTCTCAGGAACGGAGGAAGCCTAAAAGCAGTGAAGAAGAAACTAGGAATTGGCAAGAATCAAAGCTATGGTTGGCGGTTCAAAGGTGGTGGTTCTGGTGATTATGATGATGAAGGACGACGGCAGCATCATGACTACTAGCCAACAACTTAAGTGACTGGGTCGGAGTAGAAGGCATGATGACGACTGCAGGGCGAGGGTGACATCACGAAGCTGGAATGACCACAATGAAATGACCACGAGGGCAATACGACCTGGAGCACATACCTAGTGGCCCAACCAGGTAGACAACTCGGTTCACACGGTTGGCGTGATAGGGGTGGATGGATGGATGGAAGGTTGGATGGATGGGCACGGGGCGGGTACGAGACAAGAAAGAATGGCTAGATGCCTGTCCAATTGCTTCCTGTCACTTTTTTTCCTGTTCTCCATTTCCGAAACTGATCACCTTTTTCTGGAATAACGCTTGTACAACATAAAATATTACTTCCTCATCACAAGTGCATTCAGAGGACGAACGTGTAATCCACATTCCCGGGTGCGAAACGCTCCGCAAATATTACTTTCGAATTTTTTTCCGGCTGTGTTTTCATTATCTCGGTGACGCAAAGAATTTGTAAAAACTATATTTCAAAAGAAAGACTTACTTGCTGTTTTATGCGGCAAGCCATTGCGTCAAATATGATTGCCCCTCTTGCGACGCCGTGAGCGTAACAGACGCCTGCTCGAGAAGTAATGCTTCGATATATGAAGAAGGGTGTCTGTACAGTGTATTAGGGCTCATACAGGGTGTTTCAGCGAACACTTTCAAAAATTTGTAATGGTGGCCTTTGGCAGATAGCTCAATTTTAGTTGATGAGCCGGTCTACTCGAAGCAGTGGACACTACTTGCACAAAAAATTGAAATGCAGAATTGTCTAATTAACATGAATTCACTCATTAACCTTTTAGCTAATTATCTTATGGTCCATATTGCAATTTACAAATTGTAGCAGTGGACTTCGAAAGGATGATCCACTTCGAACGAATTTCAAGGACGGCACCTGTTTCGAGATATAAATTCCCGAAGTTTGCGGAGAAAAATTGGTGGTCCAGTTACTTGGGTGCTTCAGTGCTTGAAACGATGTTCTGTTAACAAATTAACTGAAACGCCAATGCATTTCTCTGCAAAGTTCTGGAATTTATATCTCGAAAATGATGTCAACTCGATGATTTGTCACAAGTGGATCCGCCTTGCGAACTGCACGGCTATAATTTGTAAATTGCAATATTCGCCATACTGTAATTAGATACAAACTTAATTGGTGAATTTTTATTAAATAGTTCATTTCGCATCTCAAGTGTTTGTGCAAGCATTGTCCGCCGCTTTGGGTAGACCAGCTCATGAAGTAGAATTGTGATACCTGCCACAGGCAACATTTAAAGATATTTGAAAGTGGTCGCTGAAACACCCTGTATAATGAACGATTCACATATAGCATTGCACAGCTTACACAGCGCAACTCTTAGGCTCCATTTCTTGCGGCGAGCGTTGTCATAACCCAGCGGACGAGCACAGCGAGGAATGAAGGAGCGAACGCGGAGCGCAGCGGGGGATGAAAGACGCGAGGAATAAAGCGGAGGAGAGGGCTGTAGTGCAACCATGAGGCGGAAAGCGGAGGAGGAGGGTATGTCGAAAGCGTGAGAAGAAAAACGTATTGCGGCAACTATGACTACGAGATGGCGCCAAAGTAGCGTGCGTGGTCTGAGAGGTCTGTCTGCGGCGGCTGCTGTAATCCGCACTCGCGCGTCACCCACGCTCTGCCTCTCGCGGTCACTCGATTACCGACGCAGTCGCGCCACACTTCGTTCGCAACGTGCCGCAAGAGACAGGTTGTCCGCGCAAGTCAATATATCGAGAAATAAAAACACGTATATAGCTGCGTTCAAAGTTCGCATTAGGGAGTATCGTTATCTTTGGTGATTTTTTTTTTCTTCCTTCGGCTAGACAGCGTGTAGAGCCCCGTTGCATTACACTCATATTGACACGAGTACTTATTTATCATTGTCTCGTGGACCACGTTTCAACCACTTTGTTTCAGACGGTTCCCTGCGGCGGAGCCTCCGAGAATACAGCTGAGGAGAAAGCAGTTTGTTTCAGAACGCGACAAACAATTTAATACAACTATAATATAAGCAGAAACGCATAAAATAAATGCTCAATGAAAAAATAAATTCACAGCGAGAAACCAATGCACTCAAAGCTAGAACAATATATAGACCCCGCGAGTTAGGGCAGGCCACGAGTGTGATCGCGCAGAACAGTTCAACGTGGAGGGACTGAGGCGACGAAAGAAGCGGTGTTGGCTTCACCGAAAACGCCGATTTGGTTGACCGACGAGCGGCTGACCACAGCGTAGCAGCTCTGGCTGGCAGGTGGGATGCAGGTGGCCTGGCACTACGTGCGGATTGTGGCGGCTCACCGAAAAACTGGGCCCGTGGCCCGATAGCTCCCGCTCTGCCTGCGGGCGCAGGAGTTCACCGGCCTCGGCCAGCAGTCCGTGATCGGGTAGAGTTGAGACGCCCGGCAACGGGTTTGCGGGAGGCCCCTGTTTGGTTAAGCCCTGGAGGCTCGGGTCCCGAACCCGACGGCCCGCCTTCACCACCCGGTCCGGTGGCCGATCTGCTCCCTTGCGTCACTTCGTGAAAATCTCCCTCTTCTGATAGCGCGCCTCGCGTGTCTGCCGCTCTGGCCGATTTGTCTCTCCCTGATTGGTTACCTTCGAAGATCCGTGTTCACAGGCGATTGGCGCCTGGAAACTCCGTGGGTTCTTCCGATTGGATTCCTTTCCTTTTATCTTCTAGCGAAGTGCGTTCCACGTGCGCCCTCTTTGCCGTCCTGTTCATTTCACCTGCTACAATGGCACTGTCTCGCGCACTACACACATCTCACTAGCCGCGGTCACTAAGTGGTTATGGTGTTGGGCTGCTATTCACGAGGTCGTGGGATGGAATGCTGGCCACAGCGGCCGCATTTCGATGGAGGCGACATGCAAAAACACTCGTGTAATTAGATTTAGGTGCACGTTAAGGAACCTTATTTGGTCGAATTTATTCCGGAGTCCGCCACTGCGGCGCACCTCATTATCAAATTGTGGTTTTGGCACGTAAGACCCCATAATATTTTTGTGTGTTTAACCCACTAACAACTTCAAAGTTATTGCTCAGCGCAAGACGCTCCATGATTTGAAACTTACTCTAATGTCGTTGTCCATTCTATCAATTGTGTAATTCTTTGCTGAAGATTGTGTATTCAGACTGTACGCGTGACACCAATTCTGTAGTGCTTTCTGGAAGGCACGCTGTTAGCGGCATCGCCGACAGCACTCGCTACTATCGTTGTGCTTTACTGTTGCTTGTTTTTTCGGTGCACAGGTTTACTCAGTAAAGAGTTAGTTTCGTGATTCACAGTTCTCGCTAGTGTGTTCTTAACCATCACTACAACGTGACAATATTATGCGTTGAAGATTTGCATAACCGGCAGAAGGCCCTGATAAAGTTCGCGCCAGATGTTGCTGGCGCTTTCTAACTTGTAAAATTTCTTATGCATTGCCAACAGGGTTCCGCTTTTCCACGTAATCTGAAAAAGAATAAAAAAAACAATTTAATATATTTAATTCTATTTGCCTAGAGGCCTTACACAATGTTCTAACGGTTTCTATCCATTGCGTTTCTCGAACGCGCATGCAAAGCTGTTGACAAGTCTGCATATAGTTCTTGGGAAGTTCAGCTAACAACATGTTCTTAATGCAGAATCTCGCTTCACATTGCTTTAACCTTGTTATCATGCCTTCAATTTTTGACGCGGATCTTTTTTTCGATGCAGGAATCCATAATGCAACTACGTTCCTATGGAAGCCGGTCCTGCGCTACCAGTGCTTGTATAGCGAGCATAGCAGCTCATTCGCAAAAGTAGCAGCCTTTTTACGGCGTACACAATTTCTGCTTAATAAATATCGAAACATATTGTGGCAATGGGGCTGTGTATTTATATATAGCACAAATACTCCAGACAACACATGGTCTAGGATCTTGCGATAGCACCTTGCCTACCATGGCAGCACCATTGCTTTTTTCGCGAAACTTAGGTGTCGGGGGCAACTACGGCCCAAAAAGGAATAACAATTACGTTTTCTTTTAATATTACCAAATCCACGGCCAAGCACTCCCTACAGATGGTTAACCAGCGAAGCTGAAACGTGCGGCCCCGGCTCATTAAACGACAGCTTGGAAGGCTGCCGGATCCTCGGTACGCAGTTGCTGCTTGCGCCCGGCTGCACGAGCTTGTTCTTGTGCACGGGCTGCAGCATCGGCACGCCGTAAACGAGCTCGTTCCCGGTTCTGCTCGCGGAATTGCTGATAGAAAACTGCCTGCTCCTCAGGAGTACGTATGACGCGTGGCCTACCCATTTAGGAGCCGGCAAGAAATTGCTGCGCGTGCGTTCGGCTGCGACGGAGAGCAACGACGTCTCCACTGGCGTAGATAATCCAACACCACCAACGAGCACAAGGCTGTGTAACTCCGATCCACGATGGGTGGTAGCAAGCTTATCGTATTTGGACTTTACAGATTGATTTTTAAACGTGGTTTTATTAATGGCGCCGCGATTCTGCGATCTCAGCGCCATCGATCGTCCGGCTTTATGCTGGTATGTGGGACTGCGTAGGAGGGTGCTCGGCGAGCGTGCTGTGCACGGCTGGTAGCAAGTTCGCACGTTTTTCTGAGAGGCTCCAACAACTTTTTTGGATTGGGAGACTTCTGAGCGTGCCCTTACTAAGCTTTGCGCTTCTGTACAGCCACAATATCTAACGGCGACGGGTCCATAGGTGCTGGCACAGCTCTGCCCGCGATCAAACTAGGAGGCGAGTCATGTCTGAACATTGTCGATACGTAACATGCGTGCGACGTTTAATTGTTCTGTATAGACTTAAACTCTCCTAAAGTATAAATGACAGCAATCAGTGTTGTGTCCCTGAGCCGTGTGGTGTGGCACACCGACGTGCATCCAAATAAATGTAACTGCAAAGCACCGAGGAAGCGCGTTTCGCTACCTATTGAGCTCGAAGATTTTCGCGATATGATTTTCAAAAGTTATTTTTGCAGCCGAATGGGGCAGGACGAGGCAATTCGAGATCGTAGGCACAGGTCTTCGTCCTGCAGTGGATATAAAATACCATGATGATGATGATGACGATTAGAGCCGAGTGGTAACCTGTTGGCAATGAGTCATCTGACATGGAAGCAACCACACACGGAACACGCTAGAGTCGCAACTAATTTGCTCTCACACAGCTACCATTCGAAGCTGTCGCTGGGAGAAGCGGCGACCCGCATACACCAGTGCGAGAAGAATGACGCGGAACGCTTGTTCGAGGCTACGTTCCTCCTCGTCGATAAAACAGTCGATACGAAACACCGCCGCGACGCCGACGACGCCCGCGGAAATTAGCCTGGAGTGTCAATTGGTGCCACAATAAAATTATAGATGTAACATTTTCTTTTGGGAAAGCGGCGGTATGTATTGTAGAGCAAACGAGTGCCCGTATTATTCTTAGTCGACAGAGAATAAAACATAAAGTTGTGGACTGTGTGTTAATATTATAGAAGTGTCTCACGTGTCGTTGCCTATATTCATGTCTCGTGCGGCGGCAACCGTATACTGGTCGAAGACGGTAGATAATTAGCTAATGTGGTAGCAACTTGACTTGGGCGAATTGGATCATATTGATACATGCATATTGCGTGTTTCTTGTGGACAATGCACGTGGGCGCCCGGACAAAGACGAAGAACGTTCTCTGGCTCTCGAGCTGTCGGCTGAACTGGCCAGCGCTGCAGATAGTCTTTACTTTGCTATATACTTTGTAAATAGTCTACGATTCTTAGTCCTTCTCTCGCGTAACATTTTGGTGGAGGGTGCCGTTCCGGTCCTCGCCAGGGAACTCCGCAGCGGCCGCACCGTCCTGCTTCCCGCCCTGGCTCCCAGTGACGACACCTCGTCTGCTTCTACTCCTGCGACTGCGACAACAACGTGCGTTGCGGTTACCAATCCCCGCGATCCTTGCTTTTCCTCCGGCCAAGATAATGTCTACGTTGAGTACGGGCTCAGCCTGTATGAGCGTGTTAGCCGAAACAACTGCTAAGACCGCACCATTATACTAGCGAATGTCCTGTTCAACTTGGGCCGAACTACTCGTGCCTGGTTCCGGACACACGAGGAATGGGATGCTTTCAAAGAGAAGCTCAGTGACCTCTTCGGAAATCCCACCGGTCGGCAGCTGGTTACTAGAAAAGAGCTTGCTACCTGTGTTCAGCCTTCTACTGAGTCGCATATCTCGTACATACAAGACGTGCTCGCTCTTTGCCAAAACGTCGACGAGAAAATGGCCGAGGTTAATGAAGTCTGCCACGTACTCAAAGGAACCGCGGACGACGCGTTCAACTCGTTGGTCTACAACAATGTGTCCACCATTGACGTCATTGTCAAGGAATGCCGCCGCTTTGAGCTCGCCAAAAGCCGCCACGTCATTCCACATTTCACCCGGCTCCTTAACCCGGCTACTACGTCGTCTTGCATCGACCTTCGCACTTCATCACCTTATGATGAGAACGTCACACGTATTGTTCGCTGCGAGCTCGAAGCTACAAGTCCTGCGCCGTTCCATCCACGCCCACTTGACCGCACCATTGACCAACCAGCCCCAGCGATCTCTCTCATTCAGGCAGTTGTGCAGCAAGAATTTGCAAAGCGCGGTTTTCCTGCTGCCTGCTCCGTCTCGCCCCCTGACGCACGGCTGGGGCTGACAGCTACGCCGCACAGCTATCTGCAGTCCCCTCCCAGATACCGCAACCCTGCCGAGTGGAGAACACCAAATTATTCCCCTCCCAGATACCGCAACCTTGCCGTGTGGAGAACACCAAACGACAGGCCCATTTGCTTCCGTTGCCTCTGCATTGGTAATGTCGCTCGCCACTGCCTCATCTCCTGGACTTCACCAATATCTTAGCTCCTTTTACCCGTTTCCGCGCCCGTATGTCGACCCGCGCCGTTACTCGCCTCGCCTTATGCCTCCTACCTCAAGATTATTCGCCGATGACAGCCGTCCTGCTCGCTCGCCGTCACCTCAGCGCCATCGGTCCGCGTCGCCCTAACCACGCCGCTATTCGGCGCCGATCAATTATGGACCCTCCCAGACGGAAAACTAGTTCACGCAGCTCTTGGGGTTAGTGCTGCATTATCTTCGTCGTGTCGAAAGCCTCCATTGACACTCCCAACGAAAAACAACTTGATCTTCACGTCGACGGTCGCAGTTTGATGGCCTCAATAGATACTGGAGCCGAAGTTTCCATAATGAGTAGTAAAATCCGTCGTCGACTGAGGAAGGTTCTCACGTCTGCTACTACACTAGCCGTACGCGTGGCTGATGGTGGGACTGTTGACGTCATTGGGATGTGTACTTCCCGTATAAGTATCGCCGACTGCCACGCTCATGTTCATTTTACAGTGCTGACCAATTGTCCCCATGACCTAATCCTCGGACTTGACTTTGTTACGGCGCATTAAGCTTTGATCGACGGTTCTGCCGGTACCTTTTGCCTCGAAATTCCTCTACTCGCGATATTCGTGCTTTTGTACCACCACCCTCGTCCACCTGCCGCCTAAAGCCTTGACTTTCGTCGATTTTCTATCAACTTTTCCTGTACCCGATGGTGATTACGTCACCACACCTGTTCCTGGTGTGCTTTTCATGCGCAATATCCCTGTGCCCCACTCCGTCGTGACCGTCGCCGATAACCGGACATGCCTCTCCGTCGGCAGTTTTGGACTGACAAAGGAAGTTCTGCCCCAAGGCATATCGGTTTCCACGCTGCGTGCTAAAGGAGGTGACCACATCACGACATTTTCAGTAGACGTCTGCTCAAATTCTTCACCATGTCCACAGGATGCTATTTGCCCTGACGCCACATTTCGTCACATGATTGCTGTGGACCTATTGCCTGAACAAGCAGCAGCTCTGTGTCGCCTTTTGGTTTACTACAACGACATCTTCAACCTCAACAATCACCAAATAGGCCAGACTTCAGTTGTTAAGCATCACATAAATACTGGTGATGCCAGTCCTATTCATCGCCGGCCATGCCGAGTTTCTGCTTCAGAGCGTAAGGTTATTCAAGATGGAGTGAACCAGATGCTTTCCAAGGTCATTGGTGAACCTTCGTCGAGACCTTGGGCGTCGCCCGTGGTGCTTCTGAAAAAGTAAGATGGCACATGGCGTTCCTGCGTAGATTATCGTAATCTAAACCGCATTACCAAGAAAGACGTCTGCCCCTTGCCTCGCATTGACGATGCCGCAACGATTACGCAACGCGCTACGCCATCGCCAGAGCTCTTCAAATAAGCTGCGCCACAGATGTCGCCGATTTTCTTTTACGCGACGTGATTCTGCAGCATGGTGCTCCACACCAACTGCTCACTGACCGCAGCCGGACATTTCTTTCTACAGTCATCGCCCACATCCTGCAGTCCTGCTCAACCAAGCACAAGCTGACTACGTTATAGCATCCAGAGACTATTGGTCTCAAGGTGCCTCTGAATCGCACCCTAAGAGACGTGCTTGCTAAGTATGTCTCGTCCGATTATACTGATTGGGACCTTGCCCTACCCATGTCACTTTTGCATATAATTCTTCGCATCACGACACTGTGCCGATTATTCTCCGTTCTTTCTGTTGTTCGTCCAAGAACCCACATTACCACTGGACGCATCCCTTCCATCCGCCGCAGCAGAGACCAATGAGTATGCACTAGACGCCGTCACCAGGGCAGCCCAAGAACGCGAAATTGCCCGCGCTTGCCTCCTGACTCCCTAAGAGAAGCAACGGCCTTTGTACGAGCGCCAACACAGAGGCATCCACTTTTCGCATGGATCTCTGGTACTCCTGTGGTCCCCGAACCGTCACGTTGGCCTGTCAGATAAACTTCTGTCTTGGTCCACAGGCTAATATCAATTGCTGATTCCAGTTACCTACGAAATCGTCCCAGTCAGTACCAGTGCCTCATCATCCCCGATTTCCACTGACGTTTAGCATGTCGCACGCCTCAACCATGCTACTCTCCTGTTATCACCGATATTCAGACGCGGAGGGACGCTGTTTCTGCAGCCGAGGATAATGATACATGCATATTGCGTGTTTCTTGTGGACGATGCACGCGGGCGCCCCGACGAAGAGAACGAAGTTTCTGTGGCTCTCGAGCTGTCGGCTGAACTGGCCAGTGCTGCAGTTAGCCTTTGTAATATACCTTGTAAATAGTCTCCAATTCTTAATCCTTCGCTCACGTAAAAATATTGAAGATATATAGGGGCAGTGCGATGGGATCAGGGCGGAAGAACAAGGCACACAACAGGACGACTAGTCCTGCTTTGCGTGATATATTTTAGAGCGTAGCTCTTAGGCGCCCGTTCCTGCGCTTAGCTTCAGCGTCCCTCGGCGTACCCAGTAGTAACCGAGCGAACGACCACAGCGAAGGATGGACGAGGGAACGCGAAGCGCAGCGGGGGAATGAAATAAGGCGAGAGAGCGCAAGGAGGAAAGCGGGGGAGGAGGGTATGGCGAAAGTGTGAGAAGAAAAGCATTGTGCCGCATAAGACGACCTCTGCGGCGACGACCACTACGAGGATACGGCACAGTAGAGCGCCGTCGTTTGTTCACCGATGGCATGCGGCGAGCGCGTCCACCGATGCCATACTTGGAAAGAAAGTGATGCATGGATGGCGGTCTCTCTGCGGCGGCTGCTGTGAATGGTGGTCACGCGTTGCCCATGCGGTGCCGCTCGCGATCAACAATTTGTGAGGAACTCGTGCCGCACTTCGCTCAGTTTGCATTGCACCGCACGAGATAGATTGTCCGCTCCAGCCACTATGTCACGAAATAAAAACACATATACAAGTGCGCTCAAATTTCACATTGGAGACTTTTGTAATAGTCGGTGTAATTTTTCACCCTCGTCTTATTCCGACGCTTCCGTATAGCTTCTAGGTGTGGGATGAGATTACGAAGATTGCAGGCTGATAATCTAAAATTGACTGACGTATGACCACTTCCTCTCGAATGGGAGCTGCAAGATTGCAATAGGATTAACAAAATTCGCTGGTAATGGGGAATGTGGTAAATGAGTCGTCTCATTGGAGACTTTTGTAATAGTCGGTGTAATTTTTCACCCTCGTCTTATTCCGATGCTTCCGTATAGCTTCTAGATGTGGGATGAGATTACGAAGATTGCAGGCTGATAATCTAAAACTGACTGACGTATGACCACTTCCTCTCGAATGGGAGCTGCAAGATTGCAATAAGATTAACAAAATTCGCTGGTAATGGGGAATGTGGTAAATGAGTCGTCTCATTGGAGACTTTTGTAATAGTCGGTGTAATTCTTCACCCTCGTCTTATTCCGATGCTTCCGTATAGCTTCTAGGTGTGGGATGAGATTACGAAGATTGCAGGCTGATAATCTAAAATTGACTGACGTATGACCACTTCCTCTCGAATGGGAGCTGCAAGATTGCAATAAGATTAACAAAATTCGCTGGTAATGGGGAATGTGGTAAATGAGTCGTCTCATTGGAGACTTTTGTAATAGTCGGTGTAATTCTTCACCCTCGTCTTATTCCGATGCTTCCGTATAGCTTCTAGGTGTGGGATGAGATTACGAAGATTGCAGGCTGATAATCTAAAATTGACTGACGTATGACCACTTCCTCTCGAATGGGAGCTGCAAGATTGCAATAAGATTAACAAAATTCGCTGGTAATGGGGAATGTGGTAAATGAGTCGTCTCATTGGAGACTTTTGTAATAGTCGGTGTAATTCTTCACCCTCGTCTTATTCCGATGCTTCCGTATAGCTTCTAGGTGTGGGATGAGATTACGAAGATTGCAGGCTGATAATCTAAAATTGACTGACGTATGACCACTTCCTCTCGAATGGGAGCTGCAAGATTGCAATAAGATTAACAAAATTCGCTGGTAATGGGGAATGTGGTAAATGAGTCGTCTCATTGGAGACTTTTGTAATAGTCGGTGTAATTCTTCACCCTCGTCTTATTCCGATGCTTCCGTATAGCTTCTAGGTGTGGGATGAGATTACGAAGACTGCAGGCTGATAATCTAAAATTGACTGACGTATGACCACTTCCTCTCGAATGGGAGCTGCAAGATTGCAATAAGATTAACAAAATTCGCTGGTAATGGGGAATGTGGTAAATGAGTCGTCTCATTGGAGACTTTTGTAATAGTCGGTGTAATTCTTCACCCTCGTCTTATTCCGATGCTTCCGTATAGCTTCTAGGTGTGGGATGAGATTACGAAGATTGCAGGCTGATAATCTAAAATTGACTGACGTATGACCACTTCCTCTCGAATGGGAGCTGCAAGATTGCAATAAGATTAACAAAATTCGCTGGTAATGGGGAATGTGGTAAATGAGTCGTCTCATTGGAGACTTTTGTAATAGTCGGTGTAATTTTTCACCCTCGTCTTATTCCGATGCTTCCGTATAGCTTCTAGATGTGGGATGAGATTACGAAGATTGCAGGCTGATAATCTAAAACTGACTGACGTATGACCACTTCCTCTCGAATGGGAGCTGCAAGATTGCAATAAGATTAACAAAATTCGCTGGTAATGGGGAATGTGGTAAATGAGTCGTCTAAACAACGTTCATCTACAGCATCTTCGAATTCTTGGAACGGTAAACAGTGTTTCACAAGAAATTGTCAAATTGAACTTACCAGAGTGCATTGCCGGATACTGCTGCCTACTTTTTAGCAATTGACTATAGTGAAGGGGCCTTTCACTATAACAATCACACTATACTGACGGGTTAGCAGCTGCCGATGCAGAACCTGTGTGATAGTTCACCTCTGCTTCTGGTTTCATGGCACCTCGTCAACTCGTTGGACTGTAGGGTTGGGAGTTCGAATCGTTCCTTCAGCAAAATTTTTGTTTTTGTTTCGTTTCTTACCATTTTTGTCCTTTGACTTCTGCAGTACTTATATTGTCTTACGCTTCACCATAACAACTGGCATGGAGCGCTCCTGCCAAAGGGAGCGAAGCGATCCGCTGCGTAGCCCAGAGGGAGAGGGTGGTGGGGCCCTTAAGTAGATACCGCTTTTATCGAGAGAAGTACTAGCGGTACTATGTGCACAGAAATGCGATGAAAGAAACGAGCCCCCTCACTTTCGCAGCTGCATGCTAAGAGCTCCCGTCATAATAATGTATAGACTATTATGACGGGCCTCATCATTTTAGCGATTGCCTACTTTTTATTTTGAAGGTCTGGTTTGGCTACTTCCCCACAATGTTCTTGTAGTTAACCTTGTAAGAAGAAGTATTTTAATGACTGGAAAATGTAAAGAGGTTGGCCAGATAATGGAGCACCTGGCATGCTACTCTACGTAAGGGAAGGGGAAGAGGGGAAGAAAAAGGGTCACAATGAGGGATGATAATGGGAGAAACGAGGTGAAGGACACATTACACAACTGGTATCACAGGCATGAGCCCAGGCCCGTGTCACCTAGGAAACGTGAAAGAGCACGCATTGTCTCTGTCTTCTGCCAACTCTGTGGCCATGCGCCTAGCAAGAGGTGCTCCGACAGTGGTCCATTGTGTAAATGTCTCAAGGTATCTGCCATTGTCAGTCTTTCGCGCCCAAACTCAGGGCTCACCACGAGCACATGGTCTATAGTCTCTACAGCGCCACACACTGAACAGTCCGGGGAGTCTGTCCATCCAATAATGTGCAAATATCTGCGCGTGAAGGCGACGCCTAATCGCAGTCTGTGTATCAGGCATGTATGAGGGCGTGGAATTCCACGCAGAATAGGAAATTTCATATCGGGATCCAGACTTTTAAGGCGGACGTGACGAGCTTCTGGCTGGGCCCAGTATCTTCTTGTCGCACTCCTCAATAATTCCGACAGGAGGCATGTGATCTCCGGTCTGAAGAATGGCACTACAGTTCGCAGGCCATTGCTGAGGGCGCGCCTTGCTGCAGCATCGGCCGTCTCATTACCGTTGAGCCCACAGTGTCCCGGGATCCATTGGAACACTATGCGGTGGTGTTTTTCTTGAGCGCATGAAAGTAGCTCGGTGATCTGCAGTGTCAGAACTTGATATGCGGTGTGGCGCAGGAAGCATCCGAGAATTTGCAGCTTCTACCTAGATATAGTGACTCTATTGGTTTAATGATGCATTCTTAAGCTAGCGTCCCCTCTTCTTCTTACTTGCTACTCTGCCAGCCGGCTGTCGTTCCCCTGACGCTGGTAATATGGTAGCACGTTTCTGACAGATGTCTCTTCAATTCTACGACTCAGCGCGCTATAATAGACGGTCTTCGACAGTCCTTGTTGCTTGGCCATTTTAACAAGGAAGCACGGACCCGTGCATGAAGTCTGAGTACAGTCCGCGCTGTGTGTAGGGCATCTGAGTATAACTATCTCGGTGTCATTTTAACAACATAACATGTCGTGGTATAATCATATTGATTACATTTGTAGCAGAGCACTAAAAATTAGGTTACCTACGTCGTACACTATACAACTCTCCAAACAATACTCACCTAGTGCTATATAAATCGTTAATCCGTCCTGTTGTTGACTACGCATGTCTGTCATTTGGAACATTTATAAGCAGTGAGAGATTAACAGGCTAGAAGCAATTCAGAAAAAACTGCAAGATTTATATATATATAAACTGCAAGATTTAACACACCCACAACTAAACTGTCGTCAAGTGAAAAAGCGCATAAAGCCAACAGATATAACGAATTCTTTCGTTTGGTTTTCACAAACGATAATGGCGTCATGCCGGTCTTAGTTACACGGACTGTTTCCACTATCGACCCACTCGTTATAACAGACGCTGGTGTTCTTAACCTTCTTCTTGCCCTAGACAATAAAAAATATGTGGTCGGACAATATACCCAACCAATTTCTTAAAAGGTACGCACAGTGGTGCAGCAGATATTTCGGCCTTATTTTCTGTAAATCCCTATCAAGATCAAAACTACCCAAAGATTTGAAAATAGCTAAAATTATTCCGATCTACAAGTCGGGAGATAAATCCGTTGAATCAAATTTCAGACCAATATTGTTAACGAGCACGGCATGCAAACTACTCGAACATATAATTCTAAAACATTTAACTATTTTTTTTTAAACGAAGGCATCCTGTCCCCTAACCAGCATTGTTTTCGCACGGGTTTATCGACCATAACTCAATAACAGAGGTCATACACGATCTCGCGCTGGGTATTGACAATCACGGCCAAACGAACATAATCCTACTTGATTTTTCTAAAGCATTTGATTGTGTTTGTCACTCCAAACTAATAAATAAATTAAAAAGTATAATCGGAGACACAGAAATTGCTGCTTGGGTTCGTGGGTTTTTGTTTAATAGGTGTCAGTTTGTTATTTTCGAACATACAACATCAGGAATAGCACCAGTTACATCAGGAGAGCCCCAGGGCTCCATGCTTGGGCCCTTGTTATTTCTCATGTATATTACTTATATAACCACTAACATAGACTGTAAAATAAAGTTATTCGCGGATGAGTGTATCATTTATAGCGCAATTAAAAATGATCAAGATCACTACTCCCTTAACAATCACTTAGCAGTATCACAGAATGGTGCTCAGATTGGCAGATGATAATCAATGTAAAAAAATCAGCATGTACGACTATAACGAGGAAAAAAGAATCTTCTGACTTTTGCTACACCATAAATGGTACAGTTTTGACTAAAGTACAAAAATATAAATATCAAGGCTCAACAATAACGTCAGACCTAAGGTGGGCCGAGCGTATTCACCACATTACTTCACCTGCTATGCAAAAGTTATTTTTCCTTAGATCACTTCAACTCGCACCCTTGTCAACAAAACTTCTAGCATACAAAACAATCGTTAGGCTGATCCTCGAATACGGAAACACTGTATGGCTTCTTCATACCCAGACTAACATAAAGAAAATAGAAATAATACAAAAGAATGCCATTCGATTTATCCATAACAAATCTAGATGTGAAGACTCTCCCTCTAACCTTCTAGCAACTTCTGAGCTCCTTACGCTCAAAGCACGAGTGAAACAGGCACGTTTGAAATTACTTTATCAACTTCTGCATAATTATTTCCAAATTGATATCTCAAATTCCATTTCTTATTCACAAACACGACCTACCAGGCGCAAACACACAAACACCTTAGTAGCATATAAATGTAACAATAATGTGTTTAAATATTGCTTTTTTCCGGTTGCGATCCGTGAATGAAATATGTTATCGCCTCTCACCACTAACACAGAGTCACTGTCTCAGTTTGAATTAAAAATTTGAAAAAATTGATTAGCAGGTTAAAATTGCTACTGCTATTATTGATCGTTGAATATTGAACCACCATGTTGGACCATATTGAACCATGTTATATTGAACCATGTTAACCACCATATTGAACCACCATGTGCTTCTGCCCTGTTTATGTATTCAGGTATGCAGCATAGAATACCTCAATTGCCACTTTTTTGGAAATTAGCATGTACTTGTGTTTGGTGTATACATTTCGTAGTGAAAATTGCTTATGTTTAATGTGCTAAACTGACGTTATACATGTATTGACACTTAAAATTATCAGTTTTCTTTGTATATATTCGTATATGTAGCGCCCATCTGCTATGGTCTCAGTAGAGACTGGCAGTATTGTAAATAACTAAATATCAGCGTTATGATTGTGACTTTGCACTCTCTTCTGCACTTCGATCTTTGAATTAAACTTCGCCCTATTCACGCCGCTGCATAGCATCATTAAATTTCTTACACAGCATCGTTGATTCCTCCGTAAGACTTGCAAAAATCAACTATACTATCCTCGCACCGGAATCATCGACAAGAAGACATCACAAATTGAACTTGATGCCTTACGTTGCACGCACTAATAGGTTTATATTCAGCTTTCTCCCTCATTTCATAGAAGACTGGAATTCCTTGCCTGGGACTATTCGCTCATGCTCACCCCGAAATTATTTCAAGAATAATCAAGATCTATCATTCAATATTAATGGTCCTAGCACATTTCCCTCATCGTTGTATCGTATCTTTTGGTGCAAAATTTCTCACTAGGAACCCACTTTTGCTATAGCGCTTATTGCGCTGCAGTATGCACAAATAAATAAATAATATCACTTTCTCACCAGCGTCATGGATCCCGCGTTGATCTCTGGCATCTTTGTGTTCTGGCGACGATCATAGTGCATCTTCATAGTCATCCGGTATTTCTGTCAATGCATCTGGTTCCTGGAATGTTCCTTCGGGTAAATCATGTCGACTAAGCCCGGCTCTCGATCAGCTGGCAACATAAGAATAGTACCAAACGCGGCAAAGTGCAGGCTGCAGCCAATGCCTGCGCTGTAGAACCTGTTGTAGTGCGACACTGGTGCCTTCAAGGTGCTCTTCCAAACCCCCTTAAACTCGGCATGAAAGTTGATAAACGTTTTGAGGTCCCGAATCATGCGTCCTGCGAAAGAATGAGCCTCAGGATGGTAAGGTGCTGGGTAGCGAAGCGTTATGTTTTCCTCATTGCCCCACTTGCGCCGCTTCTCACTCCTGAGCGCAGGTAAATTGTCGGCAACAATTACTTTGGTGCTCATGAAGATGTCCCGCTCGAGAAGAGATATGACGCAGTTCGCATCTTCTCTTCCAGCTTTGGCGGCAACGAAGCGCGTGCACTCATGCACAGCGACAGCAAAAGATTCAGTTCGCCTAACACCTTCAGATTTTTTCTTCAGCTTCTAACTTCGAACGGGATCGTTGAGTATTCTGGCAGTACCATTCCTTTCCCGCGAGGCTTGTATTTTGATTTTACCATTTGACACTCGTGACACGTCTTGACGTAACTAGCAACATCTCCTTTTGTCGTTTTCAACATAAACGCCTTGGTTAGCTTGTGATAGATTTTCCGAAATCCATCGTGTCCTCTATATTTTGGCTTGCTGTGATATAACTTGAGGACCGTCAGCATTTTTTGTTCCAGGAACATAGACCTTCCTCTTGCACGGCCACATCTCTTGCGTGCCCTCTCAGAGTTGCATCAATATTTTCTAAATTCCTTGCGGCACGTGGAGTCTGGTTGAGGCGTCATTGTACTGATGCCTCTGGCCTGGTCTATGCGCTATGTCGGAGCTGAATTGTTGAATCTTGCTAACTCGTGAGGCTATTCTGCCCTTTGGCAGGGTGAGTTCCAAGAGATACGTTGATGCCTGGTTATCAGTGAAGATCACGAAGCGTTTGCCTTCCAGATAGCTTCTAAAGTATCTTAAGGCCATGACTACCGCTAGTGCTTCCTTCTCTGTAGTTGTGTAGATTTTGTTGCTTCGTGAATGTACAAGAACAGTATTCGATGGCCTTGAGTTCCCTGCCAGGTTTCTCCCTTTTGCCTCTTCGATAAAGAATAGCACCAGCGGCGTAGTGAGAAGCTGCGTTTGTTTAAAGTTCGAAGGGCAACTCGACGCCTGAGAGTATGAGCACAGGATCTGGAGAAATTGCTTGTACAAGTCCCAGATAACTGTTCTCACATTATTCGGACCATACGAACGGTATGCCTTTCTGCGTGTGCAGTGAGACATTTTGTTTTTCTCGTATATTGTTAATAAATGCGCGGAAGTGTCCTGCGAGCTCAAAGGACATTCTTAAATAATTAATGTCATGTGGTTTTGCCATATTCTTAATACACGAAGCTATCTCCTGTTTAGTGCAATTGGTTCTTCCGTGAAATGCTCTTCCAAGGAATACCACTTTCCTGCAGAAGAATTCACCTTTTTTTGATGTTGATATCTTGAGTCTAGCAATGCTGGGCGCTTCGAGGACTTTTCCCAGGTACTCTTCATGATCTTCCTTTGTTTTAACTATTCAATTATGTCGTCCGCGTACACATTGCAGAATTTTCCGATGAAGTTCTTCAGCACATTGTTCATCATCTCTTGAAAGCATGATCTGGAGCTTTTCCATCGAAATGGCAGTCTATTGTACTCGTATATGTCGAAAGGGGTAACAAATGCTGTAAATTTATTAGTATCCTCTTTTAGTCGTACCTGTCAATATCCCTTCCACAGATCATGCGGGAAAGCCATTGAAATACTCCTGTTTCATCAACGAGTTCATCAATTCTTGACTTTGGATACGGGAACATATCTGTTTGTTTGTTTATTAGTCTATAATATGTGCAGACAAAATGACCCATCTTCTTTCGGAGCAATCGTAATAGGCGAGGCAAAAGACCAAGTAAAAGGCCTGATGATTACCGCCTCCCGCATTCCTTGAAGCTCCTGCTTTAACAATACTTTTTCATGATTGAAACTATATGACTTTCCCTTGACTACAGTGCTGTCGCGCTAGGGGTAGAGTACCTCAATGGCTGGTGTGGCTTCAGGATATGAGTCAATGCACAAAAGCTCTGAAAATTTCAAGCTTACATCTTCTGCGGAAGACAGTTTACGATCACTATTTTGGGTGCTATGAAGTCGATGACGTGCTCTTCCTATGGTGACCATATCATTCCAGATGATATTAACTTTCATGCGTTTCATATCAGGCCTGTATAAGATTAAATCAAAATTGACTTTCAGCACCACCAATGCTTCAGCCTGTAATTTTTCGCCTTCAAGCTCCCGATAAGCTGACGTCTATCTATTATATTCTCGGAAAGAGACATAACATTCGCAGACACGGATGGTCTTCCCACGCACAATATTGTCAGCGTCGACAAGGCTCTCGTTGAATAAGCTTACAGAAGCGCCAGCATCAATTATAATAATAATAATAATAATCTTTATTCAGTATAGTTAAAACAGTATACAAAAAACGGAAGCGCCGAAGCCACAAGAGGGCTTGTGCGGCGACAACCGGCAGCCGCGGCAATCTACGCGACACACCAGAACTCCATCAGAAGCTGGTTGTGCATTTGGCACAACCATCACACATTATCAAATATGCACTGATAACATCTGTACATATTAAAGGTTCTCTAACGCTTGTACAGCAACTCTCAGTGTTTTGCGGGTGGACAAAGAAAGTACATCGTCTGGTAGTTCATTGAAGATAGCAGGAACATAATAGCGTCTTGTTGCTTTACCGTAGTGAGTGCGCACTCTCGGTTTAAGATAACGAGGAACATGTCTCAACGGTACCGGTTTCGCATTTATGTGCCTGTATGCACTGCTCCAAAAATACTTAAGTACTACGATTTGTTTAAAAAGATTCTCGAAAGAAGGCAAACCGGCTGTTCTAAAGACACTGCTGGGCAAATTCGTCTGTGGCATGTAGAGGACGCTTGTAGCGATGTTTTTCAAAATCCTATTAACTCGACATTTCCATGTGAAAGAGCAGTTAAAAAAACAACACATACCGTATCTTAAAACACTATACCCCAGAGCCTGGGCGATTAGTTTTCCGATAGAAAAAGGCATCATGGTTTTTAAATTAAACAACAAACATGCAACACTTCTAAGTTTCTTACAAATGTGGCTCAAATGAGTCTTCCACGTCAGATCACTGTCTATGTGCACACCAAGATACTTAACCGACTGGACGCTAGCTATAGGTTGACAAGAGCACAGAGAGCAGTATGAAGGGTGTAAATATATGGAAGCGACGCTTGGTACATCTTTGTGCGGGTTACGAAAACAGACAAGTTGGATTTGGTGCTATTTATTTGTATTAAGTTTGAGGCAAACCAATCACTAACTTTAATAGCGTCCTCTTGAAGGTTAGCCAGGGCGCATGAAAACTCAGGGTTGCTTGACACTAGTAAAGTGTCATCGGCATAAAGGAATACGGTGGATGCTTTCACGTGGTCACATATATCATTCACATATAAGTTGAACAACAAAGGAGATAAGATAGACCCTTGCGGGACACCGCACACCAGACTTACCGCGTCACTGCAGATAGGTCCAAACATGACTACTTGTGAGCGATTGTGAAGGTAGTTTTTAATTAGTGACAAAAAAGGACCCCTAAATCCATATGAATACAGTTTAGAGATTAAAATTTGATGATTTACTGTGTTGAAAGCTTTTTTTACGTCCAAAAAAAGCCCAAATGCCACCTCATTGTTTTCCAGGGTTTGGTGCAGTAAATCAGAGAGATTTTCTAATAGCACCTGTGTTCCAGACCCACTAACAAATCCGTACTGATTCACACTCATTTAGTCATGTTTAGCAACAAATGCATTCATCACAGAAAGTACGTGTTTTTCTAGAATCTGGGATATGCAGGAAAGAACAGAAATAGGGCGGTAGTTGGCAATATCATTCTTTTTCCCACTTTTGTACAGAGGAACAACGCGAGCACTCTTCAGTGAATCTGGTCATGTACCAGTTGCAATTATGCCGTTTAAAATAAATAGCAGAACATGTTTCAAAGCTGTAATGTTTCTTATGAGATCAGCTATGAAAATGTTGTCAAGTCCGGCGGATTTATTACGTTTCAGATTAGACAAAATGCTGAAAAGATCAGATTCTGTCATAAGAGGAAGGAAGGCTGATGGCGATACACTGTTTTTAATCTTTGTCGAGCTCAAAGTTTGGACTGCGACCCGTTGCTCAGCCGAAAATACGTTATTGAACTCATTAGCCAAAATAGGCGACACTACACCGAAATTATGCTCCACTGTTTCTTGGACGGACAAGCGTATGTTACCACGTAACTGGTTTATCAGAGACCAGGTGTTCCTTACATCGCGACGAGTGTTGTGAAACTGCTGTGCAAAGAACTTCCTCTTTGATAAGCGGATAAGCGCAGTTACCTTATTTCTAATGCAACGATATTCTGCTCGAAGTTTGTCATTTTTTGGCGCCCTGCGGCATCGAGACCAGAAAATGTCTTTTTCTTTGATAGCAGCCAGGATTTCCGAAGTCAGCCACTGGCAGTCAATTTTACGTTTCTTCACAACCAAAGTTTTTTGCACACTTTCTTTATTTCGCCTAATATCCTGACCAAGCTATCGTACGCAGTGTCGTTAGTGTTATGATGAGTAAATGAATCCCAATCATATTCAGTGACATGATTATCGAACTTTTTTTGGTCTAGAATGGTCACAACACACCTGGTAGAGTTAGCGTGCTGCATAGAGTCAGTTTTCATAAGGCGACACGCAATGTAATAGTGATCTGCCAGTTTCTGTCTGATTACAGCTCCGGTCACTGAAGAAATGTCCGACGCACGGACGTTAGCGTGGTCAGTGCAAGTAGTTGTAATGCGATTATTAAGAAATTCTTCTCTAGTAGGATCGGCGATATGTGGTTCAATGCCAAATTCTGCGAGTACTGTTAAGTAACTTTCAGTGCCATGGCGATCACCCTTCATCAAATCGATATTGATGTCCCCTATCATGCACACGTTTTTAGCAACAAAGTTGGTTTTCACTATAGTTTGTAATTCTTCAATAAATCCCAACACATTTTGACTAGGAGGTCGGTACATAGCAAGAAGATAAAATGAAATACCACGACAGGATACTTCAAAGGCCATGACCTCCGCTGTGCCGAAGGAAACGGTAACCTCGGAGATCATCAATGATTCCTTGAAGTATACCGCAATGCCACCACCCCTGCTGTTGTTGCGTGTAATGAAATAGGCATGGTAAGCGGGAAGCCTAAATACATCGGTTAGAGTGTCGGTAATGTTAATTTCCGTTAATACAAACACGTCAACAAAGTCACTGAGAGCACAGGCCGTAACCGCGAATTGATCCCAGTGTTTCCTGATGCTCCGAATATTAATGTGAAGAATGGTACAAGAACAACCCAACGCTGGCTGAAAGGTCTTAACAAAGGAGTCGAAATCTGGAAACGACATACTCTTTTGCGAGGAACTACAAATCTTAGGCCATCTTATCAATGTCGCTTACAGACGAGACCAAGGATAGCTGTCAGCTTGTCTTCGAGGGAAGATAACCTTGCCAATATGCCCGAAGAGCTGTCCTGCGACAGCTTCCCAGAAGCGACAGTGGCTCTAGAGTCTCCGCGACATGTACGACAACGCCATTTCTCACGTTTCGCAGACCCCATTGAAGTGTATGTCGACTCAGCAATACCGGAACAGTGCTGCCCAAAATGATAAGACAAACTGCATTCCGCACAAGTAACGCTACACTCATCTTCAAAAATCGCATTGCATAGACCACACTCTGCACTGCTATCAGTCATAGTACCGGATCAAACACTGTACAAAAAAACGCTTTGCAGTCAGCGGCGGAAAAAAAAAACCTATATATATATATGTATATATATATATATGCAGCTCACCTGCCAACAAACAGAGTAACATTCAGAGCACTGCAACAGATTGCCGCTGACTGCAGGGTTGAAGTGGCTCGCGTAGCCTTTTGTAGCTGCTGCCGGCTCCAGTAGCGCCTCCCGGTGGGAACTTTCTTGTCCTTTGCTCGCGTGGTTCCCCTGGTATGAAGCGGTGAACAGCAACGGCCTGATGATAGTGCAATCTTGGTGACGGTGATAACCTGAATACGGTTGTCGCTCCGTCCCTCACTTCAAGACGCACGGGTGGTCATCCGATGAATGCTGCCAACAAACAGAGTAACATTCAGAGCACTGCAACAGATTGCCGCTGACTGCAGGGTTGAAGTGGCTCGCGTAGCCTTTTGTAGCTGCTGCCGGCTCCAGTAGCGCCTCCCGGTGGGAACTTTCTTGTCCTTTGCTCGCGTGGTTCCCCTGGTATGAAGCGGTGAACAGCAACGGCCTGATGATAGTGCAATCTTGGTGACGGTGATAACCTGAATACGGTTGTCGCTCCGTCCCTCACTTCAAGACGCACGGGTGGTCATCCGATGAATGCTGCCAACAAACAGAGTAACATTCAGAGCACTGCAACAGATTGCCGCTGACTGAGTCAGCGGCAATCTGTTGCCGCTGACTTAGAGCTAATAAAGTTCCGCCAATTAGAGCTAATAAAGTTCAGCCATTCACTAACATCTGGACACTCAAGATGTCTGTCTTCGAGAGAAATACTGCTTCTTCAACAGTGCATTGCTCTTAATCCAAGTACTGATCTTGTACATTGGACATGGTGCTGCAGTGTCGGTTACAATCAGTGCTATTCTTTGCTGCCCCTAATGATGTGGCTGTGTTTTTTATCGCGGTCGTCGACTCTAGTGACCGACAGCTCTTTATCAAGTGCACGGTATTCCGGAAATGTAGTATAATTCAGTGCTATAGTAGCAATTCGTTCATAGTGGCAAGCGACTTCACTTGAATCTGTCTGGTAATGTCTGTTTATACCATGTACCATGTGCTTAAAATTAAGCTTTATGGTTTTGTTGAAGTTAGGCACGTGTAGGCATACGAAGACTACCTGTAAAATAAATTATGTGGCCAGGTGTACACAAAATGAGATGAGAGTTATCACTAGGAGCAGCCCAATTAACTAAAATTGAATAATTAACTTTTTGTTGACTGCAGTGCGTGGGTATGTTTGTACTGAAAGGTTAACGGCAGTCGTGTTTCTGCACGGTATCAGTAGGAAGAATTCTATAGCTTATCCGACTATAGCTCTGATATATCCGACTCCAGTTTTTAATTCTCGTTCGCGTGATTGCTCATACAAGAGAGCGAGGAGAGGCGCAAAGCTCCTCCCTGATGTGACGGTGCTGTGCGTGCGGCGTTTAGTCTGACAACAGGGCGCAGGCAAAGATGATAACTGTTCCCCTTCCCCCCTCGACTGGTGAGATCAAATTATGACAGAGCAGTGTGCCGTGCAGTTGTTGCTCCTGATTTCAATAAAACTTACAATACATCGAAATCAGCCGTCACTTTATTTGCGTATAGCCCAGGCATGGACGATGCCCACTCGTCTAGTCACTGTTGCGCACTCGCACTGCCCTCAGGCTTCTCCGCTCGCGCATTATCTCGGCATGGCAGCTGCGATGCCGGGATAGTTAGGGGGACAGTTATAATGTTTGCCATTCCCTCCGCTCCGTTGTCAGACTAAACGCTGCACGCAACAGCCGCGTCACATCAGGGAAGAACTGTGCGGCGATCCAAACTCCCTTGCACAGGTAATCATGCGAACGACAAATAAAATTTGGAGTCGGATATCTCGAAGCACAGACACGCTAGAAGAATTCTTCCAACTGATGTTATGTAGAAACAGGACTGCCTCTAACTTTTCAACACAAGCGTACCAGTTACTGCAGTAAAAAAAATACGTTAGTTATTTAATTTTAGTTAATTGAGTTGCTGATAGCGATAATTATCCTTTCATTCTGTGCTCGCCTGGCCACATAACTTATTTGCATAATGGTCTTCGCGTGCCTCCAAGTGCCTAATTTTAAGAAAATCATAAATCTTAATTTTGAACACCCAGCATAACAAAATCGATGAGAGAAGAATCCGCCAATGCCGGGTGGGCAGTCGGAAGCTACATTTCGAAAACTTACCCTTTCATATTAGTGCCTCCCTACCTGTAGACCATAGCACTATTCCAGAGTTCAACGGAACTCATCTCAAAAGCACTCGAGAAACGTTTCTTCCATTCATTTCAAGAACTATGTGCATGTGATGCTATTTGCAAGTCGAATCGCTTCCGTACGTTCCCACAGAGAAAGGGCATCATATTATGTATGCGGTCTTCATCGGTTATCTATTCGTTTTTGTTATAGGCATATTCGTAGTAATCCAAGCAAAAAGCTACACCTGATGAAGTGCCATCAAACATGTCTGGTTTGTTAAAAAGGTATTCACGCTTTGCTTTCGTATTCGCAGCTCAAATAACAAGTCCCAATTGCGGCTGCTGCTGTGCTATATAAGTAATCTGCATTTCTTGTAGCGCGCTAATGACACATTCTGTGTTAGAGTCAGCGAAATTTGCTGGCATCCGCATTTCATGTGACAGTAGAGCTGCTCCTAACCAAGATGCCAAATCATGAAGATTCATGCTGATAGTGACACTACCTTGAGCGACGAGGTCATCTACACAGGCTCCGGCTATATGGAAAACCGTCTCCAGAAAACTCGGGGTGGTAGTGTCGTCGGGCAGCCCGACGTATCTCTCGCTATCTGGTTGGAAGCCCATGATGACGGGTCACCCCTCACGGCGCATGATGTCGAACTTGATCTTCCTTTGCAGTTTCTAGATCTCGACGGTGCCAATGTAAAGTTTGTACATAAGCATAATGACTCCATCAGTTTATTGAGGCATTCTTGTCTTGTTTTGTCTTCCAAGCGTTGGCGCCTACCCACTATGGGGATCGGCCAAGAAGCAGGCAGTTTTCAGTATATTTAGAGTAAAAACATAATTTAATTTGAATAGTAGAATGAGTAAAGGCAAGATGCTAAAGACCAGGACTGAAGAAGGACACAAACGGCAGGACCGGCGCCTGTCGTTTGTGTCTTCTTAGGTCTTGGTCTTTTGCGCCTTGCCTTTACTCATTCAAGCATGAACCAACTACCCCAAGCAAGAGTTTTACTTGAATAGTAGAATGTCGGAGTAAAGTAATTCTTAAGCCAGCGTCCTATATTCGTATTCCTCTTTTTTTTCCTTGGCCCCTGGCCACTGGCGATGTGGATTCCGAAATTCGGCGATGTGGAACCGGAAATCAGAGAAAATTTTTTTTAATTGCCATAGGCTTCGAATTCAAAGCCAACGACTTCCAGAAGGGCCCTTTCGCCAGCTTGGGCTGGGCCTTACGCCTCCTGTAACGCTATCCCTGTTACCTACTGTAACCGGCACCTGAGTGCTGGTACCACTCGTAACTGACAAAGAATAAATATGTTTGGTGTTAGGTTGCGGTGATGCATTCTGTTCTCAACCATATCCCTGTGTGATCACACGTGTCACGCCATGACAACCTGATATGAGAAGTGGGATTCTCTAGGGGCTCCGACACCTCGCTGCTGCAACAGTAACGTGTGTCATGCTATACTTATTTTACACGCAAACAATGCGACGGTGATGCTAGTTTTCGTTATGTTTTTCTTTCTCATCATAAATAATTAACGATCCTGATAGCTGTTTTCTTTATTAACTTTAGAAAATAGAGTGTAAAGTAATTCTACTAATTAACTTACTTTATAATTACTCAGTACTGTATACAATTATTATCCCTCTATTAAATCTTCCTTTTATGCACAAAATTTTAAATTTTTGCTCTGCTAACACCCGCTGCATGGCCTGTCCCCTGTAGTGGGTTGAGTCACATCATTTGCGACCAACCAATCAAATGATCCCTTACAACAGAAGAAAAAGAAGATAGCACCCTTGAGAAGATTTATACCTCTTCAGAATTTTTTTGAGTATTCTATAATTCTTTTTACTATTGTTATACTGAACTACCTGGTTCTTGGTAAATCGCCCAGTGTGGGTATGTGCCATTAACATCTATGCTCTACATCTACATCCACAGCTCTGAGCAGCCCCAGCCTAGGTAAGTATGTTTACCTTCTCAATGCCAGGAATAAAATCCAATGCTATTGAGTTCGGCAATGTGGTAGCCTCAACTTGCCAAGTGCTATCATATTAAATTCAAGCTCAAAAAAGACTGAAACGGCTTAGGTACACCTAAGCTGTTTCAGTTTTGCTGCTTTTCACGTTTTCACGTTTTGCTGCTTTTTTAAACAAAATATAGGCTCAACAATGCATGTCTGGAGCCACACTATGTTTGAAAACCAGTTACGGAATGATTGGACGCCGTGGAACCACGCAATAGCACGTAACGTGTGTTCTCGCCAGTTCTTGTTTGCGTTGCAATTTACGCTGATGGTGCTGCTGCGAGGTGACAGAATGTGCACAGGTTTCTAAGGTTTTTATGTATGGCCTAACTGGAGACATTATAGTAACAATAATGGTCAATCAGGCTAGTTCATTGATTCGCATCTTGAAAACTTCATAAACGTAGCGATAGACATTGCACGAAAGCACAACAGAACAAGGAGCTTACTCGCATCTGATTGATATATTGAACGGAAGTACAAATATATAGGCACAAAAATGGCGCTGATCGCACTTACGCAGCATACTGTCAATGTGTGCGCACATTCATCACTGTGTTCGTTCCTCCCTTTCTGTTTTATGCAGCGTGCACTTCGCATGTAAGTGCGTGCCACCTGTGCGCGGCATGCATGTGCGCCACCGGGGATTTTAAACGGGACACTGCCTATAACCTTCATAATACACCGGGCAGACGACACTGATCGCACACGGATGGCATCAGCCGCGAAGACATAGGTGACAGAAGGATAACAAAAGGCTTCTTTCATAAACTTGTGCACTCACTCCCACGGTGGAATTGTTGTTGTCGCGCCACGTAACATTTGGTAGACGGCATGCAGTATCAAGTGACACTGACTGGCCAAGATCTCGATGTCCATTGTCAAGCCTCGAAAGTGCCCCGCCCTGTCAAACAATAAATAAGTTTCACGGAATTATAATATAAACTACTGGCCAGTTCACTGTTTTAAATATTACTAGTTCTATATTTCTCTTTGTTTTCAATAGTTCTTTGTTTTACAGATTGATCTGTTTTACAGCAGCGGCTTAACTGTCATTACTGAAGCACCACCACACCTGCTGACGTGCATGAGGCGAAGACCACCGCTACCGGCCACTTTGCTGCTGCTGCTGCTGTCGCTCGCCCACGAAGTTGCGTGCAACAGCGTCGGGGCACCAGCCAGCGCCTGCAAGGAAATGGAGCCCCGCCATAACTTCAAGCCGCAGAATCAGCACCATGACTACCAGGTGAGCGTGAACGAACTATGATGATGATGACGATGAAAAACTTTATTTATCCCTCTTTAAAGGGAAGGGGGCAATGGAATAGGGGGTGGACGAAGATTTTTCAATGGTAAATACACTGCCATTACGCCTCACTGAAACGCTGCGATAGGGTGTAAGTCCTTTAGAAATGTAAATTTTTTCCGCATGAATATTTTTTTCCTTGGAGCCACGCAATGCGGAACAGTCATAGAAGGGGAAGCACAAACTTTATTCCAAAGGATAGGTACATATAGCCGGTCAAAGTAACATTTAAAAAGCACCAAAAACAAAATTGATGTGGGTTTTGTCATCAGACTCCTGCTATTCACACCCAGATGGCGCAACTTCTTACTTGCAGCGCCATTGGTGTCATAATAACGCATTACGCTACCAAGCGACTAATCTTACTTTTCCTTCGTGGAATTCTCCAGTCAACACGTTGCACTGCTTGTGAACCATGCTTGCATACCAAACTGCTAGCTTTCAGTGGTTGAACACTACAGTATTTCATTTCGTTTATAATTGTTTTTTCGGTGTAGGTATGTCCTTTCGGAATACATAGCCTGTTGGAAGTTAACACTGTTTACCGTCCCCTTCTGTCCCACCTTCCACCCTGCGCTGTTCTAAATTCAACATTGTCTACCAAGAAGCGCAAAATTTGACGATATCAAAGTCTTATCTACAAATAACGTTCGCGACTTGGGGTAGGCTGGGAGGAAGAATGTTAAAGAAATAGATGGGTCACTATTCCCATCATGCATGCGATGTTCGACAATGTCCGTGCCTGGACACACCTAGCCTTACATTTAATTTGTTGGTCTTCCCACGAACCATGTTTTCTTTTCGGGCGGTGTGCTTGAAAAGTTGCTCTTGAGTAGACTTATTTTAATTTTTGTGTTATTTCGTGTAACTAACGCCGGACCTATTGATGTACATGAAAAATATTCTTGGCATAGTGCCAAGCGCACTGTTTAACCACTGGGAACAGCGGTACGAGAATGGCAGGAACGCTGTCGGCTGTAGCCACCGATGCTTCCCGCAGTTGTCATGTGAAACCTCAGGAAAGTGAAAGCATCGCCGAAAGTGGTCGCCCTAAATTATCACTCCTGCTCTCTTCTGGTCCGTCGTGCTCCTATAAAAAATATCGCAGTTTCACCCAAAAAGGTGAAGCATCCATTGCGATAGCCAATTTGTAGACAGCTAGACGAAGTAAGGAGAGTAGTTTTATAGGCCGTGTAAACTCGCTAACACTCGCCTACTAACCTAATTATCAAGCATGGTGTCACGCACCCACAACCATAAACACATCTCAATCGATGACCGCGGAAACTCGCTGTCGAAACGCTGGCGTTACGAAGAGCGGCAGCGAGCGAATTGGCCTCTGCGCAGTCGCTCGCTTCAACGTGAACTAAGCGGCGAGAACACAGCGCACGTGAAGCTGTCAACCCTCGGTTGGACCTTAGAGCACTGCACGGGCCTTGACCGAACCAAAAACCCCGGGCCCGGCCCGGCCACGGGGCGCGCCGTCCGAAGTGTTTTTCGGCGGACCTGTGCCGAGCTCGCACTTGGGGCCGCGGGGCTGGGCTGGGCTCGGGCTTGAAGCTACGGGCCCGTGCCGGACTCGGATCCACTCACTCAAGGGCCTAAGTTGTGCATTCGGGTTCACGCGAACCTTATGCACTGCACGGTCCAGGACATTCTGTGCCAAGCTGAAGAAAATTAAAAAGTATTATGGGATTTTACGTGCCACAACCACCGTCAGATTATGACGCACGCCGTTGTCGGGGACCGCGGAAATTTAGACCACCTGTGGTTCTTTACCGTGCACCTAAATCTAAGTACACGGGTGTTTACGCATTTGTGCCAAGCTGAAGTGAGACATCAAAAGAATTGGCTCTTAGTAAACTTTAGCAGTGAAAGTAGCAACCAGAAGCAGTTGAAATTTTAATTTTTATTTTCCACGAGAACGAACATTGTTTTCGCGTAAGGAAACACAAATTATACAAATAACCGCTTTTCAAACAACTTCCCTGTTACGGCGTTTGCGATGACATTGTTACAAGTCTACAATACAATACAATACAATACAATCTTTATTGTGCATATGGAAAGCAAAGTACATATAGCAGGCCTACCAAAGCCTCAGAGGGCTTGACTGGCAGTGCCTGACAGTCAGGTAACAGAAAATTGCACAGGGTTAATAGCGGAGTTAGCTATTAGCGGGTCGGAGCAAAATGTTGAACTGGTATACAAGATGTTACATCAAACATCGACAATTCTAAGTTGTTTCTTAATCTCACGTCTTGTGTTTGCTTCTAGCACAGGCGTTGGCAATTTATTAAATATGGCTGGAACATAGTATTGCCGCGTTGTCCTTCCGTACTTTGTCGCAGTCTTGGGGATGACGTAGGGTTCCTTCGGTCTTAAGGAGCGGACAGGCGTATATCGTGCCTTAAAATCCTTATTCCAGAAGTGTTTAATTACAACACTTTCGATAATCAGAGAAGTGAAGTTTGGCAAATTCAACAACCTAAAGACGTCTATATCTTGCGTTGGACACAAATGGTAAGCCACTGTTGACAGCAGTGAACGTAAAATTGAATTAATTCTTGAGCTCCACCTAAGAGTACAATGGCCATACACAGTCAATCCATAACGTAGCACGCTGTATATTAAAGCATGCACAATAATTTTTCGAATGGAGATTGGCATAAGACATCGCATATTGTATAATACACAGGAGACCACGCGCAGCCTTTTACAGATGTGGGATAATTGCGAGTTCCATAAAAGATCACAGTCGAAAAGCAACCCAAGATACTTAACAGAAGAGGCATTTATAACAGGTTCACATGTACATCCAAAACAGTCTGATGTGTGCAAGAATAATGATGTCGTAGGCAGGATTTTTTTCATGGGGTTATGGAAACAGACAAGTCGTGTTTTAGAAGGGTTGATGCTTATTAAATTAGCCGCAAACCAGTCCATAGCTTTAGTTGCCTCATTCTGTAAGGAGCTGATTGCATCAGAGTAATTAGTTGCACAGGATACAAGAACAGTATCATCGGCATATTGATATATATAATTAACTACTACATACCATTACCATTATACTATTTTAGCACTAACGAAAGGGGTGTCTCTACTTATGCGTTTCTTTTATGCTGTGTGCTCGTGAATTCGCCTTTCTGTATATACATATACATATATATGCGCATGTTCGATGACCTGGCCAAACCAAATCGCACGATCAAGGTGCATACTTATTAATAAGCGCGAAAAACAACGGAAGACACAAAGTTTGAATGTCATGGAACGAGCGCTGTCCAACTGAAATTTATTTACCAATACGCTTGCAAAAAAAACCAATAAAACACGATTTACCCAACTACTTGCGAGCGCAGGAAATATAAGACACGTCCTGTGTCGTTCTGACTTTGTGTCTTCCGTTCTTTTTGCGCTGATTACTTAGTATGCATCCTTTCCAATTCGCCCATCTTTCTACCCTACTTCAACCAAGTTGTGTACCACCGAAAAATAACAGCACAGGCAAAAGGCCAGGTAATTGATGTTTCCATAGGACAAATGAAGATTGCGGTCTTTTATTGCTTATACATTTCAGCTGATTAAATGCCGAGAAAGTGAGACGCACACAGCGTACATTGTGTAAGTAAAAATACTATTTCCTTTTCATTTATATGCCGGGCCTCGTCATGCTCACGTGGGCCTTGGTTAATCTTAATGAACGCCCGGGCCAGGGCGGGGCACGAGTTTGGTAACACGGGCCCAGGGTGGGCCTGGGCTTGTGACCACAAGGCCGGGCCGCAGCTGGGCTCCCCTCGGTCATGTATGCTCGGGCCCGAGCCAGGCACGGTCATGATAACACGGTTTCGGGCTGCGCTCTAGAGCCTCACCTAGACGCTACATTCATCGCAGATCGCTTTCAAGAAACAGCACGCGCGGCCGCGCTGAGCCGCCGCCAATGCCAGTAGCGCTGTGCAAATGGGCGCGTGGCAGAGAGCAGGCGGGTGCGTAGGAGAGAGCGCGCACATCGGCGACAAACCTTGCAGCCATATGACTGTGATTGCATCCCATGCTCGCAGCCACGGCGGCGTCGGTTCGCAGAACAGTTCAGACAACAGCAACAGAGGCAGTCATAGATACGATTTCGCCTATGGAAATTCAGATGAGCAAAGTACCAGTATTAAAGCGAAAGCCTTTAATTGCTCATGCTCGCGGCCATGGCGGGGTCCGTTCGCACAACATGTCACACTCCACTAAGGGGCGCTCGTGACGACATCGGAGTGACGCGCTTACTGCACATGCGCCCAGTACATAACGCCACTCTTGCGCTCCAAAACGGCGTCGGCAGACGCTCCTCGCTGGCCCAGTCGGTCCGATGTCTCCGAAGCGCGCTAGCGCTACCGAACGAAGACGCAGGTCGCGACAGGTTCAGCGACAACATTCGAGTGGAAAGGAACAGCGTCTTCCAGAGTCCCCTAACACAAAGGTGAAAGACAATGAACGGATGCGAGTGAAACGACTCAACCGGTCTCCTGGGGTGAAGGCTAAAGAGGCAGAACGCAAGCGACAACAATGTCTTCGGAACAAGCTCCAGCAACAGCAGCAACAACAACAAGGCACTTCAAGTGGGGAATGCCAGCTCCCAGATTCTCCCAACACCAGAAGATGGAATATCAACGAGAGAAGTGTCTAAAGCGACTCAACAACTCTCCCGGAACGAGTACTAAAGAAGCAGAACGCAAGCGACAACACGCACGAGAACCACAACCAAGTACATCATCGGAAAGAGAGGCACTCGTTCCGAAGCGCCCCTGTCACACACCTACGCTGTCTCCGAGACTCCAGTTTGCTGCAGTGACCAACTACTTTAACAAGCATTTTGTTCAGAACGCGTTTGGTACTACACGTTCTGTATGTCATCGCCTATGGTTTACCAACGACTTGGCTAATGCCCCACAACAGAGCTACGAACTTCTGAGGGAACATTTCCCTGACAGAGAGGTTACTACATTTGGTGTATTGCACTACGTGCCTCCAATCATTACAGGAACCCAAGGTTCCAAGTTTCTCATGAAGCAATGGCTACGTCCATCCAACGAAACCCCCTAATCTGCCTCGGCCTCCTCGACCTTATGTGCGAGACTCACCTGTGCTAAAGGCTACAGCCCAACACGGCAGCTGTCTAGGCTTAGTCTTCGAAACAAACGCCACCACAATGAATTCAGAGTACACATCGTGTCACTTCCCAGAGCACAAGGCAGCCATCATGGATATCAATCCAGTAAAGCATCAAAGCTTCACCGTTCACAAGCGTCAAGAAGACATCTTTCCCGGTGACAACTTTGAAGCAGAGGCGGGATTCACAGAAGAAGTACCAGTCGAATCAGACAGTAAATTAATTAAGCAACATCACAGTGCATTTCAATCAAACAGAGCAGTTCAGACAACAGCAACAAAGGCAGACATAGAAAGGCTCTCGCCTACCACAGTTTAACGCAGTAAAGTGCTCGTACATCTTATGTAGACGTCACGTACATGTCAATCATACGACCACGGCCGCATTTCAATGGGGGTGAAATGCGAAAACGCACGTGTACTTTGATTTAGGTGCACATTAAAGGGCCCCAGGTGGTCCAAATTTCCGGACTCTCCCACTACGGTGTGCCTCATAATCAGATCGTGGTTATGGCACTTAAAACGCCCTTATTTAATTTTGTTTAATCATGTGGAAACTGAATTTGTCATTAGCTACGAAGGGAACTAGCGCAAGGTGCTTTGGTGTGACCCAAAGGCACCGTATACAGAGCCTGGGCGTGCCATGTGCATGGGCGAGATTGGAGCTGAGAGCAAAATGGAACGGGTAAGCTTGTTGTAGGGGCGGGCCAACTAAAGTTTGGGATTGGGTCTACTTAAGTTTTTACGTGGGCCAACTTAATTTTGGGCGTGGGCCAACTTGAAATTTGCGGGTGGGCAAACTTAAATTTGGAGATGGGCCAACTTAATTTTGGGTTCATATTTACCAGAGTAAACAATATTATTATTGTTGGTATTATTGTTGTCGACGTTGCAGTTTCTTTTTAATCGTAGATTATTAAGCACCCGTCGTTATCTCATCATCAAACTGGGCGAACCAAGAATTGCATGTGGCTAACGCTTTCGCGCTCTCATTGTACGTATATTTGGACTTTTACCAGCTTTGTCGCAACTTGTGCGTCTGAGATAACTTCTGGGTCGATTGTATTAATGAGTAGCGAGACCAATCGCTCGCTGCTCGCTTTCGGTATTTCCTGCGTATTGAAATAAAAAATAAGTTGTACCACGATTTCATCCGCTCGCGAGAGACAGACGCGTACACCAAATACAAGACATATAGAAATGCTTTGACTTCAGACATAAAGAAGTCTAAATTGAACTACTAGGAAAAGTTATTTGACAATATTTGCATTGATCAAAGGAAATTATTGGAGGTCATAAATGGGCTCACAAGCAGGAATAGAGACTGCCATAGGACACAGGACCTAACATTTAATGAAGAAACAGTCAACGGCGAAAGGTTGGCCAATGTCATGAACAAACACTTTATACACTCTGGGTCTTATGTTGCAATCGATGGACGTACGGAAAATTCTCCAACTTCCGATAAGTGTTTTTGCCTAATTCTATTTGATTTGTGCCTCAGGTCCGGTTGAAGTACAAAACTCAATCAGAAAGCTAGAAATAGTGTTGCGTCAGGGACTGATGAAATAGGCTCTGTTGAGTTTAAATTGATATCACCATTGACATGTGATGTGTTGGTTGACATCAGCTTCACCCTCCATTGACATCACATTGACATCAGCTTCACCCTCCCTATCAATGTATTTCTACAACGGTTAAAGGTGGCAAAAGTCACTGCAGTACATAAAGGTGGTGATATCAATATTTCAGCCAACTATCGACTAATATCCGTGCTTCCAACGATAACGAAAATATTTGAAGGAGTAATTTACAATAGACACATCTTTTTTTATAAACATCAAATAATATGAAGGAGTCAATATGGTTTTCAGAAAAATAAATCGGTGGAAAAATCTCTACTGTATATCAAAAAAAGATAACCGACCATATGAAGAAAAAATGTACTCTTGGACTTTTCCTTGATCTTCAAAAAGCATTCGACTCCATACAATTCCACTAATAATTCATAAATTTTCGAGGTATGGAGTGCGTGGACTCATACTTCAAGTCTTCCAAAGTTACCTCGAAAATCGTTATCAATTTGTACAAATTAATTGCACAATGTCTACAAAGATTAAGTTAAATCAAGGAGTTCTTCAAGGGTCCATACTGGGGCCACTAGTGTTCCTTTCCTACATAAATGGTATTGTCAAAAAACCTAAGTCCCCTGCGCTTATTATGTATGCTAGTTATACCGACGTTTTCTTTTCGTGAGGCAAATTAAAAGTATTTAAGGGTTCTATTTAAGGGTTCTTTCAAATTGGGTGAGGCAAAATAAGTTACGCTTGAATGCAAAAAATACAAATTGTATGATATTCCGACCTATAAACAAGTCCATAAGTAAAATAAGTGTAAAATTTGAAGGAAGTTCTATTGCACATATCACAGAACAAAAATTTCTTGATGTGTGGTTGCAGGAGGGCTTAAACTGGAATACACATGTGAATCACACGATTACCGCATTAGCCCGAATAGATGGGCGTTCTTGCAAAACAGCAGACTATTTTTTTTATTCAGGATACCCCTAAAGGCCCTCTCGCAGGAGGTTATTACATAGGGGGTGGGAGTGCAGTAACGCATACAGATGTAATAAGTGAGTAATAAGTTGAAAAAAAACGGGAACTGATAAACAATCATCACAAAAGATAATAATGCAAGGCCAATAAAGTTATTGTAGTAGTAATAATAATCAGAAGTGTACCAAAAGAGAATACGAATCGCAAACACATGAAATATGGAGAGTAATCAGGGTCATAGAAAGCACTCAGACCATTACTGTATTACAAATCAGAATACAATACATCACATGAACTTAAAGGAAAATGCAAAACACCGCAATAAAAATAGGAACAATAACCATAAAAATATGCATGCTACATAGAGGACAAGAACATCTTTTAACGTCATTCGTAGTGGAAAAAAATGCGGGGGGGGAGACATGACACAAGAAAAGTTTACGCACTTTCATTAATGATTAGAAGTCTCTCGAATTCATTTATGTAGGTGACGGTTGCGATGTGTGATGCCAAGCTATTCCACTCGGTTATGGTGCATGGTATGAAGGATCTGGCATAAGTTAGTGTGCGACACGTGAAGCGCTCGATTTTAAAATGGTGATCACAGCAGGAAAAGATGGCAGAGGGTGGCCTAAAAAAGTCCTCGCGAAGTGATGCATGATAGTAGAGCTTATGAAGAAGTGATAAGCGAGCGATTTTACGGCGACATGATAACACATGCAGTTCATCACGATTCTTCAATAAAGTGACGCTGGTGTGACGTGAGTAATCCGCAAAAATAAAACGCACAGTATGGTTCTGCAGGGCTTCGATATTTTTAGTAGTGTAGACCTGATCGGAATCCCAAATGGCTGAAGCATATTCTACTTTAGGACAGATTAAAGTGATATAAGTCAGTTTACGCCAGTTTAAGCTTAAAAATAAGTATGTACTATTCACTCTTCCATTCAAAGGTACATTATGGGATATTAGTCTGGGGAACGACATCGCAAAGAAATTGCCATTGGTTTATTACTCTGCAAAAGAAAATATGGCTCTGTTTTGAAAAGTGCACGGGAAAATTACAGGACCTACCAACTTCTCCACTGTTCATAAAACATTCCATACCCAGGCTGGATCAGCCATACTATATTGTATTGTTCCAGGTAATTCAACAAAACAGACTATATGAACAAAGCCCCATCGTAAGACCATATTACTCTTAACGAGAACACAGGAAATGAATACCTAAGACAAGAACACATTTTGAGAAACAAAGTGCTGAACACATCATGTTCTGAATGTCCTTACAGATAGAGTGAACTTTATCACTAGTAGTATAGTGCCTTTAAATAACAAGCAAAGAACATATTATTAACCAGATGTATACAGTGTGAACATTGACGAGCCAATTTTCAGGATTCGATCAATGCTTAAATCATTCACGAATTGGTATTCTGGGTATTTACATGGATAATGTACTTTCAGTGTATCCTCATGCATCCACGTTTCTCATTTTGGAATTTATTTTCTATGACTATGTATTTTGCCGAGCGCGACTTCTGTACGATTGTTTAAAGATGTTACGTAAACTGATTTTGTTTATGTGTGATTTGGTATTTGTACTCTTGCAAGTTACCAGTTGAACATTTTCCTGAAACTACTGTATCATAATTCTTTTTTGATTGTGCTGAACTCGTAGCATGTGAACTGTCGCGAACTGCGAAGGGAAAGTGACCTTTGTCAGGCTTGATTGCGTTCAGTCCTTGCCCCGTCAGTGAGCGTTGTAAATTGCTTACTGTAAATAAAGTACTTACTTTCGGTAGAAGAGAGTGCCTCTTCGACATGGTTGATCTGTCGTCCGTCACGGCCATGTTAGGTTTCTGAAACCATGGCGGCGAATGACACTCTAGGTACGTTTCCACCGTCGTCGTGAAGTTAAGCGTACGATGGTGAGCCGACGATGGTAGCTTGATCTCGTGCGCACAAAACAGGGCCAGGAAGCCCTCTGTCTTCCACCGGAGAGATATTCTTAGTTTGTGGGAGGCGAATGGTGTGGAAGCATGCAGCGCAGTAGCTGTCTCTGAGTAGAAGACAACACAACCGTGCTACGCTAGGGAGTAGGGAGATAATGGTGAGAAAGAACAGCAGAAGAAATGCCGTAGACGCGCGAGGGGATGGACTTAGAAACAATCACCAAGGTTCGCGTTTTACGTGCCCAAGGGGTGGACGAAGTGTTCCACCGCCGTGCAGGGGAGGGTTTGGTGGCGCGATACCATTGCGCCAGCCGCTGTTTGTATGGCTGAAGCTGGGCACTCACAGATTAGGTGCTGAAGCTTTTCCAGACACCGCAGCCTCTGCAGACTGGGGAGCGGGCCCAGTAGAGGCGGTGGTGTCGCTCGGCGGACCACACTAGAGTGTACTAGAAGACCGCTGTCCAGTACACTCTGGGCCACACAGAACCAGCGGGCACCCCTGCGCTAGTGTTTATGTATATGCTCATATACACGGATACTAGTCTGCGCTAAGCCCCCTGAATGAAACTAAAGGTAGTGACCTACTACCTAGACAACGCAATTACATCCTCAGGATGTCCTCTGATCGTAGTAGAATGACATTAATTCATTCCTGTTGTCCGTACTCACAACATTCTGAGGACATCTTTAAAACAATTCTTCAGGGCTTCTCCTGTATGTTTTAACAGCAATACTTGGTGGGGCCCGTTCAGCGCTATACGTTATAAAATACTGTGGCATTAGTACTTAAAATTTACTTTCAATATTCTATTTTCATGCATCTTTTGCTTACATAAACACTGTGACAAGCAATGCAGAGGCACCGTAAAGGTGGTTCCATGCTATATGAGTTGCTGAAATAAAATATTTTCAGGAATGTTCCTTTATTTTCCTAGTGGCATCTATTTACAGTGAATGCTTGCCAGCTTCTTCACCCATCTGAGCAGCCCGAAGGAGGACCTAGGAAAAACAATATACTGAGGAAGTACAGTACAATCGTACGCTGTCCTTGTGGGGATTTGTTTGCATGAACTAGTCCTGCAAAGTCCAAATTTGATGAAATAATTCAAACATGCATAAAACATCACATATGGTTGCCAGCTAGTCTCCGCTACACTTTGTGATAGTCTCATAGGTTGGATCTATCAACAGTTACGCCTGAAGTAGGCTCCTAGTTTGAAAACGCGTACTGTCAGGCTGAGTGCTTGAAGCATTGACTGCATTTTTCACAGCTTTTGACCACATTAGCGAAGCCTCCCTTTTATTGTAGCCTCAACCTCCCTCCTTTCGGCATCGGAAAACCCTTACTTCACCACTTCTGAAATATCTTGTATTTTCAAACACGTACTGTTTATATTTTTAAAGATCTTTACAAGTGTTTCAGCTAGGGACTGAGAGGTACTTTATTTCTGGTATGGTATGTTCAATGACGAGCTTACACAAGAACAATATCAGAACAAATGGCATACCGGAATCGTCACACTAATGGAAGCTTCTTTCAATGTTGCACCGCAAGAAATGGATGTAAAACTAAATACGGATGCTGCACTGTAAGATGACAGCAGGGCACATTTTATTAGTTTCGCATTATTGTGATTTCTGGTAGTGTACTCATGACAGCGGTCAAACTGGCTGACAGCCCTTTGTGGCAGTGGTGGGACCTCCCATGCACTGTCGTAGGCACAGTCATCTTTTGTGACACATGCAGAACGTAGAACATTTAATAGTGACTATGACTTCACATTTAATATATCAGCCATCATAAGTGGTTACAAAAGCGCCTTTAAATGTATTAGTAGAACTGAAATAATGAGGGTATTGAGCAGTGGCACGAGGCTTTTATGGGGCTCAAATTGTGCTGCATGATTTGCTTCTCAACAAAATCAAGCGAAAAAATGGCAACCTGTATTGTAAACGGCTTCTGAAGAATTTACCTGACAGATGACCGAAAACAGGCTTACACTTTGAGAATGATTCAAAAATAAGCATGTTAGAAAAGAGAGGGTGAAGGTAATACGTATATGGAAGAAAATGAAAACCAAGGCGATACAGAATGACCCAGACAACTAAGTCGAAACCACAAATAGTGCATATATGTTAAGCAGATAGCAGTGGTGACCACTTTCAACATGTGTGAAATGCAGTCCAAACATTTTCAGGAGGCTTTTTAGGTGTCTTAGAGATGTCTGAAACTTGTTTAGTGCCTTTTGTGGTTGCGAAGCCCATCGACGATGGAAGGTACTTCGAGAACATGCAATATGATCAGAAAGGGATTACCAGCCTTATACGGGTGATCTGAGACATTTCAAATGTGAAGCAGAAATATCACTCATGGCTAGACTGTAAAGCAGCCATAGTTCGTAGCTTCACGAGTCACTTAGCACTTACTTAAACTCGGGCTACCCATCCACATGAGCGAGCACTGAATGCAACAAGTGAATGAGATTTCACGAGTTTGCCTGAGTTTGAATTTGGCGAGTATAAGCCCGAGTAACTCGTGAACCTGAGCGAGCCTACTTGTGGGTGACTTCGATGCAAGCCCAAGTCAGCGTGACTGAGTTTCATTTTAGCAGAGTCCTTCCATTTTTTTTTCTGGTCACGAAACTGCCGCCTCAGTTTCATATAGAGCCAGCGCCCGCCGCTAGAGGCGCAACCGTGCATGAGAGGGCATGCAAACGCCGCTACCGCTGTGGTTGTGTGTGGGGTAGTCTCAGTATTCTAGCTTTCTCAACTTCCTCAACCGTCGCTCTAGTTTCACGTAACTATTTTTAACATTGAATATGCTTAAATTACTGCCTGAGCACGTCTTCTGTCATGATATGAGCGCCTGGAACGAAAAAAAAGCCGCTCATAACATGGAGCTTGCGGCGGTCTCAGATTGAAAAAAATAAATAAATAAAAAATCTGGGATTTTAAGAGACAAAACCACTATACGATTATGAGGCATGCCGTAGTGGGGGACTCAGGATTAATTTTGACCACCTGGGATCCTTTAAAATGCACCTGAATTTAAATAAACGTAAATAAACGTCTGAATGAGATTTAGGTAGGATTAATGCAAGACAAACTTCGCTACTAAATGTCTTTAAATGCACCTAAAGGTCTGCAAAGCGATGCCATTTCTGAATGAGATTTAGGTAGGAGTAATGCAAAACAAACTTCGCTACTAAATGTCTTTAAAATGCACCTGAATTTAAATAAACTGGTGTTTTGCCTTTCGCCCCCGTCGAAATGCGTCCGCTGTACACGGCCGGCTAGTCTCGGTTCAGATTTCTACATCAACGCCGTTCGCCTCAGCACTTTGGTGGTCTCCGCTTTTTTATATATGCCTGAGATTAAACTCCGCGCATTCGCAACAAAGCGCCAGTGGTCCCACTTTTCACCAGATGCAAACATATGGGCTGTTACACCGCCACTTACCAGTAAGTAAGCGCCAACTCCCCGTTGCGCATAGCGCGAGATTGTTCGCCGAGCACAGCTGTTCACTTTCTGTTTAACTGTGGCAGAGAAGGACTCCGACTGTGGGCAGTATCTTACAAGGAGATCAAAAGAATGAAATTGTTATTGCAAAGGGCTGCTACCGTAGAATACTTAATGACAAAGAAAAGGAAATTGAGCTGCTCCATGCGCTTAAGATTTCTCTGCAAAGCGATGCCATTTCTGAATGGTAGGATTATAGCAAGACAAACTTCGCTACTAAATGTCTTCGATGCGGCTTTTAGCAACAGATTGAGGCGAACGTAAAGTGTTAGGACCTGCGCAGTTGAAACTAGCTGTATTGTAATTAGGCAATTGCCTTAGCAAACAGTCGTTTAGAAGCGTCAGTAAGCCCAGCACTTATTCACGCTGCTCGTGGTTTTGACGCAGAAACGGCGAGACTAGGTATTTTGGTTCTTAATGCGCAACTATTTACAATATGTTAAAAACCTTATAATTCGATTAAGAAAAGAAATAGAACGTGTTGGTGCAAAAACAACATACAAGCATGATCATTCATTTATCATTAAAATAAGCGGACAGAAATACAGACAGCACAAAGGCGTCCGGTCACGAATGGTCCACCATTCACAATGCAAGAAGTTTGTTCAAAGCATGACACTGATATAAATAAGCGTAAAGAAATAACATCAAACGTGAGAGATATGCATTGGGGGGCAGGAAACAAACACGAGCAAACGAATGGCAATAAATACAGAATGCATAATTGATTGTTTCTATCAACAAGAAAGTCTAAAGCATTTCATAACACATGGCAAAACAACTCTCAAATGAACACAAGTAGCCGCATCACAAATACAGCAATTTTTTTTTTAAATGGCTTGTTAGAGATACCACCATTCTACTTATTCAGTTGTTACTTGCAACACGTGTTCAGCATCGTTGTCCCACCCCGCCACTTCAACTAAACAGCTCAGCACTCGAAAAATTGCGCAGCACATGCACAGAACGCACCCGATCACTCGGCTCGCCTCGCACTGCGCACGCGTTTCGGTACGCGAACGATGCCCTCTGTGGCACAGTGGCGCCGCGTCGCGGCACCTTTGGGCAGTATATGAACCTCTCCCATAGCGTGACGGCGGAGTTTCGTGACCAGAAAAACATGGAAGGACTCTGATTTTAGTAAGCAAAAGTTTCAGCGCCTCACGTAAACATACAATTCCTGGGTGGTTTCAGTGAGCTCTGTTAGTTTTGTTCACCGAAGATAGCAATACACAAACGGAAAAAGAATTAGAAAAATTTACTTCATATTTTTAAGAACATAGGTTGAACTCATGTACACAACCACCTGCTTAATAAAGGCGATAGCTTTTGTGACGTAAATCTACTCGAAGCAACAATGAAAAATAAGTGCAAACAAAATTCTAAGGCATCATATGATACGCAGAGCATCTTCGGCCTTGCAATACGACTTCTTTTTGGCGGCAAAGCATTTTAAGAAGAATCACCTCAAGAAAGGGAGCAAGAACGGTATAACGTTTCTATGCAGGAGCATTTATTATTTCATATAACCTGCACTTTTCATTAACAGCTAAATTATAGTAGGTAAATAACAGGCACCCAAATTAGTGTAGAACACTTCAGAAGCATGCAATTTCAAAATATCTTTTTAGAAGTCTGATGCTTTAACTTACTAGACTCATTTTGCTGTAATGGTGATGGTCCCAGAGCATTGTAGTTTTTTTTACCCAGGCAGCAAGGAAAGAACGAAAAAATTACAGCCACCTTACACGGTTGCAAAATCTATTAACGCTACAGGTCATCGGTGTCAGATTTGTTCATGCAAACCGTACAGCTTTACAAGCATTAAACAATGCATGGATATGTCGCTATAGCTATGTGTCTATGCATGTTAGAGCATCACTTAAGTTATGATGGTGAATATAAGACATGGAAGGACCTGTGCTTACTAGTGGTAATGAGAGTGTGAGTACTATAACCAAGAGCAAAGTTCTTGTAATAAGAACCGACTGGTGCCAGCGAAATTATACTGAAAATACACCTCAGACTCTAGTATATTATACATTGTTGAATGATTCATTTTTATAGTGATGGGATGCAAGACACCGTCAGACTATATCACGTTTGAAAATGTGAACGAAATAAGAGAATGCTACACATATGCTAACAGCAAAACGAGAACAAAGTGAAAGCGAGAGCCAATGCCGGGCCGACCCGCAGCGCAGGTGTGGTTCGCCATTTTGGGGCCCACATACACAGCTTCGCTGGTCATCCTTCTTCACAGAGTGGAAGTACACTTAGTTTTTTTGTTCATGTTGTTAAGCATGGACTGCACAAGAAATTCACACGGCTTACGGGCCAAAGATTACCACATATATTAGCTGCCTAAAGCTGCTTTCGGCGCCCGAGTGCCGACTGCAAGGAAAGAACCCGTGCCAATTACTGTGCGTTCTGTTACGCGAAGACGGAATCATCAATGGAATGTTGCACTGCAGTTTTTTATAAAAGAATAATTCCGCTAAATTTGAGTACAAGGTGCCGGATGGGGTTGACATGGTTTATTTGTTTGAAGCGCGAAGCAGGAAGCTTACATACGTTTCTTTTTTCTGTCTGCGTTTCGCAAGGCCTACTAATGAAAAACAATATGCATAAAAGTACACACGACAGATACATACTGCTTGAAGGACCACAAAAATATTTGTTATCCAAAGGGAACGGTACTGTAACATAGTAGAATGAAAGCCGGCGATGTGGCCGCAGTGCACGCACCGTCATCGTGCGGCATTATAAATATATAAAAGGAAATAAAGAAGAGAAACAAAGGCATAGATTACTAAGGCATAAATACATGTCATATATTATTATAAACGCCATTTGAGCGGTCTGGTCGTAAACAGCAGGACGCGAATCAGCACGAACGACTCTGCCAAGCAGAATGGCCATCAGTTCCCAATGGTGCCATCTCGATGCGGCCCAATCCACTTCGATCGCACTGCCGCCACATTTTTTGTCGTCCCCCCGGCTCACTGCAAACCATTCGCCGCGCCAGTTGCTCGTGCCACTCAACCGTATTCTAGTGCACTCTAATACTCACCTTTACACCTTTATCACGCGACACCATCTTTTACATTGACAGTGGCTTGGAATGGCTTGGCTAGTCGACTATCCGGAACGGAAGCACATAGGCAGCCCTGGCATATATGGAAGGTTGCTGGCGGCTAGTTTTGTCAAGGGTGATCTATTCTCGGGAGCTGCTGGGGCGGATATTACTCTTGTTTCTTTTTTTTTTGCTCTAAATGTATTTACCAAAATTTACATTGACGGCTTATCATGTGTTGTGGATGCCCGAAGCATTTACACGCCTGCTTGAAGGAACACTTTAAAAACTTTCTTTAAGAATCAAAGGATCACAAGGTGACGCTTACGGCAAATATATGTGTAGCGTATAAAAAACATCGATGTTTTTTCCTAGTCATCCTAAATGTAGACGCACTGACACGCTTCACATTGGTGCCTGTGTCAGTCATAGAAGTTCTTAGCAAGTATTCCTCCTCGCTCAAGTTCAGATTCGAGGTCCAGGAGGCCCATTCCGTTCAGTTTTTAGACCTCCGCATAATTTTTAATTGAAATGACCAAACACACCTGCTCCGCTTACACGTCAAGCTCCAATAATGCCGTTGTACTCTACGATTCCTGACATTCGAAACTAATTAAAAAGGGGAGTCGCTAATTCATGTTTCAGGTTGGGTCTTATGAAGTCCAGCCCACACAGGATTACGGAAAGCTTCGATCATCAATTAGCAAGGTTGCAGCTGCACTCTAAAATAAAAGGGAGTTCCGTGCACTCTCTTTAAGGGAGTAACTGCTTGTCCCATATTTCGCTCTCTTTTCGAGAGTACATCGACCCTCTTTGAGAGATAGTAGGGCAACTCCTCCTGACAGAGTTTTGTTGCTCCACCGCAAGGGAATACTAGTACTCTTCCGCAGAGTGCTAATACTCTCCCCACAGGGAGTACTAGTACTCTTCCACAGAGTGCCAATACTCTCCCCACAGGGGTCATTGTACTCCCTCGGATCGAGTGCTTCTACTCCTACACACCGAGTACTTCTGCTCCTCCAAGGCGAGTGTTTCTACTCCTTCAAAACAGAGTTCTAGTACTCTACCCAATAGTTTGAAAGCACGATATAATCCATGGTCACGTTTGAAGGGATTTGCAATATTTACATGTGGGGAATATTTTATTCCTTCATAAGCAGTTTGTGCACTTATGCTTGGTGAACGGGGTGTATTCTGTAGTCGCTGAGTTATTCACATGAAACATGTTCTCTTAAAAGGCCAAAATCATTATTGATCAGTCACAAGACTAACTGAATAATAATTTGACAAACATACTGACAAACACATAAAATCAGATTACAATGATGCCCATGAAACTTAGAACACATCTTGTAATAAAACATAAGTATATTCTGTAGTTTCATCAGTATTACAGTGTTTAAATATCTTTTAATTTCAATTGGTTCCTTCTTTTTAAAGAGAAAGTACACAATTGAAAGTTAAAGATAGAACAAACATGTGCAAACTCACAAAGTATTGACACTGTGATCGAAGAGAAATATACGCCACATTACTGGCCGGCAAACGCATTTCTGGCACAAAACGCGTGCACTTATATAGCACAGGTTACCAGTTGAGCTGCTGTGCATGGGGCTGGTAATGTAGATAAATTGTGCAAGAAACTTTTTTGTTTACCGTATTCTAAGACCGCAGCTCATTGGACAACATCCTGTACAGCATATGAATGTTTCTGACTGAGAGTACAGTGCATTTCGAAATGTTGCATGTTCTCATGTAAGGCAGCAGGTATAGCTCACTTTCCTTATATTTTACATGAAGTTATTCATGTATGGGCTGCACCCATTGTTTCTAAGTGTGTCTTGTCGTGGTTCTGCAGCAATATCCTGCCGTTTCTCAAACCAGTGCAGAGGCGTAATATATTACCTATTCGGTTGGCCTCCTCACGGAAGTAGTTCATTGTTGCTGTTGGAATTAATCCGTTACACTTTCTCACAAATAACTAAAATTAAATTTACAATATTATCTAGTGTGTAGCAAGTGGGTATAAAACTGAAGGTGCATTCGCATTAAAATCTTGCGCATTCAAATTTCTTGTCATATATTGTAGCTTTTCATTCCCATTACGGTAAGAATGCTATACTTCTGAGGAGCAGCTAGCATAATTACATGATCAATTATTGTGACTCGCTAAATATGCAATGTAACTGAAGTATAGCATGGCTTCAGATGTGAACCAAAAATCAGATGAGATGAATATGATGCATCAAAGTGACATAAGCATAAGTCGGGCAAGGAAGTACACGAAAAAAACGAACAAAGAAGTAAAACAAACTGAGGAATGCACCATCCTGTTTCATATATCCCTTCCGTGGACGTGGATTTTGCATGCGACTATGCATATGCACAATGAACCAACTACCTGAAACCAAAGCTTTTTTCCTACTGAAGTAGTTAAGATGCGCTAAAGTAAGAAAAATTATCGCACTTACAGAACATTCGTCTCAAAACAAGTACATATGCGTCTAGGACGATTAATACATCACCTCAATGTGCACACTAAAGTCCAGAGCAATTATGTCTACAGAAGCCATGAAACTAGGGAGCTTTTGCTTAACACATATTTTCACACATATATTCAAATCCGCCAATTGATGAATAAGTGTTCTACTGAGATGCTCTGTTCTTTGCATTGAACGTATCTCTACCTGTACTAGCATACTTCGTTGGAAAGTAGATTGAAAAAGCCACAATTTTGAATTTTTTAAATAATTTTCAATTCCAAGTGACTCTCTGGCTTCTAAGACGTAAGGTGTGTACCACAGTGTACACAGTTAAAGGCCTTAATTGCTCCTTGATTTCGCTTTGGAAGGCACAAGCAGTTCTAATGAACTGGTTTCATGAGCGCGCACGTAAACGATAAGGACTTCTTAAAGATTGGATTCTCTTCCCCCAATGCTTCCCTTTTCCGGAACCTAAAAGCCATAATTCTTAAATTTAGTGTAAAAAATAGATAAGGAAGACCTGAAAATATGCCTGCTTCATGTCAGCATTTACAATACAGAATCACACTGGTTTCTATTTGCACACTTACACTAACATGCTGTTAAATGTAAGCTATTAAAGCTGTTAAATATATCTACGCACCTAACCAAGCATGAGCTGTTGCTTTTTACAGTGAATACAGGTACCGTGCTCATTGCGAGTGTGTATCATGTCACTAAGCAAATATGCAATTTCATTGTACCACTAATTTTTATCACGTATCTGTTGAGAGGCAAGACAAAAGGCACTCACTTCTCACAACTAATCAGCTTTTTTTAAACACATTGCTAAATTTTCAATGACACTTACTACTATGTGTTTGTCTACAGAGAGCATACTTGATTTGGACATTCCCATCAGAGACCTTACATAAGTATACCATGTTAAGATGACTGCCTAGAGCACGTGAGAATTTTCATCTTGATGTGACATACTCTATTTTGATTTTGTTGACATTTAGTCAAATAGTACACCCAATAAACCCACATTCTATTTTTCTTGTGCAAATTGCATGGAAATGTCTTTTGATTCTTTGAGGTGCGCTCCTCTGCACTTCGTGAAGTCGCGCTGGGCTGGCGCTTCGACATCATTGTGCCCTTGCAGCTGCCTTCTTGCGTTATGTAAAGCGAGTTCATGAAAAAAATATCGTGTGCAGAAGTCAACACGAGCACATTGAGTAAACAACATCAAGACAGTCAAGGTCATGGCACTAAAAGAAAGTCTTAGCTCTTAGTCTTCCTACTGAAATGCATGCGAAACATCTAGATGACTGCAACAATCAACTGCTGAACAAACTTCAATTTTTAGATTTAAACAAAAAAGAAATAACGGACAGTTCATCCTCGTTCGGCACCAATGTTAAGATACTCCTGCTAATAAATAGATTATTGGTCATTGTCAGATGTCATAGGTCTGTCATTAGTCTGGTGTATCGCAAACACCACTTGTGACACATCCTAAGCCCGTTCCCAATGTGCCCCCCGCGCCATCTCTGACTGTGTCACTGCTCAAGCCACAATTTGAGGATCATATCTGCAAACGTGATGCTCTGTAGGGATGAAAATATGGTCCTCCAGTTCAATGGATATGACTGGGCGTGCCTATAATAAATGACAACAAGGCTTTTCATGGCAAGCGTACCCGCATTTCAATAATAACAAGAAAGTTCGCTGCGGCCTGTATCTAAGCTTACTTAAAGGCATTAACCTATCTTCATTTATGAGGTGCGCAATGGAGTTCATTTTGACAGACTCGACTACTGTTGCAGTTTGAAATCCAGCAGTTTACATTCTTGAAGGCATGTAAAAGTTGCTGTCATAGATCGCAGTTATTAGTTTATTAGACCAAGTCTCTGTTTTGTTTACGACAGACGACTGGTAAGACAGAATTAAAGAAAGGTTTTATTTTGATACTTTCTTTCTCTACTAAAAATATTAAAGCGACAAACACATTTTGATCTGCCATGTAGTATCAATATGCGCACATTGCGCTTGTAATCCCCAGCGGAAGGGTGATTTAGCTGTTCATATGACAGAGCTCTGAAACGCCAACTCCTATTAGCAAATGTACAAGCATGTCCAAAACAATATGCCTATGCAAAGCGCCCCTGCAATTGTCATTACACAGAGCAGCCTTTATATACGATGCCGATGCATAATTCGCTGCTTGACAATTCACCGAGTTCGTAGACATAAGCACCCTCTCAGATTTGCACCGTGCTCGAAAAGCTCAATAGGAGACATAAAATCAGACATATAATCACACCATTTCAATACATGAGCAAAAACAGTTTAGTCTTAGGGCTAAACACCGTGAGAGCGGTTTAGTGCGCGACGGCGACGAGCGATCGCTTCGAGTGAGAAAACGGGCCGTCCCTTGAATAGATCGCTCGGTTCTGTCAATCAAGAAATTGTTGCTCGTCTCCCGGAAGTGCCATCAGCGACTAGCCAATAGCGCAAAGCCGGAACTGGATATACATCGTTCAAATACTACCGATTGTCACGCGAAACGAGCAAACGATTAAATTTTTACACGTACAAGAATAAGAACCTACTGCAAGACCTTCGGATAATATTTTATGCTACTTTTTACAGTGAAATGCATAAATTTAAATTACTAAAGCACGCGTCACGATAATTTCGACGCGTGTTTGCAGCCCTCATACCGGTAACACCGGGGAGGCGTCGCTCATAACCGTCGCTCGGTCGCAGTACAACTTCTAGGCGACGACCGAACGCGACAGCCATCTACATCGCATCGCTTGTAGCTGTCGCACGCGAGGTCGCTTATGTGGGGTCTATACTTTATTCAGCATAAAACATGGATTTTTCATGGGTTTTCGTTAAGTTCAATATAACGCGCCCAACTGACCTCGTGCAGCATGCAGTCGAATACCTGCGGCGAAGTTTCTACCTAGCACTGGTGCTGCACGTAACTTCTGTAGTCGCAGATTACAGTTGGGCGAGACACCCTGAAGCGCGCGACTTACTTATAACGAAAGCATGCCGACAGCAAAATGACGCCTTCTATTACGTGACTCCTTATTTCAACAGCATTTCGTACACAGCAGACTGCCAAACTGAATAAATTCAAACACACAAAATGGACGCTAAGCACGTTCCGCATAGGTTCGAAATCATGGGCTGGTGAACAAACCATTTTAAGCGTCCTCTCGCTTCGCGTCTTATTGAACATACCATGGTTCTGGCAACGGCTGTGATTTTCAAAGCTTTTACGGATAGCGCAAGTGATAAATTCACATACAGTGATCGCGGTGACTGGCTTTTTCGATTGACATTGAGAGACAGCACGTGCGATGCCTAGTCCGTTGTCAATCGCCTCGGCTAAGCGCCGCGACGACTTCCTGACGATAGCATCATATGCGCAGACTGTGTACCTGAGTAAGAATTCACTTACCGTGAAGGATTTGTTGTTATATCCAACGAATGACGAACGACTGTCGTGTTTTCGCGGCGATGCGTGATGGCTGACACACGATCTCCCTTGGATGGCCTTCGTTGCTGCTCGCTGGACGGATCACCTTTCTCCGGTGCTGTGTTGTTCCGCGACGTTGAGCGCGCGCGCGGTGGACCAGCTTCGAGTGAAAACGTAGAGCACTCGCTACGCCGGTTTTTGAACTGTGGCTGCCTCTTCTCTTAGAAGCAAAACGGTGTGTTCTTTGCTCAGCGCGCGTGACTGTTACATCGCCATGTTCTGGGCCAGCCTCCTACAGTTGAAGCAGAAGATTAGGCTACGTTTTGTTCTATATTGCCGCAAGAGTAGAATGGGCATTCTACTCTCTCTCTGGAGGAGCGAGTGAAAAGCCCACTTCACTCTCCCCTTGGTGGTGGAGTGAACAATGCATTTCACTCCACTCGACATTTTGAGAGAGTAAAACAACGCTTTCAAGAGTAAATCAGCCGCTTCAGTCCTGCGATAGCCTCTCTAGTGTTTAGAATGTGGCGAGTTACCGGCGTCCAATCTTTCAAGCGGTCGCAGAATTGCTGCTTAACCAGTCGCGCAATGAGCATGCAGTACACCTTGTAGGTAACTCGCAGTAGACGCGTGTGTTGGATGTTGTGCCATAAATGCATAAGGCTTTATAAGGACACCATAAGGTACAACTTAAGGAAAGTCGCAGGGAATCATAGAGTGGATCTTCGTGTTTTCTGCCCCATGTATGTTGCCACAAGTGTGCAAGCACGTCATGGCAACTAAGGAAATACTGTACGGCGAAATACGAGTATCAAGATGTCGCATGCACGACTTCTGCCGCTTATAAAATTCCTTTAAGTTGCAGTCGCGTTTAGTTGTGACAGACTGGCCAGTGCTTGAACGACAGGCTGTGAGAGCCCTTTAGGTCTTTGAAATCAGGAGAAGGGCTGAATCTTGCTTTACACTGCAACAGTTGCAGTTGCTACCCGCCGTTGAAGAATGCGGAAGTTGTAGGCCGCGGGATAATGAAATTATAAGCGAGTTTTTGGAAGCGATGGTAACAGAAAGTTCTGGATCTGATTTATGCGTTACCGTGGCTTCGGCGGCAACTTTAATCATATAAGCGTGATTCTTGGGTACATTCAGCTAGTTATAAGGTGGTTCATTCATTCGTATATTTATATACGTATTATGCCAATTGTATGCTGTTGACAGCTTAAAGCTGCTTCCCAATTATCATGTTTCAAGAAGGGATTTTTCACGCGTTTTATGCCATTTTTGCCATATCTTCATTTTTTTTGCACCTGCACTTTTTGTTGCTGAATTCGGGGTGTCCTGGACGCATGCACGCGTTGTTGATCTGCAGCAAAACTTTTCCAATAAACGGTTACAATTGTCACTAGGTCTCATCTTGTTGGTCCCCCCTTACTTTGCCCGGTCTATCGCGCTTCACCGTACTCAAATATGAACCTAATACTGGGTCAAGGGGCGTCCTCACACCACGCGTCAAAGCTTACGCTCTGTTGTGTCTTGCCCGTTTACGCTGTAGTCACATGGATAACTCACCAATCCTCCATCATTGGGGCTGTCCCAACACCCCACACTTGCTCTGTACGTGCTGCCATACTGATATTCCGTGGCGCTTACCCGTCGAATAATCCCGCGCCGACGGCCTCACTAGGTCCAACTACATACGACTATCGAAGGTCTCTCGCGGGACTGCACCGCTGTAACACTCAAGAACGCCGTCAGTAAGAGCTTGGACTCAGGAACTGCGGAAATCACCATTGTGACAGTCTTCCCTGAAGCATCATCATAATCATGCTACTAGGACGGTTTTTTTTCCTTTTGTTTCATACCGCAAACACTATCACTGGCGCAGGTGACCGTGGTGCGTGCCAACCGGGACTTTACCGTGACCCTGGCGAGCCTGAACAAAAGCTGGCCTTTCAAGGGTTTTATTATGCGTAGCTTCCGCGTCAAGGGCAACAAGACCATCTTCCTCGAGGGCGTATTCGAAGCCAGCTCGCTCTATCATCACGTTCCGTGTGGCGAGTCCTTCAACCGGGTGAGCCTCCAAGTAAAGGTGGCTTTGCAACACCTCTCCAGTAGATATACGACATTTTTTCATGGCAAATCAAGTTCCGTAAATGAAAGGAAAAACACTCATCCACCCTGAAATGGAGGAAGTGTTAGCCTCGTGTTATTTTCGCGTCGGTCACCAATTCTGACTTTCATTAAACCTCCAAGAAACAGAATGACCATATTTGGTGACTCTACGTTTTGAATTGTTGAGAAATTTGGCCTCGCTATAGAATCTGTTAGCCTCTGAGTACCTCAAATAGCGGAGCGAGAGCTCCAGAAAGACTTTGATTCCGGGTTCGATGCCGGCAACAAGAGAAATTTTCCTTCGACTGGGAAGTGTTTAGCAACTCAGTATTACTTTCTGTAGTAGCTTCGTGCTAAGGTCCGGTGGATGAGAGTTTCTCTAAAGTCGATCGTTCATCCGCATTAAATTTCGAATCAGTTAGCGTTCGCATAGCAGGTACATAGCGGTAGGCATATGTAAGTTCACCTCCCGCGTCCTTGCGGGCCACTTCAGTAAAGAAAACTTTTGTCCTATGGTGCGATCGTACCTTTCTTCACCAGCAAAATAGCCCCATTCTCACACCATTAGGCCACAGCAGCATCGGGAAAATGCGAAAGCAGGCGTGTTCTTAGCTTTGGGTGCGCGTTAAAGAACCCTAGGTGGTCAATATTTCCGTAGTCCCTCCCTACGGCGCGCCTCATAATATGATCATGGTTTTGGCACGTAAAGCCCCATAATTTAATCTTTTTACAACAGCACTGTTATTTAAGTCGTGCCGACGCCAACTAGCTCCTTTAAGATTATCGGCACATGCGTCACAGCACTTAGTAAGAGAGAGAAGAGCGCGTGCGCACGCGCAAGCTTTCATTCGGCCGCGCACTTGCTACTGTCTTTCGCGTGCGTGAGAGCGTCCAAGTTTGTTCCATTCTTTCCTCGTGGCAGCTGGCACTCTGAGAGGGCTCATATTCCACGTACCTTTCTTGGCAGCAACTAGCGCTCCATGACGATGTACGACATTGTGCCCTTTTGAGGCTTGACCCAAGTCGCAATGGCTCAAGTTGCAAAACGCTTTTTTTTTTTGTAGGGGCACAAAAAAAATTATGAGCCATTCCACTCTTTGAAGGCGGATGACCAGCGTAGCTGTTTAGGACATAAAAGGTGGTGACACGTAGTTTAAACAAAGGTACAAACTCATTTACCATGATTTTTATATACATTCGTGTGAATGACGGGACCACCGCCCGGAGAAGCCGGAAAAAACTAGACAGCGTGACACCTCGACTGGACCGCCTGCGCGGAAGGAACGCAAATGTAGGTATGCAAGCACTTCGAACACAGGGGTGAATCTCCGCACGGCTGCCATTGGCAATTTTCGAGCAGACGCTCTTTCCGCGTTAGCGCTTCTCCGTCAGTTACGGTCGTAACAGCAGGGCGACGCACACGATTGTTTACGTTGTGATGGCAACAGGAATGACAGCCGCGCGGTGCCTCCTCTCTTCTTTTTGTTTTTATTATGCCGACCCGCTCCGCACCCTTTCCCCCTTACCCCATGCCCCGCGAGCCGCTTATTATTATTTTTCTTTAGCCTGTACGTGGCGTGTTTCTTTTTTAACGCGACAGCGTTAAGGAGCCCGTGTCGCAGAAAAGCCGGTGTCGTCGGCGTTGGCCGTGAGCGATAAATCCCAGCAGGCACTTCATGAATAAAAAACAACTTCCAAGATGGGCTGGGTGGGAATCGAACCAGGGTCTCCGGAGTGTGAGACGGAGACGCTATCACTGAGCCACAAGTTTGATGCGTCAAAGCGGTACAAAAGCGCCTCTAGTGAATGCGGTGTTGCCTTAGAAACGAGCTGTTTCTAAGCCTCAGGCGTGTGTCGCTTGCTCAGGCGCACATTTCGTTGCCGCGCCGAACGCTGCGTTGCTCGACGCTCACCGCGTCCGATGCGGGGCGCGTAGTCGCTGCGCCGTAGCCCATTGTCTTACACCCCTTAACGGGTCGACGGGAACGCTGTCGCGTTCCATTCTTGAAGGCGAAGCTTAAGCGTCCTCAATTTTTTTTAATCGCGCGCTACGGCGTCCCACGTGCCAGCTCGCAAGCAATGCGCGCGCTACGCCATGCATTGGCATGGCTTGCGAGCTGGCGCATGGTGCGTCGTGGGCTACGCGTTGGCACGCACGCAGTCTTGCCCATACTTATATTATACCAGCATGTGCCGGGATATAAAAAAATCCCACTTGCACGTGTGTCCAAGTGTTTATGAAAGTGATCTGTGTTGTGTGTGCCGAAAGGAAAGAGCCACTGCAGCTCACATCCTTTGGGACTGTGCTAAGAATCCGCATGAAGCTGCAACAATAACAACAATCCCGCCGCGGCTCGAGGCCGCAACGAGGTCCTATGACCAAGATGTCCAAACCCAGGCCGTCCAGTAGATCTCGGCGGCCCTCGAAAGGCAACGACTGAGCGAAACCGGAGGGAGGCTGCCACCCCAAAAGAGGGGCAGGCGCGGTCGACCAAAGGGAATAGTGCGGCCGCGGCCGAAGTAGAGGCGCCACACGCCGCGAAGACGTCATGGCCGTGTCACGGTAACTCCTTCCTAACAGGGGAAGGCTATCCGTTCTGCAGGCGTTCACAACAAAGTTTCTTCACTTACTCACTCACTTCCAACACAACAGATCTTGGGTCTCGCTTTATTGACTTCGTTTCCGAAAACAAAGATGTTTCTTATAACATGGTGTGATACACGCTAAAAAATGAGCAAAAGTGAAAGGTGCATGACATATACAAGAACACTGAACACAATAGTCACAGACGATGAAATAACAAAAAAGCGCTAGAAAATGCGAAGGCCGCTTCATGTACACATATATATAAAAAAAATGATATAACGCCCTCAAGACCGAAATGTAGACGAGCTTCTGATGCATGCACTATGATATTACACAAAACTGGACGACGTGTATGACATAGTCATGACAACTATAGAAAGGGAAAACTCGCTTGTAATGGCAAAACCAATGACACGCAAAATACATGAAATATTAAATAAAAAGCGAACATCGTCTGATTGACACCCATACAAAAAAAATTACCGACGATTACGTTACTTCCTAATGCGAAATTTGAGCGCAGCAAATAAGCTGTTTCACCTTTTCGATAGATTGAGGCAAAGAAATCGAGCAACACATGTATGCGCTATCACAGAATTTTTTTTTTCACACGTTTTCCTTTAACAAAGACTCCACTAACAGTTCTTGACAGTCATGAAGGAAGCTTTGTGGTCGGAGAAATAGACTGATATATGTTCGACTTGGTACACCAATGCTTGATTCTCAAAGACGAGATCTATACAAGTGCCTCGCGAGGTTGTCACAGCCGTGGGACGCGTTACGAGCGAGAGGAACGGGATGTTCTCCCGCATAAGTGTTAGGAAATTGCTGTTTGTCTTTATGTCAGCATTAAAGTCCCCCACTACTAACATCGGTGTGGATCGATGGACGGTTAATGCGAGTTGCAGGAAGTGCACGACGTCTTTCGTGAGTGCGGTAGTGGACTCACGAAAGCGGTATCAGTCGGTCGCTGCTAGCGCTGGGGGGATGAAAGGGGGGCGGAGCTGGTTACGAGGCCGACGACAACGCCGACGACGACGCGAAACCCAGGAACGGACGCCAAAGAGCCATTTGTGTAGCCAGCCCTCCTCCACAGTCTCTCCTCCTCCCTTCCATCATCCTCCCTCGCCCGGAGAGCCGACAGCGCGCATGCGCGGCGGCGGAGCAGATTCGTCGGCGAGCTGGTTACGAGGCCGACGACAACGCCGACGACGACGCCGACGACGACGCGAAACCCAGGAACGGACGCCAAAGAGCCATTTGTGTAGCCAGCCCTCCTCCACAGTCTCTCCTCCTCCCATCCATCATCCTCCCTCACCCGGAGAGCCGACAGCGCGCATGCGCGGCGGCGGAGCAGCAGATTCGTCGGCGAGCTGGTTACGAGGCCGACGACAACGCCGACAACGCCGACGACGACGCGAAACCCAGGAACGGACGCCAAAGAGCTGGGCTCTAAAACAATTGCTCATTTATAAACCTGCACGAAAGTATATGAACTGCGTGACATGTTCATTGCTACTGAACAAAATGAAAAAGACATGGAAGAACAAAAATAACAATGTACTAAAAACTGAAATACATATTATCACATTATTTGGCACTTGTCCACAACTAGAGTAATGGTGGCAAAGGAGAAGAGAAGGTAGTCGTCTTTTGCAGCAGCACATAGAAAACATTCGCAAAAAGGTCTATGCTTCAATCAAACAGCAGGTAAAATAAGCCAACAAGACGACTTTTCTTTCGCCCCAAATGCCATGCTCAGCAGTAAAATTACGTCACTTATAGCACTAAGTCGTACCTACCGGGCACTTCTTTGTATAATAAACACGAACTGCGAAAATCTGCATATGGGACACTTGCAATGCTCACGCTTTCCAGAAGAAAAACAAAGCGTATGATGCCCGCACATTAAGGTTGACCGCGCGATTTTCTCATAGGCGATTACCGAGATAATACACAAGCACGAACAGTAATTTTTCAGCTTTTAGTACGTTTGTATAACGTTACACATAAAAAGCACTGAGGGCGGTATGGAAAGCTGGGCAAGTTACTGAAGTTGCAGATGAGTCTTGGCACAGAAAAACACAAGTCATAGAACAGGTGACCATGCGGAGGAACATCTATTTGTCAGCTTTTTCTACCGGCAAAAGGGAAGTGTTACACAATCAAGGCGCAACGACGTCCGGAGGCTCATGGAGCACACACATGGACACGGCTGTGTTTGTGTACATGCGCCTTCTAATGTCCTTGGGTCTGCCCGCTCACCTGTTGTCTTTAGGCACCCGCAACAACCTTACAGGGCTTGTTCTTGACGTATTCGTGCACCACTGCACGATGCACGAGCGGTACGAGTCGTGAAACGGGTGAAACATCGCGGAACTCAAGCACACAGCTACCGAGGACCACGAAAGTGACGAAACTACCCACGCCGGTCAACGCACAGCAGCGCACGCTTCCCGATAACAGCAGATAACGAAACGAAGTTGGCGCCGGGCCGGCGTAAAGCCCCTCCATCCATGCGACATATGGAGGGGCTTGAGGCCGGCCGGGCCGCACGGCGCGCGCGCTGAGACAGGCGAAAGTGAAGGAGTTACGAGGGAGAGCGAGGGGAGAGGAGTTGTGGGGGAAGGGCTGAGCCACCTAGATGGGCGCGCGTGCACGCGACGATCTACACTCTAAGAACACTTTACACCCTTTGGCTTGCCCCTTCTGCCACACAGAAATAATCGTCAACTGCCTTGATGCGTTTCCTTTCTTTATCGCTGCGAGCCCGGAACTTTTCAGTAACGAACGGCACGCGCGTTATCAGCATAGAACAGTTTACACCCTTTGGAGTGCCTCTTCTGATAACGCGCGTGCCGTTCGTCACTGGAAAGTTCCGGGCTTGCAGCGATAAAGAAAGGAAACGCATCAAGGCAGATGACGATTATTTTTGTGTGGCAGAAGGGGCAAGCCAAAGGGTGTAAACTGTTATTAGAGTGTACGATGCCATGCAATTGAAACGGATTTTCGGCGTCGCCCTCCTCATAGATGGCGCCAATTACCTCTGCCACCTAAAGCCCCTCAATCTCCCAAAGTAGCGCCATTCACTTCCCTCCTCCTCCGCTCGGCGCGGCCTCGAGGGTGGCGCCGCCGGTGGTGGGCCTGCCGTAGCAGACGACGGCTAACACGCTACGGGAGGAAATCCACAGAAAAGTTCGTTCGAGCCCTGCGGAGCAGTTTTTTCAATCGAGATCTTTCTTCGTCAGTCGGTAACAGGCCTTTAGAATTTCGTGTTGGAATTGCGGAAGAAATAGAGAAAAGGACCATTATTCAAGGCGTAAAGCGCGCGTCGTTGAGAGTTCGTGTTGCTGAAACACGACGCAAGCACGCGGTGTACTCAAACACGCGCGTAATTACCAATGTTTCAGGTGTTGAGAGCGTGAAAGTATGTGTACGTGGTTCCGTAGGTTCATTTACGTAACTGCAGGATACCTTTGTTCGGCCGGCGTGTGAGAGATTGCTGACCGCACACAACCGGAATGGCTGTGTGCGGTGAGCAATGCCTGGCAACAGGGCCGTTTTTTTCATTGCGGGGTGCTTTGGTAATCGTGACGATATGTTATTTTTTTTTTACAAGAGCTGCTCCCGGAGGGCACATGTAATGGCTACGGAGGCTTCTGAAGAGCACGTGACATTACAATAATGCAGGCGTCGCAGGGAGTGTTCCCATACAAAATTGGCTTTACACGATCTTATACCCCCTTGGCATGCACAGGCTTCGGCAAGCCCCATCCAGCCCTGGTTCTAGCTTTGGTGTTCCCGTTGCCGCTTTGGTGTCCTGTAGGCACCGTCAATAATACGAAATAATGACAAGGTGTTATAACTAGTAAATAAAATTTATTGAAGGAATACAATCGCGCCGACGCGCCAACTTCTAAAGCAGCGCTAGCGCGCCCGCGCGAGTATTATGAAACGCCAACGAGGAATTTACCGACCCACTTACGACTCTACGATTAAAGTGCACGTTAAACATCCCCAGGCGAGCTAGATAAAGTTATCCGGAGCCATCCACTACGACCTCGATCCTAGCTTTAGTCGCTTCGGAACGTTAAAAATGTTAATCACCACAAACCAAATCATTTCATGCGGGCGTACATTCGTAGCTAAAAGACTGCATCGTAAGTCATATTGAGCCTTGCAAAAGCGTCGAGAATGTGCTAACTACTGGTGGAGCTCAAAACACACCTTGAATAAAGTCGCTTTTATGTCACAGGCTATCTGCAGATGCGTGCATTTCACCGCAACACGAAACTACATGAAACAAAGAGAGCATATTCGAAAAAAAAAAGTCAAACAACCCGCTAAAAACCACGCAGAGCATGAACACACACATTTTCGAAGCGGAAGGCGTGAACTAGGCTCGAAATCAGAGGTTGTGAGTAGCCGTGCCCTTACTTCACTAAGCCGTGCGTTCTTTGCCACTTCCTCGAAGTCAGCCCGCCCGATCCTGCGAATCCACACTGCGTTGCGCCGGCCGGACGGCAAAGCAAAAAGCTTTTGCCCTCGCTGTGTCTGTTGCGGCAACCGAAGGTGCAGCAGCATGGCATCGCAATTAAGTTCTCGGCCCTACACATTCTATTACGCTAACACACTCCGTCAGTCCGCCTGCCGTACTTTCGTCGCGCAGGCCCAACAATGGAGGTCGGCGCGCGCTAGAAAGAAAAAAACATACAAAAGCGCGGTGCCCACTCGGCGCTGGAAAGAAAAAATATACAAAAGCGCAGTGCCTGCCTCCACGTGGCACAGATTGGCCAATGGGGGTGCGGAGGAGGCTGGGGCGACAGGAGGCGTGGAGGAGGATGCGCCAAGGTGAGCGGGGTGGCGGATAGATCTAAGAATGGCGCTACTTTTGAAAAATTGACGGGCTTTACTGCCACCTAGTGTTCCTGTATATGCTCCCGCAGGGAGCAGAGTTTCGCATAGTGGCGGTTTATGATCCAGTTCTGCAGTGGAGCCACTCCTCGCGCGCGCAGAAGGCAAATTCCGCCGTGCTGTTCCACTTGCTTTTTTAGTCTGTTGGTCGCGAGTTACACGCGGCCACTGTACGCAAGCGCTGAGCAAGATGACATTTTTTAATGCCGGCTAAGCTCGAGTGGTTGGCATAGCCGGAGAGCTGTCAACCCCCCGAAATTTTTAATTTCTGTGTACACACGCACGAATGTGCATATAAAGAATAGGAGCCCCCTGGATATACAATCCTGACCACGCCCATGGCTCGAACAGCTCAAAAGTTCGCGTGCAAGCGCGCATTGCTTTGCAACAAAAGGCGGTGCAATATTTTTCAGCATGCATATGAAGTTTTCCTGCAGAGGTGGAAGGCAAGAAATTATTTAAAGGGCATATTTAAAAAAAAAACTTCATCCACGTGCAGTAGACAATTATGTGAGCACATTATGGCTGCCGAAACGAGACGAATAATGAATGTCGCCAACAGAACTATCGTGCCTGCAATAATGTCAGTGACCGTTGACCGTCATTCATCACTAAACGTCATTCCCAGCAGCTGCACGTTTTCAATGTATGCGGTCCAGACACGTAAATTTAAACGCATTCCAAATGTTCATATGCGTACACCTTATGCAAAGCTTATTTTTACGATTCATACCGCAAATTTAACATCTGCTTCGTAGCAGCAGATCTGCAAGTGGAAAAGATTCAACATGCACGAGCTTCTAGATCAAATTTATTTCGTACAAGGGAATGGATGAGCAATGGCAGGTGGCGTCAGGGAATGAGTGCTGGTTCCTGGAGCCTTGGAAGCCACTGGAAAGACAAGTTAATAAAAGTAACAACAGGTTATTTTTATTGGACGAATCACATACGATGACAAGCTGGCAAAATAATTATTCACACATTGAATAGTGTAATATGACAGCACATTTTTCTTTATCTCTTCATACTACTCACGTTAATTTACTATAACACAGCGCTTATTAAACGTACAAATATAATTTTACATTCCTCACGTCGACTATAACGCTGATCGAACAAGCAGCCTATTGCGGGCGGTAAATGCTGAATAACCTATCGCAGCTGTCTCATAAGCGGGAGAGCACGGTGTTTTCGCTTACTACAAAACAATGAACACCAGCACATCAATCGACTTTACACGAAAAATTAGAACGTCGACAAAAAAATTAAAAAAAAACGGAGCAGAGAAAAGCCAGGGTGCAGTGGGCAAATTGTACATGTTAGTATTTACTCTGTTCTGAACACACTTTTCTGGAGCCGCATAGTCAGAACAATCGTAAAAGCAACAAACGAATAGAGCGAGTTGGTAAGTTAACATTCTTGGCGTATATGTGCAGCGCGACACAGCCGCGTCGTCCTTTCTTTGTACCGCGTGTGTGTCGCGCTGCATATTTGCACCAAGAATTTCACAAGTGACAAAACCTCTCATGCCAGGCGTACGCATTTCAGCGTGTACAGGAGTTTTACTCGAGATAAAGTCCGCTTTAGTCTAAACAAGCCGAACTCACCTTTGTAAACAAGGCGAACGGACCTCGCATATCCTGGTCCCTTTCACAGCCAGCCGCTCTCGTCCATCCACACGGCAACGCGTAAAAAGCTTTGCCACTTCCCGTGCGATTTGCACAGTTTGGTGCGCTGCAACCCGTCATACTGGAATACAAGTGTAAAAATGATCTGCTTCGTTGCACTTCACCCAAGTCGTTAACTTAATGTCCTCGAATACCGTACCTGCAAACCGGAGCCGATGGTTGCTACGCACGCTCGACGGTCCACTGATTGAAATTTCGAAGGCACTGACAGAAACGAGTCGGTGCCGTTTCCGTAAAGTTGGCTTCGGAGCGCGCGATTGATCATTTGACGTCATTTTCCACCACGTGATCGCGCTCGGCGAATAGCGTTGCGAGCGGCGCCGGAAAAATTATGCGCAACGCTGCTCCCAGCGGGAGCATACACAGGAACACTACTGCCACCGAAGCCGGGGAGTTTCCCACGGCGGCTTGGAACGCCGACGAAGAGGGGACGGCGCAAATGTAGACATGACCGTCGCGTGTCAAAGTGTATTACCTGTTTTTATCAGCTTAAGATCAGATACGGTTTCTATCTCGAACCAAGGTAATAAACTTAATTTTGCAAGTTGCCAGATTGCTCGAAGCCTGCTTCACCTCCACCGTGAGTCGGCCAGGATATGTGCATGGTTTTTGCACACACAGAACAAAAATTCGCGGAACCCTAGTTATAGATAGCTTCGCTGTAAAATAGTTAATCAATCGTTATGCCCTCACCGTCTTACTATCACCTTCGTTTTGCTGCTGTCGTCAGACACACAATTGCACGCCTTACACAACGCGCTTGCCCGCTTGTGACGGTTAACCATTGTTGTGGTTGACGAGTTAAGTGCTTTGTGCTTGCAGCTAGTGAACTCTTTCGAAAACCTGCACGTCTGCTGCTCTGTAAAGCTTTTTTGAGGGAGAAATGCTCAATCGTCCGGGGACTAGCTTCTACCTGTTAAAACGGAAAAGTTAACGAATTGCAATTTTTTTTGTTTCTCAGATGTTCCTTTTGTCAGGTCAGCCCGGTGTGAAAGGTGATTCTCCAGGAGCTCTATTCTCGACACACATGGCGGCTGTACGGCCACCATTATCCGCCATGCTTACTCTCTGATTGGCTGTGGAGAGCTCACGTGCCTTGAAATTTGTGCCGGGAAATGGAAGTTTTACGAAATGTCATTTCGCGTTTTCATCAAGATGACAAAACGTGACGTGGAGCTGGAAATTTTATGGACTAATACATTTTTTTTTTGGTCCTTGGCATGTATATTGTGATCTTAGCGCTTCAAAAAGAATGTCAGCGGTAGCGTGCAGAAGCCAGTGCAATGTACTTGCAACTGCGCGAATATGTGGTGGTGATCCAAGATATGCGCCACGCCAGCTTGCTGATTGGCTGAAGGAATATCTCGTGGGGAGCGTCAGAGGAAGGGCTGTTTCGTAAACGTCATTTTGACGATGCGTGACGTTGCGCTGGGCTGCCATTGCTGAGATTTTCCGCCATAATTTTTGCTTCGACGAGCCGCGCGAAATATGCTAATGAGTAGCCATATGCAATGGCAGCCGAGAAAAATGCGTATCGCCACATTTTCCCCGCCGTTTGGCGCCACGAGAATATTTTGTTCATAACGTGTGCTCATAGTATTTGAATCGCTCTCAAGTGGTGTTGGCTATTGTGCTTGGGGCCATCATGTTTTAAAAGAACGCGTTTATACGAAATAATATTGGTTGAACATAGCAAACTTTCGGCAATCTTGTCCACTTTTCACTGCTGCATTTGTATTGTAATCAAGATTAATGCCTTTTCGCACAATCATAAGTTATGACAACGGCATCTTTCTAATTTATAAAAAGAAATGTACGCAAGGCGGCGCCTTAAAATTTCCTCCCGCGGTGCGAGTAACCAGCGAAATGAACAAGAGATGGCAGCGCCGGCGCTTGCGTCGCGCCGTCGCGCTATTGGATATCTCTGGCGCGCGCAACGCTATCGGTGACATTCGGCTGTTTCTCAGCCAGCCGAGTCGGGCTGAGTCACTTGCGTTTCACGAGATAGCGATAACCTAGCCTAGAACGTGCGCGCATCACCACTGGTAGGTCGCGTCTATTCTCTCAAGCAAGAAAACAAGCGTGTTGGCGCCAAGATGCGATCACTCATTCCATTTTCCGGGGACACGCATCCTAGCTATTGAAGCAGACGACGGCGTATACGCAGCAGACGACGGAAGCGAGAAGCGTTTTTGACGCAATAATCATACGCCTTGAGATAGCTGCTTTATTTTTACAGCGGAGGAAAGCTGTTTTGCTTTACTGATAACGCTACATTCAGTGCCTTCATTTCAGTTTCTTAGGCAAAACGTCAAGTTGGCGTCACGTTACGTAAGCAAAACGGGGCCACCAGCGCCATGTTGTTTGCGTCGCGCCTACGTCACGCATCGAAGAAAATGGCGGAATGTCCAGAATAGCGCCCCAGGTGTTTTTGCCAGGGTCCGATGGATTACTTGCTGCGAAGGCCCGGTAGGATGCAGGGCCGCCACCAAATTCTCGGAGTAGTGTTGCGTACATGACCAGTCAAAGCTTTCCTTCTGGCCACTGATAGCTCCGTATACTTGTCCTAACAATCTAGACATCTGACGCGAGCTCAGCGTTTCAGCGAAGTCTTGCGCTGTATCCGAGGCACACAACTTTGCTGGTACAGCGCAATATTTTTCTCGCGTCATCTTCACCAAACGCGAAAACTCATGCTAAGACAGCACGTCTTCATATAACGGTTGTGCTGCCTTTCAAGAAAGACGGAGTGTGGCCGTGTTGCTTTCGGATATTGCGAGCTTCCTTGCGCCGATGCAGCATTAAATATAAACGCGTTTAATTAAATGACGGGGTGTTACGTTCCAGAACCACAATCTGATTATGAGGCACGCCGTAGTGAGCGACTCCGGAATATTTTGGATCACCTGGGGTTCTTTAACATGCACCTAAGTACATGGGTGCTCTCGCATTTTGCTCCCATCGAAATGAGGCAGCCGTGGCCAGTATTTGATCACGCGACCTGGTGCTTAGCAGCCCAACACAGTAGCAAGCAACCACGGCGGGCTTAAAGGCGATTCGGCCAACGGGAAATATTTTCGACTGAGAGTTTATTTGTATGTCCGTCGATTTTAGGTACAGCGATACTATAAAATGCTAGCTTAATTGTCAGTTAACTATTGATGCTTGTTTATGGCAGCAAGAAGACGACTCTTTGACTGCGTGTTTAATGTTCAAAGTTAATGCACCGAAATTGATTTTTTGGCAAAAGTGAAATTCAGTCCTTTTTTCTAATTCTCGCAGAGCGTCATAACGCACAACAACCCGGCGGTGAAAACCTTGGTGACCGCTAATTGGAAACCTGCAAAGTTAACCGAGCCGCTCATCGAAGTTTTCTTCAGGTACGTCCTTTGTAAATTAGGCAAGTCTTAGCAAAAAGGGCGTTCCAATTGCAGGGCAAACAGGGTCCTTAGTGTTTGATATACTTTGTGTAAATTAATGGCAGCTGATTAAGCTGCGGAGTGCACAAATTGCTACAACTTAGTTGTGCAAAGCCCAATAGAAACGTAAAGCGCGCTGCGCAAACGCTGCCGATGCAGTATTCTTGGTTGCTCTGTCGTGCGCCTCACGATGTTTTGCGCAATGACCCTAATTTATAAATTAGCAAAACGCATCAAGCTTTACAGCTATTGACTTGAACACAATACCTTCAGCATCATCCGTACGGCTTTGCTTTGGTCAACATACCTCTTGTGGTTTCAACCTTTTAGAGCTCCAACGAAGGCGCGCTAGATTTCTTTATTTAATTACACGAATAGCATTAGACGCCAACTTGAGGACTAATGACGCTATCTATCTATCTATCTATCTATCTATCTATCTATCTATCTATCTATCTATCTATCTATCTATCTATCTATCTATCTATCTATCTATCTATCTATCTATCTATCTATCTATCTATCTATCTATCTATCCTGTTACGCCTAAACAGCAACCCAAGTTGACCTGAACATCGCCCCCGAGTGCTCCGTGGTCGCTGCGCATGCGTTAGCTGAGAGAAGGTGAGAAAGGAGGACAAGTTGACTTTACCGGATGTGACGTCACATTGTTGTTTGTTTTTGCTTTTCTGAAATAACTACTCTCGAACTCAGACGCATGGCTTGCGTCTCGTTCGCGCGCGTACGTATGGCTGTGGTCCGCTTTTAGTTTTTGGCGAATGCTTTGAAGCTTCAAGTTGCGGACTCTGCGGTGGGCCAGGGCTTGATGACATTTGTTGCCCAGCTGCTGGTGCTACCGCGACGTACTTGGAGCAACGGTAAGTGTTGTGCGATTACCCGTTCTCTTGCTGACATGTAAAAAACCGGTTGCGCATTCGAGCTGTGGTCGATGTGATCTCGAAATTCGAAGGAACACGAAACGGTTGTCGCAGGTCCCGCTGTGATCGCAGTATAATTTATTCGTTCGTGCCTTCAACACTGCAGTTCCTACGCGTTGCACCGATGTAAAAAAATTAACAAAAAAAAACAGCGACATCTTCCACGCGCCAGAAATGCATGCACTCAACTAGCGTGGATGTCGTCCTATGATGTTTATCGCGCTCTTAAGTCTATTTTTCTTCATCTCTATGGGATGACTACGCTATGCCCTTCCTATTTACCCATGCAGCGCATGGCTGCATTTAATTACCTTTCTCACTACTGACCGCGGTATGGGCGTCAGAGGCTTTCATTCGTTTCAGTGAGATAACGAAAGCGTATTTCCTTCACTTGAAGCTTCTGAGTAGCTCCTTTGCGATCCGTGGAGTTAAATCATACAATGCGTACGTTGTGAGCGAGCTGGTAAACGAAACCACTTTACTGCTGCTGCTACTATCACTACGGCAACTTTCAAAATTAAACATATATTAGTATGAATCGGCTCACCAAGCTTTATATGCACGTCCGTTGCTTTCGTTCATAGATCATGTGCGTAGCTTTGCAACCGTGACCGATATTGTAAAAACAGCAAGAAGACAGATGACACGAGTAATTTGTCTGCTTTAATTGTTGTATGTGCTGTTTTTAGAATAACAACCAACTCCGCGCAGTCGTGCTGTTTACAGCTAAAACGTGTTTTTTCTTGTTGCATGAGGAGCATTTGCTTCTCATTGTGGCAGTAACGTTGTGCATTGTCCTCGGCCCAGATCGCTGACTGTGTGCAAATTTGTCTAATTTGTTTCACTTTGCTGCTGTCTTTACAGCTTCTGCTTATTTCCTCTGCCTGCACCTTATATTTGTTGTGTTTATCGAGACCTGGCCTGTCTCTGCCTCGTTGAAGACAAATGGAAACAAGTACTGGTTGCTGTTGGTTTGTTTGGTTTGCTCAGTCTGAGCGTGGTATGTATATCCATTTGCTAAAAGGGTATGCAGCTGTGTCTAATGCAGGTACTGCTCATCTAAAGGTAGATTTAATAAGTAGTGGTTTGAGTGAGAATTAGTTGGTTTGAGTGATGTATGACACCAGAGAGTTATTGTTCTAGAAAGGTGACAAAGCTGGTCCACAAATTTAAGGTATGGAGATGCTTAACCATTTAAGTGTTCTAAGTTGCCATGAAGTATTACACACATTTAAAATTTCATTTGCAAAAGACATAGTAGAAGAAGAATCCAGAGGATTTCCTGCCAGATGTCTTGAGACAATAAATTGTAGAGAAAGCATTATAGTGTGAGCTGCCAGTGATTGTCGTCAGCTCTAACCCATTTTTCTATATATATCACTGTTGCTTCATTGTCTGTTGCCATCACATGCTTGTTATAAACAAAAAAATTGAGCTGCATGATTCCCCTGATTTTTCTCGCTCATAAGATACAAATGTTTTGATTTCGGCTGCCTTGGGGCCTCATGGTAGAAAACGAGTGTTTATTAGCCAGTTGTCAGCTTCTAAGATCATGTGCTTTGTAACGCGGGTGTTTTAAAGGATACTACACGTCTGCCATCATAACTGTGAGTGCTGCTGCCTAGCACTCCCACGGCTATGCTTAGTACATATGCGCAGCTATCCAAGAAAATTGACTTTGGCAAAACTGCCATTGAAGCTCACTTGGTAGAGCATTGCAAGCACAAGGGAGAAAACGTGGGTTCAGCTTCGTTGTCTCTTATGCAAAGCATTATCATGAGCTGTCTCCTGGCTTCTTCGTACATCCAGTCAGATAGGCTCAATAATAGTTAGTAATGTGCCTGATGGTGGGTCGTTAATCTGGGTCTTTAGTGCAGCAGCCCAATTCTTTACCCATTAGGCTAAAGATGCATGCATAGCGCGCCAGATTAATCTCATTGGTTCTCTCGTAGCAGCTAATTTGTTCAGATGTTATGTGACACAGAGTTTGGGATTCACCCGTTTCAGCTCAGATGCAACAAAGCAGGTGTTGTGTCTACTTCGGTGAGAAATGTGTGCAGTTGTTTTGGTTTCTCTGTGTTGACGTAGTGTGCTTTGTATTTCATGTGGTGTTAGGCATTACAGCAATTGCAGCTTCAATGCTGTGCCCATAAAAGCAGTTGTAGGTAGGTGCTCAGGTGTAACGGGAAGCTCATTCTTCCTCATTCTCTCTTGCATACAGCAGGTAGTGTGTCCACTTTAGTGCCATGCACCTGTGCGGGGCATTTCCTTGTTCTTATTCTGCTGATGTGTTGTACATAGGGGTAAAGTCAATCCTCTACATCATGGTTGTCAGTGCTGCTGAATACAGTGCAGTCTCAGTCTCGCTGCCTTGAAATGTCATAACAGGTGACATCTGGGGGTAAAGTAGCATCTTGCTGTACCTTGTCATCGGGCATAGCCAAGGTTGTGGTTGCGCAACCCAAGGATCCTGGAACTTTCTGTGGGACCAATGGCACCGATGTTGAAAAGTGGGTGGCTATGTACGAACGTGTGAGTGGAATCAACAGATGGGACCCCACGCGTGTGCCAGTTAACCTGTTGTTCTACCTAAGAGGCACGGCAAATGTGTGGTATGAAAACCAGGAAGAGGAGCTAACCAGCTGGGACCAATGCAAAGAGAAGTTGACAGATTTGTTTGGCAAACCAGCTGGCTGTAAAATTGACGCAAAACAGGAACAGGCCTCCTGTGCCCAATCCCCCATGGAGTCCTATCTCTTGTACATCCAATACATGCTGGCACTTTGTCGTAAAGCAAACCCGATCACGACATGACAGAAGCTGAGAAGGTCGGGCATGTGCTTAAGGATTGCTGACGACGCCTTTAATCTGCTCATGTGCAAAAGCTCCTATACAGTTGATGTTATCTTTAAAGAGTGCCGACAATTCCAGCACGCCAAAAACTGATGCGTCTTGCAACCATTCGCCAGACTTCCCACTACTGCTGCAACGGCAACGCCAACAGGTCACGGTTACTAATAATGACGTTGTTTTACTTCTTCTGAATTTCAGCCTGTGCCCTCAAGTGATTCCGGCTAGCATGTTCTTGGACAGCGTTTCTAGTTGTTCTGAATTTGATATTGAGAGTCTGAATTCTGAGAGTGGTTTATTAGTGCCAATCGCAGTGCCCAGCTCTGGTTCCTTAATGGACGACTTTGTGAAAATGACTGCACTTAACCTTACCTCTGTACAGGCCAGGCACATACGTCTCCTGCTTGAATCGTACAGTGGAAACTTTGATTTTGGCAACAGGCCTTTAGGCTGAACATCTGTTGTTCACTACCATATAAACACTGGAGACACAAATCCTATTTGTCAGCGTCCCTATCGTACATCGCATGCTGAACGTCGAGTCATCCAATCAGAGGTGGGCAAAACGCTCCGCAAAGGGGTCATCGAGCCATCAGCCAGCCCTACGCCTGTCATCCGTGTGAAAAAAGACAGATGGTGCGTGGCATATTTTCGTCGATTATTGCCACTTAAATGAGATCACGCGAAAAGACGTCTACCCACTACCATGCATCTATGACGCCTTGGACTGCTTGCACAGAGCTAAATACTTATCGCCCATCGATCTTCGATCCAGCTACTGGCAGATTTCGGTTGATGAAATGGTTGGAGAAGACAGCCTTCATCACACTGGATGGCTTATATCAATTCAAAGTCATGCCCTTTTGCCTATGCGATGCTCCTGCGACATTTGAACTTGTGATGGACTCTCTTCTGCGATGCTACAAATGGACTACCTGTCTTTGTTACCTTGCCGAAGCTGTTTTTACTCCCATGTTGGGCAGCTGCCTTACCCGACTCTGCCATTATTGCGGTCTTCTGAAAAGCTGGCCTCCAACTCCACAAAGTGTCAATTTGGGCGCCGTCAGATTACCGTGTTGGGGCACCTCATTGACGCATCCGGTGTCCAACCAGATTCGGAAAAAGTTCGTGCCATACGCAGTTTCCCTGTGCCACATTCTGCTTCTGACGTGTGCTGCTTCTTCGGCCTGTGTTCTTACTTTCATCGTTTCATCAAAAACCTTGCCAACATTGCTCGGCCTTTGACAGATCAAAAAGAAGAACACGCCATTCTCATGGGGCCCGGAGCAGGCTCATGCGTTTGCCGCTCTCATCAGGTTTCTGACCACCCTTCCCATACTTGCCCACTTTGATCCATCTGCACCGACCGAAGTCCACACTGGCGCAAGCGGACATGGCATCGGCGCTGTTCTCGATCAACAACAGAATGGTACGGAGTGTGTGATAGCTTACGCCAGCCGCCTGCTGTCACCTGCCGAGAGAAATTACCCCATCACCGAGTGGGAGTGCTTCGCTTTAGTTTGGGCTGTCATCAAGTTCCGGCCATATTTGTACGGCCGTACATTTTTGGTCGTTACAGACCACCACGCACTCTGCCGGCTGTCTTCCCTTTGGGACCCGACAAGACGGCTTGGTGGCTGGGCTTTGTGGCTCCAGGAATTTTCATTTATTGTCAATTACAAGACTGGATGCCTCCACAAAGACACTAACTGCCTCTCATCACCCTGTGGATCCACTTGATCCTTCTGTGCATGATCCGGTGACCTGCGTGATGGCTTTCACTGACATGACTGACATGCGCACCGAACAACAACGCTACGAGTCCTTACAGTCTATCATTGCCGGAGTGCAATCACTCCGACAGCACTGACGGCATATGCCGCATGTTCTTGCTGCGCAACGGCATCCTCTACCACCGCAATATGAATGCTGATGGCCTTGACTTGCTCCTTCGCCGTGCTCATCATCTGCAATCTGTTGCTCTTGAACAACTTCACGATGCACCAACGGTGGGACACCTTGAAGTTTTGCATACATACAATCATGTACAACTCCGGTTCTTCTGGCCAGGTCTCTACTGCTTTGTGCACTGTTATGTTGCAACTTACGAATTGTGTCAGTGCTGGAAGAAACCTCCCCTACCACCTGTCGGATGACTCCATCCAGTTGAACTTCCCTGTGAACCGTTCTCTTGCTTAGGCCTTGACTTACCTGGCACTTTTCCGACGACGACTAGAGCTAACAAGTCGATTGCCATCGCTACTGATTACATGACACGCTATGCGATAACAAAGGCATTGCCGACTAGTTGCGCAACAGACATCGTCGATATTCTCCTCCACGACGTCATTCTCCACCATGGTGCACCTCGACAGTTATTACAGACCGCAGCTGCTCATTCTTGTCTCTAGTTGTCGATGATCTCGTTCGCTCTTGTGCCACTGAGCATAAGCTGTCCACCGCCTACCACCCACAAACAAACGGTCTTATGGAATGTCTCAACCGAACAATCACAGAGATGCTGTCAATGTAGGTCTCCAACGATCACCGCGACTGGGACGCCACGCTGGCCTACGTGCCGTTTGTGTATAACTTGTCCCGAAGTGACACTGCAGGATATTCACCCTTTTATCTTTTGTATGGTCGTGACCCCACTTTGCCCTTTGACACCATCCTCCCTTCTGTGCCACGTGTTGCAACTGAGTATGCTCGTAAAGTCATCGATCGCGCTCACAGGGCATGTCAAGTCACCCGATCTCGTTTATTAGCCCCGCAGCATATACCAAAAGAGTTATGACTGTGCCATCGTGATGTTAAGTTCGCGCCAGGTGCTTGGATGCTCCTTTGGTCACCATGTCGTCGGGTTGGCCTCTCGCAGAAGCGTCTCTCTCGCTACACAGGGCCTTATGAAGTCCTAAGTCAAGTTAACGACGTAAATTACGAGATTTCGCCGCTTCAGTTTGATGCATCCTCAAGTCCGACGCCTGTTGACGTCGTGCATGTTTCGCGGCTGAAGCCATACTTCGCTCGCGATTCTTTGCCTACCATGAGCCGAGACGGCGCTTCACCACCCGGGGGTCCTGTTACGGAAGGATGAAAAAAGAGAGGAAGAAGACCGCAGCACGCTGGCTGCTGCGTGCTGTTGGTGGTCAGCCATCTTAACTACTCTGCCTCATCTTGTATATTGACACGTGTACTTCATCTTTATTGGGCGACCACTTCTCGCCCAAATGTTATCGCACAGCACAGGACATGCCTGCATGTAAAAGAAGTTTCTGGAATGTTATCGATGGTTCCGTCCACTGTCTTTCACCGCAACTTGTGTTATCTGATTGCATGTTTGCGTGATGCAAATAATGTGAAACATTGTGGAAGGCACGCAGGTCCCAGTGACTGCTCTGGAACATTCGACGACAGATGTATAAAAGCCGACGCGCTTGACCCGCTCATCAGATTTTCGACGACCCCCGATCGTGTTCGCCGCTACCATCCTTCTTTGAGTGTAGCCTCTTTTGAGGGCACAAGTTCGCCCAATAAAACGCTCGTTTCATTAATCATAGTTTTGCTGCCTTCTCAACCGTCACTATCACGTGACAATATATATTGTAAATACAGTCTTTCTATACTCCCAACATCCCCGTAACAGTATGCTTTGCCTCTGGCATGTTCATGATCTCCGATGGTATATAAAACTGTGATGCAGACTAAGCTTCACAAAGAATTATGTTCCGTCTCTTCCTTACAGGCTGCTGTGTTTCAGCTAAATCTGCTTTTCCTGTGTCCAGTGGTCTTGTCGCTCAATTAGTGCTTGCCTATTTCTGTTACACTGCAACCTCTCTTCTCCTCTCTCCTCTTGTCCTCCTGTCCTTTTACACTCCTGCAAACTTTTAGATTTCAATACTCGAATGATTAATACAAAGATTGATCCTACCATATTATATGTGACGGCTGTCATGAAGGCAATAATTTAGGTGGACCTGAAACTAAGTGAAAAAAACAGGCATGTGTGAGTAGGAATAACTTTCTTGTGACAAAACTGGCTCCATGCTAAACTTTGCCTCAAGGAATTTGGTCTTAAAAGTCTCAAACCCATTTGCGCATACTGCATAAGCCAAGTTTTCCACTCGTCAAAACAGCAGCCGCCACAAAGTGTTAGGAAAGAGGCAAAGAAACCATGCTTTTGTATTCGTACTCTCCTCACAAAGCTTGTGTCATATATGCAATCACTCACCATACACAAACACATTGGTCAACACTGCAATGTTTGGAAGAACCCGAACCAACACTATGTAGCCATTTACCTACAGTATGCCTCCTGTAACATGAATCCCCACTGTGCTTGGAATCTACATAATTTTTTTAAATTTCTCAGGCATTTGGTGGTAGAGGCCAATGCAGTAGACAGAAATCCTGCTACACTGCAGCAATGTTCAGAATGTGGTATGAGGTACTCTGTCTGGCTGGAAGTTGAAGATAGAAATTATATTAGTCATCAAAATATAGTAGCCAGTATTGAAACTACACTTGCACTCAAGGCTGAGCCACATCATGAGAACATGGAAGAGCGGACACACACTTGAGCTGCATTGTGTAGCTTTACCAACAAGTCCAGCTGTACACTGAAGTAAGGCATGTTTTGGGCTAATCAGCTCGTGGCTTCAGCAAAATTTTAAACTCTGCGAGGAAGACAGGACATGAACAAAAACATAGATGCATGCACAAAGTGTAGACTTCCGACTGGCTTTGTTTGGTGAAGGCAGAGAGTTTATAAGGTTCTTCAAAATGGTAAAACAAAGAACATTCGCAAATAAATTGTGCACGAGGCAGTGACAAAAAATAGCAAGGCCACCTGTGCATTAAGAGCGCAGTAGAGTCCCAATGTGCCCATCTAAGAATTCTATTTCTTTCCTTGATAGGGATCAAAAAGGTGAGCTAACTTGTCACAACTTTTAGCGATGTGGAATGCCTTGATGACTTCTCTTTCTGTTCTTGAGTTTGCCTTCGAAAGGAATTTATTCTGTTCCTCATAAGGCAGGCAGCTTTTGCTGTCGCAGCTCCTGCACTGCAAGAGGAGATTCTCAAGGAAAGAATTAAAGTCTTAGATTGGCACATTAAGACGCTCCTGCACTCTTAATGCATACATGGCCTTGATATTTTTCGTCAATACCTCGTGCGCAAATTATTTGCAATTGCTCCTTGTTTTGCTATAATGAAGTACCTTATATATTCTTTGCTTTCACAAAATAAAACCAGTTGGAAGCCTGTGCTTTGTGTGTGTCTATGTTTCAGTTCACGTCCTGTCTTCCTCGCGCAGTTTTAAATTTTGCCTAAATAGTTGTATAACTTGTGTATACGATGAGTAATTAATATTATGATGACTGCAGCACAGCAATGGTCTAGTGGCATAGTGTCAACATAGTATAGAAATGGTACTAAGTTAAAAATTTGGAAATGCCATAAATTGTGCAATCAACCCTTATCCCTCGGTTTCCTACAGCCGCAGAGCACTTGACCACTGCAGCAGTCAAGCATGCTGTATATTGGGCAGTGCCAGGAATTGCGAGATCGAGACAGGCTGCCACTAGAAGTTCCTTGGGCCAGGTGATAACTCAAATACATCCAGATATTTCTATATTTCACTATATAAACCTTTGTAGAATGAGGAACTTTTCAAGGGTGAAGTTGTTTCACACAAAGGAAAACTGTTACTAAATAGTGACCAGTTCCTTTTGTTTTGTAAGCCAGATTGCATGTATTTGACATTGCTTACTGACTCTTAATTATTCTCGCTGTCAAATACAAGCATATGTACTCACATATGTTTTCAAACAAAACTATTGTGTGGAGCGATGTTTGTGGTGGAATAAAATTGGTCCCAATACAGAGCTTTGTGGCACACCAGATCTTACTAGCGATCGCGGAGAAGAAAGTTAATTAGTAGTTACAAATTGGTACCGGTTAGTTAAAGGGACTTTAAAGCGAAACAATAAATCAATTTAGACTAATGCAGCATTGTTTGAGAACCCTGCAGGCAGTCATTTCAAAAAGATAGTTTGATTAATAGATGAGAAAATGAAGTTCCAAGTATCAGTATTTGAATTTCGTGCCGAAACCCGAGCGCCGGTATGTCAGCGTGACGTCAGGGATTCCAAAGTATGTTTTCGCATTTGGGCCGCGTTGGCTGAATAAAGGTTCCCGAAACTTGGCATGTTTAATATTTGGTTCCTTTAGAACACAATGTAGTCAATCTGTACCGCGATATATAATTAGTAGGCCCTAGAAGATGTCATCAAAATCCAAGACGTCACAGCCCCTAGGTGCGGGAACTTAAGTAGGCGTCGCCACCCGTATTTCGTTTTTGCGCTTTTTCTGGCTTACCAAACGTCTTATCGATGTAAGAGTGGTGTTTTTGGTGTTGTAGAACGGTAATTTACTGATGCAGAAGAAATCATTTTTCACTTTAGTGTCTCTTTAAGAATTTACTAATCCAATTTGTAGTCCTGTCAATTCGAAGTTTACTGTCGTTTGGGTATCGGACCAAGCCGATGTCCTCTGGCCTGGGCGGTCCCTTGCGCTTCACCTAGTGGTGGCCTTTGAAAATAGCAGCGTGGCACCAGTGGTTGCATCAGGATCTAGGCTCATGAAGATAGACAGCAACGTGCACAGGGCAAGGAGTTCGGCAGCCTGGTACTCGTCACAGTTGTGGATAACACCATAGTTTTTGCGAGTCCTAGCCCCTACCTAGGGTACCAGTCTGTGCACTGCGTGTGTGTATATATGTGTGTGTGTGTTGTGCAGGACTGCTCGTTGGCAGCACGTGCTCATGCAGCCGCTGACGGGCCTTTGATGTGTTTCGCCCTGGTAGTGCGGTCGTCTTTGTGGTTATAGAGCTGCGTTGGCATTGCCCAAGAACAGGATATATCGGCATGGCGCAGAATTGCAGAGTGGGGGCGCTCCATTCTATTCCCACTTCATTCCTTCAGAGTTGTGGTTTATGTGATTCCAGTCCTTTTGTCGGAGTTCTGACAGTTGAACCATTCCCACTCCTTGAGTGGTCGAACTAATCTACTCCAATCCTCCAATTACAGTACATAAAACGCTTTCTGTATAATTACTTACTACTTGCGCCCCGATGCGATAGCATAGAGGAAGAGCATCTGCCTCATGTACAAAAGCACTGTGGTTCAAATCCCGGTGCCACGCAATTTTCCACTGGATAAAAAAAAATCCACATGTGGATACAGCTGTATAAACAGGCCTGGTGGCCTGACCCCGGTGACCAGAACCGGTAATGCACTCCCTCACCAGAGCAGGATTGGCCACCTTGGTGCAGTACTTGGCCACAACCTTCTATATGAATAGAACAATCAAATCCCGGCCCTCAGTCCCCAGCAGCTACAAAGCAACTGACCATTGCGGTGGTAAGACCTGTGATGCAGCAGAGCGTGCTAAGAATCTCTGATCTGGACAGGCTGGTATTGGAATCTGAACCTGGCAGTGTTTAACGCTAGAATGTATTCTAGTGAGGAGAGTCTAACAGTGCTATTGGAGGAATTAGCGGGCATTAAATGGGATATAATAGAGCTCAGTGAGGTTGGGAGGACAAATGAAGCATATACAGTGCTAAAAAAGCAGGCACATGCTGTGCCACCAAGGCTTAGCAGAGAGATGAGAACTAGGAGTCGGATTCCTGTTTAATAAGGATATAGCTGGTAACATACAGGAATTGTGTAGCATTAACGATAGGGTGGCAGGTCTTGCTGTGAAACTTAATAAGAGGTACAAATTGAGGTCATACAGGTCTACACCCGTACATCTAGTCATGATAACCAGGAAGTCGAAAGCTTTTATGAAGACGTGGAATTGGCGATAGGTAAAGTCAAAACAAAATACACTATACTGATGGGCGACTTCAATGCCAGGGTAGGCAAGAAGCAGGCTGGAGAAAAGTCAGTGGGGGAATATGGCAAAGGTTCTAGGAATAGTAGGGGAGAGTTATTAGTAGAGTTTGCAGAACGGAATAATTTGCGGACAATGAATACCTTCTTCCGCAAGCGGGATAACCGAAAGTGGACGTGGAAGAGCCCTAATGGCGAGACTAAAAATGAAATAGACCTCATACCCTGTGCTAACCCTGGCATCATACAAGATGTGTACGTGCTCGGCAAGGTGCGCTGCAGTGACCATAGGATGGTAAGATCTCGAATTAGCCTAGACATGAGGAGGGAATGGAAAAAACTGGTACATAAGAAGCCGATCAATTAGTTAACGGTAAGAGGGAAAATAGAGGAATTTCGGATCAAGCTACAGAAGAGGTATAGGGCTTTAACTCGGGAAGAGAGCCTTAGGGTTGAAGCAATGAACGAAAATCTTATGGGCATCATTAAGGAGTGTGCAATAGAAGTAGGTTGTAACTTCGTTAGACAGGATACCAGTAAGCTATCGCAGGAGACGAAAGATGTCATTTTAATACCACACCTTATACATAGCTTTCATTGATTACAAGAAAGTGTTTGATTCAGTCAAAACCACAGCAGTCATGCAGGCATTATGGAATTGGGGTGTAGACGAGCCATATGTAAAAATACTGAAAGATATCTACAGCGGCTCCACAGCCACCGTAGACCTTCATAAAGAAAGCAACAAAATCCCAATAAAGAAGGGTGTCAGGCAGGAAGATACGAACCCTCCAATGCTATTCACAGCATGTTTACAGGAGGTATTCAGAGACCTGGATTGGGAAGAATTGGGGATAAGAGTTAATGGAGAATACCTTAGTTACTTGCGATTCGCTGATATTGCCTTGCTTAGTAACTCAGGGGACCAATTGCAATGCATGCTCACTGACCCAGAGAGGCAAAGCAGAATGGTAGGTCTGAAAATTAATCTGCAGAAAACTAAAGTAATTTTTACCAGTCTCGGAAGAGAACAGAAGTTTACGATAGGTAGCGAGGCACTGGAAGTGGTAAGGGAATACATCTACTTAGGGCAGGCAGTGACCGCGAGTCCAGATCATGAGACTAAAATAATCAGAAGAATAAGAATAGGCTGGGGTGCGTTTGGCAGGCATTCTCAGATCATGAACAGCAGGTTGCCATTATCCCTGAAGAGAAAAGTGTATAACTGGTGTGTCTTACCAGTACTCACCTACGGCGTAGAAACCTGGAGGCTTATAAAAAGGGTTCTACTTAAACTGAGGACGACACATCGAGCTATGGAAAGAAGAATGATGGGTGTAACGTTAAGGGGATAAGATGAGAGCAGATTGGGTGAGGGAACAAACGCGAGGTATTGATATCTTACTTGAAATCAAGAAAAATCGGCATGGGCAGGGCATGTAATGAGGAGGGAAGATAACCGATGGTCATTAAGGGTTATGGACTGGATTCCAAGAGAGGGGAAGCGTAGCAGGGGGCGGCAGAAAGTTAGGTGGATGGATGAGATTAAGAAGTTTGCAGGGTCAGCATGGCCACAATTAGTGCATGACAGGGGTAGTTGCTGTTTATTCAAGCATTTTGCAAATGTGGCTCACTTTTACGCACCCCTTCTTATGTCTAAAAAAACAGAAATGAACATCCAGTATTCTTTTTTAACTTTCACTAAGCTTATCGTATAGCTCAGTGTTAACATATAGGTCAACATACAGTATTTACAGGTGAGGTTACAGAAAGCAGTAATAATTGACAGTAAACACTGCTTGGATGATGAAAAACATGGGAATCAGGTCATCTTATTTCCGACAATTTTTTTGGCATAGGAGGCTTAACAAATGGTGATGTAGCAACACTGTAAAGACTGAATAAGATGGATGTGGAATGCCTTGATGACTTCTCTTTCTGTTTTTTATTTTGCCTTCGAAGGGAATTTATTCTGTTCCAGATAAGGGAGGCAGCTTTTGCATCGGCAACAGAACATCAGTGGATGTTGTGTGAAGCACTTTTTCCATGCTTTTTTCACTACCTGAGCAAGGTAACTTTCTTGGTGCTTCATCACGCAATTTATACAATCAACTTCCATTAATTCTACCCTCACGAGACTGACGGGTCGAATTAAGATGCAAAAACCTGCTGAAGGACCGTTGATTCATTCGGCAATATGTGCTTGAGTAACACGCCTCTGAAACAAACGTGCATCAAATTTCTATTTGTCCACAGTATAAAACTAAAGTAGAAATGACTTAACTCCAAACCAAAGTAGAAACCTACATGTACCTCATTTTTTAGAATGGCAGCTGATTTTCTAAAGCGAGCTTCGCCGTCTTACAAGTATGATATGTGGTAAAGCATACGAATGCTACAACCACGGTTTTAGTTTCGCAATCGATTGCACAGCTAGACAATTTTCGTCTCAATGTCCTTCTAAAACAAAAAGTGTTCATTAGAATCAGATAAGTACCACAAACGGACATTGTCAGCTACCGTTACTCCTTGAAAATCTTTTTCGGGTGGGTCAAAAATAGGCATTTCAGAGAGGAGATGGCATTTGTTTAACGCATTCACTGTCCCCTGCTCTACTGAGACACGCGCTGCCACTAAAAGGGGTCATTATTGGGGTCTGGTCAAGTTTGCATTATCCGGCGCATGCCAGTTTTAGGAGCGAAATGATGAATGCTTAATCCCATAGAAATGCATGGGCGTCGGCCAGGTTCGAATTAACTGAAAAAATTAAATTAACGTAGTCAGATTATTGGAAGTTTACTATACACCCTTTTCTGTTCTCCAAGAAGTTGCCATTTTAATATGTAGTTTTCTTCTATCAGTGTGGCAATGGTGCTAAATTTAGCATTTGTTTGAATCATCCATTGTTCCAAGGACAAGCTACAAAGTAGGGGCACACTTTGAGACTTGAAACATTTCCACATATAAAGGAAGGGCATGTTAACATCTGTACAATTAACATAAGTTGGCTTTATTGTCTGCATATATATGCATGTGGTTGCTTTTTTGGAATGTGGTCTTTCTGTAAAACAAAGTTGCATTTGTTTCAAAAACCATTGCTTGTGTGTTTTCTTGTGCTCTCTGTGCTGATTGCGCTTTTGAAAGTGCAGTGAGCAACTGCAGACTGAAATGCACAAGGCTTCACTTTATCATGCCAGGAAGCATTTTGGCTTGACAAAGGAGCCTTAACCCCTTCCATGCACACACTTTTCTTTTTTGTATAAACACATCAAATGAAAGACAGTGACCTCTTCTCAAGTATTTTAAAGCCTGGTAGTGTTAAAGACAGAGTGAAGTTGTACAAATACAATTTACTGTTAAGTATTGCTGCTAAAACCTCATGCTTGTGTATAGTATATGCATGCAGTGCTGGCTATGCCGTGGTAGAGCCGTGAAACAGCTTTCACCACACTGCTTGCTATAGCATTGCTGTGTTCTGCAACCTGAGGTCAAAACTATAAATCTCTAGAAGTTCAGCAGCACAATTGACAGCTATTTCCGTATGTTCGATGCACTCCTGGCCAGGGACTTTTCGTCCTGTAGGCAAAATAGATGGCTGCCTCGGACGCTGTTTTGGAAAGAGCGCAGCATACCTCGAAAGCTTGCTCACAATGCTTCACCAGCAGGTTTTGCCAGCGAGAGTGGAGGGGGGCACAATAATTTGACTTTACATGGTGCGGCACAATACCTTAAAATGCTGCTGCTTCTGGCTTCCATTTAACTAAGACCTGCTGGTGCACCTCAACATGGAGCAACCCCATTTCACTAAAATTCTTAATTCTTCTACCAACATGGTGTGGTGTGGCTATCTATGATCACTGTATAAAACCGGGGCAAACAGCATGTCTAGAAAGTACAAAAGCTGGTATAACTGTAATGAATGACCTGCAGTCATCTGAAATGTGCAAAATCGCAAGAATTGGTCAAACTCAAACACTGCAGAGTTTAAGTAGTCCTGGCACAATTTTTTTCTTATGCGTGTGTAGCTGTCATTCAGTTAACTACACTACAAAACTTCAAATTCCTTTTATGCGCAACAAATATATCCTAAACGCCAACATTTAAACATATGCCAAAGGCAGTGTGGCCCCATAATCTGGTGACAACATTGCATGGTAGGTCACAAACAAATGATGCATGATACAGTTGTTCATCAGTAAGCGATGCCATTATTAGGTCATTAAAAACTGAGCATGTTAGGACCACTATGCAGCACAACATTGGTCTTTATGTCTTGGTGCACACTGTGGAGTGGGTGCATGTTAAAAACCTCAGGCGATTAAAGTTAAGCCGGAGTTCGCAACTATGGCATGCCTCGTAATCGTATCGTGATTGTGACTTATAGAACACTAGAATTAAATTAATTTTAATTTAGATGTTTGAGAAGAGTCATAAGAAAATTTATTTAGTGAAGCAAGTCTTAGCACACAAAGAATCACTCAAAGCACATGCAGCTTTCAGTGGCATGGTGTGGTCATAAAAGCTGCCATTTGGAACCAGATTGATATAAAAAAATTCAGTCAAAAAGTTAAATGTCAGTGCTCTTTTACATGTAAGCACGAGGGACACATATTTAAAGGCATCATCTAAATCCTGTGGAAGTATTTATTGTTGAATATCAAATGGCCCTACATCTAAGGAAGTTATAGAGTGTTATGATAACAGGAAGCCACAAGATTTTTGTTGTGCACTCTTCCTATACAGACAATATAGGGCAGCAACAAAATAGTTGGGTCTAGTGAAGAATCCATTCAAGATCCTTGCCAATTTGGCAAGTTCACTATGACTAGAGATAATGAAGGCCAAGCACATTGAAATGCATGCCCAAACCTCATCAGCATTGCATCACTCATTTCAAATAACTTTCATTTTGTCATTTTGCCAGATTAAAAGTTCTCAAAAACCTGCTTGACTGGTTTCAAGAACTTTTCGAGAACAGTTTGTTTCTATTCGAATGCAGCATTGTCAGTCTTTAGTGAACTAGACGCATCTTTACTGATATGCAATTAGGTAGGTCAAAGCAGGTGCTGTCAAAGTGCATGTGCAAGAGTGTTTGGAGTGGGCATTCCTGGGTTATGTTGCCAAGAAGGGAGTTTTGAGCTTAATGCACACTGCAGCTATAGCATATGAAAACCAGCACTTTACTCATTTTTTAGATACCGCAGGGCTTGCGCTAATGCTGGTCATAGCCTATTATAATTTCTACCATATATTGCCCTTGTCATGACAAGTTATTTTTATTGTCCAACAATATATTCCCTTTGTGTACAATCAACATCTCTGCCAAGGACAACAGAAACAGTATGATTGGAAATTGCAGAATTCTCCATCTGCAGAGGTGGCTGGCTGATTGCCGTATTAGATGCTTTGTGAGCTGGCATTGATGTGTAAATCTCAACTCATCTGCAAGCATACAAAATAGGCTTTGGGATACTTTTACCATAAGAAGAGAGACTAAAATGACTGTTGCCTGTGACATATGGCACATGCCCATGACGACGGATCGGCTAGGATTCCCTATGAATACAACATCAAATAGCTTTATATTCCCACTAACTTGATAGTACATAACACTGATATGTAACAAAAATAAACAACAAAGTAATTGAAAAACGAACAGGTCTACTACGATTGAGCCACAAGGGGAAAGATGGAAACATTTGTGTTAATTGTATGAAGAAAATGTGCCTAATATGTCATCTTCCCAGCAGCAACAATATGATCATGCACAAACTAGCATTGCTCTTCAGGCACACCCCGGGCTGCTCACACCATTTTCTACAAGATTTGAAGCCCAACAGGCAAAAGGGGTGAATACCTTCAGCATAAAAGAAGAAAGTTATTCTATTCCATATCCTCACATGAAACACAGCAATATTGTTACAAGCCATTTTCATACATTAAAGGCATCAGCAATGTGATGAAGACAATTGAAGCACTCATGTTCTTATTTCCATTGCTATACAAACCTACACTTGGTCATATGAAGGTGCATGTGCCAAATTCAACTGTGTACTGTTATGAGGCACATGGAACAGACATTCTAAGGAAGTGAAATATTTGTAATGCAGTTACTTAATTTGTCCAGTGAGAAGAACAATGCGCTAAATACAAAAAAAAACCTACAGGCCCACTATGCAATGCTTTTGCCAAACTATCCAAAACTTCAATGTGTGCAAGTCCACAATGACCAGGAAAAGAAGTAAACAAATTTTTTGAAGATGGAATGAAAAAGAAATGTTGCGACAACTGAGAAATGAGTTCTTTGCTTTCTATTGGCACAGGGATAGACAGTCGGTGGGCACAATTTGAACTTGAACTCATGGCAGTGTTGCAGGGCCAAATACCACTCATACTTCCGAGAACCGTCGGTTACAATGCTGAATTGGATGGCAAACTTTACAAATACTTCTTCGGAAGTTCAAGCATCTGACCAGTAAGTAGTTGAGCATGACTAGGGGAAATAGGAATTTCACAAATAGCACCATTCCAAAAGAACTGGCACACTGCATTGATTTCTCAGGTGACAACTATTTTTCGAAAAGCCTCTGCGCGCGTTAATACAACCTGAGGCAGCTTAAATCTAGGTCACATGGAATCGAAAAATACAGCAGCGGGTGTAACACTTAAATTTGCTATATCTCGCGAACATGAGCGAAAACTTCAATTTGAAAAGGTTTGCTCGAAAGGAAAACTCACGGCCGTAACACTGCTGCCCATCGCCAGTTGTGTGAATAAAAAAAAAACATCTGCACGATCAATACAATAGACAGTTCGTTGATATTTGAAGCAGATCGTTAGTGGATATCAAGAAATGTGCACTGGATAAGAGCGAAACATCTACCCGACTGACTGACGGAAGTAAGGCTCACAGGATAAGTTTTCTCTATCTGCACCGATAATGCAGCACGTATTGTGCAATTAAATCGCCCGTAATGCGCAGCAATTACCGCACTCGACTGAAGTCACCATCGCAGCGACGCGCTATTTATTTCAGGACCACGAAAAACAAGGTATTCACCTAAGTACAGCGGCGGTTTACCTGTCGGCAAGCCCCTAACTCGCATATGACGAAAGCAAGTCTCACGGAGTCCAAGCCCACAATTGCTCAAGTCAAACTGCGCTCGCACGAATATCGCGCACGTTATACGCTCTCGACACGCACAAAAGCGCGCCAAGCGCGCGCAGAACGTCTTGTAGCCGACACGACGGCAATGGCTAATCTACGTTCGAGAGTAGCTCTTTCAAAAAAGCAAAAACAAGCAACAATGTGACGTCACATCCTGCGAAAAAGAGCTGTTCTCCTTTCTCACCTTCTCTCAGCTCACGCATGCGCAGCGATCACGGAGCACTCGGGGGCGATGTTCAGGTCCCAAGTTGTCTTTGAGCTAGGGCGACTAGGTGTAGGATCATGGTCGTAATGCCGCCTTGGTCATTTCATTGTCGTCATTCAAACATCGTCATCGGACCCTCGAGCGTCTTGCCGTTGTCGTCGCGCCTTCTGCGCTGACCAAGTGAAATAAGTTGTCCAATCGCTTGGGCCCATAGGTTTGTGCCCGTGGTTGTGATGCCATCTTAGTGTTTACGTCGACGCCATCGCAGCTATGTCAACCGACCTTCATCATGCCGTCGTCGTCACGCCATCATGTTGCACAGCCGTCATGCATTGGTTGTCATGACACATCACTGTGATGCGATTGTGGTCGTTCTATTGTCCCACTCAAGCTTCTAACTCTCCTCATACCAATGTCATCGCGCCATCGCTGTCTTTATGCCGTCGTCATGCATTGGCGTAGCGAAGTAAGGGTGGGTCGAACCCCCCCCCCCTCCCCCCCTTCAATGTTTTGTGACGGACCTCTCCCCTTGCGTTTTCCCACGGAACAGAAACTTTCAGGAGGTGGGCTCCGAAAGAGCGATATGGATGAAAGGGAAAGCTTGAGTGAGAAAGCAAAGTAAGGGCTAGAGGTGGTCTGAAGGGGTGGGGGATTGTGATCCGCTCTCTCATGCACAGAACATTGCGGCCCCACTCATGGCGCGCCACTACCTTATTCCATAACTGCTGAGTGCGGAATCAGTGCTAAAAATTCCACACATAGATAATGATGGCACGAACGCGTGCATAAGCATTGGGGATATCGTCGCTCCCCACCAGGCCTCCGTGTCGTCGAAGAACTTCGCATTTCTGGTACTTGACTGAATCGTCGAATCCATTGTGCGGCAGAACGACATTCCGAAATTATTGCGACTTGATTTTCAAGGAAATGCACATTAAGCATCCCGCCCTTTTCTTTTGTTCTTTCTTTCCCTTGTCCCTGACTTCCGTTATGTGAACAAACTTGAGAAGAGCTTGCTGTGAGGCCAGTTTGTACACACTGCTAGCATTAGAACAGGGCAAAAAATGGGACAAGAAAGCCCTATAGAACGCCGATTTGCTCACGGCAAATTGTATAAAGGACGGAGGTGCTGGCCCAGGGAAGCTACCAGAAACCGCCACAACAAACAGATGGAAGGACACGTAGGTGAATGGCCTCGATGTCTATACAGAAACGGAAATATAGGAATATTAGCGGCCGCCGCGCCGTTCAACAACCAGGAGAATTTCGAAGAGCGCGGCAGTCATTAACGAAAAATAATTTTCAGAAGGGGAGTTGGTTATGGATTGCAGGAAGAGGGGGCGCATAAGAGGCGTCAAGGACCGCTGGCGACTCAAACCTGGCTGGGTGCTCAAAACCAATTGTAGAGAGGGTGAAAGGCGACATAAGAGTGGCGGTAGCGACATTTCCTGGGCAGACACTGGGTTCTGTCATGGAGCGAGCAAAATAAAAGATCGGAGAAAATGCCCACGTGCGCAACCTTGTCATAGTAGCAGGTGGGCTAAATGACGTCCTAAACTGCAAAGGGCCAGGTCTAGCCAAGCGCTTGGCGAAGGGGGTGGACCACTTGCGCGAGCTATCCCCTCAGGTGCAGATCGCGGTGTGCACGGTGCCGGAGGTGCCTGTACGTGACAGTTACGTGAAAAGAGCCGTAGTGGCTGCTAATGAGGCACTATGGAAAATGAGCCTAGAGAAAGGCTTCGAGGTTGTCGAAGTAAACAGGGAAGTGAGAAGTTATGATGGTTTTAAACGAGACGGGATCCACTTCAATTACAGTCTGGCACGAAAAGTGGGCTGGCGACTTGGTGGTCGCACTATTGCTTCTTTAGGGACCCCGCGGGCGCTCAGGAGGTCAGAGAAGTTAGCAATGAAGAAGGTGCCCTAGGGGAACATCAGAAGAGCATTGTCGTCGATAATAGAAAAGGGAGGAAAGCAAGAAAAAGAGCTCGCCATGCAATAGGCTACATAAACATGCAGGGCGCCAGAAGAAAGGAAATGTGCGCATAGATTGCGGAGCAGTTAAATATAGAACAATGGGGGGGTATGCGGTAACAGAAACGCACCTTAAAGACTCAGAAAAGGCGCCAGTTATGGAGAATTATGTTTGGGAAGGTTACAAGAGATCTAAGTCTGAATGAAAAGGAGGGGTAGTCGGAATACTCATCCATCAGGGAGCCAAATGGAAAAGAGTAAATACACAACGTCAAGAGTATCCTTGGTTATCAGGTACAATGAGTGGGAAAGACACTTGGCTTGGAGTTACGTATTTGCGGACCGGAAAGAATTGCACAGAGAAGAATAAAGAGCTAGTGGAATGCATAAGCGCTGATATTAAGGGTTTCGGGAATGGTGCTGAAATTGCCCTATTAGGTGAAATGAATGCCCAAATACAGGATTTAGATTGCTACACCGACAACAACGGGAAGTCAATGCTAGACCTTTATAAGCATCATAACCTCGTTATCGTGATTACAGGGCCTAAGTGTGAAGGACAGATCACGTGGGAAGTGGGAAACCAGCAATCGATCATTGATTACTGTCTTATGACAGAAGAAATTCATGATAAGTTGAGAAATATGTTCATCCATGAGGAAGGGTTTAGCAGCATAGGGAGTTACCATAAACGCATCAACTTGAAAATGGGATATGTAGTTGGGAAAGAGACAGACAGACTCGTATAGACAGACCGTTGACCCTTACATAGGTAACATACAGGCTAGCAATGCAGGAAATCAAATTAAAGCTTCTAGCATGGGCAGAGAATAATGGCATTTTGGGAGAGCTTCAGAATGGCTTTGGAATAGGTAGGCGTTTGGATGATAATTTGTTTTTCTTACTCAGTGGGTTAAAATATCAAACGCAGAAAGCAGACCGTTGTATGTGGCCTTTTTAGACATTACAGGAGCCTACGACAACGTAGACCGCAACATTTTGTGGGATATTCCGGAAGGGGAAGGCTTAGGTAACCATTGTCTACAGCTTTTGAGAGAGATTTACCTAGAAAATACAGTTTGCGGTGAATGGGAAGGGACGAGGAGCGAGGAGAATGTTCATATCAACAAGGGACTGAGGCAGGGGTGCCCTTGACCTCCGCTGCTGTTTATGATGTACATGGTGAGGTTGAAGAGGGCGCTAGAATTAAGTAATATCGGGTTTAATCTCTCATACAAACAGGCGCGTACAGTAGTAGAGCAAGCAAGTCCCAGGTTTGTTTTATGTGGACAACATTTTGTTGCTAGCTAACAAATAAAGTGATTTGCAACATCTGGCTAATATCTACGGACTGGAAGGCAACAATTTAGGTTTGAAATTTAGTGTTAGAAACTCAGGTGTTATGGTATTCAATGAAAACAGTGAACAGACAGTGGAGATACAGGGCCAGGAAATACCTCGGGTAACAGAAAATAAATACCTTGGTATATGGATATACGAAAGCAATAGATATATGGAAACACAGGGAAACACAATAGCAGAAAAGGGGAAGAGAAATTCAGGCATAATGAAGCATAGAGCGCTATGGGGATACAATAGGTACGAGGTCCTCCGAGGTATGTGGAAAGGTGTAATGCTTTCAGGACTTTTGGAAATGCGGTTGTTTGCTTTAAATCCGGGGTTCAATCAGGACTCGACGAGAACCAAAGATCAGTGGGTCGCCTCGCATTGGGCGCTCACGAGAAGACTACAAATGAAGGTGTTCAGGGTGATATAGGCTGGATTAGTTTTGAAGTGAGGGAAGCTCGCAGTAAAATTGAATATGAAGAATGGCTGAGGAATGTGGAAGAAAGTAAATGGGCTGGAGAGTGTTCAGGTATCTGTACAGGAAAAACATTGATTCACAGTGGTGGAAAAGCACTAGGAAGCTTACCAGCAGGTATGTGGCCTGTAGGGTGGGCAACATAGCAACAAAGAAGACCAAGCGGAAAGTCAGAGTGGCTGAAATAATCTCATGGGTGGCGTCAATGGACCAGAAACCTGCCACGAGTAACTTCTTATTAGGAAAAAACGAAATCAGGAAAGAAACCATTTATGATAACTGAAAGGGAAGCTCATTACCTTTCGAAGCGAGATCGGGATGCCTTAGACCACGCACCTATAAAGCGAGATATAAGAAGGAAGAAGCATGTGCTTGCTGCGGTAAAGCTAGGCAGACAACGGAGCATGTTTTATTAGAAGGTGGAGACGTCTACCCAGCGGTCCATTTAGGCACCACTGGCCTCCTTGAAGCCCTTGGGTTCAGAGGGAGCAGTGGTAAAGCAAACATGTCCGCAATAGGCATTAGTAAGAGGCGATTGGAGGATTGGTGGAAGAAAAGTAGGGAAACGACAAAAGACGGAGACGTACAAAAGCACAGTTCGCAATAGGGGATCAGAAAATTTGCGCGTGGTAGTTCATATTGTTTTTTTTTCTTTTTTCATTGTTTAACCTAGTTAGGACATTAGGCACTATAATAGCTAGAGCTTGGTGGCGCAACCCACCGCCTCGTTCCGAAGGGGACGCTCATAACATCCATTCATCCCAAGGACGAAGTTGGCGCTTAATGTATGGTTGGATGGATGTGATAAGCGCCCCCTTTGGAACGGGGGGCTGCGTTGCGCCACCAAGCCCTTGCTAGTATGCTGCCTAATGTAGTACGCAGGTTAAAAAAAAACTAAAAAAGCCATGAATTCTCATAACCAAATTTTCGGACCCTCTATTGCGAACTTTGTTTTTGTACGTCACCGTTTTTTGTCGTTTCCCTACTTTTCTTCCACCAATCCTCCTATCGCCTCTTACTAATGCCTATTGCGGACCTGTTTGCTTTACCACTGCTCTCGCTGAACCCAAGGGCTTCAAGGAGGCATGTGCCTAACTCGACCATCGGGCAGATGTCTTCATATTCTAATAAAACATGCTCTATCGTTTCCCTAGCTTTACCGCAGCAAGCACATGCTTCTTCTTGCTTCTTGTATCTTGCTTTATAGGTGTGTGTTCTAAGGACTCCTGATCTCGTTTCGGAAAGTGATGAACTTCCCTTTCAGTTATCATAAGCTGTTTCTTTCCTGATTTACTTTTTTCGGCTTAAGTGTTTCGTCATGCCAGATTTCTTTTCCATTGCCGCCACCCATGAGATTATTTCAGCCTCCGTGACTTTCCGCTTGACGTTTTTTGTTGCTGTGTTGCCCACCCTACAGGCCACATACTTGCTGGTAAGCTTCCTAGTTTTTTTCCTCCACTGTGAATCAATGTCTCTCCTGTACAAATACTACAACACTCTCCCAGCCCATTTACTTCCTTCCATATTCCTCAGTCATTATTTATAATCAATTTGAATATGAGCTTCCCTCACTTCAAAACTAGCCCAGGGGCCCCATAACGTAAAACTATTCCAAGCTGCTTTTATTCCAATCTCCTCACGTCAAATTTGCGTAACCACCGACGCAAGCACCAGGCTGTCACCCGCAGGGTTGTCTGAACAGACCAATCAAATGCTCCCCTCGTTCATAGGAGGTCACTTTTGTTTGCTTGAAAAACGAATAACATTGCCTGCACTGAGCGGCTTATCTTATCTAATTGGCTCACAATAAGCGAAGATCATGCTCAAGTGGAGCGGGATTCGATGGGGCCGAGCCACTGCACTGAATATCGATAACCAGATGAAGAGGGTGTTGCCGGCGTCTGCGATTGGTCCGCTTTCTCTTACTTAGCTTGCTTTGGCTCGTCGACGTTCGCGGCGGCATGCAACGGAAGCTTAATAATGGCGCTAAAACGGATCCTCAGCAAAGAAGAGTTGGCAGAACTAGGTCGTAAACATACCGAAAGTACTCGAAAACCTTACACGGCCACGCAAAAGGTTTTATTACACGCAAATAAACCGATGCTCTCCAGCAGGGACGAGTAGCCAGTGCCTGAGCGATCGGCGGCCTCCATCTTTTATTCATTTCGGAACAGGGCAGCCTACGCTTATTCAGAAGAAATTTCCGTTTTCTATGGCATATTAAGGCATCCTTAATACGTACGCGTCACATTGACGCGGTAAGTTTTTGCAGTTTTGGGACGTCGCGTGAGAGCAAAAAAAAATGGGTGCAGCCCGAAAACATTTGACCAATAGCCGAGGGCTAATGGCAAAAAGGCGTCGAACCGGAAATAACTATTTTTGTTTTATTCAGCCAAATTATGTGTAATCAGTCTGTACACGTCATATCAGATGGGGAGCTATCGAGATTTTCGTGACGTCGCGTGACACACAGGAAAAGTTGGGGTGGTTTAAAACAGTTTTTGACCAATCGCGGTAGGGTGATTGCAGAATTGTAATAGAAAAGTTTGGAATAGCTTTACGTTATAGCGCCCCAGCCCATGTCACCCTGCACAACTTCATTTGTGGTCTTCCAGTGAGCCCCCAATGCGAGGCGTGCCAATGACCTTTGGTTTCCATTGAGTCCTGACTGTCATCACCATCATCATCAGCCTTTTTACGCCCACTGCAGCACAAAGGCCTCTCCCATACTTCTCCAACAACCCCGGTCATGTACTAATTGTGGCCATGCCGTCCCTGCAAACTTCTTAATCTCATCGGCCCACCTAACTTTCTGCCGCCCCCTGCTACGCTTCCCTTCCCTTGGGATCCAGTCCGTAACCCTTAATGACCATCGCTTATCTTCCCTCCTCATTACATGTCCTGCCCACGCCCATTTCCTGTGCTTGATTTCAACTACGATGTCATTAATTCGCGTTTGTTCCCTCACCCAATCTGCTCTTTTCTTATCCCTTAACGTTACACCTATCATTCTTCTTTCTATAGCTCGATGCGTCGTCCTCAATTTGAGTAGAATCCTTTTCGTAAGCCTCCAGGTTTCTGCCCCGTAGGTGAGTACTGGTAAGACACAGCTATTATATACTTTTCTCTTGAGGGATAATGGCAACTTGCTGTTCATGATCTGAGAAAGCCTGCCAAACGCACCCCAGCCCATTCTTATTCTTCTGATTATTTCCGTCTCATGATCCGGATCTGCCGTCACTACCTGCCCTAAGTAGATGTATTCCCTTACGACTTCCAGTGCCTCACTGCCTATTGTAAATTGCTGTTCTCTTCCGAGACTGTTAAACATTACTTTAGTTTTCAGCAGATTAATTTTTAGACCCACTCTTCTGCTTTGCCTCTCCAGGTCAGTGAGAATGGATTGCAATTGGTCCCCTGAGTTGCTAAGCAAGGCAATATCATCAGCGAGTCGCAAGTTACTAAGGTATTCTCCATTAACTTTTATCTCCAATTCTCCCCAATCCATGTCTCTGAATACCTCCTGTAAACACGCTGTGAATAGCATTGGAGAGATCGTATCTCCTTGCCTGACGCCTTTCTTTATTGGGATTTTGTTGCTTGCTTTATGGAGGACTACGGTGGCTGTGTAGCCGCTATATATATCTTTCAGTATTTTTACATGCGGCTCGTCTACACCCTGATTTCGTAATGCCTCCATGACTGCTGAGGTTTCGACAGAATCAAACGCTTTCTCGTAATCAATGAAAGCGCTATATATGAGGGTTGGTTATATTCCGCACATTTCTCTATCACCTGATTGATAGTGTGAATATGATCTATTGTTGAGCAGCCTTTACGGAATCCTACCTGGTCCTTTGCTTGACAGAAGTCTAAGGTGTTCCTGATTCTATTTGCGATTACCTTAGTAAATAGTTTGTAGGCAACGGACAGTAAACTGATCGGTCTATAATTTTTCAAGTCTTTGGCGTCTCCTTTCTTATGAATTAGGATTATGTTAGCGTTCTTCCAAGATTCCGGTACGCTCGAGGTCATGAGGCATTGCGTATGCAGGGTGGACAGTTTCTCTAGAACAATCTGTCCACCATCCTTCAACAAAGCTGCTGTTACCTGATCCTCCCCAGCTGCCTTCCCCCTTTGCATATCTCCCAAGGCTTTCTTTACTTCTTCCGGCGTTACCTTCGGGATTTCGAATTCCTCTAGACTATTTTCCCTTCCATTATCGTCGTGGGTGCTACTGGTACTGTATAAATCTCTATAGAAATCCTCAGCCACTTGAACTATCTCATCCATATTAGTAATGATATTGCCGCCTTTGTCTCTTAACGCATACATCTGATTCTTGCCGATTCCTAGTTTCTTCTTCAGTGTTTTTAGGCTTCCTCCTTTCCTGAGAGCATGTTCAATTCTATCCATATTATACTTCCTTATGTCAGCTGTCTTACGCTTGTTGATTAACTTCGAAAGTTCTGCCAGTTCTATTCTAGCTGTAGGGTTAGAGGCTTTCATACATTGGCGTTTCCTGATCAGATCTTTCGTCTCCTGTGATAGTTTGCTGGTATCCTGCCTAATGGAGTTACCACCGACTTCCATTGCACAGTCCTTAATGATGCCCACAAGATTGTCGCTCATTGTTTCAGCACTAAGGTCCTCTTCCTGAGTTAAAGCTGAATACCTGTTCTGTAGCTTGATCTGGAATTCTTCTATTTTCCCTCGTACCGCGAACTCATTAATCGGCTTCTTATGTACTAGTTTCTTCCGTTCCCTCCTGAGGTCTAGGCTAATTCGAGTTCTTACCATCCTGTGGTCACTGCAGCGCACTTTGCCGAGCACGTCCACATCTTGTATGATGCCAGGGTTAGCGCAGAGTATGAGGTCTATTTGATTTCGAGTCTCACCGTTCGGGCTCCTCCACGTCCACTTTCGGCTATCCCGCTTGCGGAAGTAGGTATTCATTATCCTCATATTATTCTGTTCTGCAAACTCTACTAATAACTCTCCCCTGCTATTCCTAGCGCCTATGCCATATTCCCCCACTGCCTTGTTTCCAGCCTGCTTCTTGCCTACCTTGGCATTAAAGTCGCCCATTAGTATAGTGTACTTACTTTTCACTCTACCCATCGCCGATTCCACGTCTTCATAGAAGCTTTCGACTTCCTGGTCATCATGACTGGATGTAGGGGCGTAGACTTGTAAAAATCATCATTTTGTACCTCTTATTAAGTTTCACAACAAGACCTGCCAGCCTCTCGTTAATGCTACAGAATTCCTGTATGTTACCAGCTATGTTCTTATTAATCAGGAATCCGACTCCTAGTTCTCTTCTCTCCACTAAGCCCCTGTAACACAGGACGTGCCCGCTTTTTAGCACTGTATATGCTTCTTTTGGCCTCCTAACTTCACTGAGCCCTATTATATCCCATTTAGTGCCCTCTAATTCCTCCAATAGCACTGCTAGACTCGCCTCACTAGATAACGTTCTAGCGGTAAACGTTGCCAGGTTCATATTCCATTGGCGGCCTGTCCGGAGCCAGTGATTCTTAGCACCCTCGGCTGCGTTGCAGGTCTGACCGCCGCCGTGGTCAGCTGCTTCGCAGCTGCTGGGGACTGAGGGCCGGGGTTTGATTGTTGTGTTCATATAGGAGGTTGTGGCCAAGTACTGCACCAGGGTGGCCAATCCTGCTCTGGTGAGGGAGTGCGTTACCTGTTCTTGTCACCGGGATCAGGCCACACTCCAGGCCTGTTTGTGCAATTTTATCAACACGCGGATTTTTTTTTTAATCCGGTGGAAAATTGCCGGCACCGGGATTCGAACCACGGACCTCTTGCACGCGAGCCGGGTGTTCTACGTGTACGCCACCGCTGCACATTCTTCGTATATATAAAATGAAATGAGCTTTTATTATTCGTTCGCGAAGCGGGAATGCGATTACAACGCTTTCTTCAGGCTCAAACAAGTCAATTATTTTTTCAGCTTAGTGACTCACCACGAATAACATTTCATCGTGCGTGATCTCGCCCGTTCAGTAAGTGACGAACTTGTAGCGAGCCGAATTGCACGAAGGTGCATGTATTCAGGATGGTTGCGCTCGCTCCGAAATAACATTTGCGAGATATGACTTAAGCGAAGTGATGACCGTGCAATAAATTGCACCGCTATGACGCGGCCGAAATTGCGGCCGATGCAGTCGTTCATACTGAGGCAATATTTCTCGTCTCATTACGTGTGTCGCAGAGACGTAGTGGTGGAACGAGCTAATAGTTGAACAAACGAGTAAGCGAACGCCTAAACGAACGAGCGAACGACGATTAAACCAGCCTGTGAACGAACGGGCGATCACACGTTTTCTTTGCGAGTGCTCCACCGCCGCCTCTTAACCTACACACACTATAAAGCTGACGCGAATTAACACGTTCAACGAACGTGATTTCGGGAGAGCACGCACACTTTTCCATTGTATCGCAAATCCACGGGCGACCGACAATAACGAACACGTACAAAAGAGGAAAACAAAGCTACTCGCTCTGAACAAGGCTAGTTAGTAACCAGGAAATGCAAAGAGTTGCTTTCCTAAGATGAGTTTTCCCGCTCGGGTCTCAAATTTTGTCAAAAGGAATGCGATGAATCCTAAAGGTTTCGTAATCTCGTTTTCGCACGCAGCCTTCCATGCCCGCGAATTCAAGCCTGTTGGCCTACAGTACGATTAAGCGCGCCATATACGACCACGTACTGCTTATGTAAGCAAAGTACACGTCTAGTATAGACTACACTGTGAGAGACTCGCAACTACCTTGTACACTCGTGTGGATAATGTTGGTCTGAAGTTCTCCCTCCCAAATCTACGAATCCATGTCTTTCTTAACCCGTAGCGCTTATCGGACGGTATCGAGAAGAGCTTTTCTGAAACTCTGTTGGCATACGAAGGCGCCGCACGTTATGGTGATCGACAATACGATGAAGCGGCGTTGCACTTGCCACAAAACTTAATTCAAGGCGTTCGCAAATAAAAAAACACAGAATAGCAACGGCACGAACATGCGCTCCTCGCCACACCGTAGACGTTTCTCAAACGAAAATGGCGCTAAAGCACGACTGTAAATCAACGAAGCCGGTGCGAGGGTCCACGTGATGCCATTAGGCCAATAGCGACGCGGCGTTGGCCTCGGCCTGAGCGCTCAAGGAGGAGGCGGCATTCTTCAAAGCGTGGCTCTACTTTACGAAGTTCAAGGAGCTTTAGATATTACTTCCTTCTAGCGCCCTCTCCATCGTCACCATGTACATCATGAACAGCAGTGGGGATAAAGTGCAAGCCTGCCTCAGTCCCTTGTTAATATAAACTTTCTCTTCGCTCATCATTCCTTCCCATTCAACGCAAACTGTGTTTTACAATTAAAGCTCTCTCAAAAGATGTAGACAATCGTCAACTAAGCCGTCCCTTTCCAGAATATCCCACAAAATGTTGCGGTCTACGTTGTCATACGGTCCTGTAATGCCTGAAAGCGCCACATATAATGATCTGCTTTCTACTCTTGATATTTCAATAGGCTGAGTAAGAACAAATAAGTTATCATCCGAACACCTACCTATTCTGAAGCGATTCTGAGGTTCTCCAAAAATGCCACTATTCTCTGCCCATGCTTTCAGCTTTAAATTGATTGCCCGAATTGCTAGCCTCTATATTACCGATGTAGTGGTCAATGATCCATACGAGTGAATTCCATCTTTCACCCCCTTGTCTTTATAAAATAGCTTCATTCTACTTTGTAGCCAACTGCCTGGTATTCACCTATATTTTTTACTTTTTTCCACTGCTTTCCTCAGAGCGTCCTTACTTTTTGGTCCTAGTCCATTAATCAGCCTAACGGAAACCTCGTCTAGCCCTGTGGCTGTGCGCCTAGGAATTTTCTCTTCGGCTTTATCCAGTTGAAATTTCTCAGCACCAGCTCCTTTCCCACCAGGTTCGCTTTCATGCTCTTTTTTTCTTCATATACAACCTCGTCATTACCTTCGAATGATTAGGCTGTTATTTTTCGGATGTAGTACAATACCCTTTTCCCTTCTAGTTTGTTTCCATCTTCACCTAGGATATTTTCTTGTGCTATGGTGTTGACTTCCTGGATAAGAAATTTATGTTGTTCCAGTATATACAAGGTTCGCCGTTCTTATCCTCACGCATTTCTGACAACCAACGTTCACTTTCACTTTTTCTCTTTGCTTGCACCAGTATTCGAATCAAGGACTTTTGTCTCCCGGTATATTTCCAATTTACTGGCTACTTCTTCCTACGTCAATTGCGCCTTCTTTGCCTGTCTGTGTTCTCGGGATGCTTTCCATCTTTCGGCGATGGCTTCTCGTATCTCCCTATTCCACCAGCTTTTCCGTTTCATATCTCCTTTCCAACGAACATGTTCTTTTTCTTTCCGTATTTCTGTTGTTATTACACTTAGACGTTCACTATATTCGTACTCTTTACTTGGCCATTTGCCAAGTGCTTCCTCGACTCCTGTGACTATGCTTGTTCTTTGTTCAGCGTTGAAATTCGGGCTGGAACTTTCCTACTTTTTTCTCTCTTTCCCCATTACATATCCCAATTCAAAATGATGCGTTTATGGGCATTCCCTATTCTGCTATACAATTCCTCGTCAATGACCATTTCTCTCAACTTATCATGAATTCCTTCTATGGTCAATTGACGGTTTCCCACTTCCCACGTAGCTTGCGCTTCACACTTTGACTCTGTATTCACGATAACAAGGTAATGTTGCTCACAAAAGTCTAGCATTGATTGCCCGTTGTTGCCAGTATAGCGATGTAATCCTGCATGTGGGCATTCATGTCACCTTATAGGATAATTTTGGCATCATTCCCGAAAACCCTAATATCAGTACTTTTGCATTCCGCTAACCCTTTATTCCTTTCTGTGCTATTATATCCGGTCCACAAATACATAACGCACAGCCAAGTTTTTTTTCCACTCATTGTACCTGATAGCCAAAGATGCTCTTGATATTTTGAAATTACTCTTCTCTATTTGGCTCCCTGATGGCTGAGCATTCCGACTCCTCCTCCGTTTCTTTCCGACTTAGTTTTCTTGCGACATTCCCAAACAGAATTCTTAATTGCTGGCGACTCTTCCGAGTTTCGAACGTGCGTTTCTGTAACCACATACACCCATATTTGTTCTCCATTTAACTGTTCATCAATCGCCGCCCGCTTTTCCTTTCTTCTGCCACCCGGCATGTTTATGTAGCCTATTGCAAGGCGAGCTCCCTTTCTTGCTTTTCTCCTTTTTTTTCTGTTATTGACGGCGATGCTATTCTGAGGTTCTCTTAGGGGACCTTCTTCATTTCAACCTACTCTGGCCTCCCGAGCGCCCGTGGGCCTCGCGAGCGCCCGCGCCTGTGGGCCTCCCGAGCGCCCGTGGGCCCCCTGAAGAAGCAACAGTGTGACCAGCAAGTTGCCAGCCCACTTCTCGTTCAAGTCTGTAATTGAAGTGGATCCGTCTCGTTCAAAACCACCACACCTTCTCACCTTCCTGTTTACATCAACATCGAAACGTTTCTTTCGGGTAATTTCCATATCGTCTCATTAGCAGCCACTACGGCTCTTTTCACGTGACTGTCACGTACAGGCACCTCCTGCCCCGTGCACACCACGATCATCACCTGAGGGGATATTTCGCGCAATTCGTCCACCCCCTTCGCCAAGCGCTGGGCTAGTCTTGTCCCTTTCTTGTTTACGACGCCATGTAGCCCAGCTGCTACTATGACAAGGTTTGCGCACATGGGCATTTTCCGCGAGCTTTGCTTTTGCTCGATTCATGACAGAACCGAGTGTCCGCCCTAAAAATAACCCTACCGCCACTCTTTTATCGCCTTTGACCCTGTCCATAATTGCTTCTGAGCACCTAGCAAGGTTTGAGTCGCCAGTGATAATCATCATTTCAGTCTCTCCTGCCTCTCTCTGCGTGCCTTTGTCCTTTTCCGCTTGATTCGGACTCGACAAGGGGCACTGACACCAGCGCTCCTGCTTTTTGTGTGTGGCGGCCTCAAGGTAGGTGCCGGTCTTTCCAGCTACCTCCTCCCCACGTTGCACGCATTCCTCGTGGTTTGCTGACACTCCCTCTCCTGTCATCTCGGGGGACCGCGTTCTATTGTCACGACCATCCTCTTTCACAATGGTGTCCCTGTTCAGCTTTTCCTCGGCTAGTTGAAGTCTTTCTACCACTACCTGCCGTGCATCACGCTCCCTATTTAGTTCATTTTTGCGCTCTTCAATTTGTCTGACAAGCTTTTCCTAGAAAGCATCCATTTTCTTCAGCCTAGCAGCGACACCACAGTGTGTGCCGATTGGCTCGATTTCCTGTGCATTCTCAACCGCCTCCTTACCTGCCTTGAGAGACCACCCGCACACTGCTCTCTTTCCCGTCTTTCTTGCCATGTATTGCACGGCTTTTTACATTGGAAATATTATAGTATAAGAATACTAAAATAATGCAGAGCACGTGCCTTCTTGGAAAAATTGATACGCACAGGATCTAAAACCTTAAAATGTCGTAAAGTAATTCTCACAATGCCGCACAGACCTAAGGTATGGCACGTTTTCGCACGTCTTAAACCACGCAGCCACACACTCACTTTCCTACCAAATAATTATTCTCGATACCAACGCACACGCAGTAAAACCACTAATAGCTATAAGCCTTGCCACTTGCAAGCTACTATTTAAAGGCTTTAAAGACTTAACGTCCCACCCGGCTGCACATGTTGAAGCACTTGGCGCGAAAGGACGCTTTGGCTATTCTGCAAACCAAATATGCATGAAATACGCCCGCGCACAGGAAAGAAGTGAGAGAGAAAAGAAGAAAACTACCCAATTAGTATTTCAAGGCAAAAAGAAATCTGCAAATCAATAACACAAGCAAGTTCAAAGCATGCACAAAAAAACGAAGCCCTGTCTCGTCATGCCCGATCGCTCGACAACAGACGGTCGTGGCCAGTCGCCGAGTTGAGGCTCACCTGCCTCGTCGTAGCACCTGGTGCTGGCTCCGGAAAGCCCATCCTTACTAAACGTGTCGGGACATTGCAGAATAGACTGCTGCAAGAGACACGATACTTTCAAATCTCTCGGAGCTACTGGTCCTTATTTTAGTGCGAAGTGTGAATGCCGTAATTTTCACAAAGGCTTCTAAACAGGAAGCCGCCCCGTTTGGAATTGTCTGCCACATCAATTTCCAAGTGCGATCAAAAAACCATACGCATCACGTAATCCACACAATACCAAAATCGTAAGTTATTCGCAAAAATCCGTTCAAACAAGTCGGACAGCCGGTCCCCGAAAGTGAGGGAAACTTGCATCATACGATAATGTCGAAGTTCTAGCGGGAAAGATGAATTCCTGCATTTTTAAATCTACAATAATATAGCATGCCCACAACGCCGAAAGCCCGATTGAGCGATAGGCGACTTGCAAAATAGTGCGAGCTCTCTTCCGCAGATAGACGTGGCCGTGCCACTCACTAAAGAATCCGGCTGCAAAACAACTGTTATCGCCACTTTTACCTGGGCTGCAACAAGTTTGTCCTGCAAAACAAGAAGACAAACTATTGTGCGCTGTCTTTTCGTAGTTTAACACCGTTTCTAGCACTGTTAGTTTTCCCAAAATATGAACGAGCTAGGCTCTCGTTAAACACAATATCAAAGCATCAATTCGTAAACGAAATTTAATTTTTTAGTATCATCATATTTAAAAATGGCATAACGATGATAGCATAATTTGATGTGAAGCCACTGCACGCCTTAGCAATGAGAAACGTTTGTGAGAAGTCAAGCAAAGTGTTGTTTCGGCAACGAAAAAAAGGTGTATCCTCGTTCTTAAAGCATTCTTGTCCGGAGAGTGCTAGGAGTGTCTTCGCGTTGACGTTGTTTATACATACATACATACATACATACATACATACATACATACATACATACATACATACATACATACATACATACATACATACATACATACATACATACATACATACATACATACATACATACATACATACATACATACATACATACATACATACATACATACATACATACATACATACATACATACATACATACATACATACATACATACATACATACATACATATATTGTGAGCATTCTTCATACGCTTCATATTCTCACCTGTACATACTCGTCATCATCGTTTTGGTACCTGGTGGTGGGGCTCTCACTCGGGAGAAGGAAGAGACTGGCTGCCTAAACCTAATCTCACAAGTGGTGGAGTGTGCTTTCCGGCTCCTTCGTCCTCTCGCTCCTGGCCTATCTCCACCTTCACCTGCGCTACATCACTGGAGCTGGCCCCGGGTCGCCGCCTCTACCAACTGCACTCGACCATGTCCCAAGAGAAGCAGGCCAATACCATCACATCCACCTTACCTGCTCCTGCGGGAACGCCTTCTTGGACGGTCACCACCCCTCAGAAGAATCCAACGGGGTTTTCTGGACTTCCAGGTGACAACGTTAAAGGCTGGTTTGAGCTATACGACCGCGTGAGTGACTTTAACCACTGGAACGAATCTGCAAAACTTGCTCACGTCGCCTTCTACCTAAGTGGCGTCGCGAAAACTTGGTTTTCCCATCATGAGCTTCATTTTATCAACTCGAGCACCTATAAACACCACCTACGCCAGATTTTCGCGAATTCGTCTGTCCACTCTGATATCGCCAAGAAGAAGCTTGTTGAGCGTGTTCAGCATGGGGGCAACTCGTAAACTTCGCACACAGAGGACGTCCTCGCCCTCTGCCCCCGCATGAACACCTCGATGGCAGAGAGTGTCCGTGTACGCCACCTGCCCGAGGGTATTGGGACTGTAGCATTCAATGCTCTTGTAGTGCTGAACACCACTTCCGTTGCAGACATCATCAGTCCGTGTCAGCGTCTCGATGGGCTTCAAATGCTCCGCTTACATCCTGATACATCTGATTTCAAGAAGTCCAATGACAGCGAGCTACGCACGTGCCTTCATTCGCTCCATTATCCGCGAGGAACTGCACGCCCAAGCTTCGTCAAGCCCTCCTGAGGCGCATATGACGCCTCTTGGTGGCGGTCTACGCCATATCGTGAGGGAAGAGATAGCTGACGTGACCCGCCTGCAAGTTCCAAGCCCGCACCCTATCCCTACGCCAACTTAATTACGCCCACTTTGCCTCTGTAATGCCCCCTCCCAGCAGCCATCACAACAGGCACCTGCACCACCCGGATACCTGAATCCTATCACTGCAAGACCACCACTTCTACCATCTTACAACGCATGGAGCCCGCCTCGAACGGTTTGCTACAATTATGGCATCCGTGGCGACATTTCAAGATTTTGCCGACGCCGTCAGCAAGATGAAAGGTGTGGCTATGATGAGTTTGAAAGGGGTGCGTTTTCTTACCCTGCACCACAACGCTGGCGTTCTTACTACAATTATCATCCACGACGTTCCCCATCTCCACAGGAATTCAACACTGCCAGTTCATTGCGTATCCCTCGTCGTCGCTATCCATCACCGATGCAGCGCTCCTCTTCCCCTCTTCGACCGGCTACTTCGTCCTCCGATCACTGGCCGGAAAACTAAATGGTGCAGCTTCAGGAGGGAGAGCTGCATCCCTTGGACAACGTAAAACTCCTCCATAGCGCCCGTCAAATGTACTTTTGGTGTGCGTTGAAGGTGCCCGAACCGAAGCCTTGATTGGCACAGGTGCATCGCTTTCCGTTATTAGTACTGACTTGTGTTCGCGACTGTGAAAAGTGACGACACCGTATAATGGCCCTCCCCTTCCTTGTGCTAACGCATTTCTCCTTCAGCCCTCCGGTGTTAGCACTGCGCGTGTTTTCATTGATGACATCCTTCACCACATTCAGTTTGCCGTGCTATCTACGTGTACCTATGCGATGATTTTGGGATGGAACTTCTTGCCCTCCGCCTCAACTTTCAGCTCTTGCCGTCACCAAACTATTCATATGACGGACACTGAATCTTCTTCCGCTGTCGATGCTCACAGCCTACATTTCGTCATGTCTACCGACTGTTTTATTCCCGCGGGCCATGAGCATGTTCGCACACTGATTTCCGGCACTATTGTTAATGGTGATGTGTGGCTTGCGCCGAGCGGTCGCTGCATTCATGGTGGGCTTAGCCTTACTGCTGGCCTGGTGCGGTTTCAGGATGGTAGAGCGTTCGTCGCTGTTCGTAACCCTACTTCTTCGCCAGTTGTGCTCTCCCAGGGCACCACTGTGACTTGCTTTACTGACACCGAAACTATTTCGCTGGTACCGCTTCACACCGAATCACCACCTTTGTCTACTATGCCGCTGCTTAACGGCCGCGATAAATCCCTATCTGACTGCTGCACAGGAAGAAGACTTTTTGGAACTACTGCGAAAACACAGCGCGTTATTTGACATTCACTCCAAGCTTCTGGGGCGCACTTCCGTCGCAGTACATCGCATCGAAACCGAAGGCAGTTCGATTGTACGCCACCGCCCGTATCGCTTGTCTTCCGCAGAACGGAAAATCATTCCGGATAACGTTGATGACATGCTCAAAAGAGGCATCATTCGACCATCGTCCAGTTCTTGGTCGTCTCCTGTTGTGTTGGTTCGCAAGAAAGACGGCTCTGTACGATTTTTCGTCGATTATCGAGCCCTTAATAAGATCACGCGCAATGACGTATATCCGATTCCAGGAATCGACGATGCCTTGTCTCCCTCCAGGGTACAGAATATTTCTCGATCTAGACCTCCAATGCGGCTACTGGCAAATCCGCATGCACGAAGCGGACAAGGACATGACAGCCTTCGCAACGCCAGACAAACTTTAGGAGTTCAACGTCATGCCCTTCGGTTTATGTTTTGCTCCTGCAACATTCAAACGCATGATCGACACAGTTTTACGTGGCCGTAAGTGCCTGTCTGTGTTATTGAGATGATATCGTTATTGTTTCTACAACTTTTTGTCAGCACCTTGAACGTTTGGAGAAGTTTTCACGTGCATTTCCAACGCTGGACTCCAACTTAACATAAAGAAATGCCATTTTCCCAGAAAGAAAATCAAAGTGTTGGGCCGCCTTATCAGTAAAGATGGCGCTCCACTAGATTCCGGCTATGTTGTTGCCGTGCTTCGCTTCCCTCGCCCTGAAAATCAAGAACAATTAAGAAGTTTCTTGCGCCTGGCATCCTACTTCCGCCGCATCATCGGTCATTTTGCTGCCATGGTGGCGCCGCTGCAGAAGTTGCTCACGTCTGACACTGCTTTCGCTTGGACAGACGACTGCGAACTTTCTTTCCAAGCCCTCAAGCAAGCATTAACTATCGACCCTGTCTCCTGTCACTTCAATGAGAACGCACCAACATGTTTGCACACCGATGCTAGTGGTCATGGGATTGGTGCTGTCCTTCTACAGAGTGATTCCACCTCACGAGAGAGAGTTGTTGCTTATGCTAGTCGCGCATTAACGGCTGCTGACGAAGTAGTTCTGCGGAAACCCGCAAGGTGGAGAGAAGTAATGAATAAAGGGAAAATGAGACATCCACCTGATGACAGGTGGATGTCTCATTTTCCCTTTATTCATTAACGGCTGCTGAAAAGAACTACTCGATCACAGAGCAGGAATGCCTCGCAATTGTTTGACCAATACAAAAATTTCGACTATATACCTTTGTGGACGCCGCTTCACGGTCATAACCGACCACCACGCCATATGCTGGTTGTCGTCAATCAAAAATTTGTCTGCACGCCTTGGTCGCTGAGTGATGCGCTTACAAGAGTACGATTTTGACGTTGTCTACAAGTCTGGGAAAAAGCATCAAGATGCCGATGCGCTCTCTCGCTGCCCCCTGCCACTGTTATCTTCGTGTAAATCTCTCCATTGCTCGCCGCTTGATGATGAGACTAAGTCTCCACTCCTGTTATTACCTCTAACTTGCACATTATCCTCCGATCGCGTCCCTCAGCTCGCCTCGAGTCAACGTGCTGATCCCTACTGCAATAGCATTACCTATAACGCCTGTGTGGAACTACTACTGCACGAAATGCCAGATTAGGTCGCCAACTGCAACTATTTAAGCTCGACAACGACGTTATGCAACGCTACATTTACAACTCCGGAGGACGCTGCTGGGTACGTGTTCTCCCACGTTAGCTGCGCACACAAGTCCTTGAAACTTTTCACGACGACCCATCTGCTGGCCATTTGCGTTTCCGCGAAACATACCACCGCGTTAGCAGCCGTTTCTTTTGACCAGGTATGTCTTGACCTTTGTGGCCAAGTACGTCGCTTCTTGCGTCCAGTGTCAACGGCGGAAACGACCGGCTTCGCCTCCTGCTGGGCTTTTACAGCCAATCTAGCGTCCCGAGACACCCTTTGCCATTGTTGGGATAGACCTCGTCGGCCCTCTGACCATAACGCCGGCAGGTTATCGATCGATCGTGACAGCTGTTGACCAGCTCACACCTTACGCAGAAGCCGCTCCTCTACGATCTAGTTCGGCCTTCGACGTTGCCACCTTCTTTCTGGATGCCATTGTGCTGTGTCGCGGTGCACCTTGTGTAGTGCTAAGTGACCGCGGCAAGACTTTCCTGTCAACAATGACCGAAGAAGTACTCGGAGCTTATGGCACAGTTCATAACACGACGTCTGCATATCACCCTCAAACAAATGGCTTAACAGAGCGATTTCATCGCACACACATTATTAATGAACTAACATCCCCCCTGAACTATCGCGTTATTTCAGTAGACTTTTCGTAGGACCATAGTTACCGTTGTTCGGAGATCGTTCACGTTTCGCATCTGAAACGATTCGTTCGGCGTTTCTCTCCTGCATGGCCGCTTGCGCGCGCGGAGAAATTAGTGTGAGCATTATTTATACGCTTCGTATTCTCACCTGTACATACTCATCATCACTGTTTTGGGGCCTGGTGGTGGGGCTCTCACTCGGGGAACAAAGAACAGACTGGCTGCCTAAACATTGTCTCACAATATGTATATATAGAGAGAGAGAGCGAGAGAGAGAGAGATAAAGGAGGGGGAGACATGTTAGTTGTCAGCGGAGAACCCCCCTCCCCCACCCCCCAAAATAAATTTCTGGCTAGGCCACAGTCGTCCTGCTTTCGCTGTCATACCGTCGTTACGATACCGTCGTGGTGGTAGAACTGCAATTCTAGCTTTTAGTCATCGCACTCTCTCCATCCCGTCGTCACGCCATCGTCGTCGTACAGTCGTCGTCATCCTCGTAGTGGGAATGCCGCCTTGACCTTTCCGTCGTCGTCATTCCAGCTTTGTTATTTGACTCTCGTCGTGCAGTCGTCGCCATGTCCCCTATGCAGAGACAGTCGCCTAAATTGTCAAAAACCTTAGGCCGCTAGGTATGTGCATTTGGTCGTCGTATGTGCAATGCCGTCGTAGTCGTTGCGTTGTCGTATTTCCAGCTTTGTAATCCGACTCTCCTCCTGCCGTCTTCATCTTACGGTTGCCATGCGTTCTTTTTCATAAAGTCTTCGCGATGTGGTTGTTTATGCCATCGTCATCGCTCTATAGCTTCGTTATGCGGCTGCTGTCAGGCGGTTGTCGTGACGCCATCTACGTCAACGTGTCGCTGTCACACAGCCATCGTCACGCATTCGTTGTCATAACGTCGTCGTGATGTCATCGTGGTCATTCCATCGTCATTTTTTTAACTTCGTTATCGAACTTCAATTTACGCACCTGACAGTTTCCCCTATATATGCCTTTCCGCAGGACAAGAGAAGAACAGAGATAATAATATATAAAAAGAAGATAACTGGGCTGACCTTCAGTCTAGCCAAACAACTTGCCTGTGCTTTAAACTGCCGGTAGCTGGCTGGGTCATAAGTTCCTTACACACTGCTCCTCGTACTGCTTTTTTTTTAAACCCGTTCTGCGGCCTGTTGTGTCGAGAGAATAAAACATACATTTAGTAATGGTGGAGATGAAAAAAATTGCAGTTTCGCACGAAAGGCCAAGCACGTGGATTTCAATGGCAAAGTAATAGACAGCCATACAAAGTAAGGATAGAAGCTTTATCGGCCGTACGAACTTACAAAGGCTCGCGTAATAATTTCATTAAGAAGCATGGTGTCAGCGTGCACAGGAAAGCATGAACATATCGCACTCGATGGACGCAGACACTCGCTTTCAACACGCTGGCGTGAGGGAGCTCGGCAGCAGCAGCGAGCGTAGTGACCTTCGTGCTCTATATCGCTTCAGTGCAAGCTGAGCGGCAAGAACGGCGCACGCACAAAGGTACGAGTGGTCGGCGCACCTAGACTCTGCCACGCGGCGGTGGGCGAAGTGATCTTCGTGCTGTCTATCGCTTCAATGCTATCTGAGCGGCGAGAAAGCGGCACGTACAAAGGTACGAGCCATCGAAGCGCATAGACTCTACGCTCAACGCAAATCGCTTTCAAGATATGGCGCGCGCGGTCGCGGAATACGCCGCCCCCTCACTCCCCTTCCCCCGGAATCTAGTGTGCGACGGAAGACGGCGCGCCTGCTTCGCGCTTTCCACCCCTGCGCGCGCGAGATTACGCCGCGTCGTCGGCTCCCTTTGCACGGTTTCAGTCACACGTACAGCATACGGCGCACGGCGACGGTGCTATCATCCTTGGATTTTATACGGAACGGTACAGCGACGGGAAAAATGCGCCTAGAATGTCCATATAATCGCTATCGCAATAAAACCATTTACATGTTATACCATTTTGTGAGGTGGCGAGCTACCTTCCTCCATAATATAGCATTTCTAGTGTTGACGCAAGCGCTTCCAAGCGACATTTAATTCTGCTCTGACCATTTCCCAAGGCAATGCAGAGAGTCCGCCTCATGTTTATCCCAAGAGCCCCACCTGGTTTTATTCTACAGCGAAGCTGCATATGGCTAGGGTTCCATGCATTTTTGTTCTCCTTGAAGAAAAACTCATCATCAATGGCTTGTAACCCGTATGCATTCATGCTCCCCTAAGTAAGCAAAAATGCAATGGCTGATAGCCCCGTAAAGCAGAGGTTACAAGCACTCCGCAAAGCGAAGCGAACAGTGCTTAAATTCTTTCTAATCACGGATACAACTTACAGAACAGCATGTCGAAAACTGTCATCATCAATGGCTCATACCCCCGTGAGCAATGGCTGATACACGCGACAGTAAGCAAAATTTGCAATGACTCATGTAAGGTTCATGGCTACTCACTTTGCGTGAACTAGCTGCGATGACACTGCAGCTTTTGTTCGCTGTGGGTGATTTCAATGTGGATGTGTCGGTACCGAAAAGGGGGTGGTTCACGCGTACCATGCTGCAGACATTCCTTGAGACGCCACACCGATACGGCCCAACCGCCCACCCAGCGGCGTACGTGCATCAATTTGGCATTAACAAAAATGTGATTGCACTTGCGAGTGAAATGATGACCACCGCTCAAGACACTGAATCAGTGTGCGTACCTTTTGTCACGATGACCACCCATCAAGACAATAAATGAGTTCGTGCCTTTGTTCAAAATTATGTGTCACCTCTTGTGTCTTGGGCTAAAGAACTTCGCTGGTCAACCACCTTCACGGAGTGGAATGGCTCCTAGTTTTTACTATTTTTTTTAATTTCTAAGTTCGGGGCGCGTGTCCGTTGAAGATTTTTCGCTCTTGGCAATTCCCTGGTATCCACGCACTGTTCAATTTGATGACGTATAAACTTGTGCGCTGCATGTGTACTCGTGTAACTTGGTACGACAGCAATCAGGTCGGTTATAAACGCGCTGGCTGCTTGGGGAATAAAAGTGCGCTAGCTTTAATTTTAATCCCCAGGTACTCTTGCGAAGCGCATACGATGTTTTCCATGCACAATCATCACCGTAGGCTGCAAATGAGACTGGTGAGCTTGAAAAAGCGAGCGTGCTTTTTCGCATCGCGAACAACCGTTACTCTCACCGCTAAAGTTGTGCAAGAGCGTGCACAAAGCAAATGCATGGAGGTGCTGAGGCCTCGGGTGAGCAGAGCCTACAAAATAACGGCACAGAGCGAGGAACCGTACGTAAGTAGCGCTGGCTAACCCTCTCTAGCTAACACAAAGTGCTAGAATAAAAAGCAAGTATGGCATACCTAGGGACGTATAACTATTCCAATATGTTTTTATTCTAATCTTCTGACGTCAAATTTGCGTAACTGCTGACGCAAGCATCGGGCGGTCACCCGCAGGGTTGGCTCAACCGACCATGCAATCAAACGCTCTCCTCGTTCATAGGAGGTCACTTCTGTTTGCTTGAAAAACGAATAACATTGCCTACACTGAGCGGCTTGTCTTATCTAATTGGCTCACAAGAGACGAGGAGCACGCTAAAGTGGAGCGGGATTCGATGGGGCTGAGCTACTGCACTGAAAATTGATAACCGGATGAAGAGAGTGGTGCTCTCGTCTGCGATTGGTCCGCTTTCCCTTACATAGCTTGCGGTGGCTCGCACATTCGCGCCGGCATGCAACGGAAGCTTAAGAACGACGTTAAAACGGATCATCGGCAAAGAAGAGTTGCCAGAATGAGGACACAAACGTGCAGAAAGTGCTCGAAAACGTTACACGGCCACCCAGAAAGCTTTATTACACGTAAATAAACCAATGCTGTCCGACAAGTGCGAGTAGCCAGTGCCTGAGCGATCGGTGGCAGCCATCTTTTATTCCTTTCGGAACGGGGCAGCCTGCGGCTATTCAGAAAAAAACTCAGTTCTGTTCGGCATATTAATGGGCCTTTAACGCGTACAGGTCACTTTGACACGGTGAGTTCTTGCGGTTTTGTGACGTCGCATGACAGGCAGGTGAAGTTGGTGCAGCCCGAAAACTCTTGACCAATAGCCGAGGGCTAATGGCGAAAAGACGTCGAATCGGAAATAACCATGTTTCTTTTGTTCAGTCAAATCATGCATAATCAGTGTGCACACGTCATATCAGATGGGGAGTTATCGCGGTTTTCGTGACATCGCTTGACAGACAGGTGAAGTGGAGGTGGTCCAAGAAAGTTTTTGACTAATTGCGGAGGGCTGATTGCATAATTGGAATAGAAAAGTTTGGAATAGTTTTGCGTTAGAGCGCCTCTGATTACCTCAAGAAGGCTGGGTGACGATTTTTCACCACCCCGTTTCAAAGGCGATGGCGATAAATCATCACGATCATCAAGGCTAACCGTTTACGCATACGCAAACACTTTTAAAGCACACATTACTGGTCTTATGAGAGCTTTTTAAAAGGCCTGTAGTGGTCGATTAAAATGCCAATGAAGATTTATTACGCAGACAAATGATATTGGTAGCCTTATTCTAGATTCGTTAGCCATATAGCTGCGGGCCTGATGTAATGACAAAAGTTCGTACACTATTTACCGACCTTTGAAGCTCCGCAGGAACACTCGGAAACAACATGTTAAGTGTGCCATAAGGAAAGTAGACAGGAGGACAGCTGCCGCAGTGGCCTCATTGAATGAAGGACACTAAAGGCAAATATTAAGTCAAGCTAAAGTGATGGGTTAGTGCTCGAGAATCTGTGAGGCGCCAATATTATCGAGAACAGAGCCTTAATAATCCAGAAATTTAGGGAAATGCAGGACATGATTAGAGGCTCCCCTGGCACATTCAAACACTTGCCCGATGAGGAAAGCTCTCCTAAGTTAAAATCTGTCGCTAGTTCTCAATCACTCGTTGCACAAAACGTCCTTGTATTGCGTTATAAAACAAAATTAAATGCTGCTTTTTTAGCTATACTTCGCTTTTAGAAAAAAGGCTAATTGAAATAACCTTTGACAACGACGCGGGCGGTCGAAAGGTTTCGTTTTTGCTCGACTCCGCGCCGCCTACGCTTTCGCAGTTCACTAGTTATCGCGTACTGCAGCTCTAGTGTTCCTGGCTCGCCAAACTCGCGTAAACTGGAAGTAGCAGAGAATCCAACTCCCATGCGATGTCGCGGGAGGCTCGAACGGTCTGCGCCACTTCATGAAGGAGCAGCTGCAGCCGCGAATCCACCACTCTGTCTTGGCTCGGTGCTGCCGTTTGTCGGGCGCCGTTTTACTCACCGACTGCAGCAAAGGGTGGTGATGGCGCATGCAACGTCACCACTCCTGCGGTTCGGTGGCGGCAGATTTGAATTTCGAAAAAGTTATTCGAATCCTTAAGATGCAATTTTACGTAAACTATGGCTTTTCTTGGCACGAAACAAGTTTGCGAGGTTTCTGGAATAGTCCACGTCGACTTAGTATTTGCCTTTAGTGTCCCTTTAAGCGACGCATGCGCAGTGCTGGACATGTGGTTTGGGCTCTCAATTAGGGAATGTTAATTGTCCTGACGCCCACGTGTATTTTCGCTTTCCTCATATTCTTGGATATGAAATTTAAAGATAACAGTAAGTTTCCCTCATTATTTCGTTGACTTCATTCTCTGCCAGCGTCATATCAACATTCCCCTGAGTCTTCTTATAAGCGCTATCTCTCCGCAGGGCGACCATTCTGCAAACATTCGACACCTACTGGAAAAATGTAGACTCCAACCACATACTCATCAACTCGTCCCAAAACATCAGAGGTGCACAGTTTCCACTGCTCCAGCTGGCGGTGGCATTCCTGCTGGTTTGCCTTGATTGACACCGGGCTCGGTGCACCTGGTGCTGCCACAAATACCAGTGCCGAAAGCTGCAGACAGGGGACAACTTGGTGAAGGGCTACCCCAAGCCTTAACAGGGTTTTTCATTGACTCAACCCATCATCCAGATCGGGATTATCTTGTAATATATTTTTTCGATACTTGACCGTGGTTGTAATCTTAAGCCGACTAGTATAACACAAATTTCCATTGTAGGTAAAGCACACTTTTCGCTCACCGGTGTATTTGTTCCGATATAATGTCGTCCCTGTTAGGTTCTCACATTCTTGTAAACTTTAGCATTATTAGAAAAATGTATCCAGGTTAAAAGTACATGCAGATCCTACGCACAGCGGTGGATTGCGGACAGTCTAACTCCCTCTACATAAGTCAAAATGACTGTCTTACGTATCATCGTATATTTTAGTGCCTGTTTAAGCTGCGTTTTTTCTTGAAGTATGAACCAACTAGTACAAGAAGCGCTTCCAGTTAAGGCATTGTTGTTCTGTTGCTGTAGGTATTAAAAAACGGGACCAAGGATTCCTCCGAGCTGTCAAATGAAGGCTTTTCTCCTTGAACCATTTCACTGTGTTTAACAGTTGTGCATAAAAAATGTGAACGAATGAATGAACGAACGAATGAATGAATGAATGAATGAATGAATGAATGAATGAATGAATGAATGAATGAATGAATGAATGAATGAATGAATGAATGAATGAATGAATGAATGAATGAGCACCGTGCCTAGCAAATGATATTGCAAGACCACACTCGACCTAATCTTTTAAAAGTCTAATGTATCTGGTTACGCCGTTTCCGCTGAATATGACATCTCCGATCATAAAGCAGTCGTTTTATCCTTCCGTACAACAAAAGTGCACAAACAAGAAGCAAGACATGTTAAGCATTATTCAGAGGCTGATGACCAAGGTACTATCTCGCATATGTCTTTTCCATAAAATCTACTACCATAACACATATTTACGTTCTATCTTTGTCCAACCACCACCATACATTTCATCTCGCATAGACCACCGCCAAAAGGTAAACATTCCGCACTGCAACACCGTCGGCTTTTCATATTCATTTCTTCCCCAAACGAGCAAAGATTGGAATAACTTACCTGCATTACTTACAAGCATTATTGACACCAATAACTTCAAAATCACACTTCAAAGCTTCATGTTATAAATTATTGTTGCGTTTGCTTGTTCTGTATGATAACTGCTTTTATGTCATTGTTTTACATTTTGGCTTGTATTTTTATATCATATGTTCTTTCCTTTCTTTATTTTGTTACGCCATGTATTTTTGCCACGCTTACAAGTTTCTATTTACCATTCTTATTTTGTATACGATGTTTTTTGCCATGTTGTTTGCCTTCCTTCCTTATTTTGTGATTTGCCTCTGTATTTACTTATTTTGCCCCTCCCCTCTGCAATGTACAACCGTACCTTGAGGGTATGATAAATAAATAAATAAAAAATAAACATCGAGAAACGGCAAGCTGCCGAGACTCCAGGCATACCTTCACTATAAAGCGGTGGACCCGGACCAGCTGAAACTTATGAATCATAGGCGCACTGTCACTCGCATTTTCCAGTAGTATCCACTGCGATAGATCCACTGCAGTAATAGACCACTGCGATACTGTCGCTTAGTCGCGGGCACATCAGCGCCACATGAGTAGCCAAGCCACCTTGACCACACTCATCGCCTTTCTAAACCTACCGTTGGTTACAGCAACCATTGCTTGTGCATGAATTTTATACTGCGAAATTCTACGCATTTGATGCACAATGCTGTGAAATTGGTGCATTGCAGAACCTATACATCAACTAACGAGGTGGCGACAGACTGCATTCACTCATTTGCTGTCCTTTTAGATGGCGGCTTTCTCAGCAGCCGCACTCGATGTAATACTCGGTGACCATACAATAGGGTACGTTCACTTCTCCTGTCCTGGTGCGGTGCTGGCACTGAGCCCGAGTTTTGTAACTCTCGAAGCATCGTTCATGAATTTATTAGGTATAACGCGTAAGCGCTAATGATAAGATTGCAACATTGTGAAGTGTCATTGCGAAGGCCTTCGTAGCCTCAACAGTGAAGCGCCCTGCTTGAGGCGTTCGTAGGAGATTCCGCGTCTACACGGCCAGTAGACGTCACGTTGCACGTCGAAAAAAGCCCAACCGTCAACCTTGTTCCTGTACGATGATATCTGCAAGAGAAAGACGGTTTCTCTTGAACACTTTACAAAAAAGAAGACTGGGTAAGTATAGACTTGTCGACTGCTCCTTAAAGACTGAACCCAGATATTTTAGGTGAAAAACTGTAAATATTTAGTGATTCATAAGAAATTCGAAGCTATGCTTCTTGATTTTCACCTTATGCAGCGGAACCTTTGGCGTTATTGTTGGCGGCACCCTCTTAAAAGTGTGCTTCTTGAGAGGGCACATTCTCATCAGCTACGCCTGTGCAGATTTCAACATGCCAGGCCAGCTCAGTGGCAGCCACAGTCAAGAAAACGATGGCTGTCCCAGTTATAATTCGCACGGCAGCGCTGATCAGCTTAGGCTTATACCTCTGAAGTGTGGGCAACATTCCAGCTCGCTTTCCCGTGTCGAGGTAATTTCTCTCATCCACGAGAAAGCGTCACCCCTATGTCCCCTACCACCCCCTGAACGGACACGAAGGGGGGGACACGAAAAGGTGGAGGTCGTCGACTTCATAACCTGACAAGGGGACACGAGATTTCGCTGAACACGCAGGCACGGACACCTCCCTGGCCGCACCCACATGCAGACTTCTACTACCGCAAGACCACTAGAAGTAAATGACCCTTTCAATGGGGCCTTCGCCGATGAAATCGGCTGTACGCGAGTGGTTATTTAAGGCCGTCCTGGCCCCTGTGTTATCCAGAACCGCTCTAGACTCGGTTAGAGTCAGAACCATGTAGCAATAAAGTGAATACATTCTCTCTATTTTACAGCAAAGCTGTATGTGGCTAGGATTCCGGGATTTTTTCGAGTACGTCGAGAGAAAGCTATCATAATCAATGAGTCGAAAAATGCAATGGCTCATAGCGCCGTAAAGCACAGGCTATATCACTCAGCAAAGTCAAGCGAACAGTGCTTACGTTCTTTAGAATCACGCGTACAACATACAGAACAACATGTGCCAAACTATCATTAGGCTCATACTCCCGTAAAGCTGAGGCTACAAGCACTCAACAAAGTCAAGCGAACAGTGCATAATATTCTTCGGAATCACGCATACAACCTACTGAATAACATATGTTTCAATAAAGAACAAGCTCAAAACAAGCATCTGAACCACATAATTGACGATAATGGGAAGCACGTATAGCTCCCCGCAGAAGTTTCTCGGTAAAGATTCATCATCGTCATCATCATCAGCCTGGTTAAGCCCACTGCAGGGCAAAGGCCTCTCCCATACTTCTCCAACAACCCCGGTCATGTACTAATTGTGGCCATGCCGTCCCTGCAAACTTCTTAATCTCATCCGCCCACCTAACTTTCTGCCGCCCCCTGCTGCGCTTCCCTTCCCTTGGGATCCAGTCCATAACCCTTAACGACCATTGGTTATCCTCCCTCCTCATTACATGTCCTGCCCATGCCCATTTCTTTTTCTTGATTTCAACTAAGATGTCATTAACTCGCGTTTGTTCTCTCACCCAATCTGCTCTTTTCTTATCCCTTAACGTTACACCTATCATTCTTCTTTCCATAGCTCGTTGCGTCGTCCTCAATTTGAGTAGAACCCTTTTCGTAATAATAATAATAATAATATATGGGGTTTTACGTGCCAAAACCAAATCTTCTTTCTATATAGATAAACCAAACCTACCTACCTTTTCGTAAGCAGCCAGGTTTCTGCCCCGTAGGTGAGTGCTGGTAAGACGCAGCTATTATACACTTTCCTCTTGAGGGATAATGGCAACCTGCTCTTCATGATCTGAGAATGCCTGCCAAACGCACCCCAGCCCATTCTTATTCTTCTGATTATTTCTGTCTCATGATCCGGATCTGCCGTCACTACCTGCCCTAAGTAGATGTATTCCCTTACAACTTCCAGTGCCTCGCTGCCTATTGTAAATTGCTGTTCTCTTCCGAGACTGTTAAACATTACTTTAGTTTTCTGCAGATTAATTTTTAAACCCACTCTTCTGCTTTGCCTCTTCAGGTCAGTGAGCATGCATTGCAATTGGTTGCATTGCAGTTTGCAATTACTGCGTCGCAAACTGCCGCGTCGACGCAGGCTTGAGACATGGAGTGTTACGTCTATAACCTTTCCAATATAAAAGAACCAGCCTAGCAACTGATCTCCATGTTGTTGCAGCACCGCCATGAACGGCGGCGTGCTGTCAAAATTACCATTATTCAAATATAGCACTACTACCATTACTCCAAATCCACAAAGCATTGCATAGCCCCCTCAGCAGTTGTAGTGGTAGTTTTCCACACCTTCGCTGGACATCATCTTTCGCAAAACCGGGATGGCAAGTTTTTTTTTTGTCAATATCACTATGCCTGCCTTCATCGCCGTCTTCACATTCTTGCGTTGAAGAACCGCCTCTCGCGGTCGAGATCGTATCATTGCGCCGTAAGTGGTTTTCCTGGACAGACGACGTGTCTCGTAGTGATGTAAAAAAAATTTCAGTACGCCTTCTTAGCTCGAGATCAGTAATTCAGTAAGCCTTCTTAGCTAGGGGTCCGCTCGCTGCTGCTCGGCAAAGTCGTCTGTTCTTATTGTTGCTAATAAGGCGTCGTCGTCTGGGTCAACTTTGGGTGGCAGGTCCACGGGAGCGCGAGACAGGCAGTCGGCATCAGAGTGCTTTCGTCCGGACTTGTATATTACACTGATGTCATATTCTCCCAGTCCCATGCCCATGCCCTTGAGTGTAAAGGAAATGTTACGCAACGACGAATCAGTAACAGAATTTCTATCAGCACAGAAAAATGGATGCAAGAAATCAGCCTGGAACAATCACCTCATTGGTGAGCGTAACAGAAAGGTATAGAAACGCGTTTCTTTCTCCATACGACGATATGGCTTGATCTCAAGATGTACCTGGTAGGACAGAATTGACGCTCTTTATCCGCAGTTTCCGGAAGCTGTCGCATGCCCTGTTAGGTATGGCCGAACGCCAAGTGCCTACCTCGTCCCCCTCACCTTCTCTTGGCCGGAGCCCACGAGCGCCGGAGAGGTCATTCACTCTTCCGCTCCTCTCAGGTCATGGAATCGGGTGTGCTTACCTCATCCCCTCACTCTACCCCCTGCGCCAGAGCCCACGAGCGCCGGAGAGGTCATTCACTCTACCTACTCGCCGGATTCATCGAAAAGAGGATCGACTTCTCCTTCCCGTGCCTGGTATTGCAGGAGGAGGGGCCTTCTCTCTGTGCCTGTCACGTGTCATCGACGGAAGCAAGATCCCGCCCACACGATTGTAGAAGAGCCTATTTAAGGGGCTCCGAAATGTATACTTCATACTTTACACTTCATTCTCTTCTTATTTTCTTTCACCTGCCTTGGAATTAAACAGTGCAAGTTTCGCACTAGCAAAACGTCGTCTCGCCCTTGCTCGGTCGCCATGGTCTACCGGATGCCTGCAGCTCGCCGGCAACGCCACGCTACCCTATAAGTAATGTCGGTGGAGCCTCGAGAGACAGGTCACTTGCAGTGGGATCGCCTACCAATGCAACAAACTCATTGCTAACGGAGGGATCGCCCAGAGGGGCAGAACAGCCCCAATAACCATTTTCGCTCCGCGAGCTTAGATGCAGCCCATTCTTGGCGGCTTGCAGTAAACCACATCGCTATAAACAAAATTATCTAAGCAATATAAATAATGTTCCTGTCCGGGAAATGGATTTCTCTCCACAAAAACGACACCGCTGACACAACAATAATTTTTTCAGATGATACCTATCCAAACCCTGAATAGCGTTCCCGAAGAAGTGCTTGCCTGGAAAGGACATGAGTGGAAGACTGCATTCTCTGGCTTTTATTAAATCCTAAAACTGGAAGCAAGAAATGTATCCTGATGGTGGTGTATTACACAGAAACAGGATACAAAAGATGTTTCCGTCAAAACGGTTTATTCCTGGTCATGAAATTTTAATTGAATTCTGGGGTTTTACGTGCCTAGAATACGATCTGACAATTAGACACGCCGAAGTAGCTGGCTCCGGATTCATTTTAACCGCCTGGAGTTATTCAGCCTGCACTATATGCATGGTACACAAGCGCCGCGGCCGGTATCGAGCCAGTTAAGCAAAGCTACGCTATATTGTCACGTGGTAGTGACGCTGAATAAGGCAGCAAAGCTGTGAATGACGAAACGAGTGTTTTATTGGGCGAACCTGTGTCCTCCAAAGCAAGTTACACTCAAAGTACAACGATAGCGGCGAACAGAGTCGGCGATAGTCGAAAATCTGATCAGCGGATCAAGCGTGTCGGCTTTTATACATCAGTCATCAGATGTTCCTGAGTAATCATTGGTATCCGCGTGTCTTACGGGAACCTCTACACTATTCGCGTCGCGCGAATATGAAATCAGATTACACAAGGTTCGGTGGCAACATACCGCGGACAGAACCATCGATAACACTCGACAAACTTCCGATGCATGCAGGCGCGACCTGCGCTGTGCAATAACATTTGTTAGGCGGTGAAAAGTGCTCACCTGCAAAAGATAAATAAGTACACGTGTCCATGCACCACCCTTCTCTAAAAGCATCGTCCCGATGCGACATATAGGAGATCGAAAAAAAATGGCTGTGGCTTAGCTAAAGTTAAACCCAGGATGTGAAGCATACTAGCCTTTATTTTAACGCGACAGCGTTAAGGAAATCGTGTCGCAGAAAAGCCGGTGTCGTCGGCGTCGGCTCAGGCGTGCGTCGCTTGCTCAGGCGCACATTTCGTTGTCGCGCCGAGCGCTGCGTTGCTCGACGCTCACCGCGTCCGATGCGGGGCGCGTAGTCGCTGCGCCGTAGCCCATTGTCTTACACCCCTTGGCGGGTCGACGGGAACGCTGTCGCGTTCCACTCTTGAAGGCGAAGCTTAAGCGTTTGCTTTGCAGCTGTTATGACGTCATATGGTAGCTACGCGGCCGCGCGCGGCGCAGCAAGGAAGAGCGTGGTTGTGCGGCTAGTATGCTTCGCATAAAACAAAAAGGACACTTCATAAACAAAAGTAACCAAGCAACACAGAAGCATGATATAAAGTACCACAGTCCCGAAGTTTGTTAGCGCTTGATGAATGGCTTAAGCCGCACAACAGGGACTAGTTCAGGTCGTGAGCGGCACCGCTGTGACAGCAAATTGCCATCTGGCACGACCTCATAGTCGAGTGCGCCAATGCGCCGGATGATCTTGTAGGGTACGCGCAATGGCAGCGTAATTGTTTCTCACTGAGTCCTGTTCGGCGTATCGGGGTCCGAACCCACACACGGTCGCCGAGCTGGTATTCCATGTAGCGTCGTCGAAGATTGTAGTGTCAGCTGTCGGTCCTCTGCTAGTTCTTGATGCGCAGGCGGGCGAGCTGTCGGGCTTCTTCGGCGCGCTGGAAATAGGTGGCGACGTCGATATTTCCTTCGTCAGTAGCATGCGGCAGCATGGCGTTGCAATTCGTCGTCGGATTCCTGCCGTAAATCAGCTTGAACGGCGGGATCTGTGTTGTTTGTTGCACCACCGTATTGTAAACGAAGGTTAAGTATGGCTGGACGGCATCCCAGGTCTTGTGTTCGACGTCGGCCTACATAGCCAGCATGCCGGCGAGGATCTTATTCAGGCGGTCCGTAAGACCATTCGGGTGGTGGGCAGCTTTCCTCCTGTGATTTGTCTGGCTATATGCAGAATGGCTTCGGTGAGCTCTGCTGTAAACGCCGTCCCTGTTTCCGTGATGAGTCCTCGACGAAGAATTTAACTTCTACTGCACTGCCTTTCGGCGGAGCTTTTGTTTCAGCAAAGCCTATGAGGTAGTGCGTCGCCAAGGCCATCCACTTTTTTTCCAGGTGCCGACATCGGAAAAGGTCCCGACAAATTCATTCCGCTCGGCTGAAACGGTCAGCAAGGTGGCTCGATCGGCTGCAGTAGCCCTGATGGCTTCGTTGGGGATGTTTTGCGTCGTTGGCAGTCACGGCAAGTATTGTCGTAACGGGCAATGTCGGCGGTCAGGCGCGGGCAGTAATACTTCTCTTGTATTCTCGCCAAGTCTACGGTGTTACGTTTCGCCTACGACGCGCGGTAAAGCCAGCGCGGATGCAACGTACACCGGAGCTTCGTTCAAAGCGGCGGACATTTTGGCCCGTTCGGAGCGGCCGCGACGCATCCCCGCCGAGCGCGTCCCGGCATGTTCAGTGCCACGTGTCTTCGTGTGTGCGTGTGTGTGTGTGTGCCCACGCTTGTCAAAGCGCGGCAGCCGGGGAGAGGAGCTTCCCCAGTGTGAAGCGAGGAGGTCTGACTGGCGCCGGCCCGGCTGATGCATCACCTCCTTGTCTCTACATGTATCTCAGTCCGTCCGTGCCTTGCTGTCACGTGGTGTCATCACGTGACCTTCCTTCTTGCCCGCGACGCCAAGAGTATAAAAGCAGCTGCTCCCGGACGCCAAGAGAGAGGCTCCGATTTCTTCTGTTGAGTAACGTGCCCTCCAGTCTCTCTACTTCGGTCGACCTGACCGCCCGCTCTTTGCGATGCTAGAATAAACAAGTTGTTCTGTTAGCAGTCGCCTCATGCTTTGCTGGGACCTTCGGATGCTTCCAGTGTGCCCCAGGCCGCCAGGCCAACGCTACCCTTGGGGCTTGCGACCCATTTGCAACAACGGGCGCCAACGGTCCGGTTGCAACAACGGGTGTCAGCACTGAGGTTCCAACAGCTGGTGGCAGCGCTGAAATTCGAACAGCCGGTGCCATCGGCGCGGGTCGAACAGCCGGTGCCATCGGTGGGATTACAACAGCCGGTGCCATCGGTGCGGTTCAAACATCTGGTTGCCAGCGGTGAGATCGCGACAACGGAGGCCAGCAGCGAAAATATGCGGTTGATTGTATGCTGAGCAGCACAACGACCATCCGGGAGCAGTGCAACGAGCCCTGTGTGATGACTGATTGCCTGCAGCGGAACGACTGCGCTGAATTCTTGGCTGCGAGGTTTGGTGAGTGCGGGACTTTCTTCTTCTGAGTTTTGCCAGGCTTTTGTTAGTGTCAGAAACAGAGCTGGTAATTGTGGTTGTCGTTGCTGCCGGGTTAGTTTGCGGCAAGACAATAATAGGCAGTAGAGAAAGCAGCATTCAGAGCAGCCATGGATTTGAAGTCGTTGCGCAAACCGAAATTGCTGGAGCTTGCAAGAGAGTTGGGTTTGGATGTCTCAGACAAACTCAGAAAACCAGAACTGCTAAGGGCTATTCTTGAGTTAGGAGCTGAGGATGACGAGCTGTCGGAATGCCTTGAGACCATTGAGGAAAGGGCAAAAAGACAGGAGCGCGAACTTAAAGAACAGAAAGAGCGAGAGCAACAAGAGAAAGAAAAAGAGCGAGAGCAACAAGAGAAAAAAGAAGAGCGTGACCGTCAACACGCTTTGGAAATGAAGCGTCTCGAGTTAGAGATGGAACGCGCTCGTAATGGAAGTCAGGCACACGGTGCAGGAGAACGAGTATTGTTTAAAATGACTGACCTGATGCGGCCGTTTAAGCTTGGAGAGGACATTGGTTTGTTCCTGGTTAACTTTGAGCGAACGTGCGAGAAGCAGGGGTTCTCTCGGGAAACGTGGCCACAGCGCTTGCTCACTTTGTTACCCGGCGAGGCGGCCGACGTAGTCGCTCGCTTGGATAGAGAGGAGGCAGAGGATTTCGACAAAGTGAAATCGAGTCTGCTAAAAAAGTACAGGCTGTCCGCGGAGGCGTTCCGTCGGAAGTTTCGAGAAAATGAGAAAGGCAAAAATGAGTCATATACATAGTTTGCCTACAGGCTTATGTCAAACATGCAGGAGTGGCTCAAAGAAGAGAAAGCGTTTGGTGACCACGAGAAAGTTCTGCAGTGTTTCGGGCTGGAATAGTTTTATAGTCGGTTACCTGAGAACGTGCGGTACTGGGTCTTGGACAGGCCAGACGTTAGTACGGTGGCTAGAGCTGCTGAGCTAGCCGAAGAGTTTGTGACGCGTCGGGCTCGCGGAGCTAAGGACGGTCAAAAGGGTGAATTTGGCTCCAAGTTTGAGAGGCCGAAGTTCACGCCCACGAGAGCAAAGGGGGACACACGTAGTGCGGATGCGAGTGAAAACAGTCCGACCTAACGTAAGGAGACGGCGGCAACCGAAGCCGAACGCAGAAAGCTGTTCGAGGCGAGGCAAGCGCGCGTTTGTTATACTTGTCAGAAGCCGGGTCACTTTTCGGCGCAGTGTCCGGAAACAAAAACAAAAGTAGTGTTTTTGTCATTATGCAGCACTGACGAGAACATGAAGCTTCTCGAGCCTTACATGCGAGACCTCCTCGTGAACGGGAAGGAGTGCCGAGTGCTTCGCGATTCCGCAGCTACGATGGATGTAGTTCACCCCTCTTACGTAGAACCCGATATGTTCACGGGCGAGTGCGCATGGATCAAGCAAGCCGTGGAAGCTCATAGCGTGTGTCTGCCCGTAGCAAAAGTGCTTATTGAAGGACCTTTCGGAGCACTTGAGACGGAGGCGGCGGTGTCATCTATGCTGCCACCCCAGTACCCGTACCTATTTTCGAACAGGTCCGATCACCTCTTGCGCGAGAAGGGGCTTTTGTTTGGTGAGGCTAGCGTTCAGGCCTTAACCAGATCGAAGGTTCGGGAGCTCGCTGCAAAGGCGGTAGTTGCGGGGCCGACGTTGTCGAACGATGAGAAAGGGTCAGAGGCGCAGCAAGCTGATATTCAGAGCACGCCCGAACTGAATAAAATTGAGCCTGTAGCGTTAAAGGCACCAGATATTGGAGAGGAAATGCCCGACACGGGAAAGTTAGAAGAGCTATCTGAAGATTTGCTCATCGCGCCTACGTCAGACGGACTTAATAGGTTGCTAAAAGTCAGCCGGTCGGCTTTGATAGCCGAGCAAAAGAAGGATGGCAGCCTAGAAAACATACGCTGCATTGTCAAGGAAGGTATCGCCAAGAAAAATGCTCGCTTTGTGGAAAGAGGTGGGGTCCTGTACCGGAAGTATGTAGACCGCAGGGGAGTGGAGTTCGATCAGCTGATCGTGCCTCAGTGCTACCGTCAGGATCTGTTGCGCTTGTCTCATGGGGGTTCGTGGTCCGGACACCTAGGAGTTAAGAAAACTAAGGACCGTCTCTTGCAAGAGTACTATTGGCCAGGGTGTTTTCCGGACGCAGACCACTTTGTGAAGACATGCGACACCTGTCAGCGGGTGGGCAAACCAGGGGACAAATCGAGGGCGCCGTTGAAGTTGGTACCTATCATTACGGAGCCTTTTAGACGGCTCGTTATTGATACAGTGCGACCTCTGCCGGTAACAGCCACGGGGTACAGACACATTTTGACTGTGATCTGCCCAGCGACAAAGTTCCCTGAAGCAGTGCCGCTTAAAGAACTCAGCTCAGTTGAGATAGTCAATGCACTACTGTCCATATTTGCGCGAGTTGGTTTTCCTGCGGAAATCCAATCAGATCAGGGCACAGTGTTTACTAGCGCTTTGACGACAGCCTTTCTCGAAAGGTGCGGGGTAAAGCTGTTACACAGCTCAGTGCACCACCCCCAGTCGAATTCCGTTGAGAAGCTCCACTCCGTCATGAAGCGCGTGTTGAGAGCATTGTGGTTTTAACTACAAACTGACTGGGAGCTGTTTCTGCCTGGGGTGATGTTTGCATGGAGGACTGCGCCGCCTGCGGCTACGGGGTTTTCGCCTGCTGAGCTAGTGTACGGTCGCTCGCTGCGATCTCCGCTTCGCATGCTTCGAAACGGATCACTGCCCTCTCCAATGGCTGCAGGCTATCTCTTTCACAAATGGCCGCCTCCTGCACTGGAGCCTCGCTTTGCAACATTCTTTTGAGGTGCGTTACAAAAAGGGGAGTCTCAACGGTAACGCCGATGGCTTAAGTCGAAGCCCCTAACGTGGGAATCAGCCTCAAAATTGTTTGTTATTGATGTTTTTCTTCCTGAGGCAGGATTTTTAACATATTGCTTTTGTGTAGTGTTTCAATGTCATGATGTGCTTTCTAGTGCAATTTTCCAATTTGTGGACGCGTTCTGAGTGCTGCTATACTACTGTAAGGAACTAGGGAGTAGTATAAAAAAGGGGAAAGAGCCTGGCAGGGCTTAGTGAGGGTTGTGCCGTGCTTGCTGGCTGAGCGGCTGAGTTTCGGCGCAGTTCTAACGCTTGCTGGGACCGAGAACAAAAATGGCAACTCTCCCGAAGTCACTTTGCAGTGTCCTGTGTGAACCTGAACGTGAGAACGAGGCCTTCTCGGTGCGCTGCGCTCAAGAAACGCCGAGGGACGACCGACTTCGGTTATGAGCATCATCTAGCGACATCCCTCCGGACAGCGGATGCAGTCCCCTGACCATCGGGATCTCCCTCCCCCGGCGGGGCGGTCTGTTACGTTTCGCCTAGGACGCGCGGTAAAGCCAGCGCGGATGCAATGTACACCGGAGCTTCGTTCAAAGCGGCGGACATTTTGGCCCGTTCGGAGCGGCCGCGACGCATCCCCGCCGAGCGCGTCCCGGCATGTTCAGTGCCACGTGTCTTTGTGTGTGCGTGTGTGTGTGTGTGTGTGCCCACGCTTGTCAAAGCGTGGCAGCCGGGGAGAGGAGCTTCCCCAGTGTGAAGCGAGGAGGTCTGACCGGCGCCGGCCCGGCTGATGCGTCACCTCCTTGTCTCTACATGTCTCTCAGTCCGTCCGTGCCTTGCTGTCACGTGGTGTCATCACGTGACCTTCCTTCTTGCCCGCGACGCCAAGAGTATAAAAGCAGCTGCTCCCGCACGCCGAGAGAGAGGCTCCGATTTCTTCTGTTGAGTAACGTGCTCTCCCGTCTCTCTACTTCGGTCGACCTGACCGCCCGCTCTTTGCGATGCTAGAATAAACAAGTTGTTCTGTTAGCAGTCGCCTCATGCTTTGCTGGGACCTTCGGATGCTTCCAGTGTGCCCCAGGCCGCCAGGCCAACGCTACCCTTGGGGCTTGCGACCCATTTGCAACAACGGGCGCCAACGGTCCGGTTGCAACAACGGGTGTCAGCACTGAGGTTCCAACAGCTGGTGGCAGCGCTGAAATTCCAACAGCCGGTGCCATCGGTGGGATTACAACAGCCGGTGCCATCGGTGCGGTTCAAACAACGGAAAAACCCGAAGTGGCCGGCTATCTGTACGCAGCGCAGGGCATGCAGGACTTCTGACCGGAGTGCTGCAGGCACAACTGTGAGGTAGCTTGCACGGGCTGGCGAAAAGTACTTCACCAGGAGGTCCTGTTGCAAGAAGAACGAAGACAATCCGCGTCTAAATTTCCTGGGAATAAATTCCGTCTTGCCTTCCAAGTATTCAGTAAGCCTTCTTAGCTACGGGTCCGCTCGCTGCTGCTGGGCAAAGTCGTCTGTTCTTATTGTTCCTAATAAGGCGTCGTCGTCTGAGTCATCTTTGGGTGGCAGGTCCGCGGAAGCGCGAGACAGGAAGTCGGCATCAAAGTGTTTTCTTCCGGACTTGTAAATTACAGTGATGTCATATTCTCACAGAGTGAAGCTCCACCGTGCCGGGTGCCCTGAAGGGTCCTTTCAGGTCACTAGCTAACATATGGCGTGATGGTCGCTAACGACTTTGAATGGCCGGCCTTATAGGCAAGGACGGAATTTCGCTATAGCCCAAATGATGGCGAGGCACTCCTTTTCACACGTAGAATAATTGCCTTCCGCTTTTGACAGCGACCGGCTAGCGTAAGCTATCCCCCGTACAAGTCCGTCTTTTCTCTGGACTAGGACGTCACCGAGGGCTAGGTTATTGGCATCAGTGTAGATTTTAGTATCGGCGTCCTCGTCGAAGTACGCGAGTACTGGCGGCGACTGCATGCGTCTCTTGAGTTCATGAAATGCATCGGCCTGCAGCGTTTCCCACTTGAGCTCGACATCACCTTTAATTAGACGTGTAAGCAGCACAGCGATGTTTGAAGAATCCTTGACAAAGCGCTGGACGCGATGCTCGAGCTTTGCGATTGCAACTGTCTGCTGCGGGAAAGGGCGTACTGCAGACTTCCTGATGACTGTCCCAGGAACAGCAGCTCTTCGTAAGCAAAGTGACACTTTTCGGGCTTTAAAGTGAGCCTGGAAAACTTCATTGTTATAAGTACTGTTTCAAGGCGCCTCAAGTGCTCGTCGAAACTTGCAGAAAAATCGATGACGTCGTCCAAGTAGACGAGGCAGCTCTGCCACTTCAGCCCTGCTAACGCCGTGTCCATCCCGCGCTGGAACGTTGCAGGCACCGAGCACAGTCCGAATGGCTTGACCTCGAACACATCGAGGTCGTCTAGCGTTATGAAGGCGGACTTTGAGCGATCTCTCTTGTCGACTTCTATTTGCCATTAGCCAGACTTGAGATCCATCGACGAGAAGTGTTTAGCGTTGGTATACGTCTTTTTTTGTAATGATTCCTTTTTCGTATACGCCCTTTTTCGTAATTTTGTTGAAACGACGATAATCGACGCAAACGTAAGGTTCCGTCCTTTTTCTTCACCAAGACTACAGAAGATGCCCACAGGCTTTTCGAAGGCTGGATGACGTCGTCCCGCAGAATTTCGTCGAATTGTTGTTTTATAGCTTCACGTTATCGCGTCGAAACTGGGTATGGCCTTTGGCAGAGTGGTCGAGGACAGACTCCGGTTATTATGCGATGCTTTGCAACTGGTGTTTCTCGAATTCTCGATGACGGTGAACCCTCGCAGTCCTATCGTCAATAGACGTGACCCGTTTCTCCGCAGTGGTCGAGAGCGGGTGGTAGTCAGGAGCGTGCCAGACGTCTGTCTTTGGGTAGTTTCGCTGAATGACGGGTGGGCGAGCTGGCGGCGGTGGCAGCGGACGGTGGAACTGTGTCGTTACAGCACTCTGGCTCGAGCGTGGAGGGTTAATTTGAGGGCGGGCGACGGCGGCGTAGGTCGTCGCTTCAGGCTGGGCCTCTGGTAATCACAGTTACCCTTCGGGAAGTTCCAATGACCGCTGGATTTCTTTTCTGACGACGTCATTGATCGAGGCAACATGAGGCTGGGATTTCGGGAACATCCTCTAATGTTCTTCTCGCGCGAACACTTTGATGGTATCGCGTAGGTCATCAGTGCCCAACGATTGAATTTCGGGTAGTTTGCGTGATTGTGCGGTGGTTGAATTTGCGGTTTTTGTCGATGCTGGTGGATTCGCGAAGACTCTTCGGCGGTTTTCGGTGGGCTTCGTATCATTCTGGCGAAAAGTTCTTGCTTCAACCCACGCTTGAGTGGGCGACCTTTCTCCTACTCGGACACTGCCGGGTCGGCCTGGCGGAATAGACAGCTCCTTTCTTCTTTAAAGATGACAACGTTTTCGGTTGGTAGCTGCACTCGGGCTTCCAATAGAACTTCTGCCTTTTCTTTCCAGCCAACGCTTGGGAAGGTCCTCGGGAAGTTGCTGTGGAACACGTCCCAAGTTGTAAAAGTGGACTGCCGATCCTCGAACCAAGTCTTCGCGGCATCTTCTAAGGAGAAGTATACATAGCACAGCTCATCCTTAGAGGTCGAGTTGTTGAAGGCCGAAATCCTTTCGAAAGTCTCAAGTCAGGTTTCTGGATCTACGGCCGAAGCTCCACGGAAGGCAGGGTTCCCTGGGTTGTTAAAGCACAATGGAAGACGCTGATGCTGCCATTGTTGACTTGGTGACGATCTTGCTGGTCGGCTCGGGTAGAATACCGTGCTCCAGGGGCAAGTTTTGTAGTCTGTGGCTTGTTCGATGTACCGGGCCAACGCTGGTGCTGTCTTCCCGGTTCGCACTTGGATCACGGCTTTGCAGAGGCGTTCGGTACATGAACGCACTGGCACCTCCACCAGATGTCACGTAATAGTGACGGTGAAGAAGGCAGCAAAACTGTGAACGCCAAAACTAGCGTTTTATTTGGCGAACCTGTGCCCTCAAAAGCAAGTTACACTTAAAGAACGGTAGCGGCGCATACAGTCGGCGATCGTCGAAAATCACTTCAGCGGGTCAAGGACGTTGGCTTTTATACATCAGTTATGGAATGTTTCAGAGTAATTGCTGGTCCCCGCGTGTCTTCCAGAAAGTTCTACACTATTAGCAGTATGTTCAATGGGGCTGGTTGGTTCATCTTTAGAATAAAAGCAGGAACAGCACAGCACAAGACGAGCGAGTAAAGACCACATAGGGCTCTAATTCGTGTGCTTTACTCCCAACCGCATCGTACGTGCCCCTCCTTGCCCACGCATCCTGCAGGGCTCGCATCTATACGTGCTACATCAAGAATCGTATGCCACTACCGGGTCTTGCTACCCATTTTGAAGGGTTTGCGCCTTCTGATCGACATGCTCAGAGGATTTGCCGGATCATCATCTCAGAGAACTGGCACAAGATACGCTTTTTTGTTGATTCTCTGCAAGTTTCCCGTGCACAGCACAGCTCCAGCGAGACGGCGGAGGTTTTTCACCAAGATCTGCGCCTCGCTTCTCAGGTACTTGAATTTCTGTGGCGTCAGCAGCTGATCCGGCTACCCAAGAAAGAACCCACCTCCGAGGCATGCGGACAAGACGTCGTACTTTTGGACGACGCCTGTCTACCTGAAGACGTACAGCAGTATCTCAAATTGGGGCCGAAGTACAGCCCACACCCGAAAATAGACATGTTTGAAACGCTTTGCTTGGTTAGAAACGCAGCTTCTAGGGCTAAGGATGAGGAAGCGGATCGTGTTATCAAGGACTGTGTCGATTGTCTTCCTCGAGGGCAACCTAATCGAGGCAGGGAACGCGAAAAGGCAGCCTCTGTTGTTTCCTCACACTGGGACGAGGGCCTGAAACTGCGCCTTTCGGACAAGGAAGGTGGGTTCGTAGTCCCCCCTGCAGCGACCTACCATCTCAAGGCTGAGCAAGCCCTGAGCAGAAACTTCAAGGACAGAAGTGAAGTCAAGCCAGCAAAGGTGAAGGCCGAAGCAAGCAAACTGCGCAAATTGTCGGGTCTGACCATGCTGGCATCCTCTGTGAGGACTTTAAAGGGTTTAACCTTGACTGTGTTCTTCTCGGCAAAAACGCGTAAGGTCGAAACCCCTTTTCCTGTGATGGTGTCGGAGCAGAGAACCTGGCAACGATTCCTAGGTGCTTTCCTGCAAACATCCCTGGAAAACCTGGAAGTGGACGACCCTTTCCTCATCCAGAAGTCACATGAAGTGTCTACTTTCTTGCCAAGTGAGTGCCCACCGGACTGCTGCGCCTTTTCCCTTGATGTCAAGGACTTGTACTATTCATTACCAAGTAACTTGATTTTAGAGGAAGTTGGTGATTGCATCGATAAGCACGGCGTAGTTAAGTTTCGAAATGCCTGTGGAATGAATGTCGGCAGCTTCATGGAAATGCTCACCTACTACCGAAAATCCATATTCATTTGTCATGACAATGAGCTTTTAATTAATAAGCAAGGAGTGTGTATAGATTCATGTTTGGCACCCATACTTAGCGTCATTTTGTTGGCACGCTATGACAGGGGCGTAGTCACTCGCCTACAGCTGACGACTGTAAGAATATTTCGCTTTGTTGACGAATGTTTAGTATTTTATCTAGTTGACCCTTGTGACACAAAGTTTACCTCCAAGACAATTATTGACGCCTTCAGTGAGATAATGACGGATTTTACATTAACAACGAAAGAGCCCGCTAATGACCGTTTAAGGTTTTTAGACATTGAGTTTTTAAACCTCATCACGTGTGCTGGGGCTACTCGCCTCGCTCAAAGAAAGGGCTTCTCCCGTTTTTGTCTGCACACTCCAAATTCGTGAAATGAGGCATCGCTAAGGCATGTTTGCGAGCTACTCTGAAGCGCTCGTGCGAGCACTCCCTTGAACAGAGTTTATCAGCGCAAGTCAACAGACTAACATCAGCAGGCTACCCGACCAGCGTGTTGTGCAGTGTTCCTGGTGGCCTTGCAAAAGAGTTAAAGAACGCCAGAAAACAAACTATGCAGTCACCGCCTTTGAGATCTAGGCTTGCTGTCATTCCTTATGTACACCGTGTTTCCTATAACATTATGAAAATTGCGGTCAAGGCAGGAGTGAGAGTGGTGTGCAGTGCCCCTAATAAACTGAGCGGGCTGGGAAAAATATTCAACAGGGAGGATACTGTCACGCGCAAAAGCTGCTATAAGAAACGTGTCCGCAGCTTTATTTACTGTGGAACGCAGGTCGTCTATAAAATCCCGCTTGATGAACGTTGCTCAATAACGATGCTTGATAAACGTTGATATATCGGGCAAACGGGGAGGTGCAGTAATGATCGCCTGGATAAGCATGCCGCTTCACTAAAAGGATACCCGTACAGTCATCTGGCTGCCCAGTGTAACAAGTGTGGTTGCACCCCGATCTTTAAGAAGTGCGAAATAATTGGCAGATATAGTGAAAAGCGTGCGCGGGATATTTTTGAAGCATTTTGCATATGAAAAGTGGCGACGCGTGCGTCAGTTCTGCGTCCCTCACGCTCTCAACAAAAGAACTGGATTGTCTTCTCGGCTGACGCTTATCCTTCTTTTTATGTTCTTTGTCACATTCAATGATGTCTTTTATGCTGCTTCTGCAAATAAAGCATTTTGTTGCTAGTCAGCGATCTGTCCTGTGCTCTTTACTCGCTCGTCCTGTGTTGCGTTGTTCCTGTTTTTATTCTATTCGCGTCGCGCATACCTGAAATCAGATTAAACAAGATTCAGGGACAACAGACAGCGGACAGAACCATCGATCACACTGGAGAAACTTCCGATACATGCAGGCGCGTCCTACGCTGTGCGATAACATTTGTTAGTCTTGGAAAAGCGGTCACCTGAAGAAGATGAAGTGCACGTGTCAAAATAGCCCCGGGGCAACCGCGGCGGGTTCCCGTACCATCACTGCTGTGATGAGGAATACTGGGAGGATGCAGTTCGAGAGTTGCGACCGTACCAGTCTCAAGGTAGCAGATGAGTTTGAATGGCGTGGACACAACTCGGGACTTTAGGAGAAAAAAACGCCAAAAATGGGAATTGCATGGCCCTCATAAACACTGCCGATCGGGCATGGCTTGCCATGCCCCGCCTTTAGTGCCCTGCTTGCATGAAGAAAACTACTTGAAATAGTTCAGCAAAAATCACTACAATAATATTGCTGAGGTATTCTCATTTTTGCTGCATACATGAATAGCGAATAAACAAACTGAAAAAAATCAAATAATTGAATTCTATTTGCCCAGTGCACAATTACGGGCACCGATGTGATGCACCTTCGAGACAACCTTACATCCAAAATGGCGTGACACCAAATTTTATAGCAAACAGCAGAGGCGCCTTTTTAGCTAAACCGCCCTCCACGAAGGCTCTTTAATATGCAGCATCTGGAGCCGGCCATCCGCAAACACTTGTGTCCTGCGCTCTGAGCGCCGTCAGTTCAACCTGGCCCTTGCCCGACTTAGCTTCCATTCTGAAACGGAATTGTAGATGCTGCACAGTGAGAATTACCTGACTTGCTGAATTGTACGAAGGCCATATACAGTGGAGTTGAACTACTCGCCTTATTGCTGAGTGACTGGTTGCCCTCGAAAGTGACGAAGTAGCCGGCGTCCTGGTGGCGGAACGTGACGAACTCGGCCATGTCCGAAGGCACGTACGTAACCTGCAGTGGGCCCGCGGTCTCTTGGCACGTGACGTCCATATCGGTGACAAACGAGAGACTGCAGAAGCGTTGCCGCAGACTCACGTCAGCGCCATTCTTGGCGCCTACGTATGCCACTGCGGCCAGCGTCGACGAGTACAGAACACGCAGTGGGCCGCCACGCAGACGATCCAGAACCTTGTCCGCCACGTCCTGCGCCAACGGATGCGACGCGTCACTGCAGGCTCCTCCTTATTTCAATCCCGCCGCATCGCCTGCCCATCTCCACTCTTCTTTCACAAGCTACCTCCACTTTTACGTATCGGGTATGTAGGTATCTAACGTTTGTTTCTAGCATATTTCGTTGGCGAATGCTGAAGATAGCGAAGTCAAAACAAGTCTCACTGTTGTAACAACAGTCAAAACAAAACTGGTAATGATCACAATGATGATGACGACGATGATAGCAATGGTGAGGTCTGATGATGATGATGATGATGATGATGATGACGATGACGATGATAACTGATTACAAAATGTTGGAAGGTGATTCAACATCCAGGGGCGCTATAACGTAAAGCGTTTCTCAAATTTTCTACTCCAATTCTGCAATCAGCCCTACGCGATCGGTCAAAAACATTTTTGGGCCACCTCCACCCTGTCTGTCACGCGAAGTCACGAAAACCGCGATAACTCCCCATCTGGTATAACGAGCACACGCTGCTTATGCATGATTCAAATGAACAAAGAAAAATAGTTATTTCTAATTCGACGGCTTTTCACCATTAGCCCTCTGCTATTCGTCAGAACTTTTCGGCCTGCACCCACTTCATCTGCCTGTCACGCGACTTCAAAAAAGCACGAAAACTCACTGCGTCAAAGTGACGTGTACTCGTTAAAGATGCATTAGTATGTCGAACAAAGCTGAATTTTTCTCTGGATAGCCCCAGGCTGCCCCGTTCTGAAAGGAATAAAAGATGGCTCCGACCGATCACTCAGGCACTGGCTACTAGCTGCCGGAGAGCTTGTTTATTTGCAGCTTGAGTTTATTTGCGTTTATTAAAACTTTTTGCGTTGCCATGTAACATTGTCGAGCACTTTCAGCACGTTTACGACCACGTTCTGTCAACTCTTCTTTGCCGAGGATCCGTTAGAGCCATTCTTAAGCTTCCGTTGCATGCCAGCGCGATTTTCGAACAGCCAACGCAAGCTAATCAAGGGAAAGCGGACCAATCGTAGACGCCGGCATCACCCTCTTCATCGGGTTATCGATTTTCAGTGCAGTAGCTCGGCCCCATCGAATCCCTCTCCACTTGAGCGCGCTCCTCGCTTCTTGTCAGCCAATTACATAAGACAAGCCGCTCAGAGTAGGCAATGTTTGTTTTTCAAGCAAACAAAAGTGACCTCCGCACTTGATTGGTCTGTTCAGACAACCCTGTAAGTGACCGCCCGATGCTTGCGTCGGCTGTTACGAAAATTTGACGTCAGCAGAATAAAATAAAGACATATTGGAATTGTTTTACCTGAAAGGGCTCCCTGTTTACGTCGGTCAGACGTCTCTTGAGCGTGGTTCTTGCAACGAATTGTGCTGTTCAGGCGCTCTATTCCCACCACTTTCAGTGACTTCAACTATATGTTGAATCGCGCTTCCAACTTCTTCCATATAGTTTCCCACAAAAATTACAATAAAAATTATGATGATGAACTCGGTCAGGTATCATAAACATGATTGGTAGTATATTGATTTCTCTATAATCTTGGTCTCTTCGAAAGTATTTGTGACGTTATTTATAAGCTTTCGCCATTGTAAATTTCCAAACACTTATAGTTGCCTGAAACGCAGCTAGATAATTGGTGTTTGCAAATGTGCCTAACCATAGTGAATTGTGATATCTATAACGCAATATTTTGTTCAAAGTGTTCGAATTATAAAGTCAGAAAGACGTTTGAAGCCGGAATGACACAGTTTAACAAATTCTCCTAATACTGGCTTGAGCGCGGTGCTTCTAACTTGCGTGAGAACTGATGTCACACTTCCCCCAGGAATTTTCTGTTAGGTGCCCTATAGGGCGTGGTAAACCTCGGTTGACGGTGCCGTTCCAAATGTTTTGGCGATCCTCGCATATATCGTGTCCACATGTAGTCAACACCGTCAGCCCAGTTGAAGCACAACGCTATACGTTGCTATCGCTGTCAATGCTTTGGCATTTGGGCTAAGCTGCAAATTAGTTTTATTTTTGTTTATATTTATGTTAGTGCGTTCTTAAAGAAAAGGCTATTGTATTGATGGGACCAATATATGTCATTAACAACGAGACATACCACACGGAACTATTTTCTACGTCCCTTCATAAGCACTAACGCCGATAGTGATGGTGGCTAATGGAAAGGCGCAAGGCTCGGAGTGCCAACACCCACAGCACAAAATATTTTGCACTATTGCCCAGCAAGTAAATGCTATATTTGTTACCTGGTGGGTGATCCTAGTGCAATGTGTGTACAGTCGTCACTATCGTAATTTTAGGCTTATAACACGTTGAATAGGAAGCACGGCGCAGCGTACTCACATAATTGGGGACGATGCCGTCTGCGTTCCTATGGCTGATCGTGTAGGCAACGCAAGGGTCCGTCATGCCCTCGTAGGGCACCACGTGCGTCTGCACGATCACCAAGTCGATGTAGCTGCGAAAGCGTGCCCGCACATTTCCGACAGCTATAAGTGACTCTGAGTACAGGCAAACATGGGGCATTAGTTCAAGTATATTCAATGAGCAGAAAATAGTGTTTCAGTTTCAAACCATTTCAACGCTCAAAACTGAGCGATTGATTCTTGATTTGCAGAAGTCAGCTCGTAACTGCATCGTGTTTTTATACACAGGGCCACAAGCAGGAACGTGAGCAGGAGTGCGATTTTGTAGGAATCTTATTACTTTTTTTATGCCTTTTCCCGCCGTCACCACGCTCCCAATGGTAAAAAATAACCGGGCCACGCCCCTTTTGTCTGTCAGTCACGTGACTTCAAGAACTAGCAAAACCCCCAAACGTCCAAGTGACGTTGACAGACTCATTACGCAGAGCACAAGGCGTAAAGGTTTAGCACAGCCAGAAGCAGGGTCGTTTCCAAAGGTATAAAAAATATATGCCCCTCTCATCGCTATGGCGGTGGCTCTTCGTCGTCGCCGACGTGGACACGAAGGGCCTGGTGACGCGTTTGACATGCCCGATGACCATTTTTCGCGGCATTTTCGCATCTCCAAGGAAACGGTGCGCTTGTTGTGCGACGAACCGGTGGCGGTTCTAAAAGCGGAACGAGCGACTGCACTGTCGGTGGAGCGGAATGTGTTGCGTGCGCTGCGCTTATTCGCCACCGGGACCTTCCAAGCGTCCCTAAGGAACGAGGATACGATCCGGGTGTAGCAGAGCAAGTGACGGGACGGTCAGTGGAGCGGAAGGTGTTATGTGGGCTGCGCTTACTCACCACCGGAAGCTTCCAAGCGTCCGTAGGACACGAGGATATGGTCCGGGTGTAGCGGAGCAAGCGACGGGACTCTCGTTGGAGGGGAAGGTGTTATGTGCGCTGCGCTTATTCGCCACTGGAAGCTTCCAATCGTCCGTAGGCAACGAGGATACGATCCGGATGCAGCGGAGCAAGCGACGGGACTGTCGGTGGAGCGGAAGGTGTTATGTGCGCTGCACATATTGGCCACCGGGAACTTCCAAGCGTCCGTAGGGAGCTAGGATACGATCCGGGCGTCCTAGTCGACCGTGAGCGACTGCGCGCGACTCGTGGCAGAGGCGGTCGTAAAGTAAGGAGTCCGCAAAAACTGGCTACGTTTTCCGAAGACGTCCGAAGAAAAAGCAGCCGTGAATGAGTGTTTTCGTCGGCGCGGCGCTATTCGCAGCGTCATCGAATGCGTGGACGGCAACCTGAGTGCCGTTATCGTACCCAAGGGTGAGCGCAAGGCTGCGTTCATGTGTCGCAAGAGCTACTACGCCCTAAACCGCACGTCCGTAAGCATACATCATCTTTCCTAGCACAGGTGATTATTTTGACAGCTGCACTTATTAACGTGGGCTATCTAAGTTCAGATTTTCTTCAGATCTGCGACGCGGACATGAGGATCCTGGCCGTGTATCCTATGCGACCGGGGTCGGACCACGACTCGTTCGCATGGCGGAAGACATGGCTGCGCCGGCGGTTCCAAGTGGGGTGCATCAGGAATCCTCGGAAATAACTCCTTGGTAAAACAAAAGATGTTTGTAGCAGTCATGCTTCACAAGTGAATAGAACACCATGTCTGCCCCAACACAAACTTTACCTAAACTACAAGCACATTAGTAAGTGCCTGCCTGTGGCAGAAGAAAGCAACACGTATTAGTGCTAGTACTGCGCCCAGTGCCTGCCAAAATCAGAAGAAATGAACACACTTTGGAGTTACTACTGTGTCATTGGCAACACCAATAAGTGTTGAATTTTCCAGCTTCTGGCGCGCACTGAGTAGGGCGTTTGTAATTTGGTGAATAGTTTCTTTCAGGGTGGACATTCCCTACTCATGCTTTAACTTGAGACTCACCACAGTAATCTCCAGGGTATTCAACGCCTGAACTCTGCCTTTGTTGAATGATGCTGTAACTTTCCTCAGTTGCCAACTTGCCTCTCATGAGAGGAGTACGCGATGCACTATTTCCGCTTTCATGCAGGTGACAGTGGCTACCTTTTGGAGCTGCTGCTCCTGACCCCGGTTCCCGGCCATCCTCCAACGCAATCAGCCGACGGGATGTACAATACAGTAAACATGGCGGAGAGCTGTATTAGACTTTTGAAGAGCCGTTTGCGCCATCTGCAGCAGTACCGCACCTTCCTCTACGAGCCGTAACGTGCGGCCAACATTGTCACGGGATGTGTTGCAAAACCTTCTGCTTTCCGAAGTGATGAAATTGATGATGAAAAGGTGATGAAAGGATGGCGACAGTAACACCAGCAGTATCACTGATCTTGACAATAATGACGACCTTATTCTGGGCCCCCAAAAGAGGGGCCCGTAATATATTATTTGAAAGTGCTGGCTGTCCGAGACAGTGCCATTGGAATGCTTGGCTCAACCCGTGCAGAGCGCATGCGTTACTTGAGGAGTGTGTAGTGGCACTTGCGATGTAAACATTAGCGTGAGCATCGATAGGTGCATACATGCTTGTTGTGTCAGCAAGCTGTGGCGGTCTAAAAAATACCAAATGACTGCATTGTAGATTTCACGCTCTGAAATCGCTGACGAAATATTTTACATACTCAGTTGCAGTTGATGATTTGTAGAAAAATGTAAAAGGTAATTGTGTGGTTAAGGGCTATATGGAGGTTATATTTATAAGTAAAGCAGAATATTTAGTCGTGAAATATCAGATAAAAAGCTAACTAAAATTCAGTGATAAAAATGATTTACTGCTGCTGCTGATGCTTGCTGCTGATGTTCTGCAAGCTACACACTTCTTATATCAGCTGCCACAGGCTTGTCATTTGTGCCTCATGGTGCTGTTTGCAAAAAAAATCTAAAATTCCTATACTTACAGAAGCTCAATAGCAAGGCCTTCTTTTGCTGTAGAAGTCCTTACTCGCAGCCTTTGGTGTGGCTGCAATAATGCTATTGCCACTATATGGTGACATAGAAAATATATTTATGAGCAATCAAACTGTCTCGTCGTCTTTCATTAAGGTGCCTTACATTGCTATAGCTGCTTCCTTGAACTTGTTGCGACTTCTTTCTTTCAGCCACATAAGTGGCCAGATATTGCCAGTTGTCATGGAAATGTGTGCAAGAAATGATCACAGCACTGCATGTAAACTTAATGCATGTTTGCTGTGTGTTACATTTGACACAGAGGCCATGGGCGCTTCATTTCTTGCGCAAAAGAACCTATCGCTGCGCTTACACATACTTGCGGGCTTTGGTGAAGCAGCTGCGGCCCGGAACTAGCCTCCTCTAGAGCCCTCGCCTAAGACGACTGCCTGCCCCAGACGAACATACTCGGCAGTCGCCCTACAGACGGTGTCTTCCCGCTCCTGTGCTGCCTCTGAATTTGGAAGTGCTTGGTGGGGCTGCGGCTGCTGTAGGGGCACCTGACCAGCTGGTGGGTCGTCATGCAAGACAAATCAAATAGTGCTCCTTCACTGTTATCAGAGCTTGATTATCTTAACAGGCCACTTTTAGCTTCGTCGTAGCTACAGAGATACAATAATAATACGCAAAACAGCTGCCTAAATACAGAAGGAAATGCTATACGATACTGGCAGCTACATCATGCCATTTCTAGGCTTGCATTTCTGCTCCATTAGTAAATGCATTAACTTATTTCCAACATGAAGGGGAGAACAGATGTACAGTGGAATACTTCATAATAAGATCATAGAGCAACTGCAAAGAATGCTATTACAATAGCTAGTTAACTACCTCACGTGCAAGGCCATACGACCCAGCAACAGCAAGGTTCCACATCATCAAAACGCTTGTTGCTGGCGTCTCCGTAAGGGAAGCGCTGGGACCTGCTGCGGCTGCGACCTCCGGAAGCATTTACACGTGCTGGGATGGCTGTAGAAGCTCTCGCCAGGTATGGGTGCTGCTCGGTAAACTGCAGCAGGATATCGGCCTGATCCTTTGGCACACGTGGGTCTTACGCCGACATTTGAAGCCTTCATAAATACTTGGCAGTTTCAGCTGGGCCGCAACAGAGTAGGAAAGTTAGGGCAAACATTTTGTCTAAGCTTAGCGCCCACATAAGATGCTCACTTCGATTTTGTTCAAGCCGCTGCTGACATTTACCTTTGTAGGAGTTCTTTCTAGGAGCGGGACCAGCAGAGCAGGGGTGCCCGACCGAGGAAGGGTTACCATCACTGCGATCCCTTTAGTGAAGCGACTGTTCTGTCGTGGCGGTGCCCTATTGAAAGGTGCACAGAGCCTTGACAGTTCTCGACGTACAATTTTCCAAGCTTTCTCCTCCGGTGTTGCGAATAATTTTTGTTGGCACTTCCTAAAAAAGAAGGATCACACGTCATACAATAGATGCAGCGAAAGCCGCCCAACAATACTAGCCCTACACGATCGATATTTACTCACCCAATTCTTCTATCTCAGCGCTCCCGCAAGAAGCGTCTGACGTTGTTCTCAGACAAAAGTACACCGCTGTGGGTCGCAATTCGCTGCGCTGCATTACGGACTAGCGTACACGCTCCGAGATGCGACCAGTCAGCTGTTCGGGTTCAACAGAGACTGGCATTTTGTCATCGCTGAACGGCATGAATTGAATACAAATTCGACAAATATGCTGCTACAGCTTGAAAAAGAGGAGCACTTGCGTTTGGTTCTCATTACACTGCGTCAGATTTTGCGTTTTAAGGTTATAAAACAAATTTGCTTTACGTAGCATGGAAGTGTGCCTTTATGAAATGTCGTTTTGCAAATTAGCTTTGCCATACAGCCCCTGAAAGAAGGACAGGGAACACGAATGAAACACCTGCCACACAAAGGGAGCTTTTGATTGGACTATTCGTAAAATATCGTGCATACACACCAACCATATACAGAAGCGTTGACGTAACGCAAGAAGGCATTGGGATAAAAATAGCGATTGCTACAACATCGCTTCCCTGAACGATGAAGTTTCAACAATTTGTTTATCTTAAAATTCACTGCTATATTCCAGAGTGGCGAGTTGGTGCCCTCTAATCATTCTGACTTCGTTCTGCAGAATGGAGATCCCCATAATTTCAATTCTCTGGTCAGAGTGAGACCACTCCTTGAGTGACTGGGCTCATCCATTCCATTCCTTCCATTCCAGCAAATTAAATGCTTTCGCTGTAATTATCTACTACTCGCGCTTCCGTATACCTAGCCAGACAAAAAATTTTTGATCCTAACAACGTAAGAAGTAACGTTAGGTACTATTCTTTTTCGCCACAAGACCACGTATACGCTATGTGGCCTCTGATCCATAATGGGCGTTGTGTGTAACCTTTGAATAACTAATTATTAGAGTGCAGCGATATATGCAGCAATTTTGCAACGTCTCCAATGGAGTGTGTGAGCGCAGCTACTTGAGGAAAAAGCAAACAAGCAAAATAAACAGCGCGATATTCAAGGACAATGCTCCTATCGTGGTAACTAAGTTAAGATCCGAAGTAATCGCTGAAGTCTGCATTTTTGTTGTTTCACATTTACTTGCATATTAATGGGCATAGCTTTCCAGCGCACTTATATGACCGCCTGTTGCCGCATCTTCTAGATGCTCCACAGTGTTCGAAAAAAAAAATATGATGCGATTTTCTTATAACCGTGCAGTTTCGCAGGCAGTCACCGATTGCGACGTGCCCGTTCTTGGCCGGCATCTCACGCTAAATCAAATAATTGCAACTCACTTGCTTTGCTAAATGTTAAGGAATTCACCAAAACTAAGGCCCTAATTAACGTAGCCACTCCTTAAAAGGTTAAAAAATAACTTGTGACTGAATGTACCTGTGTTGAAATGCACTTCAACATTGTAGCGAGCAAAGACTGCCGGATCATCGGAAGTGTAGAATGTACAGAATAATGGATTGCTTATAGTTGCCGTGGCAGAGGTAGTCGCCTATATGGAAATTCTGAAAGAGCAGTTTGAGTAAAACTTGATAAATGTTATACATTCACCAGTCTAGTTCAGCCTCTCAAATTTTTCGGGTTTCTTTAGTCTTGCTTTCAATCACAATTTTTCGTTAGGGACTGTGCGCTCATTCTATTTTAACTCCATTCCGGAATGGGGATCCCATTCTGTACTGGGTGTTTTAAATTTTGAGTGTTCCCGATTCATTACAACTTCTGAGTTGACCCTCCGCAACTCTAGCTCCACTATACAGGGCGAAACTAAAAAACTGGATGACTTCATGGAGCTCTTCGTAACTTTGTTGCTGTGTTCTCCCGCTTGGTGGGCTTATACCAGATGTTTTATAGCCTCGCAGCGCGATTGTCAGCCGCGCCGCTACTCTCGACACCAGGTGGCTGGTGCTAGCGGTATTTGCGGTGTGTGTTCGCATATTGCAGTGTTTTAAGCATGAAATACTTTCAGCTGTCGTTGTCGGTGACCTTCAAGTGTTCTTGAGCCAAAAACCAGAGCCGTTGTCCGGGCACTCAATCGAGATCATCCGGTCAGCCAGTGAAAACTTATGAAAAAACGATCTCTCTCTTCCAACCAATTCTACAGCAGCGCATTACATACGCAAGTTCCTGCCCAAATAACTTATAAAATATTTCTTCCAAGTTTTTCCTAATGTTTATTCATAATGTCACTCAAGCTGTAAGTTTCAGTACGTTGAAGATTTATTTATCATTATCAGTAGGGCGACGTTCAAAGGGCAGAAACAGGCGACCATTCGCAACTCAAATCAACATTAGGGGGCGCTGCGAAGCCTGACCCGGTCTGGCTACACTGTGCAGTATGGCGGCTTTACGGAGGTCCCCGCGTACGCTTTCCTTGGTGAAAACTTTAAGTTTGTTGCACTGCGATGTTAATTCGCGCTGTTTTGTGGGGGGAGAACGGGTAGTGGACGCCGAGCACCTCGTTTTAGTCGGTACCAGTGGTACAAAGAGTAATTAAGTAGAAGTGGTCGCGCGTGTGTGCAAACCTCCGGCGTGACAGCGGACCCGCACGAGATTGTGGTGAGAATCGCCGACGCATTCCGGGACCCATCGATCCTGGAGGCAACGTGTTCGTGCACTGCTGGATTGTCGCAAAAGTGCAAGCACATCTCGGCTGTTTCTCCTGGCACCTTATCCTGGAACATTTGGTGTAGTTGTCAGTCCCTTTAATGTTTCATCTCTACATTGCGTTTCAATGCTGTTCATATTGCAAAGATCGTAGTAAAGTGAAATGTTCATGTGCGTGCACAGTTGTAAGCAGAAGAGATCCTATTATGTGCCGAACTGCAACTTAGCTTCACCTTGTGCTGTGGCGCTTGGGGTTACCTATCACAATACATATCCTGCTTTTTTTTTCTTTTTTTTTTGCCGACATGACTGTTCGTTTCCTATGGCTCATACGTTATTGTTTCACAATTTCTGCTCGAGCAACTGCGTGATATCAGTGGCGACTCAGGCAGAACTCATGAAACCAACTTTTGTTGTCTTTGTTAGTGCCCTTCTTAAAGGTGCCCTGAAACTGGCATGCCGCATAATATAGATATCACGACCACCACAAGCTCTGTTCGCAGGACGATCAGACAGCCGTGTGTATTTATTGGTCTCTGTAAGTGATGTAGCTCCAGGCGTCCATCTCGCGTTTAGAGAGTGCCACACATGCCTGAACCACAAGTAGCAATGTGTAAAAAAAAAACTTGACCAGGACCTTCCTACCTTGCCATGCACCGTGTAGCTTCCAGCACACTAGCTGAGGCGAAAGGAGAAAGCAATGCATCAGTGCAATAACTACTAATTCCGCTTACAGTTCAATGATTCGAAAAATTTTTGCAGCAGGCGGTGTCCTTTTGTAGTGAGGTAACTATGATCAGTCGGAAGTGTTTCAGTGCCCCTTTAAGTGTTAAGTGCTTTAAGTGCATGTTAAACTTTTATGTCACTTACTTTCCATTTATTGATATGTTGATAGTAAGGACAGCTCTATATGCTCTCTGGAGGTCAATAATTATCATTCACTGATGTTAAGTCTGCACAAGTGTCTCCCCATGTTGTATTACCAGTGGTTTAGTTATGCTTCCCAGGACAGCCATTTGCACTGTATTCAACAAACTAGGAAGAAGCATAAATTATGGTACATATACCAGCTGGGGTCATTTGAATCAAACCATTCTTTCAGAGTACTCAACTCGGGTGGCCAAACTTTTTAAATACTCATCGTATGCGGGTTTGACACTGTTCCATGTTACTTCTCATGTTCTGCTTGGCCGGATATACCCTCATATGCTAAAAAGTGCCACAAAAATGGGCTTGAGTAAAACGTATGAGGCAAGTACAGTGAACAAAATATTGAGTGCATGTGGTTTATTTTGTGAAAAAATACAAGTAAGGAAAGGGACAACAAACAGCCATTGAAGAATAACCACAACTCTATGCACACAGATCATAATTGAACTGCAAATATCTCGGAATACCATAAGATGAAAACTTGCATCAGAATGCGTAGTGTAAATCAGCACTTCAATGAAGAATACAAGTTGCAAAAGAATGTGCATTGCTAATTTACAAAAAGTGTGTTGAAGTTGAAGTCTGCAGGTTTGGCCAATGCAAACAAGTGCAGCATGTAGATCACATGGCAACGACCGTGTCTGAAAAGTATGAAGTGGCTGAGTGGCATAAAAAATGCTGGATTTCCAAACAGAAGACCGCACTTACTCTCAAGGCCGCCACGCTTTGATGGAGCCAAGGTCACACGCACAAATGCCTCTATGCAATACAGGCTACTTGCAATATCGCCAGCCATGGCACGACTTCAGGTGAATCACCTAATGCCGAATATGCAAACGTGCCACTGGAATTCATCTTTTGGTGGCACAGCCACAGTTACTTTTAAAATTTCACACATCAACTGAGCAGTCTCTGCAATTATGTTGCTACATGTAGTTAGAGAACAGTTAAAAAGGTGACTCAAGAATGCAGTGGAAATATGCTTCAATTTCACCAATGTCAATGCAATTGTTTTTACACATAACTGGTGCCGTCCTGAAAGTGGATGAATTTTTGTGTAGCACGTCACACGAGCATTCAGAACATCGAATGATGGCAGGCCTGTGAATGTATTTACGTTGCTACTATTTATCGTGTTCACAAACTTCTGTGGAAAAGTACCCGATGTCACTTGGGCAGCCTTGCTTTCTGTAAGCCGTGTCCGTGAAGCCATTTCTAGTAGGAAATTTGCCACGTCTTTTTCTTCTCTTGAGTACTCTGCCATTAATGTCTGGAGGCCAGGTTGGCAAGCACATTCCTGTCACAAAACAAAAGCAAGAGTTGTAATGTCTGACATATCTGACGCGAAATGCAGCTTCTTTTTGTCATTCCAATAATGCACTTCAATGTATTAAATTCAATGTGGGAAGTAGGAAAGCCAGGCTTTTTGCATCAGTTAATTTGCACCCATCACACACCACAATCCTTTCACGAAGTTAATCCAGAAAACATGCTGCCGGCTAGGTAAAGACAGCTACCACATCACAAATATATAGAAAAAATAAATTGCCATATTTGCTATGTCCTTGTCCCTTATGGTGTTTGCAAGGCTTTGGTCCATGCTGTTAGGGGATGGGAAATCGTCTTGCAATGTCAGATAGAGTTCAGTTCAAGAAACCAGTGGTTAAGCAATGTGTGCACAAGTTGCAATTAATGTGCACCCATCACACACCACGTGCTACAATGCTTTTACGATGTAAATCCAGAAAGCATGCAACCGTCTAGGTAAAGACAGCTACCACAACACATACATATACAAAAAGAAATAACCATATTTCCTTTGTCACTTATTTGGTCCATGTTGTTGCGGTCAGGGGATGGGAGATCGTCCTGCAATGTCAGAGTTTAATCCCAAGGAATTAGTGGTGAAGCAATGTGTGCACAAGTTGCAGGCAGCCAATTTACCATGGTGGTCATGCTGACAGGTGCATGGGGCAACACCTTTGCTTCTAATGGGGAGGCAACAGTTTCTTTGCTTGATTCATTCTGTAATGCATTAAAAGGTGTTGACATCTATTGCATGCTTGTAGACATGGTGTATGTACCATAAGCATATAAGTGCTGCACCATGCAGTCAAATTAACTTACTCTGGCTGACCGATACACACGTCGGCGAAGTCTTGCCAGTGAAAGCTCTTTCATATGAGCATCCTTGTTCTCACCATAACATGACGTCCTTGGCAGGTTTTCAGTTGGTACTGCATTTTTTTCAGCCGCTGTCTTTGACATGCTACATCTGAAAAAATAAATGAATTGTTTATGCTTTATTGTGCCTCAATATGGGCTGCACCCAGAATTTTTTTCTTTTTACCTCAGAAACAAGGCCACAATATTTATAAAAAAACATTTGCAGGGAAATGAAGCACGGTTTGAGTGTGCAAGGCTATGCAACGTTGTACACCGAATGTAGCATCTGCAAAACGTAGTTGAAAGCTGCTCATAACGCAAAGTACACAGGTGCAAACACCACCACATGACCGGAGTAGTTTTGCAACTGACTTGGGGATGATTTAATGACACCGATAAAGCTAGCTTAGGTACTAATACTGCACATACATATGCGACACGTCAGTAGACGGCGGACGCCGTAAATTTTCCTCGAAACTAGCAAACGCGTGTAAAATTGACATGTGGCTGTCGCGTAAGTGGCAAACTTCTGCAATGAACGCGATAGGCTCGCCGTCGGTGCGAAATACCAGTGTCATATGGCCACTCTTGAGCACGTCGCAGATTCTCAAGTGCAAGTGGCAAATTCGTAATCAGTCGCGCTGGGAAGTGCCCGCGTGCAGTGCGCCTGTGCTGCAAGTTCATCCGCACCACGCATGATATTTATTCCGCTTTAGCATGCCACATACGTGGCACGTTTACACTCAACACTTCCCGAACTTGCTAGTACATCATTCGTAAACATTTGAATCTCCGACGCACGTGCTGGGCATCAAAAGCCTCCCGAGTTACAGCCGGGTGTAGCCAACGAGCGCAGAGGTGACGTTGCTCGCAGAAACCGCTGTGAAGCGTCGAACATGAGCTCTAATTACAGCCAATGTGGTTAACGAGTGCAGAAGAGACGTTCCTCGGAGAAACCGCTGTGACAGGTCTCGAACCTGTGCTCGAATTTCGCGTTGCGGCTAACATATGCAGCAAATAATGCATAGCCCAATCGCCAGTGCCCGCAATGCGAAACGTGTTTACATAAGGTGACACAGCGCCATGTATAATGGCCACGCACAATGGTCATGCATTAGGGTCGAGTTCACAAGTTCACAATAGTGTCTCACCTGGTAAGGAGAAATTATCCCGTGCAAAATGCCGTGAGCAAACAGTCACTGTAAGCGTCACAGCCTTGCCGATGCGGAGGTTAGCGATCCACCTGGTTCTGCGGCTTCAACCTTTCCACTCGGAGGGAAGTGCGTGAACGGAAATATCGCTGTCCTTCCATCTCGCTGGCACGCACCGAGGAACACAGCAGAACTGCTTGGCCGTTCGCTTTTTCTTTGCTAGCAGCTTCATTCTTCCGTCCGCGACAGCAGCCTCTACGGCACACACGGCGACTGGACCTCCATATTTCGTTTCTCCCTACTGCCGCTAGGTGTCGCATGAATTGCTGGAGTTGCGAATACACTTCGTTGTCATTTGTTTCTTTTTTTTTTTTGCGCTGAGACAGGGTTGTATTTGAACGCCAGGTGTCCGCGAGTATCGCAACGGTGGTGTTGCGTCACCTCGAGAGATGGCGCCACGCTGCGTGGTGCCACGTTCGGGCGGTTTTCTTCTTCTAGCTGGACAGCGCGCGCTGTCGTGCCGCCTGCAGCCGGTTTTATTCTTCTAGCTCGGCAGTGCACATATGTACCGGTGCACAGTATGGGGTTCTGCGGTCTGGACTGGCAGGGTGTGCCGTTGCATACGTGCTTTACATCTATTTTAAGATTGTGGCTAGTATCATCTCCAACCAATCTGATTGCTGGTTGTCATTTCATGCTTACATCTACTTTCAAATACGGCACAGCCAGCACTGTCTTATACGGATTATTGCAGCATCTGCTGAGGTGTTTGCTTTAGACGGTTTCTTACCGCATCTGCTGAGCGGTAAATGACATGGTTACTCGTACGAGCGGCACTGTGCCGTCGTTGACTGCACCAGCAACCAGCGAATGAGGGAGCTGCTCATGCAACATCCCAGCGATATACGTTCTCGGAGACACAAGACGTTTGTGTTTGTGTGGGGTGCATTCAACTGTGTACGCAAGGTTCCTGCGGTGCCTGACAAACGACACTATGGGATAGTGGGTTTAACAGGAAAGGCTAGCTTTCCTATTGTTGTCCCGAACTATGCGATCATGTGCCTTTTGCTTTCCCGCGCTGCGGGCCTGGGAGAGAAGCAAGAAGCATGAAAGTACCGTTTGCGAGCTTTCGGTTCCATTATTTACAGTCTCCTTGGTTCGTTTTCAGGACGGTAAGGCCACGCATGTTAACCCACACCCGCAGCTGCGTTTTGGCTACAAAAGACAGGTAAGCAGACAGCGTTCGGGTGCGCGTGTCGACTTCGTAACTTGCTCAGTGATTGTCCCGTTATCCACAAATAAACAAGACTGCACCGAACATGACGGTTGTTGCGTCCTTTGTTTCCCAAGTAACCACGGATATCCGAATAACCAATAACCGAATATCCAGAAAGGACGTCCGACGGACGTCCTTTCTGGATATTCGGGATGTCCGTGGGATATCCATGAATGTCCGACGTACGTCCGAGGGACGTCCCTGGGAAATCCAAAGGTAATCGCTTTGGCATCCGTAGTACGTCCGACGCGGACATCCAGCATGGACATTCAGGGGACGTTCAGGATATATATATATATATAAATATATAAATATATATATTCATATATATATATTTATTCATATATATATATTTATTCACATATATATATATATATATATATATGTGTGTGTGTGGTTGTGTGTGTGTGTGTGTGTGTGTGTGTGTGTGTGTGTGTGTGTGTGTGTCTTCCCGGGGATATTCCAGATATACACATGCCTTGAAGCGACAATAGTGGCCGGGACACATTCAAGCACCGGACCATTATATATATTACATTGGTCTAATGCTTGAATGCATTCTTGTTTTAAATAAACAAGAAATGAACTTACACCAACTTCCAAATACAATTAAACGTTTATTGTCACCTTATACACATACATAAAAAGACCAATAAGCAGATATATGCGTACTGTTCAAAGAACAAATAAATACACGGATAAAGAAGAAAACTTGCAATTTCAATAGCACAACAACAAGGTAGAGAACAGCAGAACAAAAATACTTATTGCCCACCCTGCTTTGACATTTGAGTTTGCAGCATGGAATAAAAAGAAAGAGCAAAAACACATCAATTAGCATTATTAAGCAGCGAAAGCAACAGAAATGACATGAAGGAATTAATTTTGACTACATCACTTCACTAGCACTCTGCGACACGGGCACAAAAAATGACATTAACTGGCTAATGCCTTAAACTTTAATGTCATTCGCGGGGTGCCACACGGACATGCTTAATGGTATTGCAGCTTAAATGTTATTCGCGACGTAGTGCGTTCTCGTAAGTCAACTTGCCGTCAAATGCGTACTCTCGTTCCCAATGTCTCCACATTCTGACGTGGCTAAACGAACTATTAGTGAAGAACAATCAATATATTCTTCACTTTCTTTAAACAATAGCTCTTTCTCGTGGCGTAGTGCGTTCTTACAATTATTAAAACTCACTTGGCCATCGAATGCGTACTCTCGTTTACAATGTCCCCGCCGTGGCCGTAGTGACCATATTCTCACGATATTAAACAAACTTGTAGATAAAAACAACTAATATATTCTTCACTTTTTTAAAAGGAGCTTTTTATTTTCGTAGAGATCAGCAGGCGATCTTGCCGCTACTGACGGCTACAGCTCTGATCATGAGCGCATTAGCCAGGAGAAGCTGTTTGCCAGGAGAATCAAAGGGCGCCGATGAAGAGTCCGCGGTAGCGAAAACAAACGTAGACTCCGGGGTCCTGCTTACCAGAAAACCCGCATTGACTTGTGCGTACACCTCTCCTAAGGGATCCTGTTCCGTTCTCACAGCGAAGTGAACCATCCGAAGCGTCACGTAGAGTATATCCATCAGGGAAGCAAGGCACATTGTCCTTAGTGCGCGTAGTGTCACAACCACCGTCCTGAACTTCCGATGTCGCCTCGGTGCAGCGACAAGCATCACAAGGCGTGCAAATGTTTGCAGGGACAGCCCGAACGCACATGATAATGCATGCGTGCGGGGTATGCGCGCCACTGCACAGTTCTAGAGTTGCGAATTCTCGAGCTGTTGACTGCTGGCTGCCGGTGCGAGATCCGAAGTCCTCGAATATCGTCTTTGTTTCCAGCGACGCTCTTTTTCGCGCGTGCGGCTTCTCCCGCAGTCTAGGCATCCTGGCACCTGTGAAGAAAACACATTTCAATACCCAAACGAATTAAAAAAGAAATCGATGTAGCTGTCATACCTTGGTAGCTGAGTAGGAGACTTCGGTAGGCACGGAAGGTGACAAACGCTGCTCCGCTGCCCTTAAAACGATCGCAGAATGAAAAATGGCGTGGCGACGATGGCTAGAGCTTGGATTGGATTGGATGACTGCAGCGTTCTGCTTTGCCAAGGCTGTAACACTTCCACGTGCATCTACGCAAACATAAATAGGTTTTTAAAATATTCTATTATTACACAGTGAAATATTTACTTATTCTGGGAATATTCGGTATCTGATTTTCGAGTTTTTAGTTTCTGCTAAAGCTGTCGGCGCCAGAAAAACATAGCCTTTGAGATTACTGTCAATGCATGGCGGCTCTGACGCATTATAGCTTTCGTAATCGCTTTCAACGCACGCAGCCACCAAAAGCGTAGCCTTTGAGATTTGTTTTTGTTACCTATAATGATATTATTGTATGCACAATTGAACACTGCAGACAACTTCCTGTTTTAAGAAACCAGCCAAAAACAGGCGCACACAGGAAACATACGAGAAGACAGGAAAGAGGCTGGAAGAGGCCTGTCTTGTGTATGTTTCCTGCGTCCGTCTTTTTTTTTTGCTGTTTTTTTCTTAATACAATGCACCAACTAGCCCAACAACGTATTTTACTTCCTGTTTCAATGATAAACCTGAACCTACATGTTCGGAGGTCAGGACCAAAACTCTATGATCAGGAACTTTTCATAATGAGGGATAACTTGAGTGCTTGGCTCTGGGTCGAATAAGTGGCTTCAAATGGGCGCTTATATATTCTGCTAGTCATCCACAAGCATTTTTTTTAAAGCAAACTACAAATTGTTAGTATGACCCACCGATAGAAAAAAAAATCGTATTTTAATATTGCGATGTTAAAGTGGGCAGAATTGATATCAAGTTGGAAATATATTTATTTTGCTTTGAAAAAAGAATGAACTGTGTCCGATAGAGAACAAAAATAAACAAATATAATATGAACAAACTAAAATTTCCGGCAATATATTTATGCTAGTTTATATATAACTCACTAGTGTATATCCTGGGCATGCCTATTTATGGACAGCCAGCGGACGTTCAAAATGGGATGTCCCATGGACATCCCGGTGGGATGTCCTTCGGACATCCAAACAGGATATGGACTTCTCCTGTACGTCCCACGGACGTCCGTGTTGGATATCCGGATGGATGGACGTTGGGACTTATGGTGGACGTCCCACGGATATCCGTGGTTACTTGGGTTTTCATGCACATGAATGAGCTGCATTCGAGTACTCGTGACCGGGAAAATAGAAAGCAGCATTTCAAGTATAGAAACACAGCTGTACACGCTTCAATGCCTCTCTTCATTTTTTGTCTTGCTTTTGAGCAATGTGATGGCGCTTGAAGTGCTAGGATTGTGCGATGGTCATACCCAGCCACACGAGAAGCATGCTGAGCCGTTCCTAACTGAGCTTGTGAATACGCAAATTATTGTGCCTTCTCTTGACTGCGAGGGTAAAAATAATAAAGCACCTGTAACTTGCAGCGCACAGGATATGAAAGGTAAAACTTCCATCTCGTGCTTAATGCAATGACCACCTACTTATTTATGTTGCTGAGTGCGTCCGTTGCCAGCGTTAACTAAATGCCGCTTACACATCCTTCGTGTCAGTCTTACATAAACACACAGGAGCTGGAGCTTTCCCTGCGACGGCGAGCAGTGTGTAAAACAGAGAATGCCTTTGTTGTACTTTTTTCAATCTTGGTAAATTAGCGCGCACCACGGTCGAGATGACAAAATGGGGTAAAAATGCAGCTAATTTGTTTTATTGCGCTAGCTCGTAGCACGAATATGATACTCGCCATTAAAAAATGATTAATTCTCGTCAGAGTGGCAGTATAGCATAGCTGATGTCGTTTAGTTTCTCTCATACAATGCCAAAAAAACGATACGGATTAAGGATGGCAGTTTTATGAGCCGTATACGCTGATAGACATTCGCTTACTAACTAAATTAACAAGCATGGTGTCATGAGCACACAAGCAAACATGAACACATCTCACCTGATGACCGTGCAAACTCGCCGTGAAAACGCTGGCGTGAGCAAGCGCGACATCAGCAGCGAGCAAATTGACTTTCGTGCTGCCTCTGGCTTGAACGGGAACTAAGCGGCGAGAACGCAGCCCAGACTGCGCTAAGAGCCCTCGGCCCACCTAGACTCTCCCATCGCAGATCGCTTTCAATATAGGATCTGTGCCGCCGCGCCATACGTAGCAGCCGCCGGAGTAGAACGCCATCATTGGCGTGGTAGGGTGAACCGTCATCAAGCGTGAGCAGCTATCGTCGAGTCACCCTTGCACGCTTTTACTTGTACGTGCTGGATACGGCGCGCGGTGACGACGTCATCGCATTTGGGCTTTATACGGAAGATCATGGCGACGGCAACGGTAGAAATGCGCCCGTAGTGTCCATCGCTGGAGTGCTCCATCAAAATGCGGCCGCCACGGCCGGGATTTGGTCCCTCGACCTCATGCTTAGCAGCGCAACACCATAGCCACTAATCCGCCGCGGCGTGTTGATGGGGTTTCCTTCCGATGTGTTTAGTCAGAATTATGCAGCGCAATTTGGCTTCCGTACTTCGTTCCGGTTCCCAAGAATTTATCAAATCAATAAATAAACAAAGCGGGAAACGAAATTGCGCAGCAACGCTTCAAAACACACCTGCTGCGCACGTGACCTTTCTCTTCTTCTTTACTTTGTATTGCGATATCCATTGTATGGACGCTCAAGGCGAATGTTCACCGTCAGCATCAGCGTTGACGCCTTGTGCCGTTTATCCGCATTGCCATGAGCATTGCCATGAGTATGCACTCCAAAAGTGTGATATGTTCGTGCCCCGCGCTGCGTACACTGTGGGTGCGAAGGAAATGAAACGCTCGAGAGTGAAGATGTGGTGGCTTGATGCACGGAGTCCTCCCGTGCATCCAATGTTGAGATTCACGTAATTAAATGCCCGCATGGGCGCTGGAGAGTTCAGCGCGCGGAATAGCGCAGTAAGGCGATGAAGAGTCCTCAAAGGGGCGCAAATGAATGCACTTCTCCACGTATCCTCCTTTGGCCCTGGCTGCGCATGGCCGTCCGCGTGCTTGAGCGCACATGTAACCTTCGGAGGTAACCTTGGACGCAACCTTCGGTGGGTGCAAAAAAGATTGAGCGATCCGAGTTAGGCCGGTCCCTTCATGCGCGCTGCCGTCCCGTGCGCCTTGTGCCGAGGTATAGCGCAATCTCAAGTTCAACGAAACGCTCGAGTGCATGAGAGACAGCACGTAGCTTTCGAGTGGTATCTTCAGTTTCGCTTTCAAATTTTCTGATCACAATTGCACCACAACGCACTGAATGTTGTATGACATTTGGTCAAGTTTGTTGGCAGTGTGCCACGCAGTGTGGCCTCCACCTCTCTGCTGGCTGAATAAAGCACGGAGTCGTCGTTTGGTACTCGAACACGCATGTCGTTCTCTCTGCGGCGCTCCGCGCCCCAGCCGCTAGGCCTCACTCCGTAGGCCTACCCTCAGTTTGCGCTCCTCATCACGCCAACGTTGTGACAGCGAGTGTTCGCGATCATTGAGTGAAATCTGTTGTGTGTCACCATACTCGTTAACTTAATCAGTAACCGAATGTTTACTACAATTTATGCACCCGCTAAATCTACGAACTTTACTCCGTGTGGTTGTTGAATGCATTGATATCGCTATCAAAGCTTCGTGTTTCGGGGCGAAATTGCGACATTTTTTAAATATAATTTTCAGCTTTCATCCGCTACGAGAAGCGAAAATATCGACGAATATTGAAGAGTCACCTGCTGTTCCCGATGGCGCCGACAAAATTCGTTGCCTCTTGCGACGTCCGTATCCAAACGCCAAGGAACGTCACCGCTTTCTGCGCGTTCTTCAGTGCCACTCGTAGTTGCTGGAAAACGGGAAACAAGGGTCACCTTGTCTCATCGAAATACTGTGCACGATGTTAATTCATGGTTACGGTGGGCGACGCTGGCAACGTACGGACATCCTTCATTTTGTACATTGCGCTTTCTTTAGTGCAATAAGTATCTACAGAAAACTAGAGCTTTCTTTTATTTGCTGTTATATCTCGATTCTCGACGTCTTCGACAGCCTTCACGTGGGTCTCTTACCATTGTTTCAATTCATAAAAAAAAGGATAAATTACATTTGATCAGATATGATTTATTTATCAGAATTAATGTCATCGCACTAGCATCAACGGCGCCTATCAATAAGCTCCATTCGCGTGGAACGCACCGTTATCTTTCGTAGACTGTTGGCTCTTTCCTGACAATTGCTGTTATTTGGAGCTACGTTAAGTACCAATTGGCTAGCGTTCGTGAAACTACGAAAGTGTGGAGACCGCTTTAGTATATGTCACCCTTCTACATCACAAGAGTATTATTACATGCTGTACCACGAGCGGTGCTTCCTGTCCCGGCATGCATAATGAGGTTAATAGAAAGAATAAGAAGAACACATATTCATGTGTAATTACAGACAAGTACGTAGGAGTTTTTTTTTCTCGTTTCATTTAAAGGGACACTAAAGACAAATACTAAGTCAAGCTAAATTGGTAGATTAGCACCAGCGCCAAAGCAGAACAAATAGCCGTACCCATCGCAATGGCAGACCCCACATTTACTTATGCCTTCACGGACTCGCGTGCTGCAATTCGGGCCTACGAATGCGGCAGCGTATTTAAAGAAGCAGCGCGTATACTACTAGCGAGCTCAAAAGAGAGCAAACGGTGCCTCTCCTGGTTCCCCGCTCACATGGGGAAAGACATTCACCCGCAGAGAGCTAACCTCAATGAAACAGCCCACGACCGTGCGCGAGAACTTGCCCACCGCGACGGTCCCTCGGCCTCCGAGGGGCTGCACATTCAGTTTCATGTCCCGCTGCTCACTTACCAAGAAATCACATCCCACTATCGGAAAGGCAGAACCAAATTTCCGCTACCACACGCCAAACTCAACGCGCGCAGGCGGCCGCCTTTCGAATGCTACAAACGGACTCGTATTCGTCACGAGGCCTACTAAGCCGCTACAACTCAGAAATCCCGGCAAATTGCCCAGACTGCCCAGAACATCATTGCACACTCTCGCACATGCTGTGGCAATGTACCGCGTTGCCAAAGGGCCCTCTCTCCAGTGAGCCCGAATGGGAAGAAGCCGTCAAAAGCCCGGACCTCAAACTCCAACTCAAGGCCGTCCAGAGGGCCCAAGAACTGGCGGAGCGTCACCACGTTCTCGTCCTGACTTGGGTGTCGCCTACGGTTTCGGCCGGAGGAGTTCCCCGCGTGGGATGTCCAACGGCTTCAAACTCCTCAGGACTTCAATAAAGCTCTTTGACTGACTGACCGATGGACCGACCGACTGACTGACTAGCGTATCACAAACGAGGGGCACGTCGCTGTCAGGGCGCTATTTATCTGCAAACTCCCGAGAGGTGCCGCTCGCGTGAAGCAACTGTAGCTCGGAATCGAAACTCTGGGTGGCAGCCATGGCCGTAAAGTCGTTGGCCGGTTTGCCATGGTCCACTGCATGAATGGCAGCTCGAGAAAGTGCGTCTGCAACGGCGTTAGATTGGGCGCGTAGGAGGTGGTGCTGGACCCTAGGGTGGACATCAGTAGTTTATGGTCCGTAAAGGCATGACAGGAGCGTACCGCGAGAAAATGTCGAAAGTGCTCCACAGCCAAGTAGATGGCGAGGAGCTCTCGGCCGAAGGTGCTGTAGCGGCGCTCAGAGGACGCAAGCTTCTTAGAAAAGAAGGCGATTGACTGCCAAGCCCCAGCAACGAATTGCGGCAAGACTGTGCAGGCAGCGGTGTCCGATGCGTCAACCGTGACTGATGTTGAGGCGTCGCATTTGGGCGGACGAGGAGCGTCACGCCGGCAATGGCTCCTTTGATGCCTCTAAACGCGCTGCAAGTGGTGTCGTTGCAAGGCACGTGAGTATTCAGTGTCTTGAGGCCCAAGAGAAGGTTGTGGAGAGGCTGCATTATATTGGCGCAGTGACGAATGAAGCAGCGGTAACAGCTGGCGAGGCCAAAACATTGGCGCAGTTGCCTGGTGGCGGTTGACTAAGGAAACTCACGGATAGCTGTGACGCAGGTCAGACGTGGACGAATGCCATGTGCGCTGACGCGATGGCCGAAGAAATCTAACGCTGGAACATCGAACTCGCTTTTCGTACCACTAATGACAAGACAAAACTTGCTGAGTCTTCCGCGAGCAGTTGACGTAGATCGAGCTTGTGAGCCTCAGCCGTGGTGCTGAAGAAGAGGATTTCTCCAATATAGGCCACGTAATACGTAGTCAATTAAACGCTTAAATATATGTGCCACATTACGGAGACCATATGGCAAGCGCAGATATTAGAACAAGTCTAATGGGCTTATAATGGCGGTCTAACGGCGGCTTCCTGTGGGTTCCACAGGAATCTGGTAGTAGGCTTTCACCAGGTCGACCTTGCTGAAAATGGTGTAGTTGTACAGTGCCTACGTAAAATCCTGAATGTGGAGAATTGGGTACCGGTCCGGGACAGTGGCCTTGTGAAGAGCACGGAAATCACCGCACGGGCGTCAGTCACCGATTTCTTGGGCACCACGTGGAGTAGCGAGGCCCAATCACTGCAGGGAGGGCCAAATGAAGCCAAAGTCGAACATGTGTTCAAACTCCTTTACGTCTCGGTAATGGTAGGAGAAACGGGGCTCCAACTCGCGCCGTCACTCGCGCCGTCGCCTTCAAGGCTGACCACGTGACACCGTGACGTCACGACAGAGGAGAAACGGGGCTCCAACTCGCGCCATCGCTCGCGGCGTCGCAGTGGTATATAAGCAGCTGCGCTTGCCTCTGCTAGACACTCACGAGGTGAGATGCCTCCTGGAGACAGAGCTGCTCGTTGGAATGAGAAGCGAAGGTGGCGGCGTGCTACAGAGACTGTTTCTAGGCGGCTTTGCTACGGCGCAGCGACTACGCGCCCCGCATCGGACGCGGTGAGCGTCGAGCAACGCAGCGTTCGGCGCGACAACGAAATGTGCGCCTGAGCAAGCGCCGCACGCCTGAGCCGACGCCGACGACACCGGCTTTTCTGCGACAGGAGCTCCTTAACGCTGTCGCGTTAAAATAAAGGCTAGTATGCTTCGCATCCTGGGCTTAACCTTAGCTAAGCCACAGCCATTTTTTCTCGGCACCTTGCATTTTAGAAATCGCATTGCAAAAGCAAAGCGCATATGAAGACGAAGGAATTCGCAAGCAAAATCAGACCTTGTGAAAAGGACATAATGAACCTCCACCATTGTATATGATGAAAAACGAACATTCGCGTCATACATATTCTGATGTCGTGGTTAACAAATATAATTTTTCAGCTGCAGATGTCTCCGAATGGGTCCCAAATGAGTCAACCAGGATATGCTTTAATCATTTCGTCAATGGAGAAAAAAGCACAGTCGAAAGTCATCCTTACAACAAACCGACGCTTTCTCCGGACGTTTGCAAATTGCGGCAAGCAGGCGAGAATAATTTTACTAATTAAAAGAGCTGATAAATAACGGCTAGTTTGCCTCACTTAATTGCTGCGCGAAGCGACTCATAGTTGCGCCGATTACGTCGGCGAGTACGTCCCGGTTCTGTGTTCAGCAGTTCACAGACCGCTTACAACTGCTTCAAAAGCGCGAAAGATATCGTTTGGCGGCGTGTCAGATGACGGCGAAGCACCCAGAACGTTCGAGCACCATGGTGTCACCCAGTTACTTTAATCAAGATCGCGCCCGACCGGATCAAATTTATTTATTTGGATCAAGCATGGTCACTGCTACACGGTACAACGATTAGAATGGAGTTCAGCTCAGTCAGCATGACGATGCTGTCGACAGCCTACGATCGGGATCGTGGCCCTCTAACTCGATGCACGGATCGCGATCGACTGAATGCATATCGACCAAATCGCGATCCAATGTAACCGTGCAGCTGCACCCTGTCCAGGTCGAGCTGTACTGTGATCTAAAGTAACAATGTGACATTGGCATCGAGTGATATGCGACGGCTTACAACGCGGCGGAGCAAAATGAGGCATGTATCGCTAACAGTGGGGCATCGATTAAAAATTGCCTAACCTATAGAAGCACAACGTTTTCAGGGTGCCAGTTTAGTGACTTCAATGTTAGTGTCACAGTAGGCTTCCCTGACATGCAGAATGACCTCTCACAGTTGTTTTCCTTGCTGCGAACGGCACTTCGCGTGCGCGTCCAGGCCGGCCACTTCTTTCGCGGAGTGAACAGGTGGAGTAGCGTACGCCTCGTCCCCGCCGGTTAACGCAGCAGTATGAAAGTACTCTGGTATTCCTTTATTATGCCTAAGCCCACAAAAAGTGTTTGTGAAATCACCGAGGACCACACTTGCGCCTTCATGTGCACGAAAAAGGGGAGAATCACGATCGTACGCGCCGCTTTCGGCGACATGTGCACCAAATTTAAGTTTTGCCTCGTCCCACCTTCAAAATATCGCACCGTTCGCCACAGGTGGCGCTGAGCGGAGCGGCACCACGGCTGCTCAGTGGCGCCGCCTGTCCATGGGATGCATGGAGCATATACGGCGCGCGGCGACGAGATTATCGCTTTTGGACTTTATACAGAACTTCACGGCCACGACGACGGCAGAAATGCGCCTGGAGTGTCCATATAATTGCGATCACAATAAATGGCACATGGTTCTTCTCTAATGTATCTGCAAATCGATGTCTTTGACCCGAAAAAAGCAGTTCCGTCCTGCCCAATTATCACATTAGCTCTGTCAGCATTAGCAACACTTGATCTTAAGAGTACTTCGGTCTTCGTATGACGTCATCGTCTACTTGGAAAATACATATAGAAACAATACGTCGCAAAGCTGCACTATCACTCCGCTGTCTACAAAGAAACTTCTAAAATGCATCCCCATAAGTAAAAAACCCAGAATACCGAACATTCGTCCATCCACAACTCGAATTGGCTTCCGCTCTCTAGCATCCATCATCATCATCAGCAGCCTGGTTACGCCCACTGCAGGGCAAAGCCCTCTCCCATACTTCTCCAACAACCCCGGTCATGTACTAATTGTGGCCATGCCGTGCCTGCAAACTTCTTAATCTCATCCGCCCACCTAACTTTCTGTCGCTCCCTGCTACGCTTCCCTTCCCTTGGGATCCAGTCCGTAACCCTTAATGACCATCGGTTATCTTCCCTCCTCATTACATGTCCTGCCCATGCCCATTTCTTTTTCTTGATTTCAACTAAGATGTCATTAACTCGCGTTTGTTTCCTCACCCAATCTGCTCTTTTCTTATCCCTTAACGTTACACCTATCATTCTTCTTTCCATAGCTCGTTGCGTCGTCCTCAATTTGAGTAGAACCCTTTTCGTAAACCTCCAGGTTTCTGCCCCGTAGGTGAGTACTGGTAAGACACAGCTATTATATACTTTTCTCTTGAGGGATAATGGCAACCTGCTGTTCATGATCTGAGAATGCCTGCCAAATGCTCCCCAGCCCATTCTTATTCTTCTGAATATTTCCTTCTCATGATCCGGATCCGCCGTCACTACCTGCCCTAAGTAGATGTATTCCCTTACCACTTCCAGTGCTTCGCTACCTATCGTAAACTGCTGTTCTCTTCCGAGACTGTTAAACATTACTTTAGTTTTCTGCAGATTAATTTTTAGACCCACTCCTCTGCTTTGCCTCTCCAGGTCAGTAAGCATGCATTGCAATTGGTCCCCTGAGTTACTAAGCAAGGCAATATCATCCGCGAATCGCAAGTTACTAAGGTATTCTCCATTAACTTTTATCCCCAATTCTTCCCAATCCAGGTCTCTGAATACCTCCTGTAAGCACGCTGTGAATAGCATTGGAGATATCGTATCTCCCTGCCTGACGCCTTTCTTTATTGGGATTTTGTTGCTTGCTTTATGGAGGACTACGGTGGCTGTGGAGCCGCTATAGATATCTTTCAGTATTTTTACATACGGCTCGTCTACACCCTGATTCCGTAATGCCTCCATGACTGCTGAGGTTTCGACAGAATCGAACGCTTTCTCGTAATCAATGAAAGCTATATATAAGGGTTGGTTATATTCCGCACATTTCTCTATCACCTGATTGATAGCGTGAATAGGATCTATTCTTGAGTAGCCTTTACGGAATCTTGCCTGGTCCTTTGCTTGACAGAAGTCTAAGGTGCTCCTGATTCTATTTGCGATTACCTTAGTAAATAGTTTGTAGGCAACGGACAGTAAGCTGATCGGTCTATAATTTTTCAAGTCTTTGGCGTCCCCTTTCTTATGGATTAGGATTATGTTAGCGTTCTTCCAAGATTCCGGTACGCTCGAGGTCATGAGGCATTGCGTATACAGGGTGGCCAGTTTCTCTAGAACAATCTGTCCCCCATCCTTCAACAAATCTGCTGTTACCTGATCCTCCCCAGCTGCCTTCCCCCTTTGCATATCTCCCAAGGCTTTCTTTACTTCTTCCGGGGTTACCTTTGGGATTTCGAATTCGTCAAGACTATTTTCTTTTCCATTATCGTCGTGGGTGCTACTGGTACTGTATAAATCTCTATAGAACTCCTCAGTCACTTGAACTATCTCATCCATATTAGTAATGATATTGCCGGCTTTGTCTCTTAACGCGTACATCTGATTCTTGCCAATTCCTAGTTTATTCTTCACTGTTTTTAGGCTTCCTCCGTTCCTGAGAGCATGTTCAATTCTATCCATACTATACTTCCTTATGTCAGCTGTCTTACGCTTGTTGATTAACTTCGAAAGTTCTGCCAGTTCTATTCTAGCTGTAGGGTTAGATGCTTTCATACATTGGCGTTTCTTGATCAGATCTTTCGTCTCCTGCGATAGTTTGCTGGTATCCTGCCTAACGGAGTTACCACCGACTTCCATTGCACACTTCTTAATGATGCCCACAAGATTGTCGTTCATTGTTTCAACACTTAGTTCCTCTTGCTGAGTTAAAGCCGAATACCTGTTCTGCAGCTTGATCTGGAATTCCTCTATTTTCCCTCTTACCGCTAACTCATTAATCGGCTTCTTATGTACCAGTTTATTCCATTCCCTCCTCAGGTCTAGACTAATTCGAGTTCTTACCATCCTGTGGTCACTGCAGCGCACCTTGCCGAGCACGTCCACATCTTGTATGATGCCAGGGTTAGCGCAGAGTATGAGGTCTATTTCATTTCTAGTATCGCCGTTCGGGCTCCTCCACGTCCACTTTCGGCTATCCCGCTTGCGGAAGAAGGTATTCATTATCCTCATATTATTCTGTTCCGCAAACTCTACTAATAACTCTCCCCTGCTATTTCTAGTGCCTATGCCATATTCCCCCACTGCCTTGTCTCCAGCCTGCTTCTTGCCTACCTTGGCATTAAAGTCGCCCATTAGTATAGTGTATTTAGTTTTCACTCTGCCCATCGCCGATTCCACGTCTTCATAGAAGCTTTCGACTTCCTGGCCATCATGACTGGATGTAGGGGCGTAGACCTGTACAATCTTCATTTTGTACCTCTTATCAAGTTTCACAACAAGACCTGCCACCCTCTCGTTAATGCTATAGAATTCCTGTATGCTATAGAATTCCTGTATGCATCCATCCCACAATTAAGATTACCTAGTCGCATCATTGGAATCGGTCCTAAACGAAGCCACCCGCTTCTTCACTACCCAATATTCACGGTTGAATAGTGTCACTTCCTTGAAGCAAATAATCGGTCCGCCAAAACCGAAGCCACGCCGCATCATATCGCGTCTTTGTTTGCTTCACTTCTTCTTTTACAGTGTACGCTCAAGGCACCACCATTTTAAACCATCACTGCGAACATTCTCTCCCATAAGTCACAGCTCTGCCATAGTACGTTACCCGGCCGCTCACCTGCCAAGCGTTTTCAAGCATGCGCTGCCTGACCACTTCGTTGCCGCCTGCATTGACCGCAATAAATTTCGTGAATACCTAGCACATCACTTTCAATAAATTCAAGTTTATTTACATTTTCTTGAGTACATAACGGCATTAGTGCCGTTATTACATTCGGTGGTCCCATAGTTCTGAAACTGTCAGGGGAACCACCTAATACTATACTTATCAAGTATAGATTGCAGCATGCTATAAAAGGCATATATGAGCAAAATTAATAGAAAAGCTAGGGGAAACGCAATAGTACAAAAGTGAAAGCAAACAAATTAAATAAAAACATGATCTAAAATTTTATGACAATATACAACAAATACTGTAAGCTGGAAAACATACGCAATTAAAGAATAGCACAGGCTTCAGAAAATTATTTAAAATAATATATTCAATAGAGAATATATTTGTGTTCAGTAGAAGATGTATTGGTTTCTGTTTCAATACAGAATATTTCTGCTTAACAGAACGCGATCTTCTATTGAATCCTTGAACTACTGGATTATTGAACGTATGTCGAGTTACTCCTTTATCTTCATAATTTTTGTTACCTTGTTTCAAGTTGTAGAAAATAATCAATGCGTGGCTGTTGGCTTCATTTACTTCAACCACTTTTACACGTGCTTGTATTGTGTGGCTCTTGTGTAATGCCTGCGGGCCTTTAAGGTGGTCACATAGGAATTGAATCGAAAAAAGAAATGTCGCTGTGTAAATAATATCTCGAACTATGGATCCAAACTGTCACAAATTTAAGATAATGGCATCAGTATTATTGCATTATTAGCGGCCGTATTAGAACCAGCAGCTTATTACCACGTACTGCAGCAACGTGTTGTGGTTTATTACATGAATGGCATCCCCTATTATGTGGTACATCGCATGAATGATTTCGTACTACGCATAGTTACGATACCTTTGACCCGCAACATAAATGTTTTGAATTATAATTTCTTTCCCCTGTTGGTAACCAAATTTGCTTAACCGTTCTACTGCAAAAAACCTCCTGAAGATAATTATCGGTTTGGCGCGGCGTTTAAAAGTAACGCAGGCCATGGAAAGGGCGCCATAGCAGAATGTCCCAATTTTTTACCGCATCAGTTGCGTGCACCCACAGTAAAAGAGCGTTTTCGCATTTCGCACGTGTAGGAATGCGCTCACTTGGACCGCTATTTGTGCCCTCGACCTCGTGCTCTCCAGCGGCACGGCATAATTACTAAGCGACAGAATCACGCAAAGGTTGATTTTCTTGCATCTCGCTTCAACGCGAACGAAACGTTGACAACACTGCACATACGTAGCTACCGGCACTACGCTCACTGTGCAAACATCGCAGATCGCTTGGAAGATGAGGCCCGCGCGGGCGCGCATTCGGGCCACAAAGGCGTCTATCAAATCGCGATTCGCGTGGCCAACGCCGTAGTAGACGCAGCTGTCGTCTCGGCTCTGTAGGGAGCGGTGGGCGAGGAAGACATCGAGGCAGCCGCCGAAGAGCCTGACCGCCCTGCCTCGCGCATGAGAGGAGCGGGCACACATAAAGGCTGTTTCACATGGCGCCATTTTCAGTCAGCGACACAGCGAATTCCGTCGCTCAGCGACCGCGCCGACGTCGTGGGTGGAGGCGGTAGAAACATTTTATTCAAGAAGTTAATAAGAGAGTTGCTTGTGGGCTCTCCGCGAGTGAATTCCAACAAGTTGGTCGCGCCTTCGCTTAGTCGCAGCCATCGGCGCAATGTGGGAGGGCCAATGTGTGACGAAACAACGCGCCGTCAAAATAGGCGCCTTCCTGTTTTTAACGCGCGTTGATTGCTCTGTGGAGCAATGTCGCGCGCCAGTTATGTTTTAATTGGGCGTAGCCACCAGCGCCTGCTGCTTAGGAGCTTCATAAGCATTTGTTTTTCGCCCGCTTACACAATTCGCATAAAAGGAGAAGCTGCAAGCTATCCAGGTCGGGAGAAGGACGCCGCTTCAACATGAGACACTTACCCGCTCGATGGCCACCGACGTCAACCTCTTTCTCGCCAGAAATTGTGCCAGCTGCTTATATACATGCACACTCAACAGTAGCTTGTTCTTCTGCAAAAGCAAATACTCATCCAGGAAAAGAATTGTGGCTTCCACAGTAACAACGAAACTAGAGCGACGTCGGTGGGAACCGCCCCACCGACGCCGCACATGCCGCACATGCCGCACGCTCACACATAGCGGTGTTGTGCAGCGTCTCACTCACCGCATGTGCAAGCTGCAGTCAAGCCTCCGTGCTTTTAAACGTTAAAAAATGGCGTAGTTATTCTATTATCGAATAACAATAGGAATATTTTAATATTTGACTAGTTTCCATGTCGTTTTTATCTAACGATGCAGGCAGCAATCTTGCGCATCGCTGCGACGGAAATCGCGCTGCCGCAAACGCATGTAAAAGCTGTAGCGAAAATTGCTGTGTGACGTGCGCGGCAGAACGATTTTTTTTCGCCCCAGTCGCGCCATGTGAAACAGCCTTTATTGGCTTGCGCACGAGAGATTGAACCGCGTTTGCCGGCTCACCCTCACACGCTTTCATTCGCGCATGCAGCCTACGGCGCACTGCGACCATTCTATGGCCCTTGGATTTTTACGGAACCTTACGGCGAAAGCCGACGGCACCAATGCGCTTGTAGTGTGCATATAGTTGCTATCACAATAAAAGAAAAGAGCGTAAAAGCCAAAAACGAAACAATACAAATTTAAATACACTCCAAGAGGGTGTACATAATCACCCGTTAACACTTCATAGTCCCTTTTCAGAAGGCCGAGATCCGTGCATGCTCCGCGATTGAAATGCGATACTCGGAGTGCGTGGCCGCCGTAATGAGGACGTCGGCGCTTTTCGCGCCACCGGTGAGCGCTGGGGGCACCAAGGAGCTCCAGTGTGATACACAATGAAATCAAGAGCCTTTATGACGGCAAACTGGCTTCATTTGTCCTCGCTGAGCCCTGTACAAAACTACTCAACGCAATCTAATTTCACTATATTGTACGTTGCATTGAGCGTAGAGGCAGACGAGGGCCAAATTACCTTTGACTCCTAAAAGCCAAACTACAGGCGCGCCTCATGAAGCATGGTGGCGTGAAAGTACGAGACGCGAGTGAGCACGTGTCAGCTAGGCTCACATATTCCCCTAGGCAGACATCGTTTCGTATTTTCGTGATGCAGCCAGAGCACTCATATTCGTCTGGAGAACGTAGACAGCTTTAGAATAGTGTTTGTCGCCTTACGTACATTTAGCGCGAGCACCTGTGAGCGACGTTTTGGTGTGCGTCCCTTTGAGACATTTAGTTTAACGTGCGGGAACGCGACTGCAAAGAAGACGTTACGAGACAGGACGCCGCGTAGTGCCTCGTGCCAAACGCACCCAACCCTATAGGCACTCCACTAGCAAGCATTCTGTTGTGCTATGCGCACGCGTCTCGTTAGGCCTACGGGCGCAGGAATCGCAGAACGATCTCCAAATTGGTTGCGGTATTCGCTCATAACTAACGTTTCTGGTGAGCTTAGACAAAGCGAAACCTTATTTCAATAGTTACTGGTGATCTACGCGAGTGAGAACGTAGCCATCACGAGAATTCACGCTGAAGCGGTAGCCATGGGTGCCGCCATGTTGGACAACGCTATTTCCTAGCGTGCGTAAACAATATCAGACACCTGTGCTCGGGCCACGTTTCAACGCGTACGATCTATCCTAGACCATGTGGCATGCGTAAGGCGCATGGGCGCGTACGTGTAGTTTGTCCACTCTGTGATTCTGCCACCGTGGAACTGAGGGTTATATTTCACCACGCTATTGCTCATACATATCGAGCTAACTCACCCTATCAAAATTGAAATGCTGCAAAGGGGAAAAGGAAAAAAGAAAATAAAAGCTGTTCTGGCATTGATTTGATTTAAGTGCGCGAGTAAAAAAAAACGTTAAATTGTGTGCACCAGTTCCTGCGATCATGTTGCAATCTACATGGCATTCTATAGAGCGAACAAACAATACAAGCTAGAATGTACGCGGCGCCAAATATGTCAGAAGCCCTTTCGCCACCAACCTGGAAGGGCGCGCGAAGAGGCTCCTTGGCCCACTGCTTGTCGCGGAAGTTGAGCGTGCCCATGGCCCACATGTGCAGGTTGGTGAGTGCGCTCAGCTCCGCGTTCATTGCCACCAGACGCCGTAACGTGTTTTCCCCGCCAGAGGCACTGTCTGCGCTCACTGAGGAGAAGCTGACACCACCCACTGTGTATGTCGCCTTGGATACGCCCTGCGTGCGAGCGGAAGAAGGCTGTCGCATAGAGAAACAAATCTCACGAGAAGGACACTCCCATAGAACCAATCGATGATATCAATGATGATAACAATTTATTGGCATATTTTGTGTAACGGCGCGGTGACAAATAGTCGCCAAGCCTGCTTGATTTAATCAGGTATACGTAAATGTTTTTTTTCAATCTAGCATATTTGTGTACACCTCCATAATCTTTTTTTTTTCAGCGCAAGCATAGGTGCACCGCATGTGAAATCTATGAAATTATGTCTGTCTCCGCGAGGAAAGCGAGTGCCGGAGGAGGAAGCCGTCTGGATGTGAAGAAGCATAGAGTTTCTCACCATATTACCTAGAGGGAAATCTGGTGCTGCTGCGCTGTGGTATGCACGGGAATGCCGGTATATTGTGACTTCGGATTGACACCGTTCTTGGAGTGCCAGGACACCATGCATACGCGCCTGGCAAGCACCGTTCCGTCTGTCACAATGACAAATTTTCTACTAAAACAGCACGTAAAAAGCTGTTTCTGCTTTATTAGTACACAAAAACATGTTTTATTTAGCTATGATAACTTGTTATTGCATGCACAATTACACGAAACGTAAAAGTATCAGCGGGCCGCTAAAGTTTGACGACAGAAGACAAGATTCGCGCTCGCTTTGGAACAGTTTGTCGTATGTTCTTGCTTTTCGTCGCTTCGTTATGCATTGTAGGTGAGTAAACTTCACTGGAAGATGTAATATGCGTGAATGGAAACATTTTATGAAGATATTACTTTAAGAATGCGTTATTTGTGTAGCCATATCCACGTTTTAGACGAAGCCTCTTACAAGACCAGCCAACTCAAGCCTCGCAGACACGTATACCCTCATTCCCATGACGGCACACCGCCCTTAAGGAGAGTCCCATAGACAATGGCGCCAGATTTGCCTGTAAGTTGTTATAGTGAGAAACTCTATCTGAAGAAGGGAATCGCCGCGGTCGCGTCACTTCCGTTTGTGCTTCGACGTCGTGTCGCTCGCTGTGCGTGTTCGCGGCGTCTATTCTTTGCATGTGTAACATGCAGGAGGAACGCGCCTCGCATTCGGGAAGCAAGACGTACACCACACCGGCTCCGTGTGAAATCTTTTCGTGCGAACCACACGGCCTAGTGTATATCACCTAATATAGGAAACGCTTCCTAAAGGTAAGTCATAGAGAAAGACATTCAACAAGAGCGGACACTCCAATAGAACTCAGCGGCCGAATTAACAAAAGCGCACCAAGCGGATGGGACTAACTTCTTCCGGCGCGCGCGTTTGGAACGCTAGCTGGCACGCGCAAAGCTGGCTGAGCTACTCGGCGCCTTTCTTTTTCTTGCTTCTCGCTCCTCAATAGCGCGCGTTCTTAGCGTGGAATCGTTTATTAAATTACAATGATTGCGAACGATCTTTACAAGCGTCCATCGAATGTGTGACACGTGCGATTTCATAAAGTGGACGCTAAACGCCTCGTAAATTAGGAATGTTTATTTCGCTCTATGTAAATGCTCGTTCCGGGCTTTTTGTGCATTTATCCAACGTTGTGCAAACAAGTGAGCAGCAGTAGTTGCCGTACGAAGCTCCGCAGGACGGCATCAGCTGAAAAAAGTAAATTACGAGCACCTGTCATTTTGGCATTTAGACCGTATAGGAACACTGCGTATAGAGGGGAAACGTCCGAAAGTTTTGAATAGGCGACATTACAAACAAAAGCGATTCGGTTTTACATACAATGCGTCGAAAATACCCGACTCATTTCAAGCCGTAGTATAATTTATAAAGAAAACAACTGATTTCCAAGCATTCGCCCCTTCAATGCGGGCATTACTTCCTGCACTTTAATAGCGCAAATGCACGAGCGACTGCGCGTTTCCAAAACAACTTGGCCTCAGCCGATGCTACAACACGGTACACACACAGAGCTGGCCACAGAGCAGGATCTCAGCCATACCATGCTAGACGCTCGCAGAATGCCTTCTACTCGCACTGAAGGGATATACGCGGGTGCAAAGCCTATTTTCAGTCGTTCCGAAGACAAAATTTTCGAGTTTCCTCTTTATCTTTAACCCGCCGTGGTTGCTCAGTGGCTATGGTGTTGGGCTGCTGAGCACGAGGTCGCGGGATCGAATCCTGGCCACGGCGGCCGCATTTCGATGGGGGCGAAATGCGAAAACACCCGTGTACTTAGATTTAGGTGCACGTTAAAGAACCCCAGGTGGTCTAAATTTCCAGATTCCCTCACTATGGCGTGCCTCATATTCAGAAAGTGGTTTTGGCGCGTAAAACCCCATAATTTAATTTTTTATCTTTCGCGGGTACTGCTGGCGCAAGCAAGAGACTCCACTGTTATAACTCTTGGAAATCGCTCGTCGCGTCTTCCACAAGCGTTAGTACCGAAATAAGGCATATTTTTGGGGGTCAGAAAAAGCGCCGAAGCTTGTCCCAGTAAGATTCAGTACATGCGAAACTAACTGCATCACAACGCCGGGCGCGGCCACTGCGCATGCAAAGCACCCCAAAAAATAACTAAATTAGTTACAATAATGTTCGGGGTCAGAAAAAGCGCCAGAACTTGTCCCGGTAAGATTCACTATACGCGAAACTGCGCCACACGGCCGAGATGCTTTTCGGTAACTGCGCCACAAAACCGGGTGCGGCGAGCGTGCCGAAAAACTGCCGAAATAAGTTTTAATAATGTTTGGACTCAGAGAAAACGTTGCAAACATCTCGCAGTACCAGTGATTAAGACGAATTAACTACGCCAGCACGGCCGAACGGTTTTTCCCTAACAGCGTCACAAGTTTCGGTTCCATGCCGTAAAAGCCAAAATTGCTTTAAATGCGTCGCAGACTCTCAAACAAAGTTTCTTACCTGGCCTAGTCCAATACCGCAGTGGTGCCGTGTCTCAGTGTAGAAGTAACGCAGGAATACGCCGGGAGCGCAACAAACACGCTACATCCAAAAGAGACGGGTCGCCGAACAGGCGAACTTCACATGCGTAACCGGCCTCGCTGGCTTCGGTGGCGTGTCGGTACATGACGCATGCATCTGACGTGTCATTAGCTTGTTGCTAGATAACGCAAGAACAATAAGTCGCAAAGTATAAGTTCATTTATACGCAATAATTTTTCGTTTCAGCGGGAGATAATACAAATCAATAAAGCGTTGTCTGTAAGTTCATTTCACATTCTTTTTTTCCATTCCTTGCGTGAGCTAACGGATGGGATTAGCACTAGGCGTTAAGGCCAGAATACATAGAGCGAACTTTCACGACGAAGTTCGGGCGGCAGAAAATCTGCCGCGGCGTGACGCCGTATGTTCGTCGGGTTGCGCTACATGGAGCGAAGACACGGCGGCCGCCGCCGGCGATTCGCGGCGTTGTTATCAGTGCGGCTAGACGAGGCAAATGCGCTGTGGTGAAGCACATGACACAAAAGAAAACTTTAACGGCAACTATTATCGCTTTTGAATTGCAGAACACTCTAAAACGCGTAAAATTTTGTTTGGAAATTATTTCTAGTATTTTTTACGTGTTTGAGGCATTCATGTGCCGATGTAGTTTAGAGAAAGCGGCGATGCTATGCGTTGTGGCAACACTGGGCGGGAAGCCTAGTCGGAAGTCGGGGCGGATAGTGTGGCCTGATTGGCTCGCTTTGGGGCGCCGCTCGTTTGCCGCTTCCGGTATCGCCGACGCCCGACGAACTTTTCTGCGCCAGCTAGGGGCGCTATTCTGGACATTCCGCCATTTTCTTCGGTGCGTGACGTAGGTGCGACGCAAACAAAATGGCGCTGGTGGCCCAGTTTTGCTTACGTAACGTGACGCCAACTTGACGTTTTGCCTAAGAAACTGAAATGAAGACACTGAATGTAGCGTTATCGGTAAAGCAAAACAGTTTTCCTCCGCAGTAAAAATAAAGCAGCTATCTCAAAGCGTATGATTGTTCCATCGAAAGCGCTTCGCGCTTCCGTCGTCTGCTGCGTACAAGCAGTCGTCTGCTTCAATAGCTAGGAGGCGTGCCCCCGGAAAATGCAATGAGTCATCGCATGTTCGCGCCAACGCGCTTGTTTTCTTGCTTGAGACAACATACGCGACCTACCAGTGGTGATGCGCGCACGTTCTAGGCCACGTTATCGCTATTTCGTGAAACGTAAGTGACTCAGCCCGACTCGGCTGGCTGAGAAACGGCCGAATATCACCGATAGCGTTGCGGGCGCCAGAGATAACCACTAGCGCGACGCAAGCGCCGACACTGCCATCTCTTGTTCATTTCGCTGGTTACTCGCACCGCGGGAGGAAACTTCAAGGCGCCGCCTTGCGTACATTTCTTCTAATAAATTAGAAAGAGGCCGTTGTCATAACGTCTGATTGTGCGAAAAGGCATTAATCTCGATTACAATACAAATGCAGCAGTGAAAAGTGGACAACATTGCTGAAAGTTTGCTATGTTCAACCAATATTATTTTGTATAAACGCGTTCTTTAAAAAAATGATGGCCCCAAACCCAAATGCCAACACTACCCGAGAGCGATGCAAATACTATGAGCACGCGTTATGAACAAAACATTTTCGTGGCGCCAAACGATGGGGAAAATGTGGCGATACGCATTCCTCTCGGCTGCCATTGCATATGGCTGCTCATTAGCATAATTCGCACGGCTCGTCGCAGCAAAAATTATGGCGGAAAATCTCAGCAATGGCGGCCCAGTGCAACGTCACGCATCGTCAAAATGACGATTACGAAACAGCCCTTCCTGTGACGCTCCTCACGAGATATTCCTTCAGCCAATCAGCAAGCTGGCATGGCGCATATCTTGAATCGCCACCACATATTCGCGCAATCGCAGATGCATCGCACTGGCTTCTGCACGCTACCACTCACATTCTTTTTGAAGCACTAACATCACAATATATCTGCCAAGGACCAAAAAAATGTATTAGTCCATAAAGTTTGCAGCTCCACGTCACGTTTCGTCATCTTGATGAAAACGCAAAATGACATTTCGCAAGACTTCCGTTTCCCGGCGAAAATTTCTAGGCACGTGAGCTCGCCACAGCCAATAAGAGAGTAAACATGGCGGATAATGGCGGCTGCGCAGCCGCCATGCGTGTCCAGAATAGCGCCTTAGATCGGCGGCGAACGACGATTTCTCCGCCGCCGCGTGTCGCGCGTACACCGCCGGGCGTCGAACGCCGACTATTCGTCGCATATTCGCTCCATGTATTCTTGCCTTTACGCGTTTCTTGTTTTTCGCCGAGTGCCCGCACTTGTTGAATTTCTTTCTCTATGGGTAAGCTATTTTCAGTCATTACGGCCATTATTCCATCCCAACCTTTTTCGGACCGCTTCGACGTCGGAAAGTCTGCTCCACGACAGCGGCCGTGCTGGGTTTTGCCTCACTAGAGGCTAGGTCTATCGCCGGTAGCGTACCCACCCTCAACAGCCATGGAGGTACAAGCGCAGGGCGAAGACCTCGACCCGACAACGTTCAGACCCAATGAGTGGACCGCGATACTTCGCGCGTACAAGGGTGGAGAATCAAGCCCGGAAACGGAGGCTGTACTCTTCTCTTGCAGCCCATGTTCCAGCTAAGCCTACCGCGTCCGCCGTCGGTGCTCCGACCGACGCTGCCCCTGCGACGTTCAAGCAGGCATACCGCGCTCAACAACAACAGCAGCGCGTGACGCACGCAGTCGCGCTGCGAAGTAAGCAACTTGCTTCACTCCCTCCCGGCACGACAAGGGTACTTTTTCGACGAAGAGGAGGCCTCGCTTTGAACGAGGCCATGGCGCAACCACCCATGCAAGCTCTGCAAGTCACCGCCTCTGGCCGGGAGCTAGGAAATTTTCACCTCCGGATCCACCCTACGAATAACATATTCACGGTCATTACCTCTCACGAGACAGCCACCCTTCCCATCTTCCAACTCAAGCAACTGGTCCTGCAAGAGACAATTTACCCTGTTGCCGCTTTCCTCGCACCGCCGCCCGCTGCTGTGCGCGAAGCCATCTTCAAGCGTACTGGGCGGAAACCCCGCAGCAGGTGCTACGAGACATGCAGACGCGCAAACAGGACGCTGATGTTATCGCAGCCCGCAGAATCGGTGGCACCCTCTCCACATTGACCACCTTTGCGCACGGATGAGTCCCTCACACCACACGCTACATGAGTGGAGTGTAACTTCAGCCGCAAATATACACAACCTGTTTGTAATCCACAAGAAATTTCTTCGTGTCATTTGTAATAAGCCTCGTGATTTTCATTCCGCTCCTCTTTTCAGCGCGCTTAGAACCCTTAAATTATTTGCCTGCCCTAATAAACCTGCGCTTGTTGTCAATCTACAGAAGATATGAGAAAAATATTGGCGCCCTCAGCTCTCTCGCTAATCTCACAAAACGAGAAACCCCTTACACAACTCGAGCTCCTGAAACTTGGTGTGTTCCTCAACTTTGGACTAGTTATGGCCAGCAAATGTTATGCCACTGGCTGCCCAGTTTACTCAATGATCTTACCAGATGCAATATCGTTGTGCTCACTTGTTCCGCAAAAAATCTGCGTGATATGTTCCTGCAATCTTGACTGTGTACCGTTGTACTTAGTGATTTTTGCCCTTAGTGTTCTTGCTTTTCTTTCTTTTTTTTTTCTCCTCTTCCTTTTTCCCTTAACGTTTCCCACCTGCCCTGCTGCTGCCATTGTAAACGGAACCTGTGGCCCGTCAAGCTGCTTTTCCGCAGCTTTTTTCCCCTTGTTTTTCCGCCAAAACCATGTACCTCCTTGCTTGAGGAAACAAATAAATGAAATGAAATGTATAGATGCGTGCCATGCAAGGGAAGTCCAGACGCATGTACAAGCGGCCGATATGACGTGTACCTCCTCCCCTTCGCCCAACAGTGGTCTCTGCTGGCGGTGCGGAGACAAGCATGACCCACAAAATCTTCCCTTCCGCATCCAAATCTGCATTCTCTGTGGGTGCAAGCACCTCAGGGGTACTGGCTCTCTCAAGGCTAGAAATCCCACCGCCAAACGCCGCAGAAGACAGTCCCTTACCAAGAGGGACTTTCCTCCGCTCCGCATGACCCTGCTGTTTCCCTCTACATGAGCTTCCACGGCTGCCAAGATGAACATCACGACTCCCCAGGACCCAGAAGTGAAGGTTATGCGGGAAGAAATATCAAGCTCAGGGCCGCCCTCTCTACTCCACCCCTGCTCTACCCCACACACCACAACCCTCATCTTCTTCACCCACCCTTCCTGTTCATTCTCCTCAAAAAAAGAGGAGGCCTGATGATAGCCCAGCCCAGCCCATTGCCCTGGAAGCCAAATTTCAGTACCTTATCCAAATCCTAGAAGCCAGGTTCGCAGAGCGAATTACTGTGCAGGTCACTGTACAGTATCAGATTATGATTGAAGCTGCTGTGGTGGCCTCACGGTCGCGCAGCAGCAGCCAGACACCCTTTCCCCTTTTTCACTCGGTAAAAATCTTATCGCAGAGTGTGCGGGAAAGGGTAGCGCTGCGAGGGTGCGCAACCGAGCCGTAGAGGCTGGACGAACACAAAAATAAAGTCAGTGGTTAGTTGTTCTTCAGGGACGCATCTCTCGCTTCTATCTGCTGATTTCCAGCCGCACCCGCGTTTCCCCACAGCATTGGTGACCCGGCGGAGCAGCGACGCTTTCCGACACACTCCGGCGTCGACGTCAAACTGCCTCCATTTTGGACTGCGGACCCTGCATTGCGGTTCATTCAGGTAGAATCACAATTCGCTGCACGGCGCATCACAGCCGATTCCACGAAACACCATTATGTGGTGAGCAATCTGCCCCCATCAACCGCCAGTGAAATTCGAGACCTGTTGCTTTCCGCACCAGCAGACAACGTTTACGAGGCGTTAAAGGCAACACTCATTCGCAGGACCACGCCCCCGAAAGCCAACGGCTACAGCAACTTCTCCATGAAGCCAACCTTGGCGACAGAACGCCAAGCGAGCTGCTGCGTCATATGCAGCAATTATTAGGCGGCAAAGTGGATGGTCTTGACAGCCTGCTGCTCCGAAAAATATTTCTACAGAAAATACCCCCGAATGTCAGAATGGTCATGACTGCCTCAAATGAGAACGATTTATCCAAGCTGGCCGAGTTAGCCGACAAGCTCATGGCGGTAGCTCCCACATCTGTCGCCGTTGTCACGAAGTAGTATCACGCGATCGGCTGAAGCCAGCGCACATTGAAGAAACAGAAACCGTTTCACATGAACCGTCATCTCTGACACCACCCTCCAAGGCTCCACTCGTCCAAACACGCCAAGTCACCAGGACACGCAGTGGGCGACTCTCCAGGGCGCGCCGTCGCTTGGACTTGTGAACAATTTAAATCTTCCTATGAACGTTCGCTAACTCACTAGGAGGGGAAGTGATGTGGCGGCCTCACGGTCGCACAGCAGCAGCCAGACACCCTTTCCACTGTTTCACTCGGTTAAAATCTTATCGCGGGGGTGTGCGGGAAATGGAAGTGGTGCGAGGGTGCGCAACCAAGCCGTAGAGGCTGAATCAACGCAAAAATAAAGTCAGTTGTTGCTTGTTCTTCAGGGACGCATCACTCGCTTGTATCTGCTGATTCCCCGCCGCGCTCGCGTTCCCCCACAACACTACCATTGCCCGTATAATTGGTACGGTCATCTGTAGCATCATGACCAAGATAGACGAGCGTTTTCAACACCTTATTCCTGGACTCTGAACGTCCCCTCCTCCCGCAGTCCCTCCTTCCACACCCCTCCTTCCCCTTGCCACCCTACAGCATGGCTCCTCCTACTGGGCATAATTCTTTGCAGATTACCCATTGGAATTGCAGGGAGTTTCGGCTGAAGCGCGACTCTCTTGCCAATTCTTCGTCCCCACCAGACATTATCGCTATTCAGGACGCCAATTTTTTCAGGCAACTGCCAGGATATGCTGTTATCCCCTCTGACTCCACTGACCTTCCTCACATGGTCACATACGTCTTTAGCTCCTTGCATTACGCGCAGCCGTGCAAGGAGATGCAGCGGTGGCGTAGAGGTACAACACCCACCTGGCGTGCAAGAGGTCCCTGGTCCTAATCCCGGTGCCGCGCAATTTTCCACCGGATTAAAAAAAATCCGCCTGTTGATAAAAATTGCATAAACAGGGCCTGGAGTGTGGCCTGATCCCGGTGAGCAGAACCGGTAACGCACTCCCTCACCAGAGCAGGATTGGCCACCCTGGTGCAGTACTTGGCCACAACCTCCTATATGAACACAACAATCAAACCCCGGCCCTCAGTCCCCAGCAGCGGCGAAGCAACTGACCACGGCGATGGTCAGACCTGCGAATACCTGGTTCCAGACAGGCCGCCATTGGAATATGAACCTGGCAACGTTTAACGCTAGAAGGTTATCTAGTGAGGCAAGTCTAGCAGTGCTATTCGAGGAATTAGAGGGGAGCAAATGGGATATAATAGGGCTGAGTGAAGTTAGGAGGCCAAAAGAAGCATATACAGTGTTAAAAAGCGGGCACGTATTGTGCTACCGGGGCTTAGCGGAGAGACGAGAATTAGGAGTCGGATTATTGATTAATAAGAATATAGCTGGTAACATACAGGAATCCTATAGCACTAACGAGAGGGTGGCAGCTCTTGTTGTGAAACTTAATAACAGGTACAAAACGAAGGTTGTGCAGTTCTACGCCCCTACATCCAGTCATGATCACCTCGAAGTCGAAAGCTTCTATGAAGACCTGGAATCGGCGATGGCTAAAGTAAAAAAAAAATACACTATACTGATGGGCGACTTCAATGCCAAGGTAAGCAACAAGCAGGCTGGAGACAAGGCAGTGGGGGAATATGGCATAGGCACTAGGAATAACAGGGGAGAGTTATTAGTAGAGTTTGCGGAATAGAATAATATGAGGATAATGAATACCTTCTTCCGCAAGCGGGATAGCCGAAAGTGGACGTGGAGGAGCCCGAACGGCGAGTCTAGAAATGAAATAGACTTCATACTCTGCGCTAACCCTGGCATCATACAAGATGTGGACGTGCTCGGCAAGGTGCGCTGCAGTGACCATAGGATGGTAAGAACTCGAATTAGCCTAGACCTGAGGAGGGAACGGAAGAAACTGGCACATAAGAAGCCGATCAATGAGTTAGCGGTAAGAGCGAAAATAGAGGAATTCCAGATCAAGCTACAGAACAGGTATTCGGCGTTAACTCAGGAACTGGACCCTAGTGTTGAAGCAATGAACGACAATCTTGTGGGCATCATTAAGGAGTGCGCTATAGAAGTAGGTGGTAACTCCTTTAGACAGGATACCAGTAAGCTATCACAGGAGACGAAAGATCTGATCAAGAAACGCCAATGTATGAAAGCATCTAACCCTACAGCTAGAATAGAACTGGCAGAACTTTCGAAGTTAATCAACAAACGTAAGACAGCTGGCATAAGGAAGTATAATATGGATAGAATTAAACATGCTCTCAGGAATGGAGGAAGCCTAAAACCAGTGAAGAAGAAACTAGGAATTGGAATGAATAAGATGTATGCGTGAAGAGACAAAGCCGGCAATATCATAACTAATATGGATGAGATAGTTCAATTGGCTGATGAGTTCTATAGAGATTTATACAGTACCAGTGGCACCCACGACGATAATTGAAGATATAATAGTCTAGAGGAATTCGAAATCCCACAGGTAACGCCGCAAGAAGTAAAGAAAGCCTTGGGAGCAATGCAAAGGGGGAAGGCAGCTGGGGAGGATCAGGTAACAGCAGGTTTGTTGAAGTATGGTGGACAGATTGTTCTAGAGAAACTGGACACCCTGTATACGCAATGCCTCATGACCTCGAGCGTACCGGAATCTTGGAAGAACGCTAACATAATCCTAATCCATAAGAAAGGGGACGCCAAAGACTTGAAAAATTACAGACTGATCAGCTTACTGTCCATTGCCTACAAAGTATTTACTAAGGTAATTGCAAATAGAATCAGCAACACCTTAGACTTCCGTCAACCAAAGGACCAGGCAGGATTCCGTAAAGGCTACTCAACAATAGACCATATTCACACTATCAATCAGGTGATATAAAAATGTGCGGAATATAACCAACCTTTATATATAGCTTTCATTCATAACGAGAAAGCGTTTGATTCAGTCGAAACCTCAGCAGTCATGGAGGCATTGCGGAATCAGGGTGTAGACGAGCCGTATGTAAAAATACTGAAAGATATCTATAGCGACTCTCCACCCACCGTAGTCCTCCATAACGAAAGCAACAAAATCCCAATAAAGAAAGGCGTCAGGCAGGGAGATACGATCTCTCCAATGCTATTCACAGCGTGTTTACAGGAGGTATTCACAGACCTGGATTGGGAACAATTGGGGATAAGAATTAATGGAGAATACCTTAGTAACTTGCGATTCGCTGATGATATTGCCTTGCTTAGTAACTCAGGGGACCAACTGCAACGCATGCTCACTGACCTCGAGAGGCAAAGCCGACGGGCGGGTCTAAAAATTAATCTGCAGGAAACTGAAGTAATGTTTAACAGTCTCGGAAGAGAACAGCAGTTTACAATAGGTAGTGAGGCACTGGCAGTGGTAAGGGAATACATCTACTTAGGACAGGTGGTGACTGCAGATCCGGATCATGAGACTGAAATAATCCGAAGAATAAGAATGGGCTGGGGCGCGTTTGGCAGGCATTCTCAGATTATGAACAGCAGGTTGCCGTTAACCCTCAAGAGAAAAGTATGTAACAGCTGTGCCTTACGAGTACTCACGCACGGGGCAGAAACCTGGAGGCTTACAAAAAGGGTTCTACTTAAATTGAGGACGACGCAACGAGCTATGGAAAGTAGAGGAATTCCAGATCAAGCTACAGAACAGGTATTCGGCGTTAACTCAGGAAGTGGACCCTAGTGTTGAGCTATGGAAAGAAGAATGATAGGTGTAACGTTAAGGGATAAGAAAAGAGCAGATTGGGTGAGGGAAGAAACGCGAGTTAATGATATCTTAGTTGAAATCAAGAAAAAGAAATGGGCATGGGGAGGACACGTAATGAGGAGGAAAGATAACCGATGGTCATTAAGAGTTACGGAATGGATTCCAAGGGAAGGGAAGCGTAGCAGAGGGCGGCAGAAAGTTAGGTGGGCGGATGAGATGAAGAAGTTTGCAGGGACGGCATGGCCACAATTAGTACATGACCGGGGTTGTTGGAGAAATATGGGGGAGGCCTTTGCCCTGCAGTGGGCGTAACCAGGCTGATGATGATGATGATGACGATGATGATGATGATGATGATTGCGCACAGCACAAAATTACCTCACCTACCGCTCACACCTTACTTGAAATTTTACCCCCTACCCGTTAACAGTCCTCCTGTTCGTTTTTAACTACTATCTTCTCCCACGCCAGCCTATTCACCTACTCACTCCACTCCTCAATTCCGCTGCTCAAATGGCCGTATGAAACAACCTTCTGATTGCCGGTTACTTTAATTGCCCTCACGTGGACTGGGGCTATCGGCGCGTCAACTACAGAGACACAGTTTTATGCAATGAAACACTTCTGCTCCATCTGACTATTTTTAATGACTCCAGCCTACGTGCGGGGGATGGTATCAGTGTTACCGCCGATACTAACCCATACCTCACGTATGGAAGAAATGTAGCCGACCTACAATGGGAAAGAACTCAAAGCACGCTAGACAGCGACCACCGTCTAATTCGCCTAGCAGTTAACGATCGCCGACCTCAGCACAAGTTTACCGTTAGGCACACTAATTGGGACCAGCTCCGCAAATTTAGGCAAGCGCCGGCAACGCAGGTCTCCTTTCACCTAGATACCTGGACGACTCAGTTACAGAAGGACATTCGCCAATATACACAAACGCTAGATACCACCCCAGGCATCCCCGTTACCGTCAGTAAGCTCGCCCACCTATTTGAAGCTCAATACAACATAACGCAAAGGTGGCAAACTGAAAAGCACAACAGGGGACTAAAACTTAATCTCTCCCAGCTTCAATCACAAATAGAACACCGAAGTACTACTATTCCCATGGCAAATTGGGCTCAGGGTTGTGACGGATTCCGCGGCAATGACAGCCCGCGCTTGGCACATGTTATGCCACATGCTAGACCCCACTCAATCTAAAACCCCGATGCATCTTAGCTTTCACTGCCTCACTCATAACTATCGGCAGGACGCCGACGCCTTCTTCGCGCAAGTGAAATGCTCCTATACCAAACCACGTCTTCCTTGCAAACATCCCTTATACACACTCTCACCCCAAGCTGAGCATGGCGCCCCTACTACATAATCAGAAGTTTGCACAGCCCTAATAAAATTCCACAATTCCGCACCCGGGGAAGATCAAATTACCAACGCTTCCATCTGAAATATTTTATGGCCTCCATATCTCAGCTAGTCACCTACCTTAACGAGTGCTGGGCGTCAGGCAACCGCGCTGCCTGCTGCAAGCATGGAAAAGTCATATTTATCACAAAACCCCACAAGCCCGTCACCCCAGAGAACATCCGCCCTATATATATTACATCCTGTCTCGGCGGGGCCTTCGAGCACACAATGCTTGCCTGACTAACACCTTACATGGAAGGTCCAGTCACCTTTTTCCCCTCAGTATGTTGGAATTTCGTGGGCATCTATCTGCGCAGGATGCTCTACTTCAAATTACGCATGGCAAGCTACATGATACCATCCCCCACCTCACTAAAGCAATCGTGGCAGTTGACCTCACTAACGCCTTTGACAGAATTCGACATGATCCCGTTTTACGAGAACTGCAGGCGCTACAGGTAGGCCCTAAACCTACAACTAAGTTCGCGTCTTTCTCTCTGGCCGCACTGCCCCCTTGCACATTGATCAGCTCAGCACAGCCCCTTATACACTCGGCGAGTTCGGAACCCCTCAAGGCCCGGTCCGGTCCGCCCTTCTGTTTAATAGTGCTCCCATCCCGTTAGCTCGCAAACTCAATCTCATCCCACACCTAAAACATATCCTGCATGCTGATGGTATTACCACGTGGACCACTCATGGCACTGACGGTGAAATTCAGGAAACTCATCAATACGTCATCTATAGGGCTTGAATGTTGCCCGTCTAAAGCCGCGCTCCTCCTAATTAGACCAAAATCTGCAGATAAATCGAAATCGCTTTACGAGAATCTCCGATCCCCTCATTCCCTCCCTGCGCATCCTTGACCTCTCTGCTGGAATCCGGACGCAATGACCATACCTTTAAGACATTTAAGGCCTCCATGCAATACATGGTGCAGGGAGGCCTACGCTGCGTATCCTCCCTGCACAAAGGTTCAGACGAAGCTAACAGTTTGAAAGTTGTACATGCTTTTACGCCTAGCTGCATTCTATAGGCCACCGCACATATTAAGCTGACCTCCACGCAAACCGAACGCGTAAATACCGTGATCCGCCTTGAAACTAAGGCAGCCCTAAACCTACCTCGTAGCACTAGTACAGCCAAACTCCTTGCACTAGGCATGCTTAACACTCTTCCCGAAATAGTTGACCTGCAGCGTGCAGCACTTCTCTCGCGGGCATCCTCGTCCCTGACTATCTTTCCCCGCCGCATCCCGCAACCCGTCTGAATGGTGCACCTTCCACGACAGGCCCATCTGTTTCCACTGCGGCAGCATTGGCCACGTCGCTCATCACTGCCGCAGCCCCCGATGGCCAACTCCGTCTCCGACGTGCAACAGTGTATACTTCCGTAACTCTGCACCTACAGCTCCCTATGCTTTTCGCGCCGATCGCACTATACCGCTGACGCCCCTGCTCCGAATTTTCGCTACGGCCGATCGCCGTCACCTCGACGTCGTCAGCCCCTTCGCCCAGCCCCGTTGTAGTTGCATAAGTTGTAGTTGCCTCGACAGGGTGACCGGAACGCTGCCTTATGGAGTAGGCCAACGGCCAAGGGTGCGGAGTGCCGCAAAAAACACAGAACCTCCTTGGACAGGGACCAAACGTAGACTGCCGTTTATTTCAAAAGGAGGAAAGGGAACACGGCGGGATGAACTTACAACGTTGGGCATGGCGTGGCGCTAGTCATTAAAAAACTTTGAAAACGAAAGTGAGGATAAAGCATCACCTCTCCCTTAAAAGAAAGTGAAGCTATCTCCCCTCGCTTGAAATAGCCGGATAGCTTAAAACACACAAATGTCTTACAGACAAAAGCAGAAACTGTATACAGTTATACAATGAGTAATGTTTTGGGGAGGACCTGCACATTTAGAATAGTTTAAATGGCCGAATGTAAAGTAAATGCGATAGAAATGAAGAACCCTACATGCACTTTCTTGTTTAGCCTTAAGAGAACTTGTGACTATTCATCTCGATCAACGCCTTAGCACTCAAATTGTTTGGTGGACTAAAACCATCCTTGCACAATGGGGAATGTAGGCACGTTTACCTATCACAGATACCTCTTTTTCAACAGCTGGCAAAAGATGATAGACATGAGGTATATATGATTCCCCTTATTTTTTGCGAATGAACGCATGAACCGTACATCATGAAATAGATTGCACACAACACTGTTCACATAATCTAAAAGAAGTCAAAGTTAAATAAGACACGCTTTTACCCGACATAGGGGAAAAAATGTCAGCATCGTGTGTTTGGTTTAACGACAACATTACATGGTGAGCACAAACTATGGTAAGCAGAGTATCCATTTTTCGTCTTTTTCCTTCTGGAACGCACTACCGCATATTAAGTCATGTAAATTATTTCAATTTAAACGGGAAAAAAGTCTCCATTTTATCATCTTCAATCACTTAGTTAAGTCATTTTCTTCCTTTTCTCCCTTCCACATGTACATTTTGTTAATACTTACGCTATACACAATTGAAAGTTCGGCCGGTTATGTCTCATTAATCGTTTACTTTCAAATGGCGTTATAGTTACTTCTGTAATTAGTCGAATGTATTAATTACTATACTTTCGCTAGGATATTTGTAGCTGCTTTGTTTTAGTAGTGCGAAACATAAAGCAATACTATATGTTTGCAATCTTTTTATTGTTTACATTATTTGTTACAATTGTTTATATTTTTACTTGTACCCTGTACAGAAGGTCCCGTTACAATCTTTGACCCCGGGACCTCCTCCTCTATAATATCCCCTTGTACAGTATCTTGTCTTGTCTATTCGTGATAAAACCTCATTAAACATACAAATTTACGCAGCATATGAACACTGAACACAAAAGAAAGACAATGTGAATACCAATGCATCCGCCTCAGATAACAAGGCTGTGCGGCTCGCCCGCTCTGAGCACGGCCAAGGACTGACAGTCCTTGGCCGTCGTCGACGTGAGTGTGTGCATATGGCAAGATTATGCTGCGGGAATGTTGAAAGAAAACCCCCTTTTGAAGAGAGGATACTATGTGACCTCAGCGTCATGAAAGAGACACTCTTTAGACTGAGTAGTCAAATTCCTTTAGGAGCGTTTAACCTCTATTGATCATAGAAAAGAGGAACTCGAGTACAAAGTTCCTTAAATGCTGAAGGCAGTGATGTTATAGTAACATCCTAATTATAGCAACCTGAACGATCGCATTCGAAATGCATAAATTGTAAAAAAAAAACTATTCGACAGAACAGTGTGAAACGAACGTTTCCAAACAAACCAATACAGTAGAGCTATTTTGAAACATAATCCTTAAACCGTACGAGGGTTATGTACTTCGTGTAGACCTAGGAAAAACTGTTTCTAGCTGGCGAGAAGAACTAGACGGGTCATTACTCGTACATGAGCTGCAATTTCGACAACCGCTGTTCTGAGTTCTTTCAAGGAACCCTATCTTGGGAAGGTATGACCGACGGAAAGCCGGCAAATTCTTCAGCAGAGGAGGAACCCTGTCGCGAGGGTGAAACGGGAGGTGGAAATACAGTGTGTGCAGCCAGAGAACTTGTACCAGTAGGAATTGGAAGAGAGACGGGAAAACCATCATCAAGAAATGGGTATGTCACTGAAATGACTCTTTTTATGTAAGCTCTGAAGATAATCTTGTCGTACCAGATATTGCACCAGTTCGGAAGCATCCCAACGGTTGCCGTTTTCAAGCTGGAAAGTGTTTGATCCTATCCTGCACTTTATCTCAAACGGACGCAATATCTTAGACCAGACTTTCGTGAGATGCGTGCTCAGTTCTCCTGGACGAAGGAGGAGGAGGAAATAACTTTATTGGGTCCTGAGGAACCCCTCCCCACCCACTCTTGGTTTAGTGGTCGGCAGGGGTCGCGGGCCGCACCCACGTTGGGACGGGAAGCCCGTGAGCCTCCGCCCTTTCGTGAGCCCTCTGGACGGCCCGGAGCTGGGTCTGGTGGTCGTCGCTTCGCAGGGCGTCCACCCAGTCTTCTTCTTTAGTGAACACGGTGCCGCTTAACGCGGAGCATGGTAAGAGCATATGCGCTAGCGAGCAGTACGATGCGCCACAATCCGGACATTGCGGCTCTACTTCTGGTGAATAACGGCTCAGTCTGCCTCTCGAGGGGAACGACCCTGTCTGAAGCATTCTGAATATCGATGACTGTGGTCTAGTGAGTTTAGCGTGGGGCAGCGGGAAGGTTCTCCTCGACAGCTGATAGTGCGTTGTTATTTCGTTGAAGGTGAGCAGTGGACGAAACTGAACGAATTTTGTTACGCGACGACGGTCTGCGTACGTTTTGACATTTTCCTTTTTTCGTAGCACTCGTCTTTGTACTTCATGGCGCAACTTCGGAGAAGCAAATTTCGGATGAATTGCAGACATGTTTGCAACATCGAGTCGTGTTCACGGTTGACGACTATGGAGCGGCATAGAAGAAGAAACAGGTACCGTCATATGTGGAGTAAACTTGTAAATAATCAAGTGTTCTAAGACGGCAAACCTAAGGTGTCATTGACCCAATATAGAAATCTGTATGAATGCTTTGAGGACACGGTTGAATCTGTCTACCTGACCGTTTGCCTGCGGGTAGTAAAGTGATGACAGGAAATGCTTGATGCCTCTTCGCTTCACGAAGTTCTCAAACCCAGCGAAAACAAATTGTGGTCCATTGATAGGCACAATGGCATCAGGAAACCCTTAACGATTGGAAACTGAAATGAGGAAACGCATAACGGCGCCAGAAGTGACTGTGTACAAGAAACCAACTTTAGGCTACTTGGAGTGATAATCTACCAGCAAAGCGAACGTATTGAGGAGCCTGATCAATTGAACCAATAATGTCTGTGGCCACCTCGTCACCAGTTGTACTTCTATAAGTTGTAGTTGCCTCGACAACACGGCCGCAACGTGCGGCCTATGGAGTAGGCCGACGGCCGAGGGCGCTGGTTTGACTGCAGTAGACAACATGGTGCTTGTCACGCGCCACAGTAGAATGAGAGAACTACGCTGGAAAGGCAGTCGGAGCACAGCTACCACGCGATGCTTGACGCTGCTCATGTTCGCGTAACGAACTCCACTCGTCGGAGAAGTAGCGCCACAAAGGGAAGAAAGAGTTGCCACTGCGGAGGGTGCAGAGGCGACGCAGAGGGCTCATGGTCGTTTTCCGGTAGAAAGCCACCACGAACTGGTGCTTGCTCTATGCTGAGAAGCAGCGGAAAAGACCAATTGGAAGTCCAAGATCTCCTCTCCCATTACCACGTCCAGACCCTCTCTCAGCGTTTGCGCCCGCTGGATTTTGGTGGGGGCGCGCAGGTCCAATATTCCGTTTGCGACAAGGTTGTTTGTGTTTCTTGATTGGCTGTCGTCTTGGTGGCTTGTGACTTGTCTGCGATTGGCTACCGCCACAAAGCGAGTTTGAAGCAGAGGTGTTATAACGATGGTACGGTGAGAAAACAAGCTGCTATGGGCCATAGAAACGACGCTCATCACGACGCTTGTTGCTAAACGCTTGACCTTTTTTTTTTGTTTTACCTATTCAACGATGTAAATCTTGTGGGGATGCGCGACTCTCACGCATCCCCTGATATGTTGCTTTCCCGCACGGCTCGCGTGGCCTGGCGCTCGCGGCGGTCGGAGTGGTACAAGCGCGGTGCGAGAGATGGCGCGAGTGTCGCGCCGCTGCAGGGTTACTTGGGTGCGGTAAGACAAGGCGCTCTCTCTTGGGTTCGGGACAGCAAGCGGTGTGGACGTGCTTCTGCGAGACCGTCTCGCGTGGCCGCCTTGGAACGCGCCACCGTTGGCGTGACCGTACACGCGAACGACTAGGCGTTGGGATCCAGCATGGGGCGAACATATTCGCTCGCTATCCGGTCACGGTGAGTCGGACTTCTAGATTTGTCGCGCGCCCATCGGCATGTTTTGTCGATAGCAACTCGGCTAGCAGGCATTGATCTATGAAAGGTGCAATAAATGCCCTTGTGACTGTTTGCACAACTGTGTTGTCGTTCCTTTGTCCCAAGAGTTCGGGTGTGTGACACCCCACATCTGGCTGCCCAACGTGGACCTCTTGGGGCATCGGACGATAGATTTAACAGGTTTGCTTCGTTCGAGACCTTTGTTTGAACCGAAGCGTAGGGCTACCATGGATTTTGATCACTAGCGTTGGCGGCGTGCTTTCTTGAGCGAGGCGTCGGTGGCTGTAGTGTGTTATAACATGTCAACATGCTAAGCCTTTTCGCAAGTGTTTTTTTAATGACCTTCGTCGGCACGAGAGCCACGTGGTCTGCCTCCTGGGAGAGCGAGGCTCAGCGCCCGCGGAGCATTGACAAGCCTGAAGCGAGTGAGTACGGAAGCCTCGTGGGTGGTCCGAATTTCTCATGTAAATAGCTTTTTCTATCTCTTTGACTCGGATGAAGTCGCGGCTCTGGGAGCCGGTTGGCCGCGGGCCACGGGTGCCACTACGGGCTGACTGGTATTGCGGCCTGGCACCGGGCGCTCCGACACCGTCTGGGATGGTGGGCGCCGTCCACTCGGATGCTGTGTCACCTCATAGAGATGTCACCTCATAGAGCTGACATCTCCTCGCTGCTGCCTGTTTTGCGCTCATTTTGGGTGTTTTTTGGATGCCGGTTGTTGTCAGGGTAGCAACGCTTTAGGCCTAAGGCTTTACGAAGCTGCCTGTCGCACGTGGAGGGACACAACCTGGTGGACCGTGGCGTTGAGGTGTTGCAAGTTGCTTCCCTCATTCTATTTAGCCTCGCACGAATTGAAATTACTCGTTCGACTCAAGAAAGCGAGCTTCGTTCACGTGAACTTAGCATCTGAGTAGCTGCCCGATATTTTGCTAGCCGAGTTGAACATCATACCACGTGGGCGATGCGCCCGCAGAATTCCTCTTCCTTGCACTACTTTAGTGTTTGCCGAGTGTGTTGAGTGTACGCAGCGTGATTGGAGTCACCCATGGCTTGCTGTTACCTGCACATCGTCTGCGCTGCTGCCCCGGACTACGATCGAGCAACCCCGGGCGATGGTGGTGCTGTGGCCAGTTCGACGCAGCGACTTCGGCGGCCGCCTGTATCCAGCTCACAACCCTTGGCGGCGGAGAAAAGAGCCGGCGGTCACCGACCGCTGCTGCAGCTCTCGCCAGCAGGGCGCGTCGGCGCGAGCGACGCTTGCTCGTGCCGACTACTGCGTCGTCGTTTCCGGAGTCCTGGCCTGGAATCGTGCCGTCGAGTCTGCAAAGCTGCTTCTGTTACCGGCGGACGCCGGCGGTGTACCCAGGGACAATCTCGGCTCGCATGCTATGGACAGACAGTGGACATTTCCTCAGCGCGGCCACTGTTGCATGTACTATCTTGTTCGCGAAGCACGGGTTAATGTTAGACCGTGTCACGTGTTTCGCCGGAATAACAAGTGATTTAAGGTTGGGGGGATGTCGGGATGCGCGGCTCTCACGCATCCCCTGAAATGTTGTTTTCCCGCACGGTTCGCGTGGCCTGGCGCCCGCGGCGGTCGGAATGGTACAAGCGCCGTGCGAGAGATGGCGCGAGTGTCGCGCCGCTGCGGGGTTACTTGGGTGCGGGGAAGACAAGGCGCTCGCTCTTGGGTTCGATATCGTCAAGCGGCGCGGACGTCCCGCGCGGGCGCCGATCCAAGCTTCTGCGAGACCGCCTCGCGTGGCCTGCCATCGAACGCGCCACCGTTCGCGTGACCGCACGCGCGAACGACCAGGCGTTGGGATCCAGCATGGGGCGAACATATTCGCTCGCTACCTGGTCGCGGTGAGTCAGACTTCCTAGATTTGTCGCGCGCCCATCAGCATGTTTTGTGGATAGCAACTCGGCTAGCAGGCATTGATCTCTGAAAGGTGCAATAAATGCCCTTGTGATTGTTTGCACTACTGTGTTGTCGTTCCTTTGTCCCAAGAGCGGGTGTGAGAACTCCACAATCTTTACAGTCTATTAACAGGTGCCGAGTCCTTTCTTGTTTTGTTTCGCAGCACATACATTCCTTGTGTTGTTGCGAATATTTCACCTTGCATGTTTATGTATTTGGCAACCAACTCGGGCCTGCAATAGCAAGAGACTCCCATTTGCTTTAACACATAGATTTTCCCTCATGATTTCTTACTTGCAATTTTCGTAAATCCTTTTGATTTTTTCCCATTCCTTACGCACAATTTGCGTCTATGTTTCTCTCTCTTTATTATGACTCCTGGTTCTGTATTTGCACTTTCAATTACCCAGCACTTGGTTGCCAACTTCCTTGACTTGTTCCTTCGTTCCGTGTCCACGCTTTCGAGGTACAGATATTGGTTCACTTTAGCGGGCCATTTATTTTCAGTCATGTTCCTTAGTTTTCTCGAAAGTAAATTTTTCTCTGTGCTTCTATGACTTCAAAACAAGCACAACTCATGAAACATTGCACTGCATCTATGAGGTTTTACCATGGGCCTACAAAGCCAGTCAGCCTACCCACATCTGGTTAATCTCGAACCCCCACAAGATTTCTGATTTAAAGCACGGAATTGCATTTGTAAAAATCAGCGCTGGCACCATTACTCTTTTCTTAATTTCTCGCACCACCTCCTATTTATTGTAGCCCCACAGTTGTGCATGCTTCATTGTTACTGTATTCCGCTTCCCTTCAATTTTCATATTATGTTGATGGACGCTTGACTAGGAGCTTCGTGGGTATATGTAAACACATAGACGTTCACACTGCTTACTATGGTTATGACTTCCTTCTTCAGTGATACCATATGATTACTTATCTCTAGATTATTTATCATAATTGCCGATGTATTTCCGCTAAATTTGAGGGCTAGTTTCATCGCTGCATTACCGCTTATATTCGCAAGACAATCTAAATACCTTGCACAGTCCACTAGAAGCCCTTTGTCGTCCGCATACATCGGCCCAGACACCTTTTGCACCATTTGCCCATTACGGATACAAAATACATAAAAACCCAGTTGCCACATTCCAGTGTCCTTCGGTGCCCTTAACCTGGAGAGCGAACAACAATGGATATTCAAAATGTCAAGCGCCATCAGCCACCTCGTCTAGCTCAAGGCGAAACTGCTCGTCGTTAGCATAGATAAACGCAGAGCTGCTACTTTTACCCCTGTTGTTTAGTGTCCTCCCACTCCTGTGCGCTACTATATGAAAAGCAATGAGCTCGGGGCAACGCCAGCAAAATAACTACGTTTTTTGTTTTGCTTTTGCAATAAGCATAACAATATCAGCGAATAAAATAAAATAAAATCTGTGTGCTAAACACTCAACAAAGCGGACGACGTTTGCAAACTCGTTCCCTCCTGTGTTTGCTTACTGCGACGTGTATAAGAACCCCCCCCATCACGACCACCATTTCTTAACAAATCAGATAAATCGGCATTTTTGTTTGTTTCCTGCCTCGTCAGCTTCGTTTAAATTTTCGCTCAATGGCAAAGCTTGCTTCCGCAAAAATAATTTTTGAGAGCGTGAACCCCTCTTTGCCTATATGAGCACAATCAATTTTTCGTTAAATGTTCCTGTAAAGACACTGCTGTTTCATATGATTCAAGTTAGAGATTTCTCAGCGTTTTAGGATTTTAGCAGTTAAAACAATATTTTCGCAAACGGAATGAAAAATGCCTTGCCGGTATTACTGCACATATTTTGCACGAAATACTTCCGAGACAAGAAAAATGATGACAGCTTCAGAGAAGACACCGCAATATTCGCAAAAGCAGTTGTTTCATTCGTACTCTACAAAGCGTCGCAGTTTCGCCCGAAAAGCGAAATATCGATTGCGATAGCAAATAACTAGACAGTTATACTGATTAGGTATAGTAGATTTATCGGCCGTATAAAGTTCGAAACATTCGCTTACTTAGTGAATTAATAAGGATGACATCAGGGAGCACAAGCATACATGAACACATCACACTCAATGAGTACGAGTGATCATCATTTGACTCAATGTCAAAACGCTAATACGAGCAAGCGTGGCAGCAACAGCGAGCGAAGTGACCTTTGTCTATCGCTACAGCAGAAAAGCGTCGAGAAAGTGCGCACAAAGGTATGAGCCGTCTGCTGATCCCTTTCAGGATACGATCCTTGAGAAAGTGCGCTATAAGTGCGCTCACGGCGATGGCGACTCCGATGGAAGAAACGCACCTGGAGTGTCCGTATAATTGGTATCCGACTAAAAGAAAGCAAAAAAAATCACGGAGAAACTCCTCTGGGAGTTGTCTAAGTATGCGTAAGCATTGTGCCACTTGCGCATCTCCATGCAGCCTGGTGTCATTAACAATGTTACGAAACTTTGTTCGACCAGTATCAATGACAGCACTGCGGCGACACCAACTGGTGCGGATGGAGCCGCAAGGAGCCTTGATGAGCCAAGCAAAGTATTCCAGGTGGCAGTGCCAGGCGCGCTTATGACTTTCCGATCATTGTAAGTCGTTATCGCCATTTAGAGCCTTATAATAATAATAATATATGGGGTTTTACGTGCCAAAACCACTTTCTGATTATGAGGCACGCCGTAGTGGGGGACTCCGGAAATTTCGACCACCTGGGGTTCTTTAACGTGCACCTAAATCAAAGCACACGGGTGTTTTCGCATTTCGCCCCCACCGAAATGCGGCCGCAGTGGCCGGGATTCGATCCCGCGACCTCGTGCTCAGCAGCCCAACACCATAGCCACTGAGCAACCACGGCGGGTTTAGAGCCTTATCCATTGACGTCGAAGTGTTATTAACCGTGACCACCGGGGTGGCGGCACCGCCCCGCCGGCCGCACCTTGAAAGCGATCTGCGATGCCGGCAAAGAGTGCCGACTGCCCATAGCTTCGCGCGCTGTGTTCTCACCGCTCACTTTGTGTTGAAGACGCGCGAGCCCATACCTTGAAAGCGATCAGCGAAAGTGGCTGAGCGCATCGTGTGCTGAGGGCTCCGCGAGCGCAGTGTTCTCGCCGCATCGTTGGCGTTGAAGAGGCAGCACGAAGGTGAATTTGCTCGCTGTTGCGAGCGCTCTCTTGAAAGCGGTCGTTTTACGCGACGGACGGACGGAGCGACAGACAGACGAACGGACGCATGGTTTTCTCGTTTGGAATAACAGAAATGCTTACGCAATTAAAAGCCGCCTGTTACACATTACCACTAGCGTGCAGACGCAGCAATTATTGATGCCGCTTATTCACTGAAAAGTCTAGACAGTTCAGCAAATTCCATGAGTATTGGTTTTGCCACATGAGAAAAAATAGAAGAGCGGGTACAGCGTCGGGGCGCACCGCGCCATGCAGCTTCAAAGCGGTAGGGTCGCAATCAGCGTAGAGATATGCCAGGCCCGCGCGGTCTATCCTGAAGCTGTCGCTGCTCACCGAAGCAGCGCACTGCTGCATCAAATATGCGCTTTTTTTTCGTACATACATTTTGTATTTATTTAGCGTGCATTTCTTTACTTTGGCTCTGCATGGTATTGAGACGCCGCGCTGCATAACGCGCACAATGGAGCGTTTCGGGGGTTTCTCAAGTTATTGCGGTCTGTTAAGCATGAAATGTTTTAGTTCGCGTTGTCGGCGACCTTCAAGTCACCTTGAACCAAGAGCCAGAGCCGTTATCCGGTCACTCAAACGAGAATATCCGGGCAAGTTGCGAGGACAAAACTAGATCATCCGAGCAACCAGTCAAAACCTAAGAAAATGTGGTCTCTGGCCCCAAGGCTTTGTGCAGGACCACTGTACAGACTACTTACTGCCAAAACAAGTTACAGCAATATTGCTTCCGAGTTCTTCCTAATTTTTGTTCACAACATCACTCAAGCTGCAACTTCTAGTGCGCTGAAGTTTTATGTGTCATATTGAATAGCGACGTTGAAAAGGCAGATAAAACACAGGGCACCATACACTTGAAGAAAGAAGCGCTAAATCATGTACGCCATATAAAATTCTATATTACAATTTCTTCAATTAAACTTGTGCTCGAAATTAGCGCCTATCCGTCGTAAATGCTCTTTCGTTGCCCACGTCCAAGCTGCTGCCACCTTACACTTCATTGTCATGTTTAGGACACATGTAAAATGTAATTTTGAAGAGTCCAAAATTAACACACCTTTAGAGGTTGCCTGTGTCGAACGCCAAAGGTCCGATTTATTTATTTATTTATTTATTTATTTATTTATTTATTTATTTATTTATTTATTTATTTATTTATTTATTTATTTATTGAATATTTGATTGATTGATTGATTGATTGATTGATTGATTGATTGATTGATTGATTGATTGATTGATTGATTGATTGATTGATTGATTGATTGATTGAAACATGAATTAGAAGGGATGGCCCGTGGCCTAAGATAGGGGTAAGGGATCAGGTGAAAGGAAGGATGCCTGCCGCCTTCGCCAATGACAGCAAAGCGTTAATTCTTCTGATGGCATTTGCTCGCGGTGCGACCCAGTCTTCGTACGATGCCACCTCAGAGCTGCGCCGCGTTGGCTTAGCGTCGCCTCGAGAGATGGCGCCACGCTGTGTGGCGATTTCAGCCAATTTTTGTTTTCTTGCTGGGCAGTCCGCTTTGTCTCCCTGGCGCCTTTCGCTGGCAGTCGTGCCGCCTTCAGCCGGTTTTCTCCGTCTAGCTGGCCAGCCTCCATATGCACCAGTGCACAGGAAGGCGTGTTGCAGTGTGGTGTGATGGGTCGTGCCGTTGCGGACGTGCACTACACACATTTTAGGATTGTGGCTAGTATAATCTGCAACCAATCTGCTCTGCTAGTTGGACCAGTGCACATTATGAAGTGGTGCAGTGTGGTGTGGTAGGGTGTAAGGCTGCGAACGTGCACTACACCCATTGTAAGACTGTGGCTAGTATCATCTCGAACCAATCTGCTTTGCTGGTTGGACCAGTGCACGGTATGACGTGGCGCTGTGTGGTGTGTTGGTGTGTGTCGTTGCGAACCTGAAACACCCATTTTAAGATTGTGGCTAGTATCATTTCCAATCAATCTGCTTTTTTGGTTGAACCAGTGCACAGTATGGCGTGGAGCGGTGTGGTGTGATGGGGTGTGCCGTCGCAAACGTGCACTATACCCATTTTGAGATTGCGGCTAGTATCATCTCGAACCAATCTGCTTTGCTGGTTGGGACCAGTGCACATTATGGCGTAGCGCGGTGTGCTGTGGTGGGGTGTGCCGTTGCGAACCTGCGACACCCATTTTAAGAGTGTGGCTAGTATCATCTCCAAGCAGTCTGCTCTGCTGGTTGCCATTTAATGCCTACATACACTCCCGATTTCGCCAGAGCCACCAAGTTTTGAAGCAGAAGCACCTCTAGACAAGGAAATCGTCAATTTATGAACGTTGTTACGTTTGGCGGAATTGGCGAAAACCAAACACAGGGGTCATGGAATTGTTAACGACGTCAGAATTCCTGCGAGAAGGTGCCTAATCATTGTGAAAGTCGTGTTTCAAGACTTGTGCGTCATTCAATGAAGGCAAATTGCCGGAGTTCGTAATAAGAACAAGACTACGCGAGGCTTCCCAAGATTTGAATGAGAGATGCCAGCACAAGGAGTGGTTTTACCTTCTGGGGAGCTTGTGTCCCCAATGAAACAAACCCCGGTCGCCAATGAAACGACGTGTCCTATGTGCTTACTCCCCACTTTCCAGGATAAGCTTAGAAGCGGCAGGAGTGGGCTGTGTAGTTTTTCACCTCCGCGAAGACGGTGTCTTGCGTCGGTGGCAGGCCATGAGATTGGGCGCTGATGACATTACCTGTTTCCTTTGCAAGTAACCTTGCGAAAGGGGAGGATCCTTAAGAGAGATCCTCTGCGCGAGAGATGTGCTCTTCCAGAATTTAGTGTTCTCTGTGAGCCTCCGGAATGATTTAGCGTGCTCAGAAGCAATGTGATGTGCTCTGATAACAATGTACATGCGTGCTACGATGTAAAGCGTAGATCACTTGGTACTCCAGGTGCCTTTTTGCCTTCCCTGTCAATAAATTCGCCAAGTTTTTATATGTCAAGAAACAGCCTGTTTTGTTCTTCGAACCTGCCGACCTCGTACTCGTCGACAAGGAAGAAACTCTTGCCAAATGTACGGACGACGACGTGGGCCCACATTGCTTCACTGTGACGTTCCGGTATCGTAGTCCACCTACCCCTTTACAAGAGGCACCGGCGGCGAAGGCACGGCCCTCTGTGTGACGCCCGACTCTGAGACCAGAGAGCCCAAACCGAACAACGTCGAAAGCTTAAAAGTATCGCAAGGATTATGTAGTGCAGTGAACACGAGTAAGTGATAACACGCGCAACGCCCTATAGAGCTAAAACTTGATAATCGCTAAGGCGTATAACAGAAAACAGCGCACGAAATAAATTGAGCACTTACCTACAACTTGCCCATCACGTTTGTCCTCCGTTTTCAAGGGGTATTCACGTGTGACTTGAGTCACAAAGTTTCAATTCTTATGCTAAACCGAAATTCCAACGGGAGCGGAACCACCAGAGTACTCTAATTGTGTACACGAAGCTTTAACAGCGTCAACTAACTGAACTAGTACCGGAGCTTCTATTTCTAATATGAGGCTCGTTTTCTTACGTACGCAACGAATCTTGCTGGTCCTAATGCAATGCAAGGTAATTTCAGAGGTATCAGTGGAAAATTCTAGGGAGTATGAGCAACTGCTTAGGGTACCTTTAGCTCAGGTGCTAAGCGCACGTCGCTGCGAAAGGAGGTTCGGCAAAGGGTTCGCTTTCAAGGCGGCACGCATCTTGAGAATGCCGTCCAGACGGATATCCAAGAGTGTGAAATAAAAAGAAACAGCGGCCGTGGGTTCGCTGATTCATGAAGGCACAGTGAAGCACGATCTCTATAATTCGCTAGACGATGAAGCGACCGTTGTCTTTTGCGGTCCTGGATACTCACAAGGCCTTTATAACGCTTTTATAACGCCTTTATAACGAACTTACTTGTATAACGAATGATTTCGCAGGCCCGAACCACTTTATCATAAAGCATTTCGACTCTATCCGCTATTAGAGATCGCTTGGAGCCTGCAGTGGCGGTAAAATAGACGGAAGGTTATTAGGGCCATGACCACGAAACTGGTCGTATTGTCGGGATTCGTACTGCGTGTACGAGTCCGGAGCACTGACCAGTTTCCAGTCTGCAATTGCAGTGTCTGAGCTGTTAATAATAAAGTTTTGCTAGAGGATTACTTAAACTTAAAGAAACGTATTGGGTGATTAGTGCACTATTTCTGGTGCAAGGCGCTGCTACAAATTAACTGGAGCAATAATTATAATTTAATATCAGACTACCTAAATTTATAATTTGCGGAAACAGCTCGTGTAAGGAAACCTGTGAAGCCACCCAGCGATGGTGCTCACTCGTTTGAAGACCTCCCAGGCATGGCGACCGTTGGTTGGCTCGAAGCCTTCTTCGGTCACCAGCAGGTCGGCGAAAACCGCGTAGTCGCAGATACCCTCGGTGATGGGCTGCTCGACGAGTAACGTCTCGCTCACTGTGCAGAACACCAGCCCCGGCCTGGTTGCTGCTCGTGGCAAGAGATGAAAGGCAATAGCTTTTGCAGGCACGCATTCTTTCGAAGGTCTGGGCAGCGTGTACATTCGGCACGGCTTTCTTCCACGGCGCGCGACTCAGCTAAGACGCGCGACACATAAGCACGTAGAAAATATCGCTAGGGCGGAGATGCCTGCACATACTGACACGCATGTAACATGCGTGCACGCGTCTTAAAGCCATCATGCGGCTGACATACGCGCCGTGCGCCAGAAGGTCACAGCGTGTCCGTTGGCGGACTTTCAGCGTAAAGCGACCGTTCGAGCAGTCAAAAGGGACAAGATCAACCATCACAAATATCTGCGACCCACGATGTGGCCTAACGAGCGCGCTCATTGCGTAGTCTGTCGGCCAAATGAGCCTCCGAAGATGGTATTACATACGTAGATAGCTAGGCCACACTGTGTCGGAGTAAACCGCAAACGTGAGACGAAGATTGACGCAAGGAACATAAATTTCTCTTCTAGTTTTCGCGCTATTACCGTGTCGTTATGTACCAACAAGCCCAGAAAGGCTATGGTCGTATTGGTTTGATCCTCAAACTAATTACACAAATTTTTATCGTGACCACAGTGCCCAAACGAGTATAACATGTAGGCACGAGGCACCTGTCTGCCACTAAAGCGACAACGACACATGTGGTCCTTATTAAAAAGAGAACGCAAATTAATAGTCACTCATTGCGTTGATTATACTGGAACTTTCGTTACAATGGTACCAAAATAACACTGTTGTAGGTACAATAAGTTACATCAGTGTTTACAACAGTATCGCTAGTAAACAAGCTAACATGACACTTAAAAACCTGTCGTGGTATTTTAGCGGTTATTACACTGCGCAGGTACGCCCAAGGACACGGGATCAAACCTAGGCCGTGGCGGCTACATTTCGATGGGGAACGATATGCAAAAAGGCCCGTGTCTCGTGCGTTGAGAGCAGGCTAAAAATCCCCTAGTGGTCAAACTTCATCCGGAGACCCACATTACGGCGTGCCTTCAATCAGGCTGTGGTTTTGGCATGTTAAGACCCCAGAATTTAATTTAAAACGAACACAGCAATATTAATGAAAACCGTAAACATAAGCAACAGACATGAACATACAGCGTAATCACAAAGAAATAAATTCAGTAATCACTTCCCTAAGTAAGCAAGAAGCTCCGGACAGACTGGAAAGTGTGATAATGTCACAACACGAGAGCACCAGAGAAAATGCGAAAATAATGGCCGATATATCAAAACACATTGCACGAAGCATCAGTGCGAGTCATTGTTTATTCACACTGCGCTCTTAGACAGACGCAGCGACATGAACAAAAGAATAATCCTGGAGACCTATCACATTAGCAAAAACAGCACGAAGTGCATTAGCCAGCCATGTATCTCCTGAAGCGGTAAGATTGAATTTTACAAAATACACGCACCATTGGCAAACGGACTGTGTCGCCTTTTGTGCTTCGTATTTTTGTTGTTATCTGGTTTCTGTTGCGCATTCGTATCACCGTTCGCGTTTATGTCGTGTGCAATAAAAGTTAAGAATCAGCGCTGCCCGTGTATGCTCATCCGTTGTCTGTGTTGTTTCTTGCGCTGGCCAAGTCAATTCGAAGATGAATCAAGACTAGCTGGCCCGGCTGTCGGTTCTGTTATCTGTTAATGAACAGCTAATGTTGTGAAAACATCGTTTTCAGAAAAGAATTTGTACAGCGAATGGTATATTTGCATTTTCAACAGGAAAAAAAGGCGGCAGATCCCATGCCCTGTGGCAATCAATGATATGCGAAGCAGTGTGCGGGGAGCCTAGGAAGTTAACGAAACGATCATGAAAGCTCCAAGGCCTAGGCGGCTGTTTCATGACCTACACGACACGCATGTCATGGCATTCATGTCATGACTTATCTTTTGTGTTCGTCATGCACTCTTGTCATACTATACCCATTTTGGTACATAACGGACGGACGGACGGACCGACGGACGGACGGACGGACGGACGGACGGACGGACGGACGGACGGACAGACAGACAGACAGACAGACAGACAGACAGACAGACAGACAGACAGACAGACAGACAGACAGACAGACAGACAGACAGACAGACAGACGGACGGACGGACGGACGGACGGACGGACGGACGGACAGACAGACAGACGGACGGACGGACGGACGGACGGACGGACGGACGGACGGACGGACGGACGGACGGACAGACAGACAGACAGACAGACAGACAGACAGACAGACAGACAGACAGACAGACAGACAGACAGACAGACAGACAGACAGACAGACAGACGGACGGACAGACAGACAGACAGACAGACAGACAGACAGACAGACAGACGGACGGACGGACGGACGGACGGACGGACGGACAGACGGACGGACAGACAGACGGACAGACAGACGGACGGACAGACGGACGGACGGACGGACGGACAGACAGACAGACAGACAGACAGACAGACAGACAGACAGACAGACAGACAGACAGATACTGTGAAAGTTGCAAATTTTCGCAAAGAAATGGTTTCCATTTAGAACTAAAGAACGTTTAAATTTCTGCGTTTCTATTTCTTTTTTTTGCGTTAGTTACGCCATAATTCTTTCGATCGCAGTAACAGCTTCCAGCAAAGCACCGCCCGTGATTTCTGTGTTTTCTTCCGCTGTCCCCAGCTTTATTTGCTGTCAATATGATATGCACCGCAAATAGTTGTCATACAGGCTGCAGCCAAAAGCGGTTATTGATTGTGCGCCGCCAAGCTACACCTAAAATATAAGAAGCCCCTACCAGTGACATGGTAGATTGGAATAAACTGCCTTCGCACTCAAGGGGACGGTTGGTTTCCGAAAAAAATTTCGCTCCATACTTATTGGATCTGCTATAGCTTGTAAACGACGCGAAATTGTGCATGCCAGTGTTCACATCGTCACCCGACAGCGATCGACGCATGTGATCCGTGTTGCAAAACGCTACGTACTCGTCACCGCTGGCGATGAAGACAGCGTGAATTTCGTCGGAGGCGGGAGAGCAACAGTGTGCCTTCGCGTGTGGATCTCGTTCGGAGGGCCGAGGGTTTCGACGTCGTCATCATCTGGAAGGTCGGTAGAGGGTGTCAATTAGAACAATATGTGTCGTGCGTTACTTGAACTTCTTACCTAAATGCTTTCGCAAGTTTGCCATAGTTTTCAAAATTTTTCTCTTTACCATTTTACATTCGGCGTGCCGTCAGTTAGGATTCTCGGCCTTGTGCTGTTGGTCGTTCGTATCGATGCTCCGTACGTCAATGCGGATTCAAATATTTCTTCCATCTGCAGATTATTCAGCTGTTTATGCTAATTGCCAAACCCTCTGACTTCAGGATTTTTCTGCGTGACTTCAGTAACGTCTAGGCATATGACAGTTGGCTAGTAAAATGAACATCATAATGCTTTTTTACATACGCGCAGTGAGGATTTTTTCGTGAATCTCAAGTCTTTCGAAGCCCAGTGCGGACATCATATGATACAAGACCGGAAAAGAAACCTTATTTTAACGCCACTCGCCGTCACCGCCGAGGCTTAGGCTCCGCGCGTACGCGCATGACTCGTACCACAACGCCCAGCGACCCCGTAGAAAGACTGACATTACAGTCCTGCTAATATGAAACTGGATGCACGCACGTCATCGCAATGGAAAGAGACGAGTCTACGATAACCAAAAGTCTAAGGAAGCATGTTCTTGGATTGCCACACAGTGCTAGCCACACTGTCAGTCGCAGTGCAGGGGCCATAGTCAGCACATAGTGGCAAATGACCAAGCACCATGTCCACGCTGCAAACATTATCGAATCGGATATGACATGGGTCTACACAGAGGACATCACGCTTCCACTGCACTAAAATAGGACTTCGCGCCGATAATCAGGATGCTTAATACGAGTTCCAACCGGTGAAACTTCCCCGGTACATACACGAATCCGTCCGGCGCATACACCGACGCGAACCATCACCGTCGGCACCCTATGGATACTAGGACACTAGGCCACATAGACATCTCGTGTTGTGGTGTCACACGTGACAACCCCCGTGCTTCTACTCAACCGGGATCCACCTGCTGCAGTCAGGTGCACAGTAAGCTCATGCGCAAAGCAGGTCCCATGCTGCACAAATGCCCCTCACCATATACGAGGCCCTGCCACTTCAAAAAATGAGTGGAAAGGGCGCCTGTATCATTCACCGCACGGACCCTCGCTCCCTGATACCTCTGTTGACAATAAACAAAGTCCCCGGAGTCATCCCATTGTCCTCTCCGCCTAAAATGTCCCTCTTTCACGCATACATACTCTTTTTGCTCTGCCTACACGGCCAAAACGTCCTTCCACTAAGTGTTTTAGCAGTACGTTCATCCATATATGTCAAGGACTCACTCATTCTGTGCACACGAGGCGCCAGAAGAGCTCCTATGGACCACTGTGCAGCTCGTCCAACAAGTGCAGAGTGAGACATGGTACTTCCGCAGAGGTCTGCACCAGGGGCCGTGTTGAATAACGTTGACTTCTTCTCTCAGGTTCCTTCCAACCTGATTAACCCAAACTAGTCATCACAATGCGACTGCTTCACTACACAAATCGTCTCATGGAGCGTTTGAACTCAACGCTTGCCGACATGTTCATCACGTCGCTCATATCGACGCACACTGCTCGTTTCACGCGTACGGTCCCTACTTTTGTTTGTCTGTGTACTTGTTCGTGTTGTGCATTATGACTATATTCCAATCCATGTAGCTCTCTATTATTGTTATGTACGTCCACGTCGAGCGTAGATAACATAACGGTGTCGTGCCTTATATGCAAGGTTCGCTGACACAGCAGGACGCTACACAAAACCACATAGCTGAACTTCTGAGAGCTTTTGTACGGCAGTCAAGCTAGCTGTGATATGCTCGAAGCTATGCTGCCGAGTGTCATCGACATATATATCGGCCTACATCTCGCCCACCTTGCAAATTTCCCCCTTTGGGACTTGCTCCTATTGCCACTTGCCAACTTGGCAACTTGCACACTCTAGCCCTTGTAGCAGATCTCTCGCGGTCATTGACACCTCCACGAACTCGAACCAAGCATACGAGTGAAATTACCATCCACAATCAAAAGAAGTTATGCAAGCATGCTTCAGAGGTTACGACTAGGTGTGGCCATCACTCGGCGATACCTACACCTTATTGGCCGTACACAGTCTGAACTGCGAGGCGTACGAGATACTCGAGAGAACATAACACATATTCTGCGTTTGCCCACAATATGCCATGCAAATACAATCATTGCTACATTTGCTTACCAATCAACCTTTCTCTGAAAAGGTTCTGCTGGGACTCGGCCACATTTTTGTCGGCGCGATATTGTAAAAGCTCTAACCAAAATTTTCTACGAGAGTTGTCTAGATTTGAGCCTTTGGGGAGATTTTGCTGTTCAAGTTCACTCAACGCCATCTTCACTCTCATCAGCACTTCGCTTCTTCTCTCTCTTACTCCCGTCTCCCTTCCCCAATGCTGAGTAGCGAGTCAAAATTTTGATCCAGGCCAACCTCTCGGCTTTTCTGAATTAATAAATGTCTCTCTCTCTCTCTTCTCTTTATTTTCGCATTGTTCAACTTCACTCTGGGCGCCCAATGGCACCCATGACCTTCAACGCGTACCATTGCCACCTGCAGAACATCTCCCTTCCGCTGAAAGCGCTTTGCTTGTTACCGATACGTGTCGAACGCTATAGCCTCGCCACTCTGGCACGACACTGTTCGGCATCGTTTCCATATTCTTATGGCTACCACAGTCCACATTTTCGGACACCATTTCTGAAGTCAAGTACTCCTGAGCAATAAATTGCGACACATTAAAGTTGCGCTTTCGTGCGTGAACTATGTTTTACTAAACTTAAAAAGTGGGAAGCCATATCTTGCCTAAGGCGGCCGTTAAACAAATAAAGATAGCTCCAAGCTCTCGCGCAAATCTTTCCGTCCGCAACCATTGTTCACATATGTGGATGCTTTTCATGAAGCCAAGTACATCTCAGCGAAAAATTCCGTGTGATTGAAATCACGTGAGATTGCCACCCTGCACCATGGTTTAACCTGCTCCCAAACGAACGCGGCATATCTCGGTTGTGGAGCTCGTTAAAGAACTGAAAATGGCTGGAAGCAGCTAACTAGATCCTTTCACGGCTTTTGTGCACATACTTGGGCACGGCATTTGGGCTTTAAAATGCTTTTTAGTCAATTATATGGACACTCCAAGCGCATTTGTGCCGTCACCTTCGCCGTGAAGTTCTGTATAAAGTCCAAGGGCAATAAAATCGTCGCTGTGCGCCGTATGCTGCATGTGCGAGTGAGGGTGTGCGCGAATGAGCCTGCGATCGGGGCTCAATGTCACGCACGCAAGTGAGGAAAACTGGGAGCAAGCGCGCCGTCTTACGTCGAGCGCAAGGTTCCGGGAAGAGGGGAGGGGAAAGCGTTCAAAGGGGCCCGCGCGCGTGCCCGCCCGCCCATGCCCCTACGTTTTGAAAACTATCTGCGACTATCTGCGACGGGAACAGAGCGCCCTCGTGCGCTGTTTTCGCTTGCGCTGACGCGAGACGTCGCACGAAGGCCAATTCGATTGCTGCTGCTGCCGGGCTTCCTCGCTCCAGCGTTTTGACTGCGAGTTTCCGTGGTCACCGAGTGAAATGTGTTCATATTTGCCTGTGCGCGCGTGACACCATGATTGCTAATTTAGTTAGTATGCCTATCCTTACTAGCTTATACGGCCAATAAAACTAATATCATTACTTGGTGCAGCTGTCCACTAATTTGCTATTGAAATCGATGCTTCTACTTTCGCGTGAAACTGCGACTTTCTTATGTCATTAGTTTTTTTTTTCCTGCGAGCTCCTGAAATACTGTGAAACAAAGTTTTCAGAGCCGTTATTAATTTCCGAGCTTACTTTTTTTTGCAGTAGTGAAGCGGCTATAGTAGTGCTAGTCAGAATAGCTAGCTTGGAGTGTGTAGCTGTCCGGAGACACTTAGAAGGACAGCGAGCAATTTTTTACTGACCGCAGCTGACAGGACGGAAAAAAGAATCTCGAGCCACGACCACCTGCCCGCCCCTGTAGAAGTCTCTACCGAAAGGCGTACCTCGGCAGGCCTAAGCGGCTTCGCCTGCGCACAGGACAAAGGGGTGGCGCACGTGAATATACAGAGCCCAGCTTGGAAGGGGAGCCGCCATAAAAGACTCGTTTTACTTCTCGTCGTGCGCAAGCTCTCGCCATCTTATTGTTATGTGTGATGGAGCAAAAGAACACCAGAATAGTTTTTCTTCAGTGCTAGAATGTATTATTAAATGTTCGGTCTCATTACAGGCATTTATTATACAGAAGGAGGTCTTATAATCAAACACTGCATCGGAACCTCCTTTACAAGAACAATTATGATAGTTAACAACTCAGAGCAACAGTAGCACCCAATGATGTAGCACATCAGCAATAAGGGAGAACCTTAACAGCACGAAATACAGAGGTGATTGCAAAGAAAAACAAGGTTTAGCAATCTCATGGTAGCAATAAAATTGAAAACGAAAATAGCAATGATAACAACAATAACTAATTTAATAAATTAATAAATATGTAATAAGCAGATTATTGACATTGTTACAAGAACCAAAATAAAACGAACAAGAAAACGGACACAATAAGCCTTCTCGTTAGTCTGTGAATAATAAATGCATTTTTAGATTTCTTTTATAGTGCCGTAAAGATCTTGCATTCTTCAGCATGAGTGGAGGATTGTTCCATATTGATATGAAAGCGAAATATACGGTCTGTTTACTATAGTTAGTGCGGACTCTTCCTAAACGAAAATTGATATTTATGGCAAGTCTGGTGGTACTATAATTCATCAGATTAGATGGGGAAAATGTGATTGGTGTTAGCTCATTGTTCACAAATTTCTAGGACGATAAGTTGACCCCGTGCCTTCAATGTACAGAATATTTTTCAAAAGTGTACAAAAGGCTTCACCAATGTCGTACTCTGGAGCATCGTATGTGCTGTCTCTATAATGTAACGTAGTAGTGTCACAGTCCTCAAACCTTTCTTTCCCCATGCACAAATGTTCTTATTTCTCTTGCAATAAATTCGTTTATTTATTTTCTTTCGTTCGGTTCTTTGCATTACGGCCCTCCTACGTCTATCCATTCTTTACTGTTCGTTCATTCAGTTCATCGGTCAGTCGGTCCTTGTCGATATGACGCTCCCGTGGAGCTGCAGAAGTCTTCACTATACAGCTAACACAACAGGTATGCTTCAAAATGATTAGGCCATTCAGTACGAAAAGACGAGCTATCTATGGCGACGGCTTGGCCGGGTTGTCTTTAACTATGAGCGCAGTATTTTTCCTTTTAATCCCTTAGAATTCTTATGGTACTTCATGTAATTTAAGGGGGCTATCTCTCTTTAGAAATGTTTTTTTTCTAAGCGCTTCTTCCCTACCTGGGTCACTGACAAGTCCGTGGTCCAATTCTTAGCGCATTGGGCTGCTGCGCTCAAGTAACAGGGTTCGAAACCAGTCATCGGATCAACTTGCGCCACTCGATCATTATGTGCGAATGTGGGCCGGTCTTCAACGAAGCTCTTTCACGCCGATACGGGTCACTGTAGATGCGGAACTGGGCAGCCACTGCTGTTGGAGGAAAATCTTTGATGGCGAATTGGGGCAATGGGTATGTATCATTCAGTCTGTGCTGGTCTTCAATGAACCTCTTTGATGCCAACTTGGGTGACTGGGTATGTGCCAATATATTTACGTGCGCTCTTCGATGAAGGTGTTTGACGCCTACTTGGGTAAATAGGTGCGTGCCACAGCGAATGTGCCGGCATACAACGGCGAAAAACATCTCTAAATTTTTCCGGTGCTGAGCGGAATCGAACCGACCTCGCAAGGGTTCCTCAAGGACAGCAAGCAGACGAATTTGCAGGCGGCGCCACAAATGCGCTGGGTATGCGCCGCTCTTCAATGAACCTTTTGTCACTGAGTGTCGTCGGCCACTGGTCTTGCGAGAAACGAGGGAGCAATTCTTGGCGTTGGTAGGCACCCGCGCCCCGCGCTTCTCCTCTCGAAGGCAAGGCGTGCCCACACACAAGTGCGAGGGAGGGTCCCGCTCGCTGCACGACGCGTTTCTCGGCGTTCGCGCTCACCGGTGCGCTATGCATTTCGGAAGCCGCCCCAGGCATCGCGGCGGTGGCGCTAAGTGGCGCCGATAGTTCGCAGGGAAGCGCGAAAGACGAACCCGGCTGCAGTACAGGTCTTGCACACAACTCGTTTCGACGGTGGCAATAAGTTGTACATTTAATCAATGCTAATTATCGTCGACAGACATCGTGAGATGCGTTCTGCCAAATTTCTTTCTCATACGATTGCTCAAACATACAGCCTCCTAAAAATGGGGGACATGAAATGCTAACTCCTTTCAAACGACAGCGTGGCTGAAATGTAGCTTATCTTTTAAATTATGCTTGTAGGTGGCACCGCGTTCGATGTAATTCGCTGAAAACAAGCACAAAAGCTCGTCGAGCCACTCACCTTGGACTCTAGACCTCGCGAAACCTACAAGAGATGAAAAAATCTCCTAAGTTTGGTTCTAACAGTACGGCAATGTTGCTCGCAGAGAAGCTTGTATAATAAACACGTATTTTGCATATTAGACGTTACAGTGCATCCTTCTCCAACTAAAGCTATAAGAGGAGCTAACATGGGGCTTTTAAAAATTCATTGCAGTAAATCTCTTCATTCAAGCACTTGCCACGCGTAAAAATATGCGGCTGTGCACAACTTGCCGAATAATGTTGCCACTGTGTTTTTGTAGTATGGCTGGCCTCCTGAACTCATAAGCGGTACGGTACACACTGTTTTCATGACCTGTCAGAAGCCCATTATCCCTATACACTGTGTTGCATTGCCGATTTGATTTTCTGTTACTGTTTTAATTTCTACACACCCTCTTTAAACGTTGCACATGCTGCTCTTCCACCGCATCAAGCAAGCGCTTGTAAGTTAACCTAGTTACATAAGAACGCTAACCAATGATAAGCTTGAGCGTATAGGTACCGCCAATGGTAGTTATACTGAGTCACACGAGAAAATTTAGCATTCTTCAGCTTGACATTCTAACTTTATATTAAATCTCTTGAAGGGGCAGCGCAAGACGACGAAGACACAAGGCAGGAATACACAGGACGGCGCTAAACTCACAACTAACTTTACTCGAAGGCACACACTTTTGCACTACAACCCATAGCCACGTGCTCTCCCATCAATGGCGTCATTATCAGCGGGCAGGCAAACACGAACTCCTGTAATCTAATGGTACACTATGAGGGAGCTTAAAAACCGCCTCACAGTGTGCCATTATAGTGTACCATCGTCTTGCGCTGCCCCTTCAAGATGTTGAACCAGTACCAACTTGCCCAAATGTCGATGCTTCTTCATATTAAATGTCGTTTGTCTTACCTCAGCCATTGGAGTTATGCTTTCACTTCCCTTTAAACTAAGGAAAAGTAAAGTATAGGAAGGAACTAAGGAAGAAGTAAAGAAAGCCTTGGGAGATATGCAAAGGGGGAAGGCAGCTGGGGAGGATCATGTAACAGCAGATTTGTTGAAGGATGGTGGACAGATTGTTCTAGAGAAACTGGCCACCCTGTATACGCAATGCCTCATGACATCGAGCGTACCGGAATCTTGGAAGAACGCTAACATAATCGTAATCCATAAGAAAGGGGACGCCAAAGACTTGAAAAATAATAGACCGATCAGCTTACTGTCCGTTGCCTACAAACTATTTACTAAGGTAATCGCAAATAGAATCAGGAACACCTTAGACTTCTGTCAAGCAAAGGACCAGGCAGGATTCCGTAAAGGCTACTCAACAATAGATCATATTCACACTATCAATCAGCCGATAGAGAAATGTGCGGAATATAGCCAACCCTTATATATAGCTTTCATTGATTACGAGAAAGCGTTTGATTCTGTCGAAACCTCAGCAGTCATGGAGGCATTACGGAATCAGGGTGTAGACGAGCCGTATGTTAAAATGCTGAAAGATATCTATATCGGCTCCACACCCACTGTAGTCCTCCATAAAGCAAGCAACAAAATCCCTATAAAGAAAGGCGCCAGGCAGGGAGATACGATTTTTCCAATGCTATTCACAGCGTGTTTACAGCAGGTATTCAGAGATCTAAATTGGGAAGAATTGGGGATAAAAGTTAATGGAGAATACCTTAGTAACTTACGATTCGCTGATGATATTGCCTTGCTTAGGAACTCAGGGGACCAACTGCAATGCATGCTCACTGACCTGGAGAGGCAAAGCCGAAGGGTGGGTCTAAACATTAATCTGCAGAAAACTAAAGTAATGTTTAAGAGTCTCGGAAGAGAACAGCAGTTTACAATAGGTAGTGAGGCACTGGAAGTGGTAAGGGAATACACCTACTTATGACAGGTAGTGACTGCGGATCCGGATTATGAGACTGAAATAATCAGAAGGATAAGAATGGGCTGGGGTGCGTTTGGTAGGCATTCTCAGATCATGAACAGCAGGTTGCCATTATCCCTCAAGAGAAAAGTTTATAACAGCTGTGTCTCACCAGTACTCATGTACGGGGCCGAAACCTGGAGGCTTACGAAAAGAGTTCTACTTAAATTGAGGACGACGCAACGAGCTATGGAAAGAAGAATGATAGGTGTAACGTTAAGGGATAAGAAAAGAGCAGATTGGGTGAGGGAACAAACGCGAGTTAATGATATCTTAGTTGAAATCAAGAAAAAGAAATGGGCATGGGCAGGACATGTAATGAGGAGGGAAGATAACCGATGGTCATTAAGGGTTACGGACTGGATCCCAAGGGAAGGGAAGCGTAGCAGGGGGCGGCAGAGAGTTAGGTGGGCGGATGAGATTAAGAAATTTGCAGGGACGGCATGACCACGATTAGTACATGACCGGGGTTGTTGGAGAAGTATGGGAGAGGCCTTTGCCCTGTAGTGGGCGTAACCAGGATGATGATGATGATGATGATGATGATGATGATGATGATGATGATGACGAATATCACTCAACTTTCTCTCCAACAAAACAGAGATGAATTACCATTTCATTGATATATGAAAGCGACCTACTTGAGAACTTCCGCAAATTTTCTCAATCTTGTAATACCTAAAAATCCAGCTTTTTGTGCAGTTTCTAAGTTTGCAGAAAGGGTGACCTATCAAGGTAAGCAATCTACCTAAGAACCTGGTGCTTTATGACCACATATCTGATATTTCTGGAATATGTTTCAAAGTAGCTACCTTTTGCGTATCAAGAAAATCCTAATCGATTTGTTTTGCCCGGAGAGATACAGTTTTTTGAGCCTCGATGCCACTTCGGTTATGCAGCGCCAAGCAGAAAACCACTGACAGAGTACGCTGGGCATCTCGCACACCTTAGTCCCGCACTTATCGCCATGTCGCTTGCACCGTTCTTTACAATGCAGTGCAACATCCCGTCAGCTCGCAGACAAAGTATCGGCTGACTTACTGAATATCAGGGCAGCCACGAACGTTGCGACGAGCACTACGATGAGGCAGCACAGACTTTCTTTGACGATTTGTTGTGCCACGACTCTGCGAAATGGTGAGCGAGGTTGCAATAAGAATCACAAGACCATTCTTGAAGTGACGAATCAGTTCCTATCTAGAAAGAAAACTTACATGCACCTGTTTTATAGCGAAGCACTTGCTTCATTTCAAGCACTTTGTGGTAAGCAGGTCAGTTTCTGTCTCGCCTTGCTCCGGGACTCTTATTAAAGGGGTCCTGAACCCCCCCATTCGGCTTGGTGAAAACAGTCTGCGGGTAGCATAAGCTGCTGTGAACATCTCAGCCAAGTTTTCCAGTCGTGCGTGGCGTGTGGAGCTCGCAAGCGAAGCGCGAAGTCATCTTTCCACCAAACAACAGAAGGTCTCTTTTCAACAAAAGCCTGCTCCTCACTCCTTTGGGGACGCTTTATTTCGTAATACTCCCATACGCAGGGCTGCCCAAAGATACTTTGCAATTGTATCATCATACTAATAGAAGATACTGCAGTAATTATTCCATCCGATATGATATTTTCCATTTGCATCTTAAGATACTTCGATAATTTCGCAAATGTCTCGCTATATATCTATATAAGGTAGCAGCAATACGCATATGCACAAACATGTTTGCTTGGAAACTCCCTAACTCCGACCAACCTTGTTTTATTTGAATGAAACGTATGTTAATATCTCAATTTTTTTTCTTTTTTACTCAAAGTATAATATTTTCATTCCGGAAAAATCTATTGGGGTGGCATTACCTGCTTAACATGGGAGCTCTTTATACGCTGTGGTCAGCGGTTCTTGCTTGTCGCTTTTGTAAATGATGAGAATCGCTGCTGTGCTTGCCGAACAGCTAACGGTTCACCATTTAATTACAAGAACGTCAATAAGAAGCCTACCCACGATGGCGCACATACTTCTGTGAAATTTTACCTTGACTTTAAACGTATTGCCGTTTACGCAATATGGGATCACCGGATAGGTGTACAGCAACAGCAAAACTGATAGAGACATTTATTTTGTCGCATCGTGTTTACAGCGAGCATTTAAACTTTCAATGACCATTCATACTCTACTTATCTGCTGGCTTAAAGCATTCGTTACCCACATATTCAATAATGCCCATTTCTTTTACAATTTTCGGTCTACGACAAACTTGCGCAGCCCGAAAACAATTGACACGCATAGTAGTGGCTCAAAGGGTCGCAGGATACCGCCACTATTCAGAGTATTTCGACTTGTAGCCCCAATTACCTGGTGATTTGTAACAGTAAGAAATTAAAGGGAGAGCTAAAAGAAAAAAATAATTAGAATATGGGTTTTTACGTGCCAAAACCACTTTCTGATTATGAGGCACGCCGTAGTGGAGGACTCCGGAAATTTCGACCACCTGGGGATCTTTAACGTGCACATAAATCTAAGTACACGAGTGTTTTCGCATTTCGCCCCCATCTAAATGCGGCCGCCATGACCGGAATTCGTTCCGCCGAAGAGATAAAACAAGAGAAATATATCTAGGTAAAATAGAAAGGCTGTAACGCATCACACAGTCACAGTGAATACGTCAAAACACGATACAGGCGGCACCACTAATAGCTAAGATATTTAAGCATGATGTATTGTCAACTTAGCGACAGAAAATTCAGTTAGAAACTTAGGTGGCTTAGTAGCAGCAGTATCAGTTTGAGGAGCGGAGTCCCGCCAACGTTTATAATTTCGCACGGTGACGTTCTGATAGCTCAGCACAATTCGTTGGCGGGCTAGTTGGTGCGAATCCATGAATACTTTGTTTAGCGCAAAAAGACAGACACAAGAAAGACGACAGGACAAGGCGCCTTGTCCTGTCGTCTTTCTTGTGTCTGTCTTTTTGCGCTAAACAAAGTATTGACGTTCTGATAGCCAGTATCTTGTATCTTAAGGTAAACGATGCATCCTTTCGTGTATCGGAAGTACAGGCACTGATACGCGTCTTGCCAGACGTACCATGATGCAAATACAAGATACCCGAAGAGCGTCTAAGATAGTATTCTGGGCACACGTGAGGCGTTTCTTGGCCCACATAGTTTATTTTCGTCACCCGAACTCAGACAACCACGGGCCCCTTCGAACTTGCCCGGATGTTCTTATCTCCTGCTCTCTGACTCGGGTGCGCGCAGCTGCGGAGGCGCAACTTCGTCGTCGTCGTCCAAACGCTGACAGCTTGCCTGGGAGCCCCTCCCCCCCCTCCCCCTTCTTCTCTAACGAGAGAGCCAGGATGGGAAGGAGCGATGCCTAAGAGCCGTCAGTAGGCTCCGCAGTGGCGAAGTAGACGCAACTGGGGTTCGTAAATCGCTTGTGCGCGAGAAAGGTGCCGCTGTCGAGGAACGCCGGCGCAATGCGGTCGATGGACACGTTGTCCTCGCGTCCGTTTAGCAAAGGACGAGGTGTTCGGGCAGCGCTTGATGACCTTGAAGGGGTCCATCGCGTGGTGGTCGTATTGGTGGTCGGACTGCGTCGTGTCGTGCGAAGATGTATGTGCAATCACGGAGAGCCCGACGGATGAAGGATGGTCGCGAATGTTGGTGCTTTTAATAGGAGAAACGTCTCCCATAGCAACCTTGAGGCGACTGGCATAATCACCAACATCCAACGTTGGTACAAGCGAAGGGTAAAAAAATTGTCCAGGAAGCCTGAAGGTATTGCCGAAAACGAGCTTGGCTGACCAGCAAGACGCGTCAGTCCGCATCACGTGGCGAAGAGCAAGAAGAATAAGTGGGAGATGCTCCATCCAAGGCGTCAATGGTTGTCACGAAATGAGCGAGGATTTTAGCTGCCGGTGGAGTCTCAACCATGCCGTTAGTGATCGGGTGGTAGGCTCACGACTTGATGTGACTGACACCAAGCAATTGGGATATGGAAAAGTGAGAAGTCGAATTGACCACCTCGATTTGTTGTGACGGTCGTGGAAACTCCGCAGCGGCTAATCCACACGGCGATAAAGCCGCGGGCGACTGATATCACTGAGCGGTAGGGCGTCAGGTTGTCGTGAACCGGTCTATGCATGCCAATATTGACACGTGTACTTGTTTATCTTGCTAGGCTTAGCGCTTTTCGCCGCGTAATAAATGTTAGCGCTCAGCGAAGGACGCACCCGCATGTTTAGGAAGTTTCTCGAGTGTTATCGATGGTTTTATCGACTGTGTGTTGCCACAGAACCTTGTGTAATCTGATTATATGCGCGACGCGAAATGTATAGTACTTTCTCGAGTACACGCGGGCACCAGTGATTACTCTGGAACATTCGATGACTCAAGTACAAAGGCTGCAGACGCGCTTGACCGGCTGCTGAGACTTTCGACGATCGCCGACATTCTTCGCCGCTATCGTTGTGCTTTAAGTGTAGCCTGTTCTGGTCACAGGTTCACCCAATAAAGAGTTAGTTTCGCCTTCACAGTTTTGCTACTGGGTTCCACCACGTGTCGATATAGACCAGCTGTTCTTGGATGTGGGCAAAAGGCCGAGTAGGTCAAGGTATACGTGATTGAAGCGGGAATCAGGAGGCCTGAAGGTGCCGAGCGGACTCGCTGTGTGGCCGCAGAGGAAGACATTCAAAAACAGCGGACACTCCCATAGAACTCAGCGGCCTAATTAACAGTAGCGCAACAAGAGGACGGGGTTAACTTCCGGTTTCGGTATAGGGCGCGCGCGTTCGGAATGCTATAGCTGGCACGAGCTATGGCGGCTGCGCTACTCGACGCCTTTTTTCTTGCTTCTATGCTTAATCGCGCGCGTTCTTAGCGCGGAATCGTTTAATTGAAACAATTGCAAACGATCTTTGCTAGCCTCCATCGAATCTGTGCCACGTACAATTTCATGAAGTATACGCAAAACGCCTTGTAAATGAGGAAACGTATATTTCGCTCTATATAAATGCTCGTTCCGGGATTCTTGTGCGTTGATCCAACGTTGTGGCACCAGGTAAGCAGCAGTAGTACCCGTACAAAGCTGCACTGGACGGCGTCAGCTGAAAAAAGTAAATTACGAGCATGTGTCAGCTTGGTACTTAGACCTTATCGGAATGCTGCGTGTAAAGGAAAAATGTGTGAAAGTGGCGAACGGGCGACATTACAAACAAAAGAAATTCGCTTTTACATATATGGCGTCGAAAATACCCGACACATTCCAGCCCGGAGTATAAAATATGAACGTCTGATTTCCAAGCATTCCCCCATTCAATACGGGCATTACTTCCTGCACTTTAATATCGCAAATGCACGGGTGACTGCGCGTTTCTAAAACAGCTTGGCCTGAGCCGAAGCGATAGTACGCTACATACACAGAGGTGGCTACAACACCGGCTCTCAGCCAGTTCTGCTTGCTGCGCTATACTCTTTATACTAAGGACAAAAAAGACACACACCTATGCGCAGACCATGCTAGACGCTCTCGGAATGCCTCCTACTCGCACTCAAGAGAAATGCGTGAGTGGAAAACCTGTTTTAATTCGTTCAGAAGACAGTCTTTTCGACTTTTGGGTTTTTGAGCTCCTCGGCATCATCTTTTGCGCGTTCTGCCGGCGCAAGCAACGCACTCCAGTGTTATCACTCTTGCAAATCACTCGTCGCGTCCTCGACAAGCATGAGCACCGAAAGAACGCATTTGTTGCGGGGTCACAGAGAGCGTCACAAACTTGTCTAAGATTCTTCATCATCATCATCATCATCATCAGCCTGGTTGCGCCCACTGCAAGGCAAAGGCCTCTCCCATACTTTTCCAACTACCTCGGTCATGTACTAATTGTGGCCATGTTGTCCCTTCAAACGTCCTAATGTCATCCGCCCACCTAACTTTCTGCCGCCCCCTGCTACGCTTCCCTTCCCTCGGAATCCAGTCCGTAACCTTTAATGACCATCGACTATCTTCCCTCCTCATTACATGTCCTACCCATGCCCCATTTCTTTTTCTTGATTTCAACTAAGATGTCATTTACCCGCGTTTGTTCCCTCACCCAATCTGCTATTTTATTATCCCTTAACGTTACACCCATCATTCTTCTTTCCGTAGGTCGTTGTGTCGTCCTCAATTTAAGCAGAACCCTTTTCGTAAGCCTCCAGGTTTCTGCCCCTTACGTGAGTACTGGTAAGACACAGCTGTTATACACTTTTCTCTTGAGGGACAGTGGCAACCTGCTGTTCATGATTTGAGAATGCCTGCCAAACGCACCCCAGCCCATTCTTATTCTCCTGGCACTTTCAGTCTCATGATCCGGATCCGTGGTCGCTACCTGCCCTAAGTAGATGTATTCCCTTACCACTTCCAGTGCCTCGCTACCTATCGTAAACTGCTGTTCACTTCCGAGACTGTTAAACATTAGATTCTTGGTTCCGTTTTGTAAATGCTAAATTGCTTGAAATGCGTAGCAGATGGTCAAACAAAATTTCTCACCTTAGTCCCGTGGTGCCGGGTCGAAGTGCAGAAGAAACGCAAGAGAACGCCGGGAGCCCAGCAAACGGGCTACATCCAAAGGAGACGGGTCGCCGAACAGGCGAACTTCACATGCGCATCCGGCCTCGCTGGCTTCGGTGGCGTGTCTGGCGCATGACGCATGCATCTGACGTGCCGTTAGCATGTTGCTAGGTAACGCAGGAAAAATAAGTCGCAAAGTATAAGTGGATTTATATGCAAAGCTTTTTAGTTTTAGCGGGAGAGAATAAAAATAAATAAAGCGTTGTCTGTAAGTTCATTTCATATTATTTTTTTTCCAATGCACGCGTCAACTAACGGATGGGATTAACTCTAGCCGTGACATGTTTCCTGTTTCCTGTTTTAGCCCAGTGTCCCCTCTTGTTGAATTTCTTTCCCTATCGTGTGGCGTTGAACTTTGCTTTGCTGGCACTTGAGAAAAGTGCGCGTCCAGCGGCAGACGTCACTGTTCATGTGTGGCCATATGTATCGTGTAGCGACGAGCTGTCGAGTCGCACGGATGCCAGTGTAGGGTGTGACATTGAATGCGAGGCATCGAATACGCTGGGGTGAAATGGCGGTGGAACATAGGGCCGAGGGCAACCGGTAGAGATGTCACAAACCAAGCGTATAGCGCAGCCTCGAAGTTGCACTTCTTTGAACTCGAGGGAGTTGTCTTTCAGTCGTAGGACCTGAAGTTTGTTGTCCCCTGGTGGAAGCTGTTTGGCGCTCTTCCACTTGTGGGCGCGCATCGACAATTGCGTTGACTCCTATTCTAGATAGCGTGCCAGTAATGGGCTTGTCTTTACCACTTATATGTCGGACGTCGCTCGTGAATTCCAATATACAGTCAAGTTGGCGGATATCGCATGGAGTGTGGCTGAGTTGTTAGTGGTCGAAGCGTACGTGAATGGTTTGTGCTCGGTGCTAATGCAAAATTTCCTACCTGCGAGGAAGTCGCCAAAATGTTTCACAGCTAAGTACGTATCCAGCAGTTCGGCACCGAAAGGGCTGTAACGTCGCTCGGATTGAGACAGCTTCCTCGAGGAGAACACATCCGGCTGCCACACTCCATTGACACACAACTGCAGTACTGCTCCGACGGGGACGTCCGAGGCGTCCGCCGTGAGTGACGTAGGGCTTCGGACTTTGGATGTGCGAGGAGCGTCACGTCGGCGAGGGCTTCCTCGATGGAGCCGAAAGCTGTCTCCGCATCGTCTGTCCAGGAGATGGAATCGTTCGGTTTCGTTTGACCAGACAGGAGTGTGTTGAGTGGCTGCAAGATGGCAGCGGAATGAGGAATGAACCGCCAGTCATAGTTGGTGAGGCCAAGAAATTTACGTTGTTTTTTTCGTTGTCGATGGTCGTGGAAATTGCATTGTAGCTTCCACACGAGCCGCAGCAAGAGAGATCTCGCGGGAATCTACGCGATGGCCAACGAAGTCTAATGCAGAACCACCGAACTCGCTTTTCGATCCGTTTACTGGTCCCTAAATTTGGAGTCGCGCAAGAACTGACGCTGGTTAAACTTGTGATCTTCGGCGGACGTGCTGAAGACGAGAATATCGTCGATGTATGCGCGACAGCAGGTCAAACCACGAAGAACTTGGTCAACAAACCGCTGAAACGTTTGCGCAGCGTTTCGTCAACCAAATGGCATACGTAGGTATTCAAACATGCCAAGAGGTGTTGTAATGGCAGTCTTCAGTACGTCGGAAGGCTCGACAGGTATTTAGTGGTATGCTTTGCCTAAGTCTGTTTTGCTGAATACGCCAAGGACGTCGACGCTCTACGGAAGAAGAGGCGGCTAGGAGTTGCGCTGCGAAGAAAGGAGAGGCCTTTCTTCAGGAAATTTGTGAGAGGGTGCGCGGTTACCGCCAAATTGTTGGCAAGGCGATGGATATAGAAACACAATCCCACAAAACTGTGAGCTTCCTTTGTGCGAGTCCGAACGGAGAAATTCTGGATGGTTCTGACTTTGGCAGGACTAGGGCGAACACTGGTCGATTCGACGAGATGATAGAGCAGTATAAGTTGCTTACGTCCGAAGTAGCATTCGGATGAATTAGGCTGCAGGTCGGCTCTGCGACAGACCGACAGTAGAAAGGCAAGCTGGTCGCGAAGCGTTTTAAATGTCGGTGAAAACTCAATGAATCTTCGAGATAACAGAGGCAAATGGACTATTTCAAATCCTGTAAGGTAATGTCAATCATGCGTTCGAAGGTGGCCGGGCGTTCCAAAAGCCGAAGGGCATGACGCTAAACTGATCAAGGCCATCAGGGGTAGGAAAAGTGGTCTCTTCACGCTCCACGTCATGAACGGTGATTTTCGACTACTATGACCGAAAGTCTATTGAAGAAAAAATACTTGGAGCGGTGAAAGCGATTCAGGGCGTCGTCTATGCGTGGAAGCAGGTACACGCCTTTCTTTTTAATAATAACCACATGAGGAGCACAAGGGCTGCAGGATGGTTCGGTTATTTCTTTGCCGAGTGTTTTGTATACCTCCGTTTGAATGATAAGGCGCTCAGGTGGAGATACCCAGTATGGCCGTCATTGGATCGAATGGGCATCGACAGTGTTTATTCGGTGCTTCACGACGCAGGTTTGATCCAGAGGAGAGTCACAAAGAACAAAGACATCCCGATAAGAGGCGAGGAGGCGAAGGAGATCGTAAACTTCATGGGTTGAGAAGTCTGAACCGATCATTTTGTTTAGGTTAGTAGTAGACAGATATTTTCAAGAAGACGGAATATCAACGGTGTGCTAGCGAGCAACATCCGCTGAGGAGAAGGCCGAGGTAACGTAGTCTTTGAAGGTCGTCAGCATAACAAGGGAAATTCCCTGTGTAGTCACTTGTGAACACTACCCGAAATTAACCATAGGAAGGCTAGTGTGATGATCACGTAGAGTTATAACAGTCTGTGGAACAGCTACACTGTCCGTCAAGAGTGCGGCATGGATGGATATTGAGGAACAGACATGGCTAGTGGCTGACTGACGGTGTTCTTAGCGGAGGTTTGGCCTACCTTCTTTGTGCTTAGCTACCCGCAAGTGATCGTAATATAGCCAGAAATGGTCAGAGTTCATCAATATCTTGAAGCACGGACCAGGTACTTGGGCGTCATCTTCAAGAATTGGTGTGCGGTCGTTGGGGAACTTAAAACGCTCGCGCAAGTCATGCTTCCGATGCGATAGTAGCGCTGCACTGATCAGGAAAATTCGGAAATTGCGTTTGAACCCTATGAAATCATCACCCTCGACATTGTAAGTGAAGGATATCTCATGGACAAGCAAGGTCGACAGTCAAAAGCCATGCTTCCGCTGCGACAGGTGGCAAAGGTATTCGCAAGTAAAGGAGCGAGGAGAAAGTTGATATCACCAAGGGAATGAGACAGCGGTGCCCTTTATTCCCACTACGGTTAATGATGTACGTGGTAAGCATGGAAAATGCGCTACAAGGCCAGGAATGTGAGAATTCAGGATTGAACTTCGGCGTTTGAAAATGAGGTGTTATGGTACTCTAATAAAAACAACAAAAATACAGAGTCAGTACAGGGCCTGAAAATTGCTCGGGTAAAATTTATTTTTTCAATACTGCTGCTCTCAGCTGAGAGCATAGCAGGAGGCAATACAATATGTGAAACGTTTACAAAACAATCAAATATGCAAACAAGTGTAGGAAATAAAAGGTTACAGTAGCGCATTATAACAACACATACTGGCTATATGAATATAGACATTGAACATCCCTCTAGTGTTTAACATTATTGATGCCATCAACAATTCCAGAAAAGAAATCTAGTTTTTGTTGCCTTCAATTTTATTAGCGGATTCCAAGAACAATGTGGTGTTCGTGATAGATGGGTGCAGTTGGTTCCATTCTCTAATGGCAAGCGTAAAGAATATTTAAATGTTTCATTACTGTAGGAATATTCCATTACTTTGTTTGCATGGTTTTGACGTGTAGGTCGAGTGTCGGAAAACGAAGTGTATTCGGATGCGTCTACTTGAGATTGTTGTGAAGTATCTGGAAAATAATACAAATGCCGTGGTGTATGGATAAACGAACCGAATAGATATGTGGGCACAGGGAAAACAATAATAGCAAATGGGAACAAAAATCCGGCCATTGTGAAACACGGAGGGATATGGGGATACAAAAGGTGCGAGGTGCTTCGGAGTGTGTGGAAAGGTGTAATGGTATCACTACTTATATTTGTAAATGCGGTTGTTTGCTTGAAGTCAGAGGTACAATTAGGCCTCGTTGTTCATCATAGAACGCTTCGCATTGGGCGCTCACATGATGACTACATATGAAGGTGCATAGGGTGATGTGGGCTGACAACTTCTTAGCTCAAAATAAAATATATTATGAAGAGGGACAGAGAAATATGGAAGCAAGTAAATGGGCTTGGAGAGTGTTCAGATATTTGTGCAGCAACGAAAATGATTCACAGTGGAGGAAAAGAACTATGAAGGTTACCAGCAAGTATGCGGCATGTATGGTGAGCAACACAGCAACAAAGAGGCAATCTCCTAGGTGGCGGCAATGAAAAAAATAACCTGCTATGAGTAACGGTCTGAGAAGTAAAAACTCAATCAGGAAAGAAACAATGTATGGTAACTGAAAGGGTGGCTGCTTACATATCGAAGCCAGGTCAGGATGCCTTAGAACGCACTGTTATAAGGCCAAGTACAGCAAGGAAGACGCATGTGCTTAATGCAGTAAATCTATGGAAACGATGGAACACGTTTTATAAGAATGTGATATCTACCCAGCTGTCGGTTTAGGCGTCTCTAGCCTGCTTGAAACCCTTGGTTTCAGAGACAGCAGGAGGAGAGTAAACATCTCCGCAATAGACATTAGTAAGAGGCGATTGGAAGTTCGCTGGCAGAACAGTAGGGAGTGCATAAACAACGAGGCGTACAAAAAACAAGGTTCCCAATAGGGGTTCAGAAATTTTGATGCTGGGAATACCTTGTGCATTTTCTTTTAATTAGTATAGCATTAGGAGAAATAAGAACGATAGTTTGATGGCACAACCCACCTCCCCGTTTCGAAGGAGACGCTCATGCCATCCATTCATCCATCCAAACATGGCAAACTACTCCGAAGCTTTTTGAAGTCCTCACCCATTGAAACAAAGGATCTTCCTTGGGGAGGTATGACGGGTATCAAAAATTTATGGTGACGCCACTTAAACAACGTGAAATAAACGTAGCTGAAACAAATTCGCAAATCATTCGCAAACAGCACTACCAGGAAAACTAAGCAAAGCGCGGTACAATTCCCTACTACCTTTCGTAGGGAATTGTTCCAGCGCGCAGCAAACAAAGAGTATGGTTCGCAAGTGCTATGGAAAATATATAACAATTAGTGCTTTAACAAGCGTTTCCGAATGTAATACAAAGCGCCCTAATATGAACTTTAAGGACTCATTCGCAAAAAATTATACCCTTAGCGAACTGCTAAGATAGCAGCCTATTATTGTTCCAGCTTTAACAAGTGCAAATAGCTTCAGAATGAAAATTTAAATCACTTCAAGTAATTATGTGCACCAAATTAAATCCGCTTTGCAAACTCGGCACTAGTTCTAACGTAATTTCTATGCTGGAACGCTCGTTTGGCGGCAAATAATTATATATAATAAGACTGGACAGTCAGATAAGGATAGATGAAACAAATATCGCACGGCGACAGCCTAGAAGCTTCTCAAGCCAATCGTTCGATATTTTAAATTGTCTGACCACTACTTTGAAGAACTTTGTCTTTATATTCAAAAATGAAACGTCACGTTGCCAATGAGATTAGGGAGTACGTTATATCTTCCGCAAGTTCAACGAACTACACTCAACAAGCATTCAGTAGACCTCTGTAATCGATTTGCTTTAGTGTTGAAATATAAAAAGCAAGCCACGGCTAAAATTCGAGGTTTTATATCTGGTGATCAGAACAGAGCTATGCCCCCTTTCCTTGCGCCAAAAAACACTATATTCATGATCATCATGCCCCCTTTTCTACTGCGCCTTTTTATTTGGTTACTTATAAGACATGCATTTTACTTCAACTCACTCGAAGGCTCCCATGTGGAAGCCTAAACGTCAATTTCTTTTTCATGTAACTTACCCCTTCAATGAATTTAGTAACCTTTACTTTTCTTCAATTAGTTTCCCTGCATTTGTTCATTGTGTGATTCCTGCTGTGGGATGTCATGTCTGCCGAAGGATGAATCCCAACATAAAAACGTAACGATTCTTTATTCGGCTAACGATGGCAGCGGACGGGCATACCAACGCTACGTTCGTCCCAGTAGCGGAAGGTAGAAAGCGGTCTTTCTCAGCCAGGCAGCCTGTTTTTATAGCCACCGTCGGTGACGCATACCTCGGGTGACGTGGCGGTGGCGCTATGTTTTACCGACCATGCAGTCCAGCGTGCAGCTGTGTTATGCTGGGCCAGATGATAAGAAGACGGAGGGTGCGCAGAAGTATGCGCGGAGTGTGTCGCCACACTTCTATCTGCCCTTTCGGAAACCCCAGATATTTCAACGCATTGCTTTCTTTTTCTTTCCGGAGCTTTTAGGTTTGATGCATTGTTTAATGCGCTCTTGATGGCTGCTTTTGTGACTGCCCATGGCTTATCTCTGGCTTCTAAGCCTTCAGAATTGGCGATACCTCCTTAAGCATCATGGTTTTCTTTCCGCTGTTTGTGGAAGAAAACGAGCTGTACCCCCACAGCATGTTTGGTTTCAGAGCCAGGCTCTCGACCCAAGATGTACTGCTGCAAATCAGAGAAGAGGTACTGAGCAATATCCCGCTCAACGGAGAGCACATCATCATGGCACTGGACGTCAAAGGCGCCTTTGACAACGTAAGCCACGAAGCCATCCTGACAGGACTAGACAACCTAAATTGCGGCATGAAAATACACAGCTACGTCAAGGCATTTTTGTCCAACAGAACAGCAACAATCGGCCTGGGCGAGCTGAGATCCGAAAAGTTCACCACCCCAAACAAAGGCACACCGCAGGGATCGGTCATCTCACCCATCCTGTTCAATGTTGCTATGATTGGACTGGCCCAACAACTAGACAAAATCGACGGCGTACGCCACGCCATATACGCCGACGATATCACTGTATGGGTCACCAAAGGCTCACTCAGGGAAAAGGAAGAAAGATTACAAGAAGCTGCGACATGCGTAGAGAAATATGTCAAGGCAAGAGGCCTAGCCTGCTCAACGGAGAAGTCCGAGCTCCTAAGAGTATGGCGAGGCAAGAAGAATCGCACCGTCCCAGAGGAAGTAAACATGAAGTTGAACATCCACCTCGAGGGACAGCCAATCCCGGAGAAGACGCTCATCAGGATATTAGGAATGTGGATACAATCGAACCAACGATGTACCCACACCCTAACACTACTTAAAACTGCAGCCAACCAACTGGCCCGCATGATAACGCGGGTCTCACGGAAAAGACACGGCATGAAGGAAGCAGACACACTCAAACTGGTCAGAAGCCTGGTGGTCAGTAGAGTGACGTATAGCCTCCCGTACTACCACTGTACGAAGCACGAAATGCAACAAGCGGACGCAATCCTGAGGAAAGCCCTCAAGACGGCGCTCCACCTACCGCAGTCAACATCGACCGACAAACTCCTGGCCCTGGGGCTACACAACAGTCTCGAGGAGCTCCAAGAAGCGCAGATAATCGCGCAAATGCAAAGACTAAGGCTATCGGCAACGGGCAGAAGACTCCTGAGTAGATACGGCGGTGAAGCTACCATAAAGGAGACACAAAGCACGGAGACGATACCGGACGAATACAGAAACACCATCAAAGTAGCACCGATACCCAGCAATATGGACCCGAACCTACACATGGCACGAAGACAAGCAAGGGCAGAGTATGTACAAAGAACACTGGCAACTAGACATGACACAGTGTACGTAGACGCCGCTACCTACACTCAGGACAAAAACCACAAGAAAAGCAAAGTCGCAACGGTGATCAACTCGGACTTAAAAGAAATCACCAGCGCATCAATTCGGAACTGTACCGTAGTTGAGGCCGAAGAGGCAGCCGTGGCTCTAGCGGCAGCGGAGGGCTACCGATGCAACAGGTCCTTAACCATACTCACAGATTCACAAGCAGCATGCCGCAACTACCTAAACGGCAGAATCAGCCACAGCGCGCTCCGCATCCTCCGCTCAAGTGGCAAAACCGTCAACAACCAGGCCAAACACACGATAGTTTGGGTGCCGGGACATACCGACATTACGGGAAATCAGGAGGCCGATAGGATAGCTCGAGGGCACGCAACAAACCGAGCATCCAACATTCCCGACCCCACTGAGGAACCCGAGCCGGTAGCCCAAAGCTATTCAGAGATACTCAATTACTACAGAGGCATCAGACGAAAATACCCACCCCCTCACAAACAACTAAACAGAGAAGACGCCGTAGCATGGCGACAGCTACAAACGGGAACATTCCCGTGCCTAAACATGCTCAGCAAGATCTACCCCACGCAGTACGAGAGCAAGTGCCCATGGTGTGGAGACAAACCAACCCTATATCATACCACATGGGCTTGCCAGAAAACAGAAGGGCTAGCCATAATAAAAAAACCCGAGTGCGGAACAGTGGGAGAGCATGCTATCCAGCGACACCCTGAAAGTCCAACAAGGACTAGTAAGGCGTGCACGCAGGGCAGCTACCCTCAGCGGAGCCCTGGACTAGGGGAACCGACCCTGGAGAGAAGATGGAAGACTCCATCTGATGCCGCAAAAATCACTGCAAAATAGAGAAAATAAACGTTTTTCATCATCATCATCATCCGCTGTTTGTTCATTTTGTGCTCTTATTTTTGCTGCTCCCTACACTAATTACCACCTGGCTCCCCCTCCCTCATAATCATCAAAATTATTGTTCTACCTCCCGAAGTCTTCCAGTTCCCTTAACATCAACTAACTTTTTACACCCACTTATACATTCTCGGTCCTCATATGAGAGCGAGCTTAATTAAATGGCTGCCAAGGAAAGGAATTGCTGCTTTTGCATTAACGCTGGCTCCTTGCTTAGACGTTCCTGGTTTACTATTTTTATAGCGATCAGAATGGTGTGCGTATTGGAGTAACGTGGTTCTTTCTTTCGAAGTATCGAGGAATATCGCAATATAAAAATATAAGCATAATGCTTAAAATTTTCTAGGCCTTAGGGACTACTGCGCCCACTGCAAATCGATGATTTCTTCCCATCCTCTGTTCGGCTTGTACTTACATATATTCCGTTAATGTAGCATTCTCTAATCATCCCGACATGTTAAGGCGGAAGCCTTTAATAGCTCATTGTCAAGGTCATCTGCCGTTAGCAGAAACTGCCACTGCTTTCCCGCCTCCTGATTTGTCTCCTCTGTGTGGTGACGTCACTGTCGCTAGGCGCAGGTGTGCGCCTCCTGATTGGCTCGCGTGCGGGACGTCACTGTCGTCAAGTGTGGGTGTCGGGGTGGTTCGGCGCCGCGCGGGATGACTCGTCACATCGGCACGCGTGGCGGCCGTGTGTAGGACGGTGCGCCCTGACGCTACTGTCGTCAGGCGCTTGAGGTGGCCTCCCGATTGGGCGCTGTGTGGCCTGACGTCACTGTCGCGAGGCGCGCGTGGCGACCGTCTGCTTGGGTGGGGTGTGGCGGCGGTGGTGGCGGCAATTTACTTTGCGGTATCGTGTGGGAAGGATGCCTCGTCTCGCCAAACCAGTGTCCCCAACACGCGACGTGGGGCAGCCGCTGAACGCAAGCGGCGCTCAAGTGAGGCTTAGCGTAAACGTCGCATGCATCAGGCAAGCGAGGCGCGTCCGACACCACAGAGTCTAGAGACGCGATGGGCCAACGCAAGAGAGGCAATGCATTTGAAGCGACTCGCTGCATCTCCGGGTACCAAGGCAAATGAAGCTCGGAAGCGCCGTGACCGCCATCTTGCCATGGCAAGCCGAGCAAGTACAAGACAATCGAGCGAAGTGGATGATGAGGATGGCCAACTACACCCCGACACCATCATGGAAGACGCGTCTCCTCCTGATCCACAAACGGCGCTGCAACAGTTCGGTGCTCCAAAGCAGCCATCCTGGATTTGGACAAACTAAAGCACAAGGACTTCACCTGCCATGAGTTACAAGCCGACACCCTCCCAGATGTGAGCTTTGAAATGATGGACTCAGAAGAAATCAAAACGATAGGCTTAGGCGTAAACGACGTTGCAGGCATTTAATAAACAAACAAACATTCACATAACAGTGTGCGAGTTGTGTGCTTCCGTGGTGTTTCCGACGCAACAAATCGGCATTGGCAATGGTGTCAGGCTTCCGCCGTTTCACACTTTAGTCTCGACAAAATGTCTTCCGTCTTTTTCCCTAAAGCCCGTTTGATCACCATGTGCCAAGTGAAGCGATACTACAGTAGCACTGCACAAACCGTTCAAAGTTAGCCTTGTCCAAGCACTCTCAAAGAATGCAGTTATAGCACCTACGTTTTGTAACAATATTGTGTGTTCACGTAAATACAAAAATTATGTCAATTCCACCGGGTACAAAGCTCTAATCTCCCAGAAAGTTTTCCATTATTCCCCTATGATCCACACGTGCCAAGCCAAGCGATATTGCGGTTGCGTTGCACAAGCCGTTCAAGGTTAGCCTTTTGTAAGCATTGTCAAATAATGTAGTTATAGCATGCACGCTTAGTAACCATTTCATTTGTTCACGTAAATACATAAATTACGTAAATTTCATCGGGTACATTTACCGATTACTTTGTAATAAGACACGGAGTATAGTTTAACAAATGTCATAGTGATCATTATCGCAATCAAATGCGTCTTGTAGAATTTTTTCTATAGCCACGCGTTCTGAAGTATCGCATTCAGGCTATATTAGGTATCACAGAAGGGCGTGGGTTCCACTCTCGAACTTCACAACGTCAATTGGAACCCTACTTGGATATATGGCTGGTTCGCCCATACCTCCGAGTGGTTTCGACGTCCACAAAAGGTCGAGGGGTCGAATGCTGTAATTAACTCTACCTTAAATAGCAGGGCCTTCATTGGCACCGCCCTAATTAACACCAAGTTTCGAGGGTCCAACTCCCACCAAAGGTCGCGGGTTCGTGTCTTAATTGACTCTACCTTATTTTACGCTACGTTTATTGCCTTCGCCCTAATTAGCACGAAATTGCGTGGGTTCGAATGGCTTAATTAACAATATCTCAATTAACTTTGCTCGACTCTTGACCTTCACCTCGACTCGACTCTTGACCATGTCAATTGGAATCCCACTTGGAGATATATCCGGCTCGCCCGTTTCTCTATGTTGGGTCGTGTGTTCGAGCGCCTTAATTAACTTCGCCCTAGTTAATACCAAAGGTCGTGGGTTCCACTCTCGACCTTCACGATGTCAATTGGAATCCTACTTAGAGATATCGCTCGTTCGCCTATATCTCCTAGTTGGTACTATTCGCACCAAAGGTCGAAGGTTCGAGTGTACTAATTAACGATTTAACACCAAAGGTCGAGGGATGGACCCCCAATTTTGGTGCAAATGAATTTTGGTGCCATAACACCGTATGTCGGAGTGCTACTCATGAGCCATCTAAGGATTTCACCATATTAAGAAACACACCTCATGAGTGTTGCGATTTATATTTTGACATTTACACGTCTACACGTTAACATAACATTTCCAATGAGGCCACCACCTACTTGTAACTGTGGAATAACTGTGCCTCAGCAGATGTACCATCGAGGACAAATCAAACTCGAACAGCGTAGCGCGTGGCCGAAGCATAACTAAAGGCATGCCATCGGCCACTCATTGTGCACATGCGTCGGCATGTGGTTATGGCGCAGAGTGCAGCGCTGCTCGCCCTACTGCGGTAAACGTTTGTCCAAAATTTTGTCCGAAAGTTGTTTTCTCACCTCTGCGAGGCAGTGCCATTGCCACCCGGCAGTACACTGTTGTGTTGGCTAGCACCATCGCCGCATCTGTAGCGTGATATAGCTGGCACGTACCCAGTTTCCTAAAGTGTGTTCCTGTGCTTTTACTACCACCATCAAAAGCTACCAGTGTCTAATCGTAATTTGAATAGCGCTAAACGTGTATTGCACATGAGAAGCAACAACAGTGCTAGCCACCTTAGCAGTAATTGCAGATAGGGATGGCACTGCAATGGCGGGATGAAAATACAAGCTTCAAACAAAATACAGGTTACGTAATCTCCCTAGGACAAGCAGCCCCGCATTCCGTTGATTTGCCTGCATGTGTACAATGATAGCCGGCCAACGCCACACACTGTGTTTTCAGTTATTTTATTCCATTTCATTTTCATTTATTTATGTTCTGAAAGTGCCCAAGAACAGCTTTACGCCTTAATATTGGTGCACTTGTGCTACACAAGGAGCATAAAACTGAAAAACAAAACAGAATATCTGAAACAACAGTGGTACAAAGCGAAACAAAAAATTGAATTAATGAAAGACAGAAGTCAGATACTGAGTAAGTAGCAGAGCTGAATACATCAAGAATATGACGCAAGGTGTCTTGCTGCCTTATAAGACGTATTATAGCGTTACAGGTTCAAGAGGAATTCACGTAAAAATTGCTAGGATTACGCAAGTTAGGACGAGGCACGCAGAATGTTGCAACTGGCAGTAACAGCGGATAGGAGAAGTGGTTGTGAATTAGTTTATACAAGACTAAGTATAAACTCGGTATTTCGGCATTATTTCTACTGGACTAATATTAAACGCATTAGTTATGCTTCGACCACACGCTCCGCTGTTCGTATTTCATTTGTATTTGATTATACATCTGCTGTGGTACTTGCAAGTATGCAGCTCATTATCGTTTGAACAGCAAAAATATATTAGATGTCCTATGGACCTCTTGCATCCCTACAATGATCATATATGGGAGGTAACTTATGTCCAGCTGTGACATCCTTTCAACGTTACAGAAACATCATCTGAATGGCACTTAGATTATCCATAGTACGTACTTGTAATGCTGTTTGGAGCATTCATCATCATCATCATCATCATAATCATCAGCCTATTTTATGTCCACTGCAGGACGAAGACAACTTCCTGCGATCTCCAATTACCCCTGTCCTGCGCCAACCGATTCCAACTAGCACCCGCAAGTTTCCTAATTTTGTCGCACCACCTAGTCTTCTGCGGTCCCCTACTGCGCTTCCCTTCTCTTGGTATCCATTCTGTCGCTATAATAGTCCAACGGTTATCTAATCTGCGCATTACATGACCTGCACAGCGCCATTTCTTTCTCTGAATGTCTATTAAAATATCGTCTATACCCATTTGCTCTCTGATCCCAATCACTCTCTTTCTGTCTCTTAAAGTTATGCCTAGCATTCTTCGTTCCATCAGTCTTTGCGCGGTCCTTAACTTGTTCTCAAGCTTCTTTGTCAGTCTCCAAGTCTCTGCCCCATATTTCAGCACCGGTAAAATGCACTGATTTTAAACCTTCCTTTTCAATGATAACGATAAGCTCCCAGTCAGGAGCTCACGATATCTGCCGTATGCGATCCAACCCATATTTATTCTTCTCTGAATTTTCTTCTCATGGTCAGGGTTCCCTGTGTTTGGAGCAATATAGATATTTATAGGATGTCTGCAATGTCTAAAACATGATGTCCTATAGACATCAATGGGACATAAATAGTTCATCGGCATAATGATAGGTACGGGTCAGGATACTTGTAAGATGCGATGAGCACCTTAGGTGGGGATCGATAACCAAGAATTGTTGCAGGTTAGAAAAAATGTATTCTAGCATCGCCATTGCCTGATATTTTCTTTTAGTAGCAATTCAAGTGCAAAACGTTTCTGTGAACACGCGCCCGCATTCACCCAAGTATAGCAGATAACGGCGTTGCGCTCTCAGGCGTCGTGCTAGCACTTACCTCCTTTTTTCATCTATAGAAGCATCAAGAAAGAAAAGTAGAACAGAAATCAGAGGTTGCATTGACCAAGCTTTCCATTCGTAAGTGAACTCTCTTTTTGGCTAATCGCTTTCGCTAATATTTTGCCCAGCATCAGAATTGGTGGGTATTTGCTCTGACGAATAACACAAGGATAAAAGTATTTTGTGAATCCGTGCTCAAACCCCTACGAAACGGATTCACCTGTGTTTCCTGATGGACGTAAACAAGCCTTAGCACATGGATAGTTCAGGGGTAATGAGAGACAAAATACACATGGTAATGATGAAAACTACTTTCCAAGTTATAAAACAAACTGGCACATTGTGTTCTACTCCTTTACCGTAGCTTTTACCACAACCACACGATTGTAAGACGTTATTCAGCTATTTGAACGCGGAAAGGTGGCGTGTGTTTCGAAGTAGGGGGTCGCTAACACCACATTTAGCTAAAGGCTGCATTTTTACGAGCATTTTATGAACGCTGGTGCGGCACATAATTTGCTCCCGCTTTCATAACATCATGTTTTTTTTTATTAGCAGCAGTCTCTCTTCAAGTACTATTACTTCTGCAAAACACAGCTCATCGTTTTTTCTAACGAGATGTTTGCCACTTCAAGCCGTGGTTAAGTGAAGAATCTCTCAACACATCCTCATACCAGCTGAAAAGTTTTAACCACTTTTCGTACAGTGCAACATTTTTCAAGCGTACCACCATGCTGCAGTGTGACACTTACCTCCGAACGTTGTCCACATTCCTGTAGGTAAAATAAAACACGAAACAAGGTAATAAAGTAGAGCCAACGACCGTGCCCAAGAAAATTGTGGTTTTACGTGCCAAAAGCCCAATTAAATTATGAGGCATGCCTAGCAGGTTTACTCTGTCTTAATTTTCACAGCCTGGGGTTCTTTCAAGTTCACCCTATGCACGGGCGTTCTTGCATTTCATCCCCCTCGAAATGCGGCTGGGCTTTTCTCCCGTCACCTCGTGCTTAACAACACAACGCCATAGCCACGAAGCCATCATGGCGATTAACAGTCTGCTCATATTCTGGTACATGTATTTCAGCATAGCAGCTTGATGCATGGGCGAAATAAGATAGACAAGGTCGATTGGAATAATATTTTGAAAACAGCGCTAAATGGACAAGGATTTAGGCAAAGTGGAACCCAACACTGGCACTGAGTTGCAGCTGAAGTTTAATTCGAGGAATATCACAGTTACAAACATGGGCCGACAGGGTGACAACTAAAGCGACTGTACATGTGCAGCAGGAGCCACCGTAGTGACGTGTCGAAACGCACGTGAAATAAACCAGTGCGGCATAACATAACAAAAAATAACAAATAAAACCAATAGAAGACTTTCCTTACCAAACTTAACAACAATCTGCCCTGATACCCGTTCTTGCAAACATCTCAACTTCCTGGCACAATTTTCAAAGCACGTGACATCTCGAGAGCCAATCAGAGAGTCAACATGGCAGATAATGGCGCGCGTACAGCTGTCATACGTGTCGAGAATAGAACCCCTATAATATTCTCAGTCACTCTGTTAGTACGTCGTTGTGTTATGGTGTGGCGTCATTGCGGCACGTTACCTATTGGTGCGAATTGTTTCTTCTGCTTCACGTTACCCACAAGCGTTGGGCTTTCGTTCCTGCTGTGAATTTTTCGCATTGCGTTTTGTTTCTTTGCTCAATTAGCTTGTGTGTGTGTGTGTGTGTGTGTTCATGTGATTTTCTATCAGTGTTAGACCTGAGAAATTATCCGTGCGCCGTGGTGAGAGGTCCCTGGTTGGCGCTGCTGCCAATATCGACATTGAAGACGCCGACCGTGAATTTTAGGTAGCATTTGCTATATTTCAAGCATCATTTCAGCAGCAGCGAATGTGGCAACTGCGCATCATGGCGAAACTTGAAGAACTGGATGTTTACCGCAACTATGATCGGCGCAGAAGCCAAGGGCTTTTATTGCCAGCTGCAGCACTCTTTTCCGGCGATCCGCGGGAAGTTTCTTGGTACGAGACAGCGCTTCCCGATCATCCTGACAACGGATTCAGAAAAAAACTTTCCATTGAAGTGCTTCACCTTTGAAAACATTGTCAGTGTCTGTGAGTCTATGAGAAGGATAGACACGAACATGTGAAAGGCTATCACCATAGATAAACGCGTAGCGATAGGCCTCCATCGTCTCGCTACCTCTACTGAGGACGGAAGTGTAGCTAACAAGCTTGTTGTTGGCCATGCAACGGTATACCTTGTCTTTCGCGAGTTCTGCACAATTATTGTGCGTAGACTGGAGCCCCGTTACGCAAGCCTTCCCAAAGCACGTGAAGTTGCCGAACACATGTGCCGATTCGCGGCTCTTTCTGGGTTCCCTCAAGGCATGGGCGCACTTGATGGTTGTCACATTGAAATGCGTCCCCCGAAGGATCACACCACAGAACACAATAATTACAAAAGGTGGTACAGTGTGATACTGTTGCCTATAGTTGACCACACCTATAAATTTACCTAGGTCTACACGAACGTAAGATCGCGTCGAAGGAACCACAATGCAAGCGTGTGCCACCAGTCACGCCTTGCAAAAGTGTTGGATGGGAGCTTCTTCACGAGTGAAACAAAAGTATTTGAAGGTTTTGACATTGGTCCTGTGAGGGTGGCCGACCAGGGCTTCCCTTTTCAGCCAACCCCAATGCCACCGTTTGCGCACCCTGACCCAATCTGGTCACCTACAAAGATAATTATGTAGCACTTGCCGAACACGAGGCGCGTGGTTGAAAATGCATTTGGCTGGCTTAAGGCACGTTTTGGCATGCTTCATAGCCTTGAGTTTGATGTTGACAATGTTAACTGCATAATGAGTGCGTGTTGTGTGCTTCACAACACTTATGAGCAGCTTAATGACCGCTGCTATGCCACATGGGTTGATGCAGTCCGAAATGTGGACAGAATGAAGGCGAGCTCAGCCAATTCACACAACAATACGGATCGATACCATATCATAATGCGGATCTCTCAGGCATGTAGGGGCCTCTGGGCTGTACTTTTCGGCGATAAGGTAGCCTCACCGCCTAAGGAATTATCTGACTGAGCTATGTCGGATGCTCGTTTGCCATAGTCGGAAGTTCGAATTCTTCTATAGTGAGCTTGAATTATACATCCTCCAGTGCACTACATCTGCAGGCTTGGAGTGACACCTGAACCCAGTAAAAGATGCCCACAGCGATTGGGGCTTTACTAATCCAGGTAAACGAAAGTAGAAAGGCCACTCAGCTTCAACAAAGAAACTACCTCACCAAAACAGGAATTGGCCTCCCATGTGCAGTATTCGGCCACTCCCTCCCTCATGATTCCTACAATTGACCTATGATCCCCAGTCCCAAGCAGCTGTCGAGCACCTGACCAAGGCGCAGTAGAGGGTGCATAGAATCTCTGGACCCGGAAAGGCCGCCGATGGAAACAGACCATGGCGACCTTTAACACCCCAACTCTGTCGACTGAGGCTAGCTTACCAGTACTGTTTGAGGAACAATCAGTAATTGTGTGGGATATCACTGGCCTTAGTGAGAGTGGAAGAACTTTTGAGGCTTATACAGTGCTCACTTACAGCCATGTGTTCTGCTACAGAGGTCTCCCAGATAATATGTAATACGGGGTAGGGTTCTTAATCCGTAAGGACATAGCTGGCAGCATTGACGAACTGTACGGCATTCATGAGACGGTAGCACTAGTCGTTGTTATACTCAATGAGAGGCGTCGTATAAAAATAGCACAAGCCTACGCTCCAAAATCCAGTCACGATGATTATGGTGCCGATCAGTTTTACGAAGCCGTTGGATTAGGGATGAGAAAAGTGCAAACTCGGTATATTGCAGTAATGGGCGGCTTCGATGCAAAAGTGGTGAAAAAGTAGGCTGGTGAACAAGCAATTGGCAACTACTGCGTCGATTCTAGGAACGCTAAAGTAGAGATGCTGCCAGAATTCGCGGAAAGGAATAAGCGGCGAATAATGAACACCTTCTTCAGGAAGCGTAGCAACACAAAGTGCACCTAATGGTGAAACAAGAAATGAAATTGATTTCACACTTTCTGCCGATCCCGTCATTGTACAGCATGTCGAAGTGGTAGATAGGGTAAAGTGCCGTGGTCATAGGTTAGTGAGGGCTAGGATTCACCTCAATTCGAAGAAACAGTAAAACTGGTCAAGAAGAAAGAGGTCAACCTAGAGGCAGTAAGAGTAAAAGCAGACAAATTCAGGCTGGTACTTGCAAACAAATATGCAGCCTTAGAACAGAAAGATGATGATGACATAGAGCTGATGAATGAAACCCTAACTACGTTGGCTACAGAGGCAGCAATTGAAATGGGAGGCGATGCAACAAGGCAACCAGTAGGCAAGCTATCCCAAGCAACAAAGGACATAAAAAAACGACAAAGAATGAAAGTGTCCGACTCAAGAGATAAGAGAATTCGCGGAACTGTCCAAAACTGATCAACAAGGTGAAAATAAGGGATGTTCGAGATTATAACGTGAGAAAGACGGAACAAGTTGTGAAAAATGGACGCAGCCTGAAATAAGTGAGAAGGAAAGCTGGCATAGGACAAACCAAGATGTATGCACTGAACTATAAGCCGGGCAATATCATCAGCAATGGGCTCGCGCTGTGGATCTAAACGGTCAGCGCTGCAACCGCTATTGTAAATATAACCTGTAATTAGTTGCTCGTCTTACTGACTCGTCCTTCGCGTAACAATACTGACTACGCCACTTTCGTCACACCACGCTAGGCAATGGATATTTCAGTCTAAGTAGCATGGTGTCATAAAGCAAAGTGCACAAGCCTGCTGTCCAGGAGGCGCTCGTTTGCCTTGGCAAGACACTCTGCCTCCACGCGTCAAGTCGTAGGTTCGAAACTCACTACCACCAAGGTTTTTCCTTTAGAACTTATTCTGTCCTTTATGGTGACGTGGAGCCGCGACGACGCCCTCTCCCCTCACGCAATACATGGCACGCTATCGCTACAGCCGGTGTAGCCTTTTGCCCGCTTTGCTCCGTCGAGGCGCGCTCGTGACGTGGCATCGCAGCGAATGGGCACTTAGGTGCCGTTTTTCGTTTGTCCAGACGACAGGTGCCATCGTGCAGGAAGGAAGCAAATGCGGAGAGGTCCTACTCCCTCTGCGAGCTAGAAGAAAAGTGGGGAGAAAGTCACGCGGTATTTTTCATTGTACCGGCCATGTTGTCGGGGCACAATTGCGCTTTTCTTATGGTAGGGTATCCTCATGTGTGTGCTGCCCCGTAGGTATCGTACCTTGGCGAAATCGTCGCGTGCGCTGGTTTACGATATTCTTCATGTGTTGTTCCGCTGTGTTATTTAGACAGCGCTCTCGCGGCTGTCATTGTGGTGAGGTGCGACTGAAAGAAGTAAAAAACGTTAAAAAAAGCGCGCCTGCAACGTCATACACCACATACAACGTCCCGGACGAAGGCCGATCTTGGAATTTATGTGCCGTCTTCAGTGGACTCATCAGTCATCACCGTCTGAAACTGGTGCCCTTCAGAATACGTACTATAACTGCCTTTCAGGTAGGCGACAGCTGTGCAATGTGCCTGCTTTTGACAGCTTACAATATATGTGTGGCACGTAAAACAATCATGTGGAAGAATGAGAAATAAGTGGCTGCTGTGAGTAACTAAGGGACGAAACCTCGTTACTGCAGATATCTGGGTGCTCGAGGCGCGCGCGCAAGTGATGGTTGGCGGATGCGGTGCAAGAGTCAACAAGCATCGATAGAACGCCGGCCTCGGCGTGTGCTGATGACCGCACGCAGGCCCGGTCAACGCTCTAGCCCCCGCACACATACGCGCTTACTGTTCGGCACCGCGCGGAGGATACCGCAGAACTTTGTATCCGTGAAGCTTCACATACCGTGAGAAGAATATAATTCAGGCGGCAATCTGTGTATTTAAATGGGTAACGACGTTCTCCTCTGCTAGCCTATTCGTCGGCGCGCTGTGGCTCGTCACGGATCCGCGCTGCGCGGCCACCCGAAAGCTGTTCACTAAAGCAAAACGACTCGTATAAAGCCGCGACCAGCATCCGTGTTTGTTCTCATAAACTGCACATGGCTATCTATAGCTTGGGATGTGCGTAAAGTTTGCTGCCGATCCTCTTCTGTGCATTCATGCACTGCAGTGACAATGCACAGATTTATTTTCGGAAAAGCCGGAAGGAGATTAACATACGGTACATGAACAAAATGGCTTCTACAACGGTATCGCAATGGTATACACCGCGATTGGATCTGTTGTTCAGTTCACTACGGCGCGCGCATGCCCGCGAAGCCCTGGGTGCTTGCGCACCAAAGATGCTAAATGTAAACAAAAGAGGAGAAACTGCCTCGACAAGATGGCGGAGTAACGCCAACAACTGGCGTCATTAACCTTTACAAAGAGTGACGCGCGGGACCTCTCCTTAATTTTTCCTTCCTCCATGGAAGCCGGCCTTTTTGGCTAAATGAGGCATCTAATGATTTCGCTTTCAGAAGTCGGACGACACTTAAGTTTCGCCTTTAAAAGTCGAACGCACTAGCATTGAATGATCCCCGGCTGCTTCTCACGCTTCCCGGAAACTGCAGCTTATGTAACCGTAATGTATACCTGGAAACGCTGGCGGCGAACACTATGTACGAAGGCGACCTTTGTCGCTTTTTTTTTTTTTTGACGGTGTGCATGGGACCGGGGGAAGGGGGGGGGGGGGGAGAGGCAAGAGAGACATTCTTTTGTCGAAAGCGGATGAAGGCCGCGCCGCTCCTACTCAGACAGACCGCAAACGCCAGCTGGAAAACGCTATCACGTGAAAAGGGGTTTGTGTTTGAGTTTCCGCGCAAGAGTGTTATGTTTTCTCGCATATTCAAATTACAATCCCACGCTATCATGTCTATAAGTTGTGCATAAGTCGTACCTCACGATTTTCTATGTATATTACCTTGAGAAATTCAATTAGTTCAGTAACTTCCTTGCGCCAAATGGAGGGCCTGCGTAGTTGGGTATGTGTAGTTCAATATCATTCTTGCAGAAACGACAACCGCCGCTAGGAGCGTGACGCACGACGCCGGCATTTCTGCGACACTCTGGCCTTTAATGTTGTTGTTTCAAAAGCGGGCTACTTCGATTTTCCTCTTCTGGCTACCCGCGGGCTGCCTGAGCCAACCAGAGCACCCTAGTTTTTGTCGAGTTGCTCCGCCCACCGTTCCATGCACATCCGCCGTGCGTTAGGTTTGCTCGGGCTGGACGGTTTTGGCTAACCGCGTGCCGCCAGAACCAGCCAGGACGATTTTGGTCTGGCTGGTCTCTGGAAGTTCTTTGGCTAGCAGACGACTAAAAGAGGCGATGGGTGCTCCCCGCCATATCTGCGGGGACATTACGGATTCTAACGCGGGCGCATGAGTTGTTTAACTTCGTTCAGCCAACTGGCTACGGTCATTTTCGGATTTCCTTACCTCTAGCGTTTCGCATTGCGAGGAGGTGTGTGTGTGTGTATTGTGAAGGCTTCTTCTCGGCAGTGAACAGCGCGCCGCGCTCTTATGCGTGCATGTTATCTCCATCGTGATCTGCGCAAGATGTAGACGCTCATTCACACATTGCGGTGCATTTCGATTAATCTTTCTCTGGTGGTATCCCTTATCCCATATCTCTGGTATATATGCGGCTATATCACCTTTTTCACTGTAGTTAGCGACGGCGTCGCAGCTGGCCTGTGATTGCTCCGTCTCTTCGTCGTATCCTTGGGTGGCAGCTCGAAATAGATATGTGTTCTAGCTGCATGCCGTTGATTTTATAAAATGCACTGGTTGAGTAACAGGCACACATGCATTAGTTTATTGTTTTCATGGTCGCGACCAATATTGTTTGGCCTCCAGTGACCAACCTTTCCCTGGTCACAGGCGGCGTGCATTTTCATGCGCCTGCCGCATCCCCAACTCCTTAAAGCCATAGGTGAAGCGCCATCAGAAGAAACAAACCTACCGAAATCCAAGCCCAAGCAGGTCGGCACAAAATTATATGCATCGATGCCCGATATCCTGCTTTTTCATGTCGTGTCCAGCGACGAAACATCGCCATCTCATCAGTGTCACCGGTGGGCGACGTGATCACTCCGAGCAGGCACCCTCGCTCGAGTGAGCGTCTCCGGGGATGCAGTCACGCGAAATTTCGCGTCTTGGCATCGGACGAGTCGAAGGCCGTCTGTTGCGCTGTGCAAGGTGAGGTTGGCCCAGTGCGCGTCCTGTGCCGAGCCGTGCGAAATCTCCCGAAAGTGATCGTATCCCCGAATGCAGCTATATATTTTGAAGCTGGTAACGGATAAATGGGCCGACTGCACCAAGCGCGCGCCGGGCTCGCCGGACGTTATCATGCCGGTAGCATGTGCACGTTTGTCCTGCGGACAGCTGCCCCTGCATTTCATTTTACAAACTTCGGTCGCCTTCAGGTTGTCTTAGGTTTCCAGTCCACGTGACTTCTTATGAGGACTGGAACTGGCCGGCAGCCGTCTGGCTACCAGAACTCCAATTATCGAAGAGGACCAGTGTCTTTTAACGCGATAACGTTAAGGGCACCATGTAGCAGAAAAGCCGGCAAAGGTGTCTCGCCTCCAGCGTCGCCTCTAGTTTCGGCGAATATCACTTCAAATCACGCATGTCCAACCACGCAGACCGTCCATGTAGTGCGAAGAAGTTACTGGACTAATTGAATTTCGCAAGGTAAAATACGTTAGAAAAATCGTGATGTGCGGCTTACACACAACCTACAAACATGATAGCGGCGGATTGTAATTTTAATATACGAGAAAACTTAATTCTGTTAGAATGAAACTCAAACAACACAAACCCCTTTTCCAGTGATTCTACCATTCAAAGAGCGCCCATGGCCTCCGAGATGTGCACGCGGCGGCGCGCGCAAATCACAAAGGTCATAAAGCGGCGCACCCGGTTCCTTGCAACACTTCCACGCTGCGCTCGCCTCCACCGCATCGCGGCCCACGTAAGAGGCCGCGTTTCTACCAGAAAGCTCGCCTTCGTGCATAGCGTTCGCCGCCTGTGTTTCCCGGTAAACATTACGGTCACATAAACATCAGTGCCGGGAATCGCGAGAAACAATCAGCAATCTTTGATTGTCATCGCGTTCCAATCTTAAGGGCGAAGCTTAAATGTCCTCGTTTCTTCCTTTTTTTATTTGTAGCTGCGTCGCCAAGCCACTGTAGTCTTTCTCAGCGCGCGCGCTCCTCTCGTGTTGTACGCGACGCTCAGCCGCTCTGCCCCGTGCTCCTTGCTTGTGACGCTCGCACTGCGCGTGTTCTCTCTTTCTCTCTCTCTCTCATTGCTCGCGCTGCGTGTGCCCCTCTTTCGTTGTGCAAACGTAGGTACAAACGGCGCTCATCGTGCTCAGTCGCCCTATGCCTCCTCTCTTACCGCGTGCTCCCTCTCGTTGCTTGCGGCACTCCCACTGCATGTCCTCCTTTCCCGTTGTACAAGCAGCGCTCAGTCACCCTGCACGTGCTCTCTCTCTCGTCACTTAGTAGGGGAATGGCATCTTTAAAATAATGATAAGCAATATCGTTTTTTTGCGACGGCTACGAGGTAGTATTAACACAACGATTTGCAAAGGCTTGCAAAGTATAAACTAAGTGCTTTATGATAAGCAATAGGCAAATGCCAGTTGTGAACACTATTACAGTTGTTCTGACATGCCGCCGTCTCGTACACCAAACTTAGAATTCCTGGAAGATAGCGATGATGTTTTGTCCTTTCAATTGCTGCCAAAACATGCTATTGCTTTTAAGGCATTTCGGCACTGCTCGTTTAAACACGACAACGTTTCTCACGAGCTGGTGCTGCAGCGCGCTTCTTCCCGGAAGGGGACGGCATTGAGTGCACGCGCCCGTATTACAAAGCATGCTAAATTTCATCGCTGTGTGCTGAAGGGTCACTCGATTTAACTAATGCAAGATTTGTATCAAGAGGCGGCAGGCGAGAAGAAAAGTGCGCGACTTGACTCCGTACAGAGCGGTGCTTGTCTTATCCGTGAATTTCTCTGAAATTAGCAGTTTCACAGGCTCGTCTCAGTGTTTGCAGTTTTTGGTACTGTTGTGACACTGAGCGACAGAAAAATAACGTGTACCAAGCTAACGGGTTTTCCAGGTCACGCTTATCGATGTGTAAACACGAACACCGGTAGCACGCACTCCAACGCAAACGGGCGCGCGGCTGCGCCGACGTGAAAGAAGGCGACCAGCGACGTTGCCCGCTAGGGGAGCAAGCGGCGCAGGCGTCGTGGGCGAGAACTTGAGGTTGTCTCGCCCATGGAAATAAGGTAGCGCGAAAGAGGAAGTGCGACGGCAGCTTCACTTTACGTAGCCCTGGCACATCACAGGACGATTGCCCCTGGCCTATGCTTTGGATGCTGCGTGCGTAATCAGGAAAATGTAACAGTGAATTTCCGTCCAATTACTTCGGTTTACTGGCCGTCTTGAAATGTTGAAACCCAGAACTATTATGATGATTTCCTTCAGCTTTCGAACAGAAGCATGTGCCATAAAATTTGTATTTCAGAAGCTAATTATTGTAATTAGTATAGGTACTCGAGTCAGCGCTTTGGCTGTCTTGCAAACGGTGCCCGCCTGGGCACACATATTACCGGTAGCGACCTAATACGAGTAGCTGTTACGATCTTTTTGTGAAAGTGTTCCACTTAAAAGAACTGTATGTCATGCGCGGCATGATTTATATATGACTATCGTTCCTGCCTGGTCGTATATACACACAGTGTCATGTCTTTTACACCATAATAGGTATGAGCCAGCTAGTCCAGCAACAATAAGCTATACGACATGCGAGAGCATACGTGTCATAAGGTACATTCCCCATATGATATCTGGGAACGTAGTCATTTTTATATGAAATCCCCATATGTTCGTAGAATCATATGCGACTTGTGCCTTATGATATTGTGTATGCGGGTTTTCAAGGTAGGCTAAAGAGAAAAGTTATTTGAGTTGTGTCGGTGTGTTACCCTTCCACCATCCAAAAAGCCACTCTTACCGCAAGAAGTCGCTTGGTGCCTAGCCAGAAAAAGACACAAAAACGAAAGAATGAAGACGCCCTCTTGAAGCCTACCGCAGCCACTCACGGTGACCTCACTGATTTGAACACCAACTGGTCGCGCCTAAGGGAATGAATATCGCTAAATACAGACTGCACTGTATCCTGAAAGTGTGAAAGGCTGCACTTGGACAGTTTCGAGAGCCTTTCTTGGAGTACGAAGGCCGAGTGAGTGAATAAACCTAATTTCAGCGATCAAGCTGTTGGTGCCCGGGGGTGTGCGGCTACCCTATATTCAAGGTAGCCGTGGCCCTGTGCTGATAGCCTGGACCTGTTCACCAGCCGGACTTGGACTTGCAAGTTGGGCTTCCCACTGGTCATGTGTGGGTGCTTGGACGGGCATTGTCATTGCGTGTTAGTTGCATTCCAAGCCCATTTGGTAAATGGTATTTAGCTCAATGCAGAACTTGCAGTTTCTTGTTACGTTGAGGGATACGACGCGTTGTAGTAGAGCACTGGGGAGGTAATCACCCACCCGATGTCGGCGTAGTATGACGGTTTCTTCTTTCTTAAGCCTTAGTGTAGTGTCAAGTATTCCCACCTACTCTCCTTTAATTTATACAGTAATAAAATATTTGCTTTGTAGCCTTTTGTGTGAGTGGCGGTTGACGGTGTCCTAACTGCGAAAAGGTACTTTGTAATTCATGAGGTCGCGCTGACGTGCCGACCCTAGGGTTTCAGCGCAAAATTCGGAAATGAAACATTTAACGCCATTTTCTCTCCCAAGAATTGTTACCTCTCAACACCGCCAAGGCGTTAATTGGAAGTTTTCCACGAGTCAAACTGCCACCAATTCATCAGCGCCTATCCAGATGCCAACGCAGCGTAGACACCGCCTCTTGACAGGTCCCTCGAAAGGCCTTCACCCCACCCTTTACCTGGCTGCCTGAGCGAAAGATGAAAAGGAGGGGAACAACGTCGAGGACCTGAGAGTCGCAGGTTGCTTTCTTGCCACATATTCCAAACCAGTATCGTCGGAGTTACTGCGGGTTGTTGCGAGCGTGGGCGTGGTATCACGACGGAGTCTAGGAATATGATTTACTGCTGGACAGGCTTCAAATTCACTAGTCGACTCGCCTAGGGAAGACGACGGTATTAAAAGCAGAACTTTTTCAAGTAGAGGACAGAGGGTCTTGAGGTGAACTTGGACGTTTAACTTTCTCCTGCATGAAGTGGTATTCCGTACCGGAGCCGTGTAGCTAAGCCAATAAACCGTTATCCTTCATTTTCTACAACCTGAGTAGCAGTCGATGGGCTTGGTGGATTACTTGCCCTACCATCACCCCAAGCTGCAACACAATAAACGCATTAACTCGAAATAAACGAATCGACAGTCCTACAAAAATACTTTATCGATCTAAACTAACTCAGCGTTTCTTTTTAGTGTCCGTTTATTATGGGGATCCACATGCACATATGGAAATGTGGATCCCCACAGATGGAAATATGGAAATAGTGGATATCTGGTATGTTTTTTTTTTCAATGGGATCGGCCTTACTTGGTTGCGCAATGAAAAACATTCTTTCTACAGCTTTGGAACAAGTTAGTTTAGCCATCCTATATGCCGTCACTTATTCTCACAGAACTGCCCCAACGGTTGCCCACGCTGGATCGAACCGACAAGAACCAGTCACGATAATTGAGTTTTGGGGCGATTCTTTCGCATCTGTAATATTGCGAATGACTACGCCGGTATCTCTCTTCCAATCGGTCAAGACGTGAATGCATCATGTTGCATCTGGAGTTTAGTTCATATTGTGTGTTAGCTCGCTAAACATTCTGTAGATTAGTATATAGTTCCACAAATTCCTTCATTTGTTTTTATTCAAATAATTTTTTCGTATATTTCTTGCTTTAATAAAACATTTACTATCAGGGTAAATGTTTCAGAACTTTGAGAAAGCCATTGGTAATTACCAAACATCTAAAAACGATTGCTATGAGAAAAACTAGAAAATCCAACCAGCTGAAAGTTTGGCCCTAGCTCTAGTTTAGCGTCACGTGATAGTGACGGTCAAGAACACAGTTGGAAAACTTTGAATGGCGAAACTATCGGACGCATTTGTGCCCGGAATAACAGGCTATGCTCAAGGCACAACGATAGCGGCCAACACAGTCGGCGTCATCAAAAAACCTGATCCGTGGGTAAAGCGCGTCGGCTTTTATACACGACTCATCGAATGATCCAGAGTAATAGCTTGTGGCCGCGTGTCTTCCTGAGGGTACTACACAATACGCGTCGCGCATACAATCAAATTACACAAGCGTCGGCGACCATAAACAGCGGATAGAACCATGGATAACATTCGAAAAACTTCCGACACATGCAGACACATCCTGCGTTGAGCGATAACAATCGTTGGACGGTGAAAAGAGGTCACCCGAGAAAGATACACAAGTACACGCGTCAATAGTATCTCTTGCTGGTCACAGTTGTCTGATTACTGGCGACAATTCGAAGCATGAAAGCGGGCTCCTAGGTTCCAACGGCGTGTAAGTGCTATCTCGAAAGCCACGCACTAAAATACCTGCTCTACGAGAAATGACGTAGCCTGCTCGAGCCCGCAATCTTTGAGTTAGTGCGGCGTGGAGAGCAGCCGCACAGACGGGATGGCCCGACGTCCAGGGCTGTTATGCCCTGCAGGAGGAACAGACGGGCACCTAGGCGGCTCTTAGGGAGGGGCGCAACGGTCCTTTTCGCCCTTCACCGCGCTTTACATGCAACTTTCGCAAGCTAGATAGGTTGGTAGCTGTTGCGAGGCAGTTTAGAAGTGGCGGACCTTGTATGTGATGCCACCACCAAAAATTAGAAAGAAAAAGTAGGAATACACTAAAAATAGTACAAAAATCTCAGCCGATGTTTCACAGCCGTGCATTTCAAACGTGTTTTAAAATGGTTCCGTGTCAGACGGAAGCTGCTTGCTTTAACTAAATTAAGAAAAAACAAGCCAAACAAAAAAGACGCCCACAGAAAACACAAGAAGACATCAAAGACGCTGGACTACCAACTGTTTATTCGACAGAACGGGCTCTAATTTATAAAGGACACTCTGTCGCATGACCATCGCACAATCAGTTTATCACTACCAGCCGTCAAGGAACAACTCATATATTCCAAAGGCCGCATGCACCTTATATCTTCCAAGGTATCTGACATCTATCTTTGCCTAAGTCCAGTGGTCCTTGTGTTCGCAATACTGATGTTAAATAATCGTCACGCAATGCACCAGCTAGCCCAACCACGTGTTTTACTAGAAGGGCCCACTGTATGATAAAGGTATTCTAGCAAAACACGTTGTTGGGCCAGTTGGTGCATTGCATTACGATTATCTGTTTTAATAACGTGTTTTACTATAAGCTGGTTACAGTATACTGTAAAGAAAAAAGCTTTCTGTTCGTGCTGCAAGTTGTTTTATGCAGCAGGGACAACTGCTATCACATCGTCTGGTTTCAATGACTGGAACCTATCCAGCTACCTATCACAACATACTGTAAAGAAGAAAGTTTTCTGTTCGTGCTGCAAGTTGTTTTATCAAGCAGGGACAACTGCTATCACATCGTCTGGTTTCAATGACTGGAAGAACCTATCCAGCTACCTATCACAACGTGTAAACTCCGAACAGCAACATGATTTTGGCTTCTAGCGCGAAGTGAAACACGGACACAGAAAGGAGCAGACAGGAAGAGCGCTCATTTCTGTGTCTCTTTCTGTCTCCTTTCTGCTCCTTTCTGTTTCCGTGTTTCACTTCGCGCTAGAAGCCAAAATCATGTTACCGTACCAACTCGCCCAACTGTCTATCTGAACAGCACTTTGGATCGACAATAGATCGAGCTCGCCCAATCAGCTCAACAGCAAGCGACGCTTGACCTGCACAGCAGAAACTGATGTCTGCAGAAAAACAACATCGGTTGAATATTTTCCCAGATCTTCTAGCCGTCGTTAAGTTCCTCGGTCAACACAGTCTAGATTTCAGGGGATGCGACAATAGGTTGTATGAAAAGGCCAATGATGACTTATCTAAACTAGTAGGCATGTTTGCAGTATTTGACCCCTCCATAAGGGAGCATGCTCACCTGGTTCAGAATTCGGAAACACGTGCAGACTACTTGGGAAACGTTACTCAATTAGTCTAGCTTCAATGGAAGTTACAAATAGGTCTTGGGGTCGCGGAGAGCAGCCAGATACTACGACATAGTAGCAGGCGGCACTACTAGTGCTAGGTGTATGGAGCAGATGAGCATGACAACCTGATTTCGTTTCAATTATTTACAAAGGCGCAAGAAGCGGTAAAGTAAAAATAGAAGAGATGTTCACTGGGTTCCTACATGTGCACAATTCCACTGGAGCTGACCTAGCAGTGAGTGAGTGAGTGAAAAAACTTTGTTGTGAATGCCTGCAGAACGGTTAGCCTTCCCCTATTAGGGAGGCATTGCGGGGACGGTGGAGTATCCGTCTCCCGTGCAAAAGGACCGTTGTTCAAACCACGGTGCCGCGCTATTCTCCACCGGAAAATACAAAAAAAAACCGTGTGTTGAGAAAATTGCACAAACAGGCCTGGAGTGCGGCCTGATCCCGGAGACCAGAACCGGTAACGCACTCTCTCACCAGAGCAAGATTGGCCACCCTGGTGCAGTACTTGGCCACAACCTCCCATATGAATACAACAATCAAACCCCGGCCCTCAGTCCCCAGCAGCCGCGAAGCAACTGACCACGGCGGTGGTCGGATCTGTGACGCTGCAGAGGGGGCTAAGAATACCTGGCTCCGGACAGGCCGCCATTGTAATCTGAACCTGGCAACGTTTAACTTTAGAACTTCACCTAGTGAGGCGAGTCTAGCAGTGTTATTGGAGGAATTAGAGGGTAGTAAATGGGATATAATAGGGCTCAGTGAGTTTAGGAGGACAAAAGAAGCATATACTGTGCTAAAAAGCGGGCACCTACGTACTGTGCTACCGGGGCTTAGCGGAGAGACGACAACTAGGGAGTCGGATTCCTGATTAATAAGGAAATAGCTGGTAACATACAGGAATTCTATAGCCTTAATGAGAGGGTGGCAGGTCTTTTTGTGAAACTTAATAAGAGGCACAAATTGAAGGTGGTACAAGTCTATGCCCCTACATGCAGTCATGATGACCAGGAAGTCGAAATCTTTTATGAAGACGTGGAATCGGCGATGGGTAAAGTCAAAACAAAATACACTATATTGATGGGCGACTTCAATGCCAGGGTAGGCAAGAAGCAGGCTGGAGACAAGTCAGTGGGGGAATATGGCATAGGCTCTAGGAATAGCAGAGGAGAGTTATTAGTAGAGTTTGCAGAACAGAAAAGTATGCGGATAATGAATACCTTTTTCCGCAAGCGACTTAGTCGAAAGTAGACGTGGAGGAGCCCGAATGGTGAGACTAGAAATGAAATCGACTTCATACTCTGCGCGAACCCTGGCATCATACAAGATGTAGACGTGCTCGGCAAGGTACGCTGCAGTGACCACAGGATGGTAAGAACTCGAATTAGCCTAGACTTGGAGAGGGAACGGAAGAAACTGGTACACAAGAAGCCAATCAATGAGTTAGCGGTAAGAGCGAAACTAGAGGAATTCCGGATCAAGCTACAGAACAGGTATTCGGCTTTAACTCAGGAAGAGGACCTTAGTGTTGAAGCAATGAACGACAATCTCATGGGCATCATTAAGGAGTGCGCAATAGAAGTCGGTGGTAACGCCGTTAGACAGGAAACGAGTAAGCTATCACAGGAGACAAAAGATCTGATAAAGAAACGCCAATGTATGAAAGCCTCTAACCCTACAGCTAGAATAGAACTGGCAGAACTTTCTAAGTTAATCAACAAGCGTAAGACAGCGGACATCAGGAACTATAATATGGATAAAATTGAAGAGGCTCTCAGGAACGGAGGAAGCCTAAAAACAGTGAAGAAGAAACTAGGAATAGGCAAGAATCAGATGTGTGCGTTGAGAGACAGAGCCGGCAATATCGTTACTAATATGGATGAGATAGTTCAAGTGGCTGAGGAGTTCTACAGAGATTTATATAGTACCAGTGGCACCCACGACGATGGTGGAAGAGAGAATAGCCTAGAGGAATTCGAAATCCCGCAGGTAACGCCAGAAGAAGTAAAGAAAGCCTTAGGAGCTATGCAAAGGGGGAAGGCAGCTGGGGAGGATCAGGTAACAGCAGATTTGTTGAAGGATGGTGGTCAGATTGTTCTAGAGAAACTGGCCACCCTGTATACGCAATGCCTCATAACCTCGAGCGTACCGGAATCTTGGAAGAACGCTAACATAATCCTAATCCATAAGAAAGGGTACGCCAATGACTTGAAAAATTATAAACCGATAAGCATACTGTCCATTGCCTACAAAGTATTTACTAAGGTAATCGCAAATAGAATCAGGAACACCTTAGACTTCTGTCAACCAAAGGACCAGGCAGGATTCCGTAAAGGCTACTCAACAATAGACCATATTCACACTATCAATCAGGTGATAGAAAAATGTGCAGAATATAACTAACCCTTATATCTAGCTTTCATTGATTACGAGAAAGCGTTTGATTCAGTTGAAACCTCAGCAGTCGTGGAGGCATTACGGAATCAGGGTGTAGATGAGCCATATGTAAAAATACTGGAAGATATCTATAGCGGCTCGACAGCCACCGTAGTCCTCCATAAAGAAAGCAACAAGATCCCAATAAAGAAAGGCGTCAGACAGGGAGATACGATCTCTCCAATGCTATTCACCGCATGTTTACAGGAGGTATTCAGAGACCTGGAGTGGGAAGAATGGGGGATAAAAGTTGATAGAGAATACCTTAGCAACTTGCGATTCGCTGATGATATTGCCTTGCTTAGTAACTCAGGAGACCAATTGCAATGCATGCTCACTGACCTGGAGAGGCAAAGCAGAAGGGTGGGTCTGAAAATTATTCTGCAGAAAACTAAAGTAATGTTTAACAGTCTCAGAAGAAAACAGCAGTTTACGATAGGTAGCGAGGCACTGGAAGTGGTAAGGGAATACATCTACTTAGGGCAGGTAGTGACCACGGATCCGGATCATGAGACTGAAATAACCAGAAGAATAAGAATGGGCTGGGGTGCGTTTGGCAGGCATTCTCAAATCATGTACAGCAGGTTGCCATTATCCCTCAAGCGAAAAGTACATAATAGCTGTGTCTTACCAGTACTCACCTACGAGGCAGAAACCTGGAGGCTTACGAAAAGAGTTCTACTCAAATTGAGGACGACGCAACGAGCTATGGAAAGAAGAATGATAGGTGTAACGTTAAGGGATAAGAAAAGAGCAGATTGGGTGAGGGAACAAACGCGAGTAAATGACATCTTAGTTGAAATCAAGAACAAGAAATGGGCATGGGCCGGACATGTAATGAGGAGGGAAGATAACCGATGGTCATTAAGGGTTACGGACTGTATTCCAAGGGAGGGAAGCGAAGCAGGGGGCGGCAGAAAGTTAGGTGGGCGGATGACATTAAGACGTTTGCAGGGACAACATGGCCACAATTAGTACATGACCGGGGTAGTTGGAGAAGTATGGGAGAAGCCTTTGCGCTGCAGTGGGCGTAACTGGGCTGATGGTGATGATGATGATGATGATGATTAGGGAGGCGTTACCGTGACGCGGCCATGACATCTTCGCGGCGTGTGGCGCCTCTACTTCGGCCGCGGCCGCACTATTCCCTTTGGCAGAAGAAATTTTTTCAGAGCTGGAAAGGCTGGAAATTCAACTTGCTGACATGCACTGATTGGGATAGGAGAACGGTTCCAACATAAAAGGCACACACTCAGGAGTTGAAAAACCAGTTCTGCAGCCGCAAACAGCCTGCTGTGTTCCTCGTAACTCTCATTCTTTGAGCCTGATCGAGAAACATGCGGCTGTGTGCTGCCCTGACGCCGTCTCCTTTCTTTTGTTTTATTTTTGTTGTTGTTCAGAAAATGTAAGTATTCGTTTCATACTCGGTTCATCGTTAGTATATTTTGAAAGCCACGCGAGCAACCTCATGGTGAAGCCTCTCTCCGGGGCAAGATGGTCCAGCAAAGCGGATGCTACTCGTTCTTTCTGGAATGATGTTGATGGAAAGCGTGCCACGTGGTAGTGAACGTAAAGAACACAGAAACAATACTGTGAAAGACGAAACTGACTTTTATTGGGCGAACTTGTGGCCTCAAAGACAGGCTACACTTAAAGCACAACGATAGCGTCGAACACAGTCGGCGATCGTCGTAATCTCATCAGCGGGTCAAGCGAGTCACATCTTATAATCAGTCATCGAAGGCTCCATAGTGATTGCTGGTGCCCGCGTGTCTTTCAGAAAATTCCACAATACTCGCGTAGCGCGATGAAATCAGATTACGTAAGGTTCGGTGACAACAGACAGCGGATAGACCTATCGATAACTTTCGAGGAACTTCTGATGTATGCAGGCGCGTCCTGCGCTGTACGATAACAATTGTCAGGCGCGGGGAAACGTGGTCACCCGATAAAGATAAAGAAGTATACCTGTCATTATGACACTCTCGTACACATTTCGGACAATCGCACTTTAGAAGTCATGGCGAGGTATCAAGCAGACGTTTTGTCTGCAGCGGTGAAGGGTGCAGATCGCCAGGCTCTCGGGAACGACGGCCAGTCGGCAATTACACGCTGACATGGGCATTCCACCAATGACGATCGAGAGCTACTTCCGCGGCCTCTCCAGGAATCAACGAGAAAAAAATCACCATCTCCTCCATGCCGCGCAATGTGCACCCACGGCGCAAAGTCGGAAGAAGACGAGCCAGCGCCTTGGCCCTTCTTCGTAAGGTCAAAGAGAACCATAAAGAAAACTGTTTTGTCGAAGCCGCCCGCTACGGAGATAGTTGAAGATACACGGCCGTCTCAGTTGACCACGCGGGAACAATCTACGTAGCGTCAGTCGAGTGCACCTCCTCAGGGGTGGCCGAGCAAGTTGTCATAGCCATCAGGTTACTTGACAGACAACGTCGAAACGTTTTTAGAGACTCCCCCCCTCACTGGCAAGAAAAGCGAATCATGCATTACTGCAATACTTGAGGTACACCGGTTTAAGAGGCCGTTTATAGTGTCCTTGTGCATAGCGTCCCTCCCACACGTACTCTGTGCTTACTCTCTCCCTTTCTTCTTCTTTCTATTCCCCTTTCCTCCACCCCCAGTGTAGGGTAGCAAACCGGATACTCTTCTGGTTGACCTCCCTGCCTTTCCTGTCCTTGCTTTCTCTCCCCCCCCCCAGCCGCCGTTCGAGCCTCTCCTTCGGCTCCATCAGCAAGGAAGCCCACTGTATTCTCAAGGGCAAAGTGATCAGCCCACATACGCAAACGTGGTTTCCAGCACACATGGGGTCCTTTGAAGAGGGGCTCACCAACCTAAATGAGCTCGCCCACTCCAAAGCACGTCTCATGTTCTGTGCCCATGGAGAATCCCCCCAGCCCACGTTACCGTAAAATAGAGATTGTCTCACCGCGTACAACGAGGTCACGCAACACTTTTGCCTTAGTTGGAGTGTCTATCCTCTCCCACACAAAGAACTGACGAAAGCGCAGACAATCATCCTCAGACTTTTGCAAAAGGGGATATACCCCAACCAATTGTTATTACTTTCGATCGATCCAGACACGTATACTAGCAATACCTGCCCTCAGTGCGGCAATTCAGCTAACTTAAAGAACGTGCTCTGGCTGTGCCCATCGTTAGGAAGCACAGATCAAGCAGACCAGTCAAGATAGAATACTTCACTGCGAAGCCCTGATTACGGGGACCAAACCTAGTCGGTCCAGAGAGCCCACGATGCGGCAGCCAGTCTCGGCCTGCCCGTTCCAACGTGGGAACGGCCCGCTGCGCAATAATCGCGTATCTTAGGAGTACTCAGTGAAGTTTTTTCCGTTCATCCATCTATCCATGAAGAAGTTCAAATTCGTGTGCACCGTTGTGATATGGTTAATAATACTCAAGCAATAGGTTTAGTTAGCAGGGTATTTCAGAGCCTAAAGTGGCACTGCCGTGAAAAGCGTACGTTGTTTTGTTATGAGGTACCAATCTGACGAAGGCTTCTACGAGGCACTGGGAGAAGCAAGGGAGCTGGCATCAAAGCTGGAAGTTGAACCTCTTTTCCCGAGCGCGTCCTCTGTTCATCTTAAAAAAAAGTTGAGACAGTTTGCATGTGGAGGAAACGATGCACCTCTAGCTGATTTGGAAATTAAATTCCTCATGGGCTTCTTATAATCTATTTCAGAGGCAGCAATTAACTCTGCGACAGCTAGGTATGAGCAGACAGAAGAACACAACACCCGAAACAAGGCTCGCCTCCTCCGTACTTAGATGCTGTTAACCCAGAGAAAGCAGCTCCTCCATTACAATCAGCAGAGCGCAAGAAAGCGTACGCGATTGTGGCGAATGGTTTATAGGAGATGAAAGGTCAACCAAGCAGGAAAGACAGCCAAGGAAAGACGTGGCCAAGTGTTGCCGGCCACCAACATGAGTCTCAGCAGGCAATCGTCCTTTTGAGAAGACAAGCACCTGCGTATGTCTCACGGGAAGCAAAATCATCTGAGCAGCATATGGTGACATCTGTGCTCTCTGTTGCATCCGAAGCAATTCTGCGGGCGTTTTCTTTGGCAAACAACCTTCCAGAGGTGAGCGCTGTTTTTTCGTTAGGACCGCTGGTACTACAAAAGTAGCTTACAACTTAGCATAATGGCTCTCCAAATGGATAACTGTTTTTGAAACACAACCATATTTCAAGGGAATGCAAATCACATTCGATCTAGGAGTGCGGACTTCAGAAAGCTTGTTTCGCAATAGAGGTTTCCCGTCGTGTCTTAACGAAGCCGGTGCAGACCGTAATTTCCGTCTCTCAAACTACGTAACATACTCATCTTCACGAACTCCGAACCCTAGCCGAAATATGTTATGTGTCAGACGCGCTCTACATTCCTGTCTTCTCTTCTCCTCGAACTCTGATGTGCCTGAGTTCGTTGCCTGTAAAGTTCGGTTTGAAAAGCTGCTAGTGACCACTGTTTGCGCTTACATGCAACCAGCATCGCGCATTGCTGAGTCAACTTTCATGCACTTGTTTCAAAGAATTCAAGGACCACTCCTATTCTGCGGGGACTTCAATGTTCATAACGTTACCTGGGGCAGTAGCCACACTGATTCTAGACGCAGGTCATTAGAAAAGGCTACAGACTCATGCGGCCTTATTGTGCTTAATGATAGATCGATTACATTTTTAAGAGGCTACAATTACGCTAGTTGTCTTGATCTTACTATAGCTTCTCCTGACCTTACGCGCGGTAATATTTGGTGCAGAGATAATTACACACGCGGTAGTGACCACTACCCAATTCTCACAGCGCATCGCTTTATGCATCCGGCAAGATTGCCCAGGGTAACTATACCTACTAATTGGCAACTATATCGAGAATATCATTCTGTGGCACTTAACCAAGTAAATGTGATCGGTACTAAGTAAATACTGCAGGGCTATGCGATAAACAACTGTTCCGGAAGGACAATGCAGTGTCGACGCAGAATATGAACGACTTCGAGCCGTTAGACGGAGAGCAGAGCGCCGGTTTCGTCGTTACGGATGGCTTGACGATCATCAAGAAAGTCAAGCTGCACACGAAAAATCTAACCGTGACATGCAAAAACTGGGACAGCAACGGTGGCGTGAGTTCTGTACGTCACTTACCCCCTTCATTCCCTTGCCGAAAATCTGGAGATTAATAAACGCCCTTGGTCATCCGGTATCACAATGCAGTCCCTTCAAAAGCCTTGCTACAGCTCTTGGCTTATCTGAACGCGAAATTACAAACACGTTCTGCGCAACAATTGTAAATTTCGCAAATGCTGTATCAATTCAAGATCAACCTATCTTTTCGGTGCAACGACAGATTGAAAATGCTTGCAATTTACCTTGCCCAGTTGGATATTCTGTTCTCTCTAAAACGACTGCAGCACGCTCTCTCGAAGACACGCCAAAGATTATCGATTGGTCCTGACAACATCTCTTATTGCACCTTGAAAAACCTTGGCCCAACAGGCAGGCCCACTCGCCTACACCTCTCCAACAAGATGTGGGTTGAAGCACATGTTCCTGTGAACTGGAGGATCGTTAACGTAGTTCCATTGCTAAAACCTGGCAAAACGGTACTGCCTCTTGACTCCTTCTGTCCCGTTAGTTTAACGAGCTGTGTTTCAAAGGTCATGGAAAGAATGATTGATATTAGATGCAATGGCGGATAGAATCCAGCAGCTGTCTACAAGACCAAATGGCTGGCTTCAGAAAGCGTACATGTACAATGGACTGCATCTTTGACTTGGTAACGTTTGTTGGCCACGAGATTAGCTGTGGGAACATTGCTGCTGCTGCGTTTATTGATATTAAGAAGGCCTCTGACTCGGTCAGTCACCTTCATGTTCTGCTTGTACTCTCAACTCTCAGAGTGCATAACCAAGTTCTCAACTAGAACGCTAACTTCTCGAAAGACAAAGATGTATATATATACAAATGATGGACAAAGCGACGCATACACCGTAAATAAAGGAGTTTCGCAAGGAAGTATATCAGGTCCACTTTTCTTCAGTGCCACATTATCAGGTTTACCAGCAGTACTTCCAGCAGACATAAACATATCTATGTATGCTGGTGACATCTGCAATGACATCGATCAAGTCTCTATAGAAGTTGTCACGCATCGACTGCAGGAAGCTTTGAACGCAATAGGTGATTATTTAAGAAAACGGGGCCTGAAGATATCTTATGCCAAATCAGCGGTTTTCCCTTTCACAAGAAAAGGTTAGAAATTGTGGTCTTTCAACAGATGGCCATGAGATCGAGCTGGTTCGGAAACATCGTTTTCTCGGCGTAATTTCAGACCACCAGCCTTAGTGGACTCATCATTTGACCACCCTGGAGGACAAAGTTGTGTTATAAATCTTCTCCGCAGAATTGCAGGCGCGAAGTGGGGTGGAACAACGGCATCCCTGCTTCACGTCCACTCAGCACTTGTGCGTCAGAGAATTGCTTACTCCGCTGCTATATTGCACAAATTATCTGCGACGTCCCTCCATATGCTACAGCTGTAGCAGGCTGGGAGTTTACAAGTGTGCCTAGGAGTCCCGCAAGCTACTTCCAGTCACCTCACTATTGTAGAAGCGCGGGAACCGCATTTCACGATGATTCGCCGCCTGGAAACATGCCGACCTCTCCAGAATTTCTACTCAGCATTCTGCACACCCCTTTCTCTCTCTGATAGAGAATCGTCCGAGTGCACAGAGGCACGCCATGTTTCAAGAGCATAAATCACGTCTCCCATGATCACTTTTTCGGCACTCAGACCTCTGCTGCCCACATTGCATGGCTTCTCCAAGCGCCGTAAATAGAAACTTACATCCAAGGGCTTAAAAATAAGAGCGACGTTTCCACATTAGCAGCAAAACAATTCGCGTTACATCACCTATTTGACAAGTACCAGGAATATATTCAGGTCTACACGCACGGTCCTGTAATCAAAGAAAGTGCGACTGCAGCTTATGTTCTACCGTCCTTAGAGGTGCAGTACGCTTGTCGACTGGGACGCACGTCGTCGCCAACAATAGCGGAATTAGTGGCAATTCTCCAAGCCAATCATTTTATCAAAACATATGAGACACCAACAAACTGGATAGTTTGCACGGAATCCTTATCAGCTTTAGCATGTCTTGAACATATTGATGACAGCCAACCACACGCACGAATAACATACGCAGTACTGAACAGTTTAACTAACGCTAATGAAAGGAAACATGAAGTGATATTACAATGGGTCCTGGGCCATGTTGGTATAGGAGGCTATGAACTAACGGACTCGTTGGCAAAATCGCCCATAAAGAAGCAAAAATTGAACTCATCTCTTTTATCACCAACGGGCACAAAACGGATATTGAGAGTACTAAAGAAAGACTTGTGCACGTCAACATGGTTTCATAAAAACACTAAGGAATCAATTCTTAATGAAGTGGACCCTCAACTCAAATACCAGCAGGATGTACAACTTTCTAAACGTACCGGGACACTCATTCATCGACTGCGCCTTGGCACAGCATACACCAAACATTTCGTATATCGCATCAAATGAGTTCTTTCCCCGGCTTGCTGCTGTGGCCACGACGATGAGAATGTTGGCCATGTAATCCTGGAATACCCCATATACGAGATGCAAGGATGGCAGCTAGAACAAGAGCTACACTCCATCAATTCTCACCGGCCTTTCGTACTCGCAAAATTGCTGGGCCCATGGCCATCGAAAATAGCAGAGCGTAAAGCATTGAACGCACTTGAACATTTTTATGAAGAAACAGGCATCCTCAACAAGTACTAGGTATTGCACTGAATAATCACACGATGTTACTATAACGGTCTTCTATTATTTGTAATTATTAATGCTTGTATATTACATGTTACACCATTTTTTGTATTCTGTGCGTGAATTATTTTAACACTGTGTGTCTTTCCTCACCTGTTTATTGGCTCTTCGAAGTCTACATCGCGGCCGTTTGTGTGTGTTTGTGACTTTGCTTACGAACTCATTGTGGTGCAACTTGCGTTTGACTCTGATATTGTTATGTTCATGGGCGTATAGAATTTCGCTGTTGATTTCTGACCGTATGAAGTGATTTCATTCCTTCTCGTTTTCTTACACATTCGTTATATTGTTGTTTCCGCTATGAGAAAAGGAGTAGCCGTCACCATTATAAGGTGACTCCATCTCTTTCTTTTATTTTCATTTAAATAAGAAAAACTGGCTCTCACTGTTCGTAAACCACATCAAAAAGTGCTCTTGGCGTTGTATTTGAAACTTGACGGGCTTCTAACTGATGAGGACGGGCCAGGTGATATCAATAGATTAGAACTTTGGAACGAGCTCACAGTGCTTTCTGGGATCATTAAACAAGGCGTGTCGGTCACCTAAGTACTCGATTACGTCGTCAAATATGGCTTTGCTACGAATATCACCGTCGCACTCCGAATCCTGTTAACTTTGCCAATCAGTCACGTCTGTAGAAACGAGCTTCTCAAACCTGAAAATTATGAAAAGCTGCTTCCGTGCAGCATTGTCGCAGGACGAATTAATGGAATTTGCAATGGTATCCGTGGAGCAGAAGCTTGTGGCTGAAAGAGACTTTTCCGATACCCAGAAAGACTGTTTCTGCAAAAGCCCGCAAAGTTCAGTTTCGTTGAACATCTTGTGGCTTGTCCCGAATTTAACTGTTTGCCGCGCCTCCATATAAACACGTGCATGTCAAACTTCAAGTCTGGTCTTTAATCGTTGTCGCCGAAGCTTGCAACTTGTTTATTGATTTGTATAACCTAATATTCTATTGTTATATTCTTTTGAATTTCGTATTATGCGAGGCTTCAGCCTTGATGTTGATGCTTAATATTAATACTGTTCTATACCCACTTTCGCCAATCCCGCATGCTTTTTCATAGTAGATTTGCTGAAGACGTTTTTATGTGTTGTTTCCTTGTTTCAAGGCGTATACAGCATTTCTGTTATGCGCAAACTGGATTTATTTTTCATTTTTAGTCACTCGACCATTATATGGCTATATGTTCACGGAATAACATAATGGTACGAGAACTCTGTGTGCAATGTTTATCCGACCAAATCTACTAATGTGCCAAAAAGTGGCATTTGCATTTTGCGATATACTCGCATAGCTTCAGTGTCGAAGTGTACAGTGTCGCATTAATGTGATTTTGCCTTTGGCGGCAAAATTTATTGAAACGCCTCTGCTGACGCTGTGCCCAAACATAGAGACGCCAGGGCAGTTGCACGATGTCTGACGTCATGGTTAGGTATAAATTACACTGGTTGGGCTTTTACACAAGTGTCCAGTATTTTCACAGATGATCTCTTTCTTTACGTGGACCCTGATGAGGAGCAGTGCGCCAAAATATCCGCAGCAGAGCGATCGCATCATGGCTCACGAAGTCGGGAATCGGCAGATTGCGTGGAGGTGGAAAAAAAGTGAGTGGAGGGGCTCGGTTACTGACGCTGTATTTTGTACTCGCCTGGTAATCGTTGCATAAATGCACTAGAAATGTCTTGGACTTCCTCGAGCTTTCTTGCTTTTAAATGGTCAAGTAATTTCTTTCCTAGTCGAAACATTTGACAGCAAGATTTTGGGGGGTAACGTCCGAATTCTTTATACGTTCTTGTTGTATTTCAGGACACATTCGCGCCATCAGAAGATTCTTTATTGTAGTTCGCTGCTCTGTCCTGTCATGCCGACACTATTGCTATTCTCGTGTTTGCGAAGGGTTTGTTGCCGGTCTGACCTGCTGTTGTCCCGTAAATTTCAATCGCTCCTAACCATAACACTTGCAAAACGAACAGTGCTCGCGATTAGGGGAATCATCAGTTGTCATTTCTAACTCGTTTACGACAAATGAACGTTAACAAAAACTACATTATTAAACGCCTTCAGGAATAAACTAAACATGTTTTACCGCCTGTCTGGTTAAGGGAAAGCAATTGCGGGCCTCTGTGGCACTGGCGCCAAGAAAAAAAGTATCCCAATACAGTTGAAACTCGATCTACCGAAACCAGATTTTATGAAGTTCCCCATCTAACGAGGAAATTTACATTCTCCGGCAGGTACCTATAGGACTCAATGCTATCATCTACCCGAATTAACGAGACAAACTTCGCCGGACTTGATTTAACGAGGTTTTTCCTGAAATAATGAGTAAGAAAGCGGTGATTTGTTTTTAATTTTGACACAGACGGTTTCTTTTTCGTGCGTGCACTCTACAGCTATCGCGTTAAAAGACCTAGGCGCCATGGTCGCATTGCTAGCTTCAATTTGACGAGGCTGCACGCCGCCCCATGCAACAGCCGACTGAACATCGCCTTGGCCGTGGCTGCGGTGGATGCTTTAATTATGTCATGGTTTAGCGACAGTGGCCTGGATGCGCGACAAGTACAATGCCACGGTAGCCTTTGCGTGTCGCTACGTTACAGTTTTAGATTTCTAAAGACCGAAAAATTCCTTTTTCCATTTTAAGAAATTCCCGATTTAACGGAACAATTCGAGCGTCGTCATCACTTCGCTAAATAGACTTTGAAGCATGAGTTCAAAGCGAGAAAGGCTAGTCGACGAAGACGTCCAACAATTTTTGACACACCAAAATAAGTTCTTTCGGGAACTTTATAATAGCCTGGTGCCGAGGCCCTCTTACCGGTGTATCCTGTCCACGCCATGGTCTCCGAGACTGAAGGGAAGAAAAGAAGTGTGAAAACATTGATGAGATCGTAATTCGCTTAAAGTCACATGCAGGGTGCACGTGCAGGGTGCGGGGTTTCCCGTAACTGGAGTCGAAATTTCAACATAACTAAATGCCTCGTAGCTGGACCGAACCAAGGTAATGCTGTTTGCCGCCACCTCGATATATATATATATATATATATATATATACATCGCCGCCAGCATTGCGAGAAGCAAAAGCCGACCGACATATGTCGTGCGCGAGAATCGCAAGATTGTCACGCGACAGGAGGCGACAAAGAGGCGAACGACGTTCGAAGGAGCGAAGCTCGAGGGACGCTTTTGTTGTTGTTGAGCGTTCAGTCGGTTTTTGTTGACGGGCACAGGTTCGCCCAGCATAAATTAGTTTTCGTAGAAACGGCTGTTGTAACTGCGGGTTACAATATATATATATTAGTATCATTTGACGAAAAGTGCCAATGAGAAAATTGTAGAGCAACATGAAAAACTCCCAATACAGCTTTCTGTTGCTCAGTACGTGCTACATAAAATTGTTTTTCCGAGCATGAAATAATTCTGCGAATACACGCAATGTGCCTCGAGTGTCCAGTCATGCGGCAATTTTGCATGTATTCGTGAAACAAACTTTTATGCAGCACGTATTGAGAAACAGAAAGCTGTATCTGCAGTTTCTCATGTTGCTCTAAAATTTTATGATTGCCACTTTTCATATATTAATAATAAGCGAAAAGTATGTTAATTAATTATGACTTATTATTCAGTTAGGTGGAATTTAAAAATATAATCTGAGTATCCCCAAGCGACGCAAACAACATTACCTTGGTTAGGTCCAGCTACGTAGTATATCCATATTTTGACAGTTTGGCTCAATATACATGAAACACCATATATAAGTTGTGCTTATAATCAACTATTCATCAGATAATTCGCCTTGACTGTCGGCGGGTCGGAGCGGGCATTACGATTAATGCATGCCTAGAGAGCTCCCCCTCACTTCATTATTGAGGCTTCACAGCGTCACCGCCCTTGTAAACAATAAATTCATCATATGTACAGGCAGTATATGAAGCCTGCACTGGCTATCTATTTTCGTTGAGCAATGCAGAAGGCGCACTGACTCATTTAAGACGTGTACACTTAGAGCTGTAAAACAAGCTAACTTGACTCGCCCTTACAAAAAGAAAGGTCACATATTACGACATGTGGAGACAACTGCGCACCAATACACTTCTCTTGAGTGCAGTTTTGCACCTAACATGTTGGACGCAAAACTGATCACTATAGCTCAGTTGATTGTAGAAAATAGCTGAAGTGTGTGAAGTAGCAATGGTCGGTTAGACTTCTACTTATTGGAACGGACACTGAGAACAGCAGAAAGGCCAAGTTGTCGACAAAGTCGCATTAACTGTTAACATTCGAAGTGACGTATTCAGGATGTCCCTATTAAATTTAGCCAAGATTTAAACGGGCTCTAAACCACCCCTCGGGCTTGGTGAGGTAACATAGTCCGGCCGCCTTGAAGAAGACAAGTCAACTTGTCGAAACGTTGGCTTCTGCTTTCGCCTTGTTCTCGCTTGGTGGATAGTCTTAAGTTTCCATCTCCCGCCTTCCCTATGTTTAGCCAAGTTTTTGTGTGGTACGCGGTGCATGGAGCTCGCAAGCTGATCGCGAAGTCACCTTTCTCCCAAACGCTTTCTCAACAGAAGGCCCTGTCCTCACTCTCTTCAGGACGCTTTATTTTGTCATCGGACGCTCTATTTCGTCATTCCCTTTGACAGCTGCTGTTGACCGATAGCTGACATCAAACTGCGGTCGGCTACATGGCGTAGATACCGCGGCCGCTGCGGGCTGCTGCTGCGAGTACATTGGCTAAGCGCACTGCGGCTCCTTCAGGACGACCGCGTTTGGCTTACGTTTAGAGCGTCGTAAGCACCAAAGGCGGAAGTCGTGGCGTCTACGTTTACATCCAAAACCAAACTTGAACTGCGCGCCACGGCGACATTTAGAAGGCGGAGCGTTTTAGGCCACGCCACGCCACACCGTAGCCTCCAGACTGCAAGGCATTGAAGAAAGGAACGAGAGAGAGCACAGCGGATGCCGTGTTTGATTGGGGTTAACTCCGCTTCTGCTGAACGTATTGAAGCACTTTCTTGCAGCAAAGTATTTCTGAAATGGCCTTTATTTTTCACTTCGAATGCCTTTCTTCATTTCTAAAGAAGTGGTTCATGGCCCCTTTAATAAGGTGCCGATGAGCTACAAGAGGGCACGAATGAAAGCATTTTGATCGCCTTGTCACTCAAAAAATCACACACCTTTAGCCTTACGTTGAGTTGCATAACTAGTAAAAATTATTTCAAATTTCTGAGATATGAAAGGTTATGAAACGCACCCAAGGAGAAAGTTCTAGAGTGTCCTCGGAAACGTTCCGATTCAGTAGCATTTACGTGTATATTGTGGACTCACTCTTTCGGCATCATAAAGAAAGCCTGCGCAATATCAAAACAGCCCAAGTAACTGCCCACTGCGATCGAGTTGCTTGAACTGCGAAAAGTCTGCGGGTAGAATTTCCCTTGTGTCTGTTACTTCTACAGCTTGCGTGTATGTGAATATCTCCGACAAAAATTTGCGTAGCTTGCTAAAGCTTAGAGAAACTCTCCGTCGCTCTCTCTCTCTTTATATATATATATATATATATATATATATATATATATATATATATATATATATATATATATATATATATATATATATATATATCAGGCCAACAAACATAGCCACCAAGGACAGCATAGGGGAAATTACTTGTGCCTAATAAATGCAATAAAGAAACGATAACTTAATGAAAATTAAAGTGGATGAAAGAACAACTTGCCGCAGGTGGGAACCAAACCCACAACCTTCGCATTTCGCGTGCGATGCTGTACCAATTGAGCTACAGCTGCGCCGTTTCCCCATCCTCTTTCTTGGGTATTTATGTGCCTAGTAGAACCCTGGGAGTGTTAGCCAGTGCCACCACTCACAGACCAAGGCGGTGGTCGTGGAACGTCCTTTTTGCGCAGGCGTCACGAGAACGTGAACCCACAACCTTCGCGAAATGCGAAGGTTGTAGGTTCGGTTCCCACCTGCGGCAAGTTGTTTTTTCATCCACTTTAACTTCCATTAATTTATCGTTTCCTTATTTCATTTATTAAGCACAAGTAATTTCCCCTATGTTGTCCATGGTGTCAATGCTTGTTGTATATATATATACATATATATATATATATATATATATATATATATATATATATATATATATATATATATATATATATATATATATATATATATATATATATATATATATATATATATATATATATATATATATATACTTTCTTCTTCAACCAAGTTATTGCCTGGCTTTCTCCCTCGAGAAGTCCGCCCAATACGTGACCTCTGAGTCTCGGCCCATTGGCCAACAATGTTTGGTTCCCTGTAGTTTTTAATCGGTGCGCACTTGTTCGGCTGCTCTGCCTGCAGAGCGTAAATGGACCGGGAGCACTAACACTTACCGTACGCGTTCTGACGTCATGATCAAGTGTTAGGCCGAATCATTGGACTTTAATCGCGTTGCGCATCGATCTCTCCTAGGGTGACATTCAGGACATCGTCGATTCCTTCCATGTTGTCGAATTTGTCCCTTGTCAGCTCTAATTGCTCAGTGTTCGGCGATGGCCTTGTCACTGGTTGCGTCAAGTGCCACCCTACAGAATTTCAGAATGTTCAGAATGGCACCCCTTTCCTTCCTCGTTGGCGAAATGTGACATGCATCAAGGTGTCCAACAGTGATCCTAGGGTCTGTGGTTGCTTTGGCACCCGCGAATTGTCACCACTAAATATGCTTAACGCAACTTGCTAGGGGGGTGACCTGGTGTAGTTGGGGAATAATGATCTTCTGCACGCACAGCGCACACAGTGATGAGATGCAAAAAAAAGAATGACCCTCACACAACTGACACACAACTAAAGGATTTATGTGCACTACGCTTAAAGCGAACATGCGCAGTTGTATCTTTAAAAAAAGCACCGAGAAAACAAACAAGAATAGACATATAAAGAATAACATATAGTGAAGTCACGTGTAGTGCCAATAATTTCTTTACTTCAGACAGCTCTGTATCTGCATGCCATTTGTTGTGTCGTGCTTTCCTCTGGTGTCATAATTAGCACTCGCTACCATTGTTATTTTTAATGTCTGCATGATGGACCCGCGACCTCCATGTCTGCGCGTTGGTATGAATTCAGAAGGCTAGTGAGGCGCGATCACGCCACCTGTGTACCCCCAACGGAGCGATGCAACGTGTCCTTGAAATGATATTTAAGCCGAATAAACGCTACGTTGACCAGAACCTCTCACCCGGAAGAAGCGCGTCTACGCCAACCTCACTGCGTTGTCTTCCCAGACGTTATGTGCCCCTCCATCGGGCAACTTCGGGTGCGACGCTATACCATTCTCCATTTCATTGCTCGTCATTGTGTGCGCTGTGCGTATAAGTTTAACACGAGTCACAGTGGTGACCGAGGTATCACAAAGGTTTTTGATGACTGCCATACTTGCCCTTCACGGCCATGATACTCTCTGAGAATAATTTTCGTTTGTAGTGCTGTTGTCTGCGAAGAATTCCCGTGTATATGCAAAGTCGTGCTTCGGCCGCTAACGCGTGAGCCTGTACAGTGGCGTACGCGAGGACATACGCTGAACAAGAGCGAAAACCGATCAATTCTGTCTGCTCCTTTCCCGAAGTGCCACATCGCGCTTTACGATTTCTTCGCTCTGTTCGCTTGAACGAACGTAAAATGGCGCTGCCTGTGAACTGCGGCAAAACGAAGCCTGCAAGAGGCAGCATTTCTCGCCACGTCACAAATGCGAGAGCAGTCAAACACGCATACCGGGTCGCGGCCGTTGCGCTGCAGCCGGGGCCATGCCGGGCATCGGCGCGGGCGGCGCTTGACGCGGTGTAGCCAACGGCGCTCTCACTACCAACGGATTATCCATGCTGGTGTGAAGTCCCTGAACACTTCCAGTTCACCGGTTTGTGGTTGTCCTTGCGAAAAGTGACCGACGCCCACTACAAGGAAGTAGCCGAAAATAGAGTGGAGCATGCGAAAGCAAATACAAAAGAAAACGTCCGAAGAGATGCTTTAAAAACTGAACGCAAAATCCAGTTATGCAAACTCCCTAGACAAAATCAAATTACCAAGCAAAAATACGTTTTGTTGCTCAAGCGAATTCACCTGATTCCATTCTTGAGCTCGACAGCAGGCTGCACTGCGGTCCTGTCGACCACACTCCCTGCTCTACTATAATTTAGCATTTGACTCGGAGCAACAGGCCTATCTGCTCAGAGAGGCGTCCGTGGCGCTGCAGTCACCTTGGGACCCAACGTTTCAATGGCGCCATCGTCAAACTGTCGTCTTTCGAATTCACAACGGCGCACTTGTTAACCCAAGAAGCAGCGGCAGACCCTCTACAGCTACGATTTCTCCGGTCGTCTTGACGACGACACTACCCGCAATTCTGTCAGTCATGGTTGCCATGTCCACTAGTGGTGATCGGAAGGCGTGTGCCCTCTGGCAGGCAATTGCAGCCAGACTGATGAGAGGGTGCTTTCATTGATTTGTCTGTTAAACTATCATTTTATATACTTAAGATCATTCTTTCGAATGCTGCAAATGGACTCGTATCCGTCCCGAGGCTTACTAAGCCACTACAACTCAGATATCTCGGCAAATTGCCCAGACTGCCCAGAACTCTATTGCTCATTCTCGCACATGCTTTCGCAATGTATCGCGTTACCAGAGCGCCCTCTCTTTAGTGAGCCCGAATGGGAAGAAGCCCTGAAAAGCCCGGACGTCAAACTCCAACTCAAGGTCGTCCAGAGGGCCCAAGAACTGGCGGAGCGTCACCACGTTCCCGTCCCGACTTGGGCGTCGCCTACGGTTTCGACCCAAGTAGCTCCCGCGTGCGATCTCCAACAGATTAAACTTCCTCAGGAACTCAATAAAGTTCTTGACTGACTGAAAGCCCCACGAATCTTCGTCGATCTCCCAGAGTGGGTAGGTGCCACCGCTTGTACGGGCATCACCATCGTCAGCTTCCTCATTGTTTAAGTATCACTTTATAAATCTAAAGCTAAAGTTTGACAGGATATCTTCAAAGTTATAGTTAGTTGATAACATTACCTGATAGGCGATGCGTACTAAAACAGTCTGATCGCTTTACTTTTTGACAAAAAAAAACGTTATAATGCTCAAGCAGCTAATCGTTATGGGCTCTGTCGCTCTATATGTGGTATGGTTACAAAGGCCGTTGAGCAACGGCAATATGTATTTTATCTCAATGCATGTGCAATCACGGGCTTCAGCCTCTACCAAACTTGATGAGCGGTGCTAGAGCGAAGTGATTGCTAGCAGCTTTTGCAAGGCTAGGTCCGCCTGCAGCTAGCAACATCACTCCTCCTGCTCCTCCTCCGTTTCCAAATTCATACTAATAGGCCGTAAAGCACACTACCTTACCTGATGTGTTTGTGTTCGCTTTATTTTGTTAGTAGATTATGTATACAGCAAAACCGAAACTGCCACTCATACCATTTTATGTATAAACATTGCGCACATCCACGCTTTAGAAGCATTGTTTTCTTCCGAATGCAATCAAACTGCCGAGATACAGCAAATAAATGAATTAGGGCGACACGACTCAGTGGTTATCAGCGACGTATTGAACACTAACTCTCGGCCACGGATGCACCATAATCACCCATGACTATGGTGGTAAGTAGGCGTTGATCAGTGACATTACGTGAATGTCGCAACGCATCTGAGATGTTCATGCTACGCATCACTTCCTTCGGAGCTGCCGATCGCAGCGTGGTAAGTTCTTCCGGTTGGTGCCTCGTAGCTGACGTGATTAGGAAGACTGTCAATGCCGTCGTCAAAGCGAAAACCACGACGAGGTAGACCACTACGCATAGGTCACAAGTGATAGCCCGCGGGCGTTTGTCAGACTCTGCTGGATTAATAGGATACTTTTCTTCGGTCGGCTTTGATGAGCGCCCTAGTGGGTCTGAAGGGCGTGTGTGCACAGGACTTGCCGGATCTGGTGACAGTGACAATCGATGGTACTGCTGGTGGTCTGGAGATGGCGGACGGTCAAGAGCTGTATAGTACACACTCAGCGGACTCTGATTGGTGGTGTTTTTTGGTGCTCCAGCTGCCTTGGTGGACTGGAGACGTGCCCTGGCCTTCATTCTTCTTTTTCTTTGTCTTCGAATCACTGTGATAGGTGCGTGCGTAGTATAAACAGTGGCGGCACCAGGGATTGAAGGGATTGACCAAGAAATGAGAGCGGGAGGAGTGAAGGCGAAAACGATTCTTGAAAATTAAAGAATAAAATAAAGCAGTCACAGCTCAGCCGCAGAAGCAAAACATCGGTAGCGCTCACAAATTATTGTGCACCATAGTTTCACAGGCACTAAATTTCGCTTAGGCATTCGCTGGTTAAATGAACAACAACGCCCATGAGAACAGTGCACTCGACGACAGTGAACACATGCCGCCACAACGCTGGCGTGACGAGAAGCGCCGGCAGTGGGGAGTGCGCATGTTTGACCTAAAGCTAACGTTTCAAGCAGCGGCTCCTCTTACCACTTCAAACGTGCTGCGTGTCTAACACCCAGCAGACGAAATGCACTGAAACAATGGGTGCGCGGGCGGCTGGCGCGCATGAAGCCACCAGCTTTCTCGGTTCGCCTTTTCATGCTCACCTTTCGGCCTGGCACCCGCGACAGATGACGTGACAGTGGGCTCTCCTACGTAGTTGCTTAAACCTAGGCAACTACGTAACCTTCAGCGTTGGGCGCGCGGAAAGACAGCGAATTAAATCACCAGCATCTTTTGCCTATATGGGGGCGAGCTCCACCTCTGGAAAAGTTGGCACCACCATCGGCGTGACGAGGCATGAGGGATCACGTTGGCACAGCGGCCGTGTCGTCTGCTTCGGAAGCGCCGAAGCGAGCTGAAAACGAAAGTTTAAAATCTTACCTGCACTGTGGTTCTGATTAAGTGGTGAGGCTTTACCGCCTTGGGTGTCTGCTTGACAACATTTGAAATCCCTATAATAGGTAGTTGCTTCCTTTGGAGGAGTGCAGCATGGTAGGCTACTGCTCGGTGCCGCAGTGCCGGACGTGCGCAACGGAGCCCGGTATCAGGCTTATTCACGCGTAGCCGCAGGACAAGAAGCTCCGTGGAGCTTGGCTCGCAAAACTTAGAACCGGCAAACAGCCATCGGCTACAACCCGGGTATGCAGCAAGCACAAACGCGAGGAATATTTCTGCTGCGGCGCCGGGACTGCGATGATCGGTGAGTAGCAGGAAACGCGCACTGAGACGTTCGCCTGCGCTTCCTGCCCCGCTAATGTACGACGGTTTGGTCCATAAACTTGTTGATGCTAGACACTGGCAAGTTCACTGGAATGGAAAGGGAGGGCTAAAAAGCACATTAAATAAAGGCATGGCATATGGTCATGTTTGTGTTATGAATTAAAGCACTGGATTACGAAAAAAAAGCAGTGCGAAATCGCCCGCTAACAGCATACACTGCGACGCAATTTTAGCAATCTTATTTGAACGTCCAAAAATTTAGAAGAAAAAAATATCGAATCGTCACGACGGCACATCACAGTCGCCGTAGTCGTCGAAGGCCCTTGTTAAAACAAAATTGCGTTTGAACAGCTCTGATAACGTTCACGCAATAATGGTGATGTATCGCCAACTTCATCGTCATCTTCATCGTGCCTTCATCGGCACTGCCATGGTCATCATCACACGTCAGCATCGGAACACACGGACGCAGGCTGCAATAAAGCTGCGGTGCTTGCGGCGTTATGTCTGACTGATGTCAGTGTTTTAAGCCTATTGCGACATATCAGTGGCGACGAGGCCTAGCGTCGCTAGGTGAGAAGACCCGCGTCAGCATGAGTGCTGGACGGCCACCGGAATTTGCCGATGCAGAAGGTACGTGGCCTACGTATCGCGTTCGCCTGGAGGCGTACTTTGAGGCTCATAGCATCGTGGACCCAACGAAGAAGCGAGCGCTTCTCATCGCTTCGCTCACGGACAGTGCAGTGCGTGTGGTGCAGGGCCGGTGTCAACCAAAAAAGGTGACTGAACTGAGCTATGAGGAAATCGTCGGGTATCTGGAAGATCACTATGCTCCGGAGGTCAACGAGATCGCTGCAAGTTATGCTTTCTTCATGCGTTCGCAACAAGACGGGGAAGCTGCTCAGGACTTCATTGCGGACATTCGACGCCTAGCTGAGAAGTGTAACTTCGGAACGTCATTGGAGCGCATGTTGAGGGATCGAATCGTTTGCGGAGTGCTGGATGAAGACGTTCGGCGCCATTTACTGACGCGACGGAAGCTCACCTTAGAAGAGGCTGAAGACTTTGCTGTCTCGGCACAGAGAGCTGTTGAAAATGCCAGGAGCATGAACTCGGCGCACTCAGAAGTACATTTTGCCCGACAAGAGAGCCATTCCTCGAAGCGACGTCCCAAGCCGGAACAACGCGACGTGTGTGGAAGGTGTGGAGAAGCGCATGCTGAGGACGAGTGCAAACACCTTCGCGCGGTGTGCCACCGGTGTGGAAAACGAGGACATCTACGTCGGATGTGCCTGTCTAGCACAAATGGTGACCGTCGGCAGGGATCTTATCCAGCAAGACAACGGCGCCAGGGTTCGTACGCCATGGCAGCCGGAGAGGACACAAGCTCGGACAACAACGACGCCTTGCACACGATTACAGCGGTTCTCCATCACGCAGCCAGTATCCGCAAGGTTAGGCCTATATACAAGGACATCAGTTGGAATAACGTTCCGCTCACTATGTTGGTGGACACGGGGTCACCTGTAAGCGTCATTTCCGTAACGGTGTTCCGCAAGTACAAGCGGCTCTGGCCTCCGTTGGAGAGTTCACAGCTCAAGCTCTCTTGTCTCTTGGGAGAACTTCCAGTTGTCGGCCAGCTTAGCATGACCGCTACGTGCGACGGGAAAGATATTCCTGGTACTGTCATAGTGGTCGACCGCTCCGGACCATCTTTGTGCGGCAGAGACACCATCAAGGCATTTAATGAAGTTGGAGTGGCAATGTTGTCGAATGTGGTAGCGCATCTGCAATCGGCTGGAATACAGGCTGCCAGCACAGGTCTGCAACAGCTGCTTGACGAATATGCCGACGTGTTTGCTCCGGGACTCGGCCTGTGCAAAGGACCACCGGTCACATTTCAATTGAAAGAAAACGCGTGTCCACGGTTCTTTAAGGCCCGTACTGTACCCTATGCTCTCAGAGATAAGATGTCTGAGTCATTGGATCAGCTGGTCGCGGAAGGCGTTTTGACGCCGGTAAAAACCGCTGAATGGGCAACCCCTGTGGTACCCGTTTTGAAGGGCGATGGGTCCCTCCGACTGTGTGGAGACATCCGTATGACTGTGAATGCGGCCACTGTGGTAGAACAATACCCGTTGCCTCGAGTGGACGACATTTTTGCTAGGTTAAACAGTGGCGAAGTAATCACGACCTTGGATTTGCGTCAAGCCTACAACCAGTTGCCATTGGATGAGGAAGCAAAGAAGATAACAGTCCTCAACACCCAGAAGGGTCTCTTTTGTTTTAGCAGATTACCGTTTGGCGTAAGTTCTGCTCCAGCCATATTCCAAAGGCGAATGGACGGACTGCTGGGGGATATTCCTGGAGTGCAGGTGTACCTGGATGACATTATCATCGCCGAGAAGAAACATGATTCCTCTAGGCTCAAAGCCGTGCTGCAGCGGCTGCGGGAGTATGGTCTCCGACTGAACAAGGGAAAGTGCAAGTTTCGGCAAGACGAAGTCCCATTTCTCGGTCATCGTATCGACGCGAAGGGTCTGCGACCGAAGGACGACAATACCAAAGCCGTTGTTGAAGCCCCAAAGCCCACCTCGGTGAGTGAGCTGAAAGCTTTTCTCGGTCTCATAAATTACTATGGCAAGTTCCTGCCCAATCTGGCCACCATGCTAGCTCCGCTACATGCTCTCTTATCCAAAGGAGTCAAGTGGCAATGGAGCCAGGAACAGGAGAAAGCATTTCAGCAAGTTAAGCAGGCAATTGTGGCTTCCAAGTTTTTGGCTCACTTCGACCCGGATAAGCCACTGCGGCTGGAGTGTGATGCATCACCAGTAGGCATTGGAGCCGTTTTGTCGCACCGCGTGAATGGTGTTGACTACCCCATCGGATTCCGGTCCAGGACACTTACCAAGAGCGAGCGCAATTACTCGCAGTTAGAAAAAGAAGCTTTGGCACTGGTATTCGGCGTCGCCCGGTTTAAAGACTACCTGTACGGACATCAGTTCGTCTTAGTAACAGACCACAAGCCTCTTACTGGTTTATTCAATCCAGGTAAAGCCATACCACCGATGGCGGCCGCAAGAATACAGCGTTGGGCCTTGTTTCTTGGCAACTACAACTACACATTGCAGTACCGGAAGGGCAGCGACCATTCCAATGCTGATGCCCTCAGTCGGTTGCCTTTGCCAGTAATGGAGGAGCCGCGGGACTGTGCTGCCGACGAGTACGTTTTGTATGCCCACTCTCTTGAGGAAACAGCGCTTTGCGCCCGCGAGGTTGAACGTCTGACTAATCGAGACACCAGCCTTCTGCAGGTTAAAAAATGGATTTCCCAGGGATGGCCGGCATATCTTCCGCAGGGCCATGAGCATCTCCGGCCGTACTTCAACAGAAGGACAGAGCTTACAGTCAGCCATAATTTGGTGTACTGGGGACATCGCATTGTTCTACCCCTGGCGGCGGCAAGGCGTGTGTTGCGTCTTTTGCACGAGACACACCCCGGCATGACAGCCATGAAAACCACAGCGAGAACGTTGTTTTGGTATCCGGGACTGGATTCCAACATAGAGCGACTGGTGAACTCATGTTCCACATGTGCGCAGGCTTCAGCGATGCCACCTGCACAGATACCTTTGGCCTGGCCAGCCACCGGGGAAAGGTGGAGCCGGCTGCACGCAGATTTCGCAGGCCCGTTGGACGGACAAATGGTCTTAGTCGTCGTCGACTCGGAAACGAAATGGATGGAAGCCATTCCAATGAAAACTGCGACTTCGCAAACCACGGCCAACGCGCTAAGATCAATATTTGCACGGTTCGGCCTTCCAAAAACATTTGTTTCTGATAACGGACCACAATTTGTGGGCAAAGTTTTTCGTGAGTTTCTGGCACGGAACAATGTGCAACAACTCACAACAGCCCCTTATCATCCACAGTCGAATGGGTTAGCCGAACGAGCTGTGCGTACGCTCAAGGAAGGACTAAAGAAGAACCCCGGAATAGACCTCAAAATACGCATAGCGCGGGTTTTATGTCGATATTGCCGAACGCCCGTCAAGGATGGAAAGTCGCCGGCGGAACTCTTATTGGGGTACCAAATAAGAACAAAGCTGGACTGTATCGCTCCCGATGAAAGGTCACCAGAAATCCAACCACGAGTTGGAGGGTCTCCAGTTCAGGCAGGTGACCCAGTCTGGATGCGCGATTTCCGAACAAGTCGTCGCAGGTGGATACCAGGAGTAGTGCGAGATCAACTGGGGTCCAGAATGGTCACTGTTGATTCCGGGAAAGGAATTCAGCGGCGACACTTGGACCAGGTGAGACGTCGAACTGTCTCAGACTCTTTCTCGACAAAGAGGGTAGCCGTAAACCCTGCAGATAGCACTCCAATCACGTTGCGACATAGTCCGGAAGTGGCCCAGACGGATAGCCCGCCAGCATTACGAAGATCGACCCGACAGCGACGGCCTCCTGAACGCTTGGACCTGTAAGAGGGGGAGAAGTGATGTATCGCCAACTTCATCGTCATCTTCATCGTGCCTTCATCGGCACTGCCATGGTCATCATCACACGTCAGCATCGGAACACACGGACGCAGGCTGCAATAAAGCTGCGGTGCTTGCGGCGTTATGTCTGACTGATGTCAGTGTTTTAAGCCTACTGCGACATATCAAATGGTTGCTTGTGGACTGTTATATGCTCATATGCTGCGGCCTAAAGCTGACAGCACGGTGCGAAAACGCTCTCAGTGAAAGCGAAATATTGTGCGCGTACATGCATGCAGATGCGCAGTCAGTCGCCGCAAACCCGTGTGATCGCTGCGTGCATTGAGGCTTCGTTCTGTTATGCGCCATTTGGTTATACAGTCCGCCCACTATAGGAACATATTTCACATAGTTTGCGCTCAGCGACTGCCGACCTTTCAGAAAAAAGACTCCATCGCGCTGACCGCGCGCAGTGGCTTTCATTGTACGTGTTCGGTAAAAAGATAGCGTCTGTAAACGATTCTGTGCTTTCAGTCTGCCCAAGATTATTATTTCGACAGTAATAAGGTTACCTCGTTTTGAGAGTACTTACAGAAATGTACACGAGGGCTGCCGCGTGGTGTTTTTATTAAGCGCCGTAAGCGAAACCTATGAGGAGCGCGCCGCGTGATCCCTCCTACTGCGCAAGGGCGGCGCTTCCGACAGATGGCTACTCCGCAAGTCGTCGCCGCCAATAGGGGCCGAGGTTAGGTCCTCTGCAATGATGTGTGAGTCAGCAAGAGGGAAGCCTGAGAACCGTTCGGACCGATGGCAGCAGCCGAAGAAACTCCATTTTTATTCTTCCATTTACTTTTAATCACGCAGCTCGCAGCGCGAGGCACGAAACACATGGGCCCCAGCGAGCAAGACATATAAAAGGTGGCCGAGGAAGATGACGGCTGCTACACTCGCCTTCGTTCTAACTATCGTACGTTGGCCCCAACACACAGCGCCTGGGCTGCGTATGCACCCGGTCACACGGCATTGATCCTGTAATTGCCCAAACTCCCTCAATCCGCCCACCGTTCCGCTCACCGACAGACCCCGCGCACCCCTCAAGCTACGTTACCATGGTCGGGTACAATATTAGAAAAAAAGGGGGCGTTTACTCCTCCAAGACGGATGCACACGAGCCTCCACCAATGGACGCGCACTCTAGATTGACGTCACGAACCGGACGGCCGGTGACCTCGCTGATGCAGAAGATTGCCGCCCGGCCTGCGAACTTGGACGAGTCGCGTCAGTCGTGTGCGTCTGCCCCTCGTCAGAGTAAGAGAGGTTTGGCAAGGACACAGCGTTGCACAAAGGTATTTTTGAGGGCCCAGCTTCGGGACTTCGAGAAATATTTTTCAAAAGCAGCCCAAGTCGGCTGCATTCGATGGATCAGGGCAACCTACTCAGAACAATTCTCTTTTGAATGGTTTTCAAGACCTTCCTCTATTACACTGAAATTACATTACGCATTTTCTTTCATTAACAGAGCCTATAGGCTCACTTTCGTGCGACTTGTTTGAAGCATTGAACAGGTGGTAGAGCTATGTTACGAGTTTCATCATTGTCTGGAGGTCACCGTAGTGAGAATTTCGGTGTCGACAAAATAAGGAGGCGAAAGAATTTCAACGTTTCTAGAACACTCGTTTCTGGCACAGCATGCTTTCTTTGCTTATCAAGATTACTCGTAACTTTGCCGGAAGGAGCTTCCTCCCGCCCTCCCACTTCTGCTATTTTAATGAAACCACTGAAGTGTGCTGAGTAACATCAGTGCTTGCACAACCTTACTGAATTAAGCTCAAGAAGACTGTAGCACCACAAGTTCCATATATGGCAGCTATGTCTTTATCTCCATCTTTGACGAGAGGGTACAAGTGGGGGAGCAATGAGTGTCTGTAGAAAGAATACGTTGCACGATGTTTATGCAAATACTGCAATGTGCCAAAATATTTTGTAAAGATAGGCTAATCAAGAGACCTGCCTCAGAGCTATGGAATTACAAAAAGAATAAAATATCAGTAAGGAAACATTTCTAAATTTTCAAGCTTTTGGAGCTTTCTTCTTGCAGTGGGTTTCCTCCCACATTCCTTTGAGATCCAGATGTCATTTCTGTGCAGCATAAGCCACGCATAACAGAATTGCTGCAGCAGGGCTATGGGACACTTATTAGAACAAAATACTTTGTATAGTACACTGCTGTTTAGCTTATCTTTCAGTACAGTGGACACACAGCACAACTGCGCGATCAACCGCGCTCTGGAAAACATTTATTCATGTCTTTCTCTTCCTCTTGCGATAACGGAGCGTCACCTGGTACTGCAACAGTTGATAGAAGTCTGCGCTCACATGATACATGAACTTCTCTAGTGCTTCCCTCGTGGAATTTTTTCGACAGCTCTTTAACTTCGCGGAATTACGATATCTTTGTGTATCCTCTATCAGTCGGTCGATGATGCCTGCGGTCTCTGGCGAGTATATTTTCCGCTTTTGGTCTCGCTGCGGCAGCGTAGGAACCTGTAAAGACACATCATCCAAACATCTTGTCAGGCTAATTGGCATGTTTTCGCCTACGTTGCACGTTGTGTCAAGGAATACTACGCACAGGCATACAGAACAATCGAAGCGCCCTGTCTGTGCTTGAGTGTCATGTTCCCCTGTAAATATAATTCTACCGGCAACACATTCCTGCCATATGATATCGCTTCACGTTTATTGGAACACGATATGAAAAGCCGGATCATTATAAAATTTCTAGTGCATGTGACAAGAAACGAAACTGTTTTCGTAAAACAGTCCTTTCAATCCGCGCAGGTTCGTTTTGATTATATTTGGTTGCAAAATTCCAAGTTGGAACTCGCCCCGCAAAATTAATAGGCAAAGTTCCAAGTTTTAGTGCTGCTATACGTGTAACATGTTAAGCATAGCTGGTTTCTCAATAACTGGCTAAGAATGCTGGGCATCCGCTTTTAGAGCCAGTTTTCTTGATCGATGAAAGCTTTTTATGCATGTCGTTAAGGATTAGGCAATTGAGCGTTTTATTTACTTTGGCTTCATTTTTCTGAAAAGGAATCCATACGAGCAAAACAAGCTTACATTAAGTTAAAGCCTGCTGGGCAACTTAGCATTGTCATTTTCTATAAAGCGGCAAACCAAGCTTGGGGAGAACACAGAAGCGCGCGGCACGAACTGTCTTCGCAGCATCGTATGCTTTAGCGCCAAGCGCGGCGTGACATTTACGAACGCGAATTTGCTCATTGTCAGCGAAAACTGTTCGGCTATTTAGTTTAGCCTATAATCGGGAACATCGCGCAACGTAGACGAACAAGTGATAACGAGAATCTGACAAGTACGCGGTTTCTTGGCGCACGTGGAGCAGATTTCGCTGCGTAATGTCTCAGGGCACCCGGCGCCGTAGCATACGACGAGTCAAAGACATCGCTCGCCGTGCTCATGGCACTTTGACTGTCCCCTGTCAAGTGGTTTTCATACGAGAATATAGAACTACAGAAACGCAGATTGGCAACCACTAATAACTTGTTTTCGTTACCTTAATCGATCAGGGACCGGTCTTCCACTGCAACAGTGGGCACGCGTACAGCCGACCACAACAGGGTCAGCGTAGTACCTACCTCTGAAGTGGTCCGAGCAAAGGCCGTAGCCATTATACATCTGCTCCCATATCAGCTCCGCCAGTTCTCCCCATATAGCATCATATCGCCATATGTCGCATCTGAAATATGGGCTAAAACTGCGTGGTTAAAATTAAATGACATTTAAAAGCGAAGCCAAAGTTTAGAGTACGCAGAATCAACTAAAAATTATGGCCCCTGTAGACAAAGGTTTAAAAGTGAAGCGAGCCTATGTCCTCACATGGGTAACTCCACCGTATTTTAATTCAAAACGCAAACAATTACTGCTACGTAATTGATTTTTTTTTACTTCTGCCGTGTTCACGACCATTCGAAGGTGGTAATGCGGTAACGAAAATCTTGTCACCGGAAACCTCTCCAGCGTAACCAGTTCGTGTAACAAGCATTCTGTCGAGCATACGTTAACGTCTGGTGCGCTTTCTTGAGCAGGCAGAAGAAACACATGAACGCAAGGTGCAGTACACACAACATTCATTTGATATTGACTTTTAACAACAGGAACACACGGTAACGTTCACCACTTATTGCACACGGACTGCGTCCTCCCTTGCTATGCTTTACGCTCGGACTACCGCGTTAACCAACGTCTGTGTGGCTATCGTTTCTACGCCATCGTAGGGGCGCTTACAGTACCGGCTCTGTTCGGGGCGGATATCGGCGTCCTCCGGTCTGTGGTCCGTCGTTGCACTCTGGTCGTCTTCAGTGGTCGCTGGTGTCCGGCGTCACCAATGTCCACGCTGACGGGACGGAGGCACAGTCGATGAGGAGCTGTCGCACTCCGGCAGGGCAGGACTCGTGCCAGCTGGTGCTCCTGGTGCGCGCCGGCCGAGCTTAGTTCTCTAGACGGTACGGTGAATGGCTGCAGCCAGCCTCCACGCGTCTACGTTCAGCGGCGTAAGCGCTGACGTGTCCTGGCAGGTAGGTCCGTGCCAGCGGCAGTTCCGGAGGCGTCGGTCCTCTGCTCGCCGAGCCTGGTACTCGGGCGGGGCCGTCGCTGCATCACCTAGGTATTGGGGCAGGACCCAGAGTTGCGATCTCCGCCCGTCTTCTCCTGGAGCGCTGCGCCCTGGCCACCACGTCCTTTATGCGCGCGCTCCTTCTCCAAGATGGCGGCTCCACGCGCTCGCTAATTCACTCCCTCTTCCTCATCTTCTTACTTTGTTTGCGCTTGTCACTCCTGATTATGCCCCCTCCCCTCTATTTTCTGAGTTTTCGCTCTACAACAACTCCACTCACTCTTCGTCATCTCTTGGGTTTACACGGACACTTCACTTCACCACACCACATATAAGTTCACTTCGCCGTTTCTTCATTCACACCTCACTGCACTCCACCACACTTCACTGCATCCACGCGCACATAAAGTAAGTTTTCGCTGGCCTTAAGACTAAGTCAATGTCAACGACAGCAAGATTCACAAGGCATCGTATTCTGCGAGTGTTTGGGGAAGACTCCTCAGAAGCTCTAAACACTATATGCATGCGCAGCAAGCTATTCCCAAGTACGATTGTATACTTCTTCAGTGTTATTAAAACGAGCATATTCAGCAAAGTGATGTCCTTCGTGGCACGTTCACTCACGTGGGTCCGCGAACTCTTGCCTACCTGTTCTTGTCTGGCATGGATACAGCCTGACAGGAAGCCGTGCACTGGTCCAGGCTCTCGACACCGGCGCCTCATCGAGACATGACCTCGGGAAGAATGATTTGGATGACACCAGGAGTTGGCGCGTGACCCACACCTGCATGCCGAGGGCTTGGCAAAGATGTCGGACAGAGCAATGACACGTACATTGCTCTTCAATTCTTTAGCCGATCTTTTCTCACATACGCTCAGTTCAGACATCAAGCTTGTCACCTTCACCTTCTGAGGGATCATTTCTGTTGTTGGGATGTCTGCTTGCTATGTACTTTCACCAACCAACTCTGTGATGACCACTCCTGTGTCCTTTTGAAACGGTTGCTCAATAATAGGCGTAGTCCCTAGAGGTACCTCTGATAGCAAACCTTTTGGTGTGGTTCGCTGACATATGTCGCAAGATTCCACAAACCATTTATAGTCACTTTGCATGCACGGCCAAAATAATTCTTCTGATTACACCTCGATGGCCAGCGATAATAGTTTCGTGCGCCAGCTCGAGGACTGCCCTTCGTAAACTCAATGGCACTGCTAACTTTCGTGTTTCTCTTCCATCGTGGGTTCTGACTATTCGGTACACTAATTCTTCAACCTTCGAAACCTTATGTATGACCCGGCTCTTCTTACTCTGAACCCATTTCCCTAAAATTTCAAAATAATGTCGCAGAGTACTGTCCACTTCTTGCCTTTTTTTCATTTCCGTCGCGGTTATATTCATGGCGGTGCCTGAAGTATTCTTTATATGGACTTCTTGCCTATCCTGATTCCTTGTGCTTTTCTGCACTGACAATATGGTAGCTTCTCCGGTATACGGATCCGAACTTTTTTCGTTGTCTCTGCCACCGGCTTCGGTGGATTCATGCTCCGTCCTACTTGTAATTTGTATAATGCGAAAACTCTAGAGGAGATCTGGATCATCCACTCTTGTGACTCCTGGCACATTCCCAAGAATGACACCATAAAGCGGTTCTTTGACACACCGGGCTTCAATCCAACCGCAGTAATAAGGCGTTGAAAGCAATACACGAGCCACAGGCATTCGCCGTATCGTACCATCCGCCAATCAAACTGGCGTTTCTGTACCGGTGATTTCTCGTTCCGGCACCATGGATTGCCGCACCAGAACAATCTTAGACCCAATGTCTCTGAGTACAGACACTTTTCGTCACTGCTGCATTCCCACTACTACTAGCATCGAGGTTTCCGGGTCTTCCGACCTCGGAGCCGTCGTGATAGCGCTTGCCTTGTCGATAGCTCCTTCTGTTACATTTGCGAACTGTCAACATCAATAGAACTTTCGCTCGTAACAGTGCAGGCATTCTTATTTTCTGACTTAGCTCGGCAGGTTCGTATTGCATGTCCATGCCGTCCGCACCCCTCGCACTTCAAAGTCGAACTGCGAGTGCGACCCAAGGGACAATTCACAGCCCGATACCCTATCCTGTCACACATAAAGCATTTGATTGTGCCCTGAGTCTGTTCTCTCTCATCTGGTATCTTCTTATCTTCCTTCCCCTTTCCCAAGTTCTTTTGGCCTTGGGCTTCTAAATGGCGGTCGGCGTGTTCAGACAGTTCCGCCACCGTCCTCAAGTTGCGCTCTTTCCCGAATATTGCCACACCCTGATGACATGATGCTAGGAACTGTTTTGCAATCATGTTATCCCTCAAGTCTTCAAATGCCTTCGCTATCTTAGCCTTCTCCAACCAACGATCAGAGTGGTTGGAGATTCGAGCGGCGAATTGCTGGCTTGTCTCGTTTTCGTGTGGTTCGAGCTTGGAATTTTATCCCTGAAAACTTCGGCCGTTAGTCTGAAGCGTTGTAGGAGAGCCTTCTTCACCTTGTCGTAATCTAGTGCGTCGGTTGCTGACATCCGGCTGTACACGGCCAACTGATGTACACACAAGACACATACTCAATCCAGTCGCCCAGCCACTTTTCTGTTAGCCTTGTCCAGTTGTGATTCGCTCGAAACGCTATATGTTTGCATCTAGTTCATCTTGCCTTTCATCAAATGGGGCGATTAGTTTCCATGGACACACTGTCGCTATACCCTGAGGTACCACATCTGAGCTCCTATTTCCTGCCTCTGCTCCACTGTTACACACGCGCAACTGCAATTTCTTCTCCGTAAGCTCTTTTTCTATCATCAAGTTCCTATACACACGCTCGTCCGCAGCTTTCGCTCTCTCCTCAGCTGCCTTGGCTCTGTCCATTTTTTCCTTCGCAGCCTCTCGCGCATCTGCACGTTCTTCTTTTAATCGCTTCTGTTCCTCGTGATACAGTGTCATTATGCCTCGGCCGACGTGCCCGCCTCACTCGCTGTCCATTCCGCTGCTCAAGACGCCCCGAGGCACGTGACGAAGTTAAAGGGATCCTGGAAGGCTCGCCAATGTAGTCACGCATACGTTAACGCCTGGTACGCTTGGTCGAGCGGGCAGAAGGAACGCATGAACGCAAGGTGCAGCACATACAACATTCATTCTATATGGACTTTTAACAACAGGAACACACGGTAACCTTCAGCACTTATTGCACACGGACTGCGTCCTCCCTTGCTATGCTTTACGCTCGTACTACCGCGTTCACCAACGTCTTTGTGGCTATCGTTTCTAGGCTATCGTAGGGGCGCTTACAGTACCGGTTCTGTTCGGGGCGGATATCGGCGTCCTCTGGTCTGTGGTCCGTCGTTGCACTCTGCTCGTCTTCAGTCGTCGCTGGTGTCCGGCGTCACCGATGTCCCGGCTGAAGTGAGGAAGACACAGTCGCTGAAGAGCTGTCGCGCTCCGGCAGGGCAGGACTCGTGCCAGCTGGTGCTCCTGGTGCGCGCCGGCCGAGCTTAGTTCTCTAGATGGTACGGTGAATGGCTGCAGCCAGCCTCCGCGCATCTACGTTCAGCGGCGTAAACGCTGACGTGTCCTGGCAGGTAGGTCCTGGCCAGTGGTAGTTTCAGAGGCATCGGTCCTCTGTTCGTCGAGCTTGTTACTCGGGCGGAGACGCCGCTGCATCGCCTAGGTACTGAGGCAGGACCCAGAGTTGCAATCTCCGACCGTCTTCTTCTGGAGCGCTGCGCCCTGGCCACCACGTCCATCTATGCGCGCGCTCCTTCTTCAAGATGACGGCTCCACCACAAATTCGTACACCGTGGGTTCCAGGTGCTCGCTTCACTCCCTCTTCCTCGTCTTCTTTCTTTCTGTGCGCTTGTCCTGATACATTCAAATACTTTCGATAAATAAGCATTGCAAGTTTTCTATTCGTGGAACGAGTTAAGACCAACCACTAACATATCCTCATCAGGAGCAGCAGCGTGGCTACGCCCACTGCAGGACAAAGGCCCGTCTGCGTCTGCGTGTCAGCTAGCATGAATCAGCCAAGTACAGTCGCCCAAATCTTTAGCTGGTGTGCGGGAGCGACGACTTTTCCGTGCGTCAGCGCCGTTTGACGGGGCGAGGCTGGAAACAGTCTGAGGCTAAGCGCATGCGGACAAAGCGCGCTCAGCTGGGCCCATCGTCTACTAGTCTGTTTCCAGCCTCGCCGCGTCATACGGCGCTGACGCCCGGAAAAGTCGCCTCTCCCGCACACCAGCTAAAGATTTGGGCGACTGTACTTTCAGTTTCTTACAACACAGCAGAAAAATGCACCGCGCCAAACAAAAAAAAAACATATTCACTTGAAAACACGCGCCCGAGATCTCATGTTTCGTCCTACAGCTGTTTTGATAAGCACAGCGGTTGTTTCTGCATAACCCCTGCATAAAAAGTGTGTTTACCTCTCGTCCACTGGGAAACGGAAAAATTTCGCGCTTGTGTTGCTCCTCGAGTTGCACATCCCGACAGTCGCACAGCACATTTTGTATCCATTCCTCAGTTCTTCAGACTTTGCCAGAACATACGCAGGCACAGAAAATCTTGAACTGCAGAGCATACGGAAAACATGCACGTGCATAGAAGGCGCCAGTAGCAGACGGAGAGAATGGCAGCCGAAGGGATAAGAGCGATGGTGCCGCCATTTGGCGCAACAAATGAAGCGCGAAATAAAGATATAACATGCCGAAAAAGAAAATAGCCAAAAGCACATTTTATTTCTAAACATAATTGCATCACTTCACTTTATTGTTACGTAGTTTGAAAAGATAGAGCCACATATGCAAAACGTATTGAATTTTCCTTCGGATACCAGTGTCGTGGCGGTGCTCTATTGCCAATACCGAAACTATCCCCGATGTCCATCCACTGCTAACGACGCTGGGAGCCCGGCGCCAGGACGATGTGGTCTAACCGGGCTTAGCACGTGCTGCGCCGTGCCGCCTGACAAGCAGCTAGCCATGACCGCAGCCTCCACATCGCGAAACGCGTAGGACCCCCTGCTGTAATGTGCGAATCTCGAGCTCGGCCTCGAAATGGCTCGAGTGTCCAGTGTCCACTTTTGTCGTACACGCACGAGCTGAGAAAGCTGTGCGGGTGGGCTATTCCGTCCAGGCACCTCGAAATCAGGACCGCGCGGCGGTGATGACGCCGAGGGCAACGGCGGAAATGCCCCTCTAGTTTTCGGATACTTGAGAAAAAAATAAAAGTCGGGGGAAAACACGGACGAAGTGGTGGTACATGGGGAACATACCCAAGTAGCGTACAGGCCACCGACGAAGCTGGACAGCTACATATCGACTAAGGCTGAAAAGCGCAAAGCTGGTAACTATAACTATCGAATCAGTAAACAACATTACAAATGGGTGCATGCCGGCAAATATCCGAAACAATGCCACGTTCTCTAACATTCATTCTGCTTTTCTGCCTACTGTTGATGAAACGGAATTGTGGGATATTATACGATCCATGAGTTTAACAAAATCTCCAGGTTTTGATAAAATTAGGGTAAGAGATATAGCTGCAAATTTCGATGTGCTCAAATCAACACTACTTTACATCCTAAATGAAACATTAAAAACCGGTCAGATACATGAAAACATGAAAATTAGCATTGTGAGACCTCTTTATAAGAAAGGATCTCGAAAACTTTACGAGAATTACCGACCAATTTCAATTCTTTCGTCTTTGGCATGCATATTGGAAAAAGTAGTCTATATTAATATGGCCTCATTTTGTGAAAAGTTTAGCCTTATTAACCCGGCGCAGTTTGGCTTTCGCTCGGGACAGAGTACTGTGAGTCTTTTGGAAGATTTTAATGACTATATCTGTAACGAAATCGATAAAAACAATGTTGTTTTGACTCTTTTTGTTGATTTACAACGAGCATTTGACACATTAGATCATGAACAGTTACTAGCAAAACTAAGCAGGTGTGGTTTCAGAGGCCCGTATTACTCATTTTTTAAAAATTATTTAACAGGCAGACAACAGTGTGTCCGTGTGGCGGAGTCCTATAGTTCTTTGTTGCATGTTAAATCAGGGGTACCGCAAGGGTCCGTATTGGGACCGCTTTTGTTTAACATTTACATGAATGATCTTGCTTGCTTACCACTAAAATCAAAAATTTATTTATACGCTGATGACACGGCTTTGGTTGTATCAAATAAATTTTCAAACGAAGCCGCTAGAGTGTTACAGTATGATGTCTGTAAACTACTTGGTTGGTTCATTAATAACAAAATGTTCATTAATAAATCGAAGACTAATATGATATGTTTTTCACAGCCCATATAAATCAGTCGCGGATATTTCCCCTGTTTATCTCCACACCAGTGACTGCCTTGCATGCTCATGTCCTCCGGTAGCTCTGGTAAATAGCACAAAATACCTGGGACTACACTTCGACGACACATTGTCATGGAATATCCACATTGAAGAGCTCGCAAGGCGCTTACGTGCTGTGTGCGCTCATTTGTATGCCCTAAAATCTTTCTGTGATGTAAATATTCGTAAAATGGTTTACAAGGCACTTGGGGAATCGATCATAAAGTACGGAATAACAATTTATGGCTTTGCTTCTTCAAGTAGACTTAAGATAATTAACCGCATCCTAAAAAAAATTGCTTATAGCCTCTCGTATGGCACACTTGGTCACGGGGAAGATATCTTGCTGAGCATGTACCAGTCAGGCATGTTGTTTGTCGAGCAGCAAGTTTTGTTCGACGCCATGTGTAAAAGTTATTTTTCTACTAAATTCAAAAACTTGAACGTGAAATCTCGCAGCTTACGTCAGACAGAAAAATATGTGGTACCTCGTGTGTACACAAACTACGGCAAGAGAACTCGTGCTTTCTACGTGCCGGCTCATTTCAATAAATTGAATGAGAATGATATCGCGGGAACATTTAAACAAATAAAATCACATTTAAGGGCATGGGTGATAAGTAATGCCCACATTCTTTTAAGTTTTCTTCGGGATTTAAAGCATGCGAACCTGATTGCGAACTCATCTCGAATGTCAATGTGTATTGTTTTTTTTCCCTGTGGATGCAATGTTATCTTTTGTACAAATAATATCTTTTGTTCACTTTTGCAATATCATTTTTTCCTATATTCTTTTTTATTAATTTATTTGTACACATATAAGTACTACCAGCTGACTGCCCAGCCTCGCACACAAGCAATGTTGCTTATGCGGGCTGGATCTGTAACCTTGACATGACTGGATGTAATAAAGATTAGGTAGTGACTACAGTGACGGGGCCCGGCACTTTAACATAATCGTGCACTACAGTGACGGGGCCCGGCACTTTAACATCTGTACTACAGTGACGGGGCCCGGCACTTTAACATACACACTACAGTGACGGGGCCCGTCTCCTTAACCACAGACGGGACCGGCACTTTACGTCAACACTGTAGCGACGTCAATGGCCGCACTTCTTTCAAACATTCTATGCAAACAACTTCGAGCACTTCACGGCAGGCAGTGAACTTTATTAAGGTCCTGAGGAGCGACTCCGAAACCCCCTTATGAGGGAGGGGGCCGCCGCGAGCCGTTCCGACGTTGGGACGGGCAGGCCGTGCCTGACCGCCTCCTCCCACTCTTCTTCCGTGGTGAGATGACCGTGGTCCCGTAACGAGGGACACCGCCAGAGCATGTGTTCTAAAGTGCAGAATGGATCTCCGCAATCCGGACACCTGCCCCGCACGGACGCGGCATTAGGTTGCCCCTGTGATCCACCACGGCCGCCGCGAACCGGTCGGACGAACCGTATTGGGCGACGTCGACGAACGCGACCGATCGTGGTTCGTCGGCGACGGATCCGAGAAGTGCGGCCTGGGCCCGGCGTGTGCCTACATTGCGTTGCGGGTGCACGTTGCGCGGGAACGGCGAGACCGTGACGGCCTCCCGCGACCACGCGTCGAGCACGCACCGCCTTTCCCTGACGGGTTAAAGTCCAGCGGACTAACTTCTGTGACCCAACTTCATCGAAAGTGTTGTGTACCCCCAGCTGCATGAGCTTCTCGGTGCTAGCGCCTATGGGGATGCCAAGCACTTTACGGACCGCGGTATTTTATTCCAGTACTGTCCACAACACCACGTGAATTTCACGATGTCAGCAACTTCTGTGCAGTAATCGAATACATTGATTGCACACATACGGATCGAACGACCGCAATGGGTACTTGTCCACGAATGTACAATCTTTTGCGTATGCACTGTAACACGTATGATGATTATAATAAAGAAAGTTCACTCTAATGGAAGGGGAACGGTAAAAACACATTTAAAAAGTCACGGCCCATGTTCCTGCTTGTGAGCACCTGACAATCAATATTCTACTGAATTAAGAAAAAGAAGCAGCGGGTAATTGCTCGCTTAGAAGACCGATAAACATGCAGTTCGATGAAATTTGAGAAATAATGATATTGAAGCTTCCAAGACTTTAGAAGAAAAGAAAAAGAAAATTAAGCCTGAATCATCGCGACGGAACATCACAAGTCGCTGTAGGCGTCGAAGACCCTAGCTATAACGAAATTATTTTTGAACAGCTCCGATAGTGTCCATGCAACAATGGTAGCTTGCGTACTGTCAAATGCTCATATGCTGCGGCATAAAGCTCACGGCACGGTGCGAAAACGTGCTCGGAGCGAAAGCGAAACATTGCGCGAGGACATGCATGCAGACGCGAAGTCTGTCATCGCGAACCCGTGCGATCGCTGCATTGCAGCTTCATTCTGTTATGCTACATTTATTTACACAGACAGCCATCCCACTATAAGAACATATTTCACATAGCTTTCTCAGCGATTGCTTACGTTTCACGCAAACCGGTTCGGTGGAATCGATTGCGGCGACCGCTCGCAGTCCCAGCTTACTGTACGTAGTAGGCAAAGAGATAGCGTTTGTAAACCATTATGTGCTTTCTGTTTGTCCAACATGATTATTTTAAAGTTAAAATACTGCCATTTCGAGAGTACTTGCAAAATTGTTCAGGAGGGCTGCCGCGTAGTATGTTTATTTAACCTTTATTTAACGCCGACGCATATGAGGCGCTTCCGACAGATGGCGACTCCGTAAGTCGACCTCGCCCCCAATACCGACATAGTGACGGCCCCGTCGGTGTAGTGTTGTTGTTAAAGCGACGGGCCCCGTCACTGTAGTGCAGATGTTAAAGTGCCGGGCCCCGTCACTGTAGTCACTACCTAAAGATTATTATTAATTTTATTATTATTATTATTATTATTATTATTATTATTATTATTATTATTATTATTATTATTATTATTATTATTATTATTATAAACACACAGCAAAGCCACCCATAGAAAACTGGTACTCAAGACAGCAAAATAGGAAGGACTCATGCCGGTTCAAATAATGTATTGAGCTATAGGCACCCACAGAATAAAAGTGCGCTTTCCGCACTAGCTCTATCGGGTTATTGGTGTCGTGATGGGCGCGCTCGCAAACTCGGTAATTCAAGGTCATGTAAAACATTCGGACATAGTTCAATGACAGTTGACCTGACCTAACCTAACCTTCAATAACATTCAATGGATCTCTCCCTGAATGTTGTTCCTGCAAAAAGACACAAGCGGGTGAAGTTTGAAGACTACAAAACGTCCTAATAATACCCACATGGTCCTGCTCCGTGCACCGGTGATTCTAAACACAATAGAGGAAATTAGGAACGATGGCCCTAGTTCGCGAAATTTCCTTATTCAACCTATAGCCGAATGTAGTTTATGTAACCGGGTAGGGAATCGTAGTATGTTTACGATACGTTGCGCTTTCTTCGTGATTTTATTCACCGCATATGGAACGTGCATCTGGCAGTGCGTTTGCGCACCATTTCTATTCTGAAGCGAATACTTTTCTTTGGCTCTTTCGGAATTTTTCGTGGTCGGTCCGCGGTCAGTCAATGTTGTCGGATTCGGCAAGGCCAATGCGCACGCCCTCGTTCTTGCGTTCGGACTATTCGCTCCCATTTACCATCATCGTCGATGCTTTCTGCGCCTATTATTTTGTAGAATTACGCTGCAGTATGTGCACAGAGGCCTCTCGTGAGTAATAAGAACATTAGGTCAGGTACAGCCGACCACAAAGCATGCGAAACCCTATTCATTAACATTGTTCGTATGATTGCCGCCAAGTAGACCTTACCTGCGGTAACGCGAGGCTGTAGTCGCAAAAGATGCACAGATTTTCATGTTTCACTCTAGGGACTGTAATAAGATAAGACTATTAGGTCCCATTTCTATCTCTCGACATCCGCTGGACATTCAAATGTATGGTTATCTGTGATCTCTATTAATGCGATTAGCATACTTTCGATCCTTCGAGGTAAGTAAGTCACCTAGAAATAATTTTGGGCCACCTTTGTCTGTTTCACAAATGTTATGCAACCAACGTTCACTTGAGCCTTTAATGTTCTCTTGCACTAGCTCACTCGCCACCCTTTTCTTGGTATTTGCTCCATGTAAGGAGCACCTCCTCTTCGTGTAATCGCAACTTTCTTGCGTCTCGATGATCCCTAGACATCTGCTTAAGCTCTTCTATAGCTTGCTTTAGTTCTTTGTTGCACTACTTACGTAGTTTCCTCATTCGAATCCGACAATTTTTTTAGCGGTGTCTGTCTTGCTTCCTGCTGCATAACGTCTACCGTTTCTTTATATTCTCACGCCACTGTAGGAAAAATCTCTATTTTCTTCTCTATGTTTTTTGTCATCTCTGCTATTTGCTCTTCATTCATTTTTAAATATTCTGATGCTATTAATTCGTGTCATGCGTTAGTATCTCTCACAAACGTTAAACGTCTGTGATCACTATCCAGGCTCTTTTTTTCCGTGTTCTTCAGTTATCATTTGGTCTAGTTGTTCACAGACCATTTTTGAGACGAAGGCGTAGTTTATAAATGACTGCCTGTTTCCACATTGCCACGTTACCTTGCCATGACACTTGCTGTCCCTGTTATCTACTTTAAGGTTCAGTACATCTCACAGATCCAGCACTAGAGAACCGTTGTAATCGATATATGCGTCGAAATCATCAATGAATGCGTTCATATCTCCCACTATCACCTGACCCGATTTCTTGCACTCATTAATATCGCTTCTAATGCAATCAATAAATTCCTTATTTTTATCTCTACTGTCTCTACCTATCCATAGGTCACTCCCAGCCACGTCTCCTTGCCTTCACATGTGCCGCTTATCGATAACCGGTCCATGTCTTTTTTACCCTTTGCCACATCCAACCTCACATAATTAGCATGTATACGTCTTTTCTGGGCCCAGTAATTCTGTGGCACCACTCCCATACAAAATTGTCAATAACAGACAGCTGCTCCAAATCCCGTAGATGTGTTTCGGTCAAAATATACCCGCTAATCGCTTCATCATTCAGCTGCGTTTGAATTTCCAGCCATTTTTCCTGCTTGCGGCTATATTGAATGCTTATGTAATCAATTATACCTTCTCTGTCCTCATCCTTTGTGCCGTAGTGAAGGATTGGAACGAGATACTGGGTCGTCCTCTCCAGCGCTTTCTATGAGTTCGCCTTTTCCGCGCTTTCGCTCGTGAATGCCGGTCGTGCTGAGAGCCCGTGCCTTATGTTAACGGTCGGTCCGAAATACCGGTGACTTATAAATGCCTTTACAGTGCGTCTTTTCGTAACCCTTTGTGATCTGATTCTGCCCTTTACTGGTTTGTCGCAACAGTCAATACTTCTTCTTCCTTACTTATTGCGTGTGGCCCACCAAAAAATAAAAACTACAGTCCGCGCCGTGAACCGACGTCCAACCGGTGTTGCTACACTTTCACTAAGATGTGTCCCGTTCAGCACAAAAGCGCCTTCGCGGCTTGCTCGGTGCACTTCTCGGTTGATGTCAGTGTCCGTAAAATTCACTGCCTTAGCTATCATCTAAATTTCCCTGTTTACTGAAAGCACTGTCCTTTCATTGCATACCCCTGCCTTTCAATCTCTGCCACCATGTGCACTGCGATTTGTGCTTCCTTTAACATTGCGGAGGTCGGTGACCCCTTTGACTGTTTGTTTCGCGATCCCTGCCCTTCGTCCTTGCAGTACGTCAATCATTCCGCCCATTATCACCACTAGGTGCCTCTCCTCCATTGTATCCCACATGCTTTACTTGGCTCTCGCTATTCCCTCCCTGATCATTTTTCCCGGAAGCGCGCTAACCTGCAATCGCTCACCTGAAGCTACCGTCACCGGTTCTGCTTTTCGCATGTTGTAATCACCAACAATGACAACTGAACGCTCTTCCTCCTCCTCGTCGGCGGAAGCTGCACCTGAGGCCGTGATGCCCTCCCCTACTGCCTTATGCTTGCCCTTTGCTTCGTTGTCTTCTACCACAGCCGGCATGTCGGTTGTAGCCCCTTCGTGACCACTACTGACGTTTCCGCCACTGCTTTGCGGAGTTTCGGCCTGCCTAGCTGTTCTCGCTTCGGAGCCAGCGCCGCTGGCGGTGCTCCCATCGAAGCGTTCACCATTGCTTTGCGAAATGGTGGTCCTCAAGGTCATTTCTACGATAGCCAGCTCTTCTTCTACTTCCTTTCTCTGCTTCTGTTCCCTCCCGAGTTCCTTTTCTAGCTTTCCGACACGCTTAACTAGCTCATCCTTCGCCTGCTCTCGATGGTCTAGCCGCGACCCCATCACATAGGTCCTACAGATAATAGCTGCACCGTTCGCTTCGCATAATGACGCAAACCACGTCTCTTCCGACGTGCAAGAGCGCTCGCACTCCGAACAACGCACGCGTCGGTTCCCCCTTGTACCAACCATCACCTCGTACCAACAAGGTGCAGTGCAAAGTGGAAAAAACTTGTGGAAAAAATCACAATTATTTGGTAGCTACTTCATCATCATCATCAGCAGCAGCGTAGTTACGCCCACTGCAGGGCAAAGGCCTCTCCCTTACTTCTCCAACTACCCCGGTCATGTACTAATTGTGGCCATGTTGTCCCTGCAAACGTCTTAATGTCATCCGCCCACCTAACTTTCTGCCGCCCCCTGCTACGCTTCCCTTCCCTTGGAATCCAGTTCGTAACCCTTAGTGACCATCGGTTATCTTCCCTCCTCATTACATGTCCGGCCCATGCCCATTTCTTTTTCTTGATTTCAACTAAGATGTCGTTTACCCGCGTTTGTTGCCTCACCCAATCTGCTCTTTTCTTATCCCTTAACGTTACACCCATCATTCTTCTTTCCATAGCTCGTTGCGTCGTCCTCAATTTCCTTAGAATCCGTAGAAACCGAAAATCGTGAAAAATAATTTATAAAGATTGCTCGGCTAGCCTAGCGCTCCGAAATAACAAATGAGCCAAATATTAAATAAAAGAAAACTTATCGCTTATCGAAGCCTAGCAACACTTGATGCCATCTAGCACCGCAGCCATGAAGCCTGCGAGCAGCCTCCGAAGTGCACGGCGCGCCGGTGCGGGCGAAGGATGAGAAACGCGTCGCACGGCAACCGGGCTCCTCTCTCACGCTTCGTCCTACACACACTGCGCCATCTGGCGCCGATGCCGAGGAGTGGCCTCCTCTACGAGACGCGCGGCACGTGGCGCAAACCCTCGCTTGCCTCACACCCAGTGACGCACACTCAGTGACCCAATTTGGCTAGAGGTCTGTTGAAGAGCCGCACATACCCAGTGCATTCAAGGCGCAGCTCGCTTAAGCGTTGGCGCGAAAAGCGTTCTTTGAAAAGCAGCGCATACCCAGTACATTTGTGGCGCAGCCTCCTAATGCTTCGGGTTACTGTCCTTGAGGAACCCTTGCAACATGGGTTTGATTCCACCCAGCATCGGATAAATTTAGCGGATCTATTCTTTCAGTGCACAGTGGCACATTCCCAGTGACACATACCTATTTATCCAAGATGGCGTCAAAAGAGTTCACCCAAGTTGGCATCAAAGAGATTGATTGAAGACCCGCACATCCCGAGCGGCACACACCCAGTGCAGCAAGTCCATGCCAGAGTTTAATTGAACTGCGCTACCTTCACAGTCCCGCATCTGCATTGACCCATGTCGGGCGTGAAAGAGCTTCGTTGAATAGCGGCACATATGTACACATTGCCAAGTCAGTGACTAGAGTTAGTGCAATCGTTGTTTCCGAACCCTGTTTCCTCAGCACAGCAGCCCGAAATGCTGCCCATTCAACCATGGACCATAGAGTGACTCAGGTAGGCGGGAAAGCGGTTAGAGGTAAACGCATTGCATAAATATACACATATAGCTCCTCGAAAGTGCCTGGAGTACCCTAAAAATGCGAACGCATTGATGGAATCATCGAAATTCCTTTTCGCACACTACACTTGCAACTGGCTATGAAACTGAACCAGTTTAGACTCTCAAGTTCAATGACAGAGGTGTTTTCATCGCTATCAAGGATTTAATTACAGATTCCAAGCAATGCTCGTGTGAAATTTCCGCGCAAATCGCATTTATTGGGGCCGTCAACTATTTTTTTAGATGAATCTAACGCTTTCACAAAGCCAGTGTCCCATATTGCCTACTACTAAGCATCGTTTAGTACAAGGTTGTAAAACGCGGTACTGGCTATCTTCGCCTACATTCAGTGCTGCTCAAATCATGTTCTCAACAAAGGCCGGCTTTTCAAATCAAATCACCATGCTATTAAAGACCAGCTTCTCTCAGTCGGCCATGCGTGCCGTGGCTAAATCCATCCATAGTAAGGCGAAGCTCAGCTTGATGAGGACTCGCCAATCAGACCTTGAAGGAGCTGATGCCACTAAACCTGGGGTTCCACCATACGTGCACACAACCAGCCACAACCCACAGAAGGTGGCAGCTAGACACAGCGTCGCGGAAGTTGTTTGCGCCCCCCCAGCAAACTAGCCCAACTCTGTCCTCATACCACGAGTACTAATAGCATGGATGTTTGAAAAAGCACGCCAAGTAATTTCTGCGATGTGTTCTGGGGGTTGTCTACAATATACCTCTCAGATACAGGAAGTGCTATGGGGGCCCAATAGGCCGACGTTTGAATGGCCATCTGAGGGACCATGGCAGCAACTTAAGTACGCTTCCTGGTGAGCATCTTAGCGCTCACTGCAATACATGTGTACCTGACTTAAACTTTTTGTGTGTTGATATTCTTGGAAGGAGCAAACAAACAGCGCCTCAACTCTATGAGGCACACGTTATCAGAAAGGGAGGTTCCACGTGTGTCACTGAGGCTTGGGTTACGATGTAATCATTAGCAATACACCTGTTTCAGACAAAGCTGCAACAATGTAGACGTTGTCAGTCTTGTGTTACCGCGGACGCAAAAATTGCACTTTGCTTTATTTCGTGCAGCGATACATCACTTGGTAGCCAGCGCCTCGTGTACGTGTGTGTCTTTTCTTTTGTATGTTCCATCTAGTGCCAAAAATCCACGTATAGTAAACCACACCAACATGCTCAACAAGAAGCTATATCGTCTCATACTTAACGAATAACAGCGCAATACGACGAGGACGAATAGCTGGCACACACGTGGGCTGGCTTACAGCTGCTTTTACGTTCGGAAGTGTGCCATATATATTGCGTATACATAACACACGGAAATAACGAACCAGATACAACAACCACGTGCCCATATTGGCCGCTTAAAAACAACTGGTAATTCCTCTAAACATGCGCACCAAGAAACATTTTTCATATTTACAGTCAGCGCCAGGGACCCCATGCTTATACATGCGCCATCCATTTTATCCATATTTGGTGCTTCGACCATTAGTCTGGTGATGTTGTCAGATAGGTGGATTAGCACTGTCGTACTGTCAAAATGTGGTACGCATCCGCAATGTCGGCAGTGTATTCCACACATGCCTGGAAATGGCTGAGTTCATGTTATTATGGAGCTCTTTTAATCTTTCATTTAGACATCTGCAAGTTTGGTCAATATATGCTTTACCACATGATAGAGGAACATAATAAGCTACATTGCCTGCTCACATAACAAAACGTCTGCGGTACTGCGTAGAACAAGCGACCACGTACCGCTGCTTTTTCATCCTTGTTTACCCACGTACAAAGACCCTGCCGGCACTCAGGAGCAAAGAACACCACCTGGACGCCCGCTATATATTACGATCTTTTCTTTTTTTGGATTATGAGAAATGCGGTGTAAGTAGGGGGCAACTACTACTTTGTTTAGCTTTTCCGGACGTACCCGTTTCATTCCGTTTTCCCCCTGTGCACCGCTTCAGCAAACCTTCCGCCACCGAAGTAACAGAGCAGGATAGCTAGCCGTGACCAATCGTTTAGCTTACCCTAGACAACTGCCTTCCACTCTGTGCTCAGAATATTTCTTTAGGGCATTGTAAAAGGCAGACGAAATAACTGCGCATTTCCCCAATTTAGAATGAGTGGATCCGAACGGAAGCACATGTTTTTGGTCCCAAAGAACATAACTCAAGACTTTTCTTGGCAGGAGCAAACATACTGAGGGGAAAAATGCAGCCCTAAATCTAAAGATCTGATGCAGCCTTCAACAGGAACTTCGTGCGTTGACTCTAAACAAAGGATCAAAACACTAAAAAAACATCGTCATTTTAATTAAAACATGTGATTTAGAACCTGAGGCGTCAGTACTTAAATGAACTAAGAAGTTGCCAACAAACATGAAAAACGAGACAATTTCTGTGTTATTCATAATTCCTTCGATAACCTTGTCCGATTAGTTAAATATAAATGGCTTGAACAAGGAGCTATGCAACAGCCAATAAACGCACCTTTTCTTTTTGTCTGTATTACAATGCTGCCATCCCATGTAGCAAAGGTCCCCGAGTTCAGATGAAACGAAGAAAGTTATAAATTCCGGTCGCAGGAAAGACCCTATTCATTCTGAAAATAAAACTGCTCTACGTTCATATTTTCTACTAGGTTGAGCCAGTAGGTATGTGTTGGCTGTTGTCTTGCCTAGCGGACACCATGGGCCACTGGTTAAGTGCCTGAAAGACAACTTGCTGCTAGCCTAGTAAACTCGGTATGCGACTCGCGTTATTTGCGGAACAGAGAATTTAAGCACTGCGTATGGGATAAGTATGTGTCCATTCTTAACTGATCACCAGAAAGGATGCTAAAGAGAGAGCAGCCCATACGTGACAGACATTTCTACGTCTAGCGTGGCCACTTGATGAATAGCCGATGCAACGAAGTTGTAGCCCGGATACTATGAATTGTAGATGTTGCTACGGAATTTCAACTTAGGTGCAGTGACTACAAAAATAGATACTATATCGTGTTATCATTCAGCATTGAAGATGGCGGCGAGATTGCCGTTTCCTGTCTGTGCAGATGTGCCCATAATATTTAGTGATTCCTGAGTTGCATGGGGATATGGCATAGGGATACAATAATAATCTTAACAATCATCACAATATACAAAACATAAAAACAAAATTTCCTATTATACACCCGTAACAAGAAACGCTGCTAACTATAAAATAACCAATAATCTCCAGTGAATGGATGCGTAGCCATGTTTTGTTATCTAATCTGTACTATTATTTCACGTTGTGATTTCATCCTACATTTTCCTGTTATCCCTTATGTTGAGTTTGTGCCCTCACAAATTTGCACGTAAAGTTTGATTTTGATAGTAGTTTACTTTGTGCACTTGATTCTCGGCAAAACCCCGATAGTGGGTACGAGCCATGACACGAGAGGAAAACGAACAGGCAGAGGAGCACAACGTCGTTCGCAAGTATGCATGGCCAAAACGAGGTTTCCACGCTCCCGCGCTGCAGTCTGTCGGCGCCGGCTCTGGGCTCGGCATCACCAGCACCTGAGCACCGCGCGTGTTACACCAAGACCCCTGTCAATTCACAGAGCACCCAGCACCAGGAGTCGTCCTCACCCACGACCTCGCTGCTTCTCCACATGTGGGGCTACGATCAAGCCCACGCGCCGCCGAGTAGCGGCAGAATCATCGACTACACCGATCTTATCATCGGTGATGCTGGAGCTCCTCAATGGCTGCGCGCCATGTCCAACCTAACGTTTTTCTGCAAGGCGACGGCGTTGGTTTTTGGGCTGGCCATTCTGGCTTGCTTCGTTGCCATCCTGCTCACCGCGGCAAGTCAGTTTCGGACAAAGGAATGGGTTGAAGAACCTGCCTCGGACAACTGGACCGAACCAGTGCTGTCTTTGATTGAAGACCGTTCGTCCATATCCACCCGTACAACTGCGGGCAACGGTAAGGGTGTAAGAGCAGGACACACAGTTCCAATGACGACGCCCAATGCAAGTCCTTTATTTTGGGGTGAAAACAAGACGCGTGCAACAGAAAAAAACAATCTCCACGTTCTTCCCGGACGTCTAGTGAAGCCGGCATCTTCCAGCGAACGTCTTTCCCGCCCTGAAACACGACAGCCCACTCATTTAAGAAATTTTCTACGTGGCATGCCGTACCGGTGATTACGGCACAGCCTGTGTGAATGATCAAAGTTCGTGGACATCTTTAATGCACAGCTGGTTTCAGAGAAAATGAACATCGTAATAAATACTATACACAACACTTTCCATCTTGAAGACTTTTCCTATTTAGGCCTCTCTAGGCTTTCTGATTTGAATAATTATGAAAAGACCGTTAATTTTACAGGGATATTTAGCCAGGTATACTTCACCGAACCCAATTGGTGTCTGTGCCAGTACTCGTAAGCCGCTGTCATCATGATACAGGAGCGCCGCTCAAACATACACACTGGTCCGAAGAATGAATGCAGTAACAGAATTAGTAACTGAGTTAATGTGCGCTCACGTGACAAAGCATCATACGTTTCACAGCGAAAGCGGTCAGTGACAGCGATAGCAACCATCGTCGTAGTTCTTGATAGAGATCGACAGAAAACTTCAGTAGTTATTACCCATAATGTCGTCGCGGGTCTGCGATCTGTAAGTGATGGTGCTGCTTTTGCTCTTTCTTGACCGCTATAGCAACATAGACAGCTTTGCCTGTTAGTCCCCCTATTGAAAAACCCAGTGTCCAGTGTGCGATGCAATGCCCGATTATGGGCTCAGTGTCGTGCGCTGCATGCTGGTGCGCTGGAGTGGCGTGGCATACTGGAAGTCGCTGGGAACGGCTGCGAAGAGGCGCTCGCTAGCGAGAACAGCGAGACGTATGGCTGCCATATATATATATATATATATATATATATATATATATATATATATATATATATATATATATATATATATATATATATATATATAAAATGCGCCAGAGATAATTTGTAGAAATAAAAAGACGAGAAGCAAGTAGAAAAGAAACCTTACCACCAGGATTCGATCACCTAACCTACAGTTCACAACTCGAGTACTTTTGAGGTGATTGAAAAGACATTCAAAATTTTGAAGGGGTGTACAGTAGCGCGAATAAAATACGGAACAAACGAAGACAGACAGGGACACACACAACACCAACATCCAACAATGTTTATTATCGAAAACCAGGCCAACGCATCCACTCAGCCAACACATCCACAATCAACAACCATTACTGGTAGAAATAAGTGCGGACTCACCAGACTTATAATAGAAGCCGAGCAGACTGATGCCCTAGGGGATTCATGTATCAGCAAACCGTCATTGGCTCTCTCTGAAAAAGAACTGAAATTTTTACGCATGGCTTAACGTATCACGTACACAAATGTTTCGCTCTGATTGATTGTTTATCTGTTCACGTGGCTGTGACTCATGTTGGCTGAGTGTATAAGTACGACCAGGTTTTCGATAATAAATATTGTTGGAAGTTAGTGCAGTGTGTGTCCCTGTGTGTCTTCTTTTGTCCCCTCTTTTAATTGCCCTACCGTACACCCCTTGAGGATGCATTACCAACAAGCTCACATTGCAAACCTCGTGCACATTAAAAAATCATGCAAGCACGTTCAAGCGTCCAATAAAGGCATTTAGTCCGGCGCTGTTTATTGTGCAGCGTACACACTACGAACGTAGACAACAGATTCCCGAAAAACGACCGAGCTTTTCGCGCTGGTTCCCCAAATGCCTGTCGCAAATTCTACTACACCAAAGGCTATGTAGGCCAAGTAAAATGAACATGTCATATGCTTGGTCACAGGGATCTTTAAAAGGTAGGAAATAAATTGTGTATCGTGTGATATCTAAATCTTTTTTAAGTATTCTTTGGAGAATGTCGCGGAAGAACACGGCATCCCTACAATCTATACAACAGTGATCAGTCGTTTCAATATGTAGACACAAACGACAGTTTGTCGACCGCAGCACAAAACAACTCCTTTTTTTCAACCAGGTTTTGACAAGAACGGTTACCAAATGTAGCTTTAAAGGTTTTGTTCCCTGGAGGAATGATCATTCCACGTGCACGCTTAAGTAGATCTAGGTAATAATATTCCAAATAAGGCGCACGATAATAGGGAACAGGAAACAATGGTGCTATGAGTGCAGCAGAAATTCCTTTGCGGGAGGCAGTGAAAATATAATCCATACCACCACGAGCCTTTACAATATGAATTCCCTCAACAATCTCCTTCAAGAAGCCCCAAGAAGCCGTTGGCGCATCTCTGAAAGTTCATAACACACCTATTTTTAGGAGGTAATTGATTCATTAAAGTTTTAACGTCTCTATTATAAATGGACTGTTTACGTCATGAAAGAAGAATAAGTGGGATACAAGATGACTTACACAAAAGTGAACTAGAGCAAGACCCCCACTTTCAAGAGGGAAAAAGAAGCCTATCGCGTCACATGGCCTCAACACGTGAGCTCCATACGTAGGTAGCAAACACACGATGGAAAGCTTTCAACCTAAGCCGCAAGCAGTGTAATACCTGCAGGACATACATAAGTCGTGCTGCAAGGAACACATTGCGGGCTTCAGCTCGGCTAAATATGGACAGCTGCCTCACCTACCAGTTGCTAACCTTGCGTTACACTTCTGCAATTTCCGCTGACCCCTGAAGATTACTAGTGCGATATTCAGAGAGGGGTACACCTAAGTACTTGATGTCTTGCCTCCACTGAATACCAGCGAAGTGAGTTGGCATCATACACCATAGACCGAACGAAAACCCTGAACTCTTCTCAACGTTGACTGCTGCGCCGCAAGCTGAACAAAACTGTTGCGTTATAGCAAGGGCAGTCCCTACAGTTTTTTTGTCAGCATAGAAGAAGGATATGTCATCTGCTTAGGCAACTGCACGGATCTCAATGGATAACGATTTGAACCCGTGAAAGATATGATCCTTCAGAAATCGGGTGCAGAACTGTTCCAAGTACAGAGCGAATAATAGACACGACTACAGACAACCTTGTCTCACCGATGCTCTCGTTATATAAGTTCAGATAGGTATCATTAACTGTTAGCCTTGTTGTGCCATACGCATAACAGATGGTGATGCCTTTAAAAAGAACAGATCCAATGTTTACATGCTCTAACACACGAAGCAAGAGGTTGTGATTAGCTTTATCAAATGCTTTTGCCAAATCATGACCTAAACTTTCTGCTACACACTCTAGCTCAAATCGCGCAACGTGGAAATTTGTCTGGATTGATTTTCCTTAATGTCACTTGTTTGATTGTCTCCCACCGCTGTTCGAATTACATATTGAAAGCGACTTGCTAATGTATTCGCAAATGGTTTATCATCCACGTTGCGAAGTGATATGGGGCGATATCGTTTTTCTTTGCTCAGTTACAAAGCATTAAAGTTGATAGCCTAATTTCCAGAAAGTATAACATTTTCAACAATTTTTGTAAAAAATTGATGGCCTATATAAAAAGTTCGCTTCCTGCAGTCACTACATTTTAACTTTTTCGTTTACATGCCACCCACTTAATCAAAGTTTGTGCCGAGAAAAAAAATTTACTCTCCCCCATGTGTTTACAAATGGAGCCCCTGGGATAAAGCTTCCCCATAAAGGGGCCATGAGACACTTTTCTAACTGCTCATAGAATTCGACCCCTATTAAGTTACGTCGGCTCATGAATTTCCTACCGCCAACATTTTTCGAATCTTTCAGGAACAAGCGAAGTTAGACGTCGTTATCGGACCGATAAGCGGATTCTCTCTCCTTTCATTTCCGCTAGCGCGTTGTAAGCTACACAGGAGAGACGGCAAGGGCACACATTGAAGCAATGCCGCAGGGCTTTAACGCCCCGCTGGCCGCACTCAACGTTTGAATGCAGTACTGCTCGCGGCGGCACCCCGTGGCGGCCACCGAACCTACACTATGCTTTTAATCTCGGAATCCTCGCTCAACGGACGCAGCGACGTGCAATTGTCGTGCGTAGACCGGTAGTGCAAAGATAAAATGGCTTTCTGTACTTTTATACCGCAGACATATGTGGTTTTCATTTATTTACCTCAAATGAGCAAAAATTGTACTACCGAGGACCCGTCGTGGCAACATAGGGGCTTCGGCCATAAACGTTGGCTTCGACGTTACGCTGCTCAGCCCGACGGCGGCAGACCAAATACGAGGCCCGGTGGCCGCATTTCGATGAGGCCGAAATGCAAAAAGGCCCGTGTATCATGCATTGAGTACATGTTAAAGAAACCCAGTTGGTCAAAATTATTCTGAAGTTTCCCACTACGGCGTGCCTGATAATCATATTCATTTTGGCACGTAACACTTCGGAATCTTGTATTAGAATGTTCTAGCGATCACGAAATCACCAGTAGCTGTTGGTTGGACCACCTGCTTCCGTCTACGCTTAGCGACGACATTGTGAAGGAGAGAGCAATTGATTTGTCACGAGATTGTGAATCCCTTGTTGCATGCATTTCAAGATCAGCTGGCCCGAATGTTCACAGAAGCCTCGTTAACAGATCGTCAACGTTTTTTTTTTTTACTATGTTCAAAAAGTTTTTCACGACCCCTTTATTGGGCACCGAAGCACATATTTCTCGCTAATCCCAGAATGACCTCACTATTAAATTACTTCACCTCACGAATCCCCTCCTGCAAACATTTTGCCAATCCCTCGAGCACAAGCAATGTTAAACGCACTTATGGGAGTCCTCAGTCGCTTTCTCTCTTCTTTCATTTCCGCTAGCGTGATGTGAGCTACACAGGAAAGACGGCGAGGAGGCACAATGGCGCAACGCCTCGCTAGCCCCGCTCAAAGAAGGAACGCGAGAGACGGCTCGTGGCGACACCTCGTGGTGGTGGCAGTACCCACGCTGCGCTTTTTATCTTGGACGCCACGAGAATCACGCACAGCAAAGCGCAACGGTTGTGTTTAGATCAACAGTGCAAAGATAAAATGTTTGTTGGTCTTTTTCAGATCGCAGACGTACATGTTTATTATTTATTTAACCGAAATGAGCAATCATTGCATTATTGAGAGTTCTCTGGGTGATCATAAAATCAGCGAATAACTGCTTCGCATTCAGCTGCTTGCGATGACGCTGTATGACGACATTGCGGAAGCGACAGCAAGCGATATTTTACTGCTTTTGGGACGTGATTGCACATCTTTTGCTGTATGCACTGCAACAATATTTGACCTCACGTGCTCACGGGAGCCTATTAAACAGATCGGCAACATTTTCTTAATGTTCTAAAATACGAAAGTACCCATATCACGAAGACTGTGCTTTGGCATAGAATCAATCTTAGCATAGAATGCGTTTAGCATGGAATCAATGTAGCGGACACAACGTATTAGCGCCGTCAAAACGAGTTATGTATGAGGCGTGTACTGCATCTGGACTCCTGTTTCACGCTTGCCGAAAAACACCCGGCGCCATCTAGCGCCGGAACCTGGAATCCTGTGTGTGGCCTCCGAAATTCATGGCGCGTCGGTTAGAAACGCATCATGCGGCAACCGGGCTCCCTTCGGGCCTTTCTTTGTGCACACGCTGCGCCATCCAGAGGCACTGCCGCGAAGTCCTCGCGCGGCCTCGGCGACGAGAAGCTAGGCGCGCCGGGGTGCCTGTGAACGCTGAGATTTCTTCCTTCGTTTGCCGCGAAACCGGGGGCACATACTCAGTGGCCTAGTTGGGGAGAGGTTCATTAAAGAGGGCCACATACCATGCGCTGTTGTGGAGCAGTCTGCTAAGGCGTCGGGTTGCCATGCTTGAGGAACCCTTATGGCATGGGTTTGATTCACCCCATCATCGGATAAATTCGTGCTGGTCTTGCGTAGACGTCACGAGCGACAAACACAGTTTGGCCGATAGAAATCCCCCCGTTCATGGGAACGCATGGCGAATGAGCATGCTCATCATTGGAACTACTGTGTTTCCACGAAAATAATGCAGGCCTCTTTTTTCCTAATTATCACCGGCGATCGGTGCTGTTGTGCGATTGCGCGCTGGTTCACCGAGCCACTCGGAAAGGCTTCGCTCTCTTCGATTGCGTCATGGGCATTTCCGAAATATTGCCCGTCCAATCGCCATAGTGGGTGCCAAGGAAGACGTCGCCGTTCTCGCTGACGGTGACAAAGACGTCAACCCTCGTACTTTCATTTTATGTTGCGACAGCAGTTCCCATTAAAGATGAATGAAGGCCTGCGAGGCTGCCGCTCTGACGCGTCATTTCCTGCTCCTTCGCTGCATTCATCACCATCAGCCTAATATATCCACTGCAGGACGAACGCCTCTCCCAGCGGTCTCCAATTACCACTGTGTGCGCCAGCTGAGTTGAACTTCCACTTGTAAATTTTCTAATTATGCCGCCCCACCTAATTTTCTGACGTCCTTCACTACGCTTCCCTTCCCTTGGAACCCATTCTGTCACTTCCATCTCGGAGTACAGAAGTGCAGCCGGAACGCCAGCGTGAACATGAACCTTCACCGTCGGATGGGCAAATCAAGGCAATGCTTGCACAGATGATTCGTTCCTTGCGAATGCTGCTCATCGGAGTTCAGACGCCCATTGCCAAGGCTGCGGTGCAAATTCTTGAGGCACTAGAACCAGTGCTTGCTGCTGTATAAAACCTAGCAAACGCCATGGCATCATCAACTTCAAGGTTGTCACCACAAGAAAGGATAAGCGGTTCTGTAATATTCCAGTGAAACGCACGAGGTCTACGGGGTCGCCTGGGAGATTTTAAACAGAGAGTGCTCAAGCATCGGTTTCCAGTTATCGTAATATGCGAGCCGAATATGACGTCGCCATTTAGACTCTCTGGATACGAACAATTCGCGTCTGGGACAAGTGGAAATACTAGCAAAGTTTTACTATGTGTGCGATGTGACCTGACGTATTCGCTTAACCAAGTTCCGGTGCATAACAGCAACGAGTACGTCTCTATAACACTGAAGCTAAAGCGCCGGATAATCTCGATCATCGATCATCTTCCCCCAGGGGAAGATTTGACTCTGAACACCTAAAACTTGTTCTTGACTCTTGCCAAGGACCTCATATTATTGTAGGCGATTTCAACGCGCACCACCATCTTTGGGGTAGTAGGATCACAAATATTCGAGGAAGACAACTTCTAAACTTCACAAGCAGCAATGATCTCACCATCCTGAACGACGCCTCACCAACATATCTACGTGGAACAACGTACAGCAGCTGTCTCGATTTAGCTATCGCTTCACGATGCCTTTCGTCTTCTGCTGCTTGGTGCACAGATGCTGAAACGTATGGCAGTGATCACCTACCTACTTATGTACAACTGAGGTGGTTTACAAGACTTTCAAGTTCTCATACGCGACGCACTGACTGGGATGCCTTTCAGAACAAGCTAGAAGAATCCTGCAACTCTATAATTTCACCGAAAGAGATTGAAGAGCGCATTACAGCAGCAATGCATGCAACAACATGCATCATCCAAGCATCAAATTCAAGAACATCCGTTGACGTTATATATGAAGAGCTGCGGGCTGTTGATCGTCGCGCCGAGGGAAATACAGGCGAACTAATGGCGTTTTTCACTGGTCGATTCGGAGCAGGATTTCTTGCTCCGCGGCAACCAATCCGAATTTCACTGGTCGATCTGGAGCGGGTTCGCGCGTTCCACTGGTCGTTTCGGATCAACTCGCTCCCCGCCGGATCGCTCTCACTTGCTCCGCCGCCGAGGCACGGATTCGGGCGGAAATAGCTCGCGTCACTTCCGTCTTCAAGCGAAATCGGTACCCGGTCGGTGCGCACAACATTGTGTTGCTTCGCAAAATGGTTGCGTTCAGTGCTGCTGCAGCGCTCGCGTTTAGCGATGAGAGCGCGGACGACAGCGATTACGAAGTGACGCAGGTGCTGTGCGAAGACTTCTATGCACGTTGTCCATGCACAATCCTTGCGGACGCGACATGGAAATGACGGACTATGCGACTGCCATGGTCAAATTACACACGGGGAACGGCGAGTTTGGTTGCCGTGGAAACGTACAGAACGGAAGTAGGGCATGACGTGTACGTAGACTTCCTGTCGGCATCGGAGCGTTTTTGCGCTCCGCTGGCCGATTCGGATTTGTGAAACCCGAGTGTTCGCTCGAGGATTTCGGCGGCCGCTCCAGATCGACCTATGAAAAACGCCATAAATTGATATCCTACTTGAGGACGTCACGCCGTGTGCAAAAGAAAATTCAAAGACACTTAGACGAGCTCGACAGACAACGTTGGAGGTCTTTTTGCAAGAGCCTGGACCCAAAAAAACCGTTGTCCACAATATGGCATGTTGTACGAGCACTACCATCTTCTCCACAACAGCTACGTCCCTTCCGAGCTTTGGCTATCATCCAGACGCGCAGTGAGAAGGAAATCGCGGAAGATTTCTGCATGCACCTCTCTGGATCAACAGCATCGGTAGCTTCAGTGCGCAGGTGTGCTCCTCCAACAATGGACGGTCGTCTCGAGCTCCCATTCACGCTGCAAGAGCTACGTGCAGCGATTTCCTCTTCAAGACACTGAAATTCGCCTGGTGCTGATGGCATTACCTATTCTACCTTGCTCCATCTAGGCCCTCGAGCGACTGAAGTGGTCCTGGCTTTATACAATCTCTCTTGGTTCTCGGGAACTGTGTTTGCACATTGGAAGACAAGCAAAATTGTGGCATTATTGAAACCAGGCAAGACACCCCATGCTCTGCTTTCCTACAGACCTGTGGCGCTTGCCAGTTGCATAGGTAAAACCATAGAACGCATGGTTTTGACGCGCCTGGAGTGGTTTTTGGAGAAACGTAATATATATCCAGACGCAATGACAGGTTTCCGAAAGGGTAGGTCGTCAATCTACAGCGTCATTGACCTAGTAACAGCTGTTCAACATCAGAAACGTCGCCGTCGATTAACGGCTGCTGTCTTTCTAGATATCAAGGGTGCTTTTGACAACGTTCTACATGATGTAATTTTAAATGCCCTGGAAGAATGTGGCGTCGGGGGACGTATGCATCAGTGGATAGCCAGCTATCTTCAAGGGAGAAGAATATTCATGACAACTCTTGACGGTGAAACAATGAACCACCCCGTCTATCGTGGAGTGCCTCAAGGAGGTGTATTGAGCCCAACTTTATTTAATATCGTTCTCATTGAACTGGTCAAAGAACACGCAGGCACAGTCTCGGTCTCTGTGTACGCAGACGACATCTGTATATGGACCACGAGCTTAACGCGCTTGCAAGTGCAAACGAAGCTGCAGCGCGCGGTGTCAATAACGTCGACATACCTAAACAGTCGCGGACTGCAGGTCTCACCGGAAAAAAGTGTAACCATGGCATTTACATGGAAGTCAATGGCCTGCTACCCCGTCATGATTAATGGAAAGATTATACCTTCAGTAACCCACTACAAGTTTCTCGGAGTCACCATCTACCAAGACTTATCTTGGTCGAAGCACCTCTCTGGATTAAGAAGAAAGCTGGACAGCTTTACTCAGATCATTCGACATATGTCTGGAAATTCATGGGGGCCATCCAAGTCATCTCTTCTGCAGCTCTACCAGGCACTTTTTGTTGGCTACTTCCGCTACAGTGCGCCTACAGTGCGCCTACAGTGCGTGCGTACAGCAGTAAAACTGCTGTACGCACGCTTGAAAGTGCTCAGGCTCACGCACTGAGAATTTTCCTAGGTCCACCACGATGTGCGTCTACTTGGGGCACTATTGCAGAGGCTCGTGCGTGCCCAGCTCGAGTTTACCTGCAACATGAGCCATTGCGAGTGCATCTAAGGCTACTGACTAGACACAGGAATCATCCACTCGCGAACATCACAAGCGTACGGCCTGTGTCCGCTTACTCAGAAGCCGTGTTGTCGCAGCAAGACTTATTGCCGTCGGACTTCGAACCATATGACATACCCAAAGTTCCACTCTGGACGATGGCAAAGCCAACGGTGAGACTCTCAATCCCTGGAATAACGAAGAAGTCGAAAATGCCGCTTGCTGGTCTCAAGCATTTCGCGCTATCACACATTGCTTACATGTATGGACATTATGAACATGTTTTTACAGATGGTTCCGTGACACAGACCTCTTCCACGGCGGGCTACACGGTGCCAGGAATGGGGATCGCACAACGGTTCGAAACAGGACACAGGACGTCGTCTACAGTAGCTGAGTTGACCGGAATTCGAGAAGCAGTTCGCTGCATACTGCAACACAGTCTCCAGAAGTGAACAGTGTTCTGTGATTCAAAACCAGCACTGCAACTCATCAGCAATTATATGAATGACAGAACCGCATATAGTCCTCTGGTTTATGACATCATGTCTCTGCTTGCTGAGGCGTCTCATTCCGGGCACACCATCGTGCTCCAGTGGATTCCTGGCCATTGTGGAATAGCTGGAAACGAACAGGCTGACGCGGAAGCAAGAAAGGCGCACACTGACGGAACCATTAAGAAAATTAATTTTTCCCGGTATGACATTAACACCTTGCTCCATACGACCAATAAAACTTCTACGGCGCGACATTGGGACAACCCCGAACATCGACAAGAGCGCCTATATAGACTTGACGTTGGATTACAATTCCGGCTTCCACTTCGGTTGCGGAGAAGCTAGGAAACACTCATTCATCGATTACGGTTGGGTGTGGCATACACCCACCGATACCTTCACAAGATTGGACAAGCACGGGACCCTGAATGTAGCGTCTGTCGCACTCCCGAGACAATAGCCCACGTACTTTGCGTGCGCCCTCAATATGCGGCCGTACGAAGAAAACTCAAATCTACTGTTGACAGCTTCGACTCCCGCCCCTTTTCAGAAGAAAAGCTTTTGGGCGCGTGGAGGAGTGTTGACTGTGCCCAACGTGCCATAAAAGCACTTTTGAACTTTTTAAGTGAGACTGGTTTAGACGATCGCCTCTAGAAGCTGTGAGACGTGTAGTCAGTGCGAAATGTGTTTGCGCAAAAACTTTTTGTGGCAAGATTACTTTTTGTATGGACAAGATTAATCTTAGTGTAGTGCGTCTGCAGTGTGCATCCGCATATTGTACAACGTGTATATAGTATCTCATTGTACCATGACATAATCATCCGCCACCTACCTTTCCCTGTATTTCCCACTTCCACATTCCCCAGTGAGGAATAGCAGGCTAGAGACACGCTCTCCAGGCCGACCTCTCCTCCTTTCTCTTCATTAAAATCTACTCCTCCTCTAATGATTCGCCAGTTATCCGCCCTATGCACTGCATGGCCTGCCCAGCTTCATTTTTTTTTTCTATTAGTGCCAACTAGCCTATCGATTATCGCCAATAGCTCTCTGATCCACACCGCTCTTTTCCTGTATCCTTATGTTATGCCTAAAGGCTGTTTCACATGCTGCGACTGCAACGACGAAAACCGGTGCATTCGTAAGCGTTGCAATGTGATTTTTAGAGGGTATAGTTCACATTATTGCAATGTCAACAATGCGATTGATGCGATGCTCAGGATTGCATGCCGCCAGGTTCTGTGGCACCCTTGCAACCTTGCAACAGTTGAACGCGATGCCAATGCATATCCTTTTCATCTATCCAGATGGCTAAAACAGAACAAACTGACATTGAGTGCCTCCGAAACTACATACCTGATATTTCGTCCTACCAACAAACCATTGTACAGAAACGTAACGCTAAATTATGAAAAAAGCATAATTAAACATGTTGAAAAACAAAAATTTCTCGGGGTATTATTTCAAGACAAACTAAGTTGGGCTACACATATAAATTATCTCATTTCAGATTTAGCACGTACAGTTGGATGTTTGTACAGGATAACCCACCTTATACCACTCTGGCTAAAGCGAACTATTTATTATTCTCTTTTCTTTTCCAAACTTACATATATGGTTTACTTGTCTGGGGTACCACCACAAAAACAAAATACAAAAAGCTTGTCATACTTCAAACAAAGATTTTACAGTCTTTCGAAAATTACAATGGTAAAGTGCAAGATTTGAGAACGGCTCCCTTATTTATAAAACATGATATCCTGCGGGCAGACCAGTTATATCATTTCAAGCTATTGCAATTAATACACAAAAAGAAACTATACACAAAATATGAAATAATTCCTAGCTATTGTCTAAGATTCCCAAACCGACGCACTCCCAAAATAGGAACTGAATACGGGCGACATAAAATGGAACATCAGTATAAATATTTTCAAAAATGACAAAAAATTTATTATTAATTTTTGAATTAAAATACTCTCAGAAATAATGTTTGCTGTGGTTCTTTATCTACTTACTATTTCATTTTTGTGCGTGGGTAAATATACAAACGCGTGCACTATGTATGTGTATATGCAGACATCTTCGTATGTTTTATGAATATAGTTGCATAATAAAAAAAACGCACACGTGAAAGGTATGTTTAATGTATATATGTACTTCATACATTATGTAAGTAATGTAGACATTGATACTGTTCTTATAAAAGTGTAAAATGGCTATATTCGGTGTGTTTTTTGTGTTATTTTTGTTCATTTGTTCTGTGATGAAAGCGTGACTGTCATCTTTGCCTAAAACCACTTCCAAGCTGTAAAGGGTCAGAGGCCTTTGTCAGGCATTATAAGGCTTCAGCCTCTGCCCCTCTAGCAGGCTCTGTATTAGGTCTGTTGAAAATAAAGCATTCAATTCAATAAACGTGCACGACGTCGACAGGCGTGACTTGAGGATGCAAAGAAAAAAAAACGCGTAATTGATTTAATATAACGAAGAAAACATGTACGTTATATTATTACTGATCTGTTTTTATTAGGAACAAATAATAGGTGTTTTTTGTAATTTAATAACGCTTTAAAGTGTATATTTGGTTAGGAGGACTCAACGGCGGTTCTGAACTTCAGTGCGATGTGACGCGGCGCACGTAAACAACAGCTGTTCGCAACTGGTTGTTCAGAGCTGTGTGTTGGCTCGTGTGCATTCTATGTCCGTGTTGTTCTGCCTGCGCTACAGCAACCTACAAGATGACCTCTCAACACGTTCATACAGCCACCCTCACCGCATATGCAGTATTCGTAATTCGGTGCGGCGAAGTCGTCGTGTCAGCCCAACGAGATCCTCGCGCTACCTGGGCTCAGCCTCAGCTCCTGGAGAAATTACTTGTGTACATTGCTCGTGACTGCGCATAAGCGGTTCCTCCTCCTAGCCACATTCTTGCACCAAACGCAGCAGCAAGCACCAACCCTAAAGTCCGCGTCTACTCCTGAACGAAGCCGCAAATGATTCGTGTGATTATTGGACGTGGAGTGGAAATTGTGTTGTGAAATTCAACCTTAGCGCTAGCCTGGTTCTTCCATCGTGGTGCCTGTGCTGTAAATATACATATTTGGGAGTGTCCTCCAAATATATATATTTGCGCCTTTGGGAGTTTCCAAAGGCTCAAAAGCCGACGCATCATATTTTTTTAGAGTTACTGTCATTTCTGTAGAAATCTGTACGTCGAATCACAGCGTTCTAAAATACACGCTTCTCGTCCACTGTGTTGTCCTGTGTCTCGCGCTGGTAGTATACTCAGAACTTCTAACAAGAAGACTATTCAATACGCGCTATCCATAGTGCAGGAACGTAGGCCTACGGCAGGCGTAGGGTTACTTGGCGTAGGGTTATTGACCCTACGCCAAGTACGCCTGCCGCTATTGAAGAAGTTTGCAGGGACCACATGGCCACAATTAGTACATAACCGGGGTAGTTGGAGAAGTATGGGAGAGGCCGTTGACCTGCAGCGGGCGTAACCACGCTGATGATGATGATGATGAATAGCTTGGACACAAGTACAGGATCTGCGATTTTCCATAGTATCCATCCGTCCCCCCCCCCCCCATGATTGGGAGGTTATTCTTTTCAACGGGAGTAGAATTAGTATCCAGGCATAGGCATAATTGTTTTGTCAACGTGCTGGCTCTATCTTCGTCTTACACTAGCTGAGGATTTGGGCTGTTGACTTGCGGGGATATTTGTCCAGATATGTGAAGCATAGCGTGCAATCTGGGGTAGTTCTTGATTCTGATCTTATTTCCGACATCGATGTAATGTGACTTATCAGAAAACGAGAGGACAGACAGGCTAAAATAGTCTGCCATTCTGTTGAGAGCTTGTCGCATCATTCTTGACTTCTGGCTAAGATAGCTTTCCCGTAGACTGTAGTACTTCTTGTAGTATGCCTGTGTTGTTGGAGTGGGTGAGCGAAATGTACCTCCAACTCTCACCTGGCATTTTCTGTCTTTCAAAAAGGTACGGTTTTACTTGCGTGCTGTACCATCAATCTTTTTGCTCATCATTCCTCTTATTAGAGTAGCATGAGGTACTGTATGAAAAGCCTCTTCACTTTCTTCATTCTTTCATAAATGGTATTGCACGACACCCTCTAATAAAGTTAGTGCTGCTTATGGCCCACTCATATCTGCCAGAAAGGATAACTCTTGAAGTAGGGTTTCTTTGTGCTGTGTGCATTATGTAGTATGAGTACTCACTTATACATCTGTAGAACTAGCTACCTGACAGAGTGCTTACTATGCCTGACCATGCTTCCTTGTGCAGTTCTGTTCAACAATAGACATAATTGCAATGAATTTTTACGCATTCGAAGCATCAGGAAAGATGCTTGTTTTAGAATTGTGCCCTTTGCTTTTGATTAGTGTTACTATTGCTTGTTTTGTTTTGCATATGCATGTCCCCATTATGCAATATTCTTGCAGAGTTTAAGGGTTCATTAAATGGTGACGAATGAAATCAAATCGCAAGAGCTTTTTTTTACCTATGATTCCAATCGAAATGTGACTGCCACGGCTGACAGTTTAACGCTTCACTTTGTATTAGCAGCACAATTCTATAACCACAGTGGCAGGCGAATAAATTCAAACATTTCGTTGTCTACGGATGTGTTTTTCTTTCTTGCCTTTGTGTATGTAAAATTAGCAGTAAGTGTCATTGCAACAAAAGCAGTTTGTGGTCCTTTCTTGAATAGACCGCGCATTGTGTATAGTTGAAATGCAGAAATTTCATTTGAAATTCCGGGGTGATATGGTCTTTCAAGTAGCAATGGTATTTTATTACTTATAAAGGTAGTAATCACAGATGACACCGGTAAATGGGTTTACACATTTATGGATGTGATCACAAACTTATTACAAACTATAATAAAAACATGAAAATAATCGATGTTTCTGCGCACTTGATTAGTTGTGGACGTGCAAGAACCGTTTTTACTTGAAAAAAAAATTCAAAGATTCACAGGAACGAATGCAACTGGCTGACTTCCCTGCATAGTTTTGATTTACTCTTGGGTGACGGAAGCATCTCTCTTACTCTCAGGCATCCTTAGTAACAGCACTCGGGAAAAAACTCAGTGCCCTTCCACTCTTTAAAGAAGGATGACCAACGAAGCCGCGTATGTGGGCCCCTTAATGGCGAACTGCATTTCCACCGCGGATGGGCCCGGCATTGCACTATCTTCGGGATCGGCCCGCGTATGGGAAGTGCTTAACGCCTGCTTAACCTCCACCGCGGGTCGGACCGGTAATGCACTACCTTCAGGATCGTACCACATATGGGAAGTGCTTAACGCCTGCTTGACCACCACTGTGGGTCGGCCCGGCATTGCACAACTTCGGTTTCGGCCCACGTATGGGGAATGCTTAACGCCTGCTTCACCTACGCCGCAGGTCGGCCCGGCATTTCACTATCTTCGGGTTCGGCCCACGTATGGGGAGTGCTTAACGCCTACTTCACCTCGGCCGCATGTCGGACCGGTATTGCACTATCTTCAGGATCAGCCCACGTATGGGAGGTGCTTAACGCTTGCTTCACCTCCACCGCGGATCGGGCCAGTATTGCACAAGCTTCGGGATCGCCCTACGTACGGGGAGTGCTTAACGCCTGCTTCAGCTCCGCCGCGGGTAGGGCCGGCATTGCACAATCTTCGGGCTCGGCCCACATGTGGGGAATGCTTACCGCCGGCTGCACCTCCTCCGCGGATCGGGCCAGTATTGCACTATCTTCGGGTTCGGAAGTAGGAAAGTAGGAAATTAACCAAGAAAGATTAAGCTTCAGAGTGTCACCTGCATCTCTCCACGAAATCATAGGGGGGTGGCATGCCCTCGGGGCATTGACTGTGGTTTGGTCTGTGGTTGCCCCGAACAGTTGCAACTTGCTCTTGTGTTTCACTGTGAACTAGCCAGGGTCTCTATTTTGGTTGAAAGGACGCTAGGTATAACCCATTTTTTTAAAAAAAACTACCTGTGAAGCCCTTTATCCTAGAGACGAACGAGGCCTCAGTACACTATATCCAACGGCGATGAACAAACGCTGCAAGGGACCGACACTCCGGAAAGATTGCGCCGGCTGTGACTGACCTTGGCCGCGTGCGTGTGGGCACGCGGGGGTGTCATGACGTCAAGTTTCAGCTTCTCCCGGCGGCCGCTTGGAGGCAAGGCGCAACAGAAAATCGCAAAAGAAAGGTGTTTCTCGTTCTTTTTTTCGAAGCAGCTTTTGTATTCGTCATTTTTAACAGTTCAACTTTTGTTCTGACGCAGAAAACCACCCACCAATTTTTGTGTCCGTATCCCTTTAAAGAGGCATAGGGAAATTCACGCTTCAATTCTGACAAGAAAATGCTACTGAAAGGTACCGCGTTCAGCACAACGTTGAAATTTCGGGTACTTTGATGTCTTGTCGTTTGCCCTTGCCGAGGTTGAAATTATTTAACCTGCTCCGCACGCGCGATTTTTCTACGCTGCTAAAAAAAATGGTGACAACCCCAAAAGGTCATGTCGACTCATGGGGATCGAATACCTCGTAGTATTGACTACACGCAAAGCGTATGAAGCAAACGGGAAAATGCACTTCATTTGCTGCATGACGTGTCAACGAACGCATAGAAATAGGAGAATAGAATCCGCGGTACAAGTTTCTTTTTTTTTTATTCTCCCAGTACGTACGTGCCGAATTCGGCAGCCCGCGTCTCCGCACATTGCACTTTTTCAGCGAGACGCCATATTCCAAAACCAAGCGGCGATCGAAATAGCTCTCCGCGCAATTTCGACGGAAAACCGCAGCGATCGCTGCGACGGTGCGACTGTGCGATCAGCCAAGTGGTCGGTACCAAAATTCGGGGCGTCGGCACTGCGACTGCGATTTTCATCACAAACGACGGAAATCGCATCATCTGAAACAGGCTTAATACTTTTCGTTTCATCGCTCCTTACGCGGTTCCTAACTTGTTCTCGAGCTTCTTTTTTAACCTCCATGTTTCTGCCCCATATGTCAACGCAGGTAGAATGCAATTATTGTACACTTTTTTTTCAACGACAGTGACAAGCTTCCAGTCAGGATTTGGTAATACCTGCTGTATGCAGTCCAACCAATGTTTATTCTTCTGTTAATTTCCTTCTCATGATCATGGTCGCCTGTGAGTAATTGTGAGTAAACGTACACCTGCACATATTCTAGAGGCTGACTCAGGATCCTTCATTCTTTTTACCTTGCCAGTCTTGAGTAAACGTACGCCTGCACATACTCTAGAGGCTGACTCAGGATCCTTCATTCTTCTTACCTTGCCAGTCTATAGAACATTATCTTCGTCTGCTGCATAATAATCAACCCTTCTCAACTTTTCTTGGTTAAAATTCTCAATTTGTTGCAATTCACCCCCAGTGTAGCTGAGCATGACCACGTCATCTGCAAACCGAAAGTTGTTGAGATATTTGCCGTTGATCAGCACTCCTAAGCCTTTCCAGTCTAGTAGCTTGAATAAGTCTCGGCATGCAGTGAATAACATTGGAGAAATTACGTCACCTTACCTGACCTCTTTCGTGATAGGCGATTTTCTACTTTCCTTATGGGGAGCCAATGTAGCCATGGAATCTGTAGATATTTTCCAAGATATTCACGTAAGTCTCCTGTATTCCTTGATTACACAATGCCTCCATGACGGCTGGTATCTCTACTGAATCAAATACCTTGTCATAATCTTTGAAAGCAATACAGAAAGCTTGACTGTATTCTGCAGAGTTCAATCGCCGGTTCGATGAGATGGTTGTGATCCACTGTAGAATATCCCTTCCTGAAGCAATCCTGTTCTCTTGGTCGATTGTAATGGAGTGTCGCCTTGATTTTATTGAAAATGATATTTCCCGATATTTTATATGCAATGCTGAAAGCAAGCTAATGGGATTCTATACTTTAACGTCTCCCTTCCTATCGATTAATATACCGTTGGCAATCTTTCAGCTCGCTGGCACAGTTGAAATCTTGAGGCATTGCGCATAAAGGCCGCAATCTTCTCAAGCATAACAGCTCGTCCACCTTTCATTAAATCCACTGTTGTTCCAACTTCCTCTGCCGCTTTTCTCTGGGACATGTCTTGCAAATCCCTTCTAAATAATAGCTAGTTATAGAAATAGCCTCTGTATCCCGTTCGTCGCTACTTCCAATGGAGGTTAGATGCCTGCTCTGGGTACAGGGTTACTACGGAATTCCGCTACGTTTACTACATCATCGAGCTATCACATTGTCGCAGGTCACAAGGCACACGGGCTTTATTCCGGCAAGTCGCAGTACCGCGTGGTTCTCGAGAAGGGCTTGCAGGATGGAGGCCAGCACAAAAGAACGTCTTTTTTTTTATCGCGCTCACACTCTCGAGCGTCCCCGTTGTCGTCTTTGTCGTTGTCAGGGTGTAGTTGGCACAAATAGTGACGCGGCATTGCCCTCCCTACAAAGCGAGCATCGCCCCGACGCTCGTCAAATGGTAGTCGTTAGACTCGATAAACAGCTTGTCGGTGTCCCTATCATTCAGAAAAAATACGGCTTCATGCGCAAAAGCTCAGCTGCGAATGCGGTTCCTTTGTCGGTTATGACGACCGCCGGAGCACCGTGCCTCAGGGCAATGTTCTCGATAAAGAGTCGTGCCGCTTCAGCTGCAGTGCCGCTCGGAATCGCCTTGGTTTCAGCGTGTCGGATGAGGTAGTCCGTCGTGACTATGACTGCTGCCGCTGTCAGGTATTGGAAAGGGGCCAAGAAGGTCCATTCCATATAGAGCGAACGGCGTTTTCGGTACTGCAACGGGTTGAATTAGCCCAGCGGGATTAGTAGGTGCTTTTTTTTTCGTCCCTGGCCCTCAAGGCAAGTTTTAACACTATGTTTCACCTCTTCTGCAAGCCTCGGCTAGTAATATCTTTTTTGATTCGTGTCAATGTTCGCGTGTCACCGAGGTGGCCCGAGGCGGCTTCATCATGGCAAGCTTGCAAGGTTTCGTGGAGGAGATTTTCGGGAATTACTAGCAGATGGCCCTTCCCTGTTGAAGAAAGGCTCTTCCCGTAGATAATTCCATTACGCAAACAGGATGAAGATAGACTCCTTGAAAATAATCTCGACACATTCGTAGCTCGCCCTTTCAAGAACTCTATGAGTGAGTTGAGCTCCCGGTTGTCTTCCTGTTGCTGAGAGATGGCGGGCACATCAACAACCCCTAAAAAACCTACATATGCATTCTCGTCGGCGCCCGGTGGTTCAATCGGTGACCTCGAGAGGCAGTTGACATCCAAGTGCTGCCTTCCTGGTTTGTAGACTATTGTCGTGTCGTATTCTTGATGCCGTAAGCTCCAGCGTGCCAAACGTCCAGAAGGATCTTTCATATGGGTCAACCAACAAAGGGAATGGTCATCGCTTGCCACTTGAAAAGCGAGGCCATATAAGTACTGGCAAAACTTTTCCGACTGCCCATACGACAGCCAGACATTCCTTCTCCGTGGTCGAGTAGTTGGACTCAGCACGTGACAATGTTCTGCACGAATACGCAACTACTCTCTCGGCACCATCTGGCTACTGAACTAGAAAAGCGCCAAAACCCACGTTACTTGCATTCGTGTGCATCGCTGTTGATGCATTCTCGTCAAACTGCACGAGCACAGGCGGTGTTTCTAGACGCTGCCGTAAATCATTGAATGCCGCTTCTTGCTCCTGTCCCCATCCAAACGCAACGTCTTCTCTTGTGAGGCCGGTAAGTGGAGAGGTGCGGTGCGCAAAATCCGCTATAAATCGCTGGTAATAGGCGCAGAGACCCAAAAGCGTCTGACTGACTTCTTATCCGTAGGCCGGGGGAACTTTACGACGGCTGCAATTTTATTCGGGTCAGGCCTAACTACGGCTTAATTGACGACATGACCTAGGAACTGAAGTTGTTGAAACCCAAAGTGACATTTTTCTGGTTTCTGTGTAAGCCCCGCGGACCGTGTGGCTTGAAGAACTGACAACAGCCGTTATAGATGTTCCTCAAAAGTGGCAGAAAAAACAATCACGTCGTCGAGGTACACCAGACAAGTCTTCCACTTTAGACCGGATAGAACAGTGTCCACCAGTCTTTGAAACATGGCTGGGGTTGAGCAAAAGCCGAAAGGCAGAACCTTAAATTCGTAAAGCCCACCAGGCCTCACAAGAGAAGTCTTCTCTCGATCGCCCTCATTCACGTCTATTTGCCAGTATCTAATTTAAGGTCCATAGAGGAGAAGTAACATGCATGCCATAGCCTGTCAAAAAGGTCGTCAATCCGGGGCAGCTGATAAACATCTTTTTTTAACGTGATTCAACTTGCGACATTCAATGCACAACCTCAACGTACCATCTTTCTTTTTTACAAACACTACAGGTGATGTCCAAGTGCTATTTTATTGACGACAAATACTGGATTACATCATCCCATAGCATAGGTTTTCTCGACCTGCTGCTGTAGTCTCTCACTTTCTTTCTGAGCCACACGATGCGGGTTCTGTCGAATGGGTCTTGCTGCCTCCTCCGTGATGATGCGGTGCTTTGTCAGCGGCGAGTGACCTACTTGCGACGTAGGGTGAAGCATTCCTCAAACTATTTGAGCAGTTCCGTAAGACGGTGTCGTTCTGTTGGCGTTAAACCCGGAGCAACGTCAACAGCGGGTATACATCGTGTTGTACATGCCTTGGCTTCTTCCTGGGTGGCAAAACAGCCTTGAGGGTGGTCGAATTCATCTAGGTATGCGACAGCAGTGCCTTTACTGATGCGCCGACGTTCGTTTGGGAAATTTGTCAAGAGCACCTCCGCACGCCCGTCGACTAAGCCGATGATGCCACGCGCGATGGCAACGCCTTGGCGGAATGGAAGGGCAGTTACATGTTCCGCTACTGCGTCTTTATACTGTGCGCTGCAACTGACGGGAACAAGTCTGCATAATAGCGGCAGTATGCACACGTCCTCGTCAATAACACGTAAGACTCGGCGCTTGGTTTCTGCGCCATGAATCGTATCTACATCAGGGGAAAATGTTACCACGTCGCGTATGTTGACAACGGCACCGTATTCCTTAAGAAGTCGATTTCTAATATGAGTTATTTGCAGCACTCCGGTAGAATCACGAATGTGGCGACAAAAACTACATTCCCTATCCTGAGTCTTGCAGTACACTTGCCTGTAGGTGTCATTACCTGGTCTACAGCATTTCGAATGTAAGGGCCCGCCCGGTCCATTCTGACTTTCTTGACTTCACGCACGTCAATCGTTGCAGCGTGGTCGGCACTCACCGTTTTGTGGGCGTCATCCTTTTTTGGCAACAGTAGCGGATTTTCCTGAACTTGAAGACTTGCAACCTTCCCCCTAGAGGTCGTTGCTTTCAGTTTCCCCGCCGTTGGCTGGGAGATCGACCTCTTGCCAACGTCAGAAAAACTTTTAGCTGTTCGGCGAGGAAAAACACGCCGGAGATGGTGAGGGTGACTGTAGATTAAATGGGCCCACTTTCCGGCCAGCATGGCTGTCGTGGAAGGAGGCAGGGCTTTCATCAGCGGCATGTGGACTTCCCTGGTGACCAGCTGGAAGATGAGGGCAAAAATGATAAATGTCTCCTGGCTCTCCGCAATTATAACACAGTGGTCGCCAATCTGGAGTGTGCCATATATCTATCTTGCGTAGCTGGAGTCGCCTTACAGGTTCCCGTTGGGCCAAGGCTGTGACGGGAGGCCGTTGAAGGTACTGGGGTGCCGGTATGGAAGACAAAGGACGACAAACAGCGTCTGCATAGGTGTATACGTCCGGCTTGTATGACAGCTAGGAAGACGATGGACGACGACCCGCGTCTACGTAGCTGTAGTCGTTGGCCGGTATGACATCTCGGGACATGGCTCGAAAGGGACAAACGCCTGTCGGAGTTCCTGGCCCACGACTTCAGTGACGAAGGCAACTGTGGCCTCCTGCGGTGGTGGTGCATGTGCTGATGGTGCGTGCTAGCGTTTGCCTTTGCAATTTATTCGCGCAGAATCTGTCGGATCAATTGGCGTAAGCCGGTCTCATCGACCGTGACGAGTGCTGCGGCTCTTTTCAGTGCCCCAGTGACCAAGTGATCGTACCGTTGGTATCGTTGATGCAGCGCCCGCTCGATTGCCGTGGCCTCCTTAATGAACTCGTCCACTGTTGTCAGCGGATTGCGCACAAGCCCAGCGAACAGCTGTTCGTTGACACCCCGCACGAGATGGCTCAGCTTCTTTGCCTTGGACATGTTGGGATTTGCGAGGCGAAACCAACGCACCACATCTTCGGCAAACATTGCCATACCTTCGTTTGTCTGTTGGATACGTAACTCAAGCAGACGTTCCGCGTTTTCACGTCGATTGATGTTCCAGAATGTATCGAGTAACCGACGGGAAAACTCGTCCCACGTCGTCAAACTTCTCTCGCGGTTTCAAAACCGAGTCCTTGCATTGCCTTCAAGGGCGAAATCGACGTTGAAAAGGTCCTGGTCTGGGCGCCAGTGATTAGATCTATCTATCCGTTAATACTGCTCAAGCCTCAAAGTTTTCCGCAGCTTCGTGCACGTCACCACGAAAGGCGTCGGGAACCTGAAGGTTTTGGACCGTTACTTGTGTTGGGCTGCTTGAAAGTGCCATTTCTGTAGTTGGGGTGGCTGTTGACAGACCTTATCCTTAATTCATTATATCCTTATTCCTCATCCTTAGACCTTAATTCTGGGCACAAACTTTGCAGGCGGTGGCTCGTGCGGTGTACAGGCACCTTGACGCGTGGTTGCCTTGACGGGCTGGATGCAGGGCTGCTCGAAGGAGTACCGCTCGTGAGGCGATGGTACCCCGCACCACCACCAGTGCCGGAGGTTACAAAGCACAGGGGCTTTGTTCTGGCAAGTAACAGTACCGCGTTGTACACGAGAAGGACGTGCAGGATGTAGGCCAGCACAAAATAACGTCTTTTTCTTTTCTTTATAGGGCTCCTACTCCCGAGCTTTCCGGTCGCCGTCTTTGTCATCGTCAGGGTGTAGTTGGCACGTATAGTTACGCGGCAATGTTTTTATGTGTAGCTTACGCACAAGGCTATTTGCAACATATGTACAACTAGTTCAACCGTGGCCAAGAGGTGGACCCTATAGCAATCGGGAAGACGTCGTGTTCCTGTTGCTCAGTGCAGCCACACTGTGGCACCTTGTCTGTATCATCACCTCCGGCATCAGAACCATCGTCGTGGTTCTTAAGCTACACATCAGTTGTGAAAGGTGCATGATAGGGCATTAGTCTCGCTACTTGAATGATGTCACTTATAGCTGAGAACGACGCTGAGGGGTCGCCGTGGATGATTTCATGTGTGACACCGGTTACTTGTCGCACCACATGGTACGGATCAGTGTAATGGGACAGCAGTTTTTCCAAAAGGCGCACACGGCGGATACTAGACCAGAAAAGCACCAGAGAACACGGAGAAAAGTGGGCGTCGCGATGGTGGCAATCATAGAGGCGTCTCCAATGCTCCTTTGAGGCCTCTAGACGGGAGGGGGCGCTGCCGCGGGCGTATTCTGTGGCAGAACGTGCGGGCGAGGGCAGCAAGGTGTCCCACCGCCACGCGGGTTCTCGGCCGTAGTATGATAGAACGGTGAATAGCCGGCGGTTTCGTGAAGCGATTACTTATACGCGAACGTCACATATGGTAAGTTAAGAGGCCGGTCGCGGTAGTCAGTCGCAACGTATTTCTAAATCATGACGGTGGTGGCCCGGTCGAGGCACTTCTTTAAGCCTTTGGTCTGTGGGTGGTATGACGTGCTGAATTTATGCTTTGCAAAGCAGGAGGGCAGGATGTCTTCAATGACTGCCGAGAGCAAGCTACCACTACGGTCAGTTAGTAATTGGAGTGGAACGCCGTGCACTAAAATAATGTCGCAGAGTGGAAAGTCAGTGACACCAGTAGGGCAACTTGTTGGAAGGGCTCTTGTGGTGGTGTACCGTGTAGCGTAATCGGTAGTGACGGCGACCCAATGATTTCCGAAGCCCGAGAGAGGAAACGGCCCAAGAAGGTCCAGACCATCCCGAACAAGGGTTCGAGAAGGACGTCGATTACTTGGAGACATCCAGCTGAAAGCATGGAATGCTTCTTCCGTCGCTCACAGGGCTGAAAACCACAGCGTAACACCGCACGGAGCGGGCCAGAATCGGACAAAAGAAGCGATGGCGTGCGCGGTTGCATGTGCGTCAGACGCCCAAGTGTCCAGTCAAGGGAACGTCTTGAAATTGGTGGCGTACAGTCGAACGTAGGTGCGATGCGATGATGAGCTGAAGGTCAGGGCTATGGGAATCAAAATTACGGTGATATAATGTCCCCTCCTTGAGGAGAAAGATCTGGAGAGAAGCGCTACCAGGGGTTGACTCCAGCCGGTCGATAAGGGCTCGAAGGATCGCGTCATTGTTCGTTGCCGATTTGAAGTAACTGTGACACAGAGAAGACGGAAATGACTGCGTCCGCATCTGCCGGTTTTTTCACGGGGTAGCGAAAAAAAAATCATCACCCTGGTGCAAGCATCCGGGCTTATATACGACAGGGAAGGTATATTCTTGCAGTCGTAAGCCCCAGCGACAATGTCGTCCCGTGGGCTCCTTGAGCGAGGACAGCCAGCAGAGAGCCTGGTGATCAGTGATGACACGTCATAAGCGTCCCTACAAGTATGCAGAAACTTCGCAACTGCCCACACAAGAGCGAAGCACTCGCGCTCTGTGATTGAATAATTGCGCTAGGCGGGTGATAGGAGTCGGCTCGCATAGGCTATAACGCGATCATGTCGTAACAATATTACTATTACTTCACCGTATAATCATAACCAATTCTCACAATATTTTTCGGCGACCGAGAGTGCCCCTCGCGTTATATTTATGCTCATGTTATCTGGTACCGCATAAAGGAACATGCGATACAAATTTCGTTCAGTCTCATGCTCATTAAAGAAACACCAGACTTGCTTTTAGGCATTTGCTGTCACGGTCATTTATGCAAATAAGTTTCCACTGCCTCTGAACTTAGCTAGTGACGCCTCGCATTTCCGTCGATGTAAGATGTAACCCGCTGTGCTGTTATTAGTATCCCGACGCCCCACACGCACACACATGAAGGAGCTTTGAAATGTTTCTTCATTCTTCCATGGCTCTTCTGTGCCTTTATTTGTCTGCGCTACTCCTGCAAAAATATGTGAAATTACAGTCGCGTAGCTGACGAAAAGGAATGAGGGCGCACGTGAATAATTATTGTTTTAGTACCGTAGCGCGAGCAATTGCATTTTTTTCTTGTAGAAGTATCGAGACCTAAACAAGTAGAAAACTCATTCAGTCTTTCACTCGGACACAGCCTAGCCAAATACAGCAAAGAACACAGGAAATAAAGAGCACGTAGTGTCGCTTCAAGATTGCTCACTGTTGGTGACACGAGCACTGAGAACAGTAACCGTGTCTATAAACAAGAAGTGCTACAAGTTCGCTAGTAATAAGCAGCGAACGTGTATTTTTTTTTCTTTTCTTACTTTTCATCCTCATCGCCTTGAAGTGGCATCTTGAATTCCTTTGAAGCATACATATGAAGTGTGGAAAATCTGTGGAGAAAGTTTATCTGCAATGAAATAAAATTAAAAGCTCCGTTCAGTGATGACAACAGTCAGTTCATGCGTAACCGCTGCGTGAGGGCCCTTGTTTATTCAGAGCGCTTGCGTATAAGCAAGTGCTCTGAATAAAGAAAATAAAGAAAAACAAATAAAGAAAACAAGCAATTATCCACGAGCTAGCTTAAGGAATAATGATATAAGGTTAAATAAATCAATGCAACCCTGCCTCGTGCAGGAAGTTTAGCAGGGCTGTTTATTGAAAGCAGTCATCATTCAGCGTGCTTAAGCAAGCCTGCCGGTCCCTGTGGAGGCCAGACCGTCTGAACAAGGGATTCCGGGAGTGTCGAGGGCACGGGAATGTCCACTACAAGGGGCGCACGCCGGTATCTCGGGACAGAGTCGTACTGTTCGAAAAAGTGGTGACTTCCTTGTTGAATCGCCTCAATTTCAAGTGAATGCAAAGGTAAAGGCTACCCAGCCAGCATCCCCTTCAAGGAAATTTCGTTCACCTTTCTGAGGTTTCGAGGGGAGGGAGCCGGTGGGCGCACGAGGGAATCCGAACGGATCTTTTTAGAGCTAGGAGAAAAAAAAACGGGTTCCTTAATATAGGCGCTCGCGGATACGTATTCTTGTTGTTGTCGTGTTCTTTGTTATCGGTCTGAAAAGGTCACAGCTGTGGTTCCGCAGCAGGGGCCTTAAGTGTGAAATACTAAATGACCGACTTCTATGCCGATTTCTTCGTAGTGGGTAAGCGCCATTACTTAAGAAGCAAGGAAGGGAAGGAAGCAAGGAAACCTAGTGCATTTCGTTTGCTGGTTACCACGGCTGAACCCCGTCTCCACCTCTCTCTACCCTTCAGAATGCCGGCCGCCTCTGCCGTGCTCTTCCTGCTGCTATGCCACGTCGTCGTGGACCTCACCACCGCGCCTCCGATGGAGTCTGCTTTGGAGTCTCTGACGGCAAAAGAAGAGCCCTCGACTCTGCCGGACTACGACGCGTACGGCATCCCAGAGCAGCACAAGAAGCTCGCCGCAGTGAACGCCGGACACGGGGATAGCGCCAACGCGAGCAGCCGGCACGCGACGCCTGCCGCCCCTGCAGTCGCGCAGTCCAGCAGGGTTGTCCTCGGCGGGGGCAGCGGCTCGGTGCGCACCGGCGCTGGTGGGGCCGGCGACGGCCAGTGGCGCGGGGCCGAGCTCCTCCGTCGATTCCTGCATTTCGTGCACCAAAATCAGGTACGAAAATGTTCTCATTATGCGCAACCGGGGTAAATGTTTTGTTCTGCTCCTGCTTCCTGTCGTTGCGTGTGGATTAGTGTTGCGGAATGAGCGCCCCCATATTCCGTTCCTATTCCATTCCGAGGAATACTCGCAATTCTACTCCTTTCTATTCCTCGAAATGAAAAGAACTTAGCCCATTCCCACTCCGGGAATGGCCGGGCAGTTCAAGTTCATTCCTGTAATTCCTCAACGTAGGAAAGGCATCTTGGTGCTATTATCGAGTTACCGATGAACGCACCATAAAGCTGATGTCATCAGACGCGTCAAGAACATCAGAAATACGCAAAGCATGTTACCAAGCTCGAGGGATAGTAGCTTGGTGACATATCTCGTGCTGTACAAGAACCCTACTAATTCCCACATCGGCAATTCTTCCGCTACCTATGGTATTTGCATGGTCAGCATGTTCTAACGGCATGTGATGATTTATTATTGTTTAAGCTTAAATGTGCTAATGCTAAAATGACGACTTAGTGTGTTTTTGCTTAGGTGTCCTTGTGATTTTAAAATGCGGCAATAAAGGTCGTAAGCACGGTAAGGCGCGAAAAGACGACTTATTTTGGTTTTATTAATCTAAATTTTGCAACAAAATGTCATCAGCTAAGTGGGCACTTCGTCGTTTAGTTCTGAAAACTCGGACTGCAAATGATGGCTACTCCAACAGTTAGTTCTACAAAAAAGTGAGATAACACAGCTGCCTTCTACCTAACTATGTGCTGCGCTTCACAAACATGAGCTGCTCGAAAAGTTCTTGACAGCCGATTTCGCTTCGCTGTCATTATCAGGGATGCCGTAGAAAACACGCGTTCCGCGTCAGCTGACGTCGCATTCACAATGAAAACTGCCCTTGCGAGGCGGGAAAGCAAGGTAAAGCGGTTAATAATTATAATAATAATAATAATAATAATACTTTATTGACACAGGAATTCCGCCAACAATAATACATAATAGGCCTGCCAAAGCCGCATTGGGCTTGAAGGGCAGAGCCGTCAGACAGCGTTTAGCACGATGTAATATCGCGGATAACGCAAGATATGCAGAACCATTGTTAACAGGCACTGACACACAAGAGAAACACAAACAGCAATGAGGAGGCAAAACATGAAAAGAAACCACGTATCATGCGATGAAAGGTAACATAACCCATCATTCTTATTACAGAGCAAGAAAACATACATCAGGCATTTGTATGACACCTAAAAAACCATCAATTATCCTATTGACAACAGCCAACAAAAAACAATGAGAATAGGAACCAAAAAAAAGAGACAGGAATATACATATGAGATCTGCAGGGAGCAGGGCACTGAAACAAAACGAAAGTACTCGTTGCACGCTCTATTCACACACATCAGTAGGCGTAAAATAAAACAAATAAATTAATGTATTTGATCCAGTACCCTAAAGTTATGTAGGGTTTTAATATACATGGAAGAACCAACCGTGTAATGGATTAGAGGTTAATGCGACGAAGAATTTGTTTTAATTTATACTTTGATTTCGCGCGAAAGGCGCTTGCTGGTAGTTTATTGAGAGATGAAGGGATGAAGTAATTACGAGTGCGCTGACCGTACTTGATAGAACAGCGAGGCACCCGAAAACGGTCTTTCGGCCGGAGACAACGAGCAGGAACATATTCAACCTTGTATTTGTGCGACCAGAAATGCCTCAGGATGGCCGTTTCCGCTAGAAGGGCGTTAAAATCGGGCAACCTTAAGGCTTTGAAAAGGTCGATGCCGGTTGTTAAACATAGATCATAACCAATAATTTTCAGAATAGATCGAAGGATGGAGTTGACTCTATTTTTCCATCGAATCGCGCAGTGACCGTACACCGTTATCCCATAGCGAAGCACACCGTATACCCCAAAGCTTGCAAAACCATTTTACGAACGGAGAGTGGCATGTAATATCTGATATGGTATAATGTACCTGAAACTGCTCGTAATCTTGAGCATATATGGGCCAGATGCGTATTCCATGTGAAGTCACTGTCGAGAAAAACGCCGAGGTATTTCACTGTTGAAACATATGGAACGGGTGAGCAGGTGCAGGGGGAGCAAGATGAAGAATGTGCCAGTAATGGAAGGTTTAAACTGACTTTCTTCAGAGGATTATGAAAACATATAAGCTGTGTTTTCGAGACGTTTACTTTAATGACATTGTTAATGAACCAGTTCATAACGCTGATCGTTGCATCTTGTAAAAGGGAGATTGCATCTGAAAAACGGGGAGCTTGAGACAAGATCCATTGGACAACGTCCGCTTTCCAATGGGTCACGGGATTAACCGTGTCTGCGCAAGTCCCCTCTTTAGGGTAAAGCGAAACTTCCCCTGCAATGGATCCAGGTACAGTGTCTTGATAGGCATTCTCAATTTGCTTGATGCTTTTATTTGTTTCTATTTATTATCCACAACATACTGCAGGCCCATGCGCGCCTATGCAGGAGTGGTAAAATTACAAAACTGACCATACATGCATTCAGAAGAAAGCAGAACGCTGACATCTCTGTCGCGAAAATAACAGATCAAAAATTAATCACATCAATTGAGCCAGTGCTGTTTAATAATGATAATGATAATGGGGAAAAAGGAAAATTTGAAGGCATTAGTTCTTGTGTGATAGGGAGTTAAGGATTCAGAATGGTGATGTCTGGTTTGTCTTGTGGTTAATGGTCGGGCATATGGAGCAGGATGGATCGAGTTTATTTTTGTGTAGAAAAAGAAATTTAATCCTTAGAATTTTCCGCGCTAGTTTTAATGTCTGTATACAATGATATAATGATAGTTGTTGGTGAGTCAGTTATACGATACTTGGAAAAAACAAACCTAACTGCTTTCTACTCAATCATTTCTAGTGCATTATTATTGAGTATTTTATGTGTATCCCAGACGGTGCATGCATCTTCCATTTTCGGCCTGGTTAGCGATTTGTATGCACGGAGTTTAGTTTCTGGGGGCGCTTGCTTTAGTTTACGACGCAGAATACACAGTTTGCTAAATAATGCAGCACATACATTTGGGACATGGGAATTTCAACTTAGGTTGTTAGTTATTGTCACACCCAAATATTTATATTCATATACATCGACGAGAGGATGAGTAAGAAGACTATAGGGAAACGCCCACCTCGTTATTTGGGGGGGGTTATCTGAATGTATGCTGTTTTTCTTCATTTATTTTCCTGTCCTATTTTTTTACACCATAAATATATGTTAGGGAGGTTAGTATTCGAACGTTCCTGATTCTCTTGGCAAGCAATCTCATGAAACAAAATGAAGTCGTCTGCGAACAAACGTATTTGTACTGGTTCAGTAATAGCGCTAACAATATCATTAATGAAAATTAAAAATGATATTGGTCCAAGTACGCTACCTCGTGGTACCCTGCAAGTAACTGGCAAACGACGCGAGTGGTGACCATTAACATAAACTGACTGCGTGCGATTTGCTTAGTAGGCGGAAATCCAGCTTATTATGAAGTAGGGGAGGCCAGTCTATCTCAACTTGAAGATTAAGTTTTGATGTGAAACAAGGTCGAACGCTTTTCCAAATTCCAAATAAATGACGTCCGTTTGACCAGCCTTGTCGATAACGCTTGCCAAATTGTGAAATTCTGTCGTTAGTTGTGTGACCGTAGAAAAGCCCTTCCTAAAACCATGTTCAAAAGAAGATAGAATGTCATTATCTGTTAAAGACTTGATTATGTAATTAGCGGCAATATTAAAACTTAGATTATGGGATTTTACGTGTTAAAAACATTTTCTGATTATGAGGCGCACCGTAGTGGAGGACTCCGGAAATTTCGAATACATGGGGTTCTTTAACGTGCACCTAAATCTAAGTACATGGGTATTTCCGCATTTCGGCCCTGTCGAAATGAGGCCGCCCTGGCTGGGATTCGATCCCGTCACCTCATGCTGAGCAGCCCAACACCATAGCCACCGAACAACCAGGGCGGGTAGCGGCAATATGTTAAAGCATCTCACAGCTTGAAAAAGTCAAAGATATAGGACGATAATTTGAAATCAGCGATGTGTCACTTTTCTTGTGCATGGGCGCCACACGCGCCATCCGCCAGTCGGCCGGTAGATCCACAGATGACATGCATTTGCGAGAAATGCATGCAAGGAGTTGGGCGAGCATCTCCGCGTAGCGACGAAGGAACACATTTGGAATACCATCAGAGTCGGATGATGCTTTAGTCGTCACGTAAAGAAGCATAGCCACAACACCTTTTAATGATCCAATATCTTCGAGATCAGAGCATGATACAGGGATGTGGCTTACTGTTTCAGAAGGGACGGAAAACACCCTATGAAAATATAAGATGTTCCAGAATGGCCTCTTTGGAAACAACTCGAACATCGTCGAGTTCTATCTCTTTAACAGAATTTTTCCTTTGATTCAAGAAGACCCAGCATTTCTGAAGTGATTCCTTTAAAAAGTTTGGCAGGTTATGTTGAATACATGCCAGTTGGAACGTTTCAATGCCTCATTAAACACCGTTCGAGCGGTTTTAACAATTTTTGTAGCTGATCCTTCTTTAAAGGCGCTTAAGCTTTCTTTTCAGTTGCAAGATGTCTCCCGTTATCCAGTGATTCGTATTTATATTCTTAGTATTGTTTCGTACGAAATTATCTAGACAGTAAGTGCATATCTGTTTAAATTGATTCCAATGCATATTAACATCTGACCCTTGAAAGCTGCTGAATTTTAGTTGAAGGTAATCCACGACACTCTAATCCCTGGCACGAGAAAAATATTTTACAGAAGCTGTTTCAGAGGGACGAATACAATGTTTTTCAAGCGTACACGATAACAACACCATTGCATGATAAGAAATACCAGGATGCACAGACTGTATATTCTTCGCTTGTCCTTGGAACAAAAACAAGATCTTGGATTGAACAGGATTCACCGCAAGCTCGCGCAGGCTTGGTTACTGCTTGTTCCACATCCAGGATAAGCATAATATCAAGCAACGATCCAACATCTGAACACTGATCTGTATTTCAAAAAGGATAATGCCACTCAACAGAAGGTAAATTAAAATCGCCAATAATGATTACTTCTTTGCAAGAAAATGACCCTAAGATCGCGTAGATCTTTCAGAAGTCGCGGTGGAGCGTCCCGTGCTCTATAAACCACGGACAACAATAAAGCACGCCCTGAAAAGAACAATCTAAATGTAACACTTTCGTGATTATCTATCATGAAAGTGTTTGCTTGGCCCTGCTTCGGAGTCTGCATTTGCGACAGTGCTGGCACTGTCCTGTCCTACAAAAGAGGCCCCCTCCCAATCATGGGTGCTGCGCTGACCTGCAGACCTTCGTCCATAGAGTCTCGGGCAAAGGCGTGTGCCTAGACAGAGGGGAATAGTAATGCAAAAGAGTTGGGAGGGGGGGGGGGGGGGGAGTACGAGGTGAGACGGCTCACCAACTGGTATGCGAAAGCTTCCAGTGAACATAAACATCGCGTCAGTGTCAATACACATCACAACTTAGAGAAGCGCTTCTTCGAATGTGCGCCCGAGTTGCCGACGACGACAGAAGCAAAACCTAAATATGGAAGGGTGGGGAGACAGCAGGCGGCAGGAGTGAAGGCGTCGCCGAGGTAAAAAAAAAACGCAAGGCAGTAAGGGAGGGGAGTATGCTGTCGCTGTATTTCTGCGCGACCGCTACTAACGGCATAGAACCGCGGTTACGCGAAGAATCGAGGCAAACTTCAGAGCAACTCAGTCTATAAGGACAGCATTGTAGTAGGCGCGTTGCTTATAAATGTACCGTGCTTGTTGTCAGCCAAGGTATATTAAAAATACTTCTTTATTGTTAAATTCGAGGCCCTGACTCGCTTATGTTTGCACTTGGGCTGGGTTTGTTCTTCGGCATATTTTGACAAAAAATATCGTGTTGTCGAAAAAGTGCTCTATTTTTGGAAAAATACTTAGTTACATTCCCATTCCATTCCCGTCAAGAGACGCTTAATTCCATTCCCATTTCATTCCTCCAAGTGTTGTCGCCATTCCATTCCGGGACCGCGAAAACGTAAAATGATTCCGGAGTCATTGTATTCCGGAGTCCTAACTCCGCAACATTGTCGTGGACACTCAGTAGTCTGAAGCCTCGGCGAGATAGGGCAGCTGACTCCTGCTTTGTACCCTCGACTCATGCAGCAACCAATTAATAGAGGCCTTCGGCCGATCTCTGAGTGCCTAGGCTGTGTAACAAACCTTACATCAAAGCCTTCCGTCAAAGAAGCTGCCTGTAACTACTTTTCTTTGCATCGGTCTCGCCGTGCAACTGGCTGCTCAGGCCAGCGCCTCGGCGGGCTCGGTGCGACTCAAAGGTAAGCGTTTTCTTTTCTCCCGCGACAATGTGCAACCATCTTGTCATGTGCGCACAGTCGTCATTTTACTGTATATCTAGCTCACTAAACAACAAGTTGTTTCTTCACTCTGCTTCTAATTGCAAGAAAGTACGGGTTTGTGCGCATTCTAAACTTTAAAAGTGAATCCAGCGTTGGGGCTATATCTGTTGCGTCTCGAAGATATTGTAAGTAGCGGTTGAAGACGAAGGGCTCACACAAACTGGAGTGCGAAGCGCAGTACTAATGAGGCGCACAGGTAGGCCTCTCGTGAAGTAAGGGTAATAGTCTTTATTGCAGTGCGCCAGCCTTTGCAAGCTCATCTACCTCATGGAGTTTACGTCAATGATAACTATACACGCACAGAAGCACCGGTTAGAAAGCTAATATCTGAATCCATTAGCCGCTAAACAAAACTTTACGTATTTTCTGGCCAGCTATTCGATAAATAAATAAATGGCAGGAAGGTGCCAGTGCAAAAATATATTTTGAGCTTGTAATAAATACTTATGGAGTGTGGTACAGGGTAAATTTTTTAAAGTGCCAGCCGATATAATTTCAAAACTCCCTGTCTCAAGAATGAAACAAGTATTCAAGCGACTGCAGTAAGGAACTGGAAGTGAGCTACCATGTTGCAAATACTCTCACATAAACTGCGCGCATGAACTGTTCTGATGTGTCTGCTTTGATTGTCCATCGAGGCCTTCGCGGAAGCAAACAGCTGAAACAGGGATGATGCGTCATCTTATGACTTTTACTAATCAACACTCTGCTGCCAGATCACAGCTAATTAGCACAGTGTTGACAATTTCCTCAATAGTTTGATGCCTGCAATGCCCTTACGTAAAAGTTAAGAACCCTTAAGCAACTTCAGCTGAAGATGCGAGTGCACAGAAAAATATTGTGCGGATCCAATGCACATTTTGGAGTTCTTAAGAAACAGAACTTTCGTTATTGGGCTATATAAATGCCATAACACTGTTGATCATTTGCAACACGCTTTGCACCAATGCGATTGCTTGCTTACTCTGCAAGTTAGCAATGCTCCGAGAAACCCCACGCACTACCTGAGCAACCCCGGATTACACAGTCTCTGGGAACGGTCCAGTTTTGATCGACCCACTGCCGCTATAAGACCTGTTTAATATTGCACTATCTTCAAGGCCAACCCAAGCTACTGGGCAAGAAGCCCACCAAGAAGGCACACCAAACCCTGTGAAAGAAGTTGAAGGAAGATTCGCATTACTTAAGGAATTACTCGTTTGAAGGCGTATGTCTGACACACTGACGATAGTTAGGCACCATTTGTTGTTTTGTTACGCGATTCCCTTAGCGAACACGGCTGGCCATCGGTGCGCCGATACGGGATGTACAAATGGGGCTGCATACGAGCCCCATTGCATTAGGGCTGCTCTTGTATGTTTCTTTTTATTCGTGTAGCCTGCACTGTAAACAAAAGTTAGCCGACATTGGCGTTTTTGCGGCTCATGAGCTTTGAAGACTACCTTGCACCAGAAAATTACTCTGGCATACGGCAGTAAAATGCGTTACATTACATCGTTTTACTACCACCTCTGAGAAACGTAGTAAAAGGATGTCATGAGCCGGCTTTACGACGTATGGAGTTTTAGATCACGTGACCAAAAACCATCTATTGAGAGTTTAAAACCACGTGATCTGGAACCAACCTGAAGATCACGTGATTAAATACTACCACTTTACTCCCCAAGGTTGCAAGCTCCGCCCAATCCAGCTAAGCCTACGCTCGGCGACAGGCACGGCCGCGGCAGGAATGGCAAAGGTCGATGCCGTGGCGGTGCATCCACCAGCGGAACGGCAGAACGTTGGAAACTTGGGACGTATGTACTACATACGTCGCGTAAGAGGTGTCTCAAGTGGACGCGGCTTCCTGCCGGCGCGCCGCCCGTTGCACGACCGACGAGCCAATCGACTGCATTGCGTCAGTGCGAACTCATCGAAAAATAATGTTCCGATTCCGCTCTGCACGGCGAGCCGGCGTGGCCATGCTCGTATTCAGCGACAAAAATCGCCTCAAGAATCGTTCCTGGACCGATCCTCTCTACGGCAGGTAAATATCTTGCCGTTCGCGAGGGATACCGCCATCGGCCGGCAGCCTACAAACGGCGAGTTGTTGCGTCTGCTGCTCCGGCCGGAAGCAAGCGTGTCGGTCAAAGTTCATTGCCAAGCACAAGCCCACTTTTTCATGCTTCTACGAGCGAGAAAACGACTGTCTCTTGTCCACTTTGAAGCTGTGAACGGAATCGTCACGACCCACTGTAGCACAAAATAAACAAAACGTTGGTTAGTTGTAGTGACATTCAATGGAAAGCCTCACGCACTAGAAATAGATGCGATCATGTCGAGCGGTCTCGCCAATTCAAGGTGAGGGCACATAATCTCGTAAACACCACAGCTAGCGCTGTAGGAAGCGTGTATACGAGCGGTGATCATGAATTTGTGCTCAGTAGGCGTCAAAGAAGCCCGTAGGCCATCCACCATTGCAAGCACACGGAGCTGCACAGACGGCGCGCTGATGGGCTCGTGTTCGCCAACTAAAGCGGGAGACACACGGTCCGATTCGGTGTCCGATCCGGCGGCCGACGCGCCTGAACGGCAGCCGGAATCGAGGTGTTTTGCCGTGCGCATGCCGAAGCGCCGGATCGGACGTCCGGCGTGCGACAAACCGGGCAAATTTTCATCGTCCGATGTGTCCGACAACCGCACTCTCCGCACCGTCGTTTGGCCGCAGCTAATGTGACATTCTCTGACGTTCCCTCCACGGAGGCGGCGCTGGCAGGCCGGTTTCTCGCCGTCTTTTTTTTTCCCCCTTGCCTGCTGCAGTTTGTTGCCGACACGAAATAGTTACCAGTTCAATAAAGTTATCTCAAATATGTGTTTATTATGCAAAACAGCGCCTAGTACACTAGCACTAAGCTACCGTCGAAATCGGGAGCCGCGACGCGAGGGCCTTTCCGCGCACAAACAGCACACACCGATCTCTATGCACCGACCGTCCGAGCGAGGCTGCTCGCTTCGCTTGCACGTTTGCCCTTCGCAACGACTGCGTCGAGTAAACCAATTGTATTTCATTACGGGCTACCTAAGTGCACAGTGTTAACTGTTTTGGCAAAAATAAGCCCTCTTCATCGAGCTCGGGCTGAATCAAGCGCCGTCGGCCGCAGCGTCCGCCTAGCTATGCCTGCCGGCCGTATCGCTGACTGTTACCGGAGCCGTCAGTGGACAACGCGCTGTCGTGAAGTGTTCTGTCACTTGCAGGGGCATAATTTTATTGACAGTGTTCACGTAAAGCGAAGCAGTGTTGTGCAGAGTTTTTATATTGCGTTTCTCAACGTGAATCTGAACTCAAGCTGGGGGGGGGGGGAGGGGGGCTGGATCTGGGCGGAGCTTACGCACCGCTCGACCGTTCGGATACACGCACGTTGGATCGGACGCCGAATCGTACCGTGTGTCCCCTGCTTAAAGCTCGCTCATGGTTTGGCGTTAGTCCCTGTATATTCTTTATAAATAAGGAAGCCTACCTAGGCACTGTAAACCCAACAATTGGGGCCTAAATGCCTGCCCTCCTCCCAGCTACAGTTTCCTTTGAGCGACAAAGTCTGATTTCGAAGGCCGTGCTTTTGCAAACTGCATGCGACTGAAGCGGTTGCGAATCTTGAAGGCGACATCCGCTTCGTTTTTTTTTATATATATAGTACATTTTCTTAAACTTCGTATAAAAAAGTGCATATTTATACAAAGTTAACACTTTTGGACTCAAGAAATTTGTTAAAGTGTCCCTACCGATTGTTGTTAGGAAAAAACACGTAATTTTCTCATTTACGACACATTTTTCTAAAAACCGCAGAGTGGCGCCACTGCAGTATTTGTTTGGTCGACATACCACGTTGGTTGTCGTAAAGTGCGGTATTTGAGTTATATTTTAGAAGAGCCTAGACAAAATGTGCTCCTTGTCATGTGCAGTAACCATCGCAAACCCTCCGGACTCGTGTAACGCCGTTAGTTCGCCGTGTGTTTCGTGCGATCTACCAGTGTCGACAGTGAGTGTCTTACTACAGCGCCCGTCCGAGCTGCCTTTGTTCTGCCGAGCTGCCTGCCTGCGCTCCCGTGAAAAGTCTGGTACTGGAGCTTCGAATCGTAGTGTATGGAAGGCTGTTGAAGGTTGTGCTTTTGTGGAGCTGGAGTTCATCGGAAGTTCTACAGTGCTTGCGCCAGAAAGACGTCGGTGCCTCGGTACCTTTGAGACGAAGGAGCGTTGGCCAAGTCTTTTTGAAAGGTAAGCAAGTTTGGCCCTTGCGCGCATTCTTGAACTTATGATTTACGTAATGAACGTTGTGTAACTAGCTAGAGCAAAGCGCTTTCTGATCGTAGGTTGGCCGTCTTGCTGCGCACATTTAGCAAGCAATTTCACGAAGGCTTCTTCTGATGTTACAGTAAGCGTACTTGCATTCTGCTGTAAAATATATGCTACCCGCCTTGATTGCTATGCCTGAATGGGCACACAATTATGAAAACACTGAAAGTTGCTGTTCGTTCGGTAGTTTTCTGGCAAGAAGTTATTCGTTATATATGCATTCCCGCAAGTACAGTACATGTGTAATGTATCCGTCGATGTATCATGGGCTTCGCGCGTTGGCACACGATTCCTATGTTTGACGCTTAAGCGGATAGAAGCTTGTATGAAGATTTTTGTATGTATACAGTTTGGTTTGGAGGACCACGTCGCGAGAACCTGTGTATTGTTTATGTTCTTGAGTGTCTTCGCGTATTTGTCTTCTATGTTGCAAACCCGACATAGGCCGATATTACAGTAACGAAGTTTATTTTTAATCGAGACATTTCAGACACCGGCCTTTAAGACAGACATAGACCAACCAATTCTTACGAACGGGATGCCAGCTCTTGCAATCGTAGGTTATACGGCAGTGCGTAATAAAGTAAGGACTGCGATTTTGTAGCGATACTTACCCCTCGATTCTATACCACTCTTGTCGCCCACCGCAAACGGCCGGCTGTTCCAGTACGTAGCACGGGCCGGGGCGGCGGTCAGACCACTTACGAATAACGAAAAGGAATAGCATCGCTACAAAATCGTGATCTAGCTTTCAGAATGCTTTTCATGTGCTCAATATTTTTGTTCAATCCAATGCGCCACGTTTTACTGCTTATATGAGTTTTGTTTTTGATTGTCCTGGTAGCCTGTTGTTGCTGATTTCGTTCCTCCCTGAAACTTCTCTTGTTACAAAATATCAGTGTAACCTCCTTAGATATAACAAAGAGACATTTGTGCAACCAGGCGCAAATTCATGCAGCTGGCTGTGTGAGGCTCTCTTTGCAATTCCACATGGCACTGGTAAATCACAAATTCCCAGGTTCACAGCACAATAAATTAAACATTTCTTACTTTTGAAGGCTATGCGGATTCTCGAGGCATCCCTACATCGAGCAGGAACCTGCTGCACTGCTGGAAGCTGGACAGCACGACAATAAAGCACGTGATCTGCGTGCTTTCTCAAAGGTGCGTACAAAACTGGCGCTGCCTTTCGAGTTGTAGGATACATTTGTGTTATATGCAATCATTTTACTGTATTGCCATTTTCAGGATTTCTAGTGGCTGATCACGAATTTTTGTTTTGGTGGAGTGCCCTCAGTTTAATGAATTTACCTAAACTAGCCTCCTCTGAGTTAAATATAATTGGGCGCTTGAGTAATTATGCCTTATATACTCCATATAGACTATATTAATCTAGCCAAAATGCCTTTTTAAGAACCATGAATTCAGGTTTCGTGCCTTGAATAATGTGCTCTAGAGTGTCTAGAAAAATGCGTTGTACCACCTAAAGACATAGTTTATGCAGAAGTGCCTTAAGCAATGCTTTCGCACAAAAGTTGTATCATCAAGAGTTTCAGAGAAGCCTGTGTGGTCGGTATGAAACATGACAAAGACAGACATAGACCAACCAAATACAACATTAAAAGCAATACATTTTGGCTTCCATATGGAAGCCTTGTTCACAATAAGGTTAAAAAAAGTGGAAGTGCATATTTAATTAAGTAAGTTTTAGCATAAGATGGGCGTGGGCTCTTTGGTTTCATATAAACGTGTGTCCTGTTGATTGCATCTCCAGGGAATCCGGGTACAGGCATGGCTTCCAATTTCTTTGCTGGCCGATTATGCTAGACACTATCCAGTCACTATTGTTTTTAGTCATTGCGGCATGCTCTGCCAAAGCATTTGATGCCACTCTTTTCTCATCCACATCGTTCTGATGTTGGCGTAGCCATTGCTTAAAGTTGCCCATTGCTCTAATGTAGATAGAGATGTTATGTTTCAAAGGTCAGAATTCATGTCAGTAAAATTTTTGATACGGTTTGTTACTGGGATGGCTACCTCGTTGGTTTAACATGGCTTGTCACTGGGATTGCTCTCTTGTTTGTTTAGCTTCTTGTCGGGTTCATATGGATTTGATTTTGTGCACAATGAGATGTTACACACACACACACCTTGCATATACATGAAAAAAAGGTTTACAACAGAGATAACATATATGCATGGGCATATATATGTGTCAATAAAATACTCGAGCCTCATTTCTGCCTACAGAAAAAGAAGTTATTTCTCCTCGAGGGCATGACTGCTTGCAATAATGAACCTCCAAGAAAAGGTTTTCTCTAATCCGTATTTTTGATATCTAAATGCTTATGTGGCATGTACAAACTGCTTGCATCAATTTCTCATTGGGATGAGTGGTCTAAATTTTAAATTTGAGTAATAATTGCAATAAATAACTCATTTCACCTGTCTTCTAATGACTCTAAAATTCTATGCTTCTACCTTGCCAAACCTTTTATGAAATTAGTTTGATGAGGCCCAATATACAGGGCTTTCTAAATTGAAGGTATCAGTACCTATTAAAGACTGTGCTAACTAAGAAAATGCTGCTTGTGTATGTGGTTTATTCATTTCTCAGACAAAAGCTTTACACCCAAGTGCAGTCAGTAAATCGAAAACAATTGCGTCTTGTTCAATAGTTCTCGAGCACTTGTGCGTCACTATAGTCGGATACAAATTTAGAAAAAAGGGGAGGCCCCGCCCAGATGAATGAAGCGCGACGTCCGATTGCCTCCGCGACTAAAATAATCCCGCTCAAAAAATCGTGCTTAGGAAACGCACAATTCTCAGTGTAAATAAAGACTTTGATGACTGGTTTAGTAGAGATCTCATGTGCTACAGCACATGCCAGATTGCGACAGAAAAATAACCCCGTGCCTTCCACAACGCTGCCCGTCGTCTGCTCTTTAGCTTCATTGTAAGTGGCAAAAGTAGAAAGAGCAACTCTGCATGGCATTTGTGCTTGTTTACATGTACACGGCACATTTACTACTCTTGTTCCGAGCTTCAAATGAATCAGTTGCTACTGAACAAGTACTTATATAAAACACTGCATTTATCGCAACCATTACAAACCCAAGATGCTCAGTGTCAGCGAAAGCACCGTGTTAAAGGTGAGGAGGGAGGTCAAAGCTTCGCATATTTCGGGTGGCAAACTATCGACGCCCTCGCGACAACGCCCACAAAATGTGGAGAAAAGAAGCAGCAGCACGAAGTAGGACACGTGTGCGCTGAGCTCGTGTGCACGATTTCTTTCACCACAACGAGATACCGACGATCGAGAAGATCACTAACGAGTTCTCGAAGCATATATTGTGTTATGTTTGTGCCCTGGGATTTGCCTGACGGAAGGCCAGTGCTATGGTTTGTCGACTGTGGAGGCAGCATTGATCCCCGCATGGTGCCTGCCTGCTACGTGCTCAGCTCGAATTTCCTCGCGGCTGCACGGCGTCCACGACGGAAGCAGCCACCGGATCACGGACTGCTATTCGACCCCTCCCCGTCCCGGCAGCAACGCACCCCCCCCCCCATCGTTTGTCCGGCGGCGCCCGCACCACAAACGACTCCCGCTGTGTTTGGGACAGTTTCCAAAGGAGGGCTGTGTTTCGACCCAGTGCCTTGTAGTTGGTTCCCTTTGTCCTATGCGGGCCATAAAACTTGCCCGGCGCACCATTCTGACCGACCGCCAAATTGTCCTGACGCCGCAGCACGGTTCAAGGAAGCGCCGGCCACCGAGAGCTGCGTTAGGACCCCGGAGGCTGCCCAGACCCTCTCTCTCACGACCTTGTTTCGTCTTTGGGGACTGTCTGGAAGATCTTTGGGCTGAGGGGTGTTATTTAAGCAGCTTGCAGCTGCTCTGTTGGTCTCTGTCCTGATAACGACGACACCATGTAAACATTCTATAAAGAATTATTCGCAGAGAAAACTCTCCTCGTCTCTGACTTTGCGTGAAGCGAGGTCCAGACCTCCTGCCAGCCACACATACCTCGGCAAACGCAACAATGGATCTCCCATCACTGAAGCGGTGTACTGTGTGTCAATCACAGCAGCCAAGCATTCTCCCGTGACCTCTCAAATAAATAAGCGGTTCACTTGATGACATATTCCTTCTAATGGAAGCCCAATTCTGAAAAAGCAACGTCCTGCACAGATGATGCTCAATATAAGCGTTGGCATGGAAACGTGCTGAAATGCCGGAAAATCTGAATGCAAATGCAGTTATTAAGTCTGAATAACTATGTGGGGCCCGAAATGCTCATTCGGGCAGCCACTGTCCAGGTTCACGCGAAAAAGCAGTAGTCAACGTGAATGAAATTGACAGCCACTCTTAGCAGCTTGCACGCCAAAGCACATTGTGCTTTGCGTGCAGTTGTGCTGCCCTTACTGTTTTTTCCAGCCCGTTGAGATGAATAATGCCAATGTCAGATAGGCCCAAAATACTCTATTGGGCAGCCACCTATGAGCGTGACGGGCCCTGTGATGAAATAACAGTCATCAGGGCACGTTTCAAAGGCACCTTTAGCAGCCTGCACGTCAAATCACAGTCATACCGCAGGCATTGTTCTATTTGTTTATCTGACCGGGCAAGTAACACCAATGTAAGCACAATTATTCACCCTGAATAGCTCTGCTAGCATTGTGCTAAAAAATGCTGAGTGAAGTTGAATGTGTTTTATTGAGGCAATTATTTAATTTACAAGCCATCGGCATGTCGATCAACGGCCAGGTTCAGACAATGTCATTTGTGAAGTAATAAATGGTGAATGTTGCAAAAGCTCTCAGTGCACTGCTTTGCTGGGCTCCATTCACAGAAGAATGTCTTTGCAACGGCGAAAGCGTCAGACAGAAATCACACCCCACTGCACATTGTTATTCGTGCTGAAAATTTTCGCCATCATATGTGATAGGCAGCGAAACCGTTTGTTTACTAAGACTGAATGCATGAAAAATGCAACAGCATAGCAAGGTGTTTCACAATATGCAGCCTTTCATGTGCACTTCTGGCTAGCTGCCACATGCACTGACGCATAAACATGAACTGAGGTAAGAGGCAAAGTTACTGTGCAACCCACATGACGCTTTTAAGAAAATGTATCTCTCAACCTTTCTGTTTTGATAGGCGATCAAAATTTGTTTTGAGCAAGTTGGTTAATCACATTGCAGCAACAACACAAGAAACAAGGACAGAAAACGCGGCAAGTAGGCAGATTGGAAGACGAGGTAGACCAGTGAGAAAGGTTTTAATGAGATGGAAGAGGCCAGTCCTGCTGTGTACAGGAGTTAGTGCTTTGAATGAGATTGGCTAATGAAAATGTGTAAGGACTTTGCTGAAAGAAAACTATCAAAAACAAATGCTAATATAAAATAAAAGGACAAATATGAGTAAGTGCAAACACGCATGGAAGCAGGAACGCTGGCAACACAACTTATGCGTGACTGGACCGCAGCACGCATTCTACAGCTTGCGTGTGCGGTGAGCACTGGTGGAAAGAAATCAATCGACAGTGCTATACACAACGCTCGAACACCGCCGTTAGACGCTCGGCTATCTCACTGTTGACAACGATCACTCACGCTAAGTTGACGGCGACAAATCTTTGCATTGGAGGCTTCTTTGTCAAATATTTTCTGTTGAGACGCTCGTAGGTTTGTTTCACGCGCGCACGCTTTTCTAATTTCTCCTCAGAATGGTTTTGCTCCATCACTTTACCCCGTCCGACGAAAAATGCAGCGACACGGTACACGAACTCACCCGCCGCTGACAGCAGGCACCAGACTTTGGCAAACTTTTCTTGTCCTAACTTCACTCAGGAGCGAAATAAAAAAGACATGAAACAAACAGGCAGGATGTGTGTTTGCAGCAGTCACCGAGGCATCCTGTTTTCAGGCAAAGCGTAGCGCAGCATCAGCGATGCTCGCTGCAATGTTTCTTCGCCGGATCACGGCTTAGAATAAACGCACGCGGCACAGATGCCGCATTGTAAGCTCGCAGTAATATTTCCGGCATGATAGACAATGACAAACAGTTTGGGAATTCACTGTGACGAGGCATTGACACGCACAGCTGACGCGACTTGGCCCAGTTCGAAGCCCGGGCGGCCATCTTCTCCGACGGCGAGCCACCGGCCGTCCGGCGCATGACGTCAGTCCAGAGTGCGCACCCATTAGTGGATGCTCGTGTGCATCTGCCTCGGAGGAGTAAACGCCCCTGTTTTTCTAAAGTTGTATCTGACTATAATCGAGCACAGCTTGACCCTTGGCCTAATACTAAATCAGGCTTGAAGCTTTCAATGTGTGCTAATCGCTAGAACAGCACCAGATTTCATTCTGTGCCAAGGGGTGGAACGCATTTGCTTAGAGCTAGGCAGATGAATGTCTTTCTTTCGCATTGAAGTTCCCAATACTTTCTAGTCTTAGGTGAAAGTACACAGCTCAGCACAACGCATGTATGGTATACGTAATAGTACTTTGTTCTTTAAACCGTATCAACAAGACGCAGCTACTTCCGTTTTTGCAAACTTTAGCTTATTTCCTAACCTTTCCTTGATCAAAAGTGTAGAAAATTAATCTGTGCTTGTTCTGTTGTTTCACAGGTAGACATCGGCGACGGTGTATATGTTGAAAAGGGCCTGCTGAAGAGGCTGCGCCTGGATGCTAACAACTCGGGCTTTCAGTTCGCAGGGGGCCTCCTTAAGGCTCCTTTTACAAAAGTAGAGGTTGAAGGGAGGCGCTACACATGGATGCGCAGCAATTGTTTGTGACAGCGTCACTGCTGGCAGGCCTGGCCTGCCTTTTCGCTTCGTTCTGGGTCTTCCACGTTATCTACTCGAAAAAGGCCCACAGGATTTTGACATTTATTGAGCACTGCTTTCTTGATTTTTACTACACAAAGCCGCAGGTGAAAGCATTGGATTTACTCAATTTTTATAAGACAAAACTATTGCTAGGCAAAAAAATTTTTAGATGCATATCCTCAAGAAAGTTTCTGTAAAAATTATTTTGCCTAACGAAAGCACTCGTGGGTTCTGTGGCTGCCAGGTTGCCCAAGCCATGTAGCACAGTGCTTGCTTTAAAGGGACACGAAAGAGAAAATTTATTTGAGCTTTATTAAATCATTCTTCTACCGCACTGAAAAAACAACTCCCACCATGAGAATTGGCTTGATAAGCCAGATAACTTGCAAAAATGAAAACTGGTGTCGCCACCACCACCTTACAGTTCCTGCACCAGCTCGTTGTGATATGGAATTTGACGGTGTCTGGTCGGGTCTAGCTAATGTTCTACTGGCCAATATTGATGAATTCTGTTGTAAAGGTGTCAAAGAATATACTTAGTTGAAGTATGACTCCACACTGATGTGCGGGCACTGCATAAAACTTGAAAAATGAAAGTTATATCTTCATTTTCTCATGTATTAATCCGCTTATTGCCACAATGTTCATGAATACAGTTCTAAAAGATTGTTTTATCAGTCTAAAATGATTTTCTGTTTCTCTTTAGTATCTCTGTAATGGACCTTCAGCAACAAAATGTGTGTTAGTATGCCACAGGTATTCTCAGCAGGGGCAAAAGCACCAGCAGCATGCTGAATGATTCTGTACCAACTGATAACTTGAAGGATGTCCTGTGCCACTAGGGTTAGGCCAACGTGGCTCTGTGTTAATCACCACAGGTGTATTATGCAAAACTTAATGGCCCAGAAATTGGTAATTCAGGGGGGAGTTGAATTAGCTATTTTTATTTCTTTTTTTTCTTTATCATGGACTTCTCACATTACGCTTTGTCACAATGCATTCACTTTAAAGTAACTGTGGAAAATAAGGTGGTTTGGTATTCAGACATGCCTTCTGTGTGTAAACAGTGTTAGATAAGCAATACAAAGATACACTATAGATGCTGACTAGCAAAATGAAGGGGTTTGAGGGCAGCTACAAGTTGTGGGGATGCGATGCGACCCTCGCGCCTCCCCTGGTGTTTTTCCCGCATAGCGCGTCTCCTGTAGTGCGGCTTCGCCGCACACGCGGCGGTCCGAGTGGTACAGGCGCAGTCCGAGAGATGGCGCTAGTGTTGCGCGGCTGCGGGGTTACCCTCGGCGGGAGAGAGAAGGCGCGCTCTCTTGGGTTCCAGACAGCGAACGGGACAGACGTGCTTGCACGTGCAGCAACCCTCTTTCCCGGCACGTCGGCGCGCGGCGGGGACGTCTCCCGCTAGCGCGCGGCGACCGATGCATCTGCGAGACCGCCTCGCGTGGCCGCCTTCGAACGCGCCACGATTCGCGTGACTATACACGCGAACGACCAGGCGTTGGGATCCAGCATGGGGCGAACATATTCGCTCGCTTCCGGTGGCGGTGAGTCGGACTTCTAGATTTGTCGCGCGCCCATCGGCATGTTTGTGGATAGCAACTCGGCTAGCAGGCATTGATGTATGAAAGGTGCAATAAATGCCCTTGTGATTGTGTGCACTACTGTGTTGTCGTTCCTTTGTCCCAAGAGTACGGTGTGAGAATATCCCGCATCAGACCCCACATCTGGCGCCCAACGTGGGGCTCTTGGGGCATGGGACGATAATTTTAAGTGTTGCTTCGTTCGAGACCTTTGTTTGAACCGAAGCGTAGGCCTAGCGTGGATTTTGATCGCTAGCGTCAGCGGCGTGCTTTCTTGAGCGAGGCGGCGGTGGCTGTACCCACGAAACACAAAACCTCTTAAAAACTTCTTGAAATGGCTACAAACGGCTATAGACGTCTTGGTCTATGATAAGACTGAAAATAGAATTTCTTCTAAACATAACCTCAGCACTTGGAATATGCTAGCATATATTCTATCTGCGGCAAAACCCACTACGGGTGTCACTAGAGTCTGTTTTGGTAAACGCATTCAGAATGTCTAACTCAAGAACTTTTCTAGATCTTTTTGTCTAAAAGTGCATAAAATGCCAAACGACGTGTTAAATGTGCGGTTACCGTCGGCCGTCGACGTTAGCGAATAAAAGACGCCTCAGACAAATCGAACTCGTTCGAAGCAACATAAGTTAATTGGCTTTAGTATTAAATAATTTCACACCAGAACTTCAACAATCAAGGGCGTGTTATTGTTTTCCATGCGGGCGCGCACGCGACGCCTGGAAACCATTCTATGATCGCGCAGCAGCAGGAGCGAAATGCCGGTGTTGCACAGCGGTGTCACAGAGCCACCGCGCTGCGACCACTTCGGCGGTACAATCCAAATTTGTCGAACATCTCATTCTGTGCTGGGAACACTGGGAGGCAGGAAGTTTGAAAAAAAACGGCCACTCCCGCCCGCAATGTCTCGGTCGTGGGTTCGTTATGCCAGTTGTTCAAGCCGTTCTGTACATTTATACTGGACATTAACTGGAGTCATTTAGCTGTGCTGATGCTGTTTGCGGTGTGTTTTGCATCAGTGCTTCGTGACATCGGCTGTATTGCGTGTTTTCGCCGACGGCTTACTACCACAATGGCGGGATCTGCGTTCGCCGCCTTCGTGTCTCGGTGCGTCTTTGTACGTCGCACGTTCGGATAACACTTTTTCCGGTAAGTGAAATGCATTGCGCTTCCTTTTTCGTCAACAATGTGAATATATTTAGGTGTTACCCGCGGCAATTCTTGATATATGGGCTCTTCTGCCCTGCGAGTTTTCGTCATTACTTTTATACGAGGGTTCTGCTTGTGTTCAGCCGTTCAGCACTACCGCGCTCCACGACTTCCGCAACAACAGTCAGAACTTTGCCCTGCTTGTTAGCCTGTGGTTAACGTAGCACGAGCCAACCGAAAGGAGTGCATTCGAAGATGACGCGCTGGCTGTAATGCTGAACCAGACTGAACTCGCCTTATTTTGTGTCCTTTTGTACTTACGTGTGCGCGCGTGTGTCAGTGACTATGCAGTTTGTAGCTATCCCACTTTATAGCAAAACAAAAAATATAACTGCAATGTTTACTTCATCTATACAATTCCAAATTAAATCGTCTGCTGATGTACAAATTTCACTTGTTTTGTTCTAAATAAGCAGCAAAACCTTTAACCTAGTAGGTGCTTCATCTGGGAGTGAAATCACGACAGCTTGGCATTTATTAATGAATGACCGTGACTGGGTCACCTTATGTGTAATTGCAAATCTGCCTTTCAACTGACTTGATGCTATCTTATTTTGTCCCTTTCACTCTATAGACGGCTGGACATCCTTCTTGTACCTTGGCGCTAGCTGGATGACGGGACCTCATCATGATCAGTGTAAGCCAATGTACTGTACCCTCTCTGGTCCTCCCAGTGCTTTTTATGTGGGTTAAGGCCAGGGAGCGCTTCGTGGTAAAATAGCTAGTTGGTGTCTCACCAACGGCCATTTTTTAGCTATGGTCCATTATAAGCTGCCACTATTATAACCAATTTTTCAGTGCCAGTGTACATACACAGTTATACTAATAATTAGTTTCCCTAAGCCTTACAAAATTTACTTGTAGGTAGTCATTGCTATGTAAGAACTCACAAATTAACTCTGCTGTGTCATAAAAGTATTCCATACATGAGTAAAAATTTTCTACAACAGTGTACATTACACCTTGCTTCCCTAATGCACAAATGTATTCAAGCCAGTATTTGATTAGTTTGGCATTCTAAATGTTTCCTGTGTGATTTAGTTTCTTTACAGGAACTTACTGTACAGTTTGACATAAAAACGTTTACAGCGCAAACACATGCAACCACAAAGTAAGGGACAGGACACAAGCGCTGTGTAGCATCAGCAAGCAGTCTTATTTAAGATTTATGTGTGCTGTAAAAGGTGTGCTTTGCCGCTAGAATTGATAAAACATGGGCCAAGGCTTCCATACAAGGACAAACTTCAATTTCGTTCTACCACCATGAGCACTTGGTTGGTGCTTGCAAAATGAATCGCATCAAGTAGCTTGTGCCAGACTGTTTTTTAACCTTATTGTGAGGAGATCACAAAGTGATCTGTTGATGCGCCTGCGTCTGAGATATAGATTGCGCTGCAACATATGTGCGTGTAGAACAGGCATGATGCTGAGGGTTCCAGCAGTTTGCAGAGGTGCTTTTAAAATTTTGTCATGACTGCAATTTTACCTGTGCTGTTTTTTATCACTTATTTCAATAATATCATTGAATGTGTTATCAGAATTTATCAATCTATTTGCCCTGGCCCATTAGCCTGCCACATTTGCCTCTTCACTAGGTGGGCAATTATTCTGCATGGACCATTACTTGAATACACCTTTTTGTGTGCAGTAGCTTCTCAGTTGCAAGTCAGCATAGATGCTCAGAATTACCTGAGAGTATAGATACACTGATAATTTGCCACCTATACGAATCACTTTGCACTTTCTCACGCAAACAGCATGTTAACACTTCCAAGTCAGCGGGCAATGTTATCGTTTGATCACATCATGAGATACTTTCAACTTTGTATGAAGCATCATCCAAGGTGTTGCATCATTTGTGTGAGGTATTGCCCGAAGCCAATTAGGGTCACTTGAAAATATATCAACAAAAGTGATTGATCCAGCTAGGAGTGTTACTTTGGAACACTACTTTATCACCAGTCCTCCTTTGCATGCTACCTGCTTACTCTGTACTGTGTCATGTTTAAGTTTGAAAGAAAGGCAACAGCTAGGCAGCGCAAAATGCCAAACTTGCTTTTAGTTCAACAATATAAGACGCTATTTAACTTAATTAAGTTAGTACATCATTTACCTGCAGAGTGAATTACTGTTTTAAACTGATTATATTTTGCAGGAAGCTTCTCAGACTTGTTTGACAGGTTGATAAGTGGCTTTTTAGCCACAAAACACCATACAATAATTTAAAGGCTGATTTTGACTCTGCTATGCAACTTAATGACTATATGCCAGTAACAAGGCCTCTGAGTTGAGGCGCTGGCTAACACTCCCAGTGTTCTACTAGGACACATAAATACCCAAGAAAGTGGATGGGAAAACGACGCCGCTGTAGCTCAATTGGTAGAGCATAGCACGCGAAATGCAAAGGTTGTGGGTTCAGTTCCCACCTGCGGCAAGGTGTTTTTTCATCCACTTTAATTTCCATTAATTTATCGTTTATTTAATTTATTAAGCACAAGTAATTTCCCCTATGTTGTCCTTGGTGTCAGTGTTTGTTGGCTTCTCATGATAGGAAATATACTAGTCATTTTAAACATCATCGCATACATACCTTAAGGTACCCGTAATTTAACAGAAAGGAATGCTTAAATTAATTTTTAATGTGAGCCAAACTTCTTACGTAGCACATATTGCTAATTGAAGTTCCAATTTCAACATTCCCATTTCCTCCCTTGCCCTTTTTTTCCTGTTCTGTGCAGGTATTGCTTTCCTATGTCTACAAGAACCGTCACGGGTGGCCTGTGACAGCAAGCTTTTGTGGGCAGCCAGTGCTCTCCTACGAAGGCTGGCCTACTCTGGCAGCGGCGGCAATCATCTTCAAGATTTATCGATGATCACCTTTGTTGCTATTTGTCACTCTTCTTAATTACACTTTCTGCATCTTTTCTAATCTATTAGGTAATAAAGTATGAGTATGTGACATGGTGTGAAGTTGATGCCTTGCTGCATTTTAGCTTGCAATCACCTTTTATGCATGAAAAGCTCATCATACAATTTATGAAAAAAAAATGACAGCATATTATGATTTATCTTTCAGTATCTTGTCACATGCAACATACAAGGTATTCACTAATGGATGGTATGCCGAAGAACTGGCCATTATTTCTGCGTGATGCTGTGCAAGCATTTGGCGTTACCTTACAAGAGGCACCCGGAAAGTAAGTTACAATTTACTTTTAAATGAAGCATGGACATCAGAAAAAATATATTTATATTGCTAGTCAGGGTGGTTCGCAGAGTGTTTTTCCAGATGTGTACTATCCTTTATTTCTTAACTCATTGCAGCACAGTGTTCTGTTTCGTATACTGGTGTAAGGCTATTGTGCCCCCTGTAGCTGAAACCAGGATATAATTTTTGCCTGAACTGCAGCATCACTGACAAAATTTTTCTTTGCTAGAAACTATTTCAATTTGGTGGAGACCCAGCAGGGCGAAGTTTTGTCAATAATGGTGTGTTTCACGCAGAGATGTTCTTGTTTAGGTCAATGAGTGAACATTGGAAGTATATCAGCATACAATACAGATCTTGTTTGATTTGCAAAATAATTCTGACAGGTGGCATTCAATTGATTGGTCTAATTAAAAAGCACAAATTGACCAATGAGGCTGTACTACACTATTGCCATGTTTCACATCTGGAAAAAATACCTCTGCATCACTCTATCCGACAATATAAACTATTTTTTTTTCTGATGTCCATGCCTCGTTTAAAATAAATTGTAACTGTGGGCAAACGTCGTGTTACTGTAAGAGCTGCCGCAAAAATTTGAGGGAATGTCTAATAAAAGTCTTCAGTTGTTCTTGTCAAGCTGTCCATTAGCCAACTTTTAGCGTAACGTTAGCAGGGCTAACTGAAGTACTTCTAGACGTCCATGGCTACAAAATGTCTTGATAAAGACAGCTACTAGGCTTTTGAATTAGCCGTTGAAGACATCTTTTAGACATCAAATAGCTGCTTGCGTGTTTCGTGGGTAGTGTGTTTGAACATGTCAACTTACTAAGCCTTTTCGCAAGTGTTTTTTTTAATGGCATTCGTTGGTACGAGAGCCACGTGGTCTGCATCCTGGGAGAGCGAGGCTGAGCGCCCGCGGAGCAGTGGCAAGCCTGAAGCGAGTGAGTACGGAAGCCTCGTGGGTGGTCCGAATTTCCTATGTAAATATGTAAATAGCTTCTTCTATCTCTTTGACTCGGATGAAGTCGCGGCTCTGGGAGCCGGGTGGCCGCGGGCCACGGGTGCCACTACGGGCTGACTGGTATTGCGGCCTGGCACCGGGCGCTCCGACACCGTCTGGGACGGTGGGCGCCGTCAACTCGGATGCTGTGTGCACCGAGCGGAGTAGGACCACCTCACAGAGCTGACGTCTTCCCGCGGCTGCCTGTTTTGCGCCCATTTTGGGTGTTGTTTTTGGATGCCGGTTGTTGTCAGGGAAGCGACGCTTTAGGCCTAAGGCTTTATGAAGCTGCCTGTCGCACGTGGAGGGACACAACCTGGTGGACCGTGGCGTTGAGGTGTTGCAAGTTGCTTCCCTCATTCTATTTAGCCTCGCACGAATTGAAATTACTCGTTCGACTCAAGAAAGCGAGCTTCGTTCACGTGAACTTAGCATCTGAGCATAGCTGCCTGATCTTTTGCTAGCCGAGTTGAACATCGTACCACGTGGGCGATGCGCATGCAGACTTCCTCTCCCTTGCACTACTTTAGTGTTTGCCGAGTGTGTTGAGTTTACGCAGTGTGATTGGAGTCACCCCTGGTTTGCCGTCGCCTGCACATCGTCTGCGCTGCTGCCCCGGACTACGATCGAGCCACCCCGGGCGATGGTGATGCTGTGGCCAGTTCGGCGCGGCGACTTCGGCGGCCTCCTGTATCCAGCTCACAACCCTCGGCGGCGGACAAAAGAGCCGGCGGTCACCGACAGCTACTGCGGCTCCCGCCAGCAGGGCGAGTCGGCGCGAGCGACGCTTGCTCGTACCGACTACTGCGTCGTCGTCTCCGGAGTCCTGGCCTGGGATCGTGCCATCGAGGCTGCAAAGCTGCTGCTGTGACCGGCGGACGCCAGCGGTGTACCCAAGGACAGTCGGCTCGCATGCTATGGACAGCGTGCGGACATTTCTTCGGCGCGACCACTGTTGCATGTACTACTTTGTTCGCGAAGCACGGGTTAATGTTAGACCGTGTCACATGTTTCGCCGGAATAAGAAGTGATTTAAGGTTGGGGGGATGTGGGGATGCGATGCGACCCTCGCGCCTCCCCTGGTGTTTTTCCCGCATAGCGCGTCTCCTGTAGTGCGGCTTCGCCGCACACGCGGCGGTCCGAGTGGTACAGGCGCAGTCCGAGAGATGGCGCTAGTGTTGCGCGGCTGCGGGGTTACCCTCGGCGGGAGAGAGAAGGCGCGCTCTCTTGGGTTCCAGACAGCGAACGGGACAGACGTGCTTGCACGTGCAGCAACCCTCTTTCCCGGCACGTCGGCGCGCGGCGGGGACGTCTCCCGCTAGCGCGCGGCGACCGATGCATCTGCGAGACCGCCTCGCGTGGCCGCCTTCGAACGCGCCACGATTTGCGTGACTATACACGCGAACGACCAGGCGTTGGGATCCAGCATGGGGCGAACATATTCGCTCGCTTCCGGTGGCGGTGAGTCGGACTTCTAGATTTGTCGCGCGCCCATCGGCATGTTTGTGGATAGCAACTCGGCTAGCAGGCATTGATGTATGAAAGGTGCAATAAATGCCCTTGTGATTGTGTGCACTACTGTGTTGTCGTTCCTTTGTCCCAAGAGTACGGTGTGAGAATATCCCGCATCAGACCCCACAAAGTATACATCCTTGTAGTCGTACCTGTAGCACTATGTTCAATTTGTCACACAAGCATATGGCATCCATCACAACTGCATGCCTAGAAACAGACAAGGGCAACACACTCAATTCCCTTTTAGTCTATCTAAGAAGCATTACAATTTTTAGGCAACGAAATTGAAATCTGGCTTGTACCCATAAGTACTGCAATACAGTTGTGCAACATGTTCCTCTTGTGTGGAAAAAGGGCTGCATATGTTTTCTTTGAGCACAAGGGGGAGTGGTATCAGTTAGAGCCCCTCCATCCACGCGCCACTGCCGCTTTCTTAAGTAGCCACAACCTTTGTTGTGCGCCGCCTTTTCTCCTCACACCAAATCCTGTTCCAGCATTTCTGTTTTAAAAGTTTCCGGTTCCGGCGTTACCGCTTCCTGGAGTTGTGCTGCGGGAATTTCCGCTTTGACTGCCGATGGTCAGACGCCCACTCGTGCTTTGCAGAGCTGTGGGAGTCGCCATGAGAAGAATGCAAAGGCGACAAGCTGTTATATTCCGCTGAAGTAGTAATTCGCGGTCGCTGTTTTCTAAATGCACGAAAAACGGCAGTGGTCTCCAAGCGCCAGGCACTACATTCCACTGTACGTTGTCTCTCGTGGCACAACCCGTCACAGGTTGAAGTGAAACAGCGAACACGATCAGATCGCTGATTACAATAGGCGGTGGTACTTGGATGGAATCGCATTCACAGTTTAAACCGCAGCTGGTGCAATTAAAGCCTCTCCATCGACGCGAAAGTAAACAACGTTAAGAAAAACATAGCGTTACTTCCACTCGGAACAGGAAGCTGCAGCTACTGAAGTTCCGCTTGACACCGGAAGCTAAGGGGGTGAGTGGCAGAGGAGCGTGGAAGAAGAGGGTAGGTTGGCGGTACTTAACCTGGTCGGCGGAAACGTGTATGGAGGGGCTTTAGTATCAGTGAATGGCTGTTTTCCATATATGTTTTGTCGTGTGTATTAGCAATCACCACTTTCCTTATCTGAGTGAGGTCATTTTTTAGAAAGTTTGAAAGTTTATAGAACATGTTGCTCATGGTTGTTGCAGTTTTCTTCCTAACTATCCATTCATTGCACTGTGCACCCATGTCTTGGGCAACTAGCTGTTTGAAGGTCAGTATGCTATCGATGGGTCTAATGATAATCTCTAGTGCCCCCTCATTTGCTTGTTGCAATACTGAAGAGTTAAGATTTTGTATATTGTGTCACTTGTTTATTTTCACTGTACTTTAGTTTCACTACATCTTGAATGTGTTGTGATAGTTTTTCTTTTGCAATGAAAGATATGGTGGACAGTTGCCGACACTAATGTTATAGTATGAATGCTTGCTGTATATATCACAATTTTTTCATTTCGCTGGGGCACTAATGGTCATTAGCAGCAGATGCTAGCTGCCCTTAAGTGCAATGTTTTTATGTTGCATAGTATTGTTCATGATCCATTTAATGCACTGCACGCGCATGTTGTGGACAACTGCCTGTTTGAAGAAATTGTCTGCATATTCAGTGGGTCTAATGTGAACATCTCTACTACTGACTTAGCTTCACTACATCTTGAATGTGTTGTGATAGTTTTTATTTTGCCGTGACAGATGTGGTGGGCAGTTGCCGGCACTAATGTGATAGTACGAATGCTTGCTGTATTTACCACATGGTTGTTTCATTTCGTCTGAGGCACTAGTGGCCGTTAGCAGCAGATGTCATTTGGCCTTATGTGCAATATTTTTATGTTGCATAGTTTCGTCCATAATCATCCATTGAATGCAGTGCAGACCCATGTTCTGGACAACTGCCTGTTTGAAGGAATGATCTGCATATTCAGTGTGTCTAATGTGAACATCTCTAGTACTGCCTGTGTATTTGTGAGTTAGATTTTGTATTGTGTGTCATTTTGTTTTCACAGTGCTTTAGTTTCACTACATCGTGAATGCGTTGATAGTTTTCCTTTTGCAGTGAGAGATATGGTGGTCAGTGGCCGGCACTAATGTGATAGTACGAATGCTTGCTGTATTTACCACATGGTTGTTTCATTTTGTCTGGTGCAGTAATGGCCATTAGCAGCGGATGCCATTTGGCCTTAAGTGCAATATTTTTATGTTGCATAGTTATGTTCATACTAATCCATTGAATGCACTGCACACCCATGTTCTGGACAACTGCCTGTTCGAAGGAATGACCTGCATATTCAGTGGGTTTAATGTGAACGTCTCTAGTACTGACTGTATATTTATCAGTTAGATTTTATATTGTATGTTGCTTGTTTTCACTGTACTTTAGTGGGATTGCACATTGAATGTGTTGTGATGTATTTTATTTTGCTATGAGAGATCTAATGGGCAGTTACCAGCCCCCACTCTGTGTGTTAGTACAAATATTTGTTATGCTTATCACAGCATTTTATAAGGCTATAGTTTTGTGATGATTAACTCATGCCTGACTTTTTTATGAGAAACATGTCAGAACTAATAAACAATCACTCATGCTTGGGATCCATGAAATCATCTTTGTAATCTTTCAATTGTCTTCGAAATATTTCCACATCAGGCCCAAGAAACTCCAGAACGGGCTTGAAAAATTACTCTCGGAAAGAACCGAGAAAACCTGATGAACGAGGTAAAAAAATACTCCGAGATCAGCTCCAACAAACCACAGAATGGGCTTGAAAAATTACTCTCAGGTAGAGCTACGAAACCTTGATAACGAGGTAAGAAAATACCCCGACATCAGTACCAACAAACTCGAGAATAGGCCTAAAAATAACTCCCAGGAATAGCCTAGAAAACTGGATGAATGAGGTAAAAAAATACTCCCACATCAGACCCAAGAAACTCGCGAATGGGCTTGAAAAATAACTCTCAGGAATAGCCGCTAGAACTTCGTGATGGCAGTAAAAATATAGTACCACTATCGTCCCTAAAAACCTTCCCACAGATTAAAAAATTACTCTCGTTTCTACATACAAAAACCTTGGTCAGCATGGTAATAAATTTTTACCTCGACTGGTACGTAGTAAAAAAAACCCAGAAACGGGAATGCGATACAGGACGAGCGGTTTACTCCCGTTTCGCGTTATTTTTGTTTAGTGTGTGAAGGCCCTTTTACAGGCATTACATAGGGCTTTACATAACATGACGTAACATATTACGGTGAATAAATGTCAACAAGGTTTGGAAGAGATCTTGGAAAAGACACACCTCCAAGACCAGCATCCTGTTCCAAAGCTGATCTTACGGTTGCATGACGAACGGCTCTGAAGACCTCACCGAGACTGGTGTTCGCAGTGGAGACGCAAGAAAAGCTACTCTTGATCTTTGTCCATGTATTCATTCGCTACAGCTTGCCTAATGTAAGACAAATTATATTAACAGCAGTTAGAAACTTAATTAGCTTTCATACAGCATCATAATTTCATTCTCGGCTCTCCTTCAGTAAACTATGTCTCCCGATAACAACTGTACAGGTGCACATCTCCTTGATAGAGTCACGTTTCTTTCCCTCTATGATCCATATTTGTCTGATGAACCAAGGACGGGAAGCAGCGCTGGATTTGTCATGCATAGGGACGTGCGAAAATGGAGTTATTAAAGCTTTTCCGTGTAATTAATGCACTCCTTCTTTATACCCAATCTTGTCTGCACACAAGCCTATGTGAGTGCTTCACTGTATTCGCTAAAGCTACGTCGTTATACGAGAGGTCCCTTCACATGTTTCATGAAATCGAGTATGCTTCGGTACAACCGAGCTGTCGCAAGTTTAGTTTTTGTGAACGCTTCGTAATAATCGGTGCAACTCTATCTATACACCAGATGTCAAATCAAACACTTCACTGTATACAAACTTCCATAGACAATTGACATGACTGCAAACAAAGGGCCATGATCAAGCGAAAAAACTGACCTCTCCGTTGGCATGTCTTCGCTTTCCTCCGCTTTGAAGAATGATCTTTCCCAAGTAACTTCATAAACCACATCCATTCACTTGGCCTTCCGAAAAAACTGACACTAGCAGCACTTGCCGAATTTCTTAGCCAGCATGAAATGTGACGGCAACGCCCCCCCCCCCCCTCACTCCATTACGTCGCTTTCAGCAGCTCCAAAGCCTTCTCCGGTATGTCGGGCTCACTCCGCTATTGCAGTGCGAGAATTTTTTGACGCAACACGTGTTTAAAATCACTCAGCGATAGTCATTTGCTAAAACCGCATGTAACGAAAACACGCTATTTATAACTTTATCGCTTATATATTTGCAACCGTGCTATCCACGCGCCTTCCTTTGGTATGGCTGCGTAGGGAAAAGACGCCACTACTAGATCACGCATCTGCCGCATGAGCAAGTGGCGCTGTTGCCGCGCCACGTATGAGATAACCCGAGTTCAATGTAGCCTCTGGCTCGGCGTTCAGAGAGGCATAGTTCAGCAGTTATATTAAGACTCCATTTCCATCAAAACAGGGACGGGACAGAGACAACGAAAAAGCCCCAGATGGCTTGAATATCTCCACCCTCCCCAGTAGGAGAACAAACGCAACTAGCTTAGCACTTTTTTTTTTGGCCACAAGGGGTATTTTTGACAATAATACTGAAAAAAGTAAGATGAATTAACGATAACTATAGGGGGATGAGATATAAGCAGAAATGCTAGTTATAACAAAGTTTCTCGCAGTACATATATATGTTAGTGCTGTCAGGTATATAGTAATCATTCGAAAAAGAATAAAAATGTGGCATACAAAAAACATGTTAGAAGATAAGCAGTACAGTGGGAATCTAATCAAGCTGAGAAATAAATTTTCGTATTTGTGTTCCTGACATTGATGTTATGTTTATATCATGCTTTTGACGCAAGTATTTTTGTTAGTGTGTGTTTTAGCACGTGTTGACCGTAATTTTTTCTACCTGAGTATACTTGTGAAATGTTTAAGCTATATGTCACATATTTGGTCTCTTTCTTTGTTATCAATATTGCAACATACAAAGGTCGAGAAACGTTATGTTTTGTCTCCTATACCGCGAGACTAAACGGTTGTTATAAATATTATGCGCCGGCATTACATCTTCTTTCCTAAAAAAGTGGCTCCAATGGACGATCATATGCGACGTTATAAACATTCAACATAATTTTCTGCAGAATGTGGAGTTTCTATATATTGCGCTGTCTCGTGTTTCCCCATACTAAAGGCAATAATTGAGATGCGAGTAAAATAAGGCATTTTACAGGAGTAAGTTACCGCTACACGACAGAATCCGTTTGTTAGTATGCGTCATTCTTTTGACACTAGAAAGCTTTGTTGTACTGTAGTCAATATGGTCGTCTCATGTCATACTGTCGTTGAAATATACTCCTAATATTCAAAATTACCTTACTATATCGATTCTTGAGCAGCATGCTATCGTTGTTTAAGTGCGCGTATTAATTTTTCTGCCGAAATAGAAAGGCTTCAGTTTTAGTTGTATTACCTTTTAATGCACCACCCTTTTAACGATCACCCCTTTCATGATCACCCTTTTAAGATCAAACGCTTCACGTGTCGCACACTAACTTATGCCAGATCGTCCATACCGCGCACCATAACCGAGTCGAATAGCTTGCCATCACACATCGCAACCGTCACAGACATAAATTAACTGCAGAAACTTCTAATCAATAATGAAAGTGCGTAAACCTTTCTTGTGTCATGTCCCCCCCCCCATTTTTTTCCCACTGCGAATGATGTTAAAAGATGTTCTTGTCCCGTATGTGACATGTATATTTTTATGGTTATTGTTCCTATTTATATTGCGGTGTTTGGCCTTTTCCTTTTAAGTTCACTGTATTGATTTCTGATTTGTTATACATTAATGGTCTGAGTGCTTTCTATGACCCGTATTACACCCCATTTTTCTGTGCTTGTGATTCCTATTCTCCTTTTGTACACTTCTGAATATTATTACTACTACGATAATCTTATTGGTCTTGTATTATTTTTGTGATTATTGCTTATCAGTTCCCGTTTTTTTTTCTTCAACTTATTGCTCACTTATTACATCTGTATGCGTTGCTGCACCCCCCCCTCCCTATGTAATACCCTCCTGCGAGAAGACATTTAGGGCTATTCTCAATAAATAAATAAAATAAATTGCAAGGTGTTCATTTCCCTATATATATGCGTGAAACGTTGAATTCGCCTTTGTAAGTATTTCTGATGTTGTTGCTGTGAATAGTAGAGTAATATCGTCAGTGTATATGACGGGTTCTATTTCAGTGTCCATGTATACAATGTCGACGAATTCAAGAATAAAAAGAAAAGGACCTAGCATAATGTCTTGAAGGACCACAAAAGATATTTTCTTAATGGCAGATCAGTGTCCGTTTAGGTCTACATATTGCTGTCTGCGGGTCAAATAACTACGCAAGATCAATAGGCATGTTCCTCAGAAACCATAAGCTTCTAATTTCTTTCATGAGTAAAATATGGTTCAAGTAATCTAAAGCTTTCGTGAGATCTATTTACACCAGGTGTCCCAGTTAACTAGGACAAAGATATATAAAAAAAACAGCGCTAGAGAAATGTCAACTGCTTAGTAGCGGCAGTCGCGTGTACTTACAGTCTATATATTTTCATCACGAAGTATTAATTATTCAACAGCTTTTAATTAGTGAACATAATTATTGCTCGAATCGCAAACATGTCAATAATAAAATTGTAGGGCGCCTTAAATAACTTCCGAATCAAGCATTTATTTCGTGCTGAAGTGTGACTAGTTGTTTATTCAACAAAAAAAAACGTGAAATACGCAAGATATGAAAAAGGTGTGCGCTCGAGCGCCGCTACTCAAGCTCCTCTAAGGAACCTTTCAAGAGAAGCGAACAAACAAAGACACCAAGTAAAACGTAGCGGAAACTACTTGTACTTACTAATTGAATTAAAGAAAGTGGATGAAAAAACAACTTGCCGCAGGTGGGGTTACCATACTTCAAATACGTAGACCGCACCTCTCTGCTAAGGAACGACCAGACGATTGTGTTCGACACTCAAGTTCTTTATAAAACCCACAGTGACATTATGACATCTTTTCGGAACTTGTAGGCGTTTGCGCTGCCTGAGTAGCCGATCGAGTTAGACCGATTTCCTCGACAATTTGTAAAATGCCCAGAACCTGGCCTTTTTTTATGTCTTCGTACCTCAGGGCTCACATTCAAACACACGTGACGCCAGTTTAGGCTCATCCGGTTTTCATCGGGCACCATGCGTTTTAATCGCGTAAGGTAGACCACGGCCACGAGATTTTAACATTCTCGCACAGTGAAAACGTCATGCCGGCAGTGCTGTCGCTGTCACGAGTTCACTGAAAGAGGAATTCCGGATACAGTGTACTGAGGCGTCGTCCGTCTTTAAGATAAAGGGCTTCACAGGTAGTTTTAAAAAAAATGGGTTATACCTAGCGTCCTTTCAACCAAAATAGAGACCCTGGCTAGTTCACAGTGAAACACAAGAGCAAGTTGCAACTGTTCGGGGCAACCACAGACCAAACCACAGTCAATGCCCCGAGGGCATGCCACCTCCCTGTGATTTCGTGAAGAGATGCAGGTGACACTCTGAAGCTTAAGCTTTCTTGATTAATTTCCTACTTGTGACAATCATGATGACAAATACGAGCTGCCATTGTAGCACATTATTTAATATAGCATTCAGCTGCTGTGGTCAGATCTTAGCTACGGTTCTCGCAAAGTGCCCGCGCTCGAGCATGCGCCGGACTATTCATGGCGTTGTCCGTTTAATTTGGTCTGTAAACAAATTTACTGGTGATTACGATACTTGGAACTGTAAAATTTGAGCGTTACGCGTTACCTTCGCCCGCTCATCCAGCATACGCCGCGCACAGCACGATAGCCGATCGGGTGGCTTCCGCTTCGCCACCGTCACGTTCGCGCCGCGCTGGCCACACTAGTTTTAGAGCCAAGCTGTATACCTCTATCGCCCAAGGCAATTTTCGTGTCGCAAGCTAAAAGCTCCCCGTACGTCGGTCGATTCCAAAGTTTGTGCAATAGAGGCCCGATCTGCGGCAGAGGTGAAGCCGGTGTTAAGCACTCCCCGTACGTGGGGCGCTCCAGAAGATTGTGCAATACCGGCCCGATCCGCGGCGGAGGTGAAGCCGGCATTCAGCACTCCCTGTACGTGGGTCGATCCCGAAGACAGTGTAATGCCAAGCCTACCCGCGGTAGAGGTGGAGCAGGCGTTAAGCACTACCCGTACGTGGGCCGAACCCGAAGATAGTGCAATACTGGCCCGATCCGCGGCGGAGCTGAAGCAGGCGTTAAGCACTCCCCGTACGTGGGGCGATCCCGAAGCTTGTGCAATACTGGCGCCATCCGCGGCGGAGGTGAAGCTGGCGTTAAGCACTCCCCACATGTGGGCCGAGCCCGAAGATTGTGCAATGCCAAGCCGACCCGCGGCGAAGGTGAAGCAGGCGTTAAGCACTCCCCGTATGTGGGCCGAACCGAGCGCTTGTGCAATGCCAGTCCGACCCGCGGCGGAGGTGAACCAGGCGTTAAGCGCTTCTAATACGCGGGCCGATCCCGAAGATAGTGCAATGCCGGGCCCACCCGCGGTGGAAGTGCAGTTCGCAATTAAGGGGCCCACATACGCAGCTTCGCTGGTCATCCTTCTTTAAAGGGCGGAAGGGCACTGAGTTTTTTCACGAGTGCTGTTACTAAGGGTGCCTGAGAGTAAGAGAGATGCTTCCGTCACCCTCTTTATTCTCGGCACAAGCGAGAAACGGCGCGCGCCGCCTGTGGCAGCGCTGCGATAGCGAAGCGCAGCCGCTCCCCAGCCGTTTACAGCAGCCTTAAGTTTTTTATCAAGACTGTACATGGTACGGATTCATATGACCTTTTTTTAAAAACCTTCCACACTAATTACCTTGAGGTTCCGACCTCCACACTGGCCTCTCGCGCACTACCGTGAGGGTTAGCAGCATAACTGCCAAAACATCCGTTTCCACTTCTCGGACTACCATCGCAGTCCTGTGTCGTTTTCTCCTGACGCTACGCGTCTCGCAAAGGATTTTGTACGCTTTAAGTATTGTTGAGTTAGCGGTAATAATAATAATAATAATAATAATAATAATAATATTTTTTTATTCACTTCAATTCGTACAACGTGTTCCAGCCTGCATAAGCGTTGCCGCTTGTGTGCTGAGCTGGGCAGCCAGGTTAAGCACATGAAACAACAGCGAGTAAATCATAGTTGAAAAGCAGGGAAAATAAAATCAACCAAATACTCAGCAACTGCTTGGGCGACATAAGAACAAACAAGCAAACAAACAAGAACCAGCAGAACATATGATAGCAAATCCACCGTGCACACTTTCGTACACGAAATGAAAACGTTAAGAACATGACCAACAGCAAATTACCTTATTCTATATTATCTTTCAGCCAAGGTCGAAGAAAATTCTTAAGGTCTTTTAAACCGGTAATATTCGGGAGGGTTCCTAATTTATTGAAGTAGTAAGGAACATAGTAGGTGCGGGTTCTTTTGCCATAAGTGGTGAAGATGCGGGGTATGACATACTTTTCTGATTGACGGAGAGGCCGTACTTTAATGTTGCAGGTTTTAAAGGAGCTGTGAAAGAAATGCTTGTATAATATGTCAAAGATAAATTGCTTGTGTACAGGAAGCATGTCAAAATATTCCATACTGTCTCTGGCTGACTTATCATGATAGTTGGTTCCATAGGAGAGATTGGTTGCAATCCTGTGCACAATGCGGCTTAATGTGTTTAATTTATATAAAGAAGCGGTTCCGTAAATTGTTATCCCGTATCGTAATATTGACTCTCCCAATCCCTTATATACCATTTTTCTAACCGATACATCACATATAGATCGTAGAGCATATATATAAACACACACTAGGCGTAGGCGTTTGGCTAACTCTGAAATATGAATATTCCACGACAGTGTTTCGTCAAATGTGATACCAAGGTATTTAAAATTGGATTTAAGTTCCAAAGGTGGGCATGAACAACACGTACAGTTTCTCTCATGAAGGTATATATTTGATAGTACTCTAACCACTTTATATGGGCTACGAAAACAAAGTAGGCAGGTTTTTGTATTATTAGTAAAAATCTGATTAGTGTTGAACCATTCTATCAAAAGATGCACATCCTGTTGCATCCTGTCTGAGGCCTCTTCATACGTTTCACTTGGTATCGCCAGGGCAGTATCATCCGCGTATAAAAAGAGTTGCGAGTTCAGTGGAAGACAGGTCATATCATTGACGTAGATATTAAATAACAAGGGTCCTAAAATTGATCCCTGAGGAACACCTGTCGAAACGTTCAAAATTGGGCTGTGTAATCCGCCTAGTTGGACGCATTGGGCTCGATCAGCAAAATAGCTTTTAAAGAACGACTTGTATGGACCTCTAAAACCAATACTGTCGGGTTTATCTATTAATAAATTGTGATTGATAGTATCAAAGGCTTTTTGCAAATCAATAAAAAGTGTAAGGACAATGTTATTGTTATCTATTTCTTTGCAGACTAGGTCATGAAAATCCTCTAGTAGGTTTACCGTACTTTTACCTTTGCGGAAACCATACTGGGCTGCATTTAGTAGATGGTACTTATCAAGAAATGATGTCATGCTAATATGTATAATTTTCTCTATGATACAAGCGAGGGATGACAAAATTGCGATTGGCCTATAATTATTATAATCCTTTTTGGAGCCTTTTTTATGCAATGGTCTTATTACGCTTACTTTCACGAACATGTGAATTTGCCCAGTTATTAACGTTTCGTTGATAATGAAAAGTAAAACAGTTTTAAGTATGTCAAAATGCACTATGAGATCTCTTATCCTAACACTATCATAGCCTGGGGATTTCGTTATTGGCATTGTTTTCAACACATCCCATAATTCCGGCTCAGTGACAGTAGGCATGTAAGCTGAATGAATGCTTGAAGCAACTGCAGTAACGTTCGCCATTTTGCTTCCCTGTCTACACAAGAAAGTAACAGATTCTACAAAGTGTTTATTGAACTCAGTGGCCAATTCTACCTTGGTTTTATCTGGAAAGGCCTGTTCTAAAGTATCATCAATGCTTTTCTTGGATGGTTTTCCTATGGTGGTTTGAACTAATTGCCAAGTTTTTTTTACGTCACTACTGCATGCCGAGAATTGATTAAGCTGGTACTGTTTTTTTGCCAGTCGTATTTTTGCTGTAATCTGATTTCGCAGTTGCCTGAATTCTTCTCTTAGTGCAAAGTCATGAGGGTTCTCATTGCGCCTTCTTAAAAGTTTACTTTTGATGTAAGATAGCTCAATAATTTCCTTGTTTATCCAAGGACTTGCCTGATTTCGCCGCTTCATCCTCACCTTAGTTTTCGATTTATTGTAAATTGATTTTAGTTGTTCTACGAGCAGTTCGTAAGCATATAGGTGATTGTACTGCAACAGGGAAGTCCAGTCATACAACTTAATTAGTTTATCTACTTTTTCATTGTTAATTACAAGCCTTTCTGTAGATCTCTCCTGTGCCACCATTATACTATTTTTTAACAACGTAAGCGCAACAAAATAATGATCTGCAACTTCTTCTTTGATAATACAGCCGAATGTTTCCTGTTGCGCTACGGTTGTACTGATATGGTCAATACATGTCTGTGTGAATTTACTTCCTAGAAATTCTTCTCGCGTATAGCCCTGAATTTTATTCTCCAAGCCAAAACTGGCCAACAACGTTAAGTACTCACTTACACCTACCCTATTGGTCACCGAAATGTCAATGTTGAAGTCTCCTGCGAGAATCACACGTTTATTTACTCCATATTTTTTCAGGAATCTAGCGAGCTCCTCTAAAAAAACTGCAATATTCTTGCTAGGAGGTCTGTAAACCGCACAAACTAAATATTCATCTTCATTGGTAGAAAGATAAAGCGCTATAACTTCCGCTTCATCAAATTCAACTTTTAAGCATTCACAAAACCAGCAATTTTTCACAAATACTAACACTCCTCCACCGCGTTTGCTCTCTCTGCACAAGGCAAACGATTGATAGTTCTGTATATTATAAAGAGAGCAATCAAACTCGCTTACATTTATCTCAGTAAATATTATGACCTCCAGAAAAGTTAAAACATGAGAAAAATAGAGGAATTCCAGATCAAGCTACAGAACAGGTATTCGGCTTTAACTCAGGAAGAGGACCTTAGTGTTGAAGCAATGAACGACAATCTTGTGGGCCTCATTAAGGAGTCTACAATGGAAGTCAGTGGAAACATTGTTAGGCAGGATACCAGTAAACTATCGCAGGAGACGAAAGATCTGATCAAGAAACGCCAATGTATGAAAACCTCTAACCCTACAGCTAGAATAGAACTGGCAGAACTTTCGAAGTTAATCAACAAGCGTAAGACAGCTGACATAAGGAAGCATAATATGGATAGAATTGAACATGCTCTCAGGAACGGAGGAAGCCTAAAAACAGTGAAGAAGAAACTAGGAATTGGCAAGAATCAGACGTATGCGTTAAGAGACAAAGCCGGCAATATCATTACTAACATGGATGAGATAGTTCGAGTGGCTGAGGAGTCCTATAGAGATTTATACAGTACCAGTGGCACCCACGACGATAATGGAAGAGAAAATAGTCTAGAGGAATTCGAAATCCCACAGGTAACGCCGGAAGAAGTAAAGAAAGCCTTGGGAGATATGCAAAAGGGGAAGGCAGCTGGGGAAGATCAGGTAACAGCAGATTTGTTGAAGGATGGTGGGCAGATTGTTCTAGAGAAACTGGCCACCCTGTATACGCAATGCCTCATGACGTCGAGCGTACCAGAATCTTGGAAAAACGCTAACATAATCCTAATCCATAAGAAAGGGGACACCAAAGACTTGAGAAATTATAGACCGATCAGTTTACTGTCCGTTGCCTACAAACTATTTACTAAGGTAATCGCAAATAGAATCAGGAACACCTTAGACTTCTGTCAAGCAAAGGACCAGGCAGGATTCCGTAAAGGCTACTCAACAATAGATCATATTCACACTATCAATCAGGTGATAGAGAAATGTGCAGAATATAACCAACCCTTATATATAGCTTTCATTGATTACGAGAAAGCGTTTGATTCTGTCGAAACCTCCGCAGTCATGGAGGCATTACGAAACCAGGGTGTAGATGAGCCGTATGTAAAAATACTGGAAGATATCTATAGCGGCTCCACAGCCACCGTAGTCCTCAACAAAGAAAGCAACAAAATCCCAATAAAGAAAGGCGTCAGACAGGGAGATACGATCTCTCCATTGCTATTCACAGCACGTTTACAGGAGGTATTCAGAGACCTGGATAGGGAAGAATTGGGGATAAAAGTTAATGGAGAATACCTTAGTAACTCGCTGATGATATTGCCTTGCTTAGTAACTCAGGGGACCAATTGCAATGCATGCTCAATGACCTGGAGAGGCAAAGCAGAAGAGTGGGTCTAAAAATTAATCTGCAGAAAACTAAAGTAATGTTTAACAGCCTCGGAAGAGAACAGCAATTTACAATAGGTAGCGAGGCACTGGAAGTGGTAAGGGAATACATCTACTTAGGGCAGGTAGTGACGGTGGTCCGGATCATGAGACGGAAATAATCAGAAGAATGGGCTGGGGTGCGTTTGGCAGGCATTCTCAGATCATGAACAGCAGGTTGCCATTATCCCTCAAGAGAAAAGTCTATAATAGCTGTGTCTTACCAGTACTCACCTACGTGGCAGAAACCTGGAGGCTTACGAAAAGGGTTCTACTCAAATTGAGGACGACGCAACGAGCTATGGAAAGAAGAATGATAGGTGTAACGTTAAAAGAGAAGAAAAGAGCAGATTGGGTGAGGGAACAAACGCGAGTTAATGACATCTTAGTTGAAATCAAGAAAAAGAAATGGGCATGGGCAGGACATGTAATGAGGGAAGATAACCGATGGTCATTAAGGGTTGCGGTGTGGATTCCAAGGGAAGGGAAGCCTAGCAGGGCGCGGTAGAAAGTTAGGTGGGCGGATGAGATTAAGAAGTTTGCAGGGACGGCATGGCCACAATTAGTACATGACCGGGGTTGTTGGAGAAATATGGGAGAGGCCTTTGCCCTGCAGTGGGCGTAACCAGGCTGATGATGATGATGAAGTATTGTTGACGGACTAGGGCGTCCTCCACAATGCCACATCCGGGATAGCTTGGCTGCCTCCCTCTTGTCGCCGTGCACCGCCCCCATAGCCAGGATCGTTTTCGCCGTCTGATCATTCGTGAAGGGCATGACTGTCTTCTTAAAGAGCAGGCCACTAGCATGGCCCCGTTGAGGTCTCCCATATTATGTACGATCTGACACGACAAGCAGGAATTATTTACACAGTCGACAACTGCTTATGCTGCCCGCACAGGTCCGCCAAAACGCATTAGATGGGCATAGCCTGCGCAAGTGCGCATAATTACAGTCTCAAGTGTGCCGTCACGTTTTCCCAGATTCGAAATCCCCCCTCCCCTTCTAGGGCTCCGCTACGCATATCAATGCGTCAGCGTCGTGATCTCGTGATGCCGTGGCCATCCCACAGCGTCAAACCCTGTATCGAGGTGCCGCCGCTAGTAAAGCCGTGTATCCGTGGCTATTTGCTTCGGAGCGCTTGAGTAGCGGTGCGCGAGCGCGTATCTATTTCCTATTTTGGATGTCTCGCGCGCTCTTGTTTTTTGTCGGAAAAACCAATGAGGCGAAGCCAAGCACGAAAGAAATGCTTGATTCGGAGGTTATTTGAGGTGCGCTACAACTTTGTAATTCATGTTTGCGACTCAAGCAATCATGAAAAAGTTCACTCATTTAAATCAATTAATTAATACTCCGTGATGAAAAAAACACTTACTGTAAGCACACACGACTACTACTAATACGCAGTTGGTATGATTTCTCTAGAGCTCTTGGGATTTTTAAAAAATCTTGGCTCATGGCAACGGGAAACCCGGTATACCTTCCCTTCGTTCTCTTCAAATGCATTTAAGATGAATTCTTTTTGTCGTAGCAAGGCAAGTTCTTTCGACAGATGTTTCTCACAAAAAAAAAACTGTCATTTGTGTAAAAAAATTACCTTTTCATGTCCTTTCGACAAAATATTGTAGAAAGATGGCGATAATTAGCAAAATTGTGTTGTCGCCTTTTTATGCACAACTGTTACTCTCGCGAGTTCTGTTTTTTTTTTTCGGGAATATGCCGTTTGTGAGGCAAAGGTTGAAGGTGAGACAGGGAGCCAGGAGATTGATGAGATACTTGACGCCTTTAATATTCACACCGTCTGCATCACAGCTCGTATCCCCGCCACAGCAGCCGCATATCGATGGGGGCGAAACGCGAAAACAACCGTGTGCTTATATTAAGGTGCGCGTTAAAGAACCCCTGGTGGTCCAAATATTCTGAGTGCGCCACTACGGCGTGCCTCATATTCAGAAATTGGTTTTGGCATGTAAAACCCCATAATTTTTTTTTTTTGCATCACAGCTCCCACTGTTCATTTCAGGGAACGTTGTTATCCCTTCAGCTTCGTCTACTGGATTTAAGAAGCAAGATAAATCATCGATATGTTTTATGTACTCAAGTGCTCGGTTGTTGTAGCTGCTTTTACTTTGATAAATAAATCAGCCGTAAAATTGTTTCACTAACATTCTTCCAGATCTTGCTTGGCTTGTATGCTGTATCCCTGTGAAGTGTCTAGTTGGGCTGGAGCGATTAAGGGTATTTAGCTTTTTCCACGTTATGTCCGTTCTACCTATGGGGCTAAAGAAAAATTTACAAAATTGCTCATCTTTAGCTCGGCCAAGCTGCTCTGTGAGTGCTTTACTAAAAAGCTTGTATTTTTTATGGACCTTTTGATCTCGAGCTTTTAAAAACACTTTTTACAACCTATCTTTTGTTTCAACATTACGTAGCAGGATTGGTGTCACTCAAAGCTTGCGAATCTTTCTGGGATGCTGAAAATATTTATATGGAAATGTTCATTTATAGAGGTTTAATATCTTACTTACAAGGCAAACATATGCATCATCTACATCCGATAATTCAAGAATACCGCTGCAATCAAAATTTTCAACTTTTCCACGAAAAAGCTTGAGATTGTTGGGCGTAATTTTTTGAAAAAGTGCTGTTGTCTTTCATGCTGCAAGATGCAGTTATTTTTTTTTTAAGACAATCATATAATCCTCCGGGATAGCTAACATCTGTAGAAATAACACTAGCCTTTGAAAGTAGCGTACACGTGTTAGTGATAAATAAATTAGGCAGAGAGGAACATGTGTTCGTTATGGGCCTAGGTGAACTAATTACGTTTATACATCCAAATATTTGTATTTATCAGTTCATTTCATTTTGTGGGTGTTATGACCAAGCATATTTATGTGAAAATCTCCACCCAAGGTAACTCTGTTGATTATCGCCAGACCAACCTTGCAAGCATTTTCTGTACCAACCAGACCCGCAAGGGGGTCAGTACAGAACAGCGATAACGAGCCGGTTCATTTTCAAAGATAACATTTCGTAGTCCAAGTTTCTGTACAATAAATCGGGGAAGATTTCCCGAGTTGCGTTTTGACCAAGAGTGATGCACCACTACCTCGACTGCATACGTTTATCAATTCTAGCAGGAGTGATCGCGTTTGAAAGAGTTTACTTAGCCATAGCAGGCATGATTAATCAAACTCAAACTAGTGCTATCACGCCTACAGGCCTACAGGTTCGCAATTGTTTGCAGAAATTTAGCGCTTGCTCGGTTATGGCCACACTGGGTTTTACGCGCAGGGTGCATAAATGCGCGAAGAAATTCTTGCAGCAACACAGAGAGATGCCGATTCGTGCTCACCACCTTTGACCGCGGCGGGCCAACAACGAACAGGGAGCGAGCACGATTACGAGATTACACGATACGACACCCACGATCATGAGCTATGCACGTGAACATTTTAATGCGTGAATAGCTGTGATGCGCTTTACTTTGACATTGTTGTGTAGAGGAAAGAAAGCCATTACTGGGCCACGTGTGTGTCACGTCACGCATAAAGCAATCAGAGCTTATAAGTGTACTTCAGCGCCCGGCGTTCGCAGAGGCGCCGCTTGGCAGTACATTTGTTTTGTCCATCCGAGCAGGAATAGTCGCGTTTCAGAGAGCTGACAAGGCCATAGTAGGTATAATTGATTTAACTCATAACGGTACCCATCAGGACTTATAAGGCCTGAAAAATTTGTAATTTGTTGCAAAAACGTTACGAATGCTCAGTTATGGTCGCCAACCTGCGTTTGACCCCTACGGTCGAAGGCAGGGGTTCCTTATAACTCATATGAGTGGCCTGGTGAGAATCGGGCACCAAGACATAAGGATACGTTATCCCTTTGAACACGGCTGAACGTGTCCGTCTCCACAGGGAGAAGTCCCAACCAATTACGAGTGCGGCGGCCTCGAGCGGCGCAGGACAGTCTCCGGAGCCACCGTTAGGAGGGTCATTTATTTAACGTATATAGGCACACCCTCTGTAAAATCAAACGTGTTCATAAGAAGAGGGAGTCGCCACCTCCCCCCCCCCCCCGAGCACGATCTGAAAATCACACCACAGAACGCCCGCTAGCTGTAGCATAAGTTAGGCATGTAAGCTTTCTGACCCGCGAATAAATGTAACTTGCGCATTCGGTTACGTCATGTCGGTACCCTAGTGCCTTTCACCGTTTGCAGCACGTTTCACGTGTACACCTCTGCGGCTGCTTCCCTCAAAGAGCCTACCCGCTGTTTCTTTTTCGGGGGGAGGGGGAGGGTGCATTTGACGAGGGCGTGCATATTACGGGGAATGGGGGGATGAGAGGAGGGGAGGCGGGGTGCCCAGATAGTCTCCCGGTGCACAGAAATTCCGGCAGATAAGGACGTGGCTATACATGTCAGGTGCCCTCCCTCCCCCGTGGCTACGCTCTTGGCTCGCGGTGGTTACGCAGACCTGACAGGGCTACCCTTCTTTCCTTTCCCACCTGAGGTTTCGTACAGACCAGGTTAATCGCGAGAACCTCTTTGCCGCCTGCACCTGCAGGTGGTCTTCTACATCGCATGTTCGTGCGTGGTGACTGGAATGGTCGTGCTGTACATACTGATGGCCTGGTACGGCAGCTGCGGTTCGAGCACGAGCCGCACGGCGGACGACTCTTCTTCGCGCAGGCGACTTCTCTCGGAGTCGCACTCGCTACACGACCGGCAACCGCTGCTCGCCAACGGGCGCTCTCCACCCGGCGGGCCTGACAGCCCCGACGACGAGCTGTACTCGAGAGCGCGATGGCGTCACTATGGACGCACTCCGAGCCCGCTCAGCGGCGCCATGTCTGAGATTGGCGGTGGATCCAAGGCGCTCATTTCTTCACATCCAGAGAGTGCGTTGTACATTTAAAGCGAAAGCTTTACTAACCTAGTCGAGTCGAGTTTCACCATCACCAGCAATTTGACCTTCATTTGACCCCAGCTGCACCGTAGCCTTGGCAACGCATAACGTGACGGTAGGCCTAGCTCCGCCGCCACGTGTGGTAGCCGCCACCGGCTTAGCGCATGCGTTCTCCGCAGCTGTGTTGCCTCATGACCACGCGACTCGCCGCACGCCTGGCTCTCACCAGCGCCAAGCTCTCGCTGGCAAGGCGAGCGCAGCGCTCGCCTTGACAGTGAGAGCTTGGCCAGGCCCCGCACACTCTCGAGTTCAACAAATGCTCACAAAGGGCGAAAAAATAGACCGCGCGCCACTGCTAATAAAACCTGCATAGCAGAATCACTTCGGCATGCTTACGTTAGTTCCAATATTTCCCGCTTGAGGAGCCGTAATAAGCGCAATTTTACCTTACAAACTGTTTGCTACAATTACCGAAGCATTTCTATTACATAAAAAAGAGGGCAAAATTCATTGCTAATTAGATGTTGTACTCTTTATTAGTAAGCTTGTTGTTTCCTTGTCACCAAAACGCAAATATCCTTAAGCATCATCGATCTTCCACGTGGCCTCTGGCCTGGATTTAAATTTTTTTACGGCATTTTCGAGTGCGCGGCCGCATGGATTCATTCGTTCGTACACTTAGACTGGTTGCTTCTTTGGTGCTAAAACTACTTTATTGCGCTTCGATGTCTCGCGTTATTTAACGTGGGATGAAAGGGGTTGGGACACCAAATTTTCAGGCTATAAAAAGCATGTTGTAGGCTGCTTCCGTATGCAAGGACACCCAGAACGAGGTATTGGACGCTGCAAACATTTCAAAATAATTTTAATTCAGCTCCAAAAAGTCATTAAAAACTCCTTCTCATAGTCGAGACCCATCGCTAGCGCGGCAGCTACTACGTCACAGAGGAGGAACGAAAATATTGACGTCATAGCACACCAGCACAAAAACGTGACGTATGATGAGTAGTGATGAAATGCCGATTACGGAGCCTGCTGAGCAGAGCGACCGGGCATAGCCTCCACTATGACCGAGCTACAGGTATATAGAAATCCTTTCTTAATGCCAAGAAGGGGTAAGGCGTGCAGACACGGACACAGGAGGAGAGAAGTGGACAACACGAACGCCGCACGGCGGCCCGCGAATGGCAAACTGCGTGCGGCGAGTTGCCGTGCCGACGGGCCTTTGCACGTTTGAGTGTAAAACAGTAGCCGGCCGACTCCGAAAGGGACCAGGATATGCGGCGTTCGTGTTGTCCGCTTCTCTCCTCGCATAGTCGCATAGTTCGGCAGCTCGGAGCGGTCTCTCCTTCGCTTGGCCTTTCTCAGTGTTAAGGCCCGTGCACGTTACCGGCACGGAAACTCGCCGCACGCCGTTTGCCGTTCGCGGGCCCCCGTGCGACGGCGGTTTTGCTCGCGAACGGCGAGATTTCCTAGCCGTAGAGAGACGGGCCCGGGACCCATTTGTGCGGCAGCCGTACGGCGAAGCGGCCAATCAGCGTCCGAGGAGTGGTCACTCTGCGCACCGACGGCAGCTTCACCGCCTCTGATCGTTCGGCGCCGCCGATATCGTGGCTAGGCCTTTTCCGGTTCACTTCGAAGCTAAAGCTTACGGCGCTTCGGAATGAATCACCGACTCTCACAAGCCGCAATATTTTCTTACCGTTGTTGTCGCTCTTCGCAATATTTATAATAATCGCGACATGCACTTCTAATCGCCAGTTGACATCTGCTGGCAGAGCACGCGTATGCGCGAGCAGACGACGCAGCATAGTTTTACGTCACTATTCTTGTGGCCCACGTGACCAAGCCATGTTGCGTTTCCTCCTCTGTGACGTCATAGCATCCCCCGGAGCCCAGAAACCGAAACCGAAATCGCTCGGTATAATAATGCTATTATTAAATTATTTATCGGATATATATGAATCCCGCTGTGTGTATCGTGCTCCCTGAAGCATGACGCAACGTTTGAATCAACAAACGCAAGAACGAAAATTTTGATGTCTCCACCCCTTGAAGTGACGTGTTTGCAAGCGGACATGTAAGCCCGAAAGCTAGATTTTGGTCGTGAGCCACTCGGAACACGTCTGCATCGAAACGGATGCTGCATTCTCCTGCGGCTGACAATGACAATAACGGTGAGTAATTTAACACCGCTGCTTGAATAGTTATATTATATTCGTCTCATTAACTTACAGGTGGAGACAAATTAACGAACTACATCCTGCATTACATATGGGCAATCAGGATCCTCCGTTGCTGTTTCCCAAATAAACCTTTAGCTGCAAGGTCGTTAAACACCCAAAATCGGGAAAGAAAGAGAGCGATAGCGAGACACGCATCACATTTTTCATCTTATTATAGCGTGGCCATAGGTGACTGAGTATCCTTATCAATATGCATACATTTTTTCTCGAGCCCACCGGCAACTACTTTCGTCCACAAAACCGAATAATCATTTAGTAAAATGAAGGGGAAGTACAGAATTTGTAGTATTAAACAATCGCAAGCATGATAATTCACCCATATTTCATACTTGTTGGTTCCACATGTTCTTGCTGTTAAGTTTGGTTTACCGTAGGGCATTTATTTTTTCAGTAGTGAAGTGGTGCATCCCGTTCGTGCAGAAAAACAATGCATCACTTCTAATAGCTTCATGACTTTCATGCATTCTTGTGGAACCAGCAGTGTGATCTCTTCTAGTGTACAAGTGAGCGCACAAATGTTCTCATTTCTGATCTTAACAATACTTAAGCTGTTGACATATGTTGTAGTTAGGCAGACATTAATTTTATGGACAATCGCAATATTTATTTAACATGCTGCTTAAGCACCCTAGAATAGACGGTGTGCATTTGCATGTGTCCTGTAGTCGCAAACCGTTACAATACGTATGTCACATCTTTTTGCATTACATATTGCAATATTGCGCTTTTTCAATTTCTGATGCGGCCAAAATTTCTGTTCCAGACATGCAGTAATAAGGACGGCACAAGTATAATGTAACACACTCCACGCACTAAACAGAAGCTGCTGCCTACTACAACAAGGACATTGTGTGGACTTGGCTGCTACTACAAGGTAAACAACACCTGATTCAGAAATGAATATGCTTGATATATGCTGTATTGGCTTGCTAGTCTTGAGATACATGTCATTTGTTTGCAGCAGATATGAACGTTTGTTCATATTTATGGTTTAGTATAATTGGTTCGAACATAAAAGAAAGCGCTACATGAGTTCGGCTAATCTGTGATGTATCCCATGTGCCACTGTTCGGCCCCAACAGAGTCTATGCCAAGCACATCTTGGTCATCACAGGAGCTCCCATCTACCCCAACAGGAAAGGGCTGGAGCCGAATTTTCTATTACACCACGAACAAAGAAGCGCATGTAGAAGAATTTGGATGAGATATCAAGTCTGCCGAGGACTGTGTCAAGACTGAAAAGAGCTTCAGCCACCATTTCACCAGCACCAACATTGGGCCGAGTCAATAGGTTAGTCAGAAAGGACTTTATAGAAATATAGTATATAGTATAGGACTTTATAGACCAAGCACGGACGACGCTGGCAGTTCTGTCAGTTTGCCCTTAATCAGCTTCCTGGCCATGTCAATTCCATTTGTGCGAAGTGTATTTTTTTCTATAAATGCAAGCTTTTTCACCGCCCATTCTCGTTAGAGATCATCCATCCTCATCCAAACATAAAGTTCAACCGATTCTTCGTTATGCTTAATACCAATCCCTGTCTAGTAACGTAACATATCTGTAGCGGTATCTTCTAGCGTATGTTGTCATGCACAATTCCTCTCCTGAAATAACTGATGCAGCATCGCAATATGTCTTGCATTAACCTACACACCATGTGCTATGCACCATTTTACTTTTCTTGATGTTTTTAGCCTTCAATGCTTGCAGAGCAGAGTGACTTTTTTCTTGAATGCAAACTTTCTTGTTTTCCATATTCCTAGTCTCGTAGATGATTGCTCTTCTTCCTCGATAGCCTGGGTCTTTGCGCAAGCTACACTGAAGTAACTGATTGCAGGATCTGGTTTTGCTGCCCTACTTGGTAGTGGTCGCCGTGTTACGTTTCTCGTATGTGGGGGCCTGGTCAGTTGCGTTGGTACGCAGTCTCTCGAGGTAAGCATATGCTCCTGCACTCCGGACAGCAACATAGAATCCCAGTATACACGCACCGTAACTTGTACTCCCCGTTCGTTTCTTCCTGCTGCAGCCATGGGCAAATTGTGCTTGTGCCATACTTCGACCATGATCTGCGGAGAACGGAGAACAGCATACGTGCTTACATGGTCTGATGTGTATGATGTTGATAGCCACACGGATGGAAAGGCCCGCAAAAGTGTCTGACAAAGGTGATGCCCACGAAAGCGACTTGTCCATATTGTTAAAATGTGGGACACCAAGTGTGAGCCACACATTACCGGCCCCCAAAAGAAAGGAAACGTGCAGGTTGGAAAGGTGTCAGTGCTAAAATGCCGTGTAGTCCATGTCTATGTGTAGGCTACGGCAGCAGAAGCCTCGTCACCCGATTGCTTCGCAATGCAAGTTGCTCATCTTTAACGACGACTGTCGCTGCAAACAGGTGGGACACTCTGTCCAACCTCTTTTCGCTGCTGGTTGTCGCTCGTTGCCAGACCACCACATGTGACGAAGGCAAGCACTATGCCTATGGGTAGGCGGCTGAATGTATCGTAACAGACCCGTGTACGTGAATGCTCACTGTTGCCATATGGTTTGCAGCCAATGTATAATGTTTTGTCTGAACCCTACGCGGTGATTGATTGCTGTTTAATTTCGCTGTTATCTCACTTGGTTATGGTCACCGCGTTATGACTCTCGGATGTGGTGGCCTGGTCAGTTGCATTGAGAAGCAGTCTTTCGAAGTAAGCATTCACTCCTGCAGTCTGCACAGCGACATAGACTCCCAATTTACACATACAGAGCCGTTTACGTGCTCACGTCAATGATTCCAGCGTATCTCGATATGCAAATGTTTTTTCTTCTATCGCGCGAGAATGTACATTGCTTGTCTCCTGCCAATAAAGTCCCGCGTTCTGTTGACTCACTTGTGGCTTGTTTGTATGGGCGTCAGTAGAGGCTCTTTGGTCTCCTGGCAATTAGAACGCACCAGCTACGCGGCACCCAAGGCATTGAGGCATGCCGCCTTGTCGGCAGGTCAAGCACGGCCCGTACCAGCGTACTCACCGGTAAAAAGCGGCCATATTGGATTTTTCTCTAAATAAACACACTTCCGCTTCCTGGTTCAGGAGCGCCATGTGTCGTGCACCTAAGTAAGTTCCATGCGCTGCCGCTGCTTATATTCGTACCACTGCGGAGGGTACAGTCTCCTTCTCTAAAGTTGGTTCTTTATTCTATGGCTTGGCCATGAATGAGAGCGAGGCCGCGCTGTCTTCTCTGATCTTTTCGCGATAGCAGGAGGGTTTGAGCCGTCGTCACCAAGCGGCGTCTGACCACCCCGCGGATATCGCCCGACGAGCTGCTTCACTGTTGAGGGTCCGGAATGCAACAGGCGTTGCACCGCCGAGATCAATGTAGCGACAGCGTTCATGCCCTGTCCGTTCGTGCTTAGACGATGAGCATGTTCGTGGTGTCTCCTTGAATGTCTAGCACTTGCACTTTCCCTGTGGCACAACAGGCGTCGCACCATCGAAGGATGCCTGTCTACCACCTAGGTTGCCTGCCAGCCTAGATTGGTGGCTAGTCATGTCCAGCCACCAACCTAGGCACAGCCGTTGGTGGCTAGATGAGTGTATACCTAAGTATAATAATTACACTTAAGTCAAAGTTTAACCAAGTGAAACCAAGACTTAACCAGGCTAAACAAAGCTTTCACTTTGCATGTCCAGTGTTAGCTCACCTAAGCCGCAGCCATTTTTTTGTATTGGATACAATGATATCTGTTCTGTATTCATTGGATATATGTACATCTATTGTTTTGTCAAATTGCAAAACAAGTTGGAAGAGGAATTGAAACGTGCCACAGTGAGAGGATGGGTTTGCCACTTGTTACCGTGCCCTCACTCGCTCTCCCGGATATTATTTTTCTTATTGTAAATGGCATTCTTGGCACCAGAAGACCAGTTTTTTTTCGGCTATTTAACCTATCAAAACATTCTCGTTGATCAATCCTGAATATAGTGCAGCCTAAAAATATGGATCAATCCCGAAAGTAGTTGCATTCTAAAACCCTTATAAGTTATCCGATGCTGCTTGGCATCTAGCCCACGTTGCACGGCTTCTTCAAACACCGCAGCCCGTTGGTTTAACGCCACCGGCATGCCTTGCATCTCGGAGGCCACGCGCGGACTTCATAGGTGCGCTGCTAAATGAAAAAGCGTGTCCACAGGGAAGCGCCAGACGGAAGCCCGGCTGCAGTACATGGCTCATACGCACCAGGAGGCCACCCATGCAATCTCGTAGACCACGCGATCTCAGATTCCGCGCAAAGGCCTTGGGCAGACTGCGCGGCGCCTCCGCTAGATAGCGCAGCATGTCCAAAAGGAAGCGCAAGAGAGGTACCCGGTTGCAGTACACGCCTCGTACATGGCGTGTGTCGGCTATTCGCAAACTTGGATAAAACTCATCTATAATGAATTCTTTCCAAATATTAACGTTTTAATTTCTAACTCTTAATTTCAGTAATTATTAACTATTTAATTTTAACCACCTAATTTTAAATATTTAACTATAATATATTAAACATATATTTTCACATGTAATAATGGGACAGAAACGCAAATAAGACTCTGAGCACAACGATATTGCGGTGAGCATAATTGTCTATCGCCGAAATCTTACATACTGGTCAAGCGCGCCAGCGATTTGCACATGATTCCTCGTACGCTACATTACTGCATAATCAAATTACCCGGGCCAATTTTTTTTAGGTTTCTTGTTTACTGTAAACTTTGGTGTGTTTTGCACAATTACCTTAGTTGGTAATTGACATCTACGCGTTGCTTACGTTTTTCATTACTGTATTGCTTATTATAAGAGTTGGATGCAACCGAGTAAGTAATGGACGCACAAGTTGGAAGCATGAAGGAAACAGAAGAACGTCTATTCAGAAGAGTGGCGCGTTCATATTCCAGCGGCTGAGCGATAGCGTAGCAAGTCTTGGCTTCATGTGATGCTCAGCCGTTTGCTGGATATGGGTGCTGATAGTGACGAGATGACATGACGATTCTGTATGACGCATCAGAATAATCAGACAGTAGGACTTGAAAAGCTGCTGTGTGGATAATGTCGACATTCAGTTGGTATAGAACGATACAGCTCTTGGATATACTTCACAGGGCCAGTCAACTGTTTTGCTGCCTGGTATCTAGCAAAACCTATGGAAACTATCACATGGCCTAACCATTCATCATCATCATCATCATCATCATCATCATCAGCCTGTTTTACGTCCACAGCAGGATGAAGGCCTCTCCCTACGATCCCTAATTACCCCTGTCCTACGCCTACCGATTCCAACTAACGCCCGCCAATTTCCTAATTTCATCGCTGCACTTTGTCTTCTGCCGTCCTCAACTGCGTTTCCTTTCTCTTGGTACCCATTTTGTAACCCTAATGGTCCAACGGCGCATTACATGATCTGCCCAGCTCCATTTTTTTCTCTTAATGCCAATTACAATATCGGCTATACACCATTGCTCCCTGAACCAAACCGCTCTCTTTCTCTCTCTTACTGTCTGTTTCTTGTCAGTCTCCAAGTCTCTCGCCCATATGTCATCAATGGTAAAATGCACTAATTGTACACCTTCCTTTTCAATGATAATTGTAAGCTTCCAGTCAGGAGCTCACAATGTCGCCGTATGCGATCCAACCCATTTTTATTCGTTATGAATTTACTTCTCATGATCAGTGTTCCCTGTGATTAATTGATCTAGGTAAACATACTGCTTCACAGACTCTAGATGCTGACTGGCGATCTTGAACTCTTCTTCTCTTGCCCGTCTATTCATCATTACCTTTACTTCTGTATATTACTTTTCAGCCACGTTCTTACGCTCTCTCTGTTAAGGTCCTCAATCATTTGTAGTAACTCGTCTAGAGTATTGCTGAAAAGAACAATGTCATCGGCAAACCGAACGTTGCTGAGATATTCGCCGTCGATCTTTACTGCTAAGCTTTCCAAATTTACTAACTTAAACACATTTTCCCAGCACGCACTGAATAGCATTGGAGAGATTGTGTCTCCCTGTCTGACCCCTTTCTTTATAGGTACCTTCCTGCTTTTCTTCAGTTGAATTAAGATAGCTGTGGAACCTCTGTAGATATTTTCGAAGGTATTTACGTACGCAGTATGTACTGCTTGATTACGTAACGTCTCAATGACTGCTTGCATCCCTACTGAATCAAATGCATTTTCGTAATCTATGAAAGCCATATAGAGAGGCTTATTGTGCTCTGCGGATTTCTCGAAACGCTGATTAATGACATGAACTTGATCCATTGTAGAATCATCATCATCATCAGCCTGGATGCTCCCACTGCAGGGCAAAGGCCTCACCCATACTTCTCCACCCTAGCAAAAATTCTAATAGAAGTTTGTATTAGTCTAATACAATTTTGTATTAGTTGTATAAGTTTTGTATTGGACCAATAGAAATTTCTATTAGTTGTACTGATTGACCTATAAGACCAATAGAGCCTATGTATTAGGCGTATTAGTCTTATACAAACAGTGTTGCATGTCTGCTAGTTTCGTTATTAGACTGATACGTCCTATTGACTTTATACAGATTGTTGCTGGTCTGTTATGCAACATGCATTGTTGAATTCTGTTGCCCCTTTTTGCTGCTTGTTTAATGCGAGGGTGAAAGTTTATGAAAAATTAAGTCTGTATTGGGGACCATTTGCAGAGAGGTCTCTGATTATTCGCTGAATAATAACGAACAAAATGTGCAGCACACAGCATTCGCACGTTTGTATTAGTTTCATCGCACTAAGCTTATCTCTCAGCGATATACACGAAAGCGATCGACGCGCGCCTACATGATCTTGCTAATTTTGTTTCACTGGCGACGTCTCATAACTAGGCCTCTGTTGAGCCTCGTCGCGATGAGTCGTGAGGAAAGAGCTATGTTTACAACGCAGCAAATACTTCGCCACGAAAAAAAAAAGCACAACGAACAACCAGCCGTGACCTGCAAGGCATAGTCGCGATGCCCTGTGGGTTTACGAACGATGGTGCAATCGCAGCAACCATAGTTGTTTGCCACTGAAGTTGCGTTAGTCCCGTATCTTCTGTTGAAGTGCGCATAAAGCAGGGTTAAACTTGTAACCTAAATTGATAACTTATTACCGCATATAAAAGGCCGTAATATTTATTGACATCAATGAGCATTATCGCAGAGAAGGGAACACGGCAGGCGGGAAGATCGCAAAAGTACGGCCGTAGTCAGCCGTAGTTGCGCACAGCACGTGTGCATTGGCGGCTACCATGTTGCAGTGTACTGTAGCCATGTCAAGGCCAGGTGTGCGTGATTTTTAGTGAATTAACGATGTGTTCTTAAGGAACCCGAGGTGCTGGCGTCTGCGCAATCTTATTCCTGCAATATAATACTTGGATTGTGTTGTGTGACTTCAAAACAACGGAAGGCAACTGTTTTTACCCCTGTGCTTCGTGGATCTATCAGCGTGCATCGATGTGATGTGTCTTCGCCGGCGCCGATTCCTTTCCATTTGGAGGTAACTATTGTACTTATTTATGCTTCTATAGTATAGTATAAAGTTGTTTCTTTTTATCCCAATGGTGGATGCACTTCAGTACAGTGTGATTGGGCCGATTGTTGTGCGCATAGCAGCAGTGACATGCATGTTTCCGACAATGCTGTGCAAGATTTCTGTCCACAGTTGTTCTTTATCTGCCTACAGTTTAGATGTAACACACATAACATTTTCGGTGCATTTTATGTGCTGTCTAATTGTTTTGTCATATCAGATGGCGTCATTTTTCTTTATGATAAACATATCGAACTAAGCATATCAAACTTAGTCCTAAAATTAGTTTGGAAATTACGGGGCCATATTATTCCAATTTAGAAGCAAATATTGCCTGCTTAAACATTTAGTGGTAGAACTAGACGCCTGCTTTTAAATGTTTGTATATGTGTGTACGTTTCAACCCAGGTTTTTCTGACCACCCCAAAAGGACGTTCTCTGGTCGAAGTGGTGGAGTAAAAGCTCTGGCAATCAAAATTGATGACCTGACGAAGATCTCGAAAGAGAAATCTGTAAAAATATTTGTGTGCTAATAAATGCTCCTAGCAATTATGCCTGTCTTTCATTCTGTAACTGGCGCATTGAAACCTTTTCTTTCACACCAATAGACCTATTAGACTAATACGCCGATATACCTATTAGACTAATACGCCGATATACCTATTAGACTAATACACCAATAGACCTATTAGACTAATACACCAATAGACCTATCAGACTAATAGGCCAATACACCAATAGGTGTATTAGACTAATACACTAATAGGCATAATAGACTGTATTAGTGTCAATAACCTCATAGGCTATTAGTTTTTGTATTAGAATTTTTGCTAGGGCAACTACCCCGGTCATGTACTAAGTGTGGCCATGTTGTCCCCACAAACTTAATCTCATCCACCCACCTAACTTTCTACCGCCCACTGCTACGCTTCCCTTCCCTTGGAATCCAGTCCGTAGCCCTTAATGACCATCGGTTATCTTCCCTCCTCATTACATGTCCTGCCCATGCCCATTTCTTTTTCTTGATTTCAACTAAGATGTCATTAACTCGCGTTTGTTCCCTCACCCAATCTGCTCTTTTCTTATCCCTTAACATTGCACCTATCATTCTTCTTTCCATAGCTCGTTGCGTCGTCCTCAATTTCAGCAGAACCCTTTTCGTAAGCCTCTAGGTTTCTTCCCCGTACGTGAGTACTGGTAAGCCACAGCTGTTATACACTTTTCTCTTGAGGGATAATGGCAACCTGCTCTCCAGGATCTGAGAATGCCTGCCAAACGCAACCCAGCCTATTCTTATTCTTCTAATTATTTCAGTCTTATGGTCCGGATCTGCGGTCACTACCTATCCAACGTAGATGTATTCCCTTACCACTTCCACTGCCTCGCTACCTATTGTAAACTGCTGTTCTCTTCCGAGACTGTTAAACATTACTTTAGTTTTCTGCAGATTACTTTTGAGACCCACCCTTCTGCTTTGCCTTTCCAGGTCAGTGAGCATGCATTGCAATTGGTACCCTGAGTTACTAAGCAAGGCAATATCATCAGCGAGTTACTAAGGTATTCTCCATTAACTTTTATCCCCAATTCTTCCCTATCCAGGTCTCTGAATACCTCCTGTAAACGTGCTGTGAATAGCAATGGAGAGATCGTATCTCCCTGTCTGACGCCTTTCTTTATTGGGATTTTGTTGCTTTCTTTGTTGAGGACTACGGTGGCTGTGGAGCCGCTATAGATATCTTCCAGTATTTTTACATACGGCTCGTCTACACCCTGGTTTCGTAATGCCTCCATGACTGCGGAGGTTTCGACAGAATCAAACGCTTTCTCGTAATCAATGAAAGCTATATATAAGGGTTGGTTATATTCTGCACATTTCTCTATCACCTGATTGATAGTGTGAATATGATCTATTGTTGAGTAGCATTTACACAATCCTGCCTGGTCCCTTGCTTGACAGAAGTCTAAGGTGTTCCTGATTCTATTTGCGATTACCTTAGTAAATAGTTTGTAGGGAACTGACAGTAAGGTGATCGGTCTATAATTTTTCAAGTCTTTGGCGTCCCCTTTCTTATGGGCTAGAATTATATTAGCGTTCTTCCAAGATTCCGGAACGCCCGAGGTCATGAGGCATTGCGCATACAGGGTGGCCAGTTTCTCTAGAACAATCTGCCCACCATCCTTCAACAAATCTGCTGTTACCTGATCCTCGCCAGCTGCTTTCCCCCTTTGCATATCTCGCAAGGCTTTCGTTACTTCTTCCGGCGTTACCTGTGGGAAAACGAATTCCTCTAGACTATTCACTCTTCCATTATTGTCGTGGGTGCCACTGGTACTGTATAAATCTCTATAGAACTCCTCAGCCACTTGAACTATCTCATCCATACTAGTAATGGTATTGGCTGCTTTGTCTCTTAACGCGAAAATCTGATTATTGCCTATTCTTAGTTTCTTCTTCACGGCTTTGAGGCTTCCTCCGTTCCTGAGAGCATGTTCAATTCTATCCATATTATACTTCCTTATGTCAGCTGTCTTACGCTTGTTGATTAACTTGGAACCATTGTAAAGTAGAGTAGAGATTGTAGAGTATCCCTTCCTAATGCGAGCCTGTTCCATTGGTTGACTAAAGTCCAGTGTTGCGCTTACTCTATTGGAGATAATTTGGTAAATATTTTATATAATACTAGGAGTAAGCCAATCGGCCTATAATTTTCAACTCTTTACCGTCTGCCTTTTTGTGCATTAGTATAATTTTTGCATTCTTCCAGTTTTCTGTGACCCTCGCGTTCCACAGAAACTTCGTATAAAGAGCCACCACTTTTCCAAGGACAATGTCTCATTCATCTTTGATTAAATCACATATTATTCCATCTTCTCCTGCCGCTCTTCCTCGTTTCATGTCTTGCAAAGCCCTTCTAATGTCATCGCTACTTATAGGAGGAGTTTCTGTAACCAGCGATCCATGGACTCAATAATCACTCGTGCAGAGAAAAACACACGGGAACTATGGAGCTTTCTGTTCTAGTATTCCTGTTAAAATGAACGATAACATTATGCCGTACAAGAAAAGAAAGGGATAGAAAACGATTGGCCTTCCAAACAAATTCTTTTGAACGGCATTCCGAAGGCTATATCAATAGTGTTATCACAATATCTGACATGGTAGAATACTTAACTCTTTAGGTTAGGGTTCATTATGCAAAAAAGAGGTGAGGCGGGCAGACAGGACACAAGAGTAGAGAAGTGGACAACACGAACGCCTCTTGTGTCTTCTCTACTCTTGTGTCCTGTCTGCACGCCTCACCTCCTTTTTGCATAATGAATCCTTACCAACCAGCTCTGCTGTTCTGTCGTTCTAAGTTATGTTAGGGAACCTGTGCTGTCTCCTTGTGACCTTGAACTTAGCCAAATACAGAGGTGTTATGTCTTCTAATATCCCTGAATAGTTCGCTCCCAGCCACTTGTTTGTCAAAGTGAGACAAGTATATGCAGGCTAAGGGGTCCCTAAACCATGTCTGAAAATTCGAATCCCAATCGCATTGCTCCTCTCCGGGTTTCTCTGGTCGTGACGCCAACGGGGTCGTGCACGTGACGTCACCAGGGTAAAATTGTTCGATTGGTCCGTATGAGATAGAGATCAGTAGCGATCGATCTGGTAGCTCGGCCTCTCTTCCTTGTCGTCTCGCATGCCTGTCGTGCGCAATGAACTGTTGATTTCACCTCGTGTAGCCTGTTTTGCACTGAGTGTGCGGAGCAGAGCACGGAGTCTTGGTAAGCGGAAGGAAATGCGACATTGGCCACCCTGGGGCAGTACTTGGACACAACCTCCTATATGAACAAAACAATCAAACCCCGGCCCTCAGTCCCCAGCAGCTGCGAAGCAACTGACCACGGCGGCGGTCAGACCTGCGGCGCAGCAGAGGGTGCTAAGAATCCCTGGCTCCGGACAGGCCGTCATTGGAATATGAACCTGGCAACGTTTAACTCTAGAACGTTATCTAGTGAGGCAAGTCTAGCAGTGCTATTGGAGGAAGTAGATGACAATAAATGGGATATAATAGGACTCAGTGAAGTTAGGAGGCCAAAAGAAGCATATACAGTGCTAAAAAGCGGGCACGTCTTGTACTACCGGGGCTTAGCGGAGAGACGAGAAGTAGGAGTCGGATTCCTGATTAATAAGAATATAGCTGGTAACATACAGGAATTCTATAGCATTAACAAGAGGGTGGCAGGTCTTGTTGTGAAACTTAATAACAGGTACAAACCGAAGTTTCTACAGGTCTACGCCCCTACATCCAGTCATGATGACCAGGAAGTCGAAAGCTTCTATGAAGACGTGGAATCGGCGATGGGTAGAGTGAAAACAAAATACACTATACTGATGGGTGACTTCAATGCCAAGGTAGGCAAGAAGCAGGCTGGCATAGGCACTAGGAATAGCAGAGGAGAGTTATTAGTACAGTTTGCGGAACAGAATAGTTTGCGGATAATGAATACCTCCTTCCGCAAGCGGAATAGCCGAAAGTGGACGTGGAGGAGCCCGAATGGTGAGACTAGAAATGAAATAGACTTCATACTGTGCGCTAACCCTGCCATCATAGAAGATGTGGATGTGCTCGGCAAGGTGCGCTGCAGTGACCACAAGTTGGTAAGATCTCGAATTAGCCATGACCTGAGGAGGGAACGGAAGAAACTGGTACATAAGAAGCCGATAAATGAGTAAGCGGTAAGAGGGGAAATAGAGGAATTTCGGATCAAGCTACAGATCAGGCATTCGGCTCAGGAAGAAAACATTAGTGTTGAAGCACGGAACGGCAATCTTATGGGCATCATTAAGGAGTGTGCGATAGAAGTCGGTGGTAACTTAGTTAGGCAGGATGCCGGTAAGCTATCGCAGGAGACTAAAAATCTGATTAAGAAAGACCAATGTATGAAAGCCTCTAACCCTACAGATAGAATAGAACTGGCAGAACTTTAAAAGTTAGTCAACAAGCGTAAGATAGTGCTCATAAGGAAGTATAATACAGATAGAATTGAGCATGCCTTCAGGAACGGAGGAAGCCTAAAAGCAGTGAAGAAACTAGGAATAAGCAAGAACCAGATGTATGCGTTAAGACACAAAGCCGGCAATATCATTACTAATATGGATGAGATCGTTCAAGTGGCTGAGGAGTTCTATAGAGATTTATACAGTACCAGTGGCACCCACGACGATAATGGAAGAGAGAATAGTCTAGAGGAATTCGAAATCCCACAGGTAACGCTGGAAGAAGTAAAGAAAGCCTTGGGAGCTATGCAAAGGGGGAAGGCAGCTGGGGAGGATCGGGTAACAGCAGAATTGTTGAAGGATGGTGGGCAGATTGTTCTAGAGAAACTGGCCACCCTGTATACGCAATGCCTCATGACCTCGAGCGTACCGGAATCTTGGAAGAACGCTAACATAATTCTAATCCATAAGAAAGGGGACGCCAAAGACTTGAAAAATAATAGACCGATCAGCTGTAGGTCAGTTGCCTACAATCTATTTACTAAGGTAATCGCAAATAGAATCAGGAACACCTTAGACTTCTGTCAAGCAAGGGACCAGGCAGGATTGTGTAAATGCTACTCAACAATAGACCGTATTCACATTATCAATCAGGTGATAGAGAATTGTGCGGAATATAACCAACCCTTCTATATAGCTTTCATTGATTACGAAAAATCGTTTGATTCTGCCGAAACCTCAGCAGTCAAGGAGGCATTACGGAATCAGGGTGTAGACGAGCCGTATGTAAAAATATGTGAAAATTCTGAAAGATATCTATAGCGGCTATAGTATCGAAAGATATCTAAAGCAACAAATTTCCAATAAAGAAAGGCGTCAGGCAGGGAGATACGATCTGTCCAATGCTATTCACAGCATGTTTGCAGGAGGTATCCAGAGACCCGGATTGGGAAGAATTGGGGATAAAAGTTAATGGAGAATACCTTAGTAACTTGCGATTAGCTGATGATATTGCCTTGCTTACTAACGCAGGGGACCAATTGCAATGCATGCTCACTGGCCTAGAGAGGCAAAGCCGAAGAGTGGGTCTAAAAATTATCTGCAGAAAACTAAAGTAATGTTTAACAGTCTCGGAAAAAAAACAGCAATTTACAATAGGTAGCGCGGCACTGGCAGTGGTAAGGGAATACATCTACTTAGTGCAGGTAGTGACGGCGGATCCGGATCATGAGACGGAAATAATAAGAAGAATAAGAATGGGCTGGGGTGAGTTTGGCAGGAATTTACAGATCATGAACAGCACGTTGTCATTATCCCTCAAGAGAAAAGTGTATAATAGCTTTGTCTTACCAGTACTCACCTACGCGTCAGAAACCTGGAGGCTTACGAAAAGGTTCTACTCAAATTGAGGACGACGCAACGAGCTATGGAAAGAAGAATGATAGGTGTAACGTTAAGGGGTAAGAAAGGAGCAGATTGGGTGGGGGAACAAACGTGAGTTGATATCTTAGTTGAAATCAAGAAAAAGAAATGGGCATGGGCAGAACGTGTAATGAGGAGTGAAGATAACCGATGATCATTAAGGGTTACGGACTGGATTTCAAGGAAAGGGAAGCGTAGCAGGGAGCGGCAGAAAGTTAGGTGTGCGGACGAGATTAAGAAGTTTGCAGGAACGACATGGCGACAATTAGTACATGACCGGGGTTGTTGGATAAGTATGGGAGAGGCCTTTGCCCTGCAGTGGGCGTAACCAGGCTGCTCATGATGATGAATGGCATATTCAAGCAAGAATGAAAAAAAAACAATATGGCGTTCTACCAACCTAGTCTCCACGTGTCTTCTTCTAGGGAAGCGCGCAGCAAAGAGGGGAGAGCGCCCCTCAGAAGCTAAGGCGAGGGAGAAACCGCTCCTCCGCCTTCAAGCCTAAAGTGGATTAGGGTCCCTTTAAGGTATCATGCAGCCAACTCGGAAGGCGTTATTTCCTGCAATAGTTTTTTTTTTCTTTTGTCACACATGCAGGCTTTGGCTGCAGTAGAGACATTCTGGCCCAAACGTACGCTAAAATATTTGCGTCTAATAAGTGACAGTTCCGTTTTTGTATTCCCAAAGCTTCATTTTTTCACATGTCAAATTGCAGCGCAGAACAATAAATTTATAATCACTAGCGTGTTAGATATCAAGCGAACCTCTACATATGTAACTGGTAAACACGAAGGCAGCCCCATATGATGGCAAATCTGGCTTGAATATCAAATTGTTCTGATGGTCATCCCGCCCTAAAGTTTAAAATGACTCGTTTCCGCCATCTGGTCGACCGATGTGCCATCTATGCACCCTTAGCTGTCATACACTCGTGGCTATATCGCTTCTAACTTGCAGCCGCTGCCCGTTCTCCTCGCATGTTTGATTGGCGACTTCTTCCCGCTGCACATCCCGCAGCCGCTGCAGATTGCATGCGTTGCCAAACGGCATCTGTCCGGAACGGAGCGTTCTGCGGCGGCAGGTCATCGCACTCGTCCTGCGTTCTCCGCTGTCGTGAGCGCATGCCTGCCTTTCGGGACCATCATTATGACAATGGAAGTGAACTATTTCGACTAGGCTCAAACTGCGTTAAATACGTTGATACATCTTCGAAACCGAGATTCCGAAAATTGGGTGACGTACACGCAAAGAAATGCTATTACATTTAAAATTAGTAATTCACTTGGAGTCATGTTCACTGGTCTAGCCTCGGTACGAAAATCCAACCTCGTTAAGTATAACTGAAAGGCTGGTCTTGTTTGTAACAATTTTGGGACGTTAGTTATTTTCACACGAATTACTAACATCGGAAGCCCAGCCGTTTTGCCGCGCGGTAATCACCGTGCGGCGTACTACATCGATCTGCATCGATGATCCTCGCCCAGGTATCCCGCCCCTGTGTGCCGCAGCCAGTCGCAAGGCCTACTCGATCTGTGCTTCCGGAATACGCGGTGCGGAACTCTCTCTCACCTAGAGCTTAACTGCCAAATGTTTAGGGTAGCCTATACCACTTTTCTTTGCTACTGCATATTATCTTTCGATCCCGCTCTTTGACCAGTGCCCTTCCATGTCAAATATCTTTTTTATAAGAAATATGCAAAAGCTCCTTTGAGTATGATTCAAAATGGAACTGCTTTCTCGTGCAAGCAGGTCGAAATTCAATCAGAACTAGGACATTGTCTGTCATGCACGAAGCGATGTTATCACAAAACAGAGAAAAATAATACCAGACCCGATAACAGACTGAGGTTTAGCTGTGCCCCGAATATTTTAGAACATCCTTTATTAAGCCTACTGCCTTTCTTTCAGGACCTGCGAAAGCAATCAAAAAGGGCAAGCACTTCGTCAAGATGGTGAGTAACTTACAAACTAAATCAAACACTCATTAAAGTTCTTAGTTCTGTCTACCTTAGCTCAATACTTCAGCTGCAAACTAAGTTCCGCAATTAAATTCTCTCTACGCTGTCTTTGTAAACATAGGTGTACTATACAGTGTTTAGCAATGTTTAGTCTTCTACCACCGGCACACAAACAAATTTATGATATCACTTTCCGAATGCGCTTTTAGAAATTATAGGGCAGGGAGCATTCTAAATAGCCCCGACAGAATAAAGTGCCAGACGTTTCCGTGTCTCGTCAACTTACTCACAACCTCATTCTCATTTTTCTAGCGTTTTGCCTAAGTATAAAGCACTTACACGGTAATTGTTTAGTATATAGTGTCGTCGTCGTACAGAAAGCACGAATATACCGACAGTATATTTCATGCTTGCAAATAATAACTGCGTAAAAGGAACTAATTCGCAGGTTGTGTGTCAGTATTTTCGAAAGCGTTCAACGTAGGCGATATATTCACAATGATCCTGAATGTTCGATTATACTCGGTCGAACCAACATCATCGTGAAGCTCAAAGGCAAAATATCGTGTACCGCTGCAGAAGCCTTTCATATACATAGGCTGCGTGATGACCGCGCATCGGAACCTTCTATCTCTCTAAGACTATGAGGTGCAACTACATGCTGATCTATTCGATGTAACTTAAGGCGTGGGTGCTGCCCTTTTTTATGTATTTCTTTATAGACATTAGCTGTTAGACAGCAATAATTATCTGCCCTTATCTTCGTGCTGTCGACGTCTTCTGCTCTGATTTAAACTACGCATTCATTCCAACTACCGCCGAACATTATACTTTACGTTTCTAAGCAAAGTCAACAATCTCCTTTACTTAGAATTTAATACTACCCTTCACGAAAGCTGTGGACGCATGCTTATGTAAGTATCACGGAGTAAGACATACAGGCGAGCCGACTCTGGCACTCGCCAATGCGTGCTGTTCCATTGGCGACACAGCAAGTCCCCTCGCCATCAGCACGCACCGCACGCCGCCGTGCTCCCTGCCTCCGCTGCTCACCTTCTCCACAACAGGCCCTCGCTAGTGCTCATCCCCTCATGATCTTTTCTACACTGCTAGCAAAAATGCAGCGCGACACATAAAGTCTAAATTGCCGATAAGAGACATTTAGCACTGCGTATGCAGGCGAAGGGGCTGTGTATGTAAAAAAAAAAATGGTCTCCAATTCACGCTGTGAAGGTCGTTGGGCAGCGAAGCTGTAAACGACAGCTATCTTTGTATGCACACTGCTCTTGGGGAGTCCTCACTATACGTGGCCTTCCCATAGCACTGTCACAACACAAAGTAATTGCTATGCGGGTTCTTCTTTTACGTACGAAAGTGTATTTCCGTCACTCCCTGCCTCATATGCTACCGTCCAGCTGCCGTCGCTGCGGCAGCTTGCGCAGCAGTGATCTTTACCAGGAAACCTATGCGGCCAGCGCTAGGTACTTTGCATCGCACGTAGGTGCAGGAGCAATTATGTGGTTCAGATGCTTGTTTTGACCTCGTTCTTTATTGAAACGTATGTTGTTCTGTCTGTTGTGCGGGTGATTCAAAAGAGTGTAATGCACTGTTCGCTTCACTTTGCTGAGTGCTTGTAGCCTCTGCCTTATGGGTCTACGAACCATTGCATTCGGGGGCGTGAGCCATAGATGATTATACTTTTCTGTCAACGTTACGCCACGAAGTAATTCCGGGATTCTAGTCATAGACAGCTTCGCCGTAATAGCGCTGCGTTCTGTATAATGCACATGTGCATAACACCACACGGACGATACGTGATGCGTACGCTGCCGCCGCCTACGTACACATGCGATTCATGCGCGCGTACTATATGCTTTTGAGCGCGAACGCAGAAGTCCACCTGGTAGCGAAGCTTCCATAGGAGCCCATACGTTCAAAACATGGTGGTCCATCGCCGGTTCATGGGGCTTAGCGCCATCTGTATGTGGTGGGAACACTTCCGGCGGGAGAAAAAATAACGTGACGCCTTGTCCGTTAGAAGCAGAAGTGACGTCATTTTGTTTTCGAAGGCGCGAAATTTGTTTTCTTGTTCTTCCTTTGGAGCTATATATTCAAATGCCCCACCATTCGACTTGATGGGCGTTTCGACCTTTCAGCGTGGAAAGCGATGCAGGAAAAGGCCAGCCATACGGCTGTCGAAATCGCATCCCTGCACAGAACACACTTTCATTGGAGGCCAACGAAAGCTTTAGGTGTAGAGTGCTGATCCTATTGTCGGATGCCAAGCCCGTCGGCTAGCGCAGTCGCACGAAAACAACTACACAATTATCTGGCGGTCGTAACTCACTACTTTTCACTGAACAGATTAAGAAGCAATGAAGCTACCCGCGTCACCAAATTCAGACAAACTTCGACAAGCAAGAAAGCACAAATTGTGAGGGGGGCGTGTTTCAACAGGTGATACGAGGCACTGGGACAGGTGATACGAGGCACTGGGACAGTCAATTTGGCAAATCAGTTCTGCAGAAACCCGCAAGGTGGAGGAAATACACGAAAGAGAGAAATTAGGGTGAATAAGTGGCAGCCTTACACATCTCCATGTGGCTGAATACCAGACATGTCATTGTTAGAATCCATGTCGTCTTCACCAAGATGTGTGACGATAGCTTGAACATGCCCACTTGCACCACTGTCTTAGATGAAGATTAGTTCAATGTCAATAACATGCCGAACAGCGTTTGGCCAGAGTCCAGCTTTTACTTTGGCGGCTTCTTCCCTTCGGAGCACCTCTACATCTGCCAGCTTAAATGTGGCATTCCTGGTTGTCACACCTCGCTTCATCTGTACCGATACGAGCTCAACTGGGTTCAGCTCACAACGGTCGGGCGGTAGCCCAAGCACAATGCACCCTGCCTTTCCGCTGCACCGTCAATGCGATAGCATAACTACCCTGGCTTCACAGAGGCCACAAAGTTCAGGAACTCCTTTTTGACCACTTTCTCTTCCCAAACAAGCCCTTTTGACTCCAATCAGTCCTGAATGACTTTCCTGCGCAATGCAGTCGTTGGCACTGCTTCCTCCAACCGCGAGTGGTACGAGGCATTGTCCATGACAATGACACTACCTTGCGCAAATTGCTCCAAAATGGCATCAAACCACCTTTCAGAGTGGGTGTCGTTCATCTCCTCGTGGTAGTCGCCGGTCCTTTTACCATGAAAGACATCCATGCAATCGTCGACGAAGCCTTCCTCGTTGCCTGTGCGTGTCCCAATGAGGCGCTGGCCTTTTCCTGACGGCTGCTTCAAACCTGTCGTTAGACCACGCACGAAGGCGTCGTGGTGGGAAGCAACAGTCGTGTTCGTCCAAACAGTCAATAACGTGTTGTCTGCATTCGCCCAGGTTTCACCCAGGTAGAAGATATTTCCATGTTCCTTTTCGTACTTGGCCTTTTCACACAAGTACCTGTGCTGTCAAGCCAAGGTGTCGTCCCACTCGCTCAGCAGCGATTTGCGGCCCCTCTTCTCACTCCTGAACCCGATGTCAGGCGGCGCACAGCGCATGGCTTCAGCGGAGTAACATCGCCGCTACCGTTGAAATGAGCGGCAATTGTCTTCACTGTCAGCATCTCATTGCGGCAAATAAGGCGATGCACGCAAGACCACAATGCGAACTTCGTTAAATCGTTGTTATACACTTCTGTGCGTCGTCTACTGCCCGCGCTTTGCGGGTGCTTTCGGGAGGGCGTCGCAGCATTTCCATCATTTTCCTTCACCTCATTCTTTACAGCCTTCACCAAACTCACGCTGATACCAAGATCACTCACTGTCGCAAACGTTTCTTGAACGCTGCGCTCTCGGTGCAGGTGCCGCAGGCGAATGTACGCGTTCCTGATCATCGCCCTTTCGCAGTTGCAGATGACATGGCCCCTTCTTGCACCACCGGCGTGACGTGGATGGCAACGCACCACATTTATTAGTCGAGAACGACAGGGCACACTCGAAAGTCACCTCGTCGCGTTCCATGGCGGAAGAGAGAGCCGGCGATGTTCAAAACCAGAGGAGGCGTTGGCAGAACCAAACAAGTGGCTAAGGGAAAACGCGGAAGAGCGTAAATTCGCCTTCAGCAGCAAAGTTGTAGTCGTGATTCGTTCTTAAGGCTTATTTCGCCGCAAAACCTTCCTAACTTTCCAGAGGAAATGCGTAGATGTTCGCAACTAAGCGACAACACAAAAAAGTAAAAAAAACCTATTGTTTGTTTTGTGTTTCACTGCCCCAGGGTAGATCATATATTCAGCTGCACAGCTTTTTCTTCTTCAACTCACTACTCCAATTGACAGATAAGGCATTTCACCTCTTGTATTGTAAGAGGTAGAAAAGTAATTTGAGCTTCGATTTTATTTTCGCTCAAAATAGAGGAGTCCTTTGGAACTACTTGTGTGTGCTGATGCACTCAGAAAAACCTAGCTCCAACGGCGCTACTGGTAGGTATAAGGCGGTCGGCTGCGACGTCGCGTGGACGCCGTCACACCAATGGCTGGAGGGGGGTCCTTTGACGGAGAGAGGCCGCATTTCTCTTTACTTGTTTCGCTCTATAGCGACAATGGGCCCGCCGCGTTCCGGTGGGGTCAGTGTCCACCAAACCTGTCAAAAGCATCTCAGAGTGACGAGATGCGACGACTGTTCCCGCTTCCGCAATTAGCTTGCTATCTCCGTCCCTCGCGTCATCTTGGAATCAGTCGCGCGTATACGTGCCAGATGTCAAAACCCCACAAACAGGTGCATGCAAGCGCTGCTGCAACAAACTGCATGCGCATGGACACACACATGAAAGTTTTCACATATGAATAAGCTTCCACGAAAAAGATGGAGGACGCTTAAAGTTTCGGCTTTCAGAGTGGAACGCGATAGCATTCAAAGATCCCCGACTGCTTCTCACGCTTCCCGGCAACTGGAGCGCATGCAACCGCAATGTTTACCGGGAAACGCTGGCCGCGAACGCGATGCCCGAAGGGGGGCTTTCTGGATAGAAACGCGGCCTCTGACGTGGGCCGCGGTGGATGGATGGATGTTATGAGTGTCCCCTTTGGAATGGGGCGGTAGGTTGAGCCACCAAGCTCTTGTTGTTTTACTGCCTAATGTCCTTCCTATGTTAAAAAAAAAACAGGGAAAAAAATCCACGATGAATTCACATAACCAAGGTTTCTGAGCACCATTGTCAACTTTGTTTTTGTACGCCTTCGTTGTTGGTAGTTTCCCTACTTTTCGTCCATCGATTTTCCAATCGACTCTTACTAATCTCCATTGCGGAAAAGTTTACTTTCTCCCGGCTCTCGCTGAACCCAATGGCTTCAAGGAGGCCAGTGATTCCTACATCAACCACTGGGCAAATATCTCATACATAATAATATATTCTAATACAACATGATCCATCGTTTCTCTAGCTTTACCGCAGCAAGTACATGCTTCTTCTTCCTTCTTATATCCCGCTTTATAAGTGCTTGTTCTAAGGTACCCAATCTCGCTTCGAAAAGTAATGAACATCCGTTTGAGTTATCATAAATTGTTTCTTTCCGGATTCCGTTTTTCCTCTGAAGTAGTTACTCGTGGCAGGTTTCTTTTTTTATTGCCGCCACCTATGACATTATCTCAGCCTCTCTGACTTTCCGCTTGACGTTCTTTGTTGCTGTGTTGCTCACAATGCGGCGGACGTGAGCACCATCTGGAGGTATTGCAAGGGACCGGGCGCTCTGCTCCATGGTCCCCGAGATACTGATGCGCCGCGCGCGCATATGGCGGGCGCCGTGGCCGTTCTATGGATGCTGAAACGCTGCAAAAGGGGTTTCCTTCAGTTCTCGCGTAACAGAATTATATTTTCTCGTATAGTCAAATTATAACCCGACGCTATCATGTCTGTAGGTTGTGTGTAAGTCGTACTTTACCATTTTTCTGCGTATTTTACCTGGAAAAGTTCAAATAATTCAACAGTTTACCTGCGTCACATGGAGGGCCTGGGTATGGCTGGTTCTAAAACACACAGACGTTCCTGACGACGTCCGACGGTAGACGCCGGAGCCTCGTTTATCAACGCTATCGCGTTAAAACGCACCGCACACACACATGCACTCCTTCTTCCCGCTAATGCACCCACGCATAAACACGTTATTTTTACGTCATACAATCTGCCCGTCTGGTAGTACTCTCATGTATTCTCAACCTGAATCGAGTTGCCAAAGAAAGCGGTAGTGCCACGTCTTGTCCGCTCCGCGTAACACGTAACGCGACGGCCGAAACGTTTAGACTCACGTGGTTCCCGTAGCATCGTCTGCCATTTTCGAAGAATATTAGACATTTTTAGTACTGCCCCATGACGATGCGTACGCAACACGCAAGTGCTTTGCGGAACGTAGGAGCGCGTGTCGCGTTAGGACTGTTAATTGCGAAATGCCTACGTACGTAAGTGGGCGAGCATTAGACGCCGGGCGCGTTGGAGCGCATTGGCCGCTGTAAAGAACGGCGGGTTGCACAACAAGATTGTCACCTTGCCACCCGATTACGAAAAGGGGTGCAAGACGCGCACCTCCCGCTCTCCGCCGCTGCAGCTGCGAGGCGTTCAAAGAAGCGACCTTTGCGCTGGAATCCGCCGCCTTCCTCCAGCCCGCTTCGACATTGTGACAAGACGAGTTTGGTGTGTGGACAATGATTCCAGAGTTCCTCAACGCGGCGCTGATCTGACACGCCTGAAGAAGCTACCGCGGGAACGTCTTATTTTTGCGCTCTCACGGTTCAGCATGTTGCAAAACAACGAGCGTCCCTCGAGCGGCGTCGATTTTCCGGAACGGCACCACCTTCAACGCCGTCGCTTGGGCTTCGGAATGTGTGTGCCTTTGTGTCTGTAAACTGGTCTTCAGAGCAGCTGCGAGTTGGTGATGTGTAAACGAACAGCCGCCGCGTCGTAGGACCAGCGGATCGAGTGTATAAAAACTGTGGTTGTGCGATTGTTGGACACACTTCTCTTGAGCAGTCATGTTAGACTGGTTCACTTCTCTCATGCAGTCCTGTTGGACTAATACTATTTTTCTCAAACAGTCATGTTAGACTGAGTTAATTTTCTGTAAATAAACCCCTTTTTCCTCGTTCTCGATGAGAAGCAGTTCTTCACTTCATCAACGATCTCAGCGTAAATAAGTTGGACGACGGCATGGGCCAGCTACCTTCGAATTCATGCCGTACTCCAATCTTGGCAAAGGACCACGGACGAAGGGATTGAGCCCCCAATCCTGACAACTGGCTGACAGCGGTGAGATGGACTTTGCGACATGGTGCTGTATCTGTGGTGAGTGCTTGGTTTTTGCTTTGACTCTCTAGGCTTCATTTTGTGGTTGTTCTGTTTAGAACAGTAGGGAAGCTAGATTGTTGTGTGTTAGCTAGGTTGTGTTTTCCTAGCTAGATTTAGAGAGCAGAATCAAGGCAGTAAAGCAGCAGTCATGGAGTTAAGGACACTGCTGAGAGACGAGTTGTTGATTGTTGGTGAGGAACTGGGCCTAGATGTACGCAAGGAAATGCTCAAATCGGAATTATTGGAGCTAATTTCCAATCAGGCCAGTGAGCAAGATATTGAAATGGGATTGGAACTTCTCAAAAAGAGAGAGAAACGGGAAAAAGAAAGAGAAGAACGAGACAGAGAAAAACGAGAGAGAGGAACGCGATAAAGATCGCGAGATAACAAAAATGCAACTTGAACTTGAAAACAGACGTTTGGAGTTGTCTCAAGGAAGTGAAGGAGCTCTGGGTCGATCAAGTGAGGCAGAATCGTACCGCATGGACAGGCTATTAAAGCCATATGAGGTCGGGACCGACATAGGCTTGTTCCTAAGCAATTTTGAAAGGACTTGCGAAAAGATGAACTTCGGTCCGAGTACATGGCCACAGCGGTTGCTGTCTATGTTGCCGTGTGAGGCGGCGGAAGTAATCGCCAGATTGAGTGTGCAGGATGCATATGATTATGCGAAAGTTAAGGCTAGTCTCCTGAAGAAATACCGCCTTTCAGCCGAAGCTTTTCGGCAAAGGTTTAGGAGCACAGGCAAGAAAGATAGCGAGGGCTATCCGGAGTTTGCGTACAGCTTAAAGGCCAACCTAGTCGAGTGGCTTAAAAGCGCGGAAGCGTACGACAGCAGAGACATGATCATTGAATGCATGTGTCTAGAGCAGTTTTACAAAACCATTCCCCAAGCTGTGAAACTGTGGGTGCAAGATAGAGGTAATGTAAACACTGTGGAAAGGGCGGCTGAATTAGCCGAAGAGTACGCAACCCGTAGAAAGTTGAACGCCGAGGAGGGAAACTGGGACGGTCGAAATGGACCGCGGAAGCCATTTCCGTTCAAAAAGGGTGCGCAAGCTAGACGATCGAAGCCTGTAGACATGGCGGAAAAGCCCGCAGAAAAGAGCGAGGAGAAACTTAACGGAGAAACCGCACAAGAACAGAAAAGAAAGTTCGGATCTTTTAGACCAATTCGCTGTTACAGATGCCACAAACTGGGACATATAGCTGTAAACTGCGAGAAGCCTAGCGTAGTTTTTTCCTACGTGGAGGAAAAGGATGAGAATATGGAACTTTTAAGCCCATATCTCCACGACCTGCAAGTTAATGGAAAACCATGCCGAGTGCTAAGAGACAGTGCCGCCACGCTGGACATTGTCCATCCGTCTTACGTGATGGTAGAGGACTTCACCGGAGAAGTAGCATGGATAAAACAGGTTGTAGAAGAACACAGCGTATGTCTGCCCATGGCCAAAGTCAAAATCAGTGGACCATTCGGGGAGCTAGAGACTGAGGCTGCAGTTTCCAAATTTTTGTCACTGCAGTATCCCTACATCTTTTCGAATCGTTCGAATCAGTTACTGCGTGACAGAGGGCTCAAACTGGGAGAGGGCATAGTACAGGCATTGACCCGAGGCCAAGCTCGTAAGATCGCGGCGCTTTCGGCTGAAAATGCTCAAGCTCCTCCAGCTGAAGCAGAAAAGGGGATAGCTTCAATCCCCGAATCCGAGCTAGGCCCGAGGGACAAAAGAACAGTTGAGGAGAGCCTGCCAGTTGACCAGCTCAATGAGAGCGTAGCACTAGAGTGTCAGAGTTCTAGCCTGCAGGAAGAGCATGCAGACGCGCTCCCAAGCGAGACAGGGTCGTTATTATCACCGGCCTCAAAGAACTTTGATCAACTCTTACGCGTGGATAGAGAGTCACTGGCAGCTGAGCAAAAGAATGATGAGAGCTTAGCTAAATTACGGGACACAGCTAAAGAAGGCATTGCTAGGCGCAACGTAACGATACATGAGAAAGGAGGATTGTTGTATCGGCATTACAGAGATCGAAAGGGTAGGATTTTAGATCAGTTAGTCATACCTACTAAGTATAGGGAGGACCTTTTGAGTCTTTGTCATGGAAATGGGTGGTCCGGCCACCTAGGCATAAACAAATCAAAGGAAAGATTGCTTATGGAATACTACTGGCCTGGCTGTTTCAAAGATGTAGAAAACTTTGTAAGATCATGCGACGCCTGCCAGCGTTCTGGTAAACCAGGAGAGACTTGGAAAGCTCCACTGAAGGTAGTGCCCTTAATAACAGAGCCTTTCAGACGGCTTGTAATAGACACGGTAGGGCCTCTTCCAAAAACAAAATCAGGCTACAGGTACTTGTTTACCATGCTGTGTCCGGCTACCAAGTTTCCAGAAGCAATCCCTTTGAAAGAGCTCAGCTCCACTGAAGTAGTAGACGCGCTTTTGACAGTGTTTGCACGAGTTGGGTTTCCAGCCGAAATTCAGGCAGATCAAGGGTCAGTATTCACGAGCGCACTGACTTCCACATTCTTGCAAAAGTGCGGGGTAAAGTTAATACACAGTTCTGTCTATCACCCTCAGTCAAACAGTGTAGAGAGGTGGCATTCGGTGCTTAAGCGAGTTTTGCGTGCGCTCTGTTACGAGCACAAGGAGGACTGGGAGAACTGTCTGCCGGCAACTTTGTTTGCTTTGCGAACGGTCCCACATGAGGCGACAGGGTTCTCACCAGCAGAACTAGTGTATGGGAGGACACTCCGGTCTCCACTGAGAATGTTAAGAGAGATGTGGGAGGAAAGAGGGGAGAGTCCAACCGTGGTTGACTACGTGCTGAATTTATTGGAACGGCTAAGCGCAACCCGAGAACTAGTCGGAAAGAACATGGAAATAGCTCAAAGGAACGCCAAATTCTATTACGACAAGAATGCGAGGCTTCGTACGTTTAAAGTTGACTTAACGATGAAAGCGGAAAAGTGTAGGTTTGGATGTTCGCAGGTTACTTATCTGGGCCATGTTGTCGGTCAGGACATGAGACGGCCGGCTGAGCTGAAAATAGCAACGATTGGAGATTTTTCTCAGCCGCGCACGAAAACGGACGTTCGTTCATTTTTGGGACTTGTGGGGTACTATCAACGGTACATTCCGAATTACTCGCAATTGGCAAGTCCATTAACAGACGCCCTCCGAAAGGGAGCTCCGAGTAACGTACACTGGGATAAGGACAAAGAGAACGCTTTCCAAAGTTTGAAAACGCTATTGGTTTCTCGCCCTGTGCTTCGCGCGCCAGACTACACAAAGGAATTCATAGTTCAATGCGACGCAAGCGACAGAGGTATGGGCGTGGTACTTAGTCAAGTCGGCGACGATAACGAGGAGCATCCTATCCTCTACGCCAGCCGTAAACTAAATGTAAGAGAGGAAGCCTACAGCGCTTCAGAGAAGGAATGCGCTTGTTTGGTTTGGGCCGCCCAGAAGTTGTCGTGTTACTTGTACGGAGCGAAGTTCATCTTCGAGACCGACCACTGTCCTCTGACGTGGCTCAATCAAATGTCACACAAAAACGGCCGCTTGCTCCGATGGAGCCTCACTCTCCAAGAGTACAACTTCTCCGTTAGATATAAGAAGGGAAAGTTGCATAGCAATGCGGATGGTTTGAGCAGGCTAATTTGAATTCTGCGTTTGAGGGTCCCGCCTAAATTTTAGGGTTACTAGTGTTAATTTTATTAAGCGAAGAAGATCCCCTCTCATTTAGCAGGATTCCCTCCATGATTGCTGAATTTGTCAGCAGGAATTTGCTTCAGAAATTGGCATAGTGAAATGCAGCATTTTTTTTGTTTCTGCACTTATGTTGTTGTTGTTTTTTTAGAAGCCTAGCGAGTCTAAAGTGAGAGCCAATGCACGTCATCTCGGCGCAGAGCCGTGTTGTGGGGTTCATTTTGCAGTTGCCTGTCCTTGTTGGATGTTTTGGGGCGGTGACATCAATGCACAAGTGGTCGCTGCGAGCCAAGACATCAATCCCCCCCTGACCAGCAGCCGTTCTCTTCCTGCCTAGCGGTTGTCAGCGCTAGACAGTCGAGACTTTTGGGGCCATGGAGGCGCTGTAAAGAACGGCGGGTTGCACAACAAGATTGTCACCTTGCCACCCGATTACGAAAAGGGGTGCAAGACGCGCACCTCCCGCTCTCCGCCGCTGCAGCTGCGAGGCGTTCAAAGAAGCGACCTTTGCGCTGGAATCCGCCGCCTTCCTCCAGCCCGCTTCGACATTGTGACAAGACGAGTTTGGTGTGTGGACAATGATTCCAGAGTTCCTCAACGCGGCGCTGATCTGACACGCCTGAAGAAGCTACCGCGGGAACGTCTTATTTTTGCGCTCTCACGGTTCAGCATGTTGCAAAACAACGAGCGTCCCTCGAGCGGCGTCGATTTTCCGGAACGGCACCACCTTCAACGCCGTCGCTTGGGCTTCGGAATGTGTGTGCCTTTGTGTCTGTAAACTGGTCTTCAGAGCAGCTGCGAGTTGGTGATGTGTAAACGAACAGCCGCCGCGTCGTAGGACCAGCGGATCGAGTGTATAAAAACTGTGGTTGTGCGATTGTTGGACACACTTCTCTTGAGCAGTCATGTTAGACTGGTTCACTTCTCTCATGCAGTCCTGTTGGACTAATACTATTTTTCTCAAACAGTCATGTTAGACTGAGTTAATTTTCTGTAAATAAACCCCTTTTTCCTCGTTCTCGATGAGAAGCAGTTCTTCACTTCATCAACGATCTCAGCGTAAATAAGTTGGACGACGGCATGGGCCAGCTACCTTCGAATTCATGCCGTACTCCAATCTTGGCAAAGGACCACGGACGAAGGGATTGAGCCCCCAATCCTGACACCGCGTCCTCCCGCCACTACGTCGAACTCTATGGTCGAACCGTCGGTCGAACTAGACGCGCTTGATATCGCTAACATGTTGTATCGTGTGGGTGCGTTCCCCCCTCGTCGAACTATATTTAGGCCTTTAAGAGACTCTGTTTTTAGTACGGATGAAATACACGAATCACATAGAGAAAAATAACCGAGTACTTGCTTTCTGAGGCTGGCACGGTCATTTGCGCGGAACTGCGCCAAAACCAGGTCTGGCCTTTCGCACAAGCAGCGCAGACTGAACACTTTCTCAAAAACAAAGTTCCTATTTTTTCTTTGCATTCCCACCGTGCAGGATCTGGGAATGGCTTCTGCGCGTTCACTTCATGCAGCAAAGCCAAATGGTAGGCCATCGAAAAGTGCAGCCTTCCACTGGTCGCCTTTGACGCTGCCATATTCGGAAACTCTTTTGTCTCGCGTCCTCCCGAACAAACGAGAACCACGAGAGCAGCACGCAAGACTCCCTACGTAAGCACGCAAGAATCGGATGCGTGCGTACGCAGCCTCCGCGCACGCATCCCATACCGTTCGTGTTCCGTTCTGCACATGCGCACTTTGCAGAACGTAGTGATCTTACGTACGCAACTCCGCTGCGAACGCTACGTACGCAGTACTAAAACTGTCTCTTATCGTGCACGCTTTGGACTAAGGTGTCCAAAATAGCACGTTAACGCCACATCTCTGAACGCAGACGCCACTAGCTATAGTCATCGGGCCAGAAAAGTCGTTTCACCTGAGTGATGCGAGGTCGGCTCTGTTCGACAACGCTCGTCGCGTGTGCATGAACGACGTTCCTTGTGGCCGGCCAAGAGGTGTCCATGGATATTAGGCCTAAAATCGCGTCTTCGTGCAGTCGTCGACGAGGTGGTCGGAATCTCGGTCGTGTGCTGCGTGCTGAGCTGGACACCGAGATGTCGTTGCTGTCATTGTGACGCCAAAGACGTCTAGAAACGTCCGCTGATTATCTAGAGTAACGCCCATGAGTTGAAGTGCACGAAAGAAGACACAATTGCCGAGCCGTAAATAACGCGACTGTGCCTACTTAATGCGACTGCCGCGCACTAGCTTTATTTTAGTCTATTTACATATGAAATTTTTCCTGAGGAAGAAACTCCGTTGACGACCGGTTTTAGTACGTCTACGCGTGTTGAAAATGAATTCACGTTTTTTTATTTGAATACGTTCCTGATTATGAACCAAAATTTGGCGCCGAGGAGCTTAACAAGGTTGTGCGTCGTATCTCTTACCTATGCCGGCTATAGGTTGCGTTTACAGTGCACGAAACAAAGGCATTTTCACTCCATTTCATGGCACGAAGTTTTGACACTACTAAACTTTCTTTTATAAATGGAGTGATATCAGGCCATTCCGTGATTTTTTTTTTTCACTGTCAGTTGTTCATGGAGGTAAAATCATGGTTCTACGCTTTTTTACTCCACGGTGATGGAGTAAGTTATATTGGGCTATGAAGTCTTGGAAAGGATTCACCCGTGGAAATTGCTATTCAGGCTCATTTATGTTTCCAGTCTTAATAGGCTCTTGCAAATCCGCTTGTTACGCTTTATCTGCCTTCGCTGTCCGCAATTTCAGAGCAGTCAATACCTTTTGGCCTCATCACAACGCACCAAGAGTCTCAACGCATTGCCCGCGAGAAATTCATAGGGTATGCGTCCATGGCGTAACAACGAAAAAAAAAAATGCGTTCGTGACGTAACGGTTTCAATATCGGGCTTCTGTGCTAGAGGCCATGCATTCGAAGCCGGCCGTCGGGCAATTTTAGTAATGTTTCTGTAAATATTCATTAGTAACTATATATTTAGCTCACGAAGCCATTGAAGCCTGAAGCTCGAAGTTTGGGCAAATCCTCATACTTCCCATAATGGCTGAACCGCCCTGATTACAGCTCCCGTAGACACTAGCGCCAAAGTTCCTTCTAGTAATTATTGTATGGAACTCTATGCTGAAAGCCACATGCTCGCGTGTTCACGCTCTAAAATTACGATACTCCATAATGCGATATTTCAGCGCTGCTCTACACGTGTTTTCATTTCGCGATATATAGGCTGCCGCGAAAAATCTGTCTCGTGCGGCATATCGCATCTGCAAAAGCGCTGCAAAAAAAGCAACACTCAATCACAGTGAAAACGGCGATCAGAGTCGCCGATCGTCGACAATCTTATCTGCAGGCCAAGCGCGTCGGCCTCTATACATGACCTGTAGAGGGCTCCAGTGTAATCGCGTGACTTCCAGAAAGCACTGCACAAGTCGCGTCGCGCATAAGTTCAGTTTAGAAATGCTACGGCACCATGTCGTAGTCTCGTGCGGCACCCTGCTGTGCTCCTCAACCTTTCGCCATACTCTGCCAACGATGACTCTGCTCTCACACCTTCCCTCTCGCACTCTCTTCCTTCGTCTCCCGCTGGGCTCCGCGTTCGCCTTCATCTTTCGCTGTGCTCGTTGGCTCGGTTACGCCGAGGGATGAGGCCGAGGCACGCCGACGCTCAACGCAGGAACGGGTGCCTAAGAGCTGCGCTCGAAACGATCAAAACAGTAGGTAGAGGCCATCGCAGTTCTCGCTTGTTCGGGACAGCGCGAGATTCTTCGCTTTCGCAAAATGGTCGCCTCAAAGGCGACCAGTGGAAGGCTCTATCCTTCGATGGCCTAAGATTTTGCTTTGCTGCGTCAAGTCAACGCGCAGAACCCATCTCAGGATTCTGCGCGGTGGTGATCCATTGCCAGTTGAAGAATTCCGGTGACGCGTTTTGTGCGAGCGCCCGCTTACAATCCGGCTACTGTGCCGTTACGTGGCTAGTACGTTAGGATTGGCTGAGCTTTGCTGCCGACAACGAGTGCCTTTATTTTGATATTCTAGATGGCGCAACCGGTTCACGCACGCTTATGTACGCGGGCACTGGCATCTGCCAAAAGAGCTGTCGTGAGGCGCACTGTTACGTCCCACAAAGCGCTTGCGTGCTGTGTGCGTTATGGCGCAGCACTAAAACTCTCTACTAGCTGCTCGCTGGAGAAGAGTCTTTTGTGTGTCAGAAAAGAGGACGCATATCAGGCGACAAACCCACGACAAGAACGAAGCTGCGCGTCATTCTGATTGTAAAAGCGCGTTGTACGTTGCTCGGACCTTTGATAAGTATTACTCATTTGAATCGATTGCTTTCACTTGATAGCGACTTGCCTCGAGCGCTTGTAATGCTGTGTAGTTGTCGCGGTACGCTGCATCAATTCAGTTTGATTTTTTTCAGCTGACGCACGTTGGGTTGCCTTTGTTTCATCGTTGGTTTTCATTGTTTCGTTGTACTTAAAAGTGATTCTTGTCGCACATGTAAAGATTTTAGGTTGTCATGCTCGTTCCATAGGGGATTGGCGAAGTTATGAAGGGTTTGGCTCCCGGATGACTTTGCGCTAAGGCGAAGAAAACGAAAAATTACGTCATATTGAGAGGAGCACGAGTGGTCCTAGGAGCTGCTCCTATGTTCCTAAGAACATAGCAGATGAAAGTTTATGAAGAACGAAATGGCAAATGCAATGCAGATGAAGGTTTGGCTTACAGTCATGAAGCTTTTGTAATCTCGTTTCTCTTCTGGTTTAAGAGCTGCTCTCTGCGATTTCAACCATCAATATTTTTCTTACCGATCGTGTCATGATGCGTTCGTTCGCTACTAATTCGGTGAAACGCTTTGGGCTGGAGATATTGTGAGCTTTATGTGAATAATTTGTGCAGATTGTAATGTAACCAGAAATTTCACCGTAAACTTATTTATTTAGCACTTGTCGAGCGAGAGCCTTTATCCAAAATAATTGTAGCAATCAAATGTCTCTACATTTGAGCGTCTGCAGCGTGAGCTGAAGCAAACGACAATGATTTGCGCACACTTATATGCGATGTCGTTAAGGGTTACGGACTGGATTCCAAGAGAATGGAAGCGTAGCAGAGGGCGGCAGAAAGTTAGTTGGGTGGATGAGATGAAGAAGTTTGCAGGGACAACATGGCCACAATTATCACATGACCAGGGTAGTTGGAGAAGTACGGGAGAAGCCTTTGCCCTGCAGTGGGCGTAGCCAGGCTGCTGCTGCTGCTGCTGCTGCTGCTGCTGCTGCTGCTGCTGCTGCTGCTGCTGCTGCTGCTGCTGCTGCTGCTGCTGCTGCTGCTGCTGCTGCTGCTGCTGCTGCTGCTGTTGATGATGATGATAATGATGATCATATGCGATAAGTGACAAGCTGCCGAAGCATCAGTAGTAGCGACCGCTGAAACAGACAACACACGAGGTGTAAGCGGCGACTGTAGTCGGAAACAGAACAACCAAAGAAACGCGCCAAATTTAGCGGCAAGTAGTGAAAAAGCCCCTCCACCGCATCAACAAAAGAACATTGTTACCGAATCAGTTGGCCCTCTTGTATATTCAGTATATGAGGCTTAGTTGATGAGAGAATGATTGACGCACGAGGGGCCATATTATCCTTCAACAACTCAAATCACCCACGCCGACCGGGGTCGCTTAAGTTGCTGCGCATGCGACGTGTGTTTCTCTGCATCACAACAAATATTGGCACAATTACAGCGATATAGCCGCGGGAAAAAAAAGAACGCAAAACCTGCATTATAGTACACAAAATGTCATTAGTGAATTCTTAGGTAATGCCATAAAATTTCCCAAACTAATTTTTCTTTATGAGATTAAGCTAAGAAACTTTTTTGCCGTTAGACTACAATACGGGAATTTAAACTGGTTGTTCGTGTCACGGAGTCTGGTGCCACGTTTTTTACAGTGCCTGCGGTATTCGTTTTCTACGTATACATTAGTTTCTCTATTGCAAAATATGTGCTCTCTGTAGAACTTAAGAGTACGTGCCCTTGGACCGGTAAATCTGTATTTTACATTAGCTTCTAATGTCATGCCTTTAACGCGAATAAAACTCTACAAGTGTCATGCATAATTTGCTGTAGTCAAGCAGATGGCGCCACTGACGTGCAACGTAGTCAGCTACCTAACTTCAGTGCTACTGTAGGGCGTTCAGACCATGGTGAAATAAAAAAAAATTGGAGGGAGCATCGCGCAATGCGATTGAAGCCAAACCTGTCGGCCCAACACGTGATCGCACGTCAAAATGCGCGGTTTGTTTTAATGCTCCCGCTCTGCAGGCAGCGCCCCGACAGGGCAGCCGAACAAGCGCGCACCGAATAGCTAAACGGAACCGAAAATCTCAGCAAATCTCGATTCTTGTTCCGTGATACTGACGCAAGAGGTCACGTGTTGGGCCCCCACTGAGCAGGTGGCTCATCGGCTGGCTTCACGGAGCGTTGGCGAGCCAAGGCTGGCTGCGTGACGTGATGCTGTCTCCTAACTTTTTCCTTCCTCCATGGTTCAGACTGTGTTCCGCGTCCCTCCACGCAGCCTGCGTCAACCATGTTCCCGACCCGCGTACTGGACCTGTGCAGCCAGGACGCACCGATTACCTTCTCCGCGTTCCTGCCAAACCCGTGAGTTGCTGACACTCCCGCGTGGGTTGTGCAATCGGTACCTGTGACATAAACTGTGCTTGCCTTGTTTCTTGTAGTGTGCGAACAGCGAAGTCCTGAAGTCACACAGGAATATTATTGCGACAGCAATTATGTGCACACTCAAGACGCATTTCTGCCATCGCTGTCGCCGTGAGGTTCCGTATGGGTGCGGGAGGGTGAGCCAACGAATGATGATGATGATAGTTTAAGCTGCACATGCAGTCCGCTACCACGTCAGCCGGGGCGGCCACGGAGAGCACGGCCGCGCTTAAGGTTCAATTGTGCACGAGCGAGGAACGCGGCCCGCATGCGTGCCCTCGCCTGTGGCGCGCGAGGCCAATGGCCGAGTCGGGCTCCATAAAGGACTGCAGCAAATAACGCCTCGTCCTGTTCACAATCACACTCTCTCGCGCGGCATCTACAACGGCGTTGGCCACGCGAATCGCGGACGCCGTAGCAGATGCCTTTTGGCGGACGCCGCAGGGACGCGTTGGCGGAGCTCGTGTGTATACTGTGTGCGGTCTGCGACGTGGCTAAAGTGCGCGCACACGCGGGCCTCATCTTCAAAGCGATCTGCGATGTTTGCAGAGTGCGCTTAGTGCCGGTAGGTCCGTATACGCCATGCTTTCGACGTTTCGTACGCGTTGAGGCGACATATGCACGGAGGTCAATTAACTCGCGGCTGTTGCCGCGATTCCTAACTCCAGCGTTCTCACACACAGTTTCCACTCTCATCGAGCGATGTGTGTTCATTTTTACCTGTGCGCGCGTGACACTTTGCTGGTAAATTTAGTTAAAACACGTTGACGGGCTAGTTGGTTTGAATTCATGATAGAATGTGTAAGGGCAACTGAACAAGGACGCCGAAAGAAGCAGACACACAAAGACAGCGCTGTTTCCGTATGTCTCTTTCCAAGTCCTCGTTGAGTGACTCTTACATATCCTATAATTTTTAATTTAGTTAGTAAGCGAATGTTTACAAGTTTATACGGCCGATAAAGCTACTGTCCTTACTTCGTACAGCTATCTACTAATTTGCTATCGCAATCGGTGCTTCGACTTTCGGGCGGAACTGCGAGAGAGCACCGACTCAGGGGAGCGGCGGAACTAAAGTAAACTGGAATACCTCATTGGTTTATTCAACAAAAAGAAATGTAGAGAGGTGCACACGGGGAAAAAAAGGCAAAATTCACTTCATCGAACGGTGCTCTCAAGAACAACTCTAATTAACGAATTTATACATATCAGTGCTAAAGAATATCGTAATGAGGGCTGAAATACATAGAAAGGCATCGAAGTGCGGGAGAGAAATGCATGTCTGGTTGGAACAAAGAAGCACAGGCACTGACTACCAGTTATCTGCAACTGAAGATTCTTGGTCAGAGAATGCTATTATAGGAGCATAGATGGTTACAGGTTTATCCGACACGATATTTCAGACAGGTGGTACCATCGTCAGGTCCAAGAAAATAGCAACAACATTTGAAAAGACATGTACCGCCAAACAAAACCAAAGAAACATAGCAAGCATGAGGCAGAAAATTCTACATAACGGATAGACACGTTTCTTATCATGTGAGGTCACCGAGGGCCGACTTACCCAACTGTCGCCATATATATTTTTTTTAATATCGAAAGCATCCAATATTTCCCGCGTGTCGTGATCGTGTTGCAAATCTAGCACAGCCATTTCTAAAAAAATGTGTGGCTTACACCCGTGGCCGTACACCTGTCATAACACAAAAAGATAGGATGCAACAGCTTCAACAAGATCAAGTGGTTTCCCCGCCGCGGTGGCTAAGCGGCTGCAAAGCACGAGGTCGCGGGCTCGAATCTCGGAGGCAGCGGCCGTATTTAGATGGGGCGAAATGCAAGAACTCCCGCGTCCTGCGGTGGTCAAAACTAAACCGGAGTCCCTCACTACGGCGAGCCTTATAATCATATCGTGCATTTGGAACGTAAAACCCCCAAATTCGGAAGATGCGCATATATACGATATCCAAAGGGGCTGGGAGAATAGAGCGCCTAATTCTACATTGAGCAGTTTATGACCAGGCTGACGCCGGACAGAAGTACGAAATGCGCGCATGCACTGAACATGCGCGTGCATCACAGCAGCTTTTAATTATTCGCCGATATGATAAAGCAACCTATCAGTAGTACCATTCGAGCTTGTTCTCTGGTCGTCAAATGCACTCAACGAATCGTTTGTCAACCTGTGATTGCTTCCGAAGAACCAAGAACTGGGCGAGTGGGTACATCTTGGGAAACTAGTCATCATCATAATCATCATCAGCCTGGCTACGCCCACTGCAGGAAAGAGGCCTCTCCCACATTTATCCAACTACCCCGGTCATGTGCTAATGTGGCCATCTTGTCCCTGCAAACTTCTTAATCTCATTGGCCCACCTAACTTTCTGCCGCCCCCTACTAGGGTTCCCTTCTCTTGCAGTTGAGTCTGTAACCCTTAATGATCATCGGTTATCTTCCCTCCTCATTACATGCCCTGCGCATGCCCATTCTTTTTTTCTTGATTTCAACTAAGATGTCATTACCTCTCGTTTGTTCCCTCACCGAATCTGCTCTCTTCTTATCCCTTAAAGTTGCACACACCATTCTTCTTTCCGTAGCTCGTTGCGTCGTCCTCAATTTAACTAGAACCGTTTTCGTAAGCCTCCAGGTTTCTGCCCCGTAGGTGAGTACTGGTAGAACACAGCTGTTAAAGACTTTTCTCTTGAGAGATAATGGCAACCTGCTGTCCATGATCTGCGAATGCCTGCCAAACGCACTCCAGCCCATTCTTATTCTTCTGATTATTCCAGTCTCATGATCCGGATCCGCCGTCACTACCTGCCCTAAGTAGGTGTATTCCCTTACGACTGTTAAACGTTACTTTAGTTTTCTTCAGAATAATTTTTAGACCCGCTCTTCTGCTTTGCCTCTCCAGGTCAGTGAGCATGCATTGCAATTGGTCCCCTGAGTTACTAAGCAAGGCAATATCATCAGCGAATCGCAAGTTACTAAGGTATTCTCCATTAACTTTTATCCCCAATTCTTCCCAATCCAGGTCTCTGAATACCTCCTGTAAACATGCTGTGAATAGGATTGGAGAGATCGTGTCTCCCTGCCTGACGCCTTTCTTTATTGGGATTTGGTTGCTTGCTTTATGGAGGACTATACGGTGGCTGTGGAGCCGCTATAGATATCTTTCAGTATTTTTACATACGGCTCGTCTACACCCCGATTCCGTAATGCCTCCATGACTGCTGAGGTTTCGACAGAATCAAACGTTTTCTCGTAATCAATGAAAGCTATATATAAGGGTTGGTTATATTCCGCACATTTCTCTATCACCTGATTGATAGTGTGAATATGATCTATTGTTGAGTAGCCTTTACGGAATCCTGCCTGGTCCTTTGCTTGACAGAAGTCTAAGGTGTTCCTGATTCTATTTGCGATTACCTTAGTAAATAGTTTGTAGGCAACGGACAGTAAGCTGATCGGTCTATAATTTTTCAAGTCTTTGGCGTCTCCTTTCTTATGAATTAGGATTATGTTAGTGTTCTTTCAAGATTCCGGTACGCTCGAGGTCATGAGGCATTCCGTATACAGGGTGGCCAGTTTCTCTAGAACAATCTGTCCACCATCCTTCAACAAATCTGCTGTTACCTGATCCTCCCCAGCTGCCTTCCCCCTTTGCATATCTCCCAAGGCTTTCTTTACTTCTTCCGGCGTTACCTTTGGGATCTCGAATTCCTCTAGACTGTTTTCCCTTCCATTATCGTTGCGGGTGCCACTAGTACTGTATAAATCTCTATAGAACTCCTCAGCCACTTGAACTATCTCATCCATATTAGTAATTATATTGCCGGCTTTGTCTCTTAACGCATACATCTGATTCTTGCGAATTCCTAGTTTCTTCTTCACTGTTTTTAGGCTTCCTCCGTGCCTGAGAGCCTGTTCAATTCTATCCATATTATACTTCCTTATGACAGCTGTCTTACGCTTGTTGATTAACTTCGAAAGTTCTGCCAGTTCTATTCTAGCTGTAGGGTTAGAGGCTTTCATACATTGGCGTTTCTTGATGAGATCTTTCGTCTCCTGCGATAGTTTGCTGATATCCTGCCTAATCGAGTTACCACCGACTTCCATTGCACACTCCTTAATGATGCCCACAAGATTGTCGTTCATTGTTTCAACACCAAGGTCCTCTTCCTGAGGTAAAGCCGAATACCTGTTCTGTAGCTTGATCTGGAATTCTTCTATTTTCCCTCTTACCGCTAACTTATTATTCGGCTTCTTATGTACTAGTTTCTTCCGTTCCCTCCTTAGGTCTAGGCTAATTCGAGTTCTTACCATCCTGTGGTCACTGCAGCGCACTTTGCCGAGCACGTCCACATCTTTTATGATGCCAGGGTTAGCGCAGAGTATGAAGTATGAGTATTTCATTTCTAGTCTCACCGTTCGGGCTCCCCCACGTCCACTTTCGACTATCCCGCTTGCGGAAGAAGGTATTCATTATCCTCATATTATTCTGTTCCGCAAACTCTACTAATAACTTTCCCCTGCTATTCCTAGCGCCTATGCCATATTCCCCCACTGCCTTGTTTCCAGCCTGCTTCTTGCCTACCTTGGCATTAAAGTCACCCATTAGTATAGTGTATTTAGTTATCACTCTACCCATCGCCGATTCCACATCTTCATAGAAGCTTTCGACTTCCTGGTCATCATGACAGGATGTAGGGGCGTAGACTTGTACAATCTTCATTTTGTACCTCTTATTAAGTTTCACAAGACCTGCCACCCTCTCGTTAATGCTATAGAATTCCTGTATGTTACCAGCTACATTCTTATTAATCAGGAATCCGACTCCTAGTTCTCTTCTCTCGGCTAAGCCCCTGTAGCACAGGACGTGCCCGCTTTTTAGCACTGTATATGCTTCTTTTGGCCTCCTTACTTCACTGAGCCTTATGATATCCCATTTAGTGCCCTCTAATTCCTCCAATAGCACTGCTAGACTTGCCTCACTAGATAACGTTCTAGCGTTAAACGTTGCCAGGTTCATATTCCATTGGCGGCCTGTCCGGCGCAACACCACTGTGTCTCAAAAAGCATTCGCTAGCCCGTAATTGGTTTTGTAGTGAACTAAGACTTTCCCCTACTCCTTCTTGTAAATTTCCAGGGTATTTCGTCATTTTTATGTCGTTTCTGTTTACGTGACAACCGCATATTTATCAGTTAACTATATATTCCAGTATGTTGATGTTTGTGGTCATTGTAAATAAATTATTCGGCTTTACGTGGTAAAACCACGATCTGATTATAAAGCACGCCGTAATGAGGGACTCCGGAATAATTTTCACCACCTGGGGTTTATTACGGGCACCAAAATCTAAGTGCACGGGTGTTTTCGCATTTCGTCCCCATCGGAATGCGGCCGCCGTGGCCGGCATTCGATCCCGCGGCTTCATGCTTAACAACCCAGCACCATAGCCACTAATCAACCGTGGCGGGTTTGCTGCCCTTGTTATATGTTCGACTGAACATTACTGTCAAGTGCAGACATCTGTTTCATGGGAAATGTTTACTTTTTATATGTGTGGTATGGCCATATATATGAACTTGCGATAGCGCATGTAGTTAGTACCAGTATTTGCCTCACGTTTAAGCTCCCGTTGCACCCGCAGCAAGCCATCGGTTCCTGGTCCAACCAGTCCTGAAAACTTCTTTTTTTTTTGCGTCAGTCGAGTAAAAGAGATCGATTTAGGCGTTCTGTTACAGCGGAGAGCCGTTCTGTGTAGAAACGGGCCGCCGGAGCTTGCTGCAGCACTGAACGCTGCGGACCCTCTGCGCGCAGGGAACGCAGCCGCTTCCGGTGGCTCGCGCATGGCCGCCACAGCGAGGTGTTCCTGGTGTCGTCGCTCCTCAGGCGCACCGTACTCAAGGTGATGCCCGTCGTGGGTCACTTCTCCCAGCAACGAGTGGAGGCCATCACCGCGGCCATCGAGTGCCACCTGTGAGTGGCCGCCTTGAGTACTATATTCTCACTCGCGTTGTCCGCTACAAGTGACCCCTGCGAGCGCATACGTGGTTACCTGATTCCTGCCTAAATTTTCTTTCCGAAGTGATAACTTATTATTTCGTCGAACCAAAACAAACGGCAATACAAACATCAAGATGCGGAAGTGAAAATTCCCTAGTGTACGTTTTCACAAATTTAATTGTTCAGTAGTGAATTCCGCAGATGGTAGGGCGCTTGTGACACAAGATAAACATGTAAATGCGGACTCACAAGTTCGTGAAGATAAGAAATACGACGAATCGAGAGAAGGGCACTTTCATGCAGCCCGGGGCATGTGACATGCTCTTAATGGCAGGTTTGAAAAATTCGGCGCAGAGGTAGCATCTCGTCGCACTTCCGCGTAATACAGGTTCAGCTTGCAAAGTACTGCGAAATTCCGGCGAGCACCGACGATGACCTGATAGCGTGCGTACATATAGTATGTAATCAGAGAACCCAGAACTGCAATTTCTAGGATGGGTATCCGTTTTACTCTTCTATGCGTGACATTTGTCTATATCGAATGTTGCAGCAATCTTTCGACCAGAAAGCATCTAACACTTACGCATACATTGGTGGGAAATGACGCTAGCTACGATTTTTAACACCAATGCAGGCTATCCAGACTTAGAGAAACTATATTTCGACAACCGTTTGTAAGGAACTTTACGAGTGAAGTCAGCCAAATGTCTTCAATTGGCTTAGACCGCACAATGGAATAGCTTAGATTGCCAAAAAAACTGAACGCGCAGAACCCGCTTTGTTCTCTCCCTCAGGGCTCAATAAAACATAACAAAAATATTACTCGAATAAATAAATTCCCCAACGAATACCATACTTCCTAATGTGAAATTTTAGCGCAGCTCCATATGTGTTTTCATTTCACGTGTCAATATTTTGTAAAATTATTATGTAGGTACACAGTATATATTAGGAAGAGCTAGAACGCTGTGAGTAGCGCAGCTGGCGTAGACAATGCCTCGTGCGGCATATTGCAAACAGAGCGAAGTGTGACGCGATTGCCTCAATAATCGGGAGATCGTGAGAGGCAGCACGTGGGTGACGCTTTGGCACTACTCGCAGCAACCACCGTAGACGGACCTCCGCTCATGCAGTGTTCTGTTTTCCATACGGACGACTCGGGCTACTCTGGCGCCATATCGTAGCCATCGTCGCCGCCCAGCCCGTCTTGCGCGGCACTACGCTTTTCTTCGCGCGCTTTCGTTCTACCGATGGCGAGAGCAGCCTTTCGTCGCAGGGAAATAGTACCGCCAGTGTAAGCGGCGACAAGGGAGCGTTACATCGAGCCCTGCTCGTAGCCGCTCACCACCGCCCCTTGCAGAAGCAGTGATCCCCGTCACACGAGCTAGTACCGTGGACTGACCACAGCAGCAGACGCCGCGGACGAGCGTAACCCTCCCCACCTCACGCCCTGTGCCCCCACCCCTCGGAAGCGCTGATGAGATCGCCCACGGGGCTACAGATGCCGTAGTGGCAACTCAGCGCATGCGCAAGCCATCTTTCTTTCGCTCCTTCTCCACTTTCGTCCTCGCGCGCTCTTTCATCTGACGGTGCGCTCCGCGTCCGCTCGGTAACGAGGTATAACGCCGCCGACGTCCAACGCACGTACGGGTACCTAAGAGCTGCGCTCTCAAATCCCGTGCCATAACATAAAACAGTCTCTATTCGTCGTCCATGCTTTAGGGGGTGCACGTCTAAAACGCGATTTTCGTCAAAAGAAACATTTTCTATTCTTTTTCGTTTTTAAATGCTAACATATAAAGAATGTGGTCGCTAAGTTTGGTTGTTTTTGCAATATAAAAGAAGAAAATGAGCCTTTTTTTTTACCGAGCGGTGGCACGCGTTTTCTGTCGAAAGAGCTGACGAACGCCGTTTTCGAGATGTGCCTGCAGAGCGGGACAGGAGGCGAACCTGGAGTCAATTCACTCGTTAGGAAGTCTGCTTTTCGCGCCTCCTAAAGATAACGCACATTCTGATGAGTGTTGAAAATGCACAAAAAAAATTAAAGAATGGCATTTTCGGTGACGGTGTGTCCATATTGCCAGCGAAACAGAAACTGAAGCTTGGCTTGGTAGAACTGCAATTGTGACATTTAATTCCTCCCGTCTGTGAGGTTTTTGTGCCAACCCTTGTACTCGTCATCATCGGCGTTGGTCGTATTTCGATTGCTCTGGATTTTCCGGCTAGTTCATTGAGATTAGCTGATGGTCCGTCTTATGGTGGACTATACTCGCCAAGAAGTCCTTGCCGCGGCAAAGCTTTGAAACGCGAAAAGCCCCGCGAAACAGAAGCACTTGCCACTGAGTAGCATCGAGTTGAAGGAGATGGCCTAACCCGAGGAGTAGGAGCATTCAGTTGAGCCCCGTTGACCGGTCAATGAAATGGCATATTCTGAATTCTCTGAATCAATTTTTCTGAGTTTGCACTTCATCGCCAATTCGGACGCTTAAGAAAAATGTAGCTTGGAAACTGCAATGACTAAAACTCTGCAAGATAATTTTTAAGCAGCAAATTTGCGAGGAGTTTTGACGTCTTAAATTTCTAAAGTGCTTCTGTCAAGAAAAAATCCGAGGACACGTAAGCAGTCCTTACGAGTTGTGAACGCGACAGCATTATTCTCCCATTGAATGCCGCTGAATTTTGCGCTGCGATCGACGTACCATAGCGGTAAGTGCTGCTCGAGCCAGCAAGCAGCAGCAGCCTGCGGTGCCCACGCGTCATGCTACCGACGCGGCGTTACTCATTGTGTGACGCGTTGAAGCGACGCCTTCTCCCCTAACGCGAGACCTGGCGCGCTACTGCGGCACCCAGTGTGGCCTTCCGCGCGCTTCGCTCCGTAGAGGCGCGCTCGTGCCGCGGCGTCGCAGCCAATGGGAATTTAGGAGCCCTTTCGCTGCTACAGACGCCGGTAGCCGGCTGTCTCGCTCAGTGAGCCATTTGAAGCTTTCGCATTAAAAAGTGCAGATTTCTAGATCACAGTAACTACAGAATAACACTTAGTTTACAAGTGATGCCGTTTCTGCAGAAAAGGCACGAAATTGCAAACGGCTGCCGCGATTCGATATTATACGACATCCAGATCATACGCGTATATATTCAGCAAGGCTTATTCTGGCTTTAAAATTGCAATTTTCCCTTTGGGCATGTATAACTATTTTTTCTAGCTTTGCTAGAGTAGAGAAGTTCACTACATGTCCCAATGCTAGCAAGACAGAGCATCCTGCCTAGTTTTGTGAAAATTGACACGTGGGTTCTAACGTTGACGATTCAGCCCCGCATCGCCGTCTAAAGTGAGGGTTTGTTTAGCTGTGGAAGAAACGTAGTAGAAGCGTTACGGATGGCACCGTCATTGTAACCGTATTTATACTTCGCACGCCATCAAAGTGGCGCAGATGATCGCTGCACGTGACTAAGCTATATAGCTACGTGACTAAGTGCCGCTGTTTTCGTTATTTTTTCGAGGACAGTTCGGGAAATTTGGCTTGACGACACACCTTACTGAGACCCGGCCATGTCACGCGGCACGTGTAATGTCATTTGCGGCGAATGAGATTACATCTTAATGCCATTTTTGTTGCGTCTACACGGCCATACTGAATGGCATTTACAGCTAATGGCATTCACCCACTGAATGCGTTTCCCGAACTCATGCAGTGCTACTTGTGTAACCTTGATAACAGGGGCTTGGTAAAAAATTACAAAATCTATAAGTTCAAACAAAATGTCATCACAGCAGAGGGTCCCATAATTGCTCTTATGAATTTGTTAAGAATTTTATGACGTATAGCACGATAGTTAAAGTTGTTAGCGCAACTGTCTTGTTCCCAGTGTCCACTGGATGCTATAGCACTCCTTGTCGGCCATGTTTACAAACACTCGGCTGTTTTCTTTTTCTCTATTTCTGCATATTGTTTTCAAGGTGATCCCGCGCTAAAGCCTATCCGCCAACCGTGGAATCTAATTCTGCAGCTTCGTCAGCGGAGAATGATAAGCAAGAAGCGCACTGGACCGATGACGAGAGGCGCGCGCTGCTGAAAGAATGGGAAGACCGCCTCAGAGATTTGCGCAGGGCGAAGCGCAGCCTGAAAGTATACGAGTAGATTGCCGAGTGCCTGCGTGCCCAAGCTGCCGGTAAACATCGCCATCAATTGCGAATGCCATTTGTATACCCGCGTAGACAGGGAACGCAAGAGGTCAATGACATTCGGCATGAATATAATTTACTGTGAATGACATTACACGTGCCGTGTGACAAACATATATTATCCTTTTGTCTTAAAAAGCGATTTCGTGGTCCTCGAAGAATTTTTATCATCTTTAAAGCTTCTCATGTTGTTGCAACCTACAAGTTCATCTAAAGTTCATTGCATATTGTATTGACTGTAGTCTTTTTTTTTTTGGCATACTCTAATTTATTGCTGTAATTGCTTTTCTTATACTTTGTAATCACTCCTCTCTTTATGCCGTATGGCATTGAGAGTACCGTAAATAAATAAATAAATAAATAAATAAGTAAATAACTGTGGCCGATACATTCAGTACTGGCCATGAATGTGGTGCACCACATTCATGGCCATTTCTTGGCAGAGACGCCAACGTCACTCGGCAGCACGGGATAAGGAGATAAAAAATACGAAATGTTCGCCGTAATGCTGATCTGTTAAAAGGGCTTGCCTAGTGGGAAATACTTCACTTTCTGCGTGGCGTCTTTCTTTCAGCAAGCTCAACATTCTGAGGAACGGAACGCGTTACAGGGCGCCCAACTTCATCGAAGTTCAAAGGTAGGAAAACCACGTTCTTCGCGAAGCATCAAAATAAAACTACATTGTTAGCCTTCTGAGACACCTTGAGTTTACCCTTGCACAAATTGGCTTTTAACTTTTTTAAGGTTAAGCCATACGCGATAACAAACGCACAAAAAAGAAAATAAGATGGCAACCTCTCCATCCTTTGGAGATGATGGCAACGTTAATCCGATTAACAATTTACGTTATGTTCGGTGTGTAATTGGTGATGTGATTATATCGTACGATGATTGCTATGAAGAGCGGCACACACCCGGCAGCCAACGTGTAGGGACCCAAGTGGGCGTCAAAGCATCATCAACTTCGGCCGTACGGTTTCATTGGAGAGCGGTACACGATCAGCGGCACACAGCCAGCGACATATACCCAGCGGCCCGTACCCACCGCTAGGAAGCGTGCGTTGACACAAGCTCACCCTCGTGCAACGAAAACTCGCACGCGTCCTATTACAAGTGAGCCCGTGCCACTTACTCAGTGACACGTACCCAGCGACCCAGTGACACGTGCTGACGTGATAAGAAAACGGTTAAATCCATAGACAGGCAGACAGAGCGGCGGAATTAACAATCTCGCGATGAATGGTGACGGTAATGCGCTTAGCATTGAAGCACTGCAGCGACGTATGGTATTGACACCGACGCAACCCGCCGTGTATAGGATGCGTGCACGCAGCCAAGCTCGCGCCTCCCTCCCACTTCCCTGTGGACACGCTGCGCGATCTGGCGGCGCCGCCGCGAAGTCCATGTGGGGTGCCTTTATGAACCCCTATATCCATACGAGATTACGTATATCGATACAATACTGCCGCAATATTGTGTGATTAACAAACAGCAGGAACTGTGAAAGCAGGAGAGGTCAGTTTAATTACGTAAACTGAAACGATTAGGCATGGACCTCTCGTCTTCTAAAAATCGTGAGATCTTCGTCTTTTTCGACATGCCGCATATTGGATGTGGAATTTGCCTCCTTCTAGAGAGAGCATCGGGACAGCAGGGAGCTGTCATGGTACTCCAGGTTTGGGCACTGCATGTCATTCCAAACAATAGGGCTTCATGCGCAAATGTGCACGACTTCTGGTGGCGAATGCCGCACCCTGGAGGAAGGAAGGCTATCAGGGATAACCTCATAGAGCATGTCGCTGCTACGTCGTACAACCTTGTAGTAGCTTGCTTTTCTCGAAGTACTCGCCCTACAGATGGGACTCCAAACCCCCACTTTCTCGCCTGGCTGGTAGGTGATGTACCGGTGTCCTAGCTTGTAACGTCTAGCGTCGAAGTCCTGTTGTCGAGTGATGCTGGCGCGGCGAGCTATTTCGCTTCTTCAGCCCATTGAGAGAATGTTTCAGCATGCATGGCTGTATCATCGCAGTTATGTGGTAACATCGCATCGAGCATCCTCGTAGTTTACGAACATGAAAAACGCTAAATGGCGTCCTTCACGTTGTATCCTGCGGCACCACGCTATCAGCGAATGTGATGCACTGTAGAATGACATCCAAGTTTCTGTTCCACGTCTGCGTACATACTCAGCATGTTCGCGATAGTATTGTTCAAGCGTTCTGTTAGGCTGTTTGTTTTCGGGTGGTAGGCTATGGTCTTTCGGTGAGCCGTGCCACGGAGGCTAAGGTCAGTCTTAAGGAGTGTAGCCGTAAAAGAACTACCTCTGCCCTTTAACAGCGTTGGCGAACGGCGCATCGGAACCATGTTTTCAATAAAGCATCGGCGTGCTTCAACTGCGTTTCCGCTTAGAAGAGCTTTGCTTTCTAAATAGTGTCAGGTAACCGACGCCAACTATTACCCCCTTATTTCCAATGTTGGAAGTTAAAAAAAAATAAGGGATTTTACGTGCCAAACCACGATCTCATTATGAGGCACACCATAGTGGGGGACTCCGGAAATATGGACCATCTGGGGTCCATTAATGTGCACCTAAATCTAAGTACACGGGTGTGTTCGCATTTCGCCCCCATCGAAATGCAGCCGCCATGGCCGGGATTCAGTGCCGCTACCTCGTGCACAGCAGCCCAACACCACAGCCACTAAGCAACTGCGGCGTTTAGTGTTTGTAGTCGGGAATGTTCCGAGAAAATTCATGTCGATTTCAGCAAATGGCGTCGTGGGCACTTCGATTGGTTGTTATATCCTATCTGGTTTTAACAGTGGCGGTTTGCGTCGTTTAAAATAGAGGCACCTGCGCACGTGATTCAGAACGTTCGCAAGACCTTGACCAGTAACATTTCTCTTTGACTCCGGTCAGTTTTCGCCTGTAGCCGAAGTGGCCAGACGTCGGCTCATCGTGACAGGCTTGTAAAACCTTATGGCGGATAGACCTCAGGACGACAAGTGCTGCTTACGCTTGCAGAAAAGTTATTTGTATTATCGAATAGCAATTCTATTGTTACGGGGATGTTGGGAGTATACAACGAGTATGTACAATATATATTCAAAGTTAGCGTGGCTAAGATGGCTGACCACCAACACGCAGCAGCCAGCGTCCCGCAATCTTCTTCTTCCTCTCTCTTTCATCCTTCCGTAACAGGAACCCCGGGTGTTGAAGCGCCGTCTCGGCCCATGGTAGGGGAAGAATTGCGAGCCAGGTATGGCTTCAGCCGCGAAACGTGCATGACGTCAACAGGCGTCGGACTAGAGGATACATCAAAATGTAGCGTCGAAATCACGTAAGATACGTCGTTAACTTGACGTAGGACTTCATAAGGCCCTGTGTAGCGAGAGAGAAACATTTGGGAGAGGCCAATCAGACGGCACGGTGACCAAAGGAGCACCCAAGCACGAGTCGCGAACTTAACATCGCGATGGCACCGGTCGTAACGCTCCTTTTGTATATGCTGCGAGGCTAACAAACGATATCGGGCGACTTGACGTACCATGCAAGCGCGATCGATGACTTCACTAGCGTACTCACTTGCCACGCGCGGCACAGAAGGGAGGAGGGTGCCAAACGGCAATGTGGGGTCGCGACCATACAAAACATAAAAGGGTGAATATCCTGCGGTGTCATGTCGGAACGAGTTATATGCTAACGTCACGTAGGCCAGCCTGGCGTGCGAGTCGCGGTGATCGTTGGAGACGTACATCGACAGCATCTCTGTGACTGTTCGCTTGATACGCTCGGTAAGACCGTTTGTTTGTGGGTGGCAGGCGGTGAACAGCTTGTGCTCAGTGGCACACTAGCGGAGGAGGTCGTCGACAACGCGAGACAAGAACGTACCACCGCGGTCTGCAAATAACTGTCGAGGTGCACCGTGGTGGAGGCTGACGTCGTGGAGAACAAAATCGGCGACGTCTGTTGCGCAACTAGTCGGCAACGCCTTTGCTATCGCGTAGCGTGTCGCGTAATCAGTTGCGACGGCGATCCACTTATCCCCTCTAGTTGTCAGAAAAGGGCCAAGCAGGTCAAGGCCTATACGAAAGAACGCTTCAAAGGGAACTTCAATTGGATCGAGTCGTCCGACAGGTGGCAGGGGAGGTTTCTTCCGGCACTGACACAATTCGCAAGTTGCGATATAACGACGCACAGAGCGGTAGAGACCAGGCCAGAAGAATCGGCGTCGTACGCGGTCGTATGTACGCAAAACTCCGAGTTGTCCCGCCGTCGGCGCATCGTGAAGTTGTTCGAGAGCGGCGGATCGCAGATCATGAGGAAGGACAAGGAGCAACTCAGGGCCGTCAGGGTTGATATTGCGGCGGTAGAGGATGCCGTCATGCAGCACGAACATGCGGCACGTGCCGTCGGTGCGGCCGTATTGCACTACGGCGACGATGGACTGTAGGGATGCGTCGCGTTGTTGTTGAACGCACATGTCGGTCATGTCAATAAAAGGCATCACGCAGGTCATCGGATCCTGCGCAGCAGGTTCGGGGAAATTCACGGTGTGACGCGAGAGGCAGTCAGCGTCATTGTTGAGGCATCCAGTTTTGTAATTGACAACAAACGAAAGTTCCTGGAGACGCAAAGCCGAGCAGCCAAGCCGTCCTGACGGGTCCCGGACGGAGGACAAGCAGCAGAGTGCATGGTGGTCTGTGATGACCGAAAACATGTGGCCGTACAAATATGGCCGGAACATGGCGACAGCTCAAACTAAAGCCAAGCACTCCCGCTCGGTGATGGAGTAATTTCTGTCGGCAGATGACAGCAGGGGGCTGGCGTAAGCTATCACGCACACGGTACCATTCTGATGTTGGGCGAGAACAGCGCCGTTGCCATGGCCGTTTGCATCAGTGTGGACTTCGGTCGGTGCAGATGAGGATGAATCAAAGTGGGCAAGTATGGGAGGGGCGGTCAGAAATCCGATGAGAGCGGTGAACGCGTGGGCTTGCTCAGGTCCCCATGAGAATGGCGTGTTCTTTAGAAGGTCTGTCAAAGGCCGAGCAACGTCGACGAAGTTTTTGATGAAACGGCGAAAGTAAGAACACAGGCCCACGAAGCAGCGCACGTCAGAAGCAGAACGTGGCACAGGGAAACTGCGTATGGCACGAACTTTTTCCGGATCTGGTTGGACACCGGATGCGTCAACAAGATGTCCCAACAATATAATCTGACGGCGCGTGAATTGACACTTCGTGGAGTTCAGTTGGAGGCCGGCTTTTCGGAAGACCGCAAGAATGGCAGGGAGTCGGGTACGGCGGCTGTCGAACGTGGGAGAAAAAACAATAACGTCGTCAAGGTAACAGATACAGGTGGTCCATTTGTAGCCTCGCAGAAGAGAGTCCATCATAAGTTCAAATGTCACAGGAGTGCTTCACAGGCCAAAAGGCATGACTATGAACTGATATAAGCCATCCGGCATGATAAAGGCCGTCTTCTCGCGGTCCATTTCATCAACTGAAATCTGCCAGTAGCTAGATCGAAGATTGATGGACCAGAATTGTTTAGCTCCGTGCAAGCACTCCAAGGCGTCATCGATGCGTGGTAGTGAGTGCGATAATCGACGCAACAACGCCAGGTACCATCTTCTTTTTCACATGAATGACAGGCGAAGTCCAAGGGCTGGCTGACGGTTCGATTACCCCTTTGTGGAGCATTTTGTCCACTTCTGATTGGATGACTCTACGTTCAGCATGCGATACACGATAGGGACGCCGACGATAGGGATTCGTGTCTCCAGTGTTGGTACGGTGGTGAACAACAGATGTTTGTCCAAAAGGCCTGTCGCCGAAATCACAGATGTCACGGTACGATTCAAGCAGGAGACGTATGCCCGTGTCCTGTGCAGAGGTGAGGTTATGTGCAGTCATTTTCGCGAAATCATCCATTAGGGTACCAGAGCTGTGAGCTGCAATTGTTGCTAAGAAACCGCTCTGGGCATTGAGATTTTCAATTTCAAATTCGGAAGTATTAGAAACACTGACCAAGAACATGCCGGCTGGAAGCACTTGAGGGCACAGGCTGAAATTCAGAAGCGGAAGAACGGCGCCGTTATTTGTAGTCGTCACCAGCGTATGCGGATGACCAACGTTGCGTTTCAAAAGCACGTCGATGACGGGGGGAAGGACATATTCACCGTCTGGAGTTTGTGGCTGTGCCGTCGAAGCGACGTAAGTGACTGCATCAGGTGACAGACGCACATCGTGAAGCGAACACAAGTGCCGTGGAGCGATGCTCGGAGCATCGGAGACTTGAGGCAGTTCCAACTGAAGAACACCGTTCGCACAGTCGATGAGAACGGAATGATGGGATAAAAAGTCAAATTGAAGGATAACGTCGTGAGGGCAGTTGTCGATCACAGCAAAGAGAATAGAAGTAGGGTGGCCGGCTATACTTTAACGCACAGCCCACATTCCAAGAACAACCATCATGCCGCCGTGGGCCACACGAAGCACTCGGGCAGCTACTGGGGTGAGGACCTTCTTTAAACGTCTACGTGGGCTAGCACTCATCACAGATACGTTGGCTCGAGTAGCGATGAGTGCTTAGACAGGTACGGCGTCTATTTTAACGTCAATTACACTTCTCTTTGTGGGCACAGACAGGGGATTTGCTGCAGTAGTCGGCAATGCCGTACCACCTCCGAGGGCTGCATTTCTTAGTTTTCCGAAAGGGTGCGGCCAAAAGCCAGAGCGGACTGAAGGCGACGTGGCTGCGGCGAATAGGAAGATTGGCGACCGGTTTGCGGTGAACGAGAGCGGTGTCCACGCGGCGATGGTGAGCGACCGTACCAAGGGTTCCTAGCAGAGTTGTCGGCGCTGTTAGACTGAGTGGTGGGAGAAAGATTGCGGGTATTTCCATTAAAATGGCTCAGGTTGGCCGGCGTGCGATGTGTTGAGGGACACTAGTTGCGACAGTATCGGGTGACATGATCAATGTGGCGACAGGTGAAACATATCGGCTGGTCATCCGCAGTTCTCCACTCAGTCAGGTTGCAATAACGCGGAGAGAAGCGTCAGGGTGGAGCGAAAATAGTAGAAGGGCGTTCGTTAGCTCTGGGATTGGCGACAGCACAGACAGGATGTAAACCTATGTTTTCAAGTTCCTGGCGAACGATGGATTGTACTAGGGAATCTGAAAAAGCGGTAGCGTCAGGGCTACGCGAGCAGAAAGCTGAGGGTGCCATCGTGTCCTGTTCACGTCGAACGATTCGCACCACATCCTCTGATGGCGACGCACGCTGCTGAGCGGGTTGATCTTCACACGTCGACGTTGCGGCATTATTGGGAAGTCTGGCGAATGGTTGCAGGACGCGTCGGCTTTTGGCCTGCTCGAATTTTCGGCACTCTTTGATGATTGCATCAGCTGTAGAGCAGCTTTTGCACATCAGCAGATTAAAGGCGTCGTGAGCAATGACCTTCAGCACGTGCCCGACCTTCTCAGTCTCTGTCATGTCGTGATCGGCTTTACGACAAAGCGCCAGCACGTCCTGGAGGTGAGAGACATAGGGCTCCTTTGGGGATTGGGTACTGGAGGCTAGTTCCTGCTTTGCGGCAATTTTACGGCCGGCTGCTTTGCCAAACAACTCTGTCGACTTCTCTTTGCATTGGTGCTGGTTAGCTCCTCTTCGTGGTTTTCGTACCACACCTTTGTCGTGCCTCTTAGGTAGAAAAACAGGTTAGCTAGCATAAGCGTAGGGTCCCATCTGCTGATTCCACTTTCGCGTTCCTACATGGCCATCCACTCTTCAGTGTCGGCGCCATCGGTCCCGCAGAAAGTTCCGGGATCCTTGGGTTGCACAACGACAACCGAAGGTGACAGCGACGTAGCTGGCGGCGGTGACGTAGGAGACGGCAACGACGTTGATTCCGCATGCTCACCGTCATTCATGGTGCGGAAGGTGATTCGATGTCCAAGTCGGAGCTTCGTTTCCAGCCGTGGTACCCCTCACCTCTCACCAATATGTTACAGGGATGTTGGGAGTATACAAAGAGTATGTACAATATATTATTACGATATGATTGAGCGATGCTCAAGAGACACGCCGCTGCGAGAACGACGAAAAAGTTGGTCGGTGCCCTTGGCAGGAGCGAGTGTCAGCCTGGCTGCCTGGCTCCAGTGTAAATAGCGTGTAAATATCATCTCTCGTCTGTGTCTTTCCACACGTAACATTTCTGGTGGAGGTCAGCGATCCCCGTCCTCACCACGGAACTCCGAAGTGGTCGGCACACCGAGCTTGTCACCATGCCTGGCACTGCAGCTTCTGGAGGTGAAGCTGCGTTGTCGACCCTGCCCTCAAATCCTCTGCTCACGTTACCTATTAACCGAAACCTTCTTGACGTTGACGTTGATGGCTATGCTGTCACGGCACTCATCGATACAGGAGCACATCTTTCTATTATGAGTGCTGTCTTCCGACGACGACTGAACAAGCTCCTCACCCCAGCGTCGGCACGCGTCGTCCGCGTTGCGGATGGTGGTACTGTGCCTATCATCGGCATGTGTACGGTTCCTGTCAGCATCGCCGGCCGCCACACTCCTGTCCTGTTCACCGTAATTGCTCATTGCCCCCACGACCTTATTCTCGGCCTCGATTTTCTCTCCGCCCATTCTGCCCTTATTGACTGCTCTTACAGTACCCTTCGCCTCGAGTTGCCGATGCTCGCAGAACTTTCTGACGCACCCCACGGCCGCTTACGCTCCACCGGCTTTCTTCGCCTGCCACCAAAATCCATAGCCTACATTGAACTGTTGTCTTTCCCACCAGTTCCTGATGGCGAGTACCTCGTCACTCCTCTGCCCGACATCCCAATACAGTATGACGTCACCGTGCCTCACAGTATAGTTACTATTACTGCGAACCACACTCACATGCCTGTCAGTAACTTTGGATTGGCAAAGCAAATTCTACCGCAAGGTATTTGCCTTGCCACCATTGATTGTCTCGGCGACCAATACGTGGCAGCGTTATCGACCGATGGTTCTCGCGACCTTCGCATGCCCATCGCGCCAGCCTCGGGCGTCGATCCCAACATAAAGAAAATGGTTGCGACGGACCTGTCCTCTACGCAGGCTGAAGACCTTTGCGAAGTATTATCGTCCTACCGCGATATTTTCGACTTCGATGATTGCCCTTTAACCCAGATGCACGCCGTCAAGCATCGCATTCTTACTGGCGATGCTGTGCCTATTTACCGACGACCGTGCCGAATTTCTGTGTCGGAACGCCGAGTAATTCAAGATGAAGCGAACAAGATGCTCGATAAAAACATCATTGAGCCTTCATCGAGTCCCTGGGCGTCACCTGTGGTGTTGGTTAAGAAGAAGGACGGCACGTGGCGCTTTTGTGTAGATTACCGTCACCTGAACAGCATTACAAAAAAGGACGTCTACCCGCTCCCACGTATAGACGACGCCCTTGACTGCCTGCACGGTTCCAGATATTTCTCGTCTATTGATCTTCGTTCAGCATATTGGCAGATTGCTGTTAAAGATATGGACAAAGAAAAAACCGCGTTCATCACACCTGATGGCCTAACCAATTTGAAGTAATGCCGTTTGGATTATGCAACGCCCCTGCCACCTTTGAGCGTATGATGGACTCCTTGCTCCAAGGTTTCAAATGGTCCACATGCCTCTGCTACCTCGACGACGTCATCGTCTTCTCGCCAACGTTCGACACTCACCTTGAGCGTCTCACAACTATACTTGATGTATTCCGAAAGGCGAAGCTGCAACTTAACTCATCCAAATGTCGTTTTGGCCACCGACAAATTACTCTTCTGGGCCATCTAGTTGGCGCTTCCAGAGTACAGCCTGATCCCGACAAAACTCGCGCTGTCCGAGAGTTTCCGGTTCCGAAGACCGCCGCAGACGTTCGAAATTTTGTAGGGCTGTGCTCGTACTTTCGTCGTTTTGTTCCAGATTTTGCGACAATTGCTAGGCCCCTAGCTAATCTTTTCAAGAAAGGCGTACAATTCTCGATGGGTACTGCAGAAGCCACCGCCTTCTCGCGTCTCGTCACTCTTTTAATCTCACCACCCATTCTCGCCCACTTCGACCCTGATGCCCCTACAGAATTACGTACAGATGCCAGCGGTCATGGCGTAGATGCCGTCTTAGCCCAGCGTCAGCGTGGCAAGGATCGCGCTATTGCTTATGCCAGCCGCCTCCTAGCACCATCGGAGCGCAACTATTCTATTACGGAACGCGAATGCCTTGCTGTTGTCTGGGCGGTTGCAAAGTTCCGTCCTTATCTTTACGGTCGCCCTTTTTCCGTAGTCACTGACCATCATACTCTTTGCTGGCTCTCATCGCTAAAAGATCCTACAGGCCGGCTTCGTCAATGGGCTTTGAGGCTACAGGAATGTTCACATCCCGTGGTGTACAATTCTGGCCACCTGCACCAAGACGCTGACAGTTTGTCGCGTTACCCTGTTGACGACTCTGACTCCTTTAATATTGCCAGTGCTTCTTGCGCATTCTCTGTATGCCAGCTGCTTCATTTCGCCAACGAGCAACGCCGTGACGTTTACATCAGAACACTCATCGACCGTTTTGAACACTCTCCGGCCGATGCTACTCTACGCCTCTTCATCCTCCACGACGGTACTCTGTACCGTCGTAACCTTCATCCAGACGGCTCTGAGTTTCTGCTTGTAGTACCTAAACACCTCCGCTCCACCGTTCTAGAAGAGCTTCACGACGCACCAACGGCAGGACACCTCGGCGTATCTCGAACCTATGACCGTGTACGTCGCCAGTTTTTCTGGCCGGGCCTTGCCCGTTCCGTACGACTTTACGTCGCCGCTTGTCAACGATGTCGCTTGTCAACTTTGCCAACGACGCAAGAAGCCTTCCCAGCTCCCCGCTGGTCACCTGCAGCCGCTCGACATCCCTGCCGAGCCCTTCCATCGTGTCCGCTTGGACCTTCTAGGCCCATTTCCGGAATCTATATCAGGAAACAAGTTGGTTGCAGTCGCAGTGGACTATATACGCGACCCGCTACGCCGTAACCCGTGCTCTTCCGACCAGTTGTGCAACTGATGTTGCGGACTTCCTGTTACATGATATCATATTGATGCATGGTGCTCCCCGTCAATTGCTTACGGACCGTGGCCGCACCTTTTTGGCCAAAGTCATTGACAACATATGCGTGCCTGCTCAATTTACCACCTCATACCACCCCCAAACGAACGGCCTCACTGAGCGTTTGAATCGCACCCTTACAGACATGCTATCCAAATACGTTTCAGACGACCACCGTGACTGGGACCTGGCTCTACCTTACATTACCTTTGCATATAACTCTTCCCGCCTCGACACGGCTGGCTTTTCCCCGTTTTACCTCTTGTATTCCGCGAACCGACGCTACCATTGGACACTGTGCTTCCGTCCGCCACAGCTTCAACTAGCGATTATGCCCGCGATGCAATCGCCCATGCTGACCATGCTCGCCGACTTGCGCGCACTCGTCTACAAGTGTCTCAAGACAAGCAGAAACAACGCTACGACCTCCGTCACCGTGATGCCCATTTTGTGCCCGGCGCCCTCGCGTTGCTTTGGTCACCATGGCGTAAAGTCGGCCTTTGTGAAAAACTGCTTTCCTGTTACACAGGCCCATATCGCGTGATACGCAAAGTGACCGATGTCACCTATGAAATCGTTCTAGACACGCCCACGACGTCCTCCGCTGTGACAACCATTGACATTGTCCACGTTGCCCGACTCGAGCCCTACAACTCTCCATGCACCTTGGATATTTAAAAGCACCGTGACGGTGCTTTTGCCGCCGGGGATTAATATTATGATATGATTGAGCGATGCTCAAGACACGCGCCGCTGCGAGAATGACGAAGTTGGTCGGGGCCCTTGGCACGAGCGAGTGTCAGCCTGGCTGCCTGGCTCCAGTGTAAATAGCGTGTAAATAGCATCTCTCGTCTGTGTCTTTCCACACGTAACAATATATACAGAATGAGTCAGAGTAGTCAAGATGGCTGACCACCAACAGCACGCAGCAGCCAGCGTCCCGCGATCTTCTTCTTCTTCTTTCTGCTTTCATCGTTCCGTAACAATATGGACACTATAGGCGCATTTTTGCCGTCACCGGGATGTACCGTATAAAGTCCAAGGGCGACAACACCACCTTCGCGCGTAGTATGCTGTATATGCGATTTAAGCAAACGAGAGAAGTCCTATTGCGGCTCAGTCTGATGCGCGAAAGAGAAACCGGAGAGAAAACGCGCCGTCTTCCGTCGCGCGAAAGGGAGGGGGGGGGTATGGGAGGGGGGGGGGGCGGCGTTGTTCTCTGACAGCAACTGCGTATTGGAGGTGAGGACTTACGGAGTCGCCATCTGTCGGAAGCGCCTTTCTTGCGCAGTATGAGGGATCACGCGGCGTGCTCCTCATAGGTTTCGCTTACGGCACTCAATAAAAACACCAGGCGGCAGCCGTCCTGGACATTTATGTAACTACTCTCAAACCATGGGAAGTTTTTGCATGCCGATATAATAATGTTGGGAAAACTGAAAGCACAGAATCGTTTACAGACGCTATCTATTTACGGAATACGTACAGTAAACGCCACTACACGCGATTGCCGCGATGGAGTCTCCCGAACCGGCTTCTTGCGTGAAAGGTAGGCAAACGCTGAGAGCAAACTATGTGAAGAAATATGTTCTCATAATGGGTTGTCTGCACAACCAAATGGAGCATAACAGAATGAAGCCTCAAGGCAGCGATCGCACGAGTTCGCAGCGACCGACTGCGCGTCTGCATGCATGTCCGCGCACAATGTTTTGCTTTTGCTGTGAGCATGTTTTCACACCGTGCCGTGAGCTTTAGGCCTTAACATATGCGCATTTGGTACTACAGAAGCAACAATTGCTGCATGGATGTTATCAGAACTGTTCAAAAATAATTTCGTTATAGAGACTTCGACTCCTAGCTAGGGCGACTGTGTTGTGCCGTCGCGACGATTTTATCTTATTTGTCTTCTAAATTCTCGGACATTTCAATATTATTTCTCAAGTTGCGTCGCAATGTATATTTATCGGCCTTCTCAGCGTAATCCAGTGCATTAATTCATAACACAAACATGACCATATGCCATACCTTCTTTTAATGTGCGTCTTACCGCTCCCTTTCCGTTCCAGTCAACTTGCCAGTATCTACCATCAACAATTAAGTCCATAGACGAAACCGTCATGACATTAGCCGGGCAGCGGGCGCGGGCGAGCGTCTTAGTGCGCGTTTTCTGCTACTCACCGAACATCGCAGTCCCGGCGCCATAGCGGAAATCTTCCTCGGGTCTGTGCTTGCTGCATACCCGAGTTGTAGCCGATGGCTGTCTGCCGGTTCTAGGTTTCGCGAGCCACGCTTCACGCAGCTCCTTGTTCAGCCGCTACGTGTGACTAAGGCTCACACCGGGCTCCGTTGCGTACGTCCGATGTGATGCTGCACGCCTCCAATGGCAGCCGCTACCTATTATAGTACTTTCAAATGTTGTCAAGCAGACATTCAAGGCGGTAAAGCCTCACCACTTAATCAGAACCACAGTGCATCTGGGATTTTAAATTTTTGTTTTCAGCTTGCTTCAGCGCTTCAGGAGCAGCCGATGCGGCCGCTGTGTCCACGATCCCTCATGCCACGTCACGCCGACGGTGGCGCCAGCTTCTTCAGTGGTGGAGCTCGCCTGCAATTTCTCAACCGGGCGCAAGGGGAACTCACTATCGGGGCTCAATCTCGGTACGGCCTCGAGCTCCACCACTGGAAAAGCTGGCGCCACCGTCGGCGTGACGTGCTATTAGGATCACATGGACATAACGGCCGCGTCGGCTGTTTCGGGAGCGCTGAAGCGAACTGAAAACGAGAGTTTAAATTCCCTCGCACTCTGCGGTCCTCGTTTGGTGGTGAGATTTTCCCGCTTCGAGTGCCTCCTTTACAACGCTTGAAATCACTACAATAGGTAGTGGCTGCCTTTGAAGGCGCGCAACATGGTAGGCTACTGCTCTGTGCCGTAATGCCAGACGTACGCAACGGAGCCCGGTGTCAGCCTTATTCACACGTAGCCGCAGGACAAGAAGCTGCGTAAAGCTTGGCTCGCGAAACATAAAACCGTCAAACAGTGATCGGCTACAACTCGGGTATGCAGCAAGCACAGACGCGAGGAAGATTTCTGCTGCGGCGCCGGGTCTGCGATGTTCAGAAAACGCGCGCTGAGACGCTCGCCTGAGTCCGCTGCCCGACTAATATCATGACGGTTTGGTCTATGATGGTGGTGGTGGAAAAACTTTATTAATTATTGAGAGGGAAGAGGGGAGTAAGGAAAAGGGTAGGGTGGGAGGGAAGCGGTTGGGTGGGTCCCTATTCCAGGACACCAGTGATCCTGGCTACTCTCTCCGCCTGGTCCAAGAGGCCCCTTTGGGCCCCCAGCCCCGGCCGGGCGAGGAGGATCTCCCACGGCTCCCTATTGTAGGCAAGCATCTCAGGCGAGTTCGCTTCTCGTGGTCTTTCTGTACATTCCCACGTCACATGTGGCAGCGACGGCCATGCACCGCACCATGGACAAGCGCTGGCATGTAGTGTGGGATTTATGTGGTGTGCTCTTCCCAAGTGGGGATAGGTGTGCGTCTGTATTCGTCTGTATGCTCGGGCTTCTTGTACCCCCAGTTGCCGATGCGGGGGGGCAAGGCGCTCTCTCGTGCGACGTTGGTGTTCGAGGATGTCTCGGGCTGTAAGTGGACAGTCTTGGAAAGGGCTGTGGTTCCCCGCTCGGTTTGTGAGTTCTCGAGCTAGGGAGTGTGCCCTCTCATTGCCTGGGATGCCCTCGTGTCCTGGACACCATATGATTGAATGCTCTTCGTGGAGCGCGTCGCCTAAAATTCTCAGCGCGATTCGTGGCAATCTGCCTTGCACGTACATTCTGCATGCTGCTTGAGAGTCGGAGATAACCAGTGCCGAGTGCCCGGTGCTGTCGCTGTGTTTGATTGCCATCGCGATTGCTGAAGCTTCAGCAGTGGCTGTGCATGTTGTATTTATTGAGGCCGTTATTTCGGCTCTTTTCCGGTGGGTGTTGCGAACTGCTACAATGACGTGTCCTCTAGCAGTCCGAGCGGCGTCCGTGTATTGCACTTCTTGATTATTTCCAAAGCTTTTGATGAGTTGCTTGGCTCTGGCTTGTCTTCGGCCTTTGTGGTATTCGGGATTCATGTTCTTTGGTATCGGTGTGGCTTGTATTTGCTTCCTGATGGGGCCTGGTATCTGATGGATTTGGTCACTGCAATACTGCGGTTTCACCGAATATCTTAGTTCAGTCAGTAGTTGTTGTCCGGCTTGTGTGAGACACAGGCGCTCTGTCTGATTTATCATAACCGCTGCCTTGAGCTCTTCAAAGGTGTTGTAAACTCCTGTGTCGTGTAGTCTTTCATTTGCGGTGTTCACCGGTAATCCTAGCGCCACCTTGTACGCGCACCGTATGATCTGGTCCACCATCTTGATTTCTGTGCGATTTAAGTTCTGATAGGGAAGAGCATATGTTATCCGGCTGATGACAAAAGCTTGAACGAGTCGTATCGTTTCGTTTTCGTATAGGCCTCTCCCTTTCTTTGTGATTCGTCCTATTAGTCTTGCTATTTGCTTCGTTGTCGCTTTCAGGGTCGCGATAGTGTGATCCGCTCGCCTGTTGCTTTGGATCCAGAGGCCCAACACACGAACCTTGGTCTTTTCTGGAAGCATTCGGTTCTCTAGTTGGAGATGTAGGTTTGGCCTGTTACGGTAATTTCGTCCATGGACTCTGACCCATTCCGACTTTTCTGGTGCACAGGCCATGCCGTGTTCTGCCACGAAGTTTTGAACGGTGTTGATGGCTTCTTGTAGGGTGCTTTCTTTGTGGCCTAACGATCCCTTGTGCATCCATAAGGTGATATCATCCGCATAGAGCGCGAATTTGAGATCTTGGATTTGATGCAACCTTCTTGCCAAATTGTTCATGCCAATGTTAAACAATAATGGTGAGAGTATAGCTCCCTGTGGAGTTCCTTTGTTGGGGAGATTGAGCTTGGGTGATCGCATATCTTCTAAACCTATCGTGGCAGTCCTACCAGTTAAGAAGGATTTCACGTAGTCAAAAATTCTCTTGCCGCATCCCATTTTTTCTAGTTCCTCCATGATGAGCTTATGCGACATAGTGTCGAATGCGCTCTTTAGGTCCAACGCCACCACTATGTTTTCTTCACCAGTCGCCACGTTGTTTATTACTTCGTCTCTTAGCCTAAGGAAAACATCCTGTGTTGACAGATGTTTGCGGAAACCATACATGTACACCGATAGGAGGTTGTGACTTTCGATATAATCAGTTAACCTGGTGAGTATCACTTTTTCAAACAGCTTCCCGAGACATGACGTTAGTGATATTGGTCTCAAGTTCTGAATAGTTTTCTGTTTTCCCGGTTTAGGGATTAGGACTATGGTGGCTTCCTTCCACTGCTGTGGAATGGTACCAGTTTCCCATATGCCCTTGTTGAAGAAGTCGACTAGTCGTCCGAGTTGCTCATTGCTGAGGTTGCGCAGCATTGCATTGGTGATGCCGTCCTCTCCGGGTGCTGTGTTTCGTCTGATGTCCTGCGCCGCTGCATACAATTCGGCAACCGTAACGGGCTCATCTAGAGGTTTGTTTGCCAGCCCTTTGTAGCTGAGAGATTCGACACTATCGCCCCCTGTGTTAATGTATTTCTCCCTGAGCGCTTGGATCAGTTTATCGGTGTCACCTTTGTATTCACTTACTAGGGTGCGTATCGTTCTCGCTGTTGCCGTCTTTGTAGAGTCCGGGTCTATCATGCTACGTAAGATAGCCCATGTCTTAGCGGTGGATAGCGTCCCTCTCAGTGAATCACAAAATTGGAGCCAATTTTCCGCTTGCAGCTCTCTGGCATACTCATTTGCTTGTTCTGTTAGCGTTGCTATTCTTGCCCTAAGTTTTCTGTTCAGTCTTTGAGTTTTCCAGCGCTTGGTTAAGCTACGCCGGCCCTCCCACAGGTGCAGCAGATGTGGGTCTACTGCAGGTGTTTTCGCGTTAATGGATATGTTTCGTGTTGTGGCTTCGTGCGCGACTTTGAGTTCCTTTGCCCAGTCCTCAGCTGTGTTGGGGGGTGTTGTGGACATTGGATATTTTCTGTATACCGTCCAGTTTGTGATTCTAGCCTGCTTTGGTGGAAGTTTGAGCCGGGGTGTGGTCATTGAATAACTAATAATATAGTGGTCACTTCCCAGATTTTCGTCTAAATTTCTCCATTGCCCATCCGCTATGTTTAGCGTGAAGGTTAGGTCGGGGTAGGTGTCCCCGCACACGCTATTTCCTAATCTAGTGGGTGTTAGTGGGAGAGTTACTAGTTCTAGATCATATTTCTCTGTAATTTCTACCAGGCTTCTGCCTTTGGGGGTATCTCGTCGGTATCCCCAATGGGTGTGGGGAGCGTTGAAGTCGCCTAGGAGTACAAATTTGTCTTTTCCTTTCAGGTGGCCTAATGCGTATTCTATAATTGCCGCAAAGTCCGGTCGACGTTCTTTGGGAGGACTGTATACGTTACAAATAAAGGTCTTTGCTCTCCCTTTCTTCGATGTGTGTATTTCAATGATTTGGTGCTCGGTTGCGCATTGAGCGACATAGTGTGAGCTCACCGCTATTCCTTTATGTACTAATGTAGCAACCCGCGGGTACTGCTGATTCGTAACTGTGTAGTAATCCCTTAGCTTGACTGTACCCTTTCCTACTTCTTGGAGGCATATAATATCAGGTTTGCTGATGGCCGAATCGATGAAAGTCTGTAGCGCTGCCGCTCTTCTTTGGAAAGAGCGGCAGTTCCAATGCCATATCTCAGCGGTGTCTACGATTCTGGGTGTTTTACTGGCCATTGTTGATCACGCTTTCGACGTCCGTCGAGTCCGAGATTATGCCATTCTTGGCTTTTCTAGCCGACGGTGCGCTGGGGTTGCTATTCGCTCTTTTACGCAGTGGTCTTTGTCGGGCTAGCGTTTCTTCCACGTATCCTTTAAGTCCCTGTAAATCAGCGTATAGTTGTTCTTGGAAGTTTTGGATGCTTTGCATCTGTTGCACTAGGAGTTGTAGTGTTTTGTCCTTAGTGGGTGTCACTTTCGTGTGTTCTTGTTGTGCCACATGTGTGGGTTTTGCTTGTTCCGCCTTAGCTGTGAGTTGGCTTTTAAGTGCGGCGATCTCCAGCCTCAGTTCTTCTAAGCTTCGCTTGAGTTGCCTATTTTCTAATACAATTTTTTGGTATTCTGGGTTTGATGTTATGGGAGCCGTGGTACGAACCATCCCCGCCCAGCTCACCTTGTTGTCGGTGGGTTCCTTCTTCCTTGTTGGAGTGGGAGATCTTTGCCTGGACCCTGTAAGAATGGGCTGGCGGTGGGAAGTGGGCTGGTCTGAAGAGTCAGAGTCCTTATGTCGCCTTCGTCGCTCTCTTGATCGGGATCGCTGTCGTCGTGGCGACGCCGCTGGTAGGTCTTCTTGTCGCTTTAATGGTGGCCATCCGTCGTCGTCCGTTTCATCTGTGTCGTACCACCGTGGCCTTGGTACAGACTCCTTGATCGGAGTTTTGAGTAGTCTGGAGGAAGACTTCCTATGCGTTTTGTTGTTCTGCCGTGGCTGTTTGTACCGTTTCTTGCAGTCCTTCGAACCGGCAAGATGCTCCTCTCCACAAGTGGAGCAGGTGGGTTTACATTCGTGCTCTGGCTGTGGCTCCTTAGTGCCACATTTGCTGCATACTGAGGTATGGGGCTGAGGGCACACGTCCGTTCTGTGGCCTGTTTGCATGCAGGCGTTGCAGAATTGTACGGTGTTCTTGAATGGGTAACAGGGTATTTCTCCTCCCATGTAGTAGACAAAGCGTGGTATCATGGGGCCATAGAAAGTAATGACCGCTGTCTTTGTTTCCCCAAGCATGCGCGCTCGTAGTATCTCCACTCCTTGGGTTCTGATGCGCAGGTTGGTTTGGAGTGTTTCCGGACTCGTGTGCGGTGCAAATCCGTGCACTACACCTTTCTTTGTGTCTTCTCCGGCCGTCACGTAAGCGTTCACTGCGTGTTGCTTGCCGTTGATAACGAGCGTCGTTATCTTCCTGACTATATCTGCTACCTCTTGTTTGGGGGTAGATATGATAAAGATGTTTGATCCTGGCTTTAGCCGTAAAAGGAAGTGTTCCCCTCTCACCTTCCTTTGTGTGGCCATGATGACCGCTTCGGAAATCTGCGGAGCCGTCAAGTCTTTAATTGGTAGCCCTTGATGTGGTCGGACTATTATTTTGAAGTCTTCCTTTGGTAACGGAGGTAGTCTGTTGACTCGTGGCTTTTTCTTCATCGGCGGCTTCTTGGCTGGTCCGAGGTGCTGGCTCGACGAGTCGTGGGCAGCCCCTGCTCCCATGGTTTTTCTTCCAACTCTAGCGAGAGCCTTCTTCTGGCGAACAGTTAACACCGTTTGCCAGTCTCCTGTGTCCTCCTCCTGCCCGACGCGTGTGACGGGCATATCGGTGTCTTGTAGGATGATACTATCCCCTTCGTCGGTGTCTTGGTACTCCATTTGTTCCCGGTCCTGGTCCGAGAGCGTCGCTCGTACTTTTAGTGGTTCGTGCGAGCTTGAAGCTTCAATGTAGTTTGGTTTAGGCGTGCTCGTCGTAGCGTTCGTCGCGCCCGTGGGCGTCGCAGCTGCGGACGCAGCCGGCGTCTCCATCTGTTGCGGCAGCGCGCGCGGCGTCTCCCGCGCAGCAGCCACCGCCGCCGTAGTCGGCGTTAGTGTTAGCAATCTGCACACGTGTGGCGGGCACGTCCTGGCCCTTGTTTACGAAAATACGAAGGGCTCACCGCTAACGCTGGTGTGTACAGAGTCCTTAGATGTTCCCGAATCACGTATTGCACACGAAATTCAGCACATCGTAGGAAAAACTGGTCAAAAGATAGAAAATCACGGAGCTCCATGCAGAGCCAACCACTCCGCTCGGCTCCACCTCGGCGTCCTCTTGGTCTATGAACTTGTCGATTCTATAGATACTGGCTAGTTCACTGGAGTGGAAATGGAGCGCTAAGAAGCACATTAAATAAAGCATGGCATACGGTCATGTTTGTGTTATGAGTTAATGCACTGGATTACAACAGAGAAGCAGCGGGAAATTGCACGCTGAGAACACCGATAAACATACAGTGCGACGCAACTCGAGAAATAATATTGATACGTCCAAGAATTTAGAAGACAAAAAAAGATTGAATCGTCGCCACGGCGCATCACAGTGCCCGTAGGCGTCGAAGTCTCTACAATGAAATTATTTTTGAACAAGTCTGATAGCGCCCACGCAACAATGGTTGCTTGTATACTGTCAAATGCTCATATTCTGCGGCCTGAAGCTCATGGCACGGTGCGAAAACGCGCACGCGGCGAAAGCGAAACAGTGCGCGGATAAGCATCCAGACGCGCAGTCGGTCGCTGCGAATCTGTGCGATCGCTGCATTGAGGCTTCCTTCTATTACGCTCCATATACTTATACTAATACTATAAGAACATATTTCACATAGTTTGCTCTCAGTGTTTACCTACCTTTCACGCAAGAAGCCGGTTCGGGAGACTTAATCGCGGTGACTGCGCGCAGTGGCGTTCACTGTACGTATTCGGTAAAGAGATAGCGTCTGTAAACGATTCTGTGCTTTCAGTTTGCCCAAGATTATTATTTAGACGGTAAAAACTTCTCTCGTTTCGAGAGTACTTACATATATGTCCGGGAGAGCTCGCGCATGGTGTTTTCAGTGATCGCTGACTGCAAAACCTATGAGGAGCGCGCCGCGTGATCCCTCATACTACGCCAGCGAGGCGCTTCCGATAGATGGCGACTCCGTAACTCCTCGCCGCCAATATAGGGGCAGCGGGGGAGCAGCGCGGGAGCCTTTGACTCCACCAACACGTGCGTACTTTGCGCGGCCGCCGCAGTCGCACACACCGTGTCTTGAAAAGGGATCTGTAGACGGTTCAGACCTTAGTGCGCGATATTCTAGCCGCTCTTGCGTTGAAGCGATAGGCCACACAAAGGTCACTTCGCTCGCTGCTGCTGCCGTGCTTGCTCACACCAGCGTCCAGCGTTTTGCAGCTAATGCCCGTGCTCATCGAGTGTGATGTGTTCATGTTTGCTTGTGTGCGCTGACACCTTGCTTGTTAATTGTCTTAGTAAGCAAATGTTTTCAAGTTTATACAGCTGATAAAGCTACTATTAGTTCGTATAGCTGTCTACTAATTTGCTGACGCAATCGATGCTTCACCTTTCGGGCGAAACTGCGGGTTTTTTGTAGAGAACATACTTACGGAAACAGAATAATGACAAGCTTCTAGCAAATGTTTCCGGTGCGCTTGTAATCCGACCTTCTAAAAAACAATAAGCAAATTATCCCGCTGTCTTGACGCTGCTAAGGAACAGTGGTGGCTGTTTCCAGATGCTCTCTAAAAGCCATGTCTTAGTCATCTTTTCTGACTTCCTGCTAAATTAATCCCGAAAGACAGTCGGCGTCGTAGTGTTGTAGTCCAGACATATAGACCACTGTCCTTTCGAATTCTTGAAGCCTTAGGCTTCAGCGTGCTAGTCGGCCAGATGGTTGCTTCAAGGTCATCAGCGAGCAAAGTGAGTAATGATTGCTAACCACACTGAAAAAGGGCAGGAAGATATCGACGAAACTTCATAACTGCCCATACCATCGAAAGACATTATCTTTCTGTGGTTCAGTAATTACATTCGGCACGTGAGAGCGTCCTGCTTGGGTATGCAATGCCTTTCTCGGCTGAGTGTCGCCAATGAACGACCACAGCGCCTGGACCAACGTTCATGGGAAGAGCGTCCTCGCGAAAGTGAGCCAGTACAGGAGACGTCTGCAGATGCTGTCTGAGATAATTAATTGCTGCTTATTCTTCTTCCCTCCATATGAAGGCACCGTCTTCTGTTGTAAGGCGTGTTAACGGCGAAGCAATGTGTGAAAGATTCGCAATATATCTTCGATAATACGCGCAGAAATCTAAGAAACGCCTCACTGCCTTCCTGTCCGTTGGCGCTCGAAACTTAGTGACAGCCGTGATTTTGTCAAGGCCGGGACGCACACCTTAATGACTCACAACATAACCTATGAGGTGGAGCTCCTCGAAGCTAAAGGCTCCTATTGTGGTTTCAGTGTCAGGCCGGCGGACCGTATCGTTAGTAAGCCGATAGAATACGTATTAGGTGCTCTTCGAAAGTTTTCGAAAAAACTATGACGTCGTCGAGGTATGTCTGCCATGTCTGCCACTTCACGCCTGGCAGAACCATATCCATCAGTCTCTGAAACGTTGCTTGAGCTGAGCATAAGCTGAAAGGCACGACCTTGAATTCGTAAAGCCTGTCAGGCGTTACGAAAGCAGTCTTTTTTCTGTCTCTCTCGTCGACCTCGATTAGCGAATGGCCACTTTTTAGGTCCACCGACGAAAAGTAGCGGACATGCCCGGCCTGTCGAGAGAATCGTCGATACGCGGTAAAGGGTGTACGTCTTTCTTTGTCACCTGATTCAGCTTACGGTAGTCGACACAAGAACGTACACTGCCGTCTTTCTTTTTGACCATCACTAACGACAATTTCCACGGGCTTTTTTAGGGCTGGATAACGTCGTTATCCAGCCCTAATGATGATGATAATGGGCTGCTGATGAAAGTCCCTACCAAAAATTTCATCCTTGCAACAGTCGGGAAGGATAACAAAATTCACGAGGAATGATAAATTCCCTATGTTGACTCTTGCAGTACACTTACCAGTCGGCGTCAGTAGCTGGCCTCCAGCGCCACTAATGTGCTGCCCCGTCGACTCCTTTTTCGCTTTACGAAGTCTCTCCGCCAGTTTTCTCACTTATTATTGAAAAGTACTCGCCAGTCTCCACCAGCGCCGTCACGTCGTGGTCGTTTATTGATACAGTAAAGTTGGCGCTAGCAGTTTTATCTATCTCAAACAGTGGCGTAGCCAGAAATTTCGTTCGGGGGGGGCTCACTTTGCAGCTCAGCCTGCTCCTTGTAAAATTAGTCGAGGGATCAATATATATATATATATATATATATATATATATATATATATATATATATATATATATATATATATATATATATATATATATATATATACATTAAATAATATATATATTATTTAATATATTAATATATATATAGTAATATATTTAATAATATTTAATATATTATTTTTAATATATATATATATATATATATATATATATATATATATATATATATATATATATATATATATATATATATATAATGAAGTGGGGTTTATGTAGCTCGTTCGAGGGATCGCAGGTAGCTCTAGATACGAGTCCTAGCGCTTCGTACCAACAACCCGCGCTCGTGTCTCGCGCCGCAGCGGTGGCAGTCCGCACAGTGCCACATGCATATTACCCACTACAACTACAGTGCCACATGCATATTACCCGCTACAACTTCCCCCGGGGCGAAGAGGAGCCATCCTGGCGACCTAAGGCGATGATACGATAAGGGGGTCGTGGTACGGCTTCAGGCGGCTGACGTGAACAGTCTCGCGGCCACGGCGGCGTTTGTCCGAAGATGGCGTCACCGGTTCGACCACATAATTCACAGGCGAAGTACACGCGACGATCCGGTACGGACCTTGATATTTCGGGGCAAGCTTTGGGCTAAGGCCTGGAGCTTGGAAGGGCAGCCGAAGCCAGACGTGAGAGTCCACGGCGAAGGACTGTGTGGGCTGATCGTTGTCGTGGCGATCTTTGCGGATTCCTTGGGTATCCGACGTGAACGAGCGAGCCAGTTGGCGGCACTCTTCAGCATGGCGAGCAACTTCGGAAAGAGGGGTGAATTCAGAGGCATCCGGGTGATATGGTAGTACGGTGTCGAGGGTAGTGGATGGTTCACGCCCATAAAGAAGGAAAAAGGGTGAGAAGCCTGTGGTAGCCTGAACGGCGGTATTGTATGCGTACGTCACAAAAGGGAGGACATCGTCCCAATTGGAATGATCCGACGCAACATACATGGTGAGCATGTCCCCAAGGGTGCGGTTGAATCGTTCCGTTAGACCGTTAGTTTGTGGGTGATACGCCGTAGTGGTGCGGTGAATAGTGCGGCACGCGGCGAGTAGCTCATTAATAACTTCGGACAAGAAGACACGGCCTCGGTCACTGAGCAGTTCTCGCGGTGCGCCGTGCCGTAAGACGAAATGCCGTAAGATGAATGCGGCGACGTCGCGAGCAGCAGCCGAAGCAAGTGCAGCAGTCTCAGCATATCTTGTCAGGTGGTCTACTGCGACAATTATCCAACGATTTCCGGTAGCACTGCATGGAAGAGGCCCATAAAGGTCGATGCCAACCCGATCAAAAGGACGTGCAGGACACGGTAAAGGTTGCAGAGGGCCTGTCGTATGAGAAGATGTCTTGCGTCGCTGACAGGCTGCACATGACCGAACGTATTTGCGGACATAAGAATACATGCCGCGCCAGTAGTACCGCTGGCGGAGCCGCTCGTAGGTTTTCAGGACGCCAGCATGAGCTTGTTGTGGGTCTGCATGGAAATACGTGCATACGTCGGAACGCAAATGGCGAGGGATGACTAGTAGCCATTTGCGACCGTCGGGCTGATAGTTTCGGCGGTACAAGATGGCGTCCCGTAGCACGAAGTGGGTGGCTTGGCGACGAATGGCTCGAGGGCATGTAGACGTTGAAGAACTGCTGAGAATGTCAATAAGAGAAACAATCCACGGATCTTTTCTCTGTTCAGACGGCATGTCAGTAACAGCAAGCGTAGCAACCGGGCACTCTGTGGATGAAGGTGGCCTTTCGTCGGATCGCATGGGCGCACGGGAGAGCGCATCTGCATCAGAATGTTGGCGCCCGGATCGATAAATGACGCGAATGTCAAATTCTTGGATCCGAAGAGCCCAACGTCCAAGACGCCCCGACGGGTCTTTCAGTGACGCAAGCCAGCAGAGCGCGTGGTGGTCTGTCACAACGTCGAACGGACGGCCATACAAGTAAGGGCGAAATTTGTTTAAGGCCCAAACAATAGCTAAACATTCTTTTTCCGTGACGGAATAATTGGATTCTGCCTTCGTGAGAGCACGACTCGCATATGCAACCACATATTCTGCAAAGCCAGGCTTCCGTTGTGCAAGGACGGCCCCAAGACCAACGCCGCTGGCGTCGGTATGAACTTCAGTCGGTGCACTCGGGTCGTAGTGGCGCAGAACAGGCGGTGAGGTAAGCCGACGACGCAAAGTGGTGAAGGCTTGGTCACACGCCGGAGTCCAGTCGCGAAGGTCACCAGAGCCAGCCAGGAGCTTCGTCAGGGGAGCGATGATGCAGGCAAAATTGCGCACAAAGCGGCGAAAATAAGAGCAAAGACCGACGAAACTGCGGAGCTCTTTCACTGTAGTCGGCCGCGGAAATTCTGCGACAGCACGAAGTTTGTCAGGGTCGGGAAGGACGCCGTCTTTGGACACGACATGGCCAAGTATGGTCAGCTGGCGGGCTCCGAAGCGGCACTTTTTCAAGTTAAGTTGAAGGCCGGCGGCGGTAAGGCAAGTAAGGACTTCGCGTAGACGAGAGAGGTGAGTGGTGAAATCAGGGGAGAAAACTACCACGTCGTCTAAATAACATAAGCATGTCTTCCATTTGAGGCCTCGTAGAAGATTGTCCATCATCCTTTCGAATGTCGCGGGTGCATTGCAGAGGCCGAATGGCATTACGGTAAACTCATACAGGCCATCAGGCGTAATAAAAGCTGTCTTGGAGCGGTCGGTTTCATCCACTGGCACTTGCCAATAGCCCGATCGCAAGTCCAAAGAAGAAAAGAATTCGGCACCATGAAGACAATCTAAGGCGTCATCTATGCGCGGTAGAGGATAGACATCTTTTCGTGTAATCTTGTTGAGGCGACGATAGTCCACACAGAAACGAATCGAGCCATCTTTTTTCTTAATGAGTACCACAGGAGATGACCAAGGGCTGCAGGATGGCTTGATAACACCACGTTCAAGCATGTCTTCAACTTGCTCGGCGATGACACGACGCTCGGTGGATGACACGCGGTACGGACGCTGGCGTAATGGTGCGTGATGTCCCGTATCAATGTGGTGAGAGACGGTACTTGTGCGGCCTAATGATGCTTGGTTGCAGTCAAAAGAGGCGTGAAAATCATTTAAAAGAGTAATAAGCCGCTCACGTTGTGTCGGCTCGAGGTCAGCGGCAATAGAGCGACAAAAAACATCCGGTGGTACTCGGTTAGATGGCATATGGGGTGCCAGTGCTGTTACGTTGGCAGTATCCACGTCGTCGGGAACAGGGAAATGCACAATAACGTCAGCGTCCACAGTCTGGATGGTACCAATAGTCTCGCCACAGTGCAAAGCCAAAGTGTACGAATTTGGGTTAGAAATCAGTATTTCTGCAGCCCCATGGTGCACCGTGAGGAGAGCGAAAGGCAACAATATAGGCTGGCGGCGAATGAAGACGGCAGCGGGTGAAAACATGACCGTCGCTTCGGCAAGCGATGCGCATGAAAGAGGGACAAATACCGCGCTGTGAGGGGGAAGGTCAGTATCGGAAGCTACACAGATCCTGGTAACATCATGAACTTTAACGCCGTGAGATGGCATATCGCACAGAACGGAGAACTGAACCTCAGCACGTGCACAGTCAATGACGGCGTGATGGCGCGACAGAAAATCCCAACCGAGAATCACATCGTGGGAGCAACAAGTTAGCACAAAGAAATCAATCGGATACAAAATGTCTCGAATCAACACCCTGGCAGTGCACATAGCGACTGGCTGAACTTGCTGTGCACTGGCTGTTCTAAGCAATAATACCGAAGGCATCATGGTCACTTTCCGTAATTTACGGCAAAGTTTCTCACTAATCACAGATACAGCAGCACCTGTATCGACGAGGGCAAGACATTTGATGCTATCAACAGACACTTCAATAACGTTAGCGGGGGAAAAACGAGGACTTTGATGTTCCGACGATGACGCAGTTCGTGCCTCAGGAACTGCGGAAATCAGTTTTCCGCCTCAGTAGTACTGGCACTGGGCCTACGACGCATGGGTGAGAGTGAGCGCCGACGAGGGGAAGGCGAGCGACGAGTATTGTAGAGCTGTGACTGCGGTGCTGGTATGTCATCAGCAGCGTAGACTTCCGATGGTGGTCGCTGAGGCATACGGTATGGTCGGAATCCGGAGCTGGGTGGTCGCGCGGTGCCCACGAAGGCCGGCAAGCGCCGGCGGCAGAAGCGCGCTACATGTCCCGGTGTACCGCAGGCATAGCATATTGGGCGGTTGTCAGGCGTACGCCAAGGATTTGTGCCTTGCTGCTGTGCGCTGAAAAAGGGAGCGACCTGCTGGCGAGGCGAGGGCGGATGAGAGAACACCGGCTGGAGAGGCGCTGAAGGCGGAGGAGAGAATCCCGGCAGACGAGGCGCCCGTGCAGCGGCTTCAGCATACGTCAGAGGCGCGGCCACGGGAGCCGGCTGACACGGAGGTGGAAGAGCTTCGGTCACTTGCTCTTGAATTACCTGTCGGATCGCTGGAGCCAAATATTGAGAAGGCTTCTCCGTGGTCGGCAAAATCGAGAGCTGTCGCGCGACCTCCTCGCGCACAAATTCTTTTATTTGCGTCAGCAAAGTTGCGTGGTTGTCGCCAATAACCAATGCTGCTAACGAATCTTCCGTAGGCGGTGGGCGCCGAGCTAAGATGCGTTGTTTCCGTAGCTCGTCAAAACTTTGGCACAAGTTGATAACTTCGGCCACCGTACGCGGATCCTTCGCTAGCAACATTTGAAATGCGTCCTCATCAATGCCTTTCATAATGTGTTTGATCTTGTCCTGTTCCGCCATTGACGGATTCACGCGCTTACACAGGTCAATGACATCTTCGATGTAACTTGTGAACGTTTCACCGTGATGTTGCGCGCGCCCCCGTAAGCGTTGTTCTGCGCGAAGCTTGCGCACAGCGGGGCGCCCGAACACTTCCGTGAAACTTGTCTTGAATCTGCTCCACGTTGTGAAATCGTGTTCGTGGTTTCGGAACCAGAGGTTCGCGACGCCGGTTAAGTAAAACAGCACATTGTGCAACTTTGTGACGTCGTCCCACTTGTTATGCTGGCTCACCCTTTCGTAAGATGACAACCAATCCTCCACGTCATGATCATCGGTGCCGCTATATATATATATATATATATATATATATATATATATATATATATATATATATATATATATATATATATATATATATATATATATATATATATTTCGCATTTCGCCTCCATCGAAATGCAGCCGCCGTGAGCGGGATTCTATTCCCCCGGCCTCGTGCTCAGCAGCCGAACACCATAGCCACTGAGCAACCACGGCCTTTTCAGTTGTGTTGGGGGTGATTGCACGGTGGCTTTGGCCGGCCATGGATCGTCTTTGTAACTTTCATGTGCTTCTTTGAACAGTTTGCTACAACGCTTCACAGTGGCCAATGACACGCAACGTTCAACGCATACGGCAGCCATACGGCGAATAATTTCTTTTTGGGAAACATCTTCATTTGTCAAAAACCTCACGACACCAAGCTGTTCAACTTTTGAAATGTCTATTATGTCACGCAACCATGTTCAACCCCGTGTATGAGAGCATTAAAGAACATTTAACCTCACCTCTGCATGTCACTTGTACATGAGATGCGTATGTGCTACGCGCATGCCTCGAAAATAATGAACCGAACCATTATTGCACGGGGCGGGTTGTCTCACATTCATTTGACTCGCCTTCGTACATCAGAAATGCGAAGATACAATGGAATATGCAGATGTGAAGATACAGCTTGATACAAGGCAAAAAATTGTCACTGGAAACAATGTTCACTGCGCATATGCACAAAACCTCGCAACAAGATATTTAAATATGCGCAGAAGTCACCAATAAATCTACGTACCTAAGAAAAAGTCACTGTATATAATGCGTCAAACAAGGCAAATAAACAGGTTGCGCAACCACAGATTCACAGATCACAGGACCCCCCCCCCCTTCCTCCACTCCCAAAATGTATCGCGGGCGACGGAAGGCGGCGCGCTTTCTCCCCGCTTTTCTCCCTTGCGCACACAAGACTCAGCCACCATCGTCGGCTCACCCCCTCCCCTTCCCGCCCGCACGCTTTCACTCGCACATAGAGCATGCGGCGCGCGGTCACGATGTTATCGCCCTTGGCCGTTATTTATACGGAACATGAGGGCAACGACAGGAATGCGCCTGGATTCTTCATAGAGCTGCTATCGCAATAATAAAATAGTATCCGGCAACTGAAGCGTCCCGTCGCCCATTACTTTCCGCAAAAGAAGTAACAAAATCGAACTTTCCCCATGCGAAAATTCACTGCGCCGCAACAATGTCTTCTTTTTTTTTTGTGGGCGGGGGGCGGCGAAATAGAATAACGCAAAGGAAAGCATGTTGGCTACAATCGAATGCCTACTATGGGCACCCTAGTGTGGCTACCGAAGGAATATCGAAGAAAACGTGTGACGCTTGGTCCACAGAAAACCATACGCGTACTGCTCGTAATCCTACACCGGCGAGACAAAATTTTCCGGAGAGGTTGCACTCAAGCGAACGCGTTGCAATCCATCGAGTCCCCGCAGTGCTGCCGGCGAGCGACTATGCATTGTTTCTTTTTCTCGTCTGCTAGCCAGAAAGCGTCCAAAACTCTGCTATACGAAAATGCAGTCGGCCAGAGAAAAACAAACGCGCATCCAAGTGGGCCGCGCGGCTATCGATGCAGCACGAGAAAAACGCATGCGCTCTGGCTGGATCGGCAGTCCGCGGGTTGCGAGAAAAAAAAAAGAAAAAGAAATGAGAAGGAGGCTCAATATATCCTCGCGAATAAAAGTCTAGGTAAAAAAATAAATAAGAATTTAGTTACAATGGTGGCTTTAGTGTCTTGACATGGATGCTTTGGCACAGGTGAAAAAAATGGTTATATTCTTTTCTGTGACCTGAGGGCACAAATGAACCACCACAACGCTTTGTCTCATCGTTCCTCGCTGCGTGCTTTGTCAACTTGTCTGATAGTATGTTGATTTGGCTTGTCTCGTTGTATGGCCCGATGTACTACTTTAGAAAAGTCGATGCACCTTTGGCGTCAAATGTTTACAACAACATTAAACCCAAAAAGTTCGGGAATTGAAAATCTAAAGCACGACTTTGAAAATGTCAATGAACCTTTCGCATCAAAATGTTATGAGAATTTTATACCCACAAAGTTTCAGAATTGAATGAAATCCAAGCGCTCCGTAGATTCCGCGGCCTCCGCGAGATGCCGAGACGAGCCCGCTCGCCTTCAAAACGCCCTTGAAATTTTGTGCCTGGCGGGGCTCCTTGCGTTACGATATGTGACTCCCGATGCATGGGCGTTGCCCCGAAATCCAGCCCGATTTAGCAATGTTCGCGCTAAAATGTCTTTTCGAGCGTGATTAAGGACATTCTAGACAAAATCGAGCATGATTTCTGGCGCCGGGAGTTGTTTTGGTCGGCGGCACATGACAGCACGAAAAAATTTCGGGGGGGGGCTGAAGCCCCATAAGCCCCCCCCCCCCCTGCCTACGCCCCTGATCATATGCGCTGTAGGGTGCTCTGTTGACTAGACCGCGCAGTTCTGTGGGTATTTAAGTAAGTAGTTCTTCAAAAATAAACCAGTTGTTAGAAAGCGCTCGTCCTTGTGTTGCCCCTATTCTTCGTCCCTGTTTGTTTGCGCACAAAAAGTATCAATGTGAATATGTTCCAACTAGGCCGACTCGCAGTTATGCTTTTTTTTTCTTCTACATTCTATGACCTTTCAATATTATTTCTCGAGTTGCGTCGCACTGTATGTTTATCGGTGTTCTCAGCGTGCAATTTCCCGCTGTTCCTTTTTTGTAATCCAGTGCATTAATTTTTAACACAAACATGACCATATGCCATGCTTTTTTTTAAAATGTGCTTCTTACCACTGCCTTTCCCCTCCACTGAACTTGATAGTATCTATAGCATGGACAAGTTCATAGACCAAACCGTCATGACATTAGTCGGGCAGCGGACTCGGGCGAGCGTCTCAGTGCGCGTTTTCAGAACATCGCAGACCGGGCGCCGTCGCAGAAATCTTCCTCGCGTCTGTGCTTGCTGCATACCCGAGTTGTAGCCGATGATTGTTTGCCGGTTTTATGTTTCGCGAGCCAAGCTTCACGCAGCTTGTTGTCATGCGGCTACGTGTGAATTGACACCGGCCTTCGTTACGTGCGTCCGGCCCTGCGGCACCGAGCAGTAGCCTACCATGTTGCGTACCTTCAAAGGCAACCACTACCTATTGTAGTGCTTTCAAGCGTTGTAAAGTAGACACTCGAAGCGGGAAAATCTCGTCACTAAATGAGGACCGCAGCGTACGAGGGAATTTAAAGTCGTTTTCAGTTCGCTTCGGCGCGCCCGAAGCAGCCGACGCGGCCGCTATGTCCACGTGATCCCTCCTAGCACGTCACGCCGACGGTGGCGCCAGCTTTTCCAGTGGTGGAGCTCGAGGCCACGTACGGCGCAGCGACTACGCGCCCCGCATCGGACGCGGTGAGCGTCGAGCAACGCAGCGTTCGGCGCGGCAACGAAATGTGCGCCTGAGCAAGCGACGCACGCCTGAGCCTTAGAAACAGCTCGTTTCTAAGGCAACACCGCATTCACTAGAGGCGCTTTTGTACCGCTTTGAAGCATCGAACTCGTGGCTCAGTGCGTACAAAACGTGCGTTATCGGACGAAAAACAATACGCTTGCAATAAGGAAATACGGCAAATAAGAAACGGTAATGACGTTTCGGAGGACCGCAATGTAATCAAACGCGTCGTCGCTGATCATTTCAAAGAATTGCTCGGTCAACCGCGCACCATTATAGTGGGCTTTAAAGCGGAATTTCTGTCGTTACTGCCAAAGCTGGACGAAGAAGAAAGAACGCGTTTGGAACAGCCAATTTCCATGAAAGAAATAGAGGATGCAATAGATGCACTACCTGTCGGCAAGGCACCCGGCCCTGATGGCCTAGGTGTAGCATTTTATAAAACATTCAAAACAATTATATAGCTCAGATTCTACTCAAATTTATCGCCGAATCCTATCAGCAAAAACATATACCACTGTTCTTCACAACTTCGCACATCGTTCTCATCCCAAAAAATGAGGCACCTGAAAAACGTCAGTTGGTGGGGTCTTATCGCCCGATAAGGCTTACCACGTCTACTACAAGATATTTATGAAGGTATTGGCCAAACGATTGCAGGGTGTGATAACGAGGCTGGTTGGCACGCATCAGACCTGTGGTATAAAGGGTAGAAGCATCGCCACGAACATACACGTAGCTCGAAGCAGTGGCGTAGCCAGAAATTTTGTTCGGGGGGGGCTACGCCACTGGCCTCATCTATCTATATATATATATATATATATATATATATATATAGATATATAAATAAATGGGGCCAGTGGCGTAGCCAGAAATTTTGTTCGAGGAAGCTTTAGCTCGGGTGCTCCTATTTAAATACATGTAGAAGGAGAATCCGTTTTTCCCTGCAACCACTTCACCAAATTTGAGGAGGTTTGTTGCATTTAAAAGAAAAAGTTTAATTCTAGTGACTACTGGTTTCGAATTTTTCATTTAGGTGGTCAATTATTTATTAAAAATTGGCCAAATCGAAAATTTTCAGAAAACGAAACTATCATGTTTAAAACTCCGTGACTCAACAATGAAAAATGATATCACAATTCTGTGAATTGTATCTAATAGTACATCTAGAGCGGACAAAATGAATATGTTACACATGAATCTCAAAAAAAATTAGTATTGTGGAAATATGGCTTGTGCAGAACCCTTGTACACCACGTAACCAATTCACGTAAGATACAAATTCAGATACCAAACTTGTCCGCTTTGACTGTTATAATAGATGCCGTTTACAGAACCACAACGTCTGTTCTTCATGCATAGCTATTAGTTTGTAAACGTCGTGCTTCTCTTTTTTCAAACTTTCTAATTTTTCAAAATATTTTAAACAAAATTCAGGCCCTAAATCGAAGTTGTTTCCAACAGAACTAGGATTTAGCTTTCTCTCTCAAATACAACGAATTTCAACAAAAGCGATTAGCAGGATTTTCTAAGAAAAGCGTTTCTGCGTTTTACAAGTATTTGAATAGGCCGCATCGGAATGGGCCCGAGCTAAGGCTTCCTCTTAAACAATTTGTCAAGGGATCAAATCCATGAATAATAACTGCATTGTCATTGCCAAAGATGCTGCAAACGAATTCTTTAACGCTACGCACAGTCAAAACAATACAATATGTATTTTTTCATAAAAGAATATACTCGTACGTGCCAAAAATTTTGCCCAAAATAACTGATATCAATGCTTCCATATTTTTGTCTATTTAAGTAAAGAAAATATCACACGAACTTTAGAACTATATCAGTTCAAAACCAGGAAAGCAGTGCATGCCACTGATATGAAAAATTAAAAGGCAATGAACTGAACAAGTTGAGGACAAATATGTTAACGAAACTTTTTCATTCAAGAACCGTGCTTACATTCTTGTATATATGCAATGGCCAGTGAAAAATCTCAATGACGCTGTAATTTGTTTTAATGTATTACGCAGGAGCAGCTGTCACCGGTCGTGTATCGTGAGTAATTGCACCGAAATCATAGTTGCAACAGAGGGCACGTATAAAAAGCAGGAATTCTGCAAGATATACGAGGGTAAGTCAAATGAATGTGAGCCAACAACGGGGTACTTTATTTAAAAGTAGTCTTCATTAGAATTTAGACATTTGTCCCATTGACTAACGAGTCGCGTGATTCCCGTCTTATAAAACTCCTTGGGTTGCTGCTTCAAAAAGTCTGTATCTGGTTCCCTTGAGCTGTTTTTTTCGGTTGCCCCAAAATGTAGAAGTCGCAAGGTGACAGGTCTGAGCTGTATGGCGGATGCTGCAGCTTTTTCCACTTTAACTTTGCCAGTTTTGTATTAACGCCATAAGCGACGTGGGGACAGGCATTCTCGTGGAACAAGATGACCCCATTCGTCAATTTTCCACGTTGTTCGTTCTTGATTGCGACTGCTGTTCTGGCGTTTCACAATATCGGAAATAATTGATAGCCTCTCAAGATTTAGCAAATTCTATCAGTAATGGACCCTGACGACCAAAAAGAAGTCAACAACACCTTTCCAGCGGAAATGATGGCCTTTGCGTTCTTTGGGCTTGGTAAATTCGAATGTTTCCACTGTAAGCTTTGCCGCCGTGTTTCAGGCTCGTAGTAGTGGCACCAAGGTTCGTCCCCGATCACAAATGCAAAGAAGAAGTCGTTATCCTCATTGTGATACCCGATCAGATGAGTCAAGGCAGCGCGAAACTTCTCCGTCTTCTCTCGATGGATCAAAATCATGGGGATCCATTGCGCACCAAAGAGCCGATAACCGAGAAGCTCATGAATTATGGCGTGAACCGAACCGTGACTGATGTTCAGACGGTCTGCCAGTTCATCGATGCTTATCCTCCGTTCTTGTTTCATCAGCCCATGAACCTTTGAAATTGTGTGGGGGGTGATTGCACGATGGTTTTGGCCCGGTCTTGGAATGTCTTTACAACGTCCTTTAAACCGTTTGCTCCAACGCTTCACAGTGGTCAATGAAATGCCGTGTTCAACGTAAACGGCAGCCATACGGCGATTAATTTCTGTTTTGGAAACACCTTTAGCTGTCAAAAACTTCGCGACACCGAGCTGTTCAACTTTTGAAGTGTCCATTATGTGACGCAACCATATTCAACCCAGTGTATGAGAGCATTAAAGAACAGTTATCTTCACACCTGCGTAAATGAGACATGCCGTTCTCCTACGCGCATGCCTCGCAATATGAACCGTATGAACCGAACCATTATTGCGAGGTTAGGGTAGGCGCACTTTCATTTGACTCGCCCTTGTACATTAGAAATGCAGATACAATGGGATATACAAATGCGAAAATACGGCTTGATAAAGGACAAAAAAGTATCACTGGAAACAAAGTTCACTGCATGTATACACAAAACCTCGCAACAAGATATTTAAGTATACGTATAAGTCTCCAATGAGTCTATGTATGTAAGAAAAAGTAACTGTATGTAATGCGTGAAACAAGGCAAATAAACATGTTGCACAATCATAGATTCACAGAATCCTAGATTGCGCCCCCATTCCATCCACTCCCTCCGATGTATTGCGCGCGACGGAAGGCGGCGCGCTTGCTCCCCGCTTTTCTCCTTTGCGCACACAAGACTGAGCCACCACAGTCGGCTCACCCATTCCATCTCCCCTCCTACGCTTTCACTCGCACATACAGAATGCAGCGCGGGGTCACGATTTGATCACCCTTGGACTTTATACGAAACATGAGGGCGACGGCGACGGCAGGAATGAGCCTGGAGTGTCCATATAATAGCTTTCGCAATGATATAATAAACGTATCCGGAAACTGAAGCGTGCCGTCGCCCATTACTTTCCGCAAAAGAAGTATCAAAATCGAACTTTCACCATGCGACAATTCGCTGCGCCGCAACAATTAATTTTTTTTCTGTGGGGCGGAGGCACCGAAATGAAAAAAAGAACGCATAGGAAACTATGTTGGCCAGAATCGAATGCCTACATCGGGCACCTAATGGGGCTACGGAATTAATACCGAAGAAAACATGAGACGATTGGCCCACTGAGAACCATACGCATACTGCTCAGTATCCTACACCGGCGAAACAAGACTTTCCGGAAAGGTTCCGCTCAAGGAATGCGGTGCAATCCGTCGAGTCCCCACAGTGCTGGCGGCGAGCGACCATTGTTTTTTTTTTCTCGCCTGCTATCCAGAAATCTTCCAAAACTCTGTCAGGTGAAAATCCACTCAGCCAGAGCAAACCGAACGCCCACCGAAGTGCACCGCGCGGTGGTCGGGGCCATACGAGAAAAACATATGCGCTCTGGCTCGCTCTGGCAGCCCGCGGGTAGGGTAGCGAGAACAAAAAAAAAATTGAAGGGGCTCAATGTGTCCTCGGCGAATAAAAGTCAAAGTAGAAAAAATAAATAAGAACGTAGTTACTTTGGCTGGCTTTAGTGTCTTGACATGGATGTTCTGGCGTAGGTTGAAAAAAAATGGTGACATTTTTTATGTGACATGACGGCACAAATGAACCACCCCAACGCATCGTCTCATTGGACCTCGCTGCGTGCTTTGTCAACTCGTCTGCTAGTGTGTTGATTTGGCTTGTCTCGTTGTATGTTCCGATGTAAGACTTTAGAAAAGTCAACGGACCTTTGGCGTCAAATGTTTATAACAACAATAATCTCACAAAGTTCCGCAATTGAAAATTTAAAGCACAACTTTGGAAATGTCAATGCACATTTCACATCAAGAGCTTATGAGATTTATACCTATAAAGTTTCGCAATGGATATCCGCGCTCCATAGATTCCGTGGCCTCAGTGAGATGTCGTGGTGAGCCCGCTCACAATCAAAGTGCCCTTCAAACTTTGTGCTCGGATGGGACTGCTTGGCGTTATGTGACTGCCGGTGTATGGGCGTTGCCACGAAATCCAGCCCGAGTTGTCTTTTCGAGCGTCAAAACGACATTCTAGACAAAATCCAGGGTGATTTCCGGCGCCGGGGGTCGCTTTGGTCGGCGATGCATGGACAGCACGAAAAAATTTCGGGGGGGGGCTGAAGCCCCATAAGCCCCCCCCCCTGGCTACGCCCCTGATCTCAAATTAGTCTGCATTATCGGCTGCTCAGTCGATGGTAATAAGGAGTTTTTTTTTGTTTAGTGCTCTGCCTTTATTGCTTCCGTGAATTCCGTTCGCTTACATTATATGCCACTGATTTATAAAATCTTCTCCCAATGTCATGCGCTCGGCCTAACCGTAGCATTTTCTCTCAATTCTCAGGGTCGCGTGCGTGTTCGACCACTTTCCAGAGTGTCTCTTGCGCAACGACCACGGGTCGACCGAGTCGCTGCCTGACAGCCTGGCCTCCGAGATAGCGGGTGAGGGAACATCTTACTCGGAAATATACGTGGTGTGTAATACATGACGTCTAAGATGTGTTTCCCGCTCCTAATTTGCTTCCGGCGCGCGCAGCCAGCAAAAGCATGGCCTTAGAGATATGGTTATCCAAAGAGGGCCGTCGCCGGTGCGCGGATGTGGACACCACCGATTATTCGTTGTCTGTAGCAAAGAGGACGCGCATGTTGTGCCGGCTAAATTTCTGCATGATCTAGAAACTAGTGGAAAACGCTCTAACCGACGAATAAACCGAGATAAGCTCTGCTTGTATATATCGGCATGTGACTGGCGCTAGTGTTTCTTTCCATGTCACGTATTAATGATTAACACTATAGTTAACAATAGTAGCCACGTGATAAGGACCATTGTAGAAAATCTAATTACCCACGGGAATTTATTTGACACTCTGATGGCGGTATAACCAAATTTTTACTCCTATTTTTACGATATCTTGCATTGCTAAAGCAGATGCGGCAATTTTCTGTTTAGCTCAATCTGAGGCCTGGATGGTGACAACGGCATGTCGCCTTGAAATTTGAACACTGATATCGGGACACATGAATAGATGCCGCTGCGCGTACCGATAGTCATTCTGTGGCAGCGCAGGTTCCTGGAGAAAGCTCATCCTCCAGCTTACTTTCACTGTTCCAGACATTTAAGATAACAAAGAAACAGACAAAGAAACCAAAGTAGTTCTTTTATGCTCTGTAGTTTGTAGTTTTTCCTATAAAAAGAAAGATAGCAGAGTTACGGAACCTTTCATATTCACAGCCAAATTTCCAGCAAAACTGTTTCATTCGAGTAGTTTCCGGAAAACTTTTAGTTCACTTATATAAACCCGACGCTTAAGAACGTTGCTAGCATATGGCTCACCCGTTTCCAACGTTGCACGTATATAACACTTTCGAACGTACTTAACCCATACACTTTTATTTTCGCATGTACGTCAGCCATGACGTCCCCCCTCCCTTCTAATGTTTACCAAATTTGATCTCATTGGCTATTCAATTCTTTCGGGAAAGCACGCTCAATTCTGTGCGGTACCTAAAGCACAGGCGCTGAATTTTGCCTACACATCACCCGCAACGACCTGTCGTAGGACGAGTTGGTGGTCCCGGTAAAGTATCACATAGTGTGCTGCAGGAGGAACACCACGGTGAAGAACAGCAAGAGCACTCCGTTCTCGTCTGTCCTCTTCATTGCGGTGTCACTTCTGCTTACTTCGTGCTTATTTCTGGACATCACCAATATTTTGCCTCTTATTTTAACAAAATATAAACAAGGTGACTCGTTTAGTTCACCGAGGACACCGCTTGCAGGCGTCTGGTATGACCCCATGGTGTCAGAAAAAAAAAAACGGAGGCTCAACAATTATTTCAAAATATAGTAGTCATTACATTAATGTTAAATTTTTCCCCGAAATTGTCCCTGACGTCGCTCTCATATCTGAAGAATGGGTGCTCGGTGTAACATATAATTCTCCTGGGACAAAGGTTAACACTAGTAATAACGGCAGTATAACGTTTTAGAACACTTGCGTAAAATTGTTTTTGACAAAGATTGTAATTTATACACACGCAATAAACTTCGCATACACACTGCCGATGAAGCTTCTCCTCTATTTTCAATAAATCTCGTATTGTGACGTATAGCTCTACCAGACAGTGGGCTAAATTTTTCGCCGTTCGCGAAACACACTTAGAACGTTATGTGGCGCTTGCATGCGTAACTGACTGCAAGAACCAGGCACTTTCTCCTTTCCCTACCCATCACCGATAACATTACCCCATTAGACGAAAGATGAACAGGCTGACTGGTTTAGTTCACCGAGTACACCATCTATAAGGCAGGAAAATAGGGGGAAGCGAGTGTCCAGTAATTATTTACAAAGCTCCTAAGTCTCGGAGAAAGTAGTGCCACAAATTAGGGATGTCATTTCCAAAATTCTCCCAAGCTCGGTGGCACTCGGTATTCCTTCGGGACACTGGGAAATAGGGTGCATATAGCCCATCTTGCGACATCCTATACGGTCGCCGCGGGTATGTGCCAAGCCATGAAAGGGACACTGAAGTAGCACGCGGGTGGGAAAACGGAGACGACAAGGGCGTCGCGTTGACTGCTCATCCAAAGTGCTTCTATACGTCCTCTACACCAGCTTTCCCGTCTCCTACTAGGCCGTCACACGGGTGGAGGTGCTGGGTAGGATTTTTTCATGCTCAGCACCCCTTAGCGGGGCCATACATCAAACACGGAATTACCTTCGTTCGTCGAAATTCCTGTCTACCTGTACAGTCGCTGCCTACAAGGCCTGACTCTGGAATTCAACCCTTTGCAGGACCCTGCAAGAATGCGCCTACCTACTTCCGTAGGTAGACCCATACAAACACACATACAAACAGGCGCGTACAGTAGCAGAGCAGCAGCTTCTAGGTTTATTTTATGCGGGTGACATTGTGCTGATAGCTAACAAGCAAAGTAATTTGCAACGTCTGGCTAATATCTGTGGACAGGAAGGCAACAATTTAGGTTTGAAATTTAGCGTTAGGAAATCAGGTGTTATGGTATTCAATGAAAGCAGTGAACAGACAGTGGCAATACAGGGCCAGGAAATACCTTGCGTAACAGAACATAAATACCTTGGTACATGGATAAACGAAATTAATAGATATTTGGAAACACAGGGAAACACAATAGCAGTGAAGGGGAAGAGAAATTCAGGCATAATGAAGCACAGAGCGTTATGGGGATACAATAGGCACAAGGTGCTCCTGGGCAGTTGGAAAGGTATAATGGTTCGACGACTTACTTTTTGAAATGCGGTTGTTTTCTTTAGATCATGGGCACACTCAGGACTCGATGGGAGCCAAAGGTCAGTGGGACGCCTCGCATTGGGCGCTCACGGAAAGACTACAAATGAAGCTGTGCAGGGTGATGTGGGCTGGACTAGTTTTGAAGTGAGGGAATCTCGCAGTAACACTGATTATGAAGAAGGACTGAGAAATATCGAAGAGAGTAATGGGCTGGGAGAGTTTTGATGTATCTGTACAGGAAAAACATTGATTCACGATGGAGGAAATGAACTAGGAAGCTTACCAACAAGTATGTGGCCTGTAGGGTGGGCAACACAGCAACAAAAAACGTCAAGCGGAAAGTCAGAGAGGCTGAAATAATCTCATGGGTGGCGGCAATGGAAAAGAAACCTGACATGAGTAACTACCTAAGAGGAAAAAACGAAATCAGTAAAGAAACAATTTACGATAACTCCAAGGGAAGCTCACTACTTTTTGAAGCGAGATCGGGATGCCTTAGAACACGCACGTATAAAGCAAGATATAAGAAGGAAGAAGAAGCATGTGCTTGGCTGCGGTAAAGCTAGGAAAACGATGGAGCATTTTTTATTCGAATGTGAAGACGTCTGCCCAGTGGTCGATTTAGGCGCCACTGGCCTCCTTGAAGCCCTTGGGTTCAGCGAGAGCAGTGGAAAAGTAAACATGTCCGCAATAGACATTAGTAAGAGGCGACTGGAGGATTGGTGGAAGAAAAGTAGGGAAACGACAAAAGACGGAGACGTACAAAAGCAAAGTTCGCAATAGGGGATCAGAAAATTTGGTTATGGGAGTTCATAGGTTTTTTTTTCTTCTTTAACCTATGTAGGGCATTAGGCAGTATAATAGCAAGAGCTTGGTGGTGAAACCCACTGCCCCGTTTCAAAGGGGACGCTCATAACATCCATCGATCCATCCATCGCGGCCCATGCAAGAGGCCGCGTTTCTACCAGAAAGCCCGCCTTCTTGCATAGCGTTCACGGCCACCATTACCCGGTAAACATTATGGTTAGATACGCTCCGGTTGTCGGGAAGCGTGAGAAGCAGTTAGAGATTTTTGAATGCTATCGCGTTTCACTCTTAAAGGCGCCGCGCAAGCGTCCTCTATCTTTTTATTCTTACATTTTCAGAAAGTTTGAACTTGGTGGCAGTTACAGTTCTTTTGTGGCAGTGGACTAAATTCGACACTTTATAATGCTTCGGAGAGGTCGAATACGTAATTTGCTGCAAAATCTTCACTTATTAAACCCATACACTTCGTAAATCACCTACATATTACCCATTACACTCCGCTATTTTACTAAATATAAAAATACCAGCACTGGCAAAGCTCACCCGAAACACAATCTCAGGCAAAGACCACATAATCAAAAAGACCCTCCGTAACCTAATCAAGAACGCGGCAGAATACCTCGTAAACACAATCCACGAAAGCTGAGCAAGTAGAACATCCCAGCCATCTGTAAACACGCTGAGGCCATCATGATCCCGAAGCCAGACAAACCACTGGGAATACGAACATGCGACCCATATTCCTGTCATCATCCGCCGGCCTAACAGCTTAACTCCATACGTACAAGAAAACGGGTACATGACCGACACCATGTATGGATTCCACCCTCACTTAACGACTCGAGACATCTTGCCACAGCTGAAAAAGCACGTCATGGATCATCTCGGCAAACACATCACGAGTACAATGCTGGTCGTGGGGGTTAATTGATCCTTTGACAACGTCTCTCATAAGGTAGTGTTGAAGAACGTCCCGGACACGCACTTTGGCAAAAGAGCACATCGCCACGTACAAAGCTACCTCACCATCAGAACAGCGACAGTGGCCCTTGGCAGCCTCGAGTCGCACAAGTTTGAGATGGTGAACAAAGTAACTGCGCAGGGCACTGTCATCTCGCCTCACCTTTTTAACATAGCCATGCTGAAACAGCCAAATATATTAAAAGGAATAGAGTGAATAAGTCACGCCCTCTGTGCAGATGACATTTCCATCTGGGCAACAGGCAGGTCCCCAGGAACACAAAAGAATGCACTTCAAGAAGTGGTGGACCGTACAGAAAACTACCTCAAGGCTTGCGGGCTCGCGTCCGAGCCAGAAAAATCGGAGCTACTCATACTAGAAGCGAGAACCACGTGAAGACCGCCATGGTGAAATCCGAGAACCATAACTCTGTCTGAATGGTGCGCTAATCCCTAAAGTACAGCTGCTCAGAATCCTCGGCCTGCCTGTACGCACGGACGGTTCATGCGCTGCCAGCCTACGCAAACTGCAAGAAACCATCGGGCAAGTAGCACCGTTAGTACGGCGGGTAGCAAACAGAAGACATAGCTTGAAAGAATAAAATGCAATCAGATAAATCGAAGCCCTCATCATCAGCATAATCGCCTACAGCACTCCTCACCTAGACAAGAATGAAGAAATCGAAAAACTGAACATCCTCGTCTGGAAGACCATCCAGATTGCCATTGCGATCTCCAAACGCGCCTCAACACAACTATACCCCGCTTAGGTCTCCGCAACACCTGGGAGGAGCCAGTCGCAACAGACAGAGTTAACCAACTCTAATGTTGCAAATTTCCTGAAACAGGTAGGGCAAAACTCAGAAGATTAAAATATACTGAAGCAATGAAACTGCGTGGCGAGAACGTTATAATCCCACACACAATTCCAGAGTACATCTCTTTAGCTTCTATTTCGAAATATGCATGCAGCCCACCATGAAGGAAGAAGAAAAGCCAGAATAGATTCTCTCCAATAAACCAACCTACGGCCAAAATATGGACACAGGGTACATCGATGGAGGGAAATATTCGGGAACTCCAGCCAAAGCTATCAGCGTCATCGACAGCAAGGACAACGAGAAAACGGCAACTAGCTTCTTAACAAGAGAAGTCGATACAGCAGAAGAAACAGCAATAGCCCTGGCCATCTCAGCCTGCGAGCAATAATACTCACTGATTCACAAGCTCCTTGGAGGAATTTTCAGAAAGGGAGAACTCAAGACAAGTGCTACAAATTCTCACCGAAACGGCAAAGAAGCACCTAGCAGATATATACATCGTTTGGACTTTGGGGCACGAGTCCCTTCTGTGGAACGAGGCAGCCGAAGCCTTTGCCCGAATTCCCCTTCAGCGGGCTTTCACAAAGGTCGCGCCAAGAAGGACAGATGAAGTCCCCAAAAAGCACACCGATGTTCTGCAACGCTACAGGCTGGACAGAAGATCTTAACCGCCACCTCATCGCAGCCTGGCTAGGGAAGACGTAGTAACCCTAGGGAAATTGCAAACCAACAGCTACGTCCACATTATCATATTGCATCGAATCTCACTTACTGAGCATCTATACATCTGCACGTGGTGTGTGTCCCAGGTACCCTATGCCATATGGTACGGTGATCTGTAGGAAAAGATGGCACCGTACACTCCAAAACACTAACTGCAAATAAGTGGGAGGCTAAGCTATCAGGCCCGGACCTGAAGAGACAGAGCAGCCTCATTGGACGGGCATGGGAGAAGATCATCTCCAAGGCTACCTGGAAGAAGGAGGCCGCCTACCTAGGGCCTAGACTGCGCATGCTAAGAATTAAAGTTCATTGTCTCTCTTCTCTCTCTCTCTCTTGTTCAGTTCGCCGATCGCACTGAGAAAACCTACTGTGAACTACGTATAACGTATGGAAATAGGGAGACAATAGGTGAACCTTCAATAATTATTTGCTAATGTCATAAGCAAGGCATAAACACTAATGTTTGGCCACGCTTTACTTTTGGCGTGCGGTACGTTGTTCCCAAATTAAGTTGCTGTGACGAGCATTCTCTGAGGCACTAGGATACACAGCTGATAAAGGCTATTTTATGTTTTCTAGCACTTCTTTAAGGAATGTTTTGCAAAAGCTGCAATTACCTGACGCTATTGAAACTTCAGCTATGCGTTACACACAAGATTCCTCTTATTACCTCAAGGTATCGCGTTTGTGGCACGCAGAGCTCAGTCAATACATAGGGCAAACGTCTCGCGATATTTGTAATATGCGCTTGCAAAGCTCTGGAGCGCCTATATATGTGTTCATTTTCTGCGACCATCGTAAGCGACCTACACAATTTAATCTTCCAGTACGCATTGTCCTTAACATAGTCCACATTCTGTACGAAAATAGAATTGTTCTACAACTTTTGAATAAGTCAAAGTAGTGAGAAAACATTGTAAGCATTCAATCTAACGCTTCTAAACCAGCAAAGACACGACAGGTTATGAATTTTAATTTAAACTTTATTTAGGCAATAAGTTAATAAGTTTCTTTGAAGTCACCACCAACATGTGCCACATTCCCTTTAAATATAAACTTCACGAATTATCCAAATCTCTCAGGAGACCACAAAAACACGCATACAACGTTTTCGAGCGCTTCTAAAATAGTAGTAACACTAACAGGTTCGCTGTGAAAGAACTGAACCATATTAATGAACGAACTAAGAAATTTTCACTGTTTCATTTTGTCTATTTGTGCCAAGGTTGTTTATAACTCGAAAATTTGCTGCCGAGCTGCACGAGCCAGCGTCTGAGTAAATGCTCAATATAATTTCGCATCAGGAACATACGTGCGCACAACGGCTGTAATTTTGAAAGTTAATACACAAGAGGTGCACAACGATGATGTACTACTTCGCATGGCGTTATCCTTTCCAGGTCCGATTTCCGGTGCCGCCTAGAAGTGGGCTTTATAAATCTGCGATAAAGGGTATAACGAGAAAAACTGCGTTTGTGAACATCAAACAAGGGGGCTCATAGTAAAAGTGACAAAATGTTTGTGCCTAGCGTCACTGCTTACTTCAAAGTTATGTATGAACTTCTTTATAGCTAAGGAGGACTTTTGTGTCATTTTAAATATTAAATTCCCTACCTTTCTGTGACCGTATTTTACGGATGTCTCCAGCACAACGCAGGTGCGTTCATCGCATGGAAATGCGGGCGTACATAATAATTACAGAGGAGAAACGAAATAACAACAGGAACGCCGATTTTTCTTTTTCAATTATATTTTCCATGAATATTTGTTTGAATTACTACGAATTGACAACACAAACGCCAGGTGCTTGCATTTCGACAGTAGAAGGCTACGTATGTAGTTAATGTGCAAATTTTATTCTCGTTTGGTCTACAACTGAAATATTATTTGTTTACCAGTGCATATGTCAAAACATGAAGACAAGGATGAAGCAAGGACGAAGCGCTGACTTCTGATAAATATTTCATTGCGATGCGAAATATATAGGCGACATGTGTGCAAAAAGCACGTTCATGTTTCACACTAGCAGTTCGTCATATTCAAAACGAATGCGAAAATAGACATCGGGTTATGTAGTCGTAATTAACAAATAACTGAGAGCTTTGGCTGAAGGGCGAATTATTTACAGCGATACCAAGCTTTAGCTTTGCACTTACGCTCTACTTAGGGCATCTACTTACATCTACTTAGGGCAGGTAGTGACGGCAGACCCGGATCATGAGACGGAAATAATCAGAAGAATAAGAATGGGCTGGGGTGCGTTTGGCAGGCATTCTCAGGTCATGAACAGCAGGTTGCCATTATGCCTCAAGAGAAAAGTGTATAATAGCTGTGTCTTACCAGCACTCACCTACGGGGCAGAAACATGGAGGCTTACGAAAGGGTTCTACTTAAATTTAGGACGACGCAACGAGCTATGGAAAGAAGAACGATAGGTGTAACGTTAAGGGATCAGAAATGAGCAGATTCGGTCATGGAACAAACGCGAGTTAATGACATCTTAGTTGAAATCAAGAAAAAGAAATGGGCATGGGAAGGACATTTAATGAGGAGGGAAGATAACCGATGGTCATTAAGGGTTACGGACTGGATTCCAAGGGAAGGGAAGCAGGGGGGGGGGGCAGAAAGTTAGGTGGGCGGAGGAGATTAAGAAGTTTGCAGGGACGGCGTGGCCACAATTAGTACACGACCAGGGTTGTTGGAGAAGTATGGGAGATGCCTTTGCCCTGCAGTGGGCGTAACCAGGCTGATGATGATGATCACGTTGAGTGCGTGCATTTCCTGTGTGCGTGTATTGCTTGCAAGTGCCGGCAGTCGCCCAATTCGAGCGGTTTGTAGTTGTGTAGATCGTCACTGACTACGCTAATGCAAGGACGGCGAAGCACACCGCAGCAAGGCGAATCTCTATAAACGAGCAGGTGCGGTCACTTAATTTTTCTTTTCAATTCATTGCATCTAGTCACGCTAGCGAAAAAAATGCATGTACTGTAATTTTGCGTCGACCGTGTGTAATTGGCTTAATTTAGAGTCATAAGCAATATTTACGTGAGGTATGCTTCAAAATAGTCAGTTTAATTAGCTTATCATGCCTAGGAACATCCGAGCCCAACGAGGAAGTGACGAACCATGAAACGGCATTAAGAATTATACCTACATATATACACAGGTCAATGTAATGTTTTGCTTGAATAAAAAAGAGATAGAATAACAATACAGCAAAGTAGAGCTTTTGTAAACCACATTATTTTTTATTGTGATAAAAAAGCTGTAGCAGTGCAGTGGCAGTTCCTAATACAGGCATTGCTAGCAGGTGGTAGCAGATATATCTCGCGTATCTCGCGTCTATCTGGAACTCGCGTTGCGAATATTCCAGCTCTCTAGAGGGTTGATTACGCATGTGTTAAATCACTGTATGTTGCTCTTGCTGTGAAAGCGCCAAACCTGCTCAAAAATATTTCTTTCCAAATATGAATAAAAAGAGCATGATCTAATAAATGGAAAAAAATCGCGTTCGAGAACTCAAAAGTCTTAAAGAAAGTTCATTAGTACGAAAAGTAAACTAAAGAAAACGAATACAGTACCTAAGCTTCTTTTCGTGGGCCTTAACATTACTGTATGTTTACTACCAACCCCTTGTTTTATGGAGGAACCAGGCTGCCAACACAAGCACGCAGAGCAACTGCCTTTCCAAGAGAGTTGTGTGTGTTGCGCTTGAATTGGTGTGGACTTGGAGAAAAGCTCCATTTCATCTGTTTTGTTGCAATACAATAGTTGTCGCACTATTCTGGCTAAGTCGTCTATGCTACCGCATCTGACATCCTATCAGCTCAAATATCACCACTAAAAGCAGTTTGACTGCATGCATTTGTCTTCATAGACACATTGTAGCTTAACTCGTATTCTTTACCCATGTTTCTTTTTTTTTCATGTTTATTAAAACAGTACGTACTCCTTAATACTTCCTGGCCATCTAAGTGCCAATTTTTTTCCTAAAACAACAAATTAACATTATTGTCATCTTTTATACTTTGGTAATATGCAAATGCAGCGTGAACTCTGATCTTAACAACAGAAGCAATAGGACTGCTTACAAATATATTCTAGAATAAAACACCGTCTGTGTTCTAGGCAGTAGCCTGTCGGGTGTAGTCATCCGACGGCATGCAGTAGTAAATCCTTGTAGAATATAGGCTGTTCCTGCTCTGGTTCTAGCTTCAGCTTAAGAATAATTATGAAGCCCGGAACAATGAATTTCCTCCATTGGATAAGGATGACAGCTGGCTTCCATGGGGCTCGCAGATCTTCAGCAATTGACCGAGGAACAAAACCCAGGGTAGCAGCGTATCTTGTGGGATACCAACTTAGACCAAATGGTGATGCAGACAGTCAGAATGACGATGCTTGAAAATGCAGTAAAGAGTGCATCACTACCGTTACTTAGACAAGCTTCGATCAACCATAGAACTTTGGCATATTTCTTAATGTGCACTTGCTCATGCTAAAGTAGCTAGTGCATACCAGGAAATACTAAAGTGCTGGCTACAAATGCTGAGATACTGCTGCATCATAAATTGTGGGTAGTTGCAATCGCAACACATCATGGGCAACTGATGACTTCGCACATTATAATCATGAATATATGCTCTCCAAAACAAGTTTATATGACACATGGAGAGGAATAGACCGGGAATGTCATTTCATTATGGTATAGCTGTTTCATAGTTGTGGTTCGAAATAACACGGTGTCCATTTCGCCATTTTGTCAATGTGGGGAGACGTAACATCAATCTTACTACAACGTTTCTGAAAGTAAGCACTGAATAATTACCGGGTAGCTTAGTCAAGTACTTCTTGAGCACACAGGTTCTTTTCAGGGAAGCGAGCTGCTGGAATTCCAACAGGCAGGCACCGTATCAATCGATGCTTTCAGCTCTGCCACAAGCCTTGCTGTGCAGCGCAGATGTTGACTTTTTGTATCAACGGGTCCTTCTAAGGCCCACATCGTGCGCCAGAATGCCAAAAATTTTATGTACACAGGGCATTCGCACGTGAAGTAAATTCAGTGTGCTTAAGCAACGGAAATGAAAAGACATAGCACAAACAAAAAATGTGCTCATTGCGTGAACTTGAAAGCACAGTTTATGGAACGTGCATCAGTTGCTACCACATAGCACACTGAAAAGGGTAAGGCGAAAAAACACTAATGCTGGTGATGAACTACTGACAAGTGAATTTTTTTGAAGATTAAAACATTGTGTAGCATATGTGTGATGTGGATGAAGCACCGGAAATGCAGGCACCAGTGCTGGTTCATTGACCATGTGTGCTACAATTTGAACAAGTGGACTAACCACCGTGACTTCTAAAACAAAGTGCAGGACTCAAAAATGCGTTTCTTCAAACTGCCGGTGCTACGCACTCAACCATATGCATTCTGCCACAAATATACTATAACAGCTTCTTCTCTACTGAAAGATCTCATACGTGATACTAGAATGATCGTTGGACACAGGCGCCGATTGGTATATTCTGCATTTTTTTTTAAAGCGGAACCAATGAGAGATTGTCGTGCCGAATCTCCCACAAGATCCAACTGGCAAAAAAATGTTTTGTGCAAGCTTATGCTGCCTCGAATATGCTTGAGTCATGCTTGAGCACCGGAAACGCTTTATCGTCAGCGCCACAGCAACCTCACAAAAACCGCATCAACATAATGCGCTTCCGTGCAAAAATGGCTCGCTCACCTATATTTTCTGTCCTGTTGTTGCTCTTCAGCAAACTTTCAGCACCATTGGGTCTTAAAGGTAAACAAAGCTGCCCATCAGCTGTCCCATCTGTGGCCTCCTACGGAGTCAATCCAGCTCGGTTACCATACACACACAGACAAAATCACCCATAATAATCGCGATTAACAACCGCAACCTGAACAACCAATGAAGCCCTAGGAAACAAAGAGCAGCGGACAAATGCTGGCGCAAATTTTCTTGGTTTTCAGCCATGCGCCGTGCTCACAGCTGTTGGGATGCGATCGTTGCCAAACCTCACAGTCGCTTGATCTATTAGTCGAATGCTCACAGTGGCAGCGTTGCGGAGCCGAAGGCGTGCATTACGCCATGTAGTCGTTTGATTAGGAAGACGAATTAACGGCAGCACATATTTGTCTTAAATAATTGTAGTTTTGATAAGCACATTTAGGAATAGTCTCGATATCAGATGCTTTTTCTCCGTCGGTGCACTTCACTCGAGTCGAGGGCGCATTTTCAAACGGCGGAGGAAAGGTGGAGTAGTGTTCATGAAACGCAACGGCACCTTGAGTGAAGGAAGCCCGTCGCCTCGACTTGGCTGAGTCGCGCAGAAGCGTTGAGTGAAGGCGTGTTTAAGAATACGGGGGTGTGACGCTCTAGCCACTTCTGCTGTCACATTCCCTCCCGGCCAGGCCTGTCCTACTCGCTGCGTGCGTTTTGCACCACCGCCATCCGCGCTTCGCCATTCGTCCAGCTCACGGCTTCCTCGCTAGAAGCGGGGCCCTGTAGCGCGCTACTACGTGCCACAGTGGTCCGGCCACAAAAGATGACGGCGACCCGCCCCGCTTACTGACGGTGCGCGAGCAGTGGCATCGGCGGAATCCAGAATCTGCCTGATTGAGCTAAAGATAGAATTCGTGGACACCAGGCACCAGCGTCTGGTTTTTCTTCACCCACAGACCTAAGGCGACTGTATCTGCGGTGATAGTGCTGGCCTCATGCCAACGCGCGAACCGGTCAATGCACGTTAAGATATAGCAATTGTCCTTGCACGGCGGCAAAGGACCGACCAGGTCGATGTGCGCATCGACCTGGTCACATCAGGAGGCTGCAAGGTTCCCAGCGGTCTGACGGTGTGGCGCTGCTTTCATTTGCTCGCACAGCAGACAAGCCCGTGTACAACGTCGGACGTCCATATTCATGCATGGACACAGGTATCGTGAAGTGACGAGGTGCTGAGCCGCACGAATACCAGGCTGGCACAAGGAATGCATGGTATCAAAGACGATACGGTGAAATTGCGACGGAAATTAGGGGCGAGGACAACCTGTACAGACGTCACAAACCAAGGGAATATGGCAGCTTGAATATTGAACGTCTTGAAGTTGGAGGGAATTCTTCAATTTTAAGGCCTGAAGTTCGCTGCCATTTCGCTGTGCTGTAGCCATAGCTGCAAAATCCCCAGGTGGACACTCCTGGACAGTTATGTTGGCTTGTATACGGGACAGTGCGCCAGCGACTGGGCTGTCTGTGCCGCTGATGTGCCGAATGTCGCTCGTGGATTCGAATATGTAGGCAAGCGGGCGAATCTCACGGGGAGTGTGGGCAGGGTTGGTAGTGGTCAAACCGTGAGTGGTCTGTGGTCAGTGAGCATGTAAAATTGCCGACCTTCGAGGAAGGAGCGGAATTGTCTCACGGCCAAGTAAGCCGCCAGCATTTCACGACCGAAAGTGCTGTACCAACACTCGGCCTGCGAGAACTTTCGGTAGAACAATGCGACTGGCTGCCACCCGCCATGGACCAACTGCTGCAGCACTCCGCTGACGGCGATGTCCGAGGCGTCCACCGTGAGTGACTACAGGGATGTGCAAGGAGAGTCGCGCTGGTGAGCGCTTCCTTGATGAAAATGAAAGCCATCTTGGCATCGTCTGACTGGACAGGAGTGTGTTAAGCGGTTGCGAGATGGCAGTGCATTAAGGAATGAACTGCCGATAATAATTGTCAAGCCCAAGGAATTGTCTTAGTGCCGTTGTGGTCGCAGTTCGTGGAAACTGCACTATAGCTTCCACACGAGCAGCAGGTGGAGATATCCCGGCGAACACCGACGCGATGACCAAGAAAATCCAGTGCACAGACCCAAACTCGCTCTCTGATCCGTTCACGACTAGCCCGTACTTCCGGAGTCGTTTAAACACATGGCGCAGGCGAGGTGCGTGGTCGTCTGCTGAAGCGTTGAAGACGAGGATGTCGTCAATGTATGTGAAACAGCAGCGCAAACCACGGATAACCTGATCGGAAAATTGTTGAAACATTTGTGTGGCATTGCGCAGACCGAGTGACATCCTGAGGTACTCAAACATGCCAAAGATCTCATTATGGCTGCCTTTGATACGTCGGAAGGTTCCATAGGTGTTTCGTGGTATGCCTTCACTAGGTTTATCTTGCTGAATATTGTGCACCCGTGCAGCAACGCAGCAAAGTCCTGAATATGTGGTATGTGATACTGATCCAGTACTGTCACTTTGCTGTGGGCGCAGTAGTCACCGCATGGTCTACAGTCAATGGAGGGCTTGGGGACCATGTGTAGTGGTGATGACCATGGACCAGATGATCGGCGTACGTATCCGAGATCGAGCATAGGCTCTAATTCTTGCCGCGCGAACTTGTAACGGTCAGGAGCAATACGACGAGGGCGTACAACAACTGGTGCACGCTCAATAACAATGTGATGGGTGACGTTGTGTCGCACCGGGTATTCGAGAGAAGGCAAACGGAAGAGATCTCAAAACTCTTCGAGATAGGAAGACCACAGTGGGAACACTTTGGCATGTGTTTGTACAAGCCGCAGGGGTGGTAAACCAGATGTGGCGCATTGAACCGATAGGTTGGTTTCGGAATCCAGGAGACGCCTATGGCGGAGGTCGAGCACAAGCGAAATATGCCAGAAGAAACCCGCACAAATAATTGGCGCATGGATTTCGGCGGTCAAGAAGGCCCACCTGAACGTCCTTCACAAGCCGATGTCAAGGGTGACAGACTTCTGTCCGTAGGTCCGTATGTTCGAACGGTTAACGGCTGTAACAGGTGGGGTTTTCAGGCGGCGGCGGTGGTCCTCCAGCGAGGAGGGATTACGCACACCTCCGGAACGGTGTCGATGAGATTACGCACCTTAATGACGCTGTCGGTGAAGTGAAATAGGCGGCTGGTTGTTGGGTCGAAAGCACTCGCCGCCTACAGTGCGTGCCGGCGCGTTTTCCGCAAATGTGCAAGGTTCGCGGCACTGACGTGCGTGGGCTCCGTACTGGTGGTGGTACCAACACATGCCGTGGTGGATACTCGGCGAACAGACGTGACTGCGGCAGTGGCCGTGGTCGTGTAACGCGCTACGCTGATGGTTGGCCTTGAGCAAGTTCATTTGGGCGGTCAGTTGGCCGACTTTGCGATTGAGCATCTCGTTGATGGGAAGGAGATGGTCTAAGTGGTCATCACGGACCGGTGCGTCGAGTGATTGAGCGGGCGGTCTCTCGATGGCAGCGAGTACGGGTATACCGACATCCATGATCTGATCAGCCATCTGTTCCAGTGAGTCAAATGATTCGGATGACGATAGGTTCAAGATCATCCATACCTGCTGTGGTAGACGCTGCAAGAGCAGCTCGCGCAGGATGGAGGCGTCCAGTGCAGCAGAGTGGTCTCCGAAGAGGTGCTGCATGCGACGCAGAAGCTCCGTGAGTCTTCTGTCACCAAGCTCCTCTGCGGCGTGCAGTTGCTGCAGTCTACGCTGTTCCGACTGGGATGTCCGGCGTATGAGTTCCGTCTTCAGGACATCGTACGAGTTTTGAGGAGGCGGGGAGTGGAGAATATGCCGACGATGGCGATGACGGGAGGCGGTAGCGCACTGATGACGTCGTCGAACTTCGCTGTTTGTGACGTCACACGGTGCCGTCTAACAATTCAGAGCCCTTCCACCCTGTGAAGAGAGAAGTCCAGCAAAGCTGGCGCAATGGTTGGTTTTGCTATGTTGGAGGTTTGCTATGCTGAATATGACTATTATGAGTTTAGTATTGGGCGAATGAAGATATTTACTCAGATCCCGGTTGTTTCGTGACCATTGTAATCCTTGCCTTGTGACCATTGTGATAAAGGGAAGTGGTTGTATTTTCACTGTGTTGTTGTCCTTTCTAAAAGTTACGTCGATGCACGATTGATGACGAGTGGTGGGTACGGTGGCATCGGTAAAGCACTTGAGGCCAAAGCGCTCCAACATGAAGCTAAGTATCCACGCACCGTCGGTTCTGCTCTCACTGTCATTGAAATATCCCACGATGACGGTGAATGCATTGTCGGCGAGCTTAATAGCCCCAAAGACATGCAACGTATACGTTTCGATCGCGACACGTCCCGCACCCAGTCTCTTGCTTCACGTCTTCGGAGGAGATGCACTGACGCAACGCACCCGCGGCCACTTCGCGCTGTTGCGCATCACGCACGTAGCCGATCGCGGCCAAGGCTCCGGCGAACCAAGGATGGTCACACACGATTGGTGGATAGAGAAAATGACGTTTTATTATAGCGTGGCTACGCCGGTCCCAGCGGGCGCTCTAGTGCGCCGCACAGGTAGCTGTCGAAGACCACGGGCCGCTGTATTGCGCAATGTCGAGAGTGAGACGGTGCTCGCGGAGAGGAGCATACACAACTTAGGAAAGAGGCGTCGGCGGCGGAGAGGTGTTTAAATTGTTGGCTTATGTCCATGGAAACGAGATCCGCCACAACCTAGCCATAAACAGCTTCACCGTAAAAGTGACTCGATGCTCTGAAGCCAGAGTTCTGAGTCGGTCTGCCCGAATTCGGGTAGCCTGTTGGCGACGACATGGATGGTTCCCATGGCGTTCGTCGAGGCGTCGTCGCGGGGTGCGGTGTACATGGTCGGTCGTGACGAGAGGTTTCTGGCGGCGTAGCCCAGGAAGTGAGAATGGCCTTATGAACTCCGGTGGATGAACAAGTGGCGTGTTGTCGCCTGGCGTCCGTGGTCACCAGTTGTGGGACAAGGTGTGGTTTGTAATCTCACGCATTCTTTATTACTCGTCGGTCGAACACCGACGAAATCACTGAACGCATCTGGTCCGACCATGTCTCTGGTCGAGCGCTGGCTCGAGCGCGCGGCCAGCAGAGCTGCATGCTGCTGCTGATGATGGTGGTGGCCTCATATTATGGCTCATACCCACACTGGGGGATTGGTCAAGAATTGCGTTCTGAAGCGATTACCTATTCTTTTGAAGTGTTACTTATTTGACGAAAAATATAAGAAAGAAAAATAAGGAAACATACAAAAACTAATAAATTACAAGAGAACAATAAAAAAGTTATTCCTTTTGTTTATTGTGTGTAACCGCACACGCCATCAAACACGTCCCAGTGGCTGACCCCTATAATTGACGCACCGAAAGATGGTATGATTTCTGATGATATCATTAACCCTTATTTAGCAAGCGGAAGTTCTAGATGTCTTTTTCTTAACAATTTGTATCGCCGACATACCAAAATGTAGTGATCTAATGATCCTATTTCCTGGCAGTATAGACACAGAGGCGATAGCGTCAGACGAGTCCTGTGTATATATAGGTTTAATTGAGGGACACGGCAGCGTAATATCGTGATCACTACATCTGATTGTCTTCATGGGCACCACTGGATTTACCGCGGAAATTTTAGGGGCTGATATTCTGTCCATGCTGTTATAATTCATTGACATCTCTATGACTTGAATATTTTCTATATCTAATTGGTGTTATGTGCACCACTACTGGAATAAGCGACATTAAGGTCCACTCAGGGATGCTCGCGCTAATGAGTCTGTCATTTCATTTGAATGTAAGCCACAGTGGCCAGGTACCCATAATAGTTTTAGAGAACTCAACTGCGGAGGAACTAATGTTAGAAACGTCTTTAGAGTTGCCGAATTGGATGAAACTGTAAGCGAAGTACAGACCGAAAGGGAATCTGTTATAATAACCGCACCCATTGAGTTTTAAGGAAGTTTCCGAAGCACTAAAATCACTGCTAAAAGTTCGGCTTCAAAAACGGGTGCGAAATCTGGCAGTCTCAAGCAGAATGACCACCCAAGCGGAAACAATAAAATGCCTATGCCCGCCTTTTTGTTGTTCACTGAAGCGTCTGTGGCTATCATGTTACTTATTTGTATACGTGTGCTAGGTAATCTTGCAACAGGTTATTTAATTAAGCGGCTGATTGAAACTTAGAGATTGGGGGGGTGGGGAAATGTCATCAAAATCCATCTTAATATTCTGATTTGATTCGGTTGATGGAATTACCTCTCGAATGTTCACATTCAGGCTATCTAATTGATTTTGTACAAATATAATCGGTGGAGTGTGAAAGCGAGGCCAATGAGCAAGGAAGAAGGATTTTGGATAATTAATAAAGCCGTAATTGGATCGTGTAAGCGGCAAGCCGTAAAATTTCAGAAATGCTTGGATTGTTAAGATGCCAAATCCGCAGGGCTATGTTGGAAGGCGCGCTTCTTGGTAGACAAAATTAATCGCCACAAACCTGGGGATTCCCAGACACAGGCGTAGGGCCTCACGCTCCAAAAAAATCAGAGCCTTTATTTTATAAGCAGGGCCACCTGAGAACAAGACACAGCCAAATTCCAATATGGGAAGCATATATATATTTTCAAATCATCAAGAGTGAATCCCTACGTAGTCCATATTGTCGGTTACTCATTCTGCGCAGAATACCTAAAGCACGTTGCGCCTTACCCGCTGCACTTTCTATGTGTGGACTCCAGTTGAGTTTTCCATTATATGTGATTCCCAAATATTTTAGAGACTCAACCTGTGGATTGGGTTCTTGCTTATAAGCTATAGAAATTCATACCGGATTCGTAACCGGGAACACTAAAATTGCGCTTTTGCTTAATTTAATGACATACAAATTTTCTGAAGCCATATCTCTAGCATACTCATGTATCTTTGTAATTTTTTGTATAAAGCGTTAATGTCACTGTCAGCCGCAAAGAATGCAATGTCATCTGCATACACGTAAACGTGCCCGTCCTTACAAGTGCTAATGGAGCTCATAAATATATTAAATATTATTGGGGATAAAACTGCTCCTCGGGGAACACCCTGAGTGACTAAATTTAGACGAGGAATATCCGTCCTTGAAGCAATAAGATTCTCTTGATCGCAAAAATTCTGCCAACCACGCGGTAATATAATTTGGGAAATTACGACGCTGCAGAATGTCCAGTAAAATTGAATGTTCAATGCTGTCATAAGCTTTAGCTGTATCTAATTTCACCAAAACACAATATTCTCTCCTTTTCCGGGCATCTTGGATGCGGCTCTCTAAATCAGCATGGGCACACCCTATTAGCTCTGAAGCCTATTTGATTTATCCATCATTCAGAAAGTAATTCTGCAATGCAATACCCTCTCTATGAGCTTGACGACATTAGAAGTAAAAGAAATAGGTCTGATTTCTATGTTATAACCTACACCTTGTTTTTGGGGTATCGGGATTACTTTAGCTACTTTCCAATCGTAAGGTATCCAGGCTTTGTATAAGGAATAGTTTATAACGTTTAGAAAGTCTCGAGGAGATAGATGGAATAAATTTTTTTATAATGTGAACGGTAATTCCATCAGGACCAGGGGCTGACAAGGGTAAGTTTCGAATCACTTGATCTAATTCAGGCAATGTAACTTCAGTAAACACTGATGACAGGGCTAATTGTTGCAAATTATAGGACATCGATGACATGAATCTACTCTCCAAGCCTTTAGCAAGGAGTTCAAGAGATTTTCTCATTTCATGGGGAGACAGATTGGCATATTCAATATTAGTTGGCGATGGCAGAATTTTCCGATATCTCATATATCTAAACAACCATGTTTTGTTTTTTTATATTTAGAAAGGAAATCATGGTGTTTCCTATCATAATGTTCTTTAGCTTGAGCAACTGTACGTTTAAATACAGCAGCGTCAAACTTGTAATCAGGCCAATTTTGGGGGCACTGGTTGTAGAGGAGCTGCTTCCAAGCTGCCTGTCGGCGTCGGTGGTCTCGCATGCAGTCTGTTTTCCACAGAGGGTTACAAGATCTTTGCTTTGCAGATGTAACACTAAATTCAGCCTTTTTGTATATTCTTTTAATTACCGCACAAAGTTTTATAGCCTTGGTGCATTCATGCTCTTCAGAATAATAAGCCAAATGAACCTTAAGATCGGATTTAAATTTATTATAATCTACAAATACGCGTACCTGAGAGCATGATGGCATAATTGGGCAAACCATTTCAACCATTATTGGAAAGTGGTCACTGTTGGTGGCAGAGTCCAAGGCTCTACTGGATGGGCTAGTGAAGGACGAACTTACGAAACTTAAATCCAATGCGGAGCGGGACTGTTTGCAAATATATGTAGGAATTCTAGAGTTCAGACAAGACAGATTATTATCTATTGTCCAATTCCACAAGCGTTTGCCACATTGGTCAGTTCGAAAGCCCCAGCACGTGTGATGGGAGTTGAAATCTCCAACAAGAATTCTGTCCTGACACCATGAAGTCACTGCTGAATCCAAACATCGAGTGTTCTGCACACCCGCTGGAAAGTATAAATTTACTAACGAAAAAGGTAAACACCCTGGTATGGTTATACCTAATGCTAAAATTTCACTTTCGGGAGACATATATTTATATGAAATCTTTGCCTTAAGGCTAATTCTGTTAGTGATAAAGAAAGCTAAACCTCCCGCCTTCGATGGACGGTCCAGTCGGAAAGATCGATAGTTACTCAATTAAAAAGATGGATGTCCTGAAAGCCATGTTTCTTGCAAAGCAATAATATCCCAGGAGAATTTCGATAATAAATACAATAAATCTGTTGCTGCAGAGTGAATTGATCGGCAATTTAAATGAAGAATTTCGAGGAGACCTACGGTTGCGAAAGTATGGACTCAGTAAGTTCCTTACTTAAAATGCTTTCCTTTAAGAAACCTTCATTTGGAAGGCTGTCTTTCGGATATTTTTTTTGTATTTGACTGAATTGGGGTCGTAGCTTTTTTACACAAAGGGGAGCTACACCGTTTTAACGATCGAGGATCCACGTCCATTTCATATGCGCCCTGTGTGTTATCATTGAAGCCTGAGCATTGGCTCTGGTTGACATCGACGGATGGACCTACAATTTGGACATCTTCGGACGTGCAATTGGCGGTTACTTCTTCGTTTGAAGGACGTGGACAGTCAGTTGTTTGAGAAGTTATACCAACTGCTGTTGTTGTTCTGAATATCTGTGCCATCTGGCTAGTTAGAATTTATGTCAAGGACTCGCAAAGGTTTCCAGCTAGGCGCTCCATAGCTTTTTTCGTTGCCCTTTCGATGGCATCAGGAATAGCACGTGAAAGAGACGCATCCGTTGCTGTCGCCTGACGGCCTGTGACACCGGCGCATCCCTGTGTCCTAACGTTAATTTCAGTTACGGCTTCTCTACGGGAACAACGTCTTCGTTCAACCAGAATTTGAATTTCCCGTGCCTTTGCTGAGCAATTATAATAATCAGCAGAGTGCGCGTCATTGCAGAGGCAGCACCTTTCTTCCTTGCTTTTGCACTCGCTAGAATTGTGCTCTTCACCAAAATTTGGCACCTGAGAGCAGATCTACAACCTTTCAAGGTGTGTCCGTAGCGCCAGCATTTCACACATTCGAGAAGACGAGGGGACAGAGGTTCCACTCTGTAGATTGGAGGCCATGCCTTTATCTCTGATGGTCGAATTGTCCCTGCAAATGTGGCTATGACCGACTCAGTAGGGATCCTGTTTTTCTCGACCACACATCCACACCGATAAACTGAAATTACACACGCCGGTAAAAACATCTCTAAACTTCGGCCGGTGTCGTGTCCACGTCGACGTCGCGGACAAGCCCTTTCACACATGCCAAGTGGGGAGGAATAAATGCGCTCACCGGATTGGCGGCAAACTGCGAACACTTTAAAAGGTCTTGTACACAGGACTGGTCTGCAGAAAAGCAGAGGATGCCACCCCTGCCAAACTGGCGGACCTCAGTGATGTTCTGGAAGCGGGCCGTCGCCGATCGCAATTCCGCCTGAATCGCTTTTAGATTCGTCATCCGTATCACTCCGTCATTGGTTGGGACACGAGCGACAGGAACTGATGTGACGCCATTGCGCAGAAACATATCCACAGGTAACTCCTGCCGAGGAAAAGAAGCGGACCAGGGGAAGGCCACTGGTCCTGGTGAAGAAAAGGGCATCTGCGTGGTCTGATTAGCTAAATGACAATGAGGCTAGCAAAACAGTTGACAATCGATAAATGAAAAAGACAGCTACTCAATCCTTGGCCAAAACCCTGAAAGGCGAAGCCGAGGACTACTTCATGCTTCTGCTTCATGCTTCATGCTTAGGCGCTGCTTCGTTATCGTCGATTAAACGCCGATGCCTCACCATAATATACTACAGGCCACAACGCGCCGCAGAGATAATAATCCACAAAGCGCGTGCATTCCCGCGCAAGAAACTAGTACGTCGTATTATTTGTTACTTTGTTAAAACTTTCAAAATGTTTTTACTTACGACACACACAGAGTCTCAACCAGTAAACAATAATATATATAGTATATCCTTTGCTGAAATTGGAGAAAATTGAATGGATCAGCTCAGCCACTCCAGGAGTGGGAATGATCCAACTTTTAGCATTACCAGGCGTTAAGTGCAATTACACGGGCATCTCCATTCTCCGGAACAAAGTGGCAATGGAATGAATCTTGCCCACTCCGCAACTCTGATGCACGCTTAATAATTCGCTTATATGTCATAATAGAATATGGGAAACCAGGTTTGTGGGACACTGGCATAATTTCTGTCCGCGACTCCATAACACGCGTCCTATCTCAGCAGAATGCTTTAAATCTTGATATAAACTTTTCCCCATTTGTATGTACTTTACAAATTTATTGCGTCTTGTTTTCAAGTTCTGCATAAAGTACTTTTAGAATGTTACCTATATTAAGTAAATCCTTACTAAGGCATGTGTGTTGTTCACGAGTACTTAATTATTAACGGTTCAATGAATCTACATAATTGGCATTATCAATCTTTTCTTTTTTTCTGTTTCCAGGCACAAATGACTGCTGCCTGACTCGACATTTTGTCGTGTTTGAGCTGTGCTATGCTGGGAAGCCGCTTTCACAGGTTACAGTAAGTCATCTGCAAGGATTCATGTGAACAAATTGTGCGTGATTCCAAAGTTCGTCAGTGAAAGCCCCTCATAAAACGGGGAGTCCATTTCCACAATTAAACAAACTAATTAATCAACGCGGTATACCGTTTTGAGTGATGGCTGTGTACGGTTGCAGGTGGTTCGAACAAGAAATGTGTGTACACAAAAGTGTCATCTGAAAGATTGCCACGCGTAGCTGTCTCGTTTACGCCAGCAGATGAAAAAAACCCAGACTCGGCTACGGCATTGGATATTCTTGCGTGTCCTTATTGCACCACACGATATCGCTATCGAATCTGCTGTCCACTTTCGATGCTGTCAGAGGGATACGCTGCTTTCTATGTTGGCAGTCTAATAAAGCTTACCAGTATTTTCTGTTCTATCGTTGCCATCCAAAGGGACAAGTATTTGAGATAACCATACTACCATTATCAGCGTATTGACAGCAAATTTAAAGTACGCGAACACATCTGTATAACAGAATTGTTTCGTACATCCTTTTTTCTAAAAGGGATTCATGAATAGAATCGGTTGCATCCTTCTATTGCAGGGATTTATATTATGACTATATTTTTCCTTGGTTATAACTGATTTGATTATCTGTGTGTTCTCTTTGTTGTGATTAATATTTGTACTTTAGAGTGGCACTATGCATTTATTGTTCGTACATGTATAATTCTTTTGTAATAGGGTGTACGGAACAGTTCAGATGGCAGCGTCTGTTCGTAACCGAGCAGGCAGGTGACGCAGAGCAGGAACAGCTGGTTGCCCGAACGGCTCGCACTCGTGCTAAGCACTGGCGATCCGGCTGGCTCACTGGTTGCACTGCAGGCATGGAACACACGATCTGGCTGGCCTTGTTCTTGTGCTTTTCTTCTTCATTGCACTTTGATGGTGTCGACTTACATTTTATGTGTGTGTCCGGGCACTTGCGTATGTGCGGGCGTTCGCGCAATCTTGTTATACAGCTTTGTCTACCAAAGTCATGTTCGCAGTGCCCTCGTGTCCCAAACTCGTTTGTTTAACGGACATTTCCCCACACTGTAATGCCTCTGGCGCTTTGTGTAGAGCACAAAAAAATAAGGTTCCTGTTTGCAGCTTGCTAAGTCTACTGAAAGAACTTTTAATCACCCTTCTTAGCCCAGAAACAATATGTGCCGATGCTTGTTGGCCAACTGGAGGCGTATTCTTGATCTGAAAACTTGGTGCAATGGCGGTAATGTCAAAAACCGCGCATTCTTGTCAAGCATGCGGAACGGGCCATGATTTGCATTCTTTTGTGATAGTCAATACAGTTCTTTCCGCAGAATGTACACACGGGGTTTTTGCGGAATTTTTAAAAAGCGTCTGTTGCAGATAATATAATTCTGGTCCTTGAGCTGCATCAGAGAAGTGGACATTACTTGCACGAGAGATCAACACATATTCAACTAAGTAGAAACATTTACTACTAAACTTCTTAATGAATTACGTTACCGCGCATTTTGCAATTTACAAAGGGCGGCAAGTGAGTTTGCAAGGCGTATTCACTTGGAATGAATTTTCAGAATGATACCAGTCTGAAAACATGCGCCGTCAAACTGACCGTAAAAATGCGTTGTTGGTCCATGTACTTTTCTAACAAGACGCTCTTTATACAATGAAGCAAAAGTCACTGGAACGCCCACGTATTCCGTTCCACACTTTGGAAAATGATGCCCCGCAACTGGTGTCATCCTAGGAATTCATTTCAAGTGGATACGTCTTGCAAACTCACCGGCTACAATTCGTAAATTGCTGTATGTGTCGCAAAGCAATTAATTAAAAAGTGAATTCGTGAATTTTTGGTAGTTAGTTGAATATGTGTTTTGATTTTTCGCGTTAGTAACGCCCGCCTCTTCGAATAATTCAGCTCAAGAACAGAAATTACGCTATCTCCCGCAGGCAACTTTCTTTTAATTCCGTAAAACTTGAAAATCATCACCCCGTATAGTTGGGAACGGAGAGAAGTGCCCGGCTTCAAGTAAGCGACGCTTAGAGCTAGCAGAAGTTAGGAATGATGGCCTCGCCTATATGTCATCAATTCAAACGTCTGTGCATAGGTTGTCTCGGCAGCTGTAAATTGTCAACGCGCACTGGCGCGTGTGTCGTGCAGCTGCGCAGCGCGGTGCAAGGTCGCAGCCTGGTACGACAGGCGTCTTGCTGCTTGGCGGTCGCCGAGCGCGCGCTCAGTTTCCGGCACCTGGGCGTGGACGCGGACAAGCTGCTCGTGGCCACCACCGACTCGGCCAGCTTCGAATATCGTTTCGTGGGACGGGACCCCGTGTCGGTGGACAGCGCTGGACTCAAGGCGCACCTAGCCGGGTGCTTTTCGTGTACCCTCGAACCAGGCATGGAAGCACCGTCTCTTACGCCGTCATTTGTTTCCTTCGGGAGAGTCCGAAATCTGCGCTCTTGTAAGCGCCGTTCGTGCAGCTGGTTTAATTAGTTCGTTCGCTAATTTATTGTTATATAAATCAGTAGTCGAAGCATCACTAAATGTTTACTCTTTGTACGGATAATTTGTGAGGAGTGCGAATTGCTCTGATGATAATAGTACTCGCTACAGCTCGATTATTTGTGTATAGCCTCCACAGATTAATGCTTCAGCTTAACTTTTCTGTTGGCCTCCTGCCCACACAAAAAAATGCTTTTGAGGAAATAACAAATTCACAGGTTCAAGGGGCACTAGCCATGCGAGCATTTATTTAGGGTGTCTGTAGGAGGACGCATAAGTATCCCTTTAAACCATCTTTGGATTTTTATGCATGTTTGTGCATAGCCCAGGCTCGTGGGTTTCTCTTTTTGTAAGCTTGGAAGCAACATACCCAGGTATCCCAGGCTACCAACGATGTGAAGTGGTTCCATCGCGGTGGTTCCACACTAATTTGTGCAGAGGACAAAGAGGATGACGACTCCGAGTGTCCCGAAGACGCGTTCGGCAGCCCATCCTCAGATTGTAGGTAAGCGACGAGGAAGCGAATGAAAACTAGCGCAAGGAATGGCTCTGTTGCGCATTCCTCCTGAAACGAAAGAAAAAGAACTGAGGGGAAAAGATAAAATGAACTATCGGTACTCAGATGTGCCATGCCTTCGTGTGTGGGGCGTGAAAGGCCTTGTAAAAAGACCGTCCAGCAAGGATAATGCAGCTTCTCAAACTTCACTCGAGCTACTGTAATGCGATAGCATCATGGGATTGCATTATTGGGTGATTATCTCTAAACATCCCCGTAACTCCTCCTATCTCGCAGTCGTGAGTTATGGCCTTATGATGTGCTGTTGCTGTGTGTGCCACTGTTTCTAATGCGGCTTCTACTTCGTTACACCACTACTATTGCTGAACACGTCATGCATCTACCGCTATCAATGTAATTATAGGCTCACCATATTTATCGATTATGACAACGTTCACATACTTACGCAAACTAAATCTTTTCCTGTATTACAATCACCGCCACATCATGCAGTAAAATTGGAAGTATTGCGCAATCCAATTCGTCAGTATCAAACGGCCCATTTTGCGCCCCGTCGTTCTCAGCCTGCCAGTTGTTCCTGCCCGGGACATACGTTCCTAGAGCGCGGATGGACACGTTTTGATCTGCATAACGCTATCGCACGAAATCAGGACCGTTCAACGAGTCGTCTTCGTTGCTCAAATAAGACCACGTCCCCGAAGTATCAATTATTGAGATTTAAAGAAAAATACGGAAGATGAGCACGACGTAGTATGAAAACGACGGCAATGACACAACTGTATAGTTGTATAGCGTTCACTTACACCCAGCACACGTTTTGCAGATGCGCTTCACGTAAACTCCAACTCCAAAAATTTGGAGTTGCTCCACGTAGCAACTCCAAATCAACTACAAGTGTTTGATTTTCCATGCTGATCATCATTTAACCATGGTGTATTTTAGATTCTGATATATATATATATATATATATATATATATATATATATATATATATATATATATATATATGTGTGTGTGTGTATATGTATCTGTGTGTGTGTGTTTGAGTGTGTGTGTGTGTTTCTTTGCGTTTGTGTTTGTGTGTGTGTGTGTGATTTAAATGCATTATTTACGCTCTTTCTTGTGTTGTGCAACACTCTCACTATGCATTCAAAAACAAAATCGCGAGAGGCGTTATGATTAGCTTCTTTATTTTTTCGCGTTTCATCTAACCTCCAGAGGCACGGCACTATCGTCTCGGAAAAGACGTGAACTGGTGTGGCAATTGTGACACGGCTGCGGTAACAATGTCACAATCCAAATCCTTTTCTTCGCTCCAAATGTTAATCGAGAGATGATTTCACTGCGCTTTTACTGTGTGGCCGTGTAAAGGAAAAATATATTATAATACGCGAACAAATTACGACTGTATGGTAGCATTATAAGGGTTTCTCAAAATTATGGGAGCGTGCCTATTGTCGCAATTTGTCGCGATTATGGTCGTGAGTTCGCCTGTTAAAGTACTTTCAAAGCTTCGCAGGAGCGCTCATAAGGTATCAGCCGAATGTCTCTCGAACCAGCACTAGACAAATCTCTCACAACTACATGAAGACTTCAAGTGATAAACAGTTGGCGAAGAATGAATGTGACTGAGCCAACGTTCTGAGAAGGAGATTTGTTTACGTCACGTTAACCGCTGCGCTTACGAAGACTAGTCTCCTTGTCTAAACGTTCACTCCAGCGACATTCCTGTTCGGCAACTGTTGATTACAAGGCAGCACTGTTTGCTGTCTTAGGTTTATGAATACGAAAAGGTGAGCACAAGATAATATGACAGCAATGAAGATGGGAGCACTATTTGTCTATATAGCGTTCACTTACTACTAGTTTCATTCTGGAAAGCACACACAAATATATTGCAACCTAGCCATTCGGACTTATGCAGAAGCAACGGCGGTTCGTCAGCACACGTGGAATTCGATGTGTCTATAAACCGTATTCACTCTTTTCGACTAAAAGATGTTCCGCTATAATGCACTGAACCACTCAGTCTAATGTGATAATTCTCGACCAGTTCAAAGCCATCGCGTCCCTACCTTTGCCGGAATTTTCTTCATCTCGTGAAACAGCGATCTGCTCCCAGCGCAGTGCGCCGGCAGACGAGCGAGCGCCTCGAGTGCGAATGGCAAGGGGCGTTCCGTAGGCCGCTCGTTCATGCATTGGCTAAACGAGACATCCGTGAGACATCGGCCAATCCAAGGCAGAATGAATGCAATTTGTTTAGTAGAACTTTTGAATTACAAATGTGCTAACGACGCTCCGTTGATTATGTGCATGTCTGAATGCCTAGGTTTTATATATTCGCCTGATTTTAGAATAAAAAGCTGGTTGTATATAAGTGATCACTGGCCCTGTTATCCACCTCGTCTTCGTAACACATTTCGCGCCGGTCTTTTCCTATTCGTGAACGTGTACCAATTGCCTCAACCGCTTGTTCAGCGCGCTGTGTGCGCCTCGCGCAGCGGCCGCATCCCGCCGCGCTTCTACGGCAACGTCATGTGGCTGGGCGCCGTGGTGGACAGCATGGTGCAGAAGCTGCGCTCCGAGGTGCCCGAGCACAGGGCGCGGAGCGAGCGCCCCGTCTTCGAGGAGTTGCTCGCCTGGCAGTCCAGGCTGCAGCAGTGCAACTCGGCCACGGAGTTCCTCACGCTGGCCTACCTCTGATTGGAGCGCGTACGGCCGCGCGATCGCACACTCGCGAATCTTTACCGACAGCATTAAACGCCTCGTCTTGTATAGTTTGTCAAAAAAAAATCTCGAGTGGTTTGTGCGGCGTGTGTGTCAGTGTATCGCACGCTAAGCAGCCGTGTTTGAATGAATTCTGTGGTTTTTACGTGCCGAATGAAACCACGATCTCATTATGAGGCACGCCGTAATTGGGGACTCCGGGCTAATTTTGACCTTTTACCGCGCTCTCAATGCACGGGCGTTTTTTTTTTCTTTTTTGCATTTCACCCGCATCGCGATGCGGCCGCCGCGGCCGGGATTTCATCCCGGGACCTCTGGCTTAGCAGCGCGACGCCATAGCCGCTAAGCCCCCATCGCGGCTTCTTTTTCCTTATTGCCTCGTAGTTGAAGTGTCACGTGGAACACATTCTTAAAAAACGAAAGTCCACCTACCTTACGCCGACTAGTGATATTAAAATAGTTTCAATTTAACCAACTCCTCGAACAGCGGCAGCCAATCCGGTGGTTTTTTCTGCGTTTTGTACCCTTCACGCGTGCTGGTGACACTTTCAATAAAGTTTTCTGGGACAGTACGGACACTCGCATCAGCATGACATACCGACATTCTTGTGCACCATATAATATGGATGCTCAGTAGCATAATAAGGTCATATGGAACATTGCTGTTTTCTGTATCTAAGTGTCTGATATCACATGGAGTTATTGGTCATCTTTTTTTAATGGTTCGTTGTAAAATGTGAAATGAAAAAGTCGCAGTTTTGCCCAGAAGGCGAAGCATCGATTGCTATAGGAGATTCGACTCCGCAGCCGGAATCAAAGTGACACCGTGTCCGGCAGCCCCCACTAATATCAGCTACCTCTAGGGCTAGTTCACCGTGCGGCTAATTGCGCGCTCCACGCCGAGACGCAGTACAGCTGCACGTAATCACGGTTTGAGATTGCGATAGGAAATTAGTAGACACCTATACGCAGTAGCGATAGTAGATTTATCGGGCGTAAAACTTGGAAACATTTGCTTACTAACTAAATTAGTAAGCATGGTGTCATCGCGCACGAGCAAGCGTGAACACATTACACTCGATGAACGCGGGCACTCGCCACAAAACGCTGGCCGCTGGTTTCAGCAAGTGCGGCAGTGGCAGCAGCAGCGAGCGAAGTGACCTTCGCGCGGTCTATCGCTTAAAGGCAAGAGCCGCGAGAACAGTGGGCGCACAAAAGTATGAGCCGGCCGTGCAATGTGCGCACTTAGTGGAGTCGAAGCCCCTCCCGCGCTGCCGCCACGCTTTCCTCCATTTATGGCGCTCGAGATTCAGCCACGATCGTCAGTTCCCTTTGTGCACCGTCGCGAATGCGCAGTTGCTGCCGCAGCACAACGTCGCCCCCCCCCCTCCTTCCCTCCACGGCCTTTCCCATGACGAAAGACGGCGCGTTTGCTCTCCGCTTTCTGCTTCGCTAGCGCCAGTTTAAGCGGCGATCATCGGCTTCCCTCGCGTGCCTTCATTCGCACATACAGCACACGACGCGCGGCGACGGTGCTACCACCCTTGGACTTTGTACGGGACATCACGGCGACGGCGACGGCGAAATGCGCCTGGAGTGTCCGAATGATTGTTATCGCAATAAAAAGGGTTCCAACAATAAATGAAAACACAGGCAACAGTGTCTGGTTTTTTACACACCACACAATTAGTAGTTCATGGCACAAATGTTCCCTTATGTGCCAGCCAAGTCTTTCAAGGCAGGATATATGTGTGTTGGTTAAAAAAGAATAGATTTACCGATGGCGTCACCGGCATTTTTTTAACTCTTTTGAGGACATGATCTCCTGAAGTTCCAGAGTATGTATGCTATCCTATGCAATGGCACTGGTATTAATGACTCTAACATATCGTGATACAATTTCTTTATTTTAACCGAGCTCTGATATTTCAGCGAGAAACGAACACTAAGCATACGGAAAGATGGCCCTACTTCACGAAGGAAGTCTCACTGGACGTGATTCAACGTAAGAACAGGAAACGTGAAAATCGGGTAAAATATTGCTTAATCGCATTTGTATCATGGTACGCAAAAATGGATCACTCTGATTCCGCAAGAACATAAAGCGTGATACAATCTGATGTACAAATAGATTTGACTGTAATGATAAATTATGGGTTTTTACGTGCCAAAAGCACGATTTGATCATGAGGCACGCCGTAGTGTTGGACTCCCGAATAATTAGGACCAACTGGGGTTCTTTAACGTGCAGCTAAATCTAAGCACACGGGTGTTTTTGCATTACTCCCTTATCGAAATGCGGCCGCCGTGGCAAGGATCTGATTCCGAGACCACGTGGTTAGCAGCCGATACCACCGCTGTGACCAATCTGAACAAATTAGAGCGGTTACAGCGTTCCCAGATTGAGTTCCAATGGAACACAGTGAACACTGTGCAGCTTCTGTACATTCACTCGTGACATGAATAAAGCTTGTAATATGTACCAAATTTTAGCAATCAGAAAATGTTGCACACGGTGGAGACCCAGAAAGCGCCTGGGGCGCTATAACGTAAAACTATTCCAAAGTTTTCTATCCCAATTCTGCAATCAGCCCTCCACGATTGGTCATAACTTTTTTGGAACACCCCTACTTAACCTGCCTGTGACTCGACCTCACGAAAACCTCCCCATCTGATATAACGTGTGCACACTGATTATGCATGATCTGGTCAAACAAAAGAAAAAATTGTTATTTCTGATTCGACCCCTTTTCGTCATTAGCCCTCGGCTATTGGTAAAAAGATTTCGGGCTGCACCCACTTCACCTGCCTGTCACGCGACGTCAAAAAACCGCAAAAACCCACGCGTCAAAGTGACGTGTACGCGATAAAGATGCATTAATATGCCGAACAATACTACATTTTCTTCTGAATAGCCGCAGGCTGCCCCGTTCCGAAAGCAATAAACGATGGCTGCCACCGATCGTTCAGGCACTGACGACTCGCACCTGCCGGAGGGCATGGGTTTATTTGCGTACAATAAAAACTTTTGCGTGGCCGTGTAACGTTCTCGAGCAGTTTCGGCACATTTACAACCTTGCTTTGCCAACTCTTCTTTGATGAGGATCCGTCTTCCAACAACGTCTACCGTGGGCTCGGTAGCTGTGCCACTACACGGCTTAACCCACTTCTGCTCACCATGCAGGATTTGGTTTGCGCTATCTCCTGCGTGCTGTTCCCCGTTCTTCTGGGCCCGGTATCAGCCATCCACGTGAACTACCCTTTCCCGGCTTGCTTCGTCACCGTGGACAACTGGCGCCTACTTCCAGCGTTGGCCACTGTAGTTTCTGCGGCGCTGGAACCTGGAAACTGGACGCTCGAAGAGGAATTCATGGTCACACCGTCATCGACTTCATCAGGCACACTGCGTATAAATCATCCCCGCCAGCCGGGCGCGCTCTGTGGGCTCGGTAGCTGTGCCACGACACGGCTTAACCCACTTCTGTTCACCATGCAGGATTTCGTTTGCGCTATCTCCTGCGTGCTGTTCCCCGTTCTTCTGGGCCCGGTATCAGCCATCCACGTGAACTACCCTTTCCCGGCTTGCTTCGTCACCGTGGACAACTGGCGCCTACTTCCAGCGTTGGCCACTGTAGTTTCTGCGGCGCTGGAACCTGGAAACTGGACGAAGACTACAAATGAAGCTGTGCAAGGGGATATGGGCTGGACTAGTTTTGAAGTGAGGGAAGCTCGCAGTAAAATTGAGTATGAAGAACGGCTGAGGAATATGGAGGAAAGTAAATGGGCTGGGAGAGTGTTCAGGTATCTGTACAGGCAAAACATTGATTCACAGTGGAGGAAAAGAACTGGGAAGCTTACCAGCAAGTATGCGGCCTGTGGGGTGGGCAACACAGCAACAAAGAAGGTCAAGCGGAAAGTCAGAGAGGCTGAATTAATCTCATGGGTGGCGGCAATGGAAAAGAAACCTGCCATGAGTAACTACTTAAGGGGAAAAAACGAAATTAGGAAAGAAACCATTTATGATAACTCAAAGGGAAGCTCATTACTTTTCGAAGCGAGATCGGGATGCCTTAGAACACGCACGTATAAAGCGAGATATAAGAAGGAAGAAGAAGCATGTGCTTGCTGCGGTAAAGCTAGGGAAACGACGGAGCATATTTTATTAGAATGTGAAGACATCTATCCAGCGGTCGATTTAGGCACCACTGGCCTCCTTGAAGCCCTTGGGTTCAGCGGGAGCAGTGGTAAAGCAAACAGGTCCGCAATAGACATCAGTAAGAGGCGATTGGAGGATTGGTGGAAGAAAAGTAGGGAAACGACAAAGGACGGAGACGTACAAAAGCACAGTTCGCAATAGGGTACCAGAAAATTTGGACGTGGTAGTTCATAGAGTGTTTTTTTTTTCTCATGGGTTAACCTAGGTAGGATATTAGGCAGCATAGTAGCAAGAGCTTGGTGGCGCAAGCCACCGCCCCGTTCCAAAGGGGACGCTCATAACATCCATCCATCCATGGACGCTCGAAGAGGAATTCATGGTCACACCGTCATCGACTTCATCAGGCACACTGCGTATAAATCATCCCCGCCAGCCGGGCGCGCTCTGTGGGCTCGGTAGCTGTGCCACGACACGGCTTAACCCACTTCTGTTCACCATGCAGGTCAGTAACCAGTGTCGCCTTTTCGCTAAAAAATCTAGCAATAGATGCCTTATTCAGCTACCGAGCCCTCAGTGCTGTGTTTGTATCATGTCTGATTGTATTAACAGCGTTTGTTCTTTGCTACTTATGTTATCCGGAGATATTGAAACTAACCCAGGACCCCCCACCCTAAATGATATACTGAATGAACTAAAAGGCTTGTCTTCTGGTCAAGCCCAGCTCATTGGAGACGTGCAGAGCCTAAAGAGCCAGCTCTCAAGCACCGATAAAACCATTTGCGAACTAGGCAAAAGAATCGACAGTTTAGAATCTCACTACCACCAGCTTCAAACGCTCCGAACGGAATTAGACACCGTTGCAACCACCACCTCTCAGACTACTCGACAGGTCTCGATATTGGAGACTCGGCTTGACGACATGGAAAATCGCTCCCGACGAAACAACTTGTTGTTTTACGGCATAGCGGACGATACGCCATCCGAGACCAACGCTCAGTCTGAGGAGCTAATCACGGCGTTTTGCAGGGACCATTTCAATGTAGCCATCGAATCTAAGGAAATCGAGCGTGCCCACCGTCTTGGTCGCCACTTGCAAGACCGGTGCCGCCCCATAATAGTAAAATTTACCTCATTTAAAACCAAGGAAACTGTTCTCGCTAATGGCTCTAAACTCAAAAATACACATTTTAGCATTGGCGAAGATTTCTCGCCTCTCGTTCGGAACGCACGGAAGCACCTTCTCGCTTTTGCTAAAGAAAAATCTGGTCCTTTTCTTTTACGATATAAAACATTATTTATGGGCTCCAAACGCTACGTATTCGACAATGCAACCGAAACTATCGAAGAAAAATCATAGCAACCCCCTCCCCGCCCCAAATCATTAAATGGTTCCGTTTCTGGTCACAAAGCTAATCTCTCTATTTCGATTATTTTCACAAACATTCGCAGCTTTCTTTCTAAACGCCACCACGTGTCAAGCCTTGTATCTTCATCCAGTAGCAACTTACTCATTCTAACTGAAACGTGGTTGACCTCTGACGTCACCGATGGCGAAGTTTTATCCGACTTGCCCGACTTTAATCTTTTTAGAAAGGATCGTCTCGGCACACGCGGCGGTGGCGTCCTCATTGCTGCAAACAAACAGCTTTCGTGTTCTGTTATCAAAATATCCTCCGACCTTGAAATATTATTGTTAATCTGTCGTTCCGCACCAGAGTCGGTGCTCTTGGGAGTTTGCTACAGGCCTCCTAGACACACTCCAGATTTTTCACGCGAACTTAATAATATTTTAACCAAACTTTCGACTAAATACCCTAATGCTCGCGTCGTTCTCTTTGGAGACTTTAACTTTCCGAATATCGATTGGATGACCCTAACCTCGTCAGCACCCAATGCGAAAGAAGCTAACGAATTTCTTGACGTTTGCCTAAACTTTAATCTTACTCAGCTAGTATCACAACCTACACGAGTCACTTCCGATACCGCCAATATTCTTGACATAATCTTAACAACAGATCCAGGGAGCCTGTCTTCTATAACATTTCTAAAAGAAATAAGTGACCACAAAGTAATTCATGCTAATTTTGCCTTTGTCCCCGAAATACGCCACGCTTGCAGGAAAACAATTCGACTATATGACAAGGGGAACTATGGGGCCATAATTAGTGAACTTAATGCCTTTTTTCCCTCGTTTCAAGATGGTTTTTGGGAACGACCTATTAACGAAAACTGGTCACTCTTCAAGAACAAAATGAACCGATTAGCTGATGACTTCATCCCTAAGGTAACTTCCCGTCCTAGCCGCCAAAAACCTTGGTTTACTAAGTCATTAAAATCGCTTGAAAACAAGAAGAAACGTCTTTTTCGTATCGCCAAGACTAGAAACAGTGTTTGCGCATGGGACAAATACAACATTGCAGAAAAAGCATACTTAACAGAAGTGCGCAACGCTAAATACTCATTCTTTCACACTGAGCTATCAAAAATTCTTGCTGATTCACCCAAACGTTTCTGGCAAATTCTAAACCCACATGACACCCCTCCCGTTATCCTTACTAATCAATCTGGTCAAGAAGCAAGTTGTTCAGAAAGTGCCAATATATTTAATACAGCCTTTTCGTCTGTCTTTACAAATGAACCTAACCCTACTGAAACAGAACCGTTTTCCGCTAGTTTACCAGAAATGCCACCCATAAGCATTAGCTTCGCTGGTATCCTGTCCTTAATTGAAAAAATGAAATTGTCATCTTCTACTGGTACGGACGAAATAAATTCCAAGCTCTTGAAAAACACTAAGCACATATCTGCCGAAATTTTACTGTTACTGTTTTCCCAGTCACTTTCCTCAGGAATTCTCCCTTACGACTGGAAGTGTGGGAAGGTCATTCCAGTTCACAAAGCAGGCAACAGAGACTGTCCGTTAAATTACCGCCCCATATCTCTAACCAGTGTGTGCTGCAAACTCATGGAACATATCATATACTCTCAGGTCATGCATTTCCTTGATTCTAACAGCTTTTTTTAATCCCTCTCAACACGGATTTCGAAAAGGCCTCTCACGCGAATCCCAACTAGCCCTTTTTCTTCACGACCTGAATGCTAACCTCGACACTAACCTACAAACAGATGCCATTTTTCTTGACTTCACCAAGGCTTTTGATAAAGTACCACACAAGCGTCTACTAATGAAGCTCTCTCAACTAAATCTGCCACACGACGTTCTAAACTGGATCGCCCAATTTCTGACTAACCGCTCTCAGTTTGTTTCCCTTAACAATGTCAAGTCTGACTCGCTCCCTGTAACGTCCGGCGTGCCGCAGGGATCTGTCCTCGGCCCACTTTTATTTCTAATATATATCAACGACTTGCCTAATAATTTATCATGTAACATCCGCATGTTCGCTGACGACTGTGTTATCTACCGCAAAATAACTAACATATCTGACCAAACAGCCCTACAAAATGATCTTAATAAAGTGTTAGACTGGTGTAACCGCTGGCTAATGACCCTTAATCCTAACAAATGTAAATTAGTTTCCTTCCACCGCCGCAAAAACCCACTCCAATTTCCTTATAAAATCGCTAACATACCAGTTGGAACAAGTGAATCCTATAAATACCTTGGTGTAACATTAACCCCTGATCTTTCCTGGCGCACCCATGTCACGAATATCATTTCATCGGCTAACCGATCATTAGGATTTCTAAAACGTCATCTGCGTCACTCACCCTACCACGTAAGACTTTTGGCTTACCAATCGTTAATTCGACCCAAACTTGAATACGCATCACCAATCTGGAGCCCTCACCAAGTTTATTTGATTAACGCTATCGAAGCAGTGCAAAATCGTGCTGCTAGCTTCATTCATTCTTCTTATTCATATGATATCAGCGTGTCATCCCTTAAGAATGACTCTGGTCTGCCCACTCTTTCGTCTCGCCGCAGGATCGCCACACTATCACTTTACCACAAGTTTTATCACAGTTCTTTCAGCCATCCACCTTACATCGCTCCCGCCGCTCGCACATCCCCCCGCACGGGCCATCCACTTCAAGTCACCCGACCCCGTTCTGGCACCACTACTTTTTCTGCATCATTTTTTTGCCGCGCAGCTTCAGAATGGAATGGCCTTCCCCACGACATTGTTTCAATCACCTGTCCATCACGTTTTATTCAAAGTGTATCCATATACCTGTCTTGTTAAATACCTGTGGCATTTGTAACATCTCTGTACAACCCACCCCTTATGTAACACCCCCTTGTGGGGTCTTTAAGGAAATAAAGTGAAGTGAAGTGAAGTGAAGTCTTAGTTACAATCTTAACCTTCCGTTCCATGCCGCCGCAATTTTCGACCAGTGACCTCAAGCCAAGTAAGGGAAAGTGGACCAATCGCAGACGCCAGCGCCACTCTCTTCATCCAGTTATGGATTTTCAGTGCAGCGGCTTCTTATGTACCAGTTTCTTCCGTTCGCTCCTCAGGTCTAGGCTAATTCGAGTTCTTACTATCCTGTGGTCGCTGCAGCGCACCTTGCCGAGCACGTCGACATCTTGTATGATGCCAAGGTTAGCGCAGAGTATGAAGTCTATTTCGTTTCTAGTCTCGCCGTTCGGGCTCCTCCACGTCCACTTTCGGCTATCCCGCTTGCGGAAGAAGGTATTCATTATCCTCATATTATTCTGTTCCGCAACCTCTACTAATAACTCTCCCCTGCTATTCCTAGTGCCTATGCCATATTCCCCCACTGCCTTGTCCGCAGCCTTCTTCTTGCCTACCTTGGCATTAAAGTCGCCCATTAGTATAGTCTATTTAGTTTTCACTCTACCCATCGCCGATTCCACGTCTTCATAGAAGCTTTAGACTTCCTGGTCATCATGACTGGATGTAGGGGCGTAGACCTGTACAATTTTCATTTTGTACCTATTATTAAGTTTCACAACAAGACCTGCCACCCTCTCGTTAATGCTATAGAATTCCTGTATGTTACCAGCTATATTCTTATTAATCAGGAATCCGACTCCTAGTTCTCTTCTCTCCGCTAAGCCTCGGTATACACAGGACGTGCCCGCTTTTTAACACTGTATATGCATCTTTTGGCCTCCTAACTTCAGTGAGCCCTATTATATCCCAAATGGGATGCAACACCCTCTGCGATAAAGCTGATATTTGCATATCAAATGCATCTGCTATTAAATTTATTATAGGAGATTACCCATTTCATTTATATGTATTTTATTTCCATTTTGTGTTATCAGTTCTGTTTTTTACCGTTCTGCGTCAACTAAGAAGGCAATATACTGTTTTCAGGTACCGCAATAAGCAATCGAGTTCATCTCACTGTGGGTATATGCCACGTCTAGAGAGGTGAAGAAGAAGAACCGTGACGCCGAACAAGGAATTTTGTACGAGCCATGTTTTGAGGCAACAACAACAATTTCGCTTTAGAAGTGAGGTAAGCTAATGCATCCTACATTGACTCTCGCTTGTTTTTTCTTCTATAGTTTTAAAATAACACCGCTTTTTACGAGGTAAAAGATGGAGCAGCTTGGGCGTACTGCATCCTCACTGCGTGCATAACGTGGTAGTCGCACTTACGACGCGCTGTCCACGAAGGTGCAGCTTATAGCTCTCCTGAATGCAGCCTGATCGCACGTTACCCATTTCATGAAATATCATAGTCTGTTCCGTACTACTGGCGTGGTTTCGAGGCGGGAACAATGCCGTTCTCATGGGCTACAGATTTTCTTTTTATTTTATTATTTTTTTTTTTTTGCAACGTACAGCGCACAGAGCGCGGACCCAACGTGCAACGCCGCTTAGCTTGGCAGTGCTCAGCTCAGGAAGCGAGCCAGCGGATGTTACCCAGAGAGGATTGTGTGAGCAGCCTCGACGTCCGCACGTGGGCGCTCGGTTTGGTGGTGGGCATCGCGCTGGGCCTCATGTGGCAGCAGGCGCCTACCGACAGGCTGGACATCGGCGCGGGCTGGGCAAAAGGCCCCCCGACGCCCACCGGAGGGGGCAAAGCCGCTGTCGTTCGGCGCCATCTGTCGGCCACCAAGAGCAACGCCGCGCTGTCCGCCGCCCTCAAGAGCCCGCACGTCATCGAAGCGCTGCAGGAAGGTGTGATATCTTTCTGGATTACCGCCACATTATTACGTAGCGCATTCTGACAAAGCGTCAGCCGCAAATTCACGAGTACTGAGCCTCGCATAAACGAAGCTCAAGATCAAATTTCAGTGCTGTTGCCTTCTCGTGCATTGCGCATAAAATATTGTTAAATTGCTTCGTTGTGTGTAAGTGTGGCGATTTTTTGAAAGCGTATTTTTGATTTCGTATGCTTTATGTCCATCTTTAGATTTTTATGAAGTGAAGTGCCATTAGGAAAGATGTTAAGGCACTGTAAGGAAACGCGCAGTGTTTATTATTTCAAGCGATTTGGTAATGCACTATTTCCACCATTCCTTTTCCCCTTCATGATCTTCTGAGGCCACCTGAGCAGGCCAAGCCCGTGCCTTTTGCCGGACTTGTTCAGCTCGTGGCAACGACTTTAGGGTCGGTCGACTCGCGCTCGGGGCTCCGCCTCTCGATCACGAAACGAGCCCGGTACGTCCATAGCGCGCACATAACCCGTAGCAACTGCCAGAGGAGCTCAACCCAGCTCTCCTCGGCCTACCCTCCTCCTCCGCGACGCTTCGCCTCCTTTCTTGTTCCTTGCTTCGCCTAATGGCACCTAGACTTTCTTCTAGCTAGGTGGCGATGCCTTCCCGCGCACTCTAAAGGCCCAACCACTCGCACGCGTCGGCTAGCTTAGGAACGTGTCAAAAGTGCCAAAAGCGTATGTCAAGAACATGGCGAAGCGTGACGAGGCGCAGCGATTTTGTCGACTGAAGATGCTAGAAGTTCTCCGACGCGTGGCGACGCTTGGCTGGCGTGCACCAATCGGAAGCTGCGAGCCCTCCGCCTGCTATGCCTATGATTGCCGCCGCTGCGAAGACGCTGACACCAACGATCGTCCGAGTTGTTTGAACACACCACGCACGTTACAGTGTTGTTGAAAGACAGTGTTGTGATAGAAGGCCGACAACGATACGACCAATGACCGTGGGTTGTGGCAGTGCGGCGTGGTTCCGAACCGACTTCGCACGACGCCGATAAATCCAACCTGCCCACTGGGCTCTGCCGGTCTCAGTGCGATCTTCTGCTGAAACAGCCAACCGAATCACGATTGCCGCAACGTCTGTGCTTGGTGTATGTGTATTTTGTCGTGCTCGCTCGAAATGAATGGAAACATGCTTCCGAACTCCGCAGTCTGGATAATCAGCACTGGCCTACCGCCGATGTTGTTTATGTTCCGCATAGGCCTAGCGCTTCCATCGACTTCGTAAATGGCGAGGGTACGAGCCCAGCTGAGAAACTCTGTCGAAGGAAATGAATTTATGGTTCCGTTTGGCGCTGCAGCGATTCAAGATATGGCACTCCTGACTTCGTGTGTTGTGTGATGTGGTGAATGAACCGTGTGGAACTTCTGGTGGTGAATCGCGGCGTGTTTCGCGTGGTCTCAGGTGACTCAAGTTTAACGGACGAACTCTGCACTGTTTCCAGTGGCAAAGATGACTTTCGAAAGCGAAAGACACTAGTAACCGAACAATGGGAAGTACGTACGCCTTCAGCCACGCGGTCTGTTTCAGCTGACAGTGCGCTAGTCTATTCGGCATATGAATCCAGTTCAGTACAAGTTCACAGTACCCCTTCACTCACTTTTATTCAAGTGCATGCGTCTTATGGGCTAGTTGGGCATAAATCGCTCGTGCAGCACTCAAGATCGCTGACGCAGAGAAGAAAACATGCACAGCGAAGTCATGTTTGAGTCAGTATGTCTGTGTACTTGAGCACTGCAAAAATAAATAATCTGTTTGCAGTATAGCCACGCGGTCTGTTTCAGCTTACAGTGCGCTAGTCTATTCGACATGTGAATCCAGTTCAGTACAAGTTCACAGTACCCCTTCACTCACTTTTATTCAAGTGCATGCGTCTTATGGGCTAGTTGGGCATAAATCGCTCGTGCAGCACTCAAGATCGCTGACGCAGAGAAGAAAACATGCACAGCGAAGTCATGTTTGAGTCAGTATGTCTGTGTACTTGAGCACTGCAAAAATAAATAATCTGTTTGCAGTATATACGCCCTGTAGAATGCATAGGCGGACCAGCATCATGCAAGGCCTATGCATGCAGCCGCGTACACCAGGCTTGCTTCGATGCCTGCTTGAGAAGCAGCACGTACTGAGTCAATGAAACTTAAGTGGCTTTTATCTTTTTTTTGTTGTTGTTGTTTATGGGGAGAGCAGATGGTGCGAGTGCATTGCGGGGAAGGTGAAGAGGTGTCATCAGTGCTTTGTGCAGTCGGTATTCTTAAACTGCCCAAATCTCTTCAGCTTCCAATAAAATGTTTGTCGCTGTGTTACTGTAGACTCTTGTCAGGAAAAAGATCAACTCGACTCAATACCAAGTTCTTAATGCGTGTTCGCAGAATGTGTTTATCGAGTCAGTACTTCCACTGCAACATTATGCCGGTGTACAGCATACGCGCTTGAAATAAATACATTCCGTAAAGATGAACGACTGGGTCTACAATTACAAGCTTTCTAGGCGCACTGCAAAAGGTGCTGCCATGAATATCAGCCACAACAGAACTGATGCGTGTCCAACCTACTTCTTCGGAGGCATCTCTATAAAAACTGTTGGGGCCCTTCCCATTCTGGGTGCAACAGTCAGCCCTTCTCTCGACTTTTCTGCATACGGTACCAGTACTGTATCTCAGGATCGTCGCGTTCATGGTTTTGTGTCCCGTGTCTCCCTTCCCTGTGGCCCTGAGGTTTCCCGAGCACTCTATACTTCTATCATTTTGCCACGGTTTGAGTACTGCTCATCAGTATAGTCCCTGCACCAAACTGGTGTCGCTGACAAACTTTGTTCACCGCCGGGCAGCAAGCACCCTCTACTCCTGTATTTTCCGTCGTCGCAAGCTCATGCCAGCCTACGAGGATTACCTCAAAGCTCTCAAGTGGCACGGCACACCCTACAATACCAGCAGAAGATTGCACTAGTCTGTCTATTCCGCAGGGTGCTTGACGGCTCTCTGCACAGCACTCATCTTTCTTCTTCAATCCGTCTGAACAAGCGGCCAGCACAGCCTGAGCCCTACCATGCCTGTATGGCCCGATAACGCAACTCCATGCTTATATCTGGCATACAGAGCTTTCTCTCTCCCCCCCCCACACCCTGGCCATTCGGACTCCCTTGCAACCGAACTGAAATGGCACTCCTACGTGTTGTGCACCCGTCGGCTGTGTGCATGTGTCCAGTGCTCTGCAATTGAACAGATGTGTGTGTGTGTGTGCGTGCGTGTGTGTGCATGTGGAGGGGAGGGGGGGGGCTGTCTACTGCACCCTGCAAATTCCTGCTTAGATGGCTTACTTTCGTATGCTCTAGCGTAAAGGCATCGACCTTTTTTTAGTCTTGCAAGCTGTCTAGAGTGCCATGTTACCACTAGGATTATTATTATTATTATTATTATTATTATTATTATTATTATTATTATTATTATTATTATTATTATTATTATTCGAATCATCACTGCGATCACACTGAAAGTGCTGAAGCCAGCTTGACACATAATTGAAAATATTCCTGGAGCTTCGTGCGCTCTCACCCTTCTAAAAAGAACGCCAAAGATCTATATCTTGATGGAAAATGGTGATATTGTCTCGAACACTGTTGATACTTTTGCAGAACATTTCTCTTCTGTATATGGTGTGAAAGATACTTCAAGTAACCTTCCTTCTCAGTCCGGGCCGGTGTGTACGCTGTCAATCAATGAAGACTGTTTTCAAGTGTATCAAGTGCCTAAAATCTTCCCTTTTCTGTGGTGCTGATGGCATTCTCTCCGCAGTGCGTAACCCTTTCAGACGCTGTTCACACAATTGCGTGCAGAAAGATAGTGCATTAACGGCAAAAGCACTGATGAAAGTAGTGATGTTTAGAGTGTGCTGCATACATCATAAAACACTTATTATTGGAGCTGTGCTGTAATTTTGAACAATGTGCAAAATGTTTTAGCAAAATGAGTGAGAAGGTAGACGGTTGAGTGTTTTTACTCTGTGTCAGTATGTTGTATGTAGCGGGTTCACTTCTTTCATTGTTTTTCACAATGTCATGCACCAGGCATAATTTTCAAGTGGCTGAATAAGTGCTTTTCAGGCTTTTCAAAACACACTATAGTTTATGTTCTCATATTTGATGTTCTTGTAGCAAGTTTACGCATAGAGTCGGAATTCTGTAAATGTCACAATACTCACGAAACAACTGAAAATTCTTAATTTTTTCTGCAGCTGTACACATTTTATGATTCTGAATATGCAAGAAATGTCGCGAAAGCAAGTTTTCAATCAACGAGATAAAGTGGTGTCTGACAGGGTTAAGACGTATGGAAGCATACTTGTTCCCTGTTCTCACAACCATCTTCAGTAGTTCCCTAAAATCTTGTACGTTTTCTAGCACTCGGAAGTTAGCATGGACTTTGCCCATGCACAAGTTGGACGCTACACATGCACTTACTAACTGCCGGCCTCTGCAGTTCATCAAAACTATTTCAATCGGTATTGCATTCTTTGCTGTCTGTTAGTACTAAGGACACCTTAAATGAACAGCATGGCTTTGTGTGTCGACGACTTAAAACTATTTGAGTTTCTCACTAGTGTTCACCACTGCGTCAACCTCCAAAAAGATTTTTTTCACTCTCAAACTGGTGCAGAAACAACAAGGTACTCTTATAAGCTTCCAGTACTATGACTTAAAGTTATATGCGGAAAACACATCACGTGCAATGTTTATACGCCCTTCGGAATGCTTCACTGCCCAAGGTCAACGAAATGAAAGATCTTGGAGTGTAATTTCACAAAACGCTAAGCTTCTCTTCACACACACAATCGCACAACGTGCCCTTCACGGTCTTAGAATTGTATGTCGTATATTGCATGGTTTCCACTCACTTGCTCATTTTCTGAAATTGTATTCTGTTATGTGCCTTTCACTACTAGAGTATGCCTCTGTAGATGGGATGCAACGTGCAAATCTAATTTCGACCTCATTGAACGCACCCAGAATAAATTGATATCTATCTTCAAGCACCACTTCTTCCATACTGGCGACCAGAGTTCAGCCTTCTCAAATATACCTTAACTCGCACCTCTAGACGCAGAACTTAATTAATCAGGCATTTTGTTCCTGTATAAGGTGGTCCATGGTATTGCACATTTCCCAAAGCTCCTTGATCATATGCAATTGTTCATGCCACAACAATTCTTTGCCTGGCTTTGTTGCATTGAAGACTGTGCTATGTATAACGACCTCAAAAACATGTAATGAGAATTGTGCCTGTTTGACATAGTTCGGAGTTCATTTCCTGCGTTTCGTGTATCTGTGGAAAATAATGCGTCAATAACTCCCTTTTACCCGTCCTCGTTTTCTTTTTCCCTGTTTCTTTCTCTATCTCACATTGTTTTCCCCACCACATTCATGTTTTCTGTACATTTTGTCTCACATATTGATGTTTAGGTGCACCAGTAGGAAGGCTCTCTAGCTATTCCTGGGCACTATATAAACGCTTGGTTGACGATTATTATTCTAGCATGAAATTGTGCTTTTTAAATTTGTGCTAGCATATTATTTCAGAGCAGTAGCTTCTGCGCAATTAAACAGGCACAATTAAGAAAGTACATTAAAATGCTATGTGCTTGATCATATTCATTTTTCTAATAATTTTTTCTGAGTTTTAATGACGGTTGGCTACTGTGCCAATGTTGTGTAATAAAATTTTATGCCGCAGCAAATACTGCGTGCCTCACAGAACAAATCGACAGTATTTCTGAGTCACAATATCATAGAAGGCTGAAAACAATAAACTGGTATTGTTCTTTGTGGTGACTTGAAGGGCATAAATTGTGAAAATAGCCTGTTTATATATATAAACATATTTCTATTATGCATGTGAGCTGGCCCGATACATTCGAATAAGTGCTTCAATGGTGAGACTTGGCAAAGGGCTACGAAAGGCACCTATAAAGCACTCCAATTTTCAAGCTTGTATTATCTGGCGGTATGTCATTTCATTCATGTCGACAAAGACAGACTTGACATGTTTAAATCAGTTGCAATAGAATTGCCTTTACACAGTGAAAATTTTTCTAGCAATACACTCAATGTGAAGGCCTCCCGATGCGGTGCTGACGCTTCGAAACAACCTACTCTAAAAAAATGTTTACACCCTTTGAGGTGTATATCTGCCACACAACGATAATCTTCAGCTGCCTTGCTTGCGTTTCCTTTCTTGAAAACGTCGCGCCCGTCTACTTTCCTGTCGGTAATGCTATATCATGCTTACAACGCGCATACCGTTCGCTACTGGGAAGTACCGGGCTCGCAGCGGTAAAAAAAGGAAATGCGGACAAGACAAATGATTTTGTGTGGCAAGATACGACTCCAAGAGTGTACACTTTTCTTAGAGTGTAGAACAATAAATGAGATGCCACATGGGCAAGATTTGACAAAATCAAGAATCGGGAGGAGACAAGCTGCGAATTGCGTAAATTTTAGCTATTCTAGATGTTTTCTTTTTGCGAGTGCTAAAGGTGCTTCAATTCCTTTCGCTGACTTTCTGAGAACCCACTTTTTCACATTTCTTTCATACATAATTATAGTGACACGGATACTTTTTTATCTGTATTCGGTGACCGTATTTCACCGGCTAACAAATGTTAAACGTTATCGCTCGGCGCGGGACACGCCTGCACATGTCGGAAGTTTCGCGAATGTTATCGATGGTTCTGTCGGTTATCTGTTGTCGAAGAACCTTGTATAATTTGATTGCATACGCGGCACGAATTGTGTAGTAGTTTCTGGAAGGCGCTCGGGCACCAGCGAATACGCTGGAACTTCGACGACAGGTCTAGGAAAGCCGACGCGCTTGACCCGGAAACAAGATTTTCGACGATCGCCGACTTTGCTCGCCGCTATCGTTGCGAATGAATGTTGCTTTTGCTGGGCACAAGTTCGCCTAATAAAGAGTTAAACTTGTAGCTCCCAGTTTTGACTCTGCATTTTTCACGGTCACTACTATGAGAAAATACTTCTAACACAGATTTTTCAGTGATGAGCAATGAGCTACCAAAAATGAAATCGTTCAACAGCTTTTGATACGCTATGGCATGATCGTGCAGGTGTTTGCAAAACTAGCTTGTAGCTAGACGAAGCGCGAGCGCTAATGTCGATATTTTGTGCAATATTGTTACTTCCAGGGTAAAAAGAAACTTTTGCGGCAGGGGTACATTTATTACACGCATTTTTTATATCTGGATGAGCATACAGATCAGATCACTAACCTATTGTTTCAAGCTTAGTTTAGAGCAGGTTGTTTTAGGCCGGACTTTGCCTGATGAAGACAAAATATTCCAGCAACAGTGCGCCGCAGCCAAGGAGCGAGCGTCGGCGCGCGTCAGAGCTTCTGTCCAGTGGTTGCGCGCCCTTTTCCGCCAACCGACGCGAAGCTTGTCGGTGCGCCGAAGCATGCCGACGGGTGCCAGTGGTTGGACCTTAAAGGGACACTAAAGGTTACTATGAAGTCAAGTTAAAGTGACAAAGCAATGCTCTAGAACGTCTAAGGCGCCAATACAATCGCGAACAGAGCTTTAGCAACCGAGAAATTGAGGTAAATGCATAACACGGTTTGAGACCCCCCAGCGACATTCCGGTACTAGCCCGATGACGAAGGCACTCCTCATCATACTTTATGTCAGTAGTACTCAACTACTCGTAAAAGGTCATTTCATTAGGTTATAAGACGGAAGAAAATGCTACTTGTCTACTTCTGTTCAATTCTAAAAAAAAATAACATTTTGACGTTACCCTTCAGTAGTATGGATGGTCGAAAGGTTTCGTTTTCGCTCGACTCCGCGCGCTCGACTCCGCGCCGCGCGCGCTTTGGATCTTCAGCTGTTTCGTTATCGCGTCGTGCTGCGCTGGTTCTGCTGGCTCGCGAAACTTGCATTTGGAACAAGCAGCGAGAATGCCACGTCCATGTGACGTCGTGGGGATGCGTGAACGGTCCGCGGAACTTGGCCAAGGGCAGTTGCAGCGGCGAATCCAACGTTACTTATCACTGTGTGCGAACGAGTGAACCTCTCCGTTCGAAGGGGTTAAGTGCCGTACCTCTGCCACAGCGCGTTAGTAAAGAGCCAAAAAATCGCATAGTGTGCTCGCTGCGCTTTCGTCCAGAGGATTACGAGTTCAACGCCGACTTACTGAAGTCGTGTGGAGTACCTTTCAAAGCAATGCTTTCCAGTAGCGCTGTTCCGTTGGTCTTGCCTGCATTCTTCGAAGCGCAAGAACAACTGCAGGTCGAAGACGGGGCGGTGAGTGCAGCATTTGGTTTTCACGAAGAAAAAGCTACAAATGTGTGAATATGTACAGCCATGACATACAGTTGCCGCCGTAGTAGTACGCAACGACGCCGGCATCGCGAGCCCTCAGCAGCAGGTCACGTTCATCAGTGTTTAAATCGCTAAAGTCGAGCCCAGACCAATGTGTCGTTGTCAGGGTAGTTCATTGCAACGAGCGTCAAAGTTGGCGTCATAAAATGAACCAGCTTATCGTCGCGCGCTCTCCCTTCCGCTAGGCACCATAGTTCCGCTTTCGCGCTGCTGTCTGCTCTGTCTTGGCTATGTTTCTGGCCGCGCGTTTGCGTTTTGCGCAGAAAAGCCGTAGCGCTGCCTGAGGGCACCGTTACCGACGGCGCAACGTCACTATGAGACATGACGTCACCACTCCTCGAGCGGAGGGCGGGCGATTTGAACTGCGCTAGAGGTACACGGACGCTTCAGAACGCATTTTCTCTTAAAGTAAGTTTCTTATTCGCATGAAACAAGCGTTGCGAGGTTTCTGGGATGGTATTTCAACAGTCCGCGTTGACTTAATATTAACCTTTAGTGTCCCTTTAAGCCCCCTGAATAGTGCGCTCGGAGCACGGAGGAGCGCGTACGTACTTTTCCCGGCGCGCGATTCTCTACTCCACCTCCGGGCGCCTTCCTCCTCCGGCGCTCGCTTCCATCGCCACGACACACATAATCTCGCCGATTTGACTGACGGGGCGTGTGCGCTTGCACGCAAAATAGATGACAGAATAATAAATGAATACGTAAATCAATACTTAAGTGAACGAATGACGAACTAAGCATATGGGAGCTGCTTAGATTCCTTGGAGAACTCGTCGGCCCATTGTCAAGTCCACACGCTAACATATGCAGCTACGCACCAGCGCATCATACTTCACTGTTCACCTGCGCGTTAGCTTCCACCGCTGCAAGGATCTCTCCTTCGACGTAGATACTGCTTTCTGGTCACCACCTGACACGCTGGCAGTGGCTTGAGTCGCTGAATACCAACGCTATCGGCAGTGTAGCACCCTCTGGTTGACCATGAGAGAGTCCTCTGCAGGGGAGTAGATGTTTCACGCTCCTATCTTCATCACCGCCAACTCGGCACAACACGTTGCGAGTATCCGTTTATGTCCGTGGCGGAATCGCAGCGGCTCCGATATATCGAGGTTCGCAGCGCTGCAGCACGTGCCTCAAGGAACAGTGGACTTTCCCCGTTGTTATGAATACGATATGTAAAAATCGTGTCTTTAAGCGTGTTGTAAAGTTCTAGGGTGGATTTGGTGGTCATGGCATCTCGCCACTGTGTGCTCTCTTCTTGTACGCCTTCTTTGGCTACCTGCGCCCATTTTCTGGCGTTGTCAGTGTCGATGGGGTTTTAACACGGCAAGCTGGGCGAGTTGGTGATTGAACATGTGACTGTGGGTGAGCAGCGCCAGTATTAGGTCCTTCCTCTTGTCTTTCCTCCGGGTTGCGCTGCCCACCCAAGAAAGATGCCCGATGGGATGGACGAAGAAGCCATATTTGCGCCAGTGAGGGTGCACACGAGGGCACCATTTTATTTGGATGCCTCTCACATGCGCATACCGGAATAAACGGCGTACGCGCATCTGGCATCATCCATTAGGTGTAGGTGGCTTTTGTATGTGAGCATGTCCCGCGCCTCTCGCGCTTCGAAGGACGTCTGCTTGGATGACTCCAACCGCGACGCGGCCGTGGCATTCTAGCGCGGGTCGTGCCACTTGACACTACCGGCGTTCGAACCTCTCTTTAGGCACAGATACACATTACGGTGTTGGCGAAGATGGGCGCCGGCACATGCACTGCCTTCTGCAGCTCACCTACCAAGACCGATCTGTTGTGGTATCACAGGCACCGCCGTCGTAGTACGTTCCCAGTCCCAACTGAGGCTGCTCGAATGTGTTTTTCAAGGTTTTAAAACATGTCCCTTGTGGCACTGAACAGCCCTCCTAAGCATTTGTTGTCGGCATCCAAATACCCTTTCCGGTGAGAAGGCTCAGAGGGTAGGGGTGGGGAATACTGCTGTAAAGCTGTATTGCTGCCGGCCTCTTCGCATCTAGATCGAGACCCTAGCCTGCGAGGTGGCATGTAGTGGTTATGACGAGACGCTGGAACTCATCCACGCTCTCTGAGAGCAGAACGTAAAATTAAATTATAGGGTTTTACATGCCAAAACCACGACCTCCTCTCTTCGAGCAGGAAGGGATCGTCGGCGAACGCCAGGCCTGAGGACGTCCATGTATGCGGTAATCTGGCATCCAGGTGTTGCCGTCTTAAGCCAAGACCACTCTCAATGAGATTGAGTTCTAGCCCCGAGATGTACAGCGCGCAAAGGAGAGCTGATAGCGGGAAATCCTTTGAGGCCTCTCCGTACTGAAACAGGCTGCGTGCATGCTTGCTTCGCCAAAGCCTGCTACGACTGTGTTGGCCCGGTATAATTTGCACAGGAGATCCGTTTACATTGATGGAATGCCGATGTCTCCCAGGTGCAGGAACAGGTGGTTGTGAAGGACGCTATCATGCACCTTGGACATCTCTAGGAAGCAACATACCAGGTCTCGTGATTCCTTACGTACTATTTCTCTACACTGGCTGAGTACGTATACACTCTTCCAGACTTCGGCCCCAAGGGAAGTAGTTCCGTAAATTGGTCGTTCTTTTTGGACCTGGCATTCATCCAACCTTTGACAGTGTAGGAAAATATTCTGTAATAACTCTTGTCTCTGTAAGGGGTCAATAGTCACCCGATTAGGATATTGTCAGCACCATTTTTGATGCGAAGCATACCCCCTTCTACGGAGCCGGCCCGCCGGCACTGGTGCACCTTTGATAATGCCCTTGAAGATTGCCACTGGACGCTCAAGTGCTCGTTCACCTAGACATTTTACCAGGCCCACAGGGATGCCATCGAGGCCACATGCAGTAGGTAGACGTCGCAATATTAGAGATAGTCCGATCTAGGGCAAAGCGCTGCTTCCCAATGAACTTGATCCCCAGGCAGGTAACTGATACCTCAATCTTGGGGGTACGGTTGTTCCGTGGTCACACCCGTCGTCGATCACGTAAATATTCTTTGCATGTGGCAAATGGGGTGCTGTCCGAGGTCCGACACTGCCTCTCCTGTGCCTTCTTCCCGTAGTGTGGCTGTCTTGTCTTTCCGTTCGAGAGATGCCACATATGATGCACGGATGGCAACACCAGTTGGTGGCGTTCTCTGACCGTCCCACTTAGCTCGCAAACGGCGAAATAGCGCCATTGCATGCTGATGCCGCGAAACCAGCGTGATGATGATTTCCTGACGCACGTACACCGGAAGAATGGTCAGTGGAGCGAATTTACTGTGCTTGCACGTACAACGCATGACATTATTTTAGGAATTGATTTCTTGCGTGAGTGGGGGGCAACTTTGGATTGTGGAAGTGGCGCGATTTCTCTTCGCCGCAACGCGCGAACTTCAATGACAGATAGCACCAGTGATGCCGCCGACGTTCTCACCGTGTCACAAGATGTGTGTTTGCCCCCTAAGACTGCAATGTTTGTACCTGTCACTACTTCTCGCCCTCGTACAGGTTCTTGTTGTGGTTTAGCCGAGCCCGATTATAACAATGCGCTCAAGAAAAATGCGATAGTTCCTCGCTCCCTCGTGGTCACCACTGATGGTTGTACTCGTTTGTGGACAGTGAACGTTTCAACCCAATCTATAACATTGCCGCTAGGACTTAAACTGGCAAGTTTTGATGAACAAGCCATTGTCAGCGTCGGAACGGTCGAAATGTCAACTGCCAAAATAAATCCGACCCCGACTTCAACTATGATAATTCTGCTGACTTTAAGCGCATGATTGACAAGTCGCTGTCTTCTAGTGAGCAGTGTCTGCTGGAAGCTGTGCTCGCTCGCTACGCCACAGTGTTTGATTTTGCTCAAGGCCAACGAGCGTCCCATACACCACCGGCGTCTCGTATGCAACACCGCATCCATACAGGGCAAGCAACGCCAATTCGTCAGAAGCCCTACCGCGTTTCACCTTCAGAGAGAAAAGTCATCACCGAGCAGGTCGAAGAAATGTTACAGAAAGGAGTGATCCAGGAATCATCTAGCCCTTGGGCTGCTCCTGTGAGTCAAGAAAAAAGACAACTCATGGAGATTCTGTGTGGACTATCGCCGCCTAAACACCGTCACAAAGAAAGACGTGTACCCCCTACCACGAATAGATGACGCCGTCGACTGCCTCCACTCCGCGTCGTATTTCTCTTCTGTTGATTTGCGGTCAGGATATTGGCAAATTCCCATGCACCCCTCAGACAAGGAGAAGACAGCCTTCGTGACACCTGATGGTCTCTTTGAATTCAACGTTATGCCCTTTGGCTTATGCAACGCTGCAGCGACATTCGAGCGATTTATGGATACCGTGCTCCGCGGACTCAAATGGGAAATTTGCATGTGCTATTTAGACGACGTCATTATCTACGACCGGACATTTCACGAGCACAATCAGCGCCTGTCGATCGTTCTTGACTGCATCCAGCAAGCTGGTCTTATTTTAAACTCGAAGAAATGTCATTTCGGTCAGCGTCAAGCCCTCGTACTAGGCTTTCTGGTCGACAAAGACGGCATACGACCAGACCCTGAAAAGACAGCAGCGGTTCGCGACTTCCAACAGCCACAAACGGTGAAAGATCTGCGAAGCTTTTTGGGCCTTTGTTCATATTTCCGACGCTTTATCAAAAATTTCGCACAGCTTGCCTCTCCCCTCACGTCTCTCCTTCACAAGGACACCCCATACTTGTGGACTGCTGACTGCGAGTCGGCGTTTCAACAGCTGAAATTTTTGTTGACTTCTGGACCGGTACTGCGGCATTTTGATCCAGAGGCGGCAACTGAGCTGCACACTGACGCCAGCGGTGCGGGTGTTGGCGCTGTGCTTGTTCAGCTCTGCGACGGCCGTGAGCATGTCATTGCCTACGCTAGTCGGACACTTGCAAAAGCGGAGGCAAACTGCACCGTTACTGAACTCGAGTGCCTAGCAGTCGTCTTTGCCATTCAGAAGTTCCGTCCGTATCTACATGGCCGCGCATTCACGATAGTGACTGACCATCATTCACTCTGTTGGCTGGTTGGGCTGCGTGACCCGTCTGGCCGGTTGGCCCGCTGGGCTTTGCGCCTTCAAGAGTACAGCTTTTCCGTTAACTACAAGAGCGGACGATGTCACACGGATGCTGATTGCCTATCCCGTCTCCCTTCGCCGCACACTAAAGCTGAGGATGATGACTTCGACGACTACCTAGTTTCCATCTCTTCCGACTTTCCAGACCTGCGTACCTTCGAGAGCGAGCAACGTTGCGACCCTACTTTGAAATCCCTACGGGCAGCTGCACGTGAGCCAGCAGGAACAACACCGTTTACTTTTCGTAATGGTTTGCTGTACAAAAAAAGTTACTCGGCTGATGGTCGCCCATTGCTTCTAGTTGTGCCCGAAAACCTGCGCCCTGCTGTCCTTCGTTCTATGCATGACGATATCACGTCCGGGCACCTTGGCTTTACACGCACACTACACCGACTTAGACAGAGATTTTTCTGGCCCAAGCTCTGGAAAACAACGAAACAGTATGTCGCCAGCTGTACTGTTTGCCAGCGCCACAAGCAAACGACGACGGCCCCAGGAGGCTATTTACAACCAGTTAAGCCACCGACGTTACCCTTTGAAAAAGTGGGCATCGACTTGCTTGGCCCGCTCCCAAAGACGTTAGCTGGCTACCGCTGGATTATAGTATGCGTAGATTATCTTACTCGCTACACGGAAACGGTGGCACTTCCATCTGCCACTGCAGCAGATGTCTCTTCATTTTTGTTGCATCACGTCATACTCCGTCACGGCGCTCCCCGTGTTGTCATCAGTGACCATGGCAGCAATTCACCGCCGACGTCGTTAAAGGACTTTTACAGCTTTGTGGTTCTGCATATCGTCATGCCACTCCTTACCACCCGCAAACCAATGGCCTCACGGAGCGGATGAATCTAGCCCTTACCAACATGTTATCAATCTATGTCGCTGCTGACCACAAGAATTGGGACGCCGTCTTACCTTTTGTAACGTACGCGTACAATAGTGCCAAGCACGAAGTTACTGGATATGCGCCGTTCTTCTTGCTGTACGCACGCGCACCCCAGAGCTTTCTGGACACTATTCTACCTTTATCGTGCCAAGAAGATCCTTCCATCGCCCAAACTCTGTGTCGTGCTGAGGAAGCACGTTGACTGGCGCATCTTAGGACGTTGTCCTCACAAGGCAACAGCAAGATTCGCTATGATGCGCGGCATATCCCCGTCAGTTTTACTCCCGGTGATTATGTTTGGTTGTGGACACCTGTTCGCAAAAAGGGATTGTACCGCAAGTTTCTCGCCACTTACACCGGACCATTCGTTATACTCAACCGCTTGAGCGATGTGAACTATGTCGTAGCCAAAGTGACGGCAAGTAATCGGCATTCACGGGCGACGCAAGTTGTTCACGTGGCCAGACTCAAGCAGTGCCATCACAGGTCCCTTTAACTCGCTCAGCGAGCTTCGTCTGCCCCCGGGGAAAATGTCGCAGCACTGCGCGGCTGAGGCAGAGAAAGACGAAGTAGAGTGTGCGCGCGTGACCTCGCGGTACTCTGCGCCGGCTGGGCCTGGCCTGTAGCTTCCCTCTCGGACCCCGTTTCGCCGTTTCACCCTGTAAATAAACATCATTCGTAACAATATAATTGACGAGTTAAGGTTACCAGGTGCGCGAGATACATTATCTGCGGTTGTCAATTCTACTAAATCATAGGGGTTCCTCAGCCGTTCGATATGTCCACAGATAGAGCCACCTTGTGCAGCCGTGTGTTGATGTTGCTATTGTAGTTGTAGCTGTAGTTGAAGTCCTTGCAGGTTGTGAGTACTTTCAGAAGAACGACGCCGACACGTTTGCACAAGCTCTGTTGCTTTCTTAGTTACAAGAGCATATAAACGCACACAGAATACATAAGTGTATTTCCAATGCACTTTCTACCAAGTGCCTCTTTTTGGATGTGTCCTGAGCGTCTATCACTGCTCTTTTCAGTTTCTGTGAAGTGCCTGTAGGCAGGCTGAACATGACTCCCGCCATGTTTTCGGCGGAGTCACACGTGTCTAGGCAAACAGTGGCGGCGCCGTTCAGCAGCACCTGTCTCGGTGCTCCCCGGCTCGAGGCTCTACGATTGCTTCGAGGGTTCATTCGTTCATTCTAGCCTCCTTTAATTCCGCTTGCCCGAAGTGCCAAAAAAAAAAGAATGTAATGATACGGCTCGCCATTTTTGACAAAGATTCGTGCCACGCAGCCAAAAACGACGCCCTTCGAGGTATCGCTCAGACGACGGCGATAATTTGAAAGATCGAGAAACGCCGAAAACCCTGTGCTTTCAGCCAGCGCGAACAGGCGTAACGCCACTCATAGGCGTCGGTGCTCGTGGCCAGGTGCGAAGACTTCTCCTTTCTCTCCGGTGCAAGTAGTGCCGGACTCACGCTCATTGCTCATCACACGAGTACACGGACTCATCGTCACTCCAAATTGATTTCGCAGACATGAGATGAGTGACGAAAGGTTTCATTGGATGTGGATATGAAATGGAATGAGTGGCGGTAGGATTTAGTGGACGTAGATATCGTAGAGTCAGTGCTGGTTAACGTATTTCTCAGTCAGAAAGCTTTGGAAAGCGCCCCGTTGGAGCCGGGCAATCGGTAATGATGTTTTAAACGTCGGAGCCGGGCGAGTCGTTTTTCTGATAAGGACACGCGGATTTGAGATTGAATTTTCAGCTGTTTTGGCATACGTACATCGGTATAAGACATTGCAGACACGATCGTCACCACGTTATCAAAGCACCGCGCTTGTCGGTTCGCAATGACAAAGCTTGGTTCAACCAGTTCGGAGGATTCATATGTCTGTGGTTTGCCAACTTCCATAAAAGTGAAGTGTCTAGTTGAGACCAGATCCTAATGCTGAAATTGTTGGGCATATCTCACAATCTATCGTACTAATTACACTTTGAACCGCGTTATTCTTTATTGTTATTATCGATCAGGTGAATTGCGTGTTGCTGTGTCTTTTTAACGTGAGCTCCTGTAATCTAAGCATGCCTGCTAACCCCGCTGTCTAAGTGGCAGACACAACGCTTAGCCGAGCTGGCACTACTAAAATGTGCGTGTGCCTGAACCCCTGCAGAGCTGCCAGAAGAAACATCGCAGTCCAGCATAGCCATTTTCTGCGTGGTGCACATGTTCGGCCACATCCAGCCCGACTTCGACCTGATTGTCAACGCCAGCTGGGGACGCCACTGCGACCACTTGCTTTTCGTGAGCAACAACCTGGACCGGGCGCGCATTGGGCTCACCATGTACGTGGAAGAGCGCAGTCCGACGAAGGCCTGTCTCGTAGTGCTGCGCTACCTGCAGGAGCTGGAGGACGACGCCGTCGACGATGTCAACTGGTTCCTCTGGACATCGGTCCACTCCTTCGTCATCGTTGAGAACCTCAGGTGCAGTGATTCTGCTAAGTGCAGACATTCTGATAAGAGTGCGCATTGCCTCACATTCGATCGTGTGACAGCACATGTCGTGCGTGTGTTCGTGCGTTCTTTATTTTCAAGCGAACCGATTTCTGTGGCTGTTTCAGCCGTTTTCGTGGTTGTTCGGTAGTCGGACTCGGCATGGACAACGTTCCTTAGCTCTTTCGCTTTCCCTCTCTAGCTTGCCTTCTACGCTCTCGCGTTTTCTTTTGCTCACCCCTTCGTTCGTTCGGGCTATTCGTTTACATCTTCTCTCTCACTAACATCCCTCGTCATATATACAACTGCTGTAGAATGGCAAGTCCGTAGGTATGTAGGCTAAACCCCTCAGTCAACAATAAATCTACTTCTCTGAGCATGCCTGTGGTATAGTCATTTTCAGAGCGATAGCGGACATGAATTCTTCGCTCCGCTCAAAATTATGCCATTGTATCTGGCATCCGGTGTCATCATTAAGTAGTCGTTGTAGAAGGCGGCGCAAGCTACAGCAGTGCTACACTCGGATGTATCTTTAGTTTCGTGTGGTTGTCCAGCGCAGAGCGCGAGCTTTGTGCAGTCGTCATTCCCGGCTTTGCTCTTCCCATTCGTTGACATAGTCCTCATTCGACCAGCTACCGCTTTTCTTGTTTGTATTTGCGGCTTTCTTTAGTGACTATCTGCATTCTTTTTTTTTCCTATAAAGAAAGCTTTTTCTACGGTCTATGGTAAGGAAGATTAATACCAATGTTATTCGGTGGCGTTACTTTTTCGTAAATGCTAGACTTGAGCTTCATTTCAAACGAATAGTGAGTCTGCGCTTACAGAAAGGCACGCGCAAAAAGACCGCTACCAGAGCAGGGCTTAAGGTCTCCTTTCAATGGAGGGGAGGAACTCATATAGCGGCGACCAGTGTGTATATATATAGCAGGTGAACATAGGAGAGCAGGCATGTGGCTAATAAACCCTCGTATGCTACCTGTCATCGAGGCTGCCAGAAGGTCATTGGGTGGCATTATTGCAGCAAGTATTAAACAACCTAAAGCTGTATCGGGAGTTTTTCATGCTGTTCTGCAATTTTCTCATTGACACTTTTCATCCAATTATAATATGCTAAAGGTTGATTATGTAATTAAGGCTAATTATTTAATTAGGTGGAATGGAAAAAATAATCGGAGCATCTCCCAACGACGGAAAACAACATTAACTTAGTTTTGTTCAGCTACGTGGCATTTGCATATCATTTAAATCGGCGCATGATAGTTAGGGCACCATGTATATGCTTCGCCTTCCTTCCTTATGGTAAGATACTCAATGCGTGGCATATGCTGCCACATCTCAGCTCTTGCCTAACGACGACAGCACATAGTAAAGTACTTGTTAGTACCTTGGGCAGTACGCGTCTTTCGCTAATCGGAACACGTGAGCTGAGTACAGGCGCTGCTACCCATGACTGCTATTGATTCTAATTTAGAGTGAATCAGGCTTGGCCTGATTTCGGTTACTGAGTGAAAATTATATTTATGACCTCTGCATGCAAGTGGCGATGATGAAACCGCGCCACACTGGTTGTCCACCAGGCGTCGGTTATCTCGTACGAAGCCTTATGGTCGTAAGCCGATGGATGGATGGATGGATGGATGGATGGATGGATGGATGGATGGATGGATGGACGGACGGACGGACGGACGGACGGACGGACGGACGGGTGGGTGGGTTGGTGGGAGGGTGGGTGGGTGGGTGGGTGGGTGGGTGGGTGGGTGGGTGGGTGGGTGGGTGGGTGGGTGGGTGGGTGGGTGGGTGGGTGGGTGGGTAGGTGAATGGATCGATGGATGGATGGATCGATGTTATGAGCGTCCCCTTTTGTAACGGGGTGGTGGGTTGTGCCAGCAAGCTCTTGTTATTTTACTGCGTAATGTCCTACCTAGGTTAAAAAAGAAAAAAAGGGGAACACAAGAAGAAATAATATAACCAAAGTTGCTGAAACCATATTGGGAACTTTTTTTTGTACGCCTCCGTTGTTTGTCGTTTCCCTACTTTTCTTCCACCGATCTTCCACCAATCGCCTATTACTAATGTCAATTGCAGACATGTTTACTTTTCCACTGCTCTCGCTTAACAAGGAGGCCAGTGATTCCTAAATTGACCGCTGAGCAGATATCTTCACATTCTAATGAAACATGCTACATCGTTTCCCTGGCTTTACCGCAACAAGCACATGCTTCTTCGTTCTTCGTTCTATATATCGCTTTATAGGTGCGTGTGCTAAGGCATCCTGATCTCGCTTCGAAAAGTAATGACCTTCCCTTTGAGTTATCATAAGTTGTTTCTTTCCTGGTTTAGTTTTTTTCTCTTAAGTAGCTACTAATGACAGGTTTCTTTTCCGTTGCCGCTACCCATATGAATATCTCAGCCTCTCTGACTTCCCGCTTGACGTTCTCTGTTGCTGTGTTGCTCACCATACAGGCCCCATACTTCTTTGTAAGCTTCCTAGTTCTTTTCCTCCACTGTCAATAAATCGTATTCCTGTACAAATACCTGAACACTTTCCCAGCCCATTTACTTTCTTCGATATTCCTAAGTCGTTCTTTATAATTAATCTTAGTGTGACCTTACCTCACTTCAAAACTTGTCCAACCAATCTCAACCTGCATAGCTTCATTTGTAGTCTTCCTGTGAGCGCTCAATGCGAGGCGTCCCACTGACCTTTGGTTCTCATCGATTCCTGATTGGGTCCCTGATTTCAAGCAAACAACCGCATTTCCAAAAGTAAGTCCTGGAATCATTACACCTTTACACATACCTCGGAGCACCTCGTACCTATAGTATCCCCATAGCGCTCTGTGCTTCATTATGGCTGCATTTCTCTTCCCCTTCACTGTTATTGTTTTCTCCTTTGTTTCCATATATATATTGCCTTCTTTTATCCATATACCAAGGTATTTATATTCTTTTACGCGAGGTATTTCCTGGCCCTTCATTGTAACAGTCTGTTCACTTGTTTTCATTGAATACCATAACACCTGATTTTCTAACACTAAATTTCAAACCTAAATTCTCGCCTTCCTGTCCACAAATATCAACCAGACGTAGCAAATCACTTAGCTTGTTAGCTAGCAACACATTGCTGTCCACAGAAAACCAACATGGCAGCTGCTGCTCTACTACTGTACCCGCCTGTTTGTATGAGAGATTAAACTCGATATCACTTCCTTCTAGCGCCCTCTCCATCCTCACCGTGTACATCACAAACAGCAGTGGGGATTAAGGGCACCCCTGCCTCAGTTCTTTGTTGATATCAACCTTCTCCTCGCTCCTCATCTATTCCCATTCGACGCAAATGGTATTTTCTAGGTAAGTCTCCCTCAACATCTGCAGAAAGTCGTCGTCTAGGCCTTCCCTTTCCAGAATATCCCACTAAATGTGACGGTCTACGTTGTCATACGCTCCTGTAACGTCTGAAAAATTGGAGGACGCTTAAGCTTCGCCTTCAAGAGTGGAACGCGAGTGCGTTCCCGTCGACCCGCCAAGGGGTGTAAGACAATGGGCCACGGCGCAGCAACTACGCGCCCCGCATCGGACGCGGTGAGCGTCGAGCAACGCCGTGTTCGGCGCGGCAACGAAATGTGCGCCTGAGTAAGCGACACACGCTTGAGTCTTCGAAACAGCTCGTTTCTAAGGCAACACTGCAGTCACTAGAGGCGCTATTGTACCGCTTTGAAGCATCGAACTCGTGGCTGAGTGGTAGCGTCTCCGTCTCACACTCTGGAGACCCTGGTTCGATTCCCACCCAGCCCATTTTGCAAGTTGTTTTTATGCGAAGCATATTACTAGAGCTCAACCCAGCTCCTCAGGTGCGGCGGTGTCGCCTTCAATACCACGTGACACCGTGACGTCACGACAGAGGAGAAACGGGGCTCCAACTCGCGGCGTCGCCTTCAAGGCTGACCACGTGACGTCTCGACAGAGGAGAAACGGGGCTCCAACTCTGCTAGCTGAGTGTCCAGCCTCTGCTAGACACTCACGAGGTGAGATGCCTCCTGGAGACAGAGCTGCTCGTTGGAATGAGAAGCGAAGGTTACGGCGTGCTACAGAGACTGTTTCTAGGTGGCTTTGCTACGGCGCAGCGACTACGCGCCCCGCATCGGACGCGGTGAGCGTCGAGCAACGCAGCGTTCGGCGCGACAACGAAATGTGCGCCTGAGCAAGCGCCGCACGCCTGAGCCGACGCCGACGACACTGGCTTTTCTGCGACACGAGCTCCTTAACGCTCTCGCGTTAAAATAAAGGCTAGTATGCTTCGCATCCTGGGCTTAACCTTAGCTAAGCCACAGCCATTTTTTATTCATGAAGTGCCTGCTGGGATTTATCACTCACGGCCAACGCCGCCGACGCCGACGACACCGGCTTTTCTGCGACGCGAGCTCCTTAACGCTGTCGCGTCAAAAAGCCACATATAACGGTATCCTTCCTACTCTTGATATTTCAATACACTGAGTAAGGACAAATAAGTTACCATCCAAACGCCTACATATATGCTGAAGCCATTCTGAAGCCATTGCACTTGTTATGTCAGTGCCCGCCTCTCCCCCCCTTTTCCCGTATGACATACCTAACAAACCAAAAGCAACCTCGCTCGTTCACGATTCCCACTCTTCTGCGGCAGGCACGTGGTGGAGGGCCTGGATCCATCCGAACCCTCGTACCTGGGCCCCTTGTGGAGTGGCGCGCGAAGCCTACGTCCGCTCAGCAACACCACTTTTGTGGTCAACCGAGCCGCCCTGAATCGCATTGCACGCACCAACTGCTCCTCCTTCCGGACGATTGTGAGGTAGGCCACGTGACCTGAATCAGTGCTTATCAAACGTTTGCCTAATGCCGTGCAGAAGCTGTTCGGGAACTTTACTATTGTTCAGAACAGTATATAGGCCGTTCATTTCAAAACGTAGCACTCGTCTTTCCCGTGAGCTGTCAATTAAGGGATCTTGTAAATACCAGAACCATAAGCTAGTTCGTCAAAAGTCAGGAGTCATGCTCCAATTATTCCCAGGAAACTGATTACACGTAACTGTCCTCTGAAAGAATGGGTTGAATAACGGTGAGCGTTGCCGAGGGGAAAAACGAGTATTGGAACAATTACAAAATTACCAAAAATTTATAATTGAGTGCGAGGCATTAGTTACATGTTTTTAATTGAAGTCTGTTCCGATGTCGCCTAATACCCATAATCGTCGGTATCGGCCACTCGGTTTCACGAATGATCAGGAAATGATAGAAAATTAAATGCATCGATCGGAGCCGCGATCGCGGCAAAGTGCTGCGACACACAGTGCGAGGAAACCCTCTCTCTGTACAGGTGCGTGAACACGGCGGGCGTCAAGGTGGTGGACAGCCGGGACGAGCGCGGCTGCGAGCGCTTCTTCAAGGGCGGCCTGGGAGCCGGCTGCCTCCCCTTCCGGAACGCGTTCACGCCGAGCCTGCCGGTGAGACGCACGGCTGGGTGGCGCGCATGAACAACAGGATGGAAACAAGAAACACCGCGGAGATTTACAAGAATAGCATGGGAAGGAATTAGCGAGGAAGATCCGTACCAAATAACACAAAGAGCTGTCGCTTGCTTTGAAGCCCAAGCTGCTTGCCTACGGACGAAAACGTACGGGAGAATATATTCACAAAAGCATGAGGCATCTGTCTGCTTCAGCGAAAATTAGGAGATTAACCGCTCAGCAATCGACAGAAGTAAGAGACTTGGAGTATTGGTGAAAAAAAAATCCGGAAACAGATTCATAGGACCGGATTCGCTACAGGCGTAGGCATAGAACAAGGCAGATATACAGGTCTCGAGGAAGAAAGAAACGACCAAGCAGATGTAGGCAAATTGCTAGAATAATAAGCCTATACGCGTGCACCTGGTTAACTCAAGCACGCTAGTGCACTATTTGTGACCGTCCCGTTTCAAAAGGGTATGCCAGTAAATCGTCACCACCGTCGTCTTCCGCCAGGCACGCCCGCAGCGGTGGCTTAGCGGTGATGCGCTGCTAAGCACGATGTCGTGGGTTCGATACCCAGCCGCATTTCGACGGGGGCGAAATGCGAAAATGCCCGTGACCCCTGCATTGGGGGCAAGTTAAACATCGCCGGGTGGTCAAATTTATTCCGGAGTCCCCCACTACGACGCGCCTCATAACCAGATCGGGGTTTCGGCGCTTAAAACCCCAGAATTCAATTCGGCCAGGCATTCCCAAATATAAAAATTCAAGCTAGAACTTAGCGCCACTAACTCCCTGACGGTGCGTTCGTCTGGTTCCCACGTAACTCGGAATGGCAACGATGCCCGCTGAGCCCGCTCTTCATCGGGGCCAGAGATAGCGTGACCAAGTCGAACGTGTAGCCGCTCACCAGAATAATTGGACTGCCGCAAGAGGAAATACGGGGGTTTCGTTCGCCTTGTGTTGAAGTAACAAAAAATGGCTGTGGCTTAGCTAAGGATGCGAAGCCACAGGATGCGAAGTCAAAGCCCAGGATGCGAAGCATACTAGCCTTTGACGAAGATAGGTCCACCTATCGAAACGTTGGCCAGCCTGTCTGAGGCACTTCAACCCTGTTTTAAAAAAGTTTATACCACAGTGTGCCATTCCATCTGCCAGCCCCTTTCTTGTTTTTGCCCTTATTTTAGTTGTTGAACCACTGTTTAGCCTGGTGAACTACTGTTGCTTGGCTATATTTGGTTCGGCTAGACGAAGAAACAACTCATGCAGGCGAGCGCACGAGCTGAGACCCGGCTATGTAGCTACGCGGCCGCAAGCGAGCGCACGAGTTGAGCCTCCGCTTTTGCAGCTGTTATGACGTCATATGGTAGCTACGCGCGCGGCGCAGCAAGGAAGAGCGTGGTTGTGCGGCTAGTATGCTTCGCATAAAAGAAAAGGCGCGTCGTTGTCGAGGCCAACGTTTATAGATCACTATTATCTGTAAACGGTGGCCCAGACAATGTGCTGCTACTGGCGTCACGAGCGGAAGATGCAGAAGCCACGTCACCGGGCAAGTCTGGGTATCGCTCCCATGTAGAAGGTGGGCGCGCATCCCAGCGTTCTGGGCTGGAGCGCGGTGCTCTGAGTGGACCAACCGAATGCGTACGTGTGCACAGCGTTCGATTTCGACCAGCTGAACGCGATGCACGACCACACCCCGATGCAGCGTACGTCCTCGACAAACCGCACCGGTTCGCACCGGGTGCGCCGTTCCATCCAAACATCCTCGCATGAGCGCGCACCGGTGCGTTTTCTCGAGGATGTCGTAAGATTTGGTTGACTGTAACCATGAAGTTTCCTACAGTAGTGTGACGTTGCAGTGACGGTGAAGAACACCGTACTTAACTGTGAATCGCGAAACCAACACTTTATGGGGCCTGTACCCACAACAACAGGCTACACTCAAAGTGCAACGATAGCGGCAAACCATGGGCGGTCCTCAAAATCTCATCTGCGGGTCGAATGCGCCGGCTTTTTTACATGGTTCGTCGAAAGCTCCAGGGTAATCACTAGCACCCGCCTGCCTTCCCGAAACTACTACACAATTTAGTGTTGCGCAATCTGATTGCACAAGGTTCGGCAAGAACATACACAACATATAGAATCAACGATAACATTCCAGTATGTCGCAATCATGCAGGCGCGTCTTGCACTGAGCGATAACCTTAAATTGTTACTGGGTGAAACACAATCCCCGAGGAAAGGTTAAGTGCACCCGTGTCAATCCCCCCCCCTTAAATAATTCATCAGCTCTTCCACTCGGTGAAGAAGGACGAGCAGCGAAGATGTGGTGAGTTTTACCTCAATCGACGCATCTATGTATATTATTATTATTATTATTATTATTATTATTATTATTATTATTATTATTATTATTATTATTATTATTATTATTATTATTATTATTATTATTATTATTATTATTATTATTATTATTATTATTATTATTATTATTATTATTATTATTATATCTTTTGACTGTGGAGTGATTTATTCTTTTATGAAGTAGTGACGTGTGCAAGTACCGCCGCATCGCATATGGGAATTGCCCGATATTTACAACTTCACTGTGAACTACGCAATTAAGAGTACTAGATGAAACTGTGCGTAATGTTAGATTCTTACCGGCTAATTTTCATATAGTTTGTTTTCGCATAGTTTTGGTAAAGTAAGAGTTACAGCCGTTTTCCTGTAACCATACCCCTCTGTAAACGACCATGTATTCTGTAACATTTGCAACTTCCCTGTGAACTAACCACTTATGACAAGTAAATAAAACACGGCATAGAGTCGTTTTAGAGGTTAATTTCAGAAGGCTTTGTTTTGTGATAGTTTCGATAAAACAAGAGTTACAGCCGTTTTCTTTAACCGTACTCCCTCCGTAGACGGCCATGTATTGACAGCAGACGGGAATGCTTTAACTTTTGCAACTACACCGTGAACTAACTAATTATTACAAGTATAATAAAACTCAGGGCAACAATAGAGTCGTTTGAGCGGTCAATTTCAGAATGTATTGTTTTGGCATAGTTTTGATAAAACAAGAGTTACAGCCGTTTTCGGTAACCGTACTCCCTCCGTAGACGGCCATGTATTAACATCAGACGGTAATTCTGTAACTTTTGCAACTTCACCGTGAACTAATTATGACAAGTAAATGAAACTCGGCGTAATGATATAGTCATTTTAGCGGCCAATTTCATTGCAATTTATTCCAATATACCTACAATAAATTGAGAGCTACAGAGCATTCGCGAGAAACGAGACGAATATTTTTTTCTTGTGACGCGACGTGTGGACGGACGGACATCGACCCCCGCCGGAGGGTATCTTTACACAGCTTCGCTGTAAAACAGCGTCCCGATGCTACAATCACGAGAGCAAGAAGCTAAAGCACATGCAGTAAGCAAAAATAACAAAAAGGAAGAAAGGAAGTCTCAGAGGTGACTATCGCTGGCAGAAGAGCTTAAGGAACACAAGATGGATTATTTCAGGCCGTGAGCCGCGCCGAGGTGATGGAGTCTGCTGGCTGCTGTTAGTGAAGTCATAAAGTTTTTAAAGTGAAGTCATTTGACTTCATAAAGTGAAGTCATTTCATGCTCGCACTAGATTAGCATTAGATGAATTAACCGATTTTCTTAATAGTACTCTTGAAATTAGTGCATTCGCTTGTGCATTATTTCTAGACGTATCAAAAGCTTTTGACTCCGTCAACCATGAAATTTTACTTTGTAAACTTCATAGCTATGGCTTCCGAGGGCCTTTTTTAACTTTCCTTAAGAATTATTTGCACGGTCGAATTCAAGTAGTAGTTCTCGGAAATATTAAAAGCAAACCTAGACAGTTGAGCGCTGGAGTTCCCCAAGGGTCGATTTTAGCTCCCCTTTTATTCAACTTGTACGTTAATGATCTCAGTCAAGCAATTTTTCGCTGTCGGGTGTTTCAATACGCAGATGACACGCTTTTAGTATCTCGTCACACTAATTACCATCAAGCCGTGGCTGAATTACAAACTGACACTACAAATGTTATCAGTTGGTACCGTAAAAACTTAATTTCTATTAACCAGAATAAAACTAAATTAGTATGTTTTCACGATCCACTGAAATCTATCCCTGTCATCACTCCACTGTTTCTTCATTCTCCTCTGTGTAACAATTGCTCTTGCTCTCCTATTCCATACCTCTCAAGTGTCAATTATCTCGGTGTTCATTTCGATTCTAACATGTCCTGGAACACTCACTTGGCTAACGTTTGTGAAAGGCTGCGCAAAATAGCCTGCCTACTGCATTCTATTAAAGCACTATGCCCAATTTACGTAAGGAAAACAATAGCACATGCATTAGCGTACAGTGTGCTAAGATATGGAATCTGTTCTTTTTATTTCTGTTCAGTGTTTTGGCGCAATGAAGTTGATTCTTTACTAAAATCCATAATTCGGGCGGTGATGTATGGTGTGCACATTACTAACAATTCCAGTCTTTTTTCATGCTCGCACATGCCCTCGTTCAGGCTGTTATTCAAAGAAACGGTAATCCTTTTGTATATATGGAACAATGAGTTCTGCCTCCCGTATGTCCCCGCCAGAGCATTACGTACACGTGACCGCTTTACCTTACCAAGAGTAAGGACAAGATATGGCAAACGTGTCCGTGCCTTCTATGTACCTGATGTATTAAATGACCTGCCAGATAAAGTTTTATCTTCCAGCACACGGAAAGAAGTTAAATCTTATATTTTTGATTTGTATGTGTAATTTGGTTTCTTTTATTTCTTTCTTTCTTTCTTTCTTTCTTTCTTTCTTTCTTTCTTTCTTTCTCTAGTTTTATTTTTGAGTTTTGTACATAACTGATTTACTGTGCCGCTCCCTGGCTTTGTCCATTCTGCCGAACGCTGCCCCACAAGCCCATTGTTGGCTTGGGCAGGCTCGTATTTGTATGTAATTTTCGAAATAAATAAATCATTTATATATATATACACACTCTTTGTTCTCAGGAAGGCGTCATCCTCCTCGTCTTGCGGCGGCGGGTCAATGCGGGCGCGCGACAGGCAGACGGCATCAGAATGCTTCCGTCCGCACTTAAAGACCACAGTGATGTAGAATTCCTGAAGGATCCTTTAAGTTTGCCAGCCAACACAAGACATGATGATGGCTTACGACTTTGAAGAGCCTGCCGTATAGGCAAGGGCGGAATGATGGCAAGGTATTCTTCTGATGGCAAGGTATTCTGGCATGATGGCAAGGTAGTAACTGGCTCCTGCTTTCGACAGCGACCGGCTAGCGTAAGCAATGACCGTTTCAAATCCGCCTTTTTATTGGAACAGCAAGGCGCTGAGGCCGAGGCTACTTGCGTCGGTGTGAATTTCGGTGTGAGCGTCTTCATCGAAGTGGGCGAGTACTGGTGGTGACTGCTAAGTGCCGTTTAAGCTCTTCGAATGCTTCGATTTGCGGTGTTTCCCACTTGAACTCGACGTCGGATTTGGTGAGATGTGTCAATGTGTCAGCGAAGCGCCTGTAGTAAGCACACAGATCAAGGAATCTGTGCACTCCTTTTTTTGTCTCCGGGCTGTGGAAAGTCAGCGATGGCACATGTGCTCTGCGGATCAGGACGGCCTCCAGATGGGCTGTAGACGTGACCCAGGAACAGAAGCTCGTCGCAGGCAAAGCGTCACTTTTCCGGCTTCAGAGTGATCCCTGATGACTTGATAGCCTCTAGTACTGTCCCAAGCAGCCTAAGGTGATCGTCGAAATTTGAGGCAAATACAATGACGCCATCCAAGGAGACGAGACCCGTCTGCCATTTCAACTCTGCTGATACTATGTCCATCACGCGCTGAAATATTGCAGGTACCGAGCACAGTTCGAATGGCATGATATTGAACTCGTAGAGGCCGTCCGGCGTTATGAAGGCGTTCTCTCGCGATCCCTATCGTTGACTTTTATTTGCCAGTAGCCAGTCTTTAGATCCACTGACGAGAAGTACTTAGCGTTACAGAGCCGGCCAAAGGCGTCGTATATCTGTGGGAGCGGGTATACGCCTTTCTTCGTGATCTTGTTCAGTCGGCGATAATACACGCAGAAACGCAGGGTTCCGTCCTTTTTCTTCTCCAAGACTACGAGAGACGCCCGCGGGCTCTCCGAAGGCTGGATGATGTCGTCGCGAAGCACTTCGTTGACTTGTGTTTTAGCTTCATGTTCTCCCGTCGAAACTCGGTACAAGCTCTGACTGAGTGTCCGAGCGCATTTTTCGTTAATTGTGCGATGCTAGCAACTGGTGTTTGTTGAATCCTCGATTACATCTAAAGGTAGTCTTCGTCTGGTCGGAGAAGACTTTTGAGCTGTGGCAGCTTACTCGGTGAGAGACTCGGATTGATATCGAAGGCTGGTTCGAAAACTATTGTCGTTTAGGTAGATGCGGCAGAATTCGAGAGGACAAACGCCCTGCTGGTTTCCACAATATCCTCCACGTATGCAATCGTCGTGCCCTTGCTCACGTGTTTGTTCTCCTGGCTGAAGTTTCTCAGCATTACTTTCGGTTTTCCTCCATACTGTCAGGCGATTCCTCTTGAGACGCAAATTTTGTGGCCTAGCAGTAGAGGTTAGTCGCACTCGACGACGCTTTCTACGTCTTCCGGTGCTTTGGTTCAGGCGGAAATGGTGAAACTGGAGCGAGGCGGGAATTTCGTGGTCTAGCAGTAGAAGTTGGTCGCACTCACGGTGTAACACTCGACGATGCCTTCTACGTCTGCCGGTGCTTTGGTTCAGGCGGAAATAGTGATACTGGAGCGAGGCGGGAATGTCGTGGTCTAGCAATAGAGGTTGGTCGCACTCGACGACGCCTTCTACGTCTTCCGGTGCTTTGGTTCAGGCGGAAATGGTGATACTGGAGCGAGGCGGGAATTTCGTGGTCTAGCAATAGAGGTTGGTCGCACTCGACGACGCCTTCTACGTCTTCCGGTGCTTTGGTTCAGGCGGAAATGGTGAAACTGGAGCGAGGCGGGAATTTCGTGGTCTAGCAGTAGAAGTTGGTCGCACTCACGGTGTAACACTCGACGATGCCTTCTACGTCTGCCGGTGCTTTGGTTCAGGCGGAAATAGTGATACTGGAGCGAGGCGGGAATGTCGTGGTCTAGCAATAGAGGTTGGTCGCACTCGACGACGCCTTCTACGTCTTCCGGTGCTTTGGTTCAGGCGGAAATGGTGATACTGGAGCGAGGCGGGAATTTCGTGGTCTAGCAATAGAGGTTGGTCGCACTCGACGACGCCTTCTACGTCTTCCGGTGCTTTGGTTCAGGCGGAAATGGTGAAACTGGAGCGAGGCGGGAATTTCGTGGTCTAGCAGTAGAAGTTGGTCGCACTCACGGTGTAACACTCGACGATGCCTTCTACGTCTGCCGGTGCTTTGGTTCAGGCGGAAATGGTGATACTGGAGCGAGGCGGGAATGTCGTGGTCTAGCAATAGAGGTTGGTCGCACTCGACGACGCCTTCTACGTCTTCCGGTGCTTTGGTTCAGGCGGAAATGGTGATACTGGAGCGAGGCGGGAATTTCGTGGTCTAGCAATAGAGGTTGGTCGCACTCACGGTGTAACACTCGACGATGCCTTCTACGTCTGCCGGTGCTTTGGTTCAGGCGGAAATGGTGATACTGGAGAGAGGCGGGAATGTCGTGGTCTAGCAATAGAGGTTGGTCGCACTCGACGACGCCTTCTACGTCTTCCGGTGCTTTGGTTCAGGCGGAAATGGTGATACTGGAGCGAGGCGGGAATTTCGTGGTCTAGCAGTAGAAGTTGGTCGCACTCACGGTGTAACACTCGACGATGCCTTCTACGTCTGCCGGTGCTTTGGTTCAGGCGGAAATGGTGATACTGGAGAGAGGCGGGAATGTCGTGGTCTAGCAATAGAGGTTGGTCGCACTCGACGACGCCTTCTACGTCTTCCGGTGCTTTGGTTCAGGCGGAAATGGTGATACTGGAGCGAGGCGGGAATTTCGTGGTCTAGCAGTAGAGGTTGGTCGCACTCACGGTTTAACACTCGACGACGCCTTCTACGTCTGCCGGTGCTTTGGTTCAGGCGGAAATGGTGATACTGGAGCGAGGGGGGAATGTCTTGGTCTAGCAATAGAGGTTGGTCGCACTCGACGACGCCTTCTACGTCTTCCGGTGCTTTGGTTCAGGCGGAAATGGTGATACTGGAGAGAGGCGGGAATTTCGTGGTCTAGCAGTAGAGGTTGGTCGCACTCACGGTTTAACACTCGACGACGCCTTCTACGTCTGCCGGTGCTTTGGTTCAGGCGGAAATGGTGATACTGGAGCGAGGGGGGAATGTCTTGGTCTAGCAATAGAGGTTGGTCGCACTCGACGACGCCTTCTACGTCTTCCGGTGCTTTGGTTCAGGCGGAAATGGTGATACTGGAGAGAGGCGGGAATGTCGTGGTCTAGCAATAGAGGTTGGTCGCACTCACGGTGTAACACTCGACGATGTCTTCTACGTCTGCCGGTGCTTTAGTTCAGGCGGAAATGGTGATACTGGAGCGAGGCGGGAATGTCGTGGTCTAGCAATAGAGGCTGGTCGCACTCGACGACGCCTTCTACGTCTTCCGGTGCTTTGGTTCAGGCGGAAATGGTGATACTGGAGAGAGGCGGGAATGTCTTGGTCTAGCAATAGAGGTTGGTCGCACTCGACGACGCCTTCTGCGTCTTCCGGTGCTTTGGTTCAGGCGGAAATGGTGATACTGGAGAGAGGCGGGAATGTCGTGGTCTAGCAATAGAGGTTGGTCGCACTCACGGTGTAACACTCGACGATGTCTTCTACGTCTGCCGGTGCTTTAGTTCAGGCGGAAATTGTGATACTGGAGCGAGGCGGGAATGTCGTGGTCTAGCAATAGAGGTTGGTCGCACTCGACGACGCCTTCTACGTCTTCCGGTGCTTTGGTTCAGGCGGAAATGGTGATACTGGAGCGAGGGGGGAATGTCTTGGTCTAGCAATAGAGGTTGGTCGCACTCGACGACGCCTTCTACGTCTTCCGGTGCTTTGGTTCAGGCGGAAATGGTGATACTGGAGAGAGGCGGGAATGTCGTGGTCTAGCAATAGAGGTTGGTCGCACGCGACGACGCCTTCTACGTCTTCCGGTGCTTTGGTTCAGGCGGAAATGGTGATACTGGAGCGAGGCGGAAATTTCGTTGTCTAGCAATAGAGGTTGGTCGCACTCGACGACGCCTTCTACGTCTTCCGGTGCTTTGGTTCAGGCGGAAATGGTGATACTGGAGAGAGGCGGGAATGTCGTGGTCTAGCAATAGAGGTTGGTCGCACTCACGGTGTAACACTCGACGATGTCTTCTACGTCTGCCGGTGCTTTAGTTCAGGCGGAAATGGTGATACTGGAGCGAGGCGGGAATGTCGTGGTCTAGCAATAGAGGTTGGTCGCACTCGACGACGCCTTCTACGTCTTCCGGTGCTTTGGTTCAGGCGGAAATGGTGATACTGGAGCGAGGGGGGAATGTCTTGGTCTAGCAATAGAGGTTGGTCGCACTCACGGTGTAACACTCGACGACGCCTTCTACGTCTGCCGGTGCTTTGGTTCAGGCGGAAATGGTGATACTGGAGCGAGGCGGGAATGTCGTGGTCTAGCAATAGAGGTTGGTCGCACTCGACGATGCCTTCTACGTCTGCCGGTGCTTTGGTTCAGGCGGAAATGGTGATACTGGAGCGAGGCGGGAATGTCGTGGTCTAGCAATAGAGGTTGGTCGCACTCGACGACGCCTTCTACGTCTTCCGGTGCTTTGGTTCAGGCGGAAATGGTGATACTGGAGCGAGGCGGGAATTTCGTGGTCTAGCAGTAGAGGTTGGTCGCACTCACGGTGTAACACTCGACGACGCCTTCTACGTCTGCCGGTGCTTTGGTTCAGGCGGAAATGGTGATACTGGAGCGAGGCGGGAATGTCGTGGTCTAGCAATAGAGGTTGGTCGCACGCGACGACGCCTTCTACGTCTTCCGGTGCTTTGGTTCAGGCGGAAATGGTGATACTGGAGCGAGGCGGGAATGCCGTGGTCTAGCAATAGAGGTTGGTCGCACTCGACGACGCCTTCTACGTCTTCCGGTACTTTGGTTCAGGCGGAAATGGCGATACTGGAGCGAGGCGCGAATTTCGTTGTCTAGAAGTAGAGGTTGGTCGCACTCACGGTGTAACACTCGACGACGCCTTCTACGTCTGCCGGTGCTTTGGTTCAGGCGGAAATGGTGATACTGGAGCGAGGCGGGAATGTCGTGGTCTAGCAATAGAGGTTGGTCGCACGCGACGACGCCTTCTACGTCTTCCGGTGCTTTGGTTCAGGCGGAAATGGTGATACTGGAGCGAGGCGGGAATGCCGTGGTCTAGCAATAGAGGTTGGTCGCACTCGACGACGCCTTCTACGTCTTCCGGTACTTTGGTTCAGGCGGAAATGGCGATACTGGAGCGAGGCGCGAATTTCGTTGTCTAGAAGTAGAGGTTGGTCGCACTCACGGTGTAACACTCGACGACGCCTTCTACGTCTGCCGGTGCTTTGGTTCAGGCGGAAATGGTGATACTGGAGCGAGGCGGGAATGTCGTGGTCTATCAATAGAGGTTGGTCGCACGCGACGACGCCTTCTACGTCTTCCGGTGCTTTGGTTCAGGCGGAAATGGTGATACTGGAGCGAGGCGGGAATGCCGTGGTCTAGCAATAGAGGTTGGTCGCACTCGACGACGCCTTCTACGTCTTCCGGTACTTTGGTTCAGGCGGAAATGGCGATACTGGAGCGAGGCGCGAATTTCGTTGTCTAGAAGGGGGCGCTGCGAGCTGTCAAGGAGAGTGGACGCATTTCACGTCGGCTCCGTCGAATCGATGTCCTGCCGCCAAAAATTTGTTCTGCACCGCCCGAAACCAGTTGGACTAGATCCGTGAAGTCACCAGGAACCCGTGAACATCGTTATAATCCAGGTGGGCCAATTTTTGGCAGTTCTACGGGACTCTCTTCTTCAACCACGCGAACGCCGTAGGCGCGGTAGCCGCGGACGCGGCACCAGACGCGGCCTCCATGGCTCTCGTACGGGGCTATGACCCAGACAGCATGCGAGAAATGGAGCTTTCGACCGCGGAGACGCCAGTTTTTGATGAAACTACGGAGTATACCATCCAGAAAAAGTTAGAACAATGGGAGCGAGCAACCTCGACGCGCGCCCGTTCCGAACATCAACGCAGCCACGGTGGCGGCAGTGACGGCCACGTCAACACTCTGGCTCTTGGCAAGCACGCTCAAAGTAAACGCTGGAAGCCACAAGTCATGCCGAAATTCGGAGCGGAAGACGCTGTAGTCGTCATCAAGCCAAAGGGAACGCTGAACCTCGCACAATTTAAGGGCAGCAACAAGATCGGGGAAGCAACGTACGCTGCTGCCGGCGTTCCGCGGGCGTCGCAGGATCTCGCAATTTGGCCGGCCTGGGACCAGAATATAATTATCATTGGCATCAAGAACGCCCAACTTATTCGTCAGGTCCTTGCGATCGGACAGCTCCAACTCGGAGGACAGGCCCGAGCGGTTCAAGCCTACCTCAAGTCATCGGACAACACAAGCCGTGGTGTTATTCAAGTGGACCCCACAGCCACTGAAGCGGATATTACTCAAGCCATTTATTCGCCAGAGGCTCCAGTAGTAGGAGTCCGAAAATTAGGAAAGACCAACGTAGCAGCGATCACGTTCGAGGGCCGGAGGGTGCCTTTCAACGTTTATTATTGGGGCGAAGCTGTGCCGGTTCGCCTCTACCGCAAGACGACGCCAGCCTGTCCCCGCTGCGGCACGATCGGACATCGCGCCGATGTTTGCCCTAATCCACAGGCCGGTCGATGCCAGGCTTGCGGCGAGACGGATCTAGAAGAGGGCCACGAGTGTCAACCCAGCTGCCTCATTTGCGGGGGCCCTCATGCCACGGGATCAATTCAGTGCACGCAAAAGTACAGGAGAGGCGGTGCTGGAACTGGGACCAAGCGGAAGCCCGTCCATGGAAAAGCCAGTCAACAACATCACTCCAGGAACGCTGGAGGGAGCGAAGCCCCCGACCTGCAAGCTCGGACGCAGGGGGCGACCCCTTCGCCTCGACCGCATGCAGGAGCCTTCAGAGGAGGCCCCAAAGGAGGCGGTCGTCCAGCAGACAAGCACGATGGGCCAGAGCCAGAACACAGTCCCGGGAACAAAACGAGCAGCAACAAGGTGAGCTGGGCCAGTGTGGTTGCCTCCCCTCCCCTCACGTTGGCTAATGAGAGACTTAGGGCTGAGAACGAAAGGCTCAAACAAGAAATACAACAACTTAGAGAGAAGACGGCAGCGAACGATACAGGAAACTCTAGAGCACTTCAGGTACCCTCAGCTCAGGCGATGGAGGAGGACAACCCTCCCCCGCTGCCGTCAGGTAGTGCGACTAAGTCACCCCCTCGTATGTCAGAATTCGGCCGAGGAGCGTCGGGCGGCAGCGTAGCGTTGGCGGCTGCACCCTCGACAGAGGAGTGTACCACACGCGCAGATGTGGACGCAATTACAAATAAATTTAGTTCATGGATGGAAAGCATGGAAAAGCGCATGCGAGAGGAAATCGAGAAAATGGAATGTCGCATGCTACCAAGCCTACAGGCTAGCGTAGAAAGAATTGAAGAGACGCTAAGCAAAAAAAATTGAGCAGAACTTACAAGGAATGACAGAGCAGACAATTCAAAAAATGTTAGAGCCGCATCTCTCCAAACTCCATGCTTACGAGATTAGGATTGACCGTAAGTTACAAGAATTCGCTGAATGCTCGCGCACTAAGACACCCAGATTGACAGGAAAAATGGGCACCAGGCAGATTGCGTCTGATGATGCGCTTGACCTGAGTAAAGAACAAGGACTGACCTCTTCCAGTTTGCAATATGGCTCGTCAAACTAAGTTAACAATATTACAATGGAACTGCAGGGGTTTTAAACGTAAGCGGGAATCTCTGCAACACTATGTGGACTGTCTAGATGAGAGACCGGATGTAATCGCTTTACAGGACGTTAATGCCGCAGTTAAACTCAGGTCGTACAGTACGCATCAAACTAACACTTCGACTTGCATACTTGTACATAAAGACAGTACGGCTTCAACTGTAGACCTCGAACTTAATGCTGAAATAGAACATGTGTTTATTCGTATCCTCCCTAACACTCGTTCCAGTAAAGGGGCGTACGTACTTAACATATACAGCCGCCCTAAACACAGGACAGCAGTCTTTGACGAAATTTTTCGAAAAGCAATGCAGGCTGCAAAAACTGCGCCTCTCATTATAGTGGGGGATTTTAACGCGCACAGCTTTCTTTGGGGTTACAACAACGAAAACGTAAAAGGCAGGAAACTGGCAGCAGCAATATCGGATATGGCTCTTACTATTCTGACGGACCCGCAGCATCCTACAAGAATAGGCAATAGCGTTTCAAGGGACACATGCCCAGATTTAACGCTAGTCAAAAATGTTAAAAATTGCGAGTGGCAAAATACGCACGAAACCTTAGGCAGTGATCATTATATACTCCGAATTTGCCTAGACCACAACAAGCATCGTAAACACAGGGGACAGGCTCGGCTTACGAATTGGTCGCTTTTTCGAGAGTTCGAGGGTCCTCAGCTCGACTCGCCTATTGAGGATTATGAGCAATGGGCTGAGTCACTTCTAGCTGCCAGAGAGAAAGTCACGAGAACGCTGCACACCTCAGAGGATGTCCCGGCAGTCGACAACCACCTTCTCCACCTCTGGGAGGCCAGGAGAGGCCTCACCAGAAGGTGGAAAAAGCAAAAACACAATCGCAAGCTTAAAATCAAGATTGCTGAAATTACACGACAAGCGGAGGAATACGCGTGGACCTTAGCCAAAAACAACTGGCTAATCAAGTGCGACTCATTAAGAGGTGGGCTTGGCGTCAAGTCTACGTGGAGCCTACTGCGATGCCTCATCGACCCCAGCAAGACGAGTGGAGAGCAGCAGCGGAACCTCAAGAGAGCCCTCCACGGCTATGAGGGTACGGATGAGCAGCTGGTGGCAGCCCTGACGAGCAAATACCTCTGTACGACCAAAGATGACGAGCCTGTGTTGCAGTATGAAGGCAAAGACAATCCAGAACTCGACAGAGACTTCGAAGTAGAAGAAATACAGGCGGCGCTACTAACCATGAGAAGAGGTACGACGCCAGGACAGGACAAAGTTACAGTCGGCTTGCTCGCCAACATGAACAAGAAAATGCTAGGCCAGCTGACGGATTATATCAATGAGTGCTGGAGAGCTGGCAAGCTGCCCCTGGCGTGGAAATCGGCAGACGTCAGCTTTATCCCTAAGCCGGGCAAAGAGGTAAATATTAACAACCTCCGTCCTATTTCACTCACGTCATGTGCCGGCAAGCTGATGGAGAAAGCAGTGCATGCCAGACTTTCAGCGTATTTGGAGGAAAACGATTACATGCCCCACACCATGTTTGGCTTCAGAGAGCGCCTATCCACGCAAGACGTACTGCTGCAGCTCAAGATGGAAGTTATTGACCCACCCAACAAACGCAGTAGCAGAGCCATCTTAGCCCTAGATCTCAAGGGCGCTTTCGATAATGTGAAGCACTCAAAGATCCTGGAGAACCTGCGGAAGACACAGTGTGGAAGAAGGACTTTTGAATACATCAGAGACTTCCTACTAGACAGACAGTCTCATGTAAAAATTGGAGATTTTAGGTCCCAGCCAATCCCTATGGGCACCAGGGGTACGCCACAAGGAGCCGTCCTCTCCCCTCTGCTCTTCAATATTGCTCTTATAAATTTGCCTGAGCAACTCGATCGCATAGAGGGAATTCGGCACGCCCTCTATGCAGATGACATCACGGTCTGGGTGACGAAGGGCAGTCTGGGGCAGATGGAAGAGGCGCTCCAAGAGGCTGCTTCGACAGTCCAAAAATATGCCGAGGAGTGCGGACTGCGCTGCTCTCCGGAAAAATCGGCACTTCTAATCATGCGCAGACGAGAAGATGAAGCCCCGGTCAAAATTAGGGTGCACGACGCTGCGATCCCTGAGGTGGAGACGGTGCGTATCCTGGGATTATTGGTTAACAACAAGGGTGTCAACGCAGCAATGATCACTCAACTCCGTACATCATGCGAACAAGTACTACGAATGATCACACGTATCACCAATAAAACCAGAGGGATGATGGAGAACGACACTCTTCGGTTGGTCAAAGCCTTTATACTCAGCAGAATTGTGTACGTAGCTCCGTACCTTCGGATGAGGAGGTGCGATTTAAAACATTTCGATGTCATGATCAGAACAGCATATAAGAAGGCACTAGGACTGTCGGTCAAAACATCTACAGAGCGCTTATTGCAGTTGGGGGTGCACAATACAATAGATGAGATAATTGAGGCCCACCTATCAAGTCAATATGCCAGATTGGCAGGAACAAAAACAGGACGCAAGGTACTAGAGGACCTAAATATCGGCTGTCCTTACTATACGGCAACACGACAAGACATTCCGAAAGAGTGGAGGTGCAAATTCGCGACCCTGCCCCTTCCTAAAAACATGCACCCAGAATATCATCAAGCAAGGAGGAGGGCAAGAGCCAAAAAGATGGACCAGATCTATTCTAAATTAGAGGGGGCCTTCTTCGTGGATGCTGCAGGTCCGGTGGGAGGAGTCTCCACAATATCGGTGGTGCATCAAGGGCAGACGGTCAATGGACTTTCTGTTCGGCACGGGGAAATTGCAGAATTGGAAGAGGCGGCGATCGCTATGGCGGCTTCGCATCCTAGTTCAGAATACATCATTACAGACTCGCAAACTGCCTATAGAAATTACACGCGGGGCCGAATTACACCGCTAGCTTGCAGGTTCCTCAAACAATCTGGGGTCTTCGCTTCGCGCAAAGAGCTGATCTGGGTGCCAGGTCATGAGGGTGTAGAGGGAAACGAGCGTGCACACGCTGCCGCCCGAGCTTTTCTCCCCCGGGGTCCCTCCTCCTCCCTCCCCGAAGACTCGGACTTCCCAGTGCCATTAATAACTTATGCAGACGTATTACAACACTTGCGCTTATCGCGACGAAAATACCCGGGCCCAGCTAAGGGATTGGACAAATCGGAGGAATGCCATTTACGAAGGTTACAAACCCTGTCATTTAATAATCCAGTGAAGCTGCATGCTATTGAGCTACAATCTTTTTCAGCCGAATGTAAATTCTGCGGGCAAAAAGCAGATCTCTACCATATGGTATGGGCCTGCCAGGCTAATAGTGCCTTAGAAACTATAAAACAGCCAACGTGGGAAGGATGGGAGGCAGCCCTGTCCAGCTCAACCCTCAAGGACCAGCGAGCCCTCGTGGAAAGAGCTAGGGTGGCGGCCTTAGCCAACGGAATTCCGGAATAGGAATCCGACCACCCTTCTCCTAACTCCCCTCTCCCTTTTTTCCCTTTAAATAAAACGTTTTCATCATCATCATCGTTGTCTAGAAGTAGAGGTTGGTCGCACTCACGGTGTAACACTCGACGACGCCTTCTACGTCTGCCGGTGCTTTGGTTCAGGCGGAAATGGTGATACTGGAGCGAGGCGGGAATGCCGTGGTCTAGCAATAGAGGTTGGTCGCACTCGACGACGCCTTCTACGTCTTCCGGTACTTTGGTTCAGGCGGAAATGGCGATACTGGAGCGAGGCGCGAATTTCGTTGTCTAGAAGTAGAGGTTGGTCGCACTCACGGTGTAACACTCGACGACGCCTTCTACGTCTGCCGGTGCTTTGGTTCAGGCGGAAATGGTGATACTGGAGCGAGGCGGGAATGCCGTGGTCTAGCAATAGAGGTTGGTCGCACTCGACGACGCCTTCTACGTCTTCCGGTACTTTGGTTCAGGCGGAAATGGCGATACTGGAGCGAGGCGCGAATTTCGTTGTCTAGAAGTAGAGGTTGGTCGCACTCACGGTGTAACACTCGACGACGCCTTCTACGTCTGCCGGTGCTTTGGTTCAGGCGGAAATGGTGATACTGGAGCGAGGCGGGAATGCCGTGGTCTAGCAATAGAGGTTGGTCGCACTCGACGACGCCTTCTACGTCTTCCGGTACTTTGGTTCAGGCGGAAATGGCGATACTGGAGCGAGGCGCGAATTTCGTTGTCTAGAAGTAGAGGTTGGTCGCACTCACGGTGTAACACTCGACGACGCCTTCTACGTCTGCCGGTGCTTTGGTTCAGGCGGAAATGGTGATACTGGAGCCAGGCGGAAATTTCATCGTCTGACAGTAGAGGTTGGTCGCACTCGACGACGCCTTCTACGTCTGCCGGTGCTTTGGTTCGGGCGGAAATGGTGATACTGGAGCGAGGCGAGAATCTGACTTGATCTTCAGGAAACTCAAGGCATGGTGGCTCAGAGAGCTCTCCGGCGGTATCACGTGGTTTCCTTATTGGACTTGTACTTCAGGTCGATGGTTGCACCGTGATGGCTCAGGAAGTCCATGCCGAGAATTACGTCTCGCAAGCACTGTAGGAGGATAATGAAGGTCGCAGGATAGGTCCGGTCATGAACACTAATTCTTGCAGTGCAGCTTCTAGTCGGCGTTATCAGGTGTCCTCCAGCTTGCCGGATTTGGAGGCTTTCCATGCAGTCTTGACTTTCTTTAACTTGGCGGCATAGGATCTACTCATGACGAAGTAATCGTCTCCTGTATCCACGAAAGCAGCGACTGCGTGGCCGTCGAGAAGCAGATTGAAGTCGGTGGTTCTTCGTCTTCCGCTACGGTTAGGTCGTGGCGTCGTGTCAGGGCTGTGTCGCATTGTGCCGTCGTTACGTCTAGTCGCGGGATGAGGTCTTCTGTAGGCTGTGTAGTCTTGACTATGAGGCTTCGCCTTGATGGTGGCGTGGCGTTGCAACGTCGTTGAGTAGGATGTTGAAGCGCCGACGGTGACGGTGGACGACGGACTTGCGGCGTGGCGGGGCCTTGGCGGAGGGCGACGGCGGCTTAGGTTGTCGCGACGATTCCGGCGGCGCCTCAGTAACTCCGAGTGATCGCTGAACTTCATGTCTGACCATGTGAGCGATTGAGGCCATCTGAGGCTGCGACCTAGGAAAAAGCGTCTGCATTTTCTCGCGAACGACCACTCTGATGGTCGTGCGCCGGTCGTCGGCGTGGAGTGCTTGAACATCGGTCTATTTTGGGGTCGTTTGGCGGTTATATCGCCTTGTCCGCATATCCAGGGTCTTCTCAATGGTTGTAGCCTAGGAAAAAAAATCAGCAACGTTCTTGGGCTGGTTGCGTAAAAATCCGGCGAAGAGCTCTCGCTTGACACCCCTCATCAAGAAGGGAACGTTTTCCTCCTCTGACATGTCGGGGTCGGCGTGTCTGAACAGGCGAGTCATCTCCTCCGTGAAAATCGCGATGTTCTTGTCGGGTTCGGTCTCGCGAAGGTCTCAAGGAAGCCGCAGCGAAACAGGTCTCACGTTACGTTATCAAGTTGTTAATTCTTGAACCACGTCCTGGCGGCGTCTTCCAATGAGAAGGCACGGCGCAGCTTTTCGTAGCTATTCCGGGTGATAAATGAAGCGACCCGTTCATACGTCTCCAGCCGGCGCCCGCGGAATGTCGGTGGCTTCGTGCTGCATCGCGATCGCTACAGGAGGTACTGGGGATTTCGTTGTTGCTGTTGTCATGGCGGTGCACTTCCTGGTCTTCTCGGGAAGAAGTCCGGACTCATGAGGGCTGGTTTCGTAGTCTGAGGCTAGCTCGGTGGTCCGGCGCGACGTTGGTGTTGCCTTCGCGGTTCGAGCTTGTTTCCCGGCTTTTCACAGGCGTCCGGTACCTGAGCTCAAAACGACTCCATCAGATGTCACGTAGCAGCGATGTTGAAGAACGCTGTAGTTAAACTGTGAATGACGAAACTAACTCTTTATTCGCCGAACCTGTAACCACAAAAACAGGCTATATTCAACGTACAACGACAGCGGCGAGCACAGTAGGCGATGGTCAAAATCTGATCTGCGGATGAAGCGCGTCGGCTTTTTTACATGACCTGTCGAAAGTTCCTGGGTAATCGCTGGTGCCCACGTGCCTTCCGTAAGCTACTGCACAATGCGTATGGCACATGCAATCTGATTATACAAGATTCGGCGAGGACATACTCAACAAATAAAATCAACGATAACATCCGAGTAAGTTCTAACTCCTGCAGGCGCCCTCTTGCGCTGAGCGACAACTTTAAGCTATTAGCGGGTGAAATGCAGTCCCCGAGGAAAGGATTAATAAGCGCACGCGTCAATAATTACTACTCTGGTGCTGCGACCATTCAGCCACCATGGGAACGAGCGATGATCTTCGTGCTTGTCAATTCAGACATTCTCGAGGCTTGGTTTATAATGCTTTCTTTCTTTCATTGGCCTATAATACAAAACATTTTATACTATTTTCTCAGATGCAAAAAGCACTAAATTCTGAGAACACGCATAATCGCTGCCAATTGCAGCGGATCCGCTTGTCCGTGGGTCCGTGGCGTGTTTGTTTCAATATCGGGCTTCTGTGCTAGAGGTCAGTGTCCTAATCCTGCCGTTAGACAATTTAATTCATCTTTACGTATCTGTGACGCAGAAAATTGTTCAAAATGATGAGTTTGCAAAGTCACGAAGCCGTTCGAAGCCAGAAGGACGAAGTTTAGGACATTCCATGTACTACCCACCGTTCCCGTGCTGGCTGAACCGCACTGCTTGCTGTTCCCGTAGACACTAGCGCCACCGTTCTCTTCGTTAATTGTATGAAACTCTATAATTATACCATCTCGACAGCATGCTTCACGCGCCGGCTTGCGCGCCCTCATTTATCAAACTGACATTTCTGTACCTCGTATCGCTTACAAACGCGATCGTCCACGCCCAACACACCTCGAATTTTCTACCAGGTGGCCCCAAAGTAGGTGAAAGTTGTAGGTGAAGTGCACCTATTAGGTTATAAAGAAATGCGTGGCCGATGGTGAAATCTAAACTCGGTCTCTCATCACGGCGGACCAATTCTGTGGCCATTTATTAGGCCAGAATCGCCGGCATGCTTCTCCCTTACCAAAGTTGCTCTACTCACGTCTTGTGACCATGCGTATAGCATTCTTCCGTCCTGACAGCCAGTGCTTTACAGACGCTGTATTGGACTGCACTGCTTTTGGGACCCGCATTTTTAGACTGCACTGTCTCTGCGACCGGGCCACGTGTATCGTCAGCCTGAATTTTTCGGTCGAATGCAAACACCCAAAAAATGTGTGCAGACTGTCTGTAGTGTTTTACAAAGGCAGTATAGACCCCGCACGCGATATAAGCCCCAAGGCGCGGAAGCGAATTTCGGCTGCGGCAGCCGCATTTCGATGGGGGCAAAATGTAAGAACATCCGTGTACCGCGGTACATTTGGGTTCGGTAAAGAACCCCAGGTGGTAAAATTTAATGCGGAGTCTGAGGCGCGCCTCATAGCTATATGATGGGGGTTTAGCCTGTAAAGCCCCACATTTAATTTTTTCTTCGTTTTCTTATGTAACTTATACCCTAGTTTCAAATATAGGTGCACTGGCCATCGAGTTATCTTACAAAATTTCCTATCATCACCTTGTTCCCCTAGTTTAGTTTTTCATTGCTGCGTTATGTTTGTTCTCTAAGCACTAATATATATATATATATATATATATATATATATATATATATATATATATATATATATGTTTGTATCTTCTTACTCTATAACAGTCAATTAGCAATAGGTAAAACATTATATATTTTACCGACTAGCCACCGCTGCACGCGCTATCACAAAAAAAGGACCAACGTATTTAAATATTTCTTTCTTCCCGCGCACGATTTCCGAATGGAACGCATTACCTGCCATAACGGTTGACTGCAATACGGTTTCATCCCTTCTTTCCGCACTTTGTGAATAAACCATAGCGTTCATCCCTCGTCTCTTCCCATCAAATCATGATTTAGAAAAGGTTTCTCTTATGCTGTTTGTTATGTAGATCCTTGTTCAGTGTCTGTTATCTTGTTTGATCCTATTTCATACTTGTGTTTTCTTTCAAATGCGCACTCCTGCCTAAGGCCTGGTAATAAGGCTGGCAGTACTTGTAATATATATATATATATATATATATATATATATATATATATATATATATATATATATATATATATATATATATATATATATATATATACGCGTTACACCCACCTTGTAGAAGCATTTTCCTTCCCGCAGCGCGTTATTGCTGTGCACAGCCCGCAGAAGCTCCCTAGTCGAAGGCGGTCATATACGGCCCATATCGCAGAATTACAGCGATTGATCGCAGCAGAAGGCAGACGTGGAGTGATTGTTGTAGAGCGCTCGTCTCGAAGAAACCTAATTAGCGCTAGCTCTATTGCCTGCGTGCGTCACCGCGCAATTTCTTCGTCTTGTACGAGAATCTTTCGAAATTGTTGCTACATAATGCTCAATTCATAACCGCTGCTCGCGTATTCTGTGCCCTGCCACGTGTCCACCTCGCCTCCTTTCCCGAGAAAGCTCGTTCCTTGTGCAATGCAGGCGCAACAGCGCTGCCTGAGCACAACGTTCGTGTCGGTGCACGCGCATGCGCACGAAATGCTGGTGTTCGAGTACCTGACGCACGTGCTGGCTGCCTACGGCCAGCGAGCACGGCTCAACGTCACCGACGCGCGGGTGCCCTGGAACGCCTCCGCCATGCCCGCGTGGTCTGACCAGGAGCTGCGACTCATCCACGCATGGGGGCAGAAAACGATCGCCCGCGTCGCCAACCACACGACGAAGCGCCGAGTGTAATTCCGGAAATAGAGCTGATATTCAACAATTGTGACCCATCCTCGTTCCAATATAATCAATAAAGAATCCACAGAACGGAATCAGGTGGTAGTGGGTGGTACTGGGAATTAGGTGGTACTGACCATGCCAGCACGTATCACGCGACCGGAATCGCAACGAGCGTTATCATTGGCCAGCACACTTGTGGAAAAGACGACGCTGGTCGGTGACGACTCGCCAGGCGTGACAAATGTGTCGTGATTTTCAGCACAGTGCTCAAGGGCAGCACAAGAAATACAGCGCACATTCGACAATGGCAGCAAATAAGATGGAGTCGAGGCATCTACCAGTCATAATGAGACCGCTTTGAATACGAACCAGAGCAGCCGAGTCGTTTGTACGCATACGAGCGAGCGCCGACCAATCGCGATGTACAGCTGTGTGGTGGTAGCAATTCCTAATATTCAAAATCTTTTTAAAGGCAATAGTCTTTCTCAGTAAGTTACGCTTTACGTATCAAACATACATGTTTTCTGGTCTGATTCCGGAAATAGTGCATTCCTAAAATGTTGGCCGACCCTGAATGTCGTCAAGTCTAAAAAATTGGGTCATTCCCGTGCATGGGCAGGTGCAATCTGAAAATGTGGGTCGCTCCCGTGGATGTGTGCAGTCTAAATATGTGGGCCGATTCCGAATGTAATGCAGTGTAATTATGTGGCCCGTGCCCCAAGAATAGCGGAGTAAAAAAAAAATTAAGCAGTCCGACGTTCCTCCGACTCCCCTCACGCGAGGGGGGTGCGATAAAGTACCTTGCGCTCTATTCTAACCCCAACTCGCTCTGGAATACATTGTCTTTGAGAACTAGAGATTGACTTTCCTCCCATGCTTTTTTTTTATTCCTCTGAATCTAACCATCCACTAAAATAGCTCCTTTGAAAACATGTATTTGCGTGAGTAAATTTCACTGGTAACAAAAATTGGCAGTGGCTTAGCTCGGCTATGCCAGGATATACGTAGCCAAAGCAAAGGTCTAGCATGGTTATCCTTGATTAATCTTGATTGCAAGTACAGGCTAGTCTGGTTGTCTAGCTATGTTGCGGCGTTTAGCCAGTCGCTCGGCGCGCTGTTTGTCTGTTTCCTGGGCGATTCGTTTCCCGTCCATCTCGTTCCGATGTCGATTCCATGCCTCCTCCTGCTCATCAGAATCGTTGCCGTCCATACTGCCGCCTCAACTGTGGTTGCGGCGCACGCGAGCTCCCCTTTTCAATCCGCCGACATGTTATCAGGCATGCGACGCAGCTGGCGAAGCGAGCGGAGGCGAGCGCAACGACGAGGAACGTGGTGTGACGAGGAACGTTGTGTGACGTCATGTGCCTCCTCGGAGCACCGTCATGGTGAAATCGCAAGTTCGCGGCCAGTAAAGCTTTCGCTTTAAAAATAAATGCGTCCGGCAAACTCTCAAATGCCTATATGGATACCCTATATGGATAACATTTTTCCTTAAGACATCCCTTCCAAGGCGCACTGACCGCACATTCATATAGACAGCTAAAGTTTTCCCACACTCCCCTGTCGAAACAACTGTAAATCCAATATCAAATAATCGCACTTAAAAGTGTAGTGACCTCGTATAAAAATACATGTGTTCCTATTTATTTATTTATTTATTTATTTATTTATTTATTTATTTATTTATTTATTTATTTATTTATACATACATACTGCAACCTCAGTAAGGCTATTGCAGGAGTGGGATGAACAGCAAACATAAAAACATTTATAAGCAAGCTTGCGTAAATTTTTTCAGTGGTAGTGAACGGATGTTGCCCAATAATGAATTCCAGACTTCAATTGTTGATGGAAAAAAAACTGTTTTTAAGGAAATCAGCGTGGGCAAAAAAGTTGAGATGTTTAGCGCATGGTAGCTAATCGCACATGAGGCTTTGGAAGGAGTCAAGTACTTAGCTGGAGAGGAGAGGCGAGGAGAATTGATTAACGTGTGAAAGAATTTTAGGCATTCATGTTTGCGACGCTCTGCAAGAGGAATGAAACCAAGTAGGGGAAGAGAGACGGTGAAAATTGCTTGTCATATCTTCTACAAACAAAACGCACTGCCTTTTTTTGCACTGATTCTAGTTTTTTGACGTTAGAGTGTTTGTATAGATTCCATACAGCGCAGCCATATTCGAGGATATGGGGCGAAGGAGGGTTTTATGTGTAAGAAGTTTAGGTTCTTGAGGAGCAAGACTACGATGTAAGTGACCTAGTCTTTTAAGGGCCTTCTTACAGGTGACATCAAGGTGTTTTGACCATGACAAATTGTGTGTTAGCAGGATACCTAAGTATTTGAAATCGAAGACCCTATTTAAAGTAATATTGTTAAAGGCATAGGCAAAGAAGGAAGGGGATGAGCGTCGTGTAAATGACATGGAGACAGTTTTGGAAAAGTTGATATTCATTTGCCATGCTTTGGACCAGTTACAGAAATCGGCAAAATAATTGTTGACGACAATATGATCAGTAGCAGATTTAATTGTATGATATAAAACGCAATCATCTGCAAAAAGGCGTATTTTAACTGAGGTGTGTAGGATTAATACAATAATATATAAAATAATTATTATAATATATATAATAATTAATATAAAGCAGGAATAAAGGAGGACCTGGTACTGAGTGTTGAGGAAACCGTGATGAAACAGGCATCAAATGTGAGTTAGTAGAGTTGAAACATAAATGTTGCGAACGCTAGGAAAGAAAGCCCAATATACAGGTAACCAAAGAAGCATTTTTTTTTAGTATAGCGAACAGCTTGTGCATACGTTTAGGGTGGGAGACAGTTTCGAAGGCCTTTGCAAAGTCTATAAAAGCAACATCAATCTGGTCACCTATGTCTAAAGAGCTGCTGATGCCATGAACGAATTCTGTCATTTGTGTTATAGTGCCAAGGCCACGTCTAAAACCATGCTGGAAAGTGCATAAAACTTCGTTAGTTTCAAGAAACTCCATATGTTTAAAGATAATGTGTTCTCGTAACTTACATGATTGTGCTGTTAAAGGGACACTAAAGGTTACTATGAAGTCAAGTTAAAGTGACAAAGCAATGCTCTAGAACGTCTGAGGCGCCAATATAATCGTGAACAGAGCTTTAGTAACTGAGAAATTGAGGTAAATGCATAACACGATTTGAGCCCCCCAGCGACATTCCGGTACTAGCCCGAAGACGAAGGCACTCCTCATCATAATTTATGTCACTAGTAGTCAACTACTCGTATTAAAAATATCATTACGTTTGGTTATAAGACGGAAGAAAATGCTATTTGTCTACTTCTGTTCGATTCTAAGAAAAAATAACATTTTGACGTTACCCTTCAGTGATATGGGTGGTCGAAAGGTTTCGTTTTCGCTCGACTCTGCGCCGCGCGTGCTTTGGAGTTTCAGTTTGGTTATCGCGTCGTGCTGCGCTGGTTCTGCTGGCTCGCGAAACTTGCATTTGGAACAAGCATCGAGAATGCCACGTCCATGTGATGTCGTGGGATGCGCGAACGGTCCGCGGAACTTGGCCAAGGGCAGTTGCAGCGGCGAATCCAACGTTACTTATCACTGTGTGCGAACGAGTGAACCTCTCCATTCGAAGTGGTTAAGTGCCGTAACTCTGCCACAGCGCGTTGGTAAAGAGCCGAAAAATCGCATAGTGTGCTCGCTGCGCTTTCGTCCAGAGGATTACGAGTTCAACGCCGACTTACTGAAGTCGTGTGGAGTGCCTTTCAAAGCAATGCTTTCCAGTATAGCGCTGTCCTGTCGGTCTTGCCTGCATTCTCCGAAGCGCAAGAACAACTGCAGGTCGGAGACGGGGCGGTGAGTGCGGCATTTGGCTTTCACGAAGGAAAAGCTACAAATGTGCGAGTATGTACAGCCATGACATACAGTTGCCGTCGTAGTAGTACGCAACGACGCCGGCATCGCGAGCCCTCAGCAGCAGGTCAGGTTCATCAGTGTTTAAATCGCTAAAGTCGAGCCCAGACCAATGTGTCGTTGTCAGGGTAGTTCATTGCAACGAGCGTCAAAGTTGGCGTCATAAAATGAACCAGCTTATCGTCGCGCGCTTTCCCTTCCGCTAGCCACCATAGTTCCGCTTTCGCGCTGCTGTCGGCTCTGTCTTGGCTATGTTTCTGGCAGCGCATTTGCGTTTTGGGCAGAAAAGCCGTAGCGCCCTCTGCGGGCGCCGTTTTACTCACCGACGGCGCAACGTCACTATGAGACCATGACGTCACCACTCCTCGACTGGAAAGCGGGCGATTTGAACTGCGCTAGAGGTACGCGGAGGCTTCAGAACGCATTTTCTCTTAAAATAAGTCTATTCTTCGTATGAAACAAGCGTTTCGAGGTTTCTGGGATGATAGTTCAACACTTCACGTGACTTAACATTAATCTTTAGTGCCCCTTTAAGGAAATCGGCCTATAATTAGATAACAATTGTATGTTACCCGACTTAAATAAAAGCAGCATTGAAGCAAGTTTCCACGAGGGAGGAAGGGTGGCTGTTGAGAGAGATTTTCTAAAGATAATTGTTATATATCTGCTGAACCAAAGAGTATCGAACGAGAAAAACAGTCAGGATACCGTCAGGACCGCACTTCTTCTTGGTGTGTAAGTTTATGATTAAGTTGAGTACACCCTCAGGAGACAGTGATATATCGTCGATTGGAGGGTATGGTTCGGAATCAAAAACAAGGGTTACAGAGTTATCAATCGTAAAAACAGAGTAGAAGTAGGTGTTAAAAGAAGAAGCTATTGTCTGCGAATCAGGAACTGCAACAATGTTAATTATTAGCGTGTCCGAGGATGACCCAGGTGGTAGGATGGCTTTCCAAAACTTACGAGGATTGGCCGTCATCAATTTTGGCCAGGTTACCTTGTAATAAAGTTCTTTTGCAGTAACCATTTTAGAACAGAGTTCCTTTCTTTAGCGCTATGGAACTGCGTGAGTTTGGTTGAGTCACCAGAGCATTTCGATGAATGTAATCTGGCCACACGACGTGATAAATGCAAAAGATCCCGAGTTACCCAAGAAATTTCGGTGTTTGTTTTCTTTGTTTTTAAAGGAATAAAAACGTTGATAAACTTACTGACAAGATTTTCCAAGAAATTTGTCAAGGTATTAGCATCACTAGTGGTACTTATTAGTTCAAACTCATGAAAACAATCGCATAGAATGTCTGTTATTGCCAAATCATCAGCGTGGTTAAAGTCAGGAAATGTGCGGTAGATATAGCGGGATTTAGGGACGATGCCTGGCACTGCAATGAACACAGCATTGTGTCCATCAATAACATCGCATTCGTAACCGGCATGAAAAAAAATGTAGTAAGTGAGACGATACCAAGGACTGCAGTTTACCGAGTAAAATCCTGAACGATCTGGTGCAGGCCACAGGAAAGTGAAATGCGGACCACTTACTACCCTCTAGCTACTTCGTGTCCGCTTACTTTCATAGAAGACTAATCAACACCAGGATCATTAAAATCGTCCATGCAGATAACATTGGAAGAATTATTATAGCTATGCAAAAACTTCACTTAGATTGTGTAAGTACTCTATATTACAACCAGGCGGATAGTAAACGACCCCTATATTCAAAGACATATATTCAAGTTGGACTTTATACCACAAAGGCTCAGTATCAAGTGGGGCAGGGAGTACAGAGAAGTGAAGGTGTGATTGAAGAAATAAAGCAACACCGCCTCCTCTTCCGAATTTTCTCTCTCGCCTAACCACTTTGAAACCAATGGAGAGTAACTCAGAATCATGCACACCATCATGTTACCAGGTCTCCGATCATATGTGGCGACTAAGACGAGACCAAGGAAAGAAATTTAGAGGAATTGCTGACAAAGCTTCTTCCATCAACGTTTAAAAGGGAAAGTGTATTGCCCGTACCGTGAAATCAAGCGTATTTGCTCCTATCAAGTGTTTCGGCGGGTTTAGTTGAGTCAGCAGATGATCTGACGAGAGTATCGAATGTGCTATCCCAATCGTATTGTACCCTGTCAATAAATACATGATCAAGTCGAAGTTGGACAGATGAGCCACTATCCCTATGAGAGCAGGACGCTTTCCAGAGCTTGTTGCGAACCTATGGCGAGAAGTCTCCTGAAACACGAAAGCTAGTGTTTTTAAGTTTATAGCAATTCCTCAGCACCAGCACCTTATTCTGAAAATCAAGGAGCTTCATAATAACGGGACGTGACCGACCTACTAAATTATTGCCGAGTCTATGACATCTTTCGATACGTGGACGTGCGATCTTAAGAGTGTCCTGGAACCACTTAGCAATGTTGGAAAAAAAGTTCGTTATAATTCTCGTCAGGGCCCTCGCTCAGACCATGTATAATAATGTTGTATCTACGCGACCTGTTTTCTAAATTGTCGTTTCTGCAAGAGAGAGTTGATGTAGCGTTTTTTTTTTTATTATTGCCGGATTTGAAGGTGTAGGTTGCCATTACAATCCTGCGCATCACTGGACGTTGAGGGTGACTCCAGAGAAGATACACGAGCTTCCAAAGTCTTCAACCTCGTGTTGACAGATGATTGAAACATTTTGATTTCGGCAATATCCAGAGCCAGTTTCTTTTGACCGTTTAGGAGTTCGGAGAGAATTTCCGCTACTTCGTGTTTATCCAGTTCTGTCAACCGGGTTTGGGAGGCAGTATCGCGCTGAGAAACACTCAGTATTTCGAACGAGAACGAGCGTTGGGACCAGGGTTAACTTCCACATCGCCGCTCAATAAAAGTCTGCGGGTAGCATTTCACAGCGCAGAATACAAATGAATATAGACAAAACCACGGTTGCAGTCATGTGGGCGAGGGAACAGCAGCGTATATCGGTCATCAGAATGGATGCACCGAGCATTGGGAAAGTAATACACCTGCGTGATGAACAGATAGCCGATCAACATGGTGCCCGCGCCGCTATAGCCTCGCCCACTGAAGAAGGAAACTGCCTGGGACGCTTTCATAGCCGTAAACCATGTCGTCGTGGAATCTGGTCTGTCGATGATTGGGCGGTGGATTGTGACGTGAATCATCTCCAGCGGAGGATGGGGTATATGGACCGATGAAGCGAGGAGCAAGCTGTTGCTGTTATCCGCAAGGAAAATAGGGTCGACCACGCATTGACCGCCCGGCGCATCCATGACACGGCGAGGGAACGATGATAACGTCGAGTGCAGTGCGACGTCAGGGACATGCGCAGCAGCATTCTCAAACATGGGGACAGCAAGGTAGCCAGCGAACTGCGTGATGAACAGACAGTGGATCAAACATGGGGCCCGTGCCGCTGTTGCCTATGTGATTATAAATACGTATACATGATTATACATGACAACATGGCCACAATTAGTACATGACCGGGGTAGTTGGAGAAGTATGGGAGAGGTCTTTGCCCTGCAGTGGGCGTAACCAGGCTGATGATGATGATGTGATTATACGTATATATGATTAGGTAGTGACTGCAGTGACGGGGCCCTTTAACATCAGCACTACAGTGACGGGGCCCGTCACATAACAACACCGTAGCGACGGGGCCGTCATGTCCAGCGTTTATAGATCCTTTTCCTTTATAAACGGTGGTCATGTCGGGGGGGGGGGGGGGGGGAGGAGGACTTACGGAGTCGCCATCTGTCGGAAGCGCCTCACTTGCGAGGGATAACGCAGCGCGCTCCGCATAGGTTTGGCTATCGGCGCTAAATAAACATACTACGCGGGAGCTCTCCTGGAGATTTTTGCATATACTCTCAAAATGACAGAAGCACCTTACCTTTAAAGTAATAATCTTGGACAAACAGAAGGCACAGAATGGTTTACAGACGCTATCTCTTTACCTACTACGTACGGTAAGCTGTGTCAGATTTGGCAGTCGTAGCTGTAGGGATGAACTTGGAGGACCTTGGCTCTTCGTCGGGACTTAGGAGAGCAGGATTTATTTACATTATTTACATCTTAGACAAGACATACATTGACAGTCTAGCGTGACTCCCATATGGAGCCCGCAAGACTAACATGCAGCAAACAGCTTACGAGCACACAGCTCACGAGTACATTTCGAGCATGACAACGAGCACTCAGCTCACTAGTACATCTCGAGCACGGCAACGAGCACACTCTAGCAGCCGACAATCGCTGCTTATAAGCTCTGCTTGACGTCACAGTTCGACGTCATTGAAGATGACCCGCCCTTTTGGAGGAGGATGAGGGCTGTCGACTTGGAGGAGGATGAGGGCTAACATACACGTGCCGCACACACACACTGGTGTAAAGGTCCGGAGCCGACGTCAGAGGGGCTTCGTAGAACTCTGCTCCGTCCCGGGTGGCGCGGCCGGGTAGCACATTGACTGGTGTCTCGAAAAGCTCATGGGGAGGTTCCGCCAATAATCTCCCCTCGAGAACTCCCCTGAGCTGACCCCACGCCACGTGGCTGCCGGTTATCCGCAGTTCTCTGAAGTGCGCCCCGTCCCGGTTGGATAGGAACACGTGCAGCCGGCTGAAATAGCTGGCACGTTGTCACCCCGTACGGCCATTCCTAACAGCTGGGACACTGCGCGCGGCCGCCGCGATCGATTCCCCCGAACTGGTTTCTTGCGTTAAAGGTAGCAATCGCTGAGAGAAAACTATGTGAAATATGTTCTTATAGTGGGCCGTCTGTGTAACCAAATGGAGCATCACAGAATGAAGCTTCAATGCAGCGATCGCACGGGTTCGCGGTGACTGACTGCGCGTCTACATGCATGTCCGCACACAATGTTTCGCTTTCGCAGCGATAGCGTTTTCGCACCGTGTAGTGACTTTTGAAGGAGAGGAAGAGAGAAGTGCAGTGCCGTAACTGTCTCTCAGATGAGGACACCTCAACAGCACTGCACAGGGAAAGGGGAGTGGGGAGAAAAAGATCAGGGAGAGAAGGAAAAGAAGGCGGGAAAAAATAACAAGAAGGGTGAAGAAGCATTGCGGGGCTTACAGCCGCGCTCTCAGCTGCGTGTCACAGCAAAAGTCAAGTAGGGCAGGAAGCACTTTCTTGACAATGGAAGGGTGGGCTGCCGGAAAGAGAAGTGCTCCCTCCGAGTCGCAGGGCAGTCCCACACGACGGTATGATGCAAATAGCGCAGTGCGCTCAACATCGAAAGCCGGGCAACGGAGCAGAAGGTGCTCAAGCGTCTCCTCCTCGCCGCAATCCAAGCACGCGGGGCTGCCTCTTCCGTTCGGTCTGTGCAATCTGGCGGCCGTGTTGTAGCAGCCGATGCGAAGCCGAAGGAGAAACGAGCGGTCCCAGTGGGAGAGACCCACGCGGGGGAGGAGGCGAGGGGGCGTACCTGCAGTAACGCGCGGAGGATGCGCAGCATCGCCGTCTTGGCCACGTCGAAACGGGTGACGGAGCTGGCGAGGGAGAAGTGAGTCGAGAGAGCTTGCTTCGCGAGGGCGTCGGCCGCTTCGTTCCCGGGCAGGCCGATGTGCGCGGGGACCCACTGCAATGCGAAATCGCAGCCTTTTCGCACCGTGCCGTGAGCTTTATGCCACAGTATATGAGCATTTCACCGTATGCAAGCAACCATTGTTGCATGCACACTATCAGAGCTGTTCAAAAATAATTTCTTTATAGCTAGGGACTTCGACGTCTATACGGCGACTTGTGCGATGCCGTCGCGATGATTCAGTGTTTCTTTATTATCATCATCATAGGTGTCACAGTGCATACGCAAAAGACTGTTCGACCCAATAGCCGCAGGCTAAAGGATGGGTCCGGATGCGAAATATAATACACATTCGGTGCAAGCATAGGGGGATCAATGCAGAGGATGAACGCAACACATTAGCACAGGAAAAAAAATAATTTTTTTACAGCATGCATAAAAATTATCACCAGTTACATAAATTATCATACCGCAAAGAGAACGCCAAGCAAGAATACAGGCACCAAATCAGTGGCTTATAGCTAATAAATATAATTGTAGTGCTTTGCCGAAATTTTGTGCTTTTTTGGAGGGTATGTTGTTCCATGTCTCTATAGGCTATCAGGGGACAAAAGATTGGTGAAAAAGAAATTAGGTCGCCCCTGAGAAAGTTCCTTCAGCAGTTCTGAACGACAGAGTTGAGATAGGTGAAATCCGGAACTATCGTTGATACGGGACCGTTTCCTGAGCCTCCTTCGAGTTCACCAGACCACATCGAATCGCGTCACAGCTAATTAAGGAGCGCAGAAGCACATCTACCCCGTTCCCGAGGCGCGGCACGTGAAAACGAGTTGGCGTTCCCCACCTCGTGCGCCGCAGGTGGAGTCATTCACTGCTTGACTCTTCCCGAAAGTGTAGCGAGAGCCTGGCACTCTTCAGGTAACGTGGGTCCCGAGGCAAGACGGCTGTAATGCACCGTGAAGCCCTGGCAGCAATTCCCCCATCCGCCTTTGTGAAGGCAGTTGCAGACCGGGAAGGCAATACCGCAGACAAATAATTCTTAGGACAATTGGAGCCCAAGGAGTGACCCTCTGAGCCGAATGTGACGTAGACTCGCACGGGCGCCTACCATTGGCCGAAAATGACGCCACCTGAGCGGGCTCGCCGATTGGCCGAACGCGACGTGACTTCGAGACACCGAAGGGGTTAAAAGCCAGAGACCGGGAGCAGCAAGGGAGCATTCCTTCATTCATCTCTTTCGAGCTTCTTGCCACGGGCCGCAGCGTCCGAGTTGCTGCCGGCCCGTAATGACTTTATGACTGTTCATTTCTTTGTACTCTCACTGTAAATAATGTAAATAAACCTCCAGTTTTCATCTCAAAGTCCTCCTCAACCTCGGCCAACTCCCGCACCCAACGGCAAGGTAGAAAAATCTGGGGGACAGCAATTGGGATTGTCCTACAGACGCAACACTATTTCACCGATGATGGGTGGGCCGCGCTCACTGCAACAATTACTCAGAAGCGTAATCATAGTTTGTGGACATGCAGTGCATGTCGGCAAAGGGTTCATGATAACGCCATTGGGTGTGACGCGTGCCTGAAGTGGCTGCACTTTAAATGTGTGTCTGTCACATCTACGCCAGTAAGGTGTGGTCTTGTCGGAATTGTATAAAATTTTCAAAATACGCAAGATTTTCTCGATATGGGCGTGTTCAGATTACGCTAATCAAAGTCCCATTACCATTTCTTTTTGTTTTCTATACAATTTTATATGTGATGGGCAAATATGTTGACACAAAGGAATAACCCTTAGCTCTGCATGAAACGCTCTAGTTTTCTTGGGAAAACGTTTTATATGAGAAGAAACGGAGCATGCTATTTTTGCGATTTCGCAAAGTTCCAAGTCTGGGGCCCTCCTGCATGCACAATTTTTTTTTTTGTCATGCTTGTGTATTTTCTCGTGTAAGCCTAACAACTTGTATTGTTTCAAACGTACACTATATTTCTTTAGTTGTCTTCTTATTCTGGGAAAAATTCCTACACATTTCTCCACGAGCTACGCGCTATGAAGAAGCCACTTTTCAGCCTAACCTTCACGCAAGATTTATCGAGATTTGATCACTGATCGCTGAGAAAATATTCATGCGCAACAAAAATGTGTCGTGTATGCAGGAGCGCCCCAAACATGGAACTTAGCGAAATCGCAAAAACGCTATAATATTCTCCACCTTTTGCCGTATACGATCATAGTCATGGAACCTCGATTACCGTTCTTATATCAACATGTCCGTATATATGTTCGTTTTTTGTCATATGTCAATGTGGTGACCCCGTCTCTGTAGTGCAGATGTTAAAGTGCCGGGCCCAGTCACTGTAGTGTAATTGTTAAAGTACCGGGCCGCGTCACTATAGTGTAGATGTTAAAGTACCGGGCCCCGTCGCTGTAGTCACTACCATATGATTATAAGGAGGTAATAGAATCCCACGTGAATACCCTTGTGTTACCATATGGTACATATGCCGACAATTAATCACAGGGGATCCTGATCTCGAGAAGGAAAGTTACAGAAAAATAAAAAATGGTTAGAGTGCATACGGCAGACATTAGTAAATCCTGACTGTGAGCTTACCACTGTCGTTGAAAATAAAAGTGTACAGTCATTGCATTCAACCAATACTAGCATATGGAGCAGAAACTAGGAGGTTAACAAAGAAGCTTGAGAACAAGTTGAGAACCGCGTAAACAACTATGGAACGGAAATGTTAGGCGTAACGTTAAGAGACAGGAAGACAGTGGTGGTGAATCAGAGAGCAAACGGGGATAGCCGATATTCTAATTGTCATCGAGATAGAAATGAAGCTGGGCAGGCCATGTAATACGCACAAGGGATAACCGGTGGACCATTAGAGTTACAGAATGGGTGCCAAGAGAAGGGAAGCGCAGTCGAGTCTGGCAGAAAACTAGGTGGGGTGATGAAATGAGGAAATTTGCAGACACAAAATGGAATCAGTTGGCGCAGGACAGGGGTAATTGAGATCGTAGGGAGAGGGCTTCGTCCTGCAGTGAACATAAAAATAGGCTGATCATGATGATGATAGCTACATAAAAAAGGACCACAAACGTGATTTTGAAAATGGGATCTGTAGTTGGGAAAGAGAGCAAGTAGCGAAGAGCGGCCAGTCCAAATTGGAACGTTGAATAAATAACAAATATAGTCACAGGAGTACAAATACGGAGAAAAAGAAAAGGTGGCGAGTGAGTTTGCGCAAGAGAAAATTTAATGTGAACGTTGGGTGCCAAACATTCGTAAGAGAGACCAAGGTGCACCAAAGAGATTCCGTGTAAGAGCACTGGGAGCTCCAATTAAAAGTTCGCAAGCAGCTATAAGGGATGAAGGTGGTAACATACTTGAAGGGAGACGATGCACTGCAGTACGTCAGAGACGTTATAGGGATAACTTCGGTACAAAAGAAATCCTATTTCGCATCTAAACAGATCCAGCAACAACAGAGAAGCGTGAGAAATCAAAATTTGGCATATAAAACATTTAGTGGTAAAAGGCAGAAGGAAATGTCCTTAATAACACCGCCGCAGGACCTGATGAAATCCGAATACATCTAATCAAAAACCTCGGTCCAAAGAGCAAGGCACTGCTGACTAATGCCGTAGAGCAAGTGATTAAAACGATGGAAATTCCGGTTGGATGGCGCGAAAGCAAGATGAACCTCATCTACAAGGGCAAAGGTGATTAGGAGGAGCTCGTACAGGACAGTTACAGTGACGTCGGTGATATGGGAATACAAGCCATAAAATTAGGACTGTCGAAGGGGATGGGAAAAAAATGATATACTGCGGGAACTACAGAATGGGTCCAGACCAGGCAGACGCTTTAGAGGATAATTTGTTTGTGCTGACTCAGTGCATAGAGATTTCAGTAGCTTTTAATAGACCTATATGGATAGCATTTCTAGAGAGAGGGAATTTATTTGAAGGAACGCAGAGAGGTCGGCGTGAGGTGGCGTGCTCTAGCCTGCTACTCTGCACAGGGGGAGCGCGGAACGGCGATGTAGGTGATGGATGAGTGGTGATGAACTCATAGAAGAAGGATGCACAACAATGAACGCGAATTCAGCGTTCTCGTGGTCATCAATAAAGTCCAAAAAAGTCATTCAAAAGTGTCATGCGCCTTCTAGAGCATGGCTGGAGTTCTCGAATCTATTCGAACGTCACAAAAACACGCTACAAAGAAGCTTGTGCGTGGATTTCTCCTGCGTGAGCAGCACATGTGCAAAGAAAGGTCTTTAAATTATGCAAACAGCAGTGATACGCGGCTCCAGTACGGCGAGAACATGCAGGGACAGAGTCTGGAGACCACAGCGAATCACGCGCATTGATTGTAGCAGGTGCTTCAGCATTTTTTCAACGCTTTCCTTGTCATTGTTTTCGGCTCCTTGCTTGCCTGTAGGATCGTGGGCTTTACTAGCCTTAGCATGCACTCCTTGACGTAGAGAAACACTGCGGTTAGCAGTGTGTTCAATGGGGCAGGTTGGTTCATCTGTAGAATAACAAAACAGAAACAGCGCGACATTGGACGAGCGAGTAAAGAGCACAGGACAGAGCGCTGACTAGCGATCACATGCTTTATTTGCAGATGCAGCATATGAAGACATCATTGAAGGCGACGTAAAACCCGCCGTGGTTGTTCAATGGCTATGGTGTTGGGCTGCTGAGCACGAGGTCGCGGGATCGAATCTCGGCCACGGCGGCCGCATTTCGATGGGGGCGAAATGCAAAAACACCCGTGTGCTTAGATTTAGGTGCACGTTAAAGAACCCCTTGTGGTCAAAATTTCCGGAGTTCTCCACTACGGCGTGCCTCATAATCAGAAAGTGGTTTTGGCACGTAAAACTCCACAATTTAATTTGAGGCGACGTAAAGAACAGCAAAAGAAGGATAAGCGTTAGCCACGGAGATAATCCAGTTCTTTTGTTTATACCGTGAGGGACGCAGAATTGAAGCATGCGTCGCCACTTGTAAATATGCAAAATTCCTCAAAGATCTCCCGCGCGCGCATTTTCTCTATATGTTCAAATTATTTTGCACTTCTTAAAGATCGGGGTGCAATTACACGTGTTACAGTGGGCAGCCGAATGACCAGTGGCGTAGCAACAGGGGGGGCCGGGGGGCCGTGGACCCCGGGTGCACGGGGCCAGTAGGGGGGGGGGGGGGGTAGGAGGGTCATATACGTCTGAAGACACCCGAAAATTGTCGATACCCTCGCCTTCCTCAACTACACCGGGGGGGTGACAGAAGAGCTAAGAGCCCCGGGTGCCAGACGACCTAGCTACGCCACTGCGAATGACTGTACGGGTTTCCTTTTAGTGAAGCGGCATGCTAGCGCAAGCGATCATTAATGCACGTCCACGTTTGCCCGATATAGCAACGTTTACGCAGGCCGTGTGTAAAATCCCCTCCCCCCTATATTGTTTCGTGCTTTAACGTTTTGGTTGATGCCATATAACATTCACACACCTTCACAGCAGTGACCAGCAGTTGCCAAAGTTTTTCATACACCTTACTTCCCTCTTCATCCTTCCCTCAAGCCTTCCCTTTTACAAGACTTACAAGACCACCTCAGCGCTCCCTCTACCGTCCGCCCGCCATGCACAGCCTTGCAGCTCACCCTCGCGTTCCTTCGCGTCTAATTTTTTTTTACGGCTTTCAGCCCGTGGCGGCTCCTATATCGGTTCCCGATGCTTTTCCTGCCAAATTCCTCTCGAGAAGTTCTCCGCCTGTGCGGACCACGCTTGTCGGCTTCGAGACCCAGTGAAAAAATTACCGACGATTACGTTACTTCCTAATGCGAAATTTGAGCGCAGCAAATAAGCTGTTTCACCTTTTCGATAGATTGAGGCAAAGAAATCGAGCAACACATGTATGCGCTATCACAGAATTTTTTTTTTATTTTTCACACGTATTCCTTTAACAAAGACTCCACTAACAGTTCTTAACAGTCATGATGGAAGCTTTGTGGTCGGGGAAATAGACTGATATATGTTCGACTTGGTACACCAATGCTTGATTCTCAAAGACGAGATCTATACAAGTGCCTCGCGAGGTTGTCACAGCCGTGGGACGCGTTACGAGCGAGAGGAACGGGATGTTCTCCCGCATAAGTGTTAGGAAATTGCTGTTTGTCTTTATGTCAACATTAAAGTCCCCCACTACTAACATCGGTGTGGATCGATGGACGGTTAATGCGAGTTGCAGGAAGCGCACGACGTCTTTCGTGAGTGCGGTAGCGGACTCACGAAAGCGGTATCAGTCGGTCGCTGCTAGCGCTGGGGGGATGAAAGGGGGGCGGAGCTGGTTACGAGGCCGACGATAACGCCGACGACGACGCGAAACCCAGGAACGGACGCCAAAGAGCCATTTGTGTAGCCAGCCCTCCTCCACAATCTCTCCTCCTCCCTTCCATCATCCTCCCTCGCCCGGAGAGCCGACAGCGCGCATGCGCGGCGGCGGAGCAGATTCGTCGGCGAGCTGGTTACGAGGCAGACGACGACGCGAAACCCAGGAACGGACGCCAAAGAGCCATTTGTGTAGCCAGCCCTCCTCCACAATCTCTCCTCCTCCCTTCCATCATCCTCCCTCGCCCGGAGAGCCGACAGCGCGCATGCGCGGCGGCGGAGCAGCAGATTCGTCGGCGAGCTGGTTACGAGGCCGACGACAACGCCGACAACGCCGACGACGACGACGACGACGACGACGCGAAACCCAGGAACGGACGCCAAAGAGCTGCGCTCTAAAACGCGTACGTCGCTTTCAATGGCAGTGGTGAGCCGCCTGCAGTCATTTGCAGAACAATGGCACACGGACACGTGTCACTCTCCTCCCCGTTGGCCGGGCCCTACCGCAGGAAAACAAATAAGACTAAGCAAGCATTAAAGTACAGCAGCAGTTGTAGTGAGAGGAAGGCATTTCAAGAAATTACACATATGCCAGCGAACACAGGCCATCAAAGGATATGTAACTGCTGCCGCCGGGGATGCGCAGACGTGAACAACACATAGAAAAAGATGCGCCAAGTATTCCCAAGCCGCGTGTAGCGCGCTACGAAGGCCACACGAGTGGTTCGGGCTTTGCCAGCCTGTCGATAGCGAGCAGACAGCTCTGTCCGTATGGATGGCATGCTGAAAACAAAAAGCAAAACAATTGAATTTTAGCGTTTTCCGTGCCAAAACGAGGATTTCCTTATGAGGTACGGCGTAGTGGGGGACTCCGGATTAATTTTGACCATCAGGGCAGCTGTAACATGCGCACAATGTACGGGACACGGGTGGTTTTGCATTTCGCCCCCATGGAAGTCTGGCCGCCGCGGTCGTGATTTCATCCCGCACCCTCGTGCTTAGCAGTGCAACACTATAGCAGCACCACAGCCACTAAGCCGCCGCGACGGGTAAAAAGAGAAGAAAACTGGAGGGTGGCATGAGGGGAGAAAAAATAAGGTGGCTGTTCCTTGCTTTCCATATAAGATAGAATAAAGAACAAATAAGAGAAAAAGAACAACCAAGAACTTGCCGCAGTGAAGCCGACATTTCCGTTCCTGCTGAATTATCGAAAAAAAAGGGGTTCTTGCAGGAAAATGCGGAGCCCAAGGCTATTCTGCAGTTTCAAACGCAATACAAGCGTGTAACAGGAGAGGGTGTCAGGGTAGCCTATATGCGAATTCATTCTCTCTCCATTCGTCCCACGACTGGACTGGGTGGGCCGTGCTCGCGGCTTCCTGGCAGACCAACAGACAAGCTTCCGGCGGTGCACTGCGGGCTCCATCGCTGACTTGGCGTCCTCCCAAGGCCGGCGGGGACCTCGTGATGCTCTTGCTGATCGACGCACAGGGTGCCTTCGACAGCCTCCCTCACGCAGTTGTCCAGCAGGGCCTGGACCTCCTCAGCATCTGTGGCAACCTGCGGGAGTTCCTCTCGTCGTTCCTGCTCAATCGCACCCTCAGGGTACGTGTGGGTCAATCGAATCGCTGTACAGCCTCGAGCACCAAATCGACCACCAATCTCTATCTCGATGGAGCTGCCAGGTGTCTCGAAGAACCGTTCCCCAACATGTGCCCTAGAGCAGAAGTCTCCTTCCTCCAAGAGAGACTTGGTGATCACCTTCACATCTTCGTCAAAGGATCCGTGATACCGGAGACAGGCTCAACCACAGCAACCTGCATTGCACCGGCCCTACAAAATAGCAAGCTGTGCCGTCTCCTGGGACATGCAAGGCAAGCTCTACCGCAGCAGAGCTAGCAGGACTCCACCTTGCTGTGGACCTACTTGCAGAGGAGCTACCAGTGACCCCGGCAGCCATCTTATCTGACTCCAAGGCAGCGTTGCTCTGCTTGCAGAACCCTGACAGGGCTAGCCTTGGAGTTGCACTGCTCTCTTCAAGACTGACGGCCCTACAGGACGCAGGATGTTCACTATCCATGCATTGGCTACCGGCACACGTGGGGATCCCGGGCAATGAAGAGGCAGACACTCTTGCAAAAGTGCCCACCACTCGAACGTCCCCCTCAGCCCTGCTGTTACAGCCGCAGACTTCTCGAGACACAGGCTGCGCCGGCACATCATCGCCTGCCACCCGGACAAACGGATATCCCTGGGCCAGCCTCCACGGTCTTTTCCACAGCACGGCCTCCAACGAAGGGATGCCTCATTGCTGCTCCGACTGCGAGTTGGGTGCTATTGGACGGCAGCCTGCCGGCACCACCTTGGGAAAGCCACCTCGCCAGCCTGTGCCTCCTGTTGTGAACCAGAGACCCTGGAGCACCTCCTGCTGGCCTGCCCTGCTCACCTGCAGCACCGTGGCCGACTTCTGCAAGAGTTCCGCCGCCTGGGGCTCCCATGTTCACGACAGGAAGATATCCTCTTCCTCTGTCGTAATCAGCTACCAGCCTTCCCAAGTGTCGTCGAATACCTCGACTCGCCGGGCTCTTGGCGAGACTACAGGAAATTTCTACAAAACCGGATGGCCTAACGGCCATCCTACCACCTCGGGCTTCCTGATTCGCCACTACTTCGCTTCTACTGGGCGACCTCCTATACAGTCTAACTCCAGCCTACTCCTCCGGTCGAACCCACTAGGCCCTCCCTGCCGGGCTGCTCTGATGCTGCTAGGACGACCTTCTACCTTTCTCCCTCCTACCCTCTCTCTCCTTTAATCACATCTCCCCACCCTGCTGGCACTGAGCCATGCTCCCATATGGGTTGCAAAATATAGTGCTAGCCTTTCCTCCTTCCCCACAAGAACCACTTCTCTCCATTCGTCCGACATCTTTGTCAGGCAATCGCAAACGTGTCTCTTTGGAGTCGCTGGTCACTTCTGTTTGCGTGCACCGGATTGCGGTAGCAAAATGAAAAGACACGATGCAACAGTCAAGCAAACGAAACTTGCGTCTTACTTCAAGAAACACCGAACGGATGAAGCAAGCGGATGAGAAGAGGTACCTTCATCAATGCACAAAACTGCCCCTTTCTCAGCACAGCTGGAAAACCAAGCGCGTCGGAACTTCCGTAGTGACTCAGGAAAAGGCGCAGCCATATGTGAATGGCCCAAGAATTAATCTCAGTAGGCCTTAAAGAACGACAAACACGAGACGGACGCGCTACTGATAAATGATGGCGACCGCCGTAGTTTCAAGGGACATTTGCTCTAAAGACAGCGCCATGCAAAGTGGCGCCATCGCCATGGAGCAATACCCAAGCAAGGTGAGTGGCATGGCACCTACACATTTTGGTTCGCCTGCCCTCGTTGCCACGAGTGCAAATATTTTTGACTTAGGACTTTTTGCCTTAAATACTCAACACATACTTGATCCAGAAACGAAGGAGACGCTGCTGCTCGATGCCTGGAGCCCTCCATGATTATCCAGCCATAGAGAAATGAAACCGGAAGTTCCAACCTCACTCGGTAGATTGTTACCCATGGCTTGTTTGCTCAGAGAACCTTCAAGGTGCATTATGCAAACAATGCGTATTCTTCGCAGGCGAGTATGCAAGAAAAGGGGTGCACCACCGCTTGGGCTGCATTGTATCTAAGGCTTTTACCAAGTACAAGAAACATGTACATGCCTTCAAAAGCCACGCATCCAGCAGCAGTCAAGCATTCACACATCCACACATCCAGCAGTGAACAACGCTGAGAACTTTCTAGCAGTCCAGTCCTCCCGACGGCATGACATCTTAACGCAACTTGACCACGGTCTTAAAAAGCAGTCGGAAGAAAATCGCAACAACTTGCTACCAATAATAGAAACACATTTTTTGTGTGGCAGGAAAGAAGTGCCACTCCACGGTACCGACAACTCTAGTGCAATGTCTCAAGTGCTGCCATTGACAAACGACAAAAATTTCCACGTGCTGCTTAGGATGAAGGCCAAATCTGGAGTTGGTGCCTTGAGAGCTCATACTGAAACATCTTCAACGAATGGGCTGTACACTAGCTCAAAATTCAAAATGAGTTGATCACCATTTGTGGTAAAATCATACAAAGAGAGATAGTTGACAATGCCTACTCAGGTTAATGTTTTTTTTTTTTTTTTTTCAGTTGTACCTGACGATTGAGGTCACTGATATATCTCACATTGCCCCCATTTCCCGATGTGTGAGATACGTTGAACACCACGCTTTGGAACTACCCATACTTCACGCAGATTTTGTAGATTTCGCTCCAGTGTACGATCTCGCTGGCAAGGTGCTGGCGAGCACAGTCCTGAACAGCCTTAGGGGTCATGGCTTTAACCAGCACCTACTTTGAGGGTGTGGCATTAATGGGTAGCCACCTAAAGGTGTTCAAGCCTTCATTCGTCAAAGTGCGCCCAAAGTGTTCTACGTGCATTGTAGCACCCACTCGTTAAGACTTGCTCTGCTTCACGCACGTAAACTCCCCAGCATTCACAACTCTCTGGGAACGGTATCCGCAACCTGTGCGTTTATGAGGGCTTCGCCACAGAAAACGAACCAGCATCAAGGCAAAGCAGAAATCGTAACACAAGAAAGAAAATAAGTTCTCTCCTTTTGCCTGACAAAATGGTGGAGAGTATTCTTGAGCTGTACACACCCATTGTCCAATTTCTCCAATATTTGGAAGAAGAGGGCGTGTAATCTGATACTTCATCAAATGCTTCTTAACTGCTGTGCTAAGGAAGCCCGAGTTTGTCGTTTCGCTCCAGATATACAGTTACCTCTTTTCTTTAACATTGCCACTTTGCAAATTTCTGCAAAATGTTTCCTGCGGCTTGTCTGAAGCATGCCATCACGTAAAGAATGCTATAGACGTTCTTTCCAGAAAAAGGGTGAGTGCAAAAACAGAATTCAATAAGATTTCACAGAAGTCGCTCTCATTGCTGCAAATTGCAGATGTTGAGATGGTCCCGCTACGCATCACCGGAAGGCAGATGCAAAAAAGCAACGTACCTTCTGCTACTTCCGGTGAACACTAGCGGAGGAATGCCTTTGCTGGCGGCCTTCAAAAATAAAATGAGTCCGGTTCGATGACCATAGGAAGGTTGTCGTTCGGCTTAACGTGTGGCTGCCGAAATTCTGTGCGTCGGCTAGCTTTTCTGCTATTCATGACGCAGCGAAGTTTTATCTTGGCAACTTTCCTGTGGCTGCTGCCATCAAAGCAAAGCTGATTGTGTGGATGAGCAAATGCTGCCAAATCAAAGAAAAGGATCGCCTAGCTTGCACTTTGCAGGTCTTAGGAATGTGTAACCGCAACTTTTTTCTAACATCCACAGCCTGCCTTCTACCTTGATGACATTGCTCATGTTGATGTCAACCCGTAACATACTTTCTCCACACTAAGAAAGGTGAAGAGCTACCTACGGAATCGTATGAACGAAGAAAGATTGACCGGACTAGCCCTGCTCAGCCTTCATCAAGAAATTCATGTGACCCCGGAAAACAGACTTTTGCAAGTTGCCGAGAACCTTCTCGTTTAAACTGCTCTCAATGCTTCAAGAGTCCACGACAAGCAAGACTAGCACTGCTCAGCCTCCATAGAGAAATTCAAGTGACCCCGGAACACAGACTTTTGCAAATTGCCGAGAAGAACCTTCTCGTTTAAACTGCTCTCAATGCTTCAAGAGTCCATGACAAGCCAGCCCCAAGTAGCCCAAGCTGCAACCCATCTGTGCTCAGTTAAAACACGTTGGCGGGCTAGTTGGTTAGACTCCATGATAGAGTGTATAAGTGCGACTGAACAAGGACGTAGAAAGAAACAGATACACACAGACAGTGCTTCACTTTCAACTATAGGTCTTTAATTTCGCACGCATCGATAAATATATACCGTACGATAAATATATACCGTAAATATATACCTTTCAAGCGTGCCCTCGACTACTGCTATTAATAGCTACCCAAACGAGTTTTCTTGGCCTCAGTAAGCTGCTCCAGTAGGCTGCAGCTCCTCTTCTCCTGCTTGAATCCGATCTCGACAAGCAGGCAGCGCACAGTACACCGCTTCAGTGATGGGAGATCCATACGATTTGAGAACTCGTTAGTTATCTTCTCGTCTGTTGGTACATGTATCTTGTTGCAGCAAAAGGAATCGTGCACACAACCTCAGCGTGCACAACGTGAAGCTGTCATACTTCGTGCTGCGTCTTCTTTTCTCTGCATTTCGTGGGCGCTTTCACGAGGGCGTCGACACTTTGCCGCCCAAAATATGCGACGCTTTGACCTCCTTCCTCACCTTGAACACTGTGCTTTCGCTGACACCGAGCATCTTGGCGATAAACTTGGTTGTGGCCTCGACGCTGCGTTCAGGCTCCCTGTTACGGCAATACGTGTAGCAGTGGAGGGTCATGTTGCGTGAATCGCTATTCAGGATATGGCCACTCTTGTTCTTGTCGAGACTCCTTGGTGGTATGGACATCGAGGCGACATAAGGCTCGTTGGCAGTGAGCCGAGTCCAATCTCAGCTCACTGGGCTCCACGGTGGAACACTCATATGGAATGTCTTGCGTGAACTGGCGAGATTGCAGGCTTGCAAAAATATAATAATAATAATAATAATAATAATAATGATGATGATGATGATGATGATGATGATGATGAAAAGGAAAAAAATGTGAGAACACAAAACCAAAATATATAAATTTTATGCTATTTAAAACCAAGAGTAATTATTTAAAACGACGAATGAAGTATTTTTGTACCTTTCCTGCCTCGACCGTATTCTAGCCCCAGGTTTGTAATGGTTGCGATAAATGCATTGTTTTATGTAAGTACTTGTTCAATAGCAACTGATTCATTTTAAGCTCGGAAAGCAAGATTAGATATGTCGTGTACACGTAAACAAGCGCAAAAGCCATGCAGAGCTGCTCTTTCTACTTTTGCCACTTGCAATGAAGCCAAAGAGCAGACGACGGGCAGCATTGTATAAGGCACGGGGTTATTTTTCTGATGTTACCCGGCATGTGCTGTAGCACATGAAAGCTCTACTAAACTGTCATCAAAATACAAAAGTATTTATTTATACCGAGAATTGCACGTTTCAGGAGCACGATTTTTTGAGTGGGACTATTTTAGTCACGGAGGCAATCGGATGTCGCATTTCGGTCATCTGGGCAGGGCCTCCCCATTTTTTCTAAAGTTGTACTCAACTTATACATTAGAAAGTGCAGGCAAATCAAATAGAGGTATGTTATAGTCCTCTTCTCCTACTATCCTGTGCAATATAGCCAACCAAGCTTCACCTGGTTAACTTCCCTGCCTTTCTCATAAAAGTGATACTTTCTAGTGATAAAAGTGGCACACTAAACGTGGTCGGTGTTCCTATACAGTCACACTTTATTTTACTAGCCTAGCCCCTGTATTAGCAGCATCCTCCAAGGTTCCTTCAGCAATGACTGGTCATGATCGTCCAAAGAGCAGCAGCAGCTCGCAGTGCCGCGTCTGTGGGAACATGTCCACGGGACAGGCAAGCTGCAGCCGGAATGGGGGCCCCAGCTTGTGGGCCTTCGGCCGGCTGTCACACAGCCTGCGCAGAGGGGGGGGGGGGGGGGGGGGGAATAATGTTCTCTCAGCACTCAACAAACAATAGCTGAGTAAAATGTGTTAGTGCTTGTTTCCATTCCATTTGTCTAATCCATTTGCAAAAAACTCTAGCCACAAACTAGCCCATCTGAAAACATTTGTTACATATTATTGTGGTTTTAACCGGTGACTATTTTGTTGCTGGGCCCGTCACCCGCTTTTATCACTCAAGTGCTGTAGTATTAATTAATGAGACAAACACCAAAGCAAGAAAACAACACAATGCAGACTACAAACCAAGCTTGCTTTCTTTTCTTTAGTACTACGTCACTTCACTGATAGACTGATGTTTTGCCATCTTTTTCCCTGCCCATGAGCACCTGTCTCAGGCCATCTCTATCACTAAAGTGCTCTGTATCATCCACTCTACTTTTATTGGTAGACATTCAGCCTTTACATCACACATGGCAAGTGGATCAATGGCTCTCATGCCAATATGAGGTTTTATTTTATTTCTTTATTTACGATACTGCAGCTCTTGACTCGGAGCATAGCAGGTTATCGTGACCAGCAGTTCAATCCTTAAATTCTTGCTGTTATCACTTTCCTCTCAATTTCTAGCATTTGCTTCTTTTGTAATGAAGCAGAAACCAATGACTACTTCCTTTTTTCTTGTCACTGTTTAACCTTACTAGCACAAAATTTTCCTCCAAGTCTCTCTTCATCGTTTTATGTTTCAGATTACTTCTCTAAATTTTCATCGTTCGTAGCTGTACAGTTTGGCCATCGCCGCAGGGCAGTTTGGACTAGTACACTCCAACAAGGTTGAGCTTACCTAAAGACAATTTATACTGTAAAACAGGGCCAGCCAACAACAGTGATGAAGCAGTTAGGAAAGAAGCATTCCGCAATAGCATGGTTCATGGTGGTGACCTGAAGCACTGAAAGCACCGGGGGCAAGTGGTCAGCTTTGAAGGCTGGATCCATCCCTCAATGGAGGCTGACAGTGTCTTCCGTGCGCTGTTCGCCTTTGCTGTTCCTCGGTAGCTGGTCTTGTCATACTGCCTCAACTTGTGCCACTGCACGCCCATAGACTCTTCTACACAATGCACCGATTACTCACTCAACAAAGTTGTCCATGGCTGAACCCTCAGGCTTACAGGAGATGTAGACCAGGCGCTTGATTTGTCTGTACTCCCGTAGTGCTCGGATGGCACGAGCGTCTGGCAAACACAGACATGGGCAGACAAGAACAACAAAATGGAAAGTTGGTAGTATGTATATTGTTGGTGAAACATAATTAGATGGGCAGCACAGAAATACCATGCAGACAGGAGAGCGCACACAGACATATCAGTGCTAACTTGAAACAAATTTATTGGACAAAAGGCACACAAAATATACTGTACATATGTAAGTATGACAGCCATTCATGTACCATGAGCTATCCCACACAAGATCGCAACAGAGCTAATGCCATACTATATGTCAACCAGTGAAGCTAATAAGATTGTGCAGTTAGGTAACTCCTGTGTAAGTGCTCCCATGATGGCCATACTGACGAACTAATCAAATCTTATATATGCAGTGACTCAAATGCTAAGGCACAAGTTTGCACTGTTTTTCACACAATGTTTTGCTGATGTCTGTAGTGTTTGACATGCGCACTGTTGGAATACTGGGTGGTGTAGCGCTTCATGGTTTTTGAACGGTGTGTAAATTAAGGGGCCTACCCAGTCTTCATTGCCAGCTAGCACATGTTGTCGACAACCATTTGCAAAGCCACCATCCAGGTGGGAACACAGCTGACTCACCCTCAATGCTGAGCACCCGGCGTCTTTTTGGTCCGAGCTTTGGCATGATGCGAGTCCTCGCTTGCACCATAGAGTTTCATACAATAATTACTAGAAGGAACTCTGGCGCTGCAGTCGTTGTACCACCATGGGAATGATAGAAAGTGCAGTAAAACCTCGTTAAACCATACCCGTTTAAACAGTAGTTTAGTTTTAAAAGTAGTAAAGTCAAATCCCCGATTCAGCGGCCACTGAACATAATGTGTTTTGTATACGCATAAACTGAACCAGCTTATTACGTAATTATTGGTTAACACGTAGTGTTTCCACTTTTCGTCGCGCAAACACGGCGGTGCTTTGTCACCATCGGGTGGTCTGGCAGAACAAATCTCACAGATCTGAACAACGGCCTCCAAGTACCCTGTGCTTTCACGCATGAAGCCATATCAACATCAACATAATTTCGCCGCTGTCCAAGAGAGCGTTGTGGCATCGTGCAAGCGAGGACTCGCGTCATGTCGAAGCTCAGATAAATTAGCGTAATCTGTATATACTCTTCGAAGTGCAGAAGACCCCGCAAACGTGCACAACTGCTAATAATTGCAACGGTTGAGCTTGTCCAGGTGGCCAAATCGAAATGCGCCAAGCCTCTCAACTGGCATGCCCACGATAAATCCATGAAGGCGTTTCATTCGCTTGTCAATAGATGCATCCGTGGATTAATGGTCTGAATATGAGGCTTCTGTGGTAGAGTTCCTGTGTTCGAACCCTGCCATCAGACAATTTTAATGATGTTTATTTAATTATTTATTACGCAGTACATTGTTGAAAATAATGAGTTTGCAAAGTCACAAAGCCCCCCCTGAAATTTTTTCGTGCTGTCTATGCACTACCAACCAAGGCAAACCCCGGCGCCAGAAATCATTCTGGATTTTGTCTAGAATGTCTTCTTCACGCACGAAAAGACATATCATTGCGAACATTGCGAGCTCAGGCTGGATTTCGCGGCAACGCCCATGCACCGGGAGTAACATAACGCAAGCAGCCCCATCCGAGCACAAAGTTTCAAGGGCGTTTTGATGGGGAACGAGCTTGCCGCGGCATCTCATGGAGGCCGTCGAATCCACGGAGCGCATGGATGTGAATTCCGAGACTTTATGGGCATAAAGTTCTAATAAACTTTTGATGTGAAAGGTGCACTGACATTTCCAAAGTTGTGCATTAGATTTTCAGTTGCGGAACTTTGTGGGTTTAATGTTATAAACATTTGACGCCAAAGGTGAATTGGCTTTTCTAAAGTCTAAATGAATTGACTTTTCTAAACATACAATGAGACAAGCCAAATCAACACACTACCAGACAAGCTGACGAAGCACACTGCGAGGTCCAGTGAGATGAAGCATTGTGGTGGTTCATTTGTACTGTCATGTCACAGAAAAGAATATGAACATTTTTTTTTACCCTACGCCAAAGCACCCATGTCAAGACACTAAAGCCAGCCAAAATAACTACATCCTTATTTGTTTCTTCTGCTTTGACTATTATTCGCGAGGACACATTGAGCCTCTTCAATATTTTTGTGCTCGCTACCTTATCCGTGGGCTGCCAGAGCCCGCCCGAGCGCATGCATTTTCCTCGTGTTGCCCCGACCACCGCGCGGCGCACTTTGGTACGCGTTCGGTTTTCTCTGGCCGAGTAGATTTTCACCTGGCTAAGTTTTGGGCGCTTTCTGGCTAGCAGACGAGAAAAAGAAACGATGGTCGCTCGCCGCCATCACTGTGGGGGCTCGACGAATCGCACCGCGTTCGCTTGAGCGCAACCTCTCTGGAATGTCTTGTCTTGCCAGTGTAGGATACGGAGCAGTATGCACATAGTTCTCGGTGGACCAAGTGTCTCGTGTTTTCTTCGATATTCCTTCGGTAGTCACATTAGGTGACCAAAGTAGGCATTCGATTGTGGCCAACATACTTGCCTTTGCATTTCTTCATTTCGGTGCCCTCCCCCCCCGCCCAACAAAGGGAAAAAAAGAATACATTGTTGTGGCGCAGCGAATTATCGCATGGTGAAAGTTCGATTTTGTTACTTCTTCTATTGCGGAAAGTAATGGGCCACGGGACGCATCAGTTGCTGGATACTCTTATTATATTATTGCGATAGCAATTATATGGACACTCCAGGTGCATTCCTGCCATCACCCTCATGTTTCATATAAAGTCCAAGGGCGATAACATTGCGCGCCACATGCTGTATGCACGAGTGAAAGCGAAGGGAGGGGGGGGGGGGGTGTGGAATGGGTGAGCTGACGATGGTGGCTCTGTCTTGTGTGCGTAAAGGAGAAAAGCGGAGAGCAAGCGTGCCACCTTCCACCGTGTGCAGTACATCGGGGGGATTGGATGGAATGGGGCAGGATCTAGGATTCTGTGAATCTGTGATTGCGCAACGGTTGTTTGCTTGTATGACGCATTATATACAGTGAACTTTTCTTAGATACTTTTACGTATATATGTATATACGTATATTGGATACTTATACGTATATTTAAATATCTTGTTGTGAGGTTTTGTGTATATGTGCAGTGAACTGTTTCCAGTGATGCTTTTTTACCCTTTATCAAGCTGTATCTTCACATTTGTATATCCAATTGTATCTTCGCATTTCTAATGTACGAGGGCTGGTCAAATGAAAGTGAGCCTACCCACCCTGCGCAATAATGGTTCGATTCATTATCTGCGAGGCATGCATGTAGCACACAGGCATCTCTCACTTACAAAACTGACATGCAGGTGCGAGGATAAATGTTCTTTAATGCTCTCATACATTGGGTTGAACACTGTTGCGTGACGTAATGGATGCTCCAGAAGTTGAGCAGCATGGTGCCGTGAGGTTTTTGACAGCTGAAGGTGTTTCCCAAAAAGAATTTAGTCACTGTATTGCTGCCATGTACATTGAACATTGCATTTCATTGGCCACTGTGAAGCGTTGGAGCAAACGGTTCAAAGAAGGACGTGAAAGTTGCAAAGACGATCCAAGGCCAGGCCAAAGCCACCCTGCAATCACCCCAAACAAAATTGCAAAGGTTGATGAGCTGATGAGACAAGAACGGAGGAGAAGCATAGATAAACTGGCAGAGCGGGTGAACATTAGTCACGGTTTGGTTCACGCCATAGTTCATGAACATCCGGTTATCGGCTCTTGTGTGCGCAATGGACCCCTAAGATTTTGAACCACTGCCAGCAGACTGTGAAGTTCAGCGCTGCTTTGACTCATCTGATCCGGTATTCGGAATGAGGGTGATGACTTCTTGTCTGCAACTGTCATCGGAGACAAACCATGGTGCCACCACTATGAGCCTGAAACACGACGGCAAAGCTTACAGTGGAAACAATCAAATTCACCACCCCCAAAGAAGGCAAAGGCCATCATTTCCGCCGAAAGGTGCTGACTTTTTCGTTCGTCAGGGGCCATTACTGATAGAATTTGCTAAATCTTTAAAGTCTATCAATTGTTTTTGATATTGTGAAATGCCGGATCGGCTGCGTGACACAATCAAGAACAAATGACATGGAAAATTGACGAATGGGGTCATCTTGTTCCTCGACAATGCCTGTCCTCATGTCGCTGATGTGGTTAATACAAAACTGGCAAAGTTCAAGAGGGAAACGCTACAGACCTATAGACCTATCGCCTTGCAATTTCCACATTTTGAGGCAACCGGAAAAACACCTCAAAGGAACCAGATTCATGCCAGACGATGACGTGGAAGATCCATTTACACACTTTTTGAAGCAGCAACCCAAGGAGTTTTATGAGACGGGAATAACGTGACTCGTTAGTCAATGGGACCAATGTCTGAATGCTCATGGAGTCTACTTTTAAAGTGCCCCATTTGTCATATGTTCACACTGACTCACTCTGATTTGACTCGCCCTCATAATATTGCAGAACTCCTGCTTTTTATACATACTCTCTGTTGCGGCTATAATTTTGGTGCAGTTAGTCACGATACACGAGTAGCGACAGCTGCCCCTGCGTAATACGTTGAATTAAATGACAGCTTCATTAATATTTTTTACTGGCTGTTGCATATGTACAACAATGGAAACCAGGTTCTAGAATAACAAAGTTTCATTGACATATTTGTCCTCAACTTGTTCATTTCATGGCCTTTACATTTTTCATATCAGCGGCATGCACTGCTTTGCTGGTTTTGAACTGATATAGTTGTAAAGTTGTGTGATATTTTCTTTACTTATTAAATAGACAAAAACATGGAAGCATTGATATCAGTTATTTTTGGCACAATTTTTGGCACATACGAGTATATTCCTTTATGAAAAAATACATATTTTACTCGTTTTGATAGTGCGTAGCATTCAAGAATTCGTATTTGATCCCTTGACAAATTGTTTAAGAGGAAGAGGAAGCTTTAGCTCAGGCCCAACTCCAACCCGGCCTGTTCAAATACATGTCAAATGCAGAAACGCTTTTCTGAGATAACCCCTGGATCGCTCTTAATGAAATCTGTTGAATTTGAAAGAAAAAGTTAAATTCTAGTGTCTGTTGGAAGTGAAATATTAACATAGGGCCTGAATTTTGTTTAAAATACTCTGAAAAATACGAAAAAATAGAAGCACGGTGTTTACAAACTAATAGCTCTGCATCAAGAACAGATATCAAGGTTCTGTAAACAGTATCTATTATAACAGTCAAAGCAGACAAATTTGGTATGTCAATTCGTATTTTGTGAAGTGGTTACGTTGTACAAGTACAAGGGTTCTGAAAAAGCCGTATTTCCATAATACTAAATTTCTTGATATTCATATGTAACATATCAATTTTGTCCACTGTAGATGTACTATTAGATGCAATTCACAGAATTGTGATATCATTTTTTATTGTTGAGTGACCCAGAGTTTTAAACTTGATAGTTTCGTTTTCTGAAAATTTGCGACTTTGGCTAATTTTTAAAAAAGACAACCTAAGTGAAAAATTCAAAACTAATAGTCACTAGAATTTAGGTTTTTCTTTTAAATGTAACAAACCTCATTAAATTTAGTGCAGTGGTTGCCAAGAAAAACCAATTCTCCTTTTACATGTATTTAGATAGATAGGAGGACCCGAGCTAAAGCTTGCTCTTAAGAAGGAGGGCGAGCTGCAACTTGAACCCCTGCGCCCCTCAACAAAATTTCTGGCTGCGCCACTGCGTACAGCCCCATAATTCAATTAAAGTTTAACACTTCTACCACAATGCAATGTGCCATGTGAGGCAGTGATAATGCTCAACTCTCACAGATTATGAACAGTGATGCACGCCTCAAGCAGATATGTTTGTCTCCCTGTGTGTTCTGTGGACTACACAGACACACAGCAGTAGTGCAAGCAAGGTAACATTTAATATCAACTCATCACTCTCGTACCGGACTAAAATGCTGAAGAAATTACACATTTGCTGCCAACATCACCGCTAGTTATCTTCAATCAAAGCAAACAGCATACATAGCTTTGCTTGCATCGATTCCCACAGTGCATCGGATCCGCATCTCTTTTTTACTTCTTTGCGGGGCTGTCACTTGCTCCATAAGCTTAATACATGAGGACAACCGAAATTTAATATACCTTACAGCACCGTTCCATAATTCAGACTCTGCCTGCACAGGTAAAGCAAAGATAGCAATATTTTGGCTTTTATATGTCACCAGCATCCCCGCAGCATGGTCATCTGCCATGTTGCCAGCGCCCCCTCGAAACTGAAGCTAGTGAAGCCTAGTTGATATAGCAATGACTGTGTCCAAACCACAGAACAGGCCAAGCCCAGCAAGCTTATTCTAAAGCTACATTGTAATGAAAGTTCCGCCAGCGTCAGTCCCGTGCATCTAACGTTTGTTGACTCACATGTTACAGTGAAACTTCATTCATAATGCATTTACCATATCTACTTGCACAATGATTGCACTCGCGTAATGATTGCACCCCAAAATTTTGTCATCGAAATTCATTTTTTTTTTCCTTTCCTGTGTAGTGATCACACCCTGTACTTGCTACAGCGATATGTCGTGTGCCAAGTCTAGCTAATGATGATCATGCTTACCATCTGTCGAATACATACCAAGTGGTCTGCACGAACCGAACATTCTTAAGCAGATGCCCCATTTCATCACTTTCCACACTTCCATGAAAAGAAAGCTACAACCAAGCTTGCCTTGGCTTTATTATTCGTAGGCTTTATAATGGTTGTGGTCAACAACAACAAAAAAGGCGCTTTTAGATTCTTTTCGTCTGCACTCGTGGGCACGCAACAAATCGTGAGCGCCAATGACAGTAGCCACATTTACACTGATACGTTAGAAGTGCACCCTATTCATACACCAACTTTTTTAACACAGCTAAGATATACGCCCACCCATAGCAGAAGCATGCCTTATTAAGATAGGAGTGAAGACAAATGCCGCAGTTACCGTAGCGTGCCCGCCATGTGTTTTTGTCACTGGCAGCTAAGCGCGCCCATCTCTGTTTCTGTCCCCTCAAAGTGGTCATGGCTACGTTATTGCTGCAAACTTGACGATAGAAACGATATTATTCATTACTGATATGGAATAAACTTTCAATGCGCGAAGCGTACTCACGAGAAGAAAAAAATTGCATTCAGCGCATTCGGCTTGCTCCACCGGCCGCCATTTTTGTTTTGGTGTCCCGCATTGACAGCGGCAGCCGCCTGCTTGTCATCCCGCAGCAAATATGGAATAATAAATAAAATTTTTCCTATACAAGAAAGTGCGATCATTATGCAAGTAAATACGGTACTCGAATTTGACGCACACTTTTTTCCCAATAAAATGGGTCCAAGAATTGCGTGTGCATTAGAATCGAATATGACCATAAATCTGCATTACCATATCGCAATCAGCATTTCAAGATAGCCTCCTCATACACTCTTTGAGCCTAGCTGCTGTAGCTTCCTCCATGTGCTGTAGTACGTGTGGTCTACTGTCTGTCTTCCCATTTTCTGTGCTTGCTCTATCAGCATGGAAGTGCTGACTGCGAAGACAAGCTGAGTTCATCATGATGCTGCAGTTAAAAGTAAAGTGATCGTGTGTGCAAAGACAGACGGAAATCGGGCCGCATCACGGGCATTCCGAGTTCCATAAACTTGCGTGCAGGACTGGCACAAACAAAATGGGCAAGCCCTACTCCTTTTGCCCAGGCGCTTGAGTGGCTCTCATTTCCAATGGGCTGACCCGACCCACAGCTTTCACTGCATTGTGTGGATTTAGTGAAACAGAGCAACGATGGAAAATTGCCCCAACAGCCATTTGACGTGGCGATCCACTTACTCAGCCCTGCCCGACCTGGGTTGACGACAGCACAAAGCTCCTCGGCAACAAACAGGTGGCGCATCTCGGGCAGCAGCAGCTCAGCACGGCCCACCTGGTACTGCACATTGCTAATGCCTGCGAAGGAGACACCCCGCAGCACCCGCTGCACACACATCACGTGTGACAGAGCTCTTCCAACCTGTAGGAAAACATGCAGACGCGGGGTGTGCCCTGCGATACCTGCTTCACGAAGCTGCCACTGCCACGCTTACAATCATCGGGCAGTAATTACGGGTACAGTGGTTGCAACATGCCAGCCTTTGCCACAAGTGACTGCACACAACTTGAGCTGCGTCGAGAGCACACCAAGCCAGGCTAACAGGGAATTTTGTTGAGCTAGTTGGTGCATACCAACAGGGTGGGCCAGCCTAATTTTGCACGAGGGTGGTGTTCACGAACTAAGCCACAACTTCAAGAATATCACAAAGAGACGAGGTATTACGTGTGCTCTACCCTGCGAAGGCATATTCCATGTGGCAGCATGTAAACAACAAAGCTGCTGTTTGCTACTGCACTTAAACATAAGAACAATTATACTGAATGTGAAGTGGGTTCGGTCTATATGTTGCCTTTCTTGTGTAGTGCCTGTTAGATAGGCCATACTGGCCAGTGTATTAGTGAAAGAGCAGGAGAGCATGTAGCATGAGCATGAGCATGCAGGAGAGCATTTTGGCAGCAGAGGCAGCGCGAAGGAAGGACGTCTGACATTTCCCTGTTTAATTTCCCAGGTCTATCGAGAACAAACCGTCATAGAAGAATACTAGACAAGCGCAGCGTGGCCACTGCTCAAGTGGGTGCGGCCAGACCGTCCGGTATCAGCTGATCCTGCTGAACCTGCTGGATCACGTGGAACTTGTCGTCACCGGAGCCTGGGATAAAAGCACGCTCGCATCGAAGAAGCAACATTTGGCAGCAGAGGCAGCGCGAAGGAAGGACGTCTGACATTTCCCTGTTTAATTTCCCAGGTTTGAGACTTTCACCATATAGTGAAACTTATTTGTTTGTTAGCTTGCTGCCTCTGTTGCCAAACCACTGTTGTCTTTGACTGCTTTTCATGATGTCAACCGAAGTGTCAAATTTAGCGCGGGAACTGCGCAAGGACATAAGGGAGCTTAAAAATAGTCTTGAGTTTATCAACAAAGAGTTCGAAACACTCAAGCAGGACTGCTCAAAAGTGAAAGCGGAAAATGTAGCTCTCAAAACATCGCAACTAGCACTCACGCAGGAAGTCGAGGGACTAAGAAAACAATTGCATGAAACATCGCTCAAGGTCACTGTTCAAGACCAATACTCTCGAAACAAGAACATCGAAATTAAGGGAATTCCGTATGAGAAAGCTGAAGATCTACTTAATGTGCTAGGCAAAGTAGGCGACGCAGTGGGTGAACCAATTAAGAAGGAAGACATTGACATTTGTCATCGAGTCGCGTCACGAAGGGCGGACATGGAGCAGAACATTGTGGTTGTTTTCAACCGCCGTGCAAAGTGTGAAAAGGTGCTTGAGAAAGCACGGAAGGCTAGAATTAATTCCTGTGACCTAGGATTTGGCAAGCGGCAAGCAATATATGTAAACGAGCATCTTTGTCCGCAGCTAAAGAAACTTCTGGGCATGGCCACCGCTAAGAAACGGGAACTGAACTGGCGATTTGTTTGGGTGAAGGGCGGTAAAATTTTGGCTCGGAAAACGGAAACATCTAATGTTATTCGAATTGGTAGCGAGGCAGATGTGCAAAAGATGTGCGAGTAGACGCGCCTACATAGATTTCATTGATCTGTTTCATATCTTATTTGCACCATGGGAACAGTTTTACCAAGAGACGTCATAAAGCCGAATTCGCGCGATTGCCTTTCATTTCTTCACTGTAACGCACAATCAGCTAGGCACAAGCATGACGAGTTGATCGCGCTTTTCGGTGACTTCCCGTTTCAATTTGACAATGTAATGATAACGGAAACATGGTATAGGTCAGAGGAAGAAGTGTTTCGAATGCCTGGTTTCCAAACCTTTTATTTGAACCGCTCTGATAGGTGTGGCGGGGGTGTATTACAGCTTGTATCTGATCAAATTTCATGTAGCGTGCTTCCAGCTTACTCTGCATCGACAACAGATTACGAAGTGTTAAGTCTAGAATCACACAAGTGTGTTTTCACTGTTGTGTATCGTCCCCCTAGCGGCGAGATTGACAATTTTTTCGAGTTTCTTGAAAGATTGTTGTGCTACATCAGCACAAATCACCTGCAACTTGTCATTGGCGGGGATTTTAATATTAATCTTTTAGTAAATACGCCGAAGTCTGCAAGATTGCAGATTATTCTTGATTCTTTCTGCTGCAGAAACGTAATTACGGCACCCACACGAATTTGTACCAATTCCGAAAGCTTGCTTGATTTGTTCATCACAAATAGCTCGGAAGGCTATGTGCAGTCTGGTGTAATTGAAGGAAACATAGGAGATCACTCGCCCGTGTACATGATATGTAAGGTTAATCGCACATTTTGGAGGTATCATCGTTCTGAGCCACTTCAGATTCAAGCAATTAATAAGAAAACTCTAGAGACTTTTAGAACGGAAATAAAAAAAATTAATTTCAGCTCTGTACTTGACTGCACAGACGCAAATGAAGCGTATAATATATTTATCCATACACTTCTAAAAGCTTACGAAGTTTCTTTCCCGTACAAAAAACTTAAAAAATCGAGAAAGATTAGGAAACCGTGGCTTACTGATGAATGCCTCAGAATGATCCGCGAAAAAAATTCTTTGTATGCAAGGTTTTTTAAGACTCGGGATCCTGCGGACTTCACTTCCTTTAAAAAATACAGAAACAGTTTGAATAAATTCTTGAGAAATGCCAAGAACAGGCATTTTGAAAACGTTTTTAATAGAGCGGGAACTAGAAGTGATGTCGTTTGGCGTGAAGTAAATAAACTTCTACTGCCGGAATCGCATAATAAGCAGGAATTAGAACTGACAATTGATAACAAAGTAATTAGTGCTGAAGAATTAGCTAACAAATTTAACGAACACTTTACGTCTTTAACCCCAAGCACGCATAACATAAATGCAACTTCCTTTCTGGGTAGTCGCAATGCTTACACAGCTTTTTTTGAACCTGCTACACCAGAAGAAGTATACGCGACCTTTATGTCTTTAAAGAACAGCACATCGCGCGATATAGATGGATTGCAGATTAAACCCATTAAATTTGTGCTCGATCATTTGCTGCATGTGCTTACTCACATTTTTAACATTTCCTTATTAAACGGCGTCTTCCCTGAGAAAATGCAACGTGCCAAAGTGATTGTTATATTTAAGTCCGGAAACAAAAACGAGCTAACAAATTATAGACCAATATCTATACTTCCTGTAATTTCGAAGGGTCTCGAAAAGATCATTTGCGCAAGGATTAGATCATTTTGTGATAAACATAGCATTCTAACAGATATGCAGTTCGGTTTCCGGCAGGGAATGTCTACAGAGCTTGCCTTGCTGACGCAAAAAGAAATAATTTTAAACAACTTTGAGAACAAAATGTTAACTCTAGGTGTATTCGTTGACTTTTCCAAGGCTTTCGATTCGGTTAACTATAATACTCTATCTACAAAATTAAACCATTATGGCTTTCGCGGGACTCCCCTTAAACTTTTGAAATCATATCTTGAGCACAGAAGGCAGTGCGTCGCAATAGGATCAAAACTTTCTTCAGCAAGAGAATTAACACAAGGCGTTCCACAAGGAAGTGTACTTGGACCGATTTTATTTAACATTTATATTAATGACATAACGAATATCAGTCAACATGCACAGTTCATAGTCTATGCGGATGATACTAGCCTTTTTTTCACGTCACTCGATATTGTGCAACTTACAAATATGGCAAATAAAACTTTAAGTTTATTGCAAAAGTGGAGCAATCTAAACTCATTAGCAATTAATGCAAATAAAACTAAGGCTGTGTTGTTTACGCCACCACAAAAACAAGTAAACTGCAATACTGTTCTTTACCTCGGCACAGAAAGGATAGAAATAGTTGATACTGTCAAAACGTTAGGTGTAATTTTTCACAAACATTTATTTTGGGATGCACACGTTGAGCGTATTATGTCCACTTTGGCGAGAGCATGTGGAATAATCTGTCGATTACGACACATACTGCCCTCTAAAGTAAAACTAATGTTATATAACAGTCTTTTCCTTTCACATGTTAGCTATTGCAATTTAGTGTGGAGTACGACATCGCAAGCAAACATACGAAGCTTAAAAACATTACAAAAGAAAACTGTCCGACATGTTGTTAACGCACCGTTTGATGCACATACACTCGAGATATTTCGTGCTCTTAATGTGCTCCCTATTGAATATTTCTATGATTATAACCTAGTATTAAAAATTAAAAAATATTTTCGCTGTAACAACAACGTTTTCACAAAATTGTGCAACTTAGTCAAATCAAGGGAAGCGTTATATGATTTCCGAAAACAGAGCCAATGGGTGTTACCTTTCACAAGAACAAATTATGGTTTCAGGCGATTGCAGTACCAGGTGCCCAAAATATTAAATGTGATACAGGCTTCCCATACCGAACTAAATGCTATTACGAGAAAGGCACTGAAATTTAATTTAATTAATAATGGTCAAATTTTATAAATAACATTTGCCATGATTATTATTTTTTTCTTTTTTATTCATTTTATTTTTTAGCATGTTCCAAACCTCGCTTTTCCATCGTTCCGCATTTTTTTTTTTTTTTCGCTGAACATTGCCGTTGCATTGAGTTGAATTTTTGGTATTTTAAAGCGTTTTTGTTCAGGTGCTCCTTGTCATTTGTGCATGATCTTTTTTTTTTTTTTCTCCTCCACCTTTTTCTGTTTACAGATGTATGCCTACATGTACAGATGCAAATATGTATAGATGCTTGGTTGGTGTAGATGCGCATGTGAATATATGTATACAAATGTTATAATTGTTCTGCTGTGAATATCAATATCTGTATAATGTGAAAGTGTTTTTGCACATATGTAACTGATTTTCTTTGTGAATGTTCTGCAACTGTTTGTCAAAGACAGGGGACAGGAACCTCGTCAAGCTGCGATTGTGCAGCTTTTTGTTCCTGCCCTTGCATTTTCTTTTTCTGTGCAAAGGAAACTGCGAAATAAAGTTTGAAAGTAAAGTTTGAAAGAAAGATAATATGAATGCTTATGCAGTGACAAGCCACTCGGCAGCACATTGCTGTAGCTGTGGTGGTTGCAGCGCCATATTTCAACAGATACGTGTCTTTAGAAAAAAGACAGACGACGACACATGTGTCATCCTAGAAGTGGCGGCAATATGCGAGAGAAGCAGCTCCTGCGTTAGCATGCTGTCAATCATCATAGTTAAAAAGAAATCAATTATCTTTCTCACGTGCATACAGGCACGTACCCAGGATTTTGGGGGGGGGGGGCGCAAACCACCACCTTCATCATCATCATCATCACCATCACATAATCATCATCATCAGCCTGTTTCATGTACACTGCAGGACGAAGGCCTCTCCCTGCAATCTCCAATTACCCCTGTCCTGCGCCAACCGATTCCAACTAGCGCCCGCGAATTTCCTAATTTCATCGCTCCACCTAGTGTTTTGTCGTCCTCGATTGCGTTTCCCTTCTCTTGGTACCCATTCTGTAACCCTAATGGTCCAACGGTTATCTAACCAGCGCATTACATGACCTGCCCAGCTACATTTTTTCCTCTTGATGTCAATTAGAATATCGTCTATACCCGTTCGATCTCTGATCCAAACCACTCTCTTTCTCTCTTAATGTTATGCCTAGCAATCTTCGTTCGATCGCTCTTTGCGTGGTCCTTAACTTGCGCTCAAGTCTCTGCCCCCATATGCTCTGGCAAAATGCAGTGGGAAATGCACTGGCAAATGCATTGGCACTGGACATTTTGCACTGGCAAAATGCACTGATTGCACACCTTACTTTTCAATAATAATGGTAAGCTTCCAGTCAGGAGCTGGAAATGTCTGCCGTATGCGATCCAACCTATTTTTATTCTTCTGTGAATTTCCTTCTCATGATCAGGGTTCCCTCTGATTAATTGACCTAGGTAAACATAGAACTGAGGTTGAACAGCGCGAAAAAGACGAGGACACAAGGAAACAAATACCACAGACTTCCTTGTGTCCTCGTCTTTTTCGCGCTGTTCAACCTCGGTTCTAAGTATGAACCAACTAGCCCTCATCAAGATCTTACTAAGGTAAACGTACTCCTTCACAGTCTCTAGTGGCCGACTGGCCATCCTGATCTCTTGTTCCTTTGCCCGGCTATTTATCATTATCTTCATCTTCTGCATAATAATATTCAACCCCACTCTTACACTCTCTCTGTTAAGGTCTCCAATCATTTGTTGTAACTCGTCTGCATTGTTGTTGAATAGAACAATGTCATCGGCAAACCGAAGGTTGCTGAGATATTTGCCGTCGATCTTTACTCCTAAGCCTTCCCAGTTTAATAGCTTGAATTCTTCTAAGCACGCAGAAAATAGCTTTGGAGAAATTGTGTCTCCCTGTCTGACCCCTTTCTCTATAGGTATCTCCCTGCTTTTCTTGTGTAGAATTAAGGTAGCTGTAGAACCTCGTAGATATTCTAACGCGAAAGACGAGTCAGTAAGACGAGAAACTATTTACAGATTATATTTACAACAACGGTTGCAGCGCTGACCGGTTAGATTCACAGCGCGAGCCCAGTTCGTTCTTCCTCCTCTTTTCTGGAGTGATGGCGCCTACGCGCCTCGTTCAAACAAAGAAATACCTCACGCATGTAGCAACATTTTCCAAGCTTTTTACGTAAGCGTTCTGTACTCCTTGATTACGTAGTGCCTCTACAATTGCTGGTATCTCTACTGAATCAGATGCCTTTTCGTAATTTATATAAGCCACATAGAGAGGCTTACTGTACTCTGAAGATTTCGCGATAACCTCGTTGATGACATGGATGTGATCCATTGTAAAGTATCTCTTCCTGAAGCCAGCCTGTTCCCTCGGTTGACTAAATCCAGTGTTAACCTTATTCTATTGGAGATTATTTTGGTAAATATTTTACATAATACTGGGAGCAAGGTAATGGTCTCATAATTGTTCAATTCTTTAACGTCTCCTTTTTTTGTGGTTTAGTATAATGTCTGCATTCTTCCAGTTTTCTGGGACCCTTGCAGTCGATAAACACTTCGTATAAAGAGCCGCCAGTTTTCCAAGCATTATGTCTCCTCCATCTTTGATTAAATCGACTGTTATTCCACCTTCTCCTCCCGCGCTTTTCATCGTTTCATTTCTTGCAGGGCCCTTCTGACCTCATCGCTAGTTATAGGAGAGTTTCTGTATCCTGTTCATTACTGTTTTTAAGTGGACTATCGTGACTCCTCCGGCTACTGTATACAGGTCACCTTAGAATTTTCCCGCAGCTTTTACCATATCTTCGAGATTGCTGTTGATATTATCCTTCTTATCTTTTAGTGCATACATCATGGTTTGTCCTATGCCAGTTTTCTTTATTACTGATTTCAGGCTGCGTTCATTTTTTACGGCTTCTTCAGTTTTTCTCATGTTATAGTCTCGAATATCAGTTATTTTCGCCTTGTTGATCAGTTTTGACAGTTCCGCGAATTGCCTAACGCTGTGCGGCCACCAGTCCCATATAACTGCGTAGAGCACAGGACTCTGCGATTCTAGACGTACTGCGCTCACTGCGAAAGGTTAGAAAAACACCCACATAAGCACAGCAGAGAAGTGGCTACGTGAGGCGGTTCGACCGATAACTGTAGAAGCGTCATTCAAAACAAGTAATTGTTCTCCACTTCCGGTGGCCTTTTCTCTACTTCCTTTTTAAATAAAAAGATGTTGATCCATAAATATTCTCATAGACAAGGGTTAACTTTTTTATTATTCGCTGTTGCTTGGAGTTTGGTAGTTGCCTTGGCTCTCTCCCTTAGCAGATCGCTTAATTTCTCAACTCCTTGCTATTTTTGTTTCCAGTTGCCAATTTTGCACGAAAAGTGCTGTACAGTTAGGGAAAAACAGACGAGGTAACGGGCGACAGTCATCTTGCTTGTGGGTTTAAGGGTTATTGCAGGGTTTCATGATGGACGCTCTTTCACATTATTTTATTTCCCACCTTATCTAACCCATATCACGTGTATATGGTTCCGGGCATCTGCCAGCGTCGCGGCGAGCCGTAACTCAAGGAAACAATGAAGCAAAGGGATAAGTTAAACGAAATTGGAGTTTTCTCCGGCCGCAACTCGTTCCATGAGAGTACAGACCAGCTGAGTAACAGCCGCATCCCTCTCCTGGTCCCAGGATCAGCCTAAACAAAGAAGGTTGAACTAACAAAAGCAACAGCTATGCACGTGACGGTTGAATAGATGGTGACAACTGAACGCATCTCGAGTTAATCGCGCGGGTGCGGAATCTACAAGAAAACTGTCCTTCACATTACAAGAGATGCCGATACTACCGCCATCTAAAAGCAGTGAAAAAGGCAGCATAATGCTGACCGATGAACAGCTGTGAAGTCTCAACATTGATCTGGCGGCGCTTTAGGAATGTGTGAGGAGTGGTGGCGTGGGTGGGGGGGGGGGGGGGGTATTCCACTTGATTTCGGGGGCGGGGCCGGGCCCCCCCCCCCCGGGCCCCCCCATGGGTACGTGCCTGCGTGCATAGCAATGTCACTTAAATCCGCAAGTTTCACTTTTTTTTTTCCAAATCCTTTGCCTTTCTATGCATTGCTATATAAGTCCTGTGCATCATCATCATCAGCAGCAGCAGCAGCCTATATTATGCCCGCTGCAAGACGAAGGCCTCTCCCTGCGATCTCCAATTACCCCTGTCCTGCAACAATCGATTCCAACTAGCACCCGCGAATTTCCTAATTTTATCGCTCCACCTAGTCTTCCGCAATCCTTGACTGCGTTTCCCTTCTCTGGGTACCCATTCTGTAACCTTAGTGGTCCAACGGTTATCTAACCTGCGCATTACGTGACCTTTCCAGCTCCAATTTTTTCTCTTAATGTCAATTAGAATGTCGGCTATACCTGTTTGCTCTCTGATCCAAACCGCTTTCTTTCTGTCTCTTAACCATTATGCCTAGCATTCTTCATTCCATCGCTCTTTGCAAGGTCCTTGTTCTCAAGCTTCTTTGTCAGCCTCCAAGTCTCTGCCCCATATGTCAGCACTGGTAAAATACACTGATTGTGCACCTTCCTTTTCAATGATAATGGCACGCTTCCAGTAAGGAGCTGACAATGTCTGCCGTGTGCACTCCAACCAATTTTTAATATTCGGTGAATTTGATCAGGGTTCCATGTGATTAATTGACCAAGGTAAACGTAATCCTTCACACACTCTAGAGGTTGACTGGCGATCCTGAACTCTTGTTCCCTTGCTAATCTATTCAACAGACTATACAAACTACAGAAAAGGTGATTAGGCACATTGCAAATGTTGACTATTATGCACACACGGGTGAATTATTTAAGCGATTTAACATTATCCCAATTCATCAGCTTTACGAGTATTGCCTAGCAATAAGATATAAAAAATTCCTGCTCAATAGCAATCGCACTTTTTTGGATATTTTTCAACTAGAACCATACATTATCCCATAGCCTACTCGTCCTTAACCACACTGGATCATTCTATTGTGCAGAACACACTTTGGCCGACAAATGCTTTGCTTCACTGTTCCTGTTTTATTAAACAAATTAATTCAAAAAGGGATAATAATTGAAGAATGTGGTGCACGTGTTATTAGGGAAGCACTTTCATCAACACAATATTATTTATCACTAACTAAACTTTCAGTGTATGTTGTAATTTGTCTTCATGTATTGTACTGTGTAATTTAACCATAAAGGAACCTGTGTATCTATATCTTCAGTTCATGATGAATCTATATTTATTATGACTTGTAAAATATTAACCCCTTCTTGCCATGAATGGCATCTGTTCATCTGTCCACAACGCTTTCCACGTATCAGGGAGGCTCGAGTTCCCCTCAAGTGACTAATGTCACTTTTATCCTGAGCCTGCCCTCATCCTTGAGATGAAAATAAACTAATTTGATTTGATTATCTTTGTCTTCTGCATATTAATCTTCAACCCCACTCTTACACTCTCTTTGTTAAGGTCCTCAGTCATTTATTGTAACTCATCTGCAGTGTTGCTGAATAGAACAATGTCTATGGCAAACCGAAGGTTACCAAGATATCTGCCGTCAATTCTTACTCCTAAGCCCTCCTAGTTTATTAGCTTGAATACTTCTTTCTATTGTCCTGCTATTGTTTAATAAAGTTTGGTAGTTAGCCAGTGGTGCTCTCATCCTTTTCTTTTCTGTCATCCTCGTGCAAAGTTATGCTGACCAAACTTGCCAATCAAGCTAAGAGAGTGCGTGTCTCAACATTTCTTTTCAGTGTTTTCAGTTTAGTTAAATGAAAATGTAACCAAAGTGCTTGTCAGACATTTTCCTTAGTTTTTGAGTGTGTGACTGCTCAGACTGCAACACCAACACATATTCAAGTGGAGAGAAAAAACAGAAGGGCCCCAACTCCTTTCATGAGTGTGATGTTTTATGTCACGCACCGCCAGATTGTGGCTTATTCGGCACACAATGTTCATTAAATCTTCATTACGAATTAGAAAATAATTGTTACAAGTATATTCATCCTAAAAGAATCACAGACCTTACAACTCTTTTAAAATGTGCAATAATGCAACGTGTCCCTCTGTGATGCTCACCATTTAGTTGAGCGTTGTAAGCGGCATCCTCGACAGCTTGCGCAGAGGCATCCATGCCAAACACCGAGTGCAGTTGATGAGCCATGCTCAGCCCAATTGTGCCTGCAGATGCATCAGCAAACCAGGGCTGACAACAGAATTTCCAGAGTAGGAATAGGCAAGAGATGTTCCATAAAAAGAGTATTTCTTCAGGATACAGGCGCCGACAATGAAATTATCGCCCTAATGTCCTTGTTAGTTGACATTACATTCTTCGCATTAAAATCAGTAATAATATAGTGAATCCTTGGTTCACAAAAACTCTTAAGTGCATGAAGAATAAAAAAAAGCATCTGTACAAGTGTGCAAAGCGCTTTGGAACGCCTTCATCGTGTAGTGAATACAGAGCCTACCTCAAGTCATGTTGGATTGCTCTATGCACATCAAGGATAAGCACTTTTCTAACGACCTTCCACAATTACTCAAAAACAATCCATCACAGTTTCGGAAAACAATAAGCCCTAGTGTAGAGAGTAACCGCATTCTATTGCACGATTATAATGCAATCGCTCTTTTTGAGAGTGAGTGTGTAACGGTTTTCAATTCCTTTTTCACATACGTGTTCACAAGTAAGGATAGCTCAAATGTACCTTTCATACCTGATTTTGATTACGATTACATGGCATCGATAAACATCATGGTCGAGGGTATTGCTTCACTAATAAACAACCTTACAGTGTCGTCTTCTTGTGGCATTGAGGGAATAAATTCTAACATTTAAAAAAAAAAATACTTCTGTTTCAAGCGTCATCCTGGTTCATATATTTAGGCAGTCCTTAATGTCTGGTATGCTTCCTTCTGACTGGAAGATAGCAAAAGTTGTACCAATTCATAAAAAACGGAAAGAAAAACTCCAGTGAAAATTATAGGCCCATCTCGCTTACCTGCATTTGCTGCAAAATGCTCGAACATGTCTCGCTTCACATATTTATAACCATCTCGAATCTAACAGTTTCCTTTTCTGCTATCAACACGGTTTCAGAAAAGGCTTTTCGTGCGAGACACAGTTACTTGAATTTACAACAGATATCCACCACAGCATGAATCACTACTTGCAGACTGATTGCTTATTCCTTGACTTTTCCAAAGCATTTCATCGTGTTGAACATTGCTGCCTCATATCGAAATTATCTGCGTTAAAATTAGACCCCTCTATACTGTCATGGCTTCATAACTTTCTATCTAATTGAGAGCAATTTACCTCTGTTAATGACTTCAATTCCCCAAAATCTAACGTTACTTCTGGTGTGCCACAAGGAAGCGTCCTTGGGCCTCTGTTGTTTCTAATCTACATAAATGATCTTCCTAACAACATATCGTCTTGCATATGAATATTCGCGGATGATTACATAATCTACCACACAGTAACCAATAGTAATGATCATACAATGCTCCAACGAGACCTCGAGATAGTGAACCAGTGGTGTACTACATGGGTCACGACACTAAACATGCCGAATGTAAAACAATGTCTTTCACCCGTAAACCTGTCAATTTGCAGTTTATCTACCACAACAACCGTATTACATCCCTGACTGCACAATATAAGTATCTTGGCGTGCACCTCACACCTAACCTATCGTGGTCTGAGCACATTACGTGTGTCTCTGCCAATGCATCCAAATCATTAGGGTTTTTGTGCCAGAACTTGTGCAGTGTTCCATCCGCCTTTCGTAAAATGGCTTACTTAACGTTCGTGCGACCCCAGCTTGAGTACGCGTCTCCCATTTGGTCTCCACACCAGCAATACCTATTTGAAGCGTTGGAAATCATTCAGAACAGGGCAAGCCATTTCATTACTCACAATTACAGCGCCCAGTCTAGCATAACACAGATCAAAGCCGAATTATCGTTGCAGTTGTTGAGTACTCGCCGTGATATTGCATTGCTGTCATTATTCCATAAATTCATTCACTCTGACGGATTATCCCTACCATGCTTGAAACACGTCTTCACATGGCACAGATTGCACAATAACTTCAGCTATATCCGTGTATATGGAGTGACACAAGCATTTAACTTTTCACCACTGCTTCACGCTATCCGTCTCTGGAAAAGCCTTTCGGATCAAACTGCTTCGCTCAGAAATCATGATGCCTTTTGCAGTAATTTGGTCAAATATTTTTCTCCACACTGTGCGTAGGGTTGAGTTAGTACACAGGTACTTATCAATCCCATTACATTTATTTTTTCAATGCGTTGGCACGCGTCATGCCAAGTGTTTGTTTTATGTTTTTTTTTAATTATGCAGTGTATATTGTCTCAACGCAAATTTCTTGCAAATTTTATGTGATGCTTCTTGCTGTTTTTGTACGATGCTAATCTGTTGATTCCTTTTTCTTTTTTTTTGACATCTTTCTGTACATATGCAAATTTCAGCATTTTGTGCCAATATTTGAATTGCATTATGCATTGATATCTTTTTAGGATTGTATTTTGTGATAAACTGTGCCATATGTACCTCACCCTGTGCCTCTTTGTAGGCCTGTGAGGTATTTCTAAATAAAATTTTTTTTTAAGTACGAAAGGGCAAGGCACAGTCATCTCCTTGCACACCATAAGCAGGGAGGCCAGCCTCCACCTAAACTTCAGGCTGCACATGCCTATGCAAATTACTTTAACCTTTTGAGGATTAACATTTTTATGGAAATGCGTCAGGCACATTTTTTTATTGCAGGTTTAAATTGTTCAGAGCAACCAACACTGAGAAAACATTTTTACATTTTTACGCAACATTAAAGTGACATAACTTTTTTTAATGCGTGCAGTAACGTATACATGATCATACATAAATAAAATAGAATAATTAATAATTTTTTTTTATAGTACAGTAAAATTCCCACAACCTACTTTCCCCGTTTTGAACAGGCTTGACACAACCAGAATGCTTTGCTTATGTTGCTTCCTTGGCCGTTCTTCCACAGAGAACATCATCAGTACAAGCGGAACAAAAGCCAGCTGCCACTGCTGGACCGACACTTGGCAGCAGTGACAGCTGATCGGCGCAACACTAAAAACCTGATCCCTGTACTGCAGATTGGTGTGCAAAGTATGTATGCTTTGTAACTAGATAGTTTATGCTGTCACTGATGCCTTTCTGTATTGCTTTGTATCTCTTGTACATTTGTTATATTTTGTTTCGACTGGTATTGTTCTTCCTTTGCAAACCGATGCGAAATCCAAGAACTTCGTGCTGAAATGAAGTCCTCTAATGGAGAGCATTGAATTTATGAACGAAGAGTCTGAGAACATGAAAAAGAGGCTTAGAGAAGCCACAGAAGACAGGGAAGCCTTGAGAAAGGCTAATGAAGAGTTAAGGTCCTAAGTGCAATGAAAGTGAAAACAACTTCAGAAGAGAGTTGTTTAATCGGAGCGATACTCTCGCAGGTCCAATATAGAAATTAAGGGACTTGTGCAACAGGACAATGAACACATTGCTGAACTTGAAAAAATTGGCGATGTACTAGGTGAGCCTATAACTCATTCTGACATTGAAGTTTGTCACCATGTGCCCACGTAAGAAGCTGGCAAATCGAACGTAGTTGTCCAGTTTAAGAGCAGACAGAAGAGGAACAGTGTTCTCGAAGAAGGGTGGAAGGCTGAAGTGCGAAACGACCAGGTTGGAGTTTCTGATGATCCTAGAGTATTTGTTAACCAGCACCGGTACGACCTTAAAATGTCTTCTATCACTGGCATTAGCAAGAAAGCGCGAATGTCAATGGCGCTTTGTCTGGACGCGAAATGGGAAAGTACCTGCACGCAATACTGAGGCCAGTAGTGTCATCCATGTTGCCTCAGAGGCTGACCTTCAAGAGACCGCCTAAATTGCGGTGTCTAAAGAAGTTAAACTTTGCTTTCTTTTGACTACACGATGTATCGTGAATATAGCTTACCACATGAAATTGCTCTGCCTGCACACGTAAGAAACATTTACGCACTTCACGTGAATTCACATTGACTTGCCCATAAGCAAGACATACATACTAACGATGTTTCTTGCTGAGTTTACTTTTCCATTTGACATCACGTTCTCTGAAACATAGTATCAGGAACACAGTGAAATGCTTATCATAGATGGTTACAAACATTTATTTATGAATTGTACTGGCAAACGTGGGGGCGGTGTAGCATTGCATGTCAAGCGGGGCGTACTGTGTGATGTGCGTGAGGAATTCACCTGCGTCACGTCACATTACGAAGTGCTAAGCGTTAAGTCCGACAACAACCTGTTTGTTGTGATGTACCAACGACCTATTGGTAATATATCTAATTTCTTAAAATTTATTGAAAAACTCTTAGAGCATGCTACTTTCCACAATTACAAAGTGCTTCTTCTCTTTATAACAAAAAATGATGCTAGTGAAGCATACAACAAATTTCTGTCCATATTCAGTCGCCTATATAACTTGTCTCTTCAACTTAAAACAGGAAAGGTAAAAAAAAACGCATTAGAAAGCCTTGGGTGCAGCCTCAGCATGTTAGTATGCCTAAAAAAGGGGGGGGGGGGGGGCTGTTCCATAAATTTCTGTGTATGCGTCAGCAAAGCAATCTTGTTGCATTTACGAAGTTAAGGAATATACTAAATAAGTAACTGCAGAAAGCTAAAGCACTTTATTACGAAAGCCTCCTTGCAGCCGTGCAGAAAAAAAATCCAGGAAAGACTTGGGCACTTATCAATAATGCAATCAGACAGGGAAATGTGAACCGCAAATTTCGTGAAATAACCGTGAACAATGAAAAAGTGTCGGCCATCATTTTAACTGAGTGTTTCAACAATGCGGTCAGTGGCACTGCTGTTAAGAGATGTATGCATAGCATTTTTCTCAAGCCGACTGATGATGCTGAAATTTGTTGTACATTTTTTAGCTTAAAAAACAGCAACGCTGTTGATGCAGACGGCATTCAGATCAGACATATAAAATGTGTAATTGATGTCATCACAGCCCATCTCGCATTTGTGCTTAACCTTGTTCTGGAATCTGGCCATTCTCCAACAGCTATGAAGAAAGCAAGGGTGTCAATTATTTTCAAAGGTGGTAGCCAAAATGACATTGGGAACTATAGGCCTATTTCCATTTTATCAGAATTTTTTCAGTTTAGAAATGCTGATTTCTGCTTGTATTAACAATTTCTTTGCAAAGAATGACATTCTTTCTGATTGTCAACATGGATTCCACCGGGACAGGTGATCTGAAACTGCTTTGTTACGTCAAAAGGAGCCAATAATTAATAATATTGATGCGGGAAAACTAACTTGGGTATTTTTATTTATTATAGCAAGGTAGTTGATCATTTAAGTCATCAAATTTTAATAAGTAAACTAGAAGGATATGGCATCTATGGTGTGGCAAGTCAGTTGCTTTAATCTAATCTTTCTGGGCGGACGCACTGCATTGCTATAGAAAAATACTGCTCTTCCTATAGAGAAATTAAATCAGGGGTGCCACAGGGTAGCGTTCTGGGCCCGATATTGTTTAATATCTATGTAAACGATATTGATGAAATAGGAAGTAACGCATCCATTGCATGATACGCTGACGATAGGAGCCTGTTTGTCTCTCTCAATGATCTTGATGATCTGTTACAGAGATCTCGCAGTATCGTTTGCAATTTGTCGAGTTGGTCTCGTAATGAAGTTCTAACAGTTTATAACTCTAAATCAAAGGCCATATTATTCAAGGCAAGAGGCAAATAGTCTCATTTACATCATGAATCATTCTTGGATGGTGCGCCCATTGGAACTTCGAGCAAATACAAAGTATTGGGCGTTACGTTTTCAGAAGATGTGAACTGGACATGTCACACTGAACTACAGTCGAATCCACTTATAACGATACCTGTTTTAACAATATATCAGTTATAACAATGAAAAGCTGCTGCACCATCAACTTTTGTATGTTTTCTATGGGGACATAACCCGCTTACTGCAATGTCCCCATGTCATATTATCTGTTATAACGATGAGGTGTAGCTACTGGGTGTCTGCGCCAAAAGGTAATGGAATGCAAAATCCTTAGAAAGAAAAAGTGAAACGCGAGCCGCTGCAAAATCGCCCACCACCCCAACTGCCGCTACGTGCTTCTCTACATGAGAGATACACGCAGCCTCATGTGCACCTCTCCCGTCGCCCTCCCGCCCCTACGAGCACGAATGGGCTGCGCCCATAGCTCTGCGCCGCGCCACCCTCCGAAACACGAATGGATCGCACCAACTGTGCTGACAACGCTGCCAGTGCTGCTCCCAGAACGTTCACTCAGCCCTCAAAGTTGGTTCTTCATTCTATGGCCCTCATTCTGCACAATTCTGTGAATGAATTAAGTCGCTCGTGCTAGTCTTTGTTGCGTCGAAGTCATTCCTGGTCACGTGGTTTCTCAGCCTCGTTTGACTTGCCGCCGAAATGGAAGATGACTGATCCGCCTGCTGATCATTGGCAATGCACGACGTTGCTGGTGAAAAGAAAGCGCATGCTACAGATTTGGAAACAAAGTGCTTCTAACTAATGAGGCGATCATCGCGAACATGCTCGCATCAGATAGTGACAGTGACAACCGTGACGGCAGTGCTGGTGCGTAGGACAAGCTGCCTCAGCACTGTCCCCACGGGAGGTCCTGTACATAATTCAGTCCCTCACAGGTTTGTTTCCCAAGGGACCTTCCACTTCACAATGTAGAGCACCTGGATGCTTTGAGCAGGATTTCGGGAAGCTTTGCATAAAGCAAGCAAGGCTGACGGACATGCGGTTTTCTCGTGCAAGATAGTGGGAAGTACGTGGCGAGATGCCTGTGGCAACCTCGCTTCAGTGTTTCTTCTATATTTCTCAAGCTGAGATGCTGCCATGGCAACCTTCCCGCATTTTTTAAAAGGTGCCTTTCGGGCCCACCGAAGCGATGCCTCAGTGGAGCTCATATGTCACTTGCTACCCGTGACCCTTCTTTGCAGTCATTATAGCAGTTCCATTCTTGAACACCGACAGCCGCGGCTTCTTACACGATCGGAGTGCACAGCAGAGTTAAACAGTTAAACAACTCAACACAATCAGAAGCCGGATGGAGGAAAGTGGTGGGGAAGTGGCCTCCTCACCATTATAGCTTTTTTGGAACAGCTATGCCATCGTCCATTTTTTACTCTTTTTTTTCATGCAACCCAGTTATAACAATTATTGGTTATAACAACGGAATTTTTGTGGCACATGAATGTTGTTATAAGCGGGTTCCACTGTCGTTACAACATCACTGTCATCCGCTGTAGGTGTATCATGCCGTTGCCATCACTTTTTTTTTCCACAGAAAGTAAAGTTGCAGATATATTGTGCATTGTTTGAATCGCACCTGAATTATTGTGCACTTATGTGGAATACCACCACGAAACGTAATCTTCAGTCACTTCTTCAACCTCAAAAACGAGAACTTCGACATGTAGCGAATGTACCTTATTTTCATTCTACTGCGCAACTTTCTGATAAATACAATGGTAGGAGTAACTAACCTTTATGAATACCGGCTACTGTATTCTTTTTTCTTCAGCTCCGAAAATTGTAGAACCTTTTCAAAGCATACATCACGAGTTAAATGCGAAAGAAATGATACTCGTACCCGCAGCGAAGACAGGTGGTTCTCACCGTACACTTGGGCGCGAAATGTAAAAACATCCTTGGACTTAGATTTAGGTGCACATTAAAGAACCCCAAGTGGCCGAAATTTCCGGAGTCCTACGGCGTGCCTCATAATCAGAAAATGGTTTTGGCACATAAAACCCCCTAATATAATTTCTTCTTTTTGGGTGTTCTCACCATACCGGCATACAGATCATGTTTTGCAGACGCCAAGACGCACACTACCTTCACTGTTAAGTACATTTGGGAAGAAAATGGTATTATAACTACCTTGACTTGGAAACAAATTACTGTATTTACTCACATAATGATCGCACATTTTTGTCAAAAAATTTGACGCAAATTCAGGGTTGCGATCATTACGTGGGTTAAATTTCCCATGAAAAGAAAGATTTTCTTTTTTTATCCTGTATTTGCTGCGGGATGAGAAGCACGCGGCTGCCACTGTCCGTGCGGGACACCAAAACAAAAATGACGGCCGGCAGAGCAAGCCGAACGCGCCGAACGCAATTATTATTATTTTTTTTCGAAAGCTTGATTCGGCTTGTGCACTCCTTCGTAATCAGCCACGTCACCTATGTTGCAGCCATCTACAACTGGATGCAGTGTGAAAAGCATAAGATCAATGCCCTGAAACGCCGAGCTTACAAGGCGGCGCTCGGACTATTCGAGCGTACAAACACCAACAAGCTCCTGAGCCTGGGGGTTCACAATACCCTCGAGGAAATTGCAGAAGCGCAACGAACCGCCCAGCTGGAGCGGCTCTCTATGACCGAAGCTGGCAGGTGCATACTACAATACTTGGGCAACCTCGCCTTTTCTCGCCTTTTCTCGCCTTTTTCGCCCGGGGCGAAAAAGGCGAGTAGCGACGTTCGTGTTCCGGACGGGACCCGGCACCGGATTTGGGTAGACCTCATCCCGAGAAACATGAACCCGGAGTTTACCAAGGAGAGAAGAGCGGTGAGGGCCAAGGCCCTCATCGATTTTCCCGCCAAGGACGAGCAGGCAAGGTTCGTGGATGCGGCAGAATGCCAGGGAGACAGCGCAGCATTTGTAGCTACCGTCATCGAGGCGTCGTCCGGCGCGATGAGGGCAGCGGCAAGCGTACAGGTCCGAGAGGTGCGTCAGGCGGAGGAGGTGGCCATTGCCCTGGCCATTGCCGACCCCGGGTGCCAAATGGTGTTGTGTGATTCGCGAAGTGCAATGCGGAATTATGCCAAGGGCAAAGTGTGTGGTGAGGCTGTGCGTGTTCTGTGCTCGGCTGACCTACAACGAGAGAATAGGTATGTTAAAATCAAGTGGTTCCCGGCGCACATGGGCAACAATGCGTCGGAGAAGCACGATAACCACAGCGCGATGGCACACGCAGTGGCGTGAGCGCTAACTAACCGCACCGCTGCAACCGACCGTCCAACGTGGTGTAGTGCCAAGGACCGCATGACGACTTTCAACGAACTTACACAGTTCCACCGCCTGGCTCGAAGCACTTTCCCACCCCCGCACCCGGGGCTGAGCCAAGCGGAGGCGGTGCTGTTCAGACGATTACGAACTGGTTCCTTACACACCCCAGTGTTAGTGAATCATCTGTACCCAAAAGTATATGTGAGTGATTTTTGCTGCGTGTGCCAGCAGGAGAAGGCCACCCTGATGCACATCCTATGGGATTGCACCAAGTTCGCCGACGAAGCTTCGACAAGTACAACGATTACGTCACGACTCGCGGCTGCAGCGGAATGCTACGACCACGAAATCCAAACCTGAGCCGTCCAGCAGGTCTCAGCGGCTCTTGAAAGACAAAAGCCGAGTGAAATCGACGGAATGTTGCCCCTCAGGGCGACCGACCGCGGGAGTAACACACGCTCGAGTTGAGTAGAGACCACCCGCTGAGAAGACGTCAGGGCCCGCATCGCAGCGACATTTAGTCATGGTGTCGTTCTGCAGGCGACTAAATAAAGTTGTTTCTCTCTCTCTCTCTTCTCATGAGTACATTACGCGCATTGAAACAGTTTCTTCCGTATCAGTAATGAATAATATCATTAATATCAGCAAGTTTGCGACAATGACATAGCCATGTCCACTTTGGGGAGACAGAGATGGGCGCACTTAGCTTCCAGGTACATAGAAACACATGGCGGGCATGCTGTGGAAACTGCAGCATCTGTCTTCACTACTATCCTAATACGGCACGTTTCCGCTAATGCTGGGCGAATATCTTAGCTGCGTTACAAGCGTCGGCGTATGAATAGGGTGCACTTCTAGCCTATCAGTGTAAACGTGGCCACTATCATTGCCACTCACGATTTGTTGCGTGCCCATGAGTGCAGATGAGAAGAATCGAAAGGCGCCCTTTATGTTGTTGTTGAACAAAACTATTATGAAGCCTACAAATAATAAAGGCAAGGCAAGTTTGGTTGTAGCTTGTTTTTTTTTTTTTTTTCGTGGAAGTGTGGATGGAAAGTGATGAAAGGAATGAAATGGGGCATCTGCTTAAGAATGTTGGGTGCATGCAGACCGCTTGGTATGTCTTCAAGAGTTGTTCGCGTAGTATTCGAAAGATGGTAAGCGCAATCATCATTAGCTAGACTTGGCACATGACATATCACTGCGACAAGTTGAGGGTGTACCATTGGTGCCGAAGGAGCGCTTTCTTTCCAAGAAGTCGGCACCTTCATCAAGCGCCATCAACGATGAACGCCCAAAGGGCGATGATATTATGAAAGTGTGTCCGCCGGACACGAATCAAACAAAAGAGCCTACATCTGGTAGGCAAACCAAAAAGTCCGGGATTCCCCCTGGAAAACACAAAGGGGGTAGACTTCCGGTCATTCCCCCTGCCAAGGAGACGTGACCTAAAAAGCATTTTAGCAAGTTTCTTGCTCATTTACATATGTAATCTTTGTGACCTTTTACATAGAATCTCTTCGTGAAGTACTTGATAGTCCACATCATCAAATATGGCTACTATTGTGCAGTGGAACTGCCGTGGTTTAAGAACTAATATAGATGACATTTACGATCTTTTCGAGGACGCTGAGGCTTCTCTTATGTGTTTGCAAGAAACTCATTTGAAAGGGTGCCATAAACAACCTCTGCGTCGATATGGCATCTTTCGAAAAGATAGGGAACAGTCTTCAGTCGCATCCGGAGGAGTCGCTATAGTGGTTGCTCAAGGAGTCCCAGTACGTGAAGTGAAGCTTAACACCAACCTAGAAGCTGTTGCAGTAAAGGTTCAGATAGAAAAAACAATAACAGTATGCTCCCTGTACTTACCACCAGGTAAGAATATCACAAGAAAAGAACTAGAAAATCTCGTGGACGAACTTCCAGAACCTTTCCTTTTATTGGGTGATTTTAATGCTCGTAATAACATCTGGGGCAGTAGCCACACTGACGCAAGGGGCAAAATGGTAGAAGAATTTTTAGACAACTGCAATTTGTACCTTTTTAATGATGGAAAGCCAACATATTTTATTGCTCAATCACAATCTACTTCAAGCATTGACCTCTCCTGTGGCACGCCGTCACTTGCCGGGTTTTTTACTTGGGATGTGAGGGAAAACCCACGTGGCAGCGACCACTACCCTATTATACTCAAGCCGATCGACGCGCCTCCAACAATGCCAGCACGAAGACAGAGATGGAAGCTGGGTAAAGCAGACTGGTCTCTTTTTTTGGAAAGCTCCGAAATAAGGATTGATGATGTCATCACACTCAATATTGACGACTTATGTGATGCGATAACCAAACAAATTTTAGATGCAGCTGAAAACTCCATACCACTCTCACAAGGGAAGCTTCCACGTAGACCAAAACCGTGGTGGAATGATGCGTGTGATAAAGCTCGTAGGAAACAAAACTGTGCATGGTCTCGGCTAAACAGGTACCCAACTTTCGAAAATTTATTGTTTTTTAAACAAAAGCGCAGTGAGGCTAGAAGGGAAAGACGGATAGCAAAAAGAACATCATGGGTGAAATATGTGAGCTCTATAAACAGTCGCACAACAAGTAAATTAGTCTGGGAGAAAGTGAGAAAAATTGACGGTATTCATACAGAATACACGCTCCCTATATTTGACGAGGAAACGGATCTTCAAGGTCAAGCAAATGTACTTGGCGAGCACTTTGCTGAAATTTCGAGTGACGCTCACTACACGCCCGAGTTTCTTAAGATAAAGGCCACTGCAGAAAAGAAAGATCTTCGGGTATCACTGAATAGTACTGAGCCATATAACTGTCCTTTCACAAAAACTGAACTCTTCGATGCGATATATTTAGGGAAGAGCCATTCAGCAGGTCCGGACAACATACACTACGAAATGCTGCGACACCTACACATGAACACGTACGACACAATCCTTCACCTTTTCAACAGGTTGTGGGCGGAAGGCTATTTTCCAAAAGCATGGAAGAAGGCGTTTGTTCTACCATTTCTAAAACCTAGAAAACCACGCTCCGACCCTAACAGTTATCGCCCCATTGCCTTAACCAGTTGTTTAGGAAAAACTTTCGAAAGAACGGTTAACAGGCGGCTTGTGCACCTTTTGGAAAGTAACGGGTTACTTGATCAGTACCAGTGCGGCTTTAGAGTCAACCGCAGTACAATCGACCAATTAGTCCGGTTAGAAACAAAAATTCGTGAATCTTTCGTCCAAAGGCAACATTGCGTCTCCGTTTTCTTTGACTTATCAAAAGCATATGACACGACGTGGAGACATGGGATTTTAATTGACTTGAATAGATACGGAATAAAAGGGCACATGCTTGGTATAATCAAAAGCTATCTGGAGGACAGAACTTTTCAGGTGATGTTTGGCCCAACTTTCTCCAATTGTTTTATACAGAAGAATGGAGTGCCGCAAGGTGGAGTATTGAGCGTTACACTATTTTTAGTGAAGCTCAATTCGATAAGTACAGTTATTCCTCCTTCTCTAATGTATTCTTTGTATGTCGATGACATTCAACTTTGTTTCTCCTCTTGTAATATGGCTACTTGCGAACGCCAACTGCAGTTAGGTGTAAACTCTATAGTGCGATGGGCAAACGAAAATGGTTTTAAATTTTGCACAGAAAAAACAATATGCGTGTTTTTCAGTCAATACCAAAGGCTCACACCGGACCCAACATTACATATTAAAGGACAGCAAATCACAGTAAAGAATGAATACAAATTTCTTGGTATAATCTTTGACAAGAAACTCAACTTCAAAGCGCACATCGCTTATGCAAAACAGAAATCTCTCAAATCTATAAATTTAATAAAGCTCCTATCCCATCGATCATGGGGTTCAGATAGAATATGTCTGCTTCGCATATACAATGCAGTTGTCCGGTCACAATTAGACTATGGATGTTTTGTGTACGGCTCCGCTCAAAAGTCCGCATTAGAGGTTCTTGATCCCGTGCATCATCTTGGACTACGTCTGTGTTCCGGTGCGTTTCATACGTCTCCTATACAAAGCTTGTATGCAGAAACCAACCAGTTGTGTTTGGAACACAGAAGACTATTTCTTGGAAACATGTACATAATGAGAGTACTGTCCTGTTCAACGCATCCTTGTAGACTACTATTTACAAGGCCGCGCTTTGAAATGCATTTTAGCAACAAACCAGCAATCATTCCTTCCTTTTTTATCAGGTACCAAAAGCTGAATGCGGACCTATGTTACAACGTAAGAAATAAATTCTTGCAAGATGAACCTTCTTTTGCTCCTTGGGAGATGAAACATGCGAAATGCGACTTTCGGTTAACAAAAAACAGAAAACAATTTTCACCAAGAGAGGCGTTACTAAGCGAATATTTAGAAATCGAATCAGAGTATAATTTTTGCATGAAATACTTTACAGATGGTTCAAAAAGCAATGGCAATGTAGGCGCTGCAGTGACATCAAATCAATTTGAAAAACAAATCAGACTTCTAAGTCAGGCTACTGTCTTTACTGCAGAACTTCATGCCATTTCGTTAGCTCTTGAAGACATCCTGAAAAGAGGAAATAATCAATCTGTTATATTTAGCAACTCCTTGAGCTCTCTTCAAGCTCTCGCATCTAGGTTACCATGTAGAAATAATCTGCTGAAGAAAATACAAAATCAATACACAAAATGCCACACGAGAGCTTTAAATGTCACTTTCTGCTGGATTCCTAGTCATGTAGGAATTCCCGGGAATGAAAGAGCAGATTTTATGGCAGCCCGTACCAAAGATTTGGAGCTACATGATGTTGGCATACCTTGGCAAGATTATAAAGCCACTTTAAGAATAGCAGTTGAGAAGCAATGGCAGAAAGCGTGGGATCAAGAAAAACTTAACAAGCTTCACTGCATTAAACCTATTTTACGAGAATGGCGCAGTTGTCGCCACAGACAAAGATTTTATGAGGTTATATTATGTCGCTTGAGAATTGGTCACACAAGGCTGACACATGGTTACTTAATGAATAACGAACAACAACCAACATGCCAACATTGCGGTGAAATTTTAACCGTGCTACACTTTTTAATAACGTGTCCTGGCTTAGAAAAATGGAGGCAAATATATTTTAAGATCTTTTACGAGAAAAGAATCCCTATCCATCCCATGTTTTTATTGAGTGATGAACCACTCATGCCATATGAAGATACTTTTAACTTTTTAAAAGCCACGGGAATTCTACAAGAACTATAGCAAATTTAAGGTTTTATATTTTTACTTGGCCATTTACACAATTTTACAGCATTTGAAGAAATAAGCTAATCCGAAAAACATGTGTTTGGCGCATTATAGTCTGCACGGCTGCTGCGCCATCAAAATCCCAAATCAACATCATCAAGTTGAGGGTGTGATCATTACACAGGAAAGAAAAAAAAATCAAATTTTCATAACAAAAATCAGGGGTGCGATCATTACGCAAGTGCTGTCATTATGCGAGTAAATACGGTAGAGCATGGTTTTGTAAGCTTGACTGAATACACAATAAAGAGAAACGTCATTTATATTTCACATTCTTTATTGCGTGTAATATCCATTTGCACTCAGTATTTTCGTAATCCAATGTACATCTCAGACATGTTGCCTGTGGTGCTTATTCTTGAAATGTGATCTTCTGGGATGTATAATACAATATGCATCTTAGCTTTGTCGCTCATTAAGAGTAATTGATTTTTATAACTTCATTATAATTATCTGAAAACATTAATGTTTCTTTATATGGCGCACATTTCTTTTTCTACATTGTAATTGTATATCCTAATAGATGAGTGTTTCGTATGTTGTACGTTTGCCAATAGGAGACTTACTGCTGCCGTGCGAGGGCCTTTGGGCACATTCAAGCTGTATGTCACAGCTTTTCGCCTGGTGGGCCCCCAAGAAAGTTTGTTGGAAATAAAAAGCATTTCTGAACCATGGCTTGTACTACACATTTATTTTGAGAGGGGGTGGGGAGAGAATTCGCCACAAGGCATAAATGGTAAAAGAAAGCTGAAAAACTTCCAACTCTGTGCTGGCTTCCAACTCTGTGCTGTGCCAGAACTATGTTTTGTAATGCTCCAATCCACTTTCAATTGTTATGTGTCACAACGAGAGGCTGGTCCCAGTAAAGACAGCAGTGCAGCAGCACCAAAGCCACATCTGAACCAATGATGAAGGAAGAAAGAGGATGGAAAATGAATTTGATAATTACAGCATGCAGCCCCAGGACGCACAGCCATGCCAAAAGCGAAGCATGCCATGTGAGCAAGCAAGCTCGGTGGTTGCACACTCCCCAGAAAAACAAAGCAAGTGAGAAACTTGCAGTAATCGATCGCTCCGACACTAGACATGATACAATAAGTTCTTGCATGTACCAGAAAAACAGACATATGCGTGGCAGTATCAATGGTTTGCAAGTGCCTGCCTGCAAGCAAACGAATCACACGCCCACAGGAGAACCACGTGAACGAGAATCACGCGGTAAAACTTTGATGGATAAGGAACAAGATAGAAATCAGTTCAAATATGATTCAGGGGTTTCACATGCAAAAACCACGATCTGATTATGAGGCATGCCATAGTGGGGGACTGTGCAAACATTATGACCCCCTGGGGGTTCTTTAACATGCAATTAAATCCAAGTGCACAGGTGTTTTTGCATTTCACCCCCATCGAAATGCAACTGCCTCGGCCAGGATCGAACCCGTGACCCAAAGCTCCACAGTGCAATGCCACAGCCGCTGGGCTGCCGCGCCAGGTGAAATCGGCTTCCACAATGCCCATGATTCTGCCTATGTAACATGTGCAACAACGCCAGATATAAAGCACAAAAGTATGGACACGAGCACGCAGCGGCAAACTAGACGAAGCTGGAAGATTTCTAGACCACCACGGTGGCAGCCCCGACACCACGAAGCAAAAAATCAGTTCTGGTGGACACTGAGGGGCAGCAGTACAATAAGAAATTATTTCCCAAGTCGCGCAAGGTGGCAGCACCATGGTATTAAACTAGGTGGTATTTCGTGCCGAAAAGGGAAGGTTTTTTTTTTTTTTCTGAGTGTTCAGTTACCGCCACACATGTAAGGGGCTTGTTTCCATTGTCGTATATATATGGTGCTGACTTTAATTCAAAGGGTCAATCCATTACCAGTGTTTCCCCACAGGTTCTGTGGTACAATGCTTCCATCCCAAATACACAGCTGAGCGTCTATGCCATCACGTTGTAGAAAACAAGTTTTGCAACCTTTATTTGTTAAAGTATTGTTTCAGATCTCTCTTCCAAGGGCAATTTCAAGCACCCTTCAAGCATGCTAAAGAACGTAAATTTGAAAAATATTCTTGGTTTATAAAAATGACCTTGATGTGCCTCTTACATTGACAGTCGTTATTCGTATAGCTGGAGTACAGGAATGGGAAACAGTTCGATATTAGTGTGGTTGAGTAGCCAAGACGTGAAATGAACCAGGATTTTTGCCATCTGACAGGGACAAACAACATCACATTGAAAATGAAACTAAAAAAACGCAAAAGAAATCTGTCATTTAGGATGTAAAAGGCCCCTCACCAGGCCCTATCGCAAATTTTAGTTATACACTGGAAGTTCTAAAACGCCATCTCGGAATCGTTTTACCAAGATAATTTTTCAAACAGGCATATTATTGGAGGAAATAGGAGAAATTGACGGCACTGTTACCATACCGCCAGGAAGTGAGCATGACTGCCAGCAGACACACTCTCTCTCTCTGCCTCGAGTAGCGTCTGCAAGCAATTGCGCGGAACATTTCCGGTAGCGCATTCCGCATTGAATTATGTACAGAAGTACTATAATGCGACATGGTGAGTGATGTTGCCGGCACTGCAATTTACATCAGAGCATTTGCCTTCGTTAGCTCGACTCTCTAGCTGGGAGCAAGGCTCCCTCGAGAGGGGATTCACAGTATGCTGGGTTTGAAATTTGAGCAGCTGTCATGGTGTGCAGCACTTCAATACTTTGCAAACACAACCGTGAGCGCGGCGTGAAGTGCACGCTAGGCTTGTCTGTTCAAAATTGCCAAACCTGGTGAGGGGCCCTTTAAATGAAGCATCCCAGAAGCTGGCTATGTACGAAATCTGTCCGAAAAGTTTGTGTACTGAGTCGGCAAAAAAAAAGGTAGGCCGGGTGTAGTGGCAACACTCTCCTCTCAAGGGGACCCAGTTGATCTGTAGTACATGCCGGATTGCGGTATCACAACACAGAAGTTTACGTGTTCACTTTTTGTACAGCTCATATTTAGCCTTTATCGAAAAGGAGATTGACGAACAGACGGCACAATGGATCAATATCAAATTTTTTGTAAAATTGAGTGAGAATGGTGCAGAAATTCATCAAGCCTTGCAAGAGCCCTAGTGAAAGGGCACCTTAAACAAAGAACTGTGTTCAAGTGGGTCCTGCATTTTCAGGAAGGTTGTGAAGACCTCAAGAATGACGCAAGATCAGGACACCCCTCCACCTTGTGCAAAGATTAAAACATTGATTGTGTGAGTTCTCTTGTGCTCAGTGACCGCTGAATGACTGTCAGAATGAAACAGAAGCACCTGGTTTGGTAAAATCATTCATTCAACAGACTTTTCCTGAAATTTTGTAAATGAAAAGGATTTGCACCAAAATGGTGCTGAAACTGTTCCGACAAAAGGAATGTTGCATTGACTGGAAAACTTTAAAACAACAGTGATGAATTTTAGGAAGACAGAAAGCTGAGCTAGTTGGTAAGGATTCATTATGCAAAAAAGAGGTGAGGCGTGCAGACAGGACACAAGAGTAGAGAAGTGGACAACACAATTAATTTTTACAGTGGTTGTGCCCTCCTTTCTTTTGAAAACTTACCACAGAAATAAAGGGCGGGAAGGGGGGGAGAGAAGGTAAGCTGTAAATGTTTTCAGAAAATGTGCACACTGCAGTCATGGTGCCAAATGTGGTGACGTCACCCAGCTACTAGCGAATCTAAGCGAACAATGACATGGCACTCTAGTTTTTCAGAGGTCGCCAAGGAGACTGCTAGAGACCTTGAAGATGGGCTAAACATATTCTACCATGAAACTGCTCACAGAGACGGTACCTGTTCCACAGCAAATGTCCAGCAGGGTGCCTTGAGGCTTTGGGTGGAGCAGCTGCCGCACAGCATCATACAAGTACGTTGCCACTGGGCTATTCACCTGCAATCCAGCAAAAAGTAGTGCAAGCTAGTATTTTGATACTGTTGGGAGCAAGGTTTATCACAGGGACAGCTGCGATTTCATCACTCAAGTATGTGTGGAACATGCAAACACTCATTACATAGCCTCAAAATGAACTTGAGTGACATTTGTCACATTCAAAATAAGAAATCAAACTCTATTGTAAGTAGCAGATCTAGACTGCCAAGCTCAGGTGGAATCCACTGTATTCCTGCGCAAAGCCACAGAATGGCAACAACAATAGTTGGGGTACCTTATCAAAGACTTGCTTATCCTTGTGTCCACTGAGACATTACAGAACCTAAGTGCCAACCGCTTAATAGAACACACCATGTTTCGTAAAGCATGATACAAAGGTTGCAACACCACAGGATATGCAGCCCAAAAATGCACAGTCAAGCCAAGGGCCAGCTCAATGAGGCTTCCAGTCCCTTTGAAATTGTAATTTTACAACATATCTTGAACACAGCTACTGACATAGTTCAGAAACCTCCAACTAGTTTCTTAATGTGACATTTAAAGGGACACTAAAGGCAAATATTAGGTCAAGCTAGAGTGACAGATTAGAGCTCAAGAATCTCTAAGGCGTCAATATTATCACGAACAGAGCCTTAGCTTAGTCAAACCCACTTATAACGACACCGGTTTTAACAATATGTCGGTCATACCGATGAAAAGCTGCTGCACCGTTAACTTTTGTCTGTATTCTATGGGGAAATGACTCGTTTACAGTGTCCTCATGATACATTATCGGTTATAATGATGAAGTCTACCTGCTGGGTGTCCGTGCCGAAAGGTAATGGAATGTGAAATCCTTGAAAAGAAAAAGTGAAATGCAAGCCGCTGCACGAGTGCTCGCCACTCCGACTCCCGCCACGCACTTTTCTCCATCGCCAGTCTCACGCGCATCTCTCCTGTCGCCCTTCCACCCCTCCGAACACAAATGGGCTACACCATAGCTCTACGCCGCACCACGCTCCGAAACATGAATGTACTGTGCCAACTGCACTGTTAACATTGCCGGCGCTGCTCCCAGATTGCTCACTGGGCCCTCATTCTGATAACGGATTAAGGGGTTAAGTCACTCGTGCTTGTCCTTGTTTATGGCGTCGAAGTCGTTCCTGGCCACATGGTTTCTCAGCCTCGTTTGACTCACCAATGAAACGGAAGATGGCTGATCCGCCTGTTGATCATTGGCAATGCACGATGTTGCCGGTGAAAAGAAAGCGCACTGCTTTATATTTGGAAACAAAGTGCTTCTAACCAATGAAGCAATCGTCATGAACATGCTTGCATCGGATAGCAACAGTGACAGCCACAGTGGCAGTGCTGACGCGTAGGGCAGGCTGCCCTAACATTGTCCCTGCGGGAGGTCCTGTAGATAATTCAGTCCATCACGGGTTTATTTTCGCGAAGGACCTTCCGCTTCACAACATTGAGCACATGGATGCTTTGAGAAGGATTTCGGGAAGCTTCACGTAAAGCAAGCAAGGCTGACGGGCATGCGGATTTCTCGTGCAAGCCATTGGGAAGTACGTGGTGAGATGCTTGTGGCTATCACATCCCAGAATTTCTTCTAGATAAAAGGCACTTTTTGTGCCCACGAAAGCGATGCCTCAGCGGAGCTCATATGTAACTTGCCGCCCATGCCCCCTCTTTGCAGTTGTTATGGCGGTGCCATTCTTGAATGCCAATAGCCGTGGCTCGTTAACAACACGCGGTAGGAGCATGCAGGAAGCAGAGTTAAATAGTTAAATGAGTCAACACAATCAGAAGGGGGATGGAGGAAGGTTGTGGAGAGGACAACTGGCCTCCCCACCATTATAGTTTCCTCAGAACAACTATGCCAATCCCCATTTAGATTTTTTTTTTATGCAACCTGGTTATACCAATGATCGGTTACAACAATGGAATTTTCGTGGCACTTGAATATTGTTACAAGTGCGCTTGACTGTAATGGAGAAATTGAAGTAAATGCAAGACACGATTAGAGACTCCCCCGGCACATTCAAGTACTTGCCCGATGACGAAGGCACTCCTCATTTAAGTTCGGTCACTAGTACTGAACCACTCGTTGTAAAAACACCATTGTATTGCATTATAAGACGAAAGAAAATGCTACTTGTCTAGTTGCATTTAATTTTGGAAGGAAAAGGAAACTCATGCCACACATGACAACAAAAAACTCATGACAACGACTAAGGCAGTCAAAAGGTTTTGTTTTTGCTCAACTCTTCACTGCCCACGCTTTTGCGTTTCAGTACTTTCGTTCTCGCGCAGTGCTACGCTGGTTTTGCTGGCTTGTGAAACTCGCACAAATGGCAAAAAGCAGGGAATGTCCAGGTGATGTCGCGGGATGCCCGAACGGTCCACGCCCCTTGACCAAAAGCAGCTGCAGCAGCCTGCTCTGTCGTGGCTCGGTTTCTCCATGGCCGCGCGTTTCCGTTTTGTGCAAAACACCATGGCATATGGCCATCTGTCAGGCGCCGTTTTACTCACCAATGGCAGGAAAGGGCAGTGATGGCACAAGCTATGTCACCACTCCCCGGTTGAGTCGCGGGAAATTTGAATTACGATAGAGGTATTCGGACCCTTCAGATGCATTTTTCTTGTAAATTTAAGTCTTTTCTTGGCATGATACAAGCGTTGCAAGGTTTCTGGAATGGCATTTAAACAGTCTCCGTCGACTCAGTATTTGCCTCTCATGTCCCTTTAACTATGTAAGCCCAGCGACTTGTGCAGAATCGGCAGTAGGCTGCACCCAAGTGAATCAGCACCACAGTCGAAATGTCAATATATTTGAACCTTGATATAACGTATTTTCCTATTTCAATGAAGTATTTTCCTGTTATAACGAAATCGGAAATGTGGGATCCGACACAGCATGGGTTATAGTGAAGCAAACTTGTTTCCATGTGCCTCAAAATATCTATACTGGTAGCAAAAATGTCAAATACAGCTGCTGGGAAATTTGTAAGCGCCCCATTTTTCACATCTGCACGACTCTGGTGGCACCACCACCAATCTAATGTACGATATTTTTCCATGTATAATGCGCACACCCCAATTACAGCAGCCCGGAAAGAAGAAGGAAACATCCACGTGCATAATCCGCAGAAGTAACTGCATACAAGGCTCAACTCTTCACAAAAACAGTCTCCATTTATGGATGCACGACTCGTCGATGCACGACTTGGCCAGCGGCTATTCCCCCATTCTTTGGCAATACTGACAGAGATGGATCAGTCACATGACATTTGATGTGAATCGGATCACTTCACAGCTAGCATTCACATAACGGAGGATGACAGCACAGACGGAGGAGCCCTTGCATAGGCAACAGCGAATGGAGCAAACGCAACTGAGCCGAGTATCCCAGCAGTGACTTGGCTCGCCCCCGTATCGCAAAGCGCTTCACGCTGACTGAGGGAGCACCACGGAAACGGGTGACATACGAGTCTGCCGGTACCCCATACGCAATTCGCCTTCTGCTAGGGGCCAAGTGGCAACCCTTAAAGTGGAGGAGAATGGGCGACCATGAAAGAGGGGAGAAGGGAGCTTCGACACGCAGGGTGGGAGCATTGCCTTGAAGTGTGGCTTCACGACAGCTCGCACGCACTGCAGTGAAGCCGCAATTCAAGGCAAAATTTGTATATAGCTCACACCCCAACGTTACTGCTAAATTTTTTGAATTTTTGGTGTGGATTATACATGCAAAAATGTGGTTTAGTTTAGGCACTCTGCTTCGGCCACTAGGATGGCTGGTGACAAGCCGCCAACATGTTTGCACTAGTAGACTTTATCGGCGATTGAGCGCAAGATCAGACACAGGGGCTAGACTGATGGCCGTAGTATTGGAGTACAGATTCACATGTGGTGCCCTCCGTGTCCAAAAAACTGTTCGTGGTGTGCATGTTATGGCCAGCTGCTTGGCTTGGTTAGACACACAATAACTTTGTTAAAATGTCTATTCGTTTTGGGCCAACACAAGCAAGGAACCTATCCAAAATCCCTACAGTAAAAATGGAGGACTTTGCAGGCAATTTCACAGGTGCCAAAAATAAATTTTGCAAGCTTGTTTTAGTTTCACTGATGTCATGGGGACGATCATAACATTTTAACATCACAAGCAAAGTGGTCTTAGAATTAGTGCTGACTCTGCATTTCGTGTTTTCTTATTTATTCTTGAAGCACTGCTATCAAAGCTATACACTTAATCGCAGCGAAGTGAGTTCACCGAACACACTTGGTGGCAAGTCCACTCCACAGGAAGCGTCATTAAGCTTTTCCCTCCGACAGCCTGCAAACGACATTAATGGCGAAGTGCACTTGCTCAAGGTGACACTAAATTTGCCCATGTGAGCCAGGCATAAGGTGCGTTGCAAAAAAGAAAGGAGGAGCTCACCTGAAAGAAGGACTCGGGAGAGATGCGGAAGCGCAGGTTGCCCAGTGTCTCCTCCAGGTGCGGCAGGCCATGCAGCAGCTCAAAGGGCGCCTGGGCATGCGTGCACCGGCTGTGGCGGCTGCAAGCACCACACAAGGCTTTTGGGCACAATCTACTAAAGATCACCAAGTAAGACGACGCACAAACAGTGTTTAACATGGGCAAACAACTTTCTACAGAGTAGCTGGTCCTCGTTAGGGAAGGGACTTCTTTTCGCCCTTTGAAGCTCCGACATGGGCCTTTCTGTTAGACAAGGCTTTTCTCTGGGAAAGACAAGCTACCTTGTTGAAGCGTCTCCAGACTAAGGCTTTCCTCGTTTGTCTGCTGTTAACTAATAAAAAAATTTTGTGACCCTTTTGTTTTGTATGCAAAAAACAAACACAATTTCCCTTTTAACAGCCTACCAGGGTCTAAAAGCCTATTTGGCTTTTTAAAAAGTCAGAACCTGTCATGAGCTTGTCTCAATTTCCACCGAATATTCTCCTCTGCATGAATATATTGGTGCAAAACTGCATGCAACAGCAACAATGAGCTTTATTAAGCAAGCGCATTGTTCAAATAGGCTAATTCCTGGGTATCGGTACTTTCCCAGCTAGCCAACCTAGCTCCAGGAAAATTATGCATGCAATGCTGCTTCTGGAAGCTTCCGGAAGGATTTTCTCCGAAAGCGTAGAATTAAGCACTCCTGCTCATCAAGCTATCATCCCCAATGTACCACACAGGTCGAACGTTTCAACATCTGGAAAGACTATGTTCAACTTGCAGTCTTGCAACAGCGACTTATTCAGACAGCAGTATTAGAATACCTTGCTGTTTATTCCAGTACACCCATATGCAACAACGGTGGTGGCACTAGCTGTACTTTTACATGGACCTCCTGCACATGCTGGACAAAGTGGAATTTCCAAGCCCAGCCTTTTTACAGTGAAGCTGCCTGTGCTTAGGATCCCGGGATTTTTTTCGCGCCCATCACGTCGACAGAAAACCCAGATGGATTGATCCTGGCGGCAGTGCGGGGCCAGGAGCAATGGCTCGTACCCCCATAATGGCACGTTTGCAATGGGGAATGCGTCGTCTACAGCGAATGGAATTCTCCTGCCACTGAAATTCGCATTGTGCACACTGCTTGCCCACCGCGCCGCCTGGACGCGATACACAGCCATCTGCCATGTAGGACGCTCACCTCCAAACAAGCGCGGGATATCCCGGATGTTCCCGCGACATGAAGCTGGAGGGTACTGGAACGAGGTAGTGGGTCCAGCGAATGGTTTGGCAAGCACCGAGGGTGTTGCAAAAAACACTGAAATTGCAACTGCGCTGCCGTCGCCTTCTCCTGAAGCTTCGCCTGTTTCAGCAGCGCCCATTGGCTGAGGCGAGCTCACGGGCTGAGTGGCTGTCGTCTGCTCGACGCACCATTATTGTCGTGTCGTTAGCATTGTTTCCGTTGCTCTTTTTTCATTTTATTGGCTGCAAGTCGGCGAGGAAGAAAATCACTGTTTCTGCCACCGAGTATCAGAACTAGATGCAGCAGAGTGAAACGCCTGTCAAAGCTCCATGCAGCTGCGGTAGGGTCTCCAATGCAACTGTGTTCGACCGGCGTACGGAGCCGCTCATTCAGGTGAAGGCGACGGTGGCGCCATTAATTTTTAAATAAAAAAAATCCTCAGTGGAGAGCCCGCCGTGGACCCACTCCCCCTTTCTAGTACACCCTATAGAAACTGCGCAGTTATCTCCACTCGGGTAGAGTTTGCGTGTTTTATTTTGGCCGCTTCATCACGGCTAGCAACGATAATAATAAACACTGAGCAAGAAGAGGCAGCATTGCTAGGCCTGCTGGCAAGCACCTTTCTGGCACTGCGTGACGTGCAGAAGCATTCGCCGAAGACACGATGCCACCGGCGTTAGTGGGGTTTGCCCTGCTTTGCAAGAACGCGCGTAGCTTGGTCATGCCACCTTTTCAGGTCGCTTAGTCCTTGTGCTTCGTGTGGTACTTGTCGAAAATGACGGGGCGGTTATGCACCAATTCGATGAGCATTTCCGATGTCGCGACACGTTCGAAGATTGCGATATGACGAGCGAGTCAGGCTTGGCAGGCATCTTTAGAATTGCTGAGACGTGCTCCGATTAGTCCACAGTGAGGGAATCCAGCAGCAGCGGCTGCAAAAATCGGTCTGGGAGCGATTGGCGCAGAAGGGTTGATTTCGGCGGATCTGGCCGTTGCCAAACTGAGTTCCGCACCACTCTACATCGAATGTCTCAGTGTGAACGTGCCATAAGGCAGAGACGTGAAGCGCACATAAGGCACAGCTTTTGTTTCAATATGAAATGCACATATAAAAAAAAAGCTGTCAAACCACATGGTTGATGACGACGTACGCGCACTTCTGCATTGATCAACGTACGTTGCAGCCAACCACTTGCTGGTGGTCGTTGTCGGAGACTTTAACATAGACATTTGAAAACCGGAAGCAAAGCAGTGGTTTACCCACTTCATGGAAAAGTCTGGCCTCGGTTACTCCAACGATTCAAGTCAACCAATTACCATACACAGGTCATGCATCGATCTAACTTTGGCCACAAACATTTCCTAAATAAGAACAGAAAAAATCAGTGTCTGTCACAACAACCAGAAAGCAGTTACAGCAGTCATTTCAATGTAATAAATAAAGTAAGGGTTTTATAAACAGCACTGAAATGTGTGTTTGTGTCATATATAACTTTGAAGAGCAATGAGCGTAATGGGCACACATCATGGGATCATTGTTTGACCAATTGTTTTACATTAGGTGTAACATATTTACAGCTTCGCTGACCAACTACCTTCACAGAAGTTGATTGCTCGTGATCTTTTTTTTTTTTTAAAGCCTGCACCAAAAATTGCCTAATTACAAAAATGGGTGAGAGATAAGTAGACTATGAGCAAAGAGTACAGCGATTGAAAAAGAGGGGCAATGATTTCAACGTTCCGTATGGGTAATTTCATGAGGGTAAAAAAAGCTCCCATTTCCAGAAAGGGTGACAGCGAGCCCCTGAAGATTCCGGGCAAGAAATGAAGTAACGCTTTCATGCTGGAAGACAACAGCACATGAAATGCTGCGAGAATGTCTAGAGTGCCTTACACAGGTCTTCAGGGAGGCTCAACGCTGGCATCAACAGTTCCTGAGGCTGGCAATTCGTACGCCAGCGTTGCCATTGTTCCCAAGCCTCGAGACACTCCAGACAAGCACCCTGGCATTTCCGACAACACAGAAGAGCTGGCAAATCAAGCAGCGAATGAGCAAGCAGGGGAGCAGCATCAAGTACAGACTCCTTCAGTACACCAGAACATTACAGCGCAGTCAGGGCTTAGAACAACTCGAGTTCACTGACCTCCGGCATGGCTGAATTATTTTGTCACCACTTAGACTGTCTTTATCAAGGGTTCTAGTTTGATTTTTTTTAAGGGGAGCAGTGTGTTCTGTCCAGCAGTTGTTTCTTGTTCTTGGTTTTGGGTTTCGTTTACATGGTCATCTGTTACGTCACAATTCACGTGTATATAGCATCATAGTTTGAAATAAAAGTGGGGTTCTGCCAAGAATGCGCAGACACTACTGGAGAAGTTGTTTTACTGAATTGACATGCCTGACTTGGCTCGGCATGCAGTGGCCATATCTGACTGACGATACCAAAGCCACCATGACAAAACATGCTCCTCGTTCAAAATGCCTGCCTTGCTCTCAATAGGACTGCAGCAACACTGTACCTCACTTCCAAAGTGCAAGCCAAGTTCCACTTTTTGGCCTTATGTTGCCTCTTGGGCCAAAAGACAGCTGGTACAACAAAGGAAACACAACCAGAAGGATACAGATGTACGTATGTACATCAGGCTCGGTCTCTCCGAGATGCTGAGCAATCACAACACAGCAGAAGTGTGTTTCAGCTTATACTTGGCACAAAGCAGACGACACAGAGACACTGGATGAGTGAGTGCCTCTGTGTCTGTGTATTGTGAACATCTACTTCATACTGAATTTTACACAAAGGTGCCTAAACAAGACTGACTAAAATCTCTACTCTGAAGTGCTGGCCAATATACACGGTCTAAGCCCACAATGTGTGAGGCCATAAAAGAACACGACAGCATCTCAGGAAGCTGTCACTGCTGCAGTGAGCCCTCACCAGGCCTGGAAGTAGAGGGATGACAGGTTGCACTCCCTACCCGGGCCATGGACAAAGTACTCCACCAGACCTTCCTTCTCTCGTGACAGCTCCTCCTGAGAACAGAATTGAGACAGCCAGCTGCAAACCCTTGGAGGGCCAGAGACAGCATATCCTAGCCAAATCCACGCATTTAAGTAGACACATACTAACTACATGTAACACGATGGCAGACTCGTGTGACATATCTGTCACTTCTTTAACTAAGCATGCAGCACACAGGAAGAACAGTGAGCTTCAATACTGCCCGTTTGGAATTGTACTTTCCAAATGATTTAATGGAGGGATGCTTAAATTCGAACAAAAGCCAACTTCAAACAAGGCTGTATCAGCTTCAAAGTGCCACCAGTTTCCTGCTCCTGAACACAACCCTCGATTGTACAAGTTTCCTTTTTATTGCGATAGCAATCATGTGGGCACTCTAGGAAAATTTCCGCTGCCGTCATCAGCATCACTGTGCGATCCCGCATAAAGTCCAAGTGCGATAAGATTGCAGCTGTGCACCGCATGCTGTAGGTGCAAGGGAAAGCATGCGAGGTTGAGCCGAGAAGGATTGCGGCTGGTATTCTCACAAGTGCAAAGGATGGGGGAAGCAGGATGCACACTGTCTTCTCACAGATATCTCTTTTTTTTTTAATCCTGCCGTGACTGTGCATGGCACAGCTGAGCGTGACCACGTGTGCCCCATCTTGGCTATAATCTGCAATGAGTGCAAAGATTAGGGGACCCAAGGTGACTGATGGCTTGGTGCGCGCTGTGTTCTCGCGTGTCTAGTTCGCATTAAAGCGAGGGGCAGCACAAAGGTGAATTTGCTCACCGCAACTGCCACTCTTCGTCATGACAGCGTTGTTAAAGCACGTGCTCGCAGTCATCGAGCGAGGTCTGTTCATGTTTACGTGTACGCACGTGACCGCAAAGTTGTTAGTTTATTTAGTAAGCTATAGTTCACTGCAATTTATACGGTCAACAAAGCTATGAACCTTGCTTTGTGTACTAGTTGTATAATACTTTGCTATTGCTATCAATGTTTCAGCTTCCGAGCAAAACTGTGCCTTTCGCCAAGGCACAGCGGACACTGCCTCAGAGTAATGTGGATCTTATGACATCTTACAGGTGACAGCTGCTGTGGATGCATGACGACGATGGCCATGAGCTGTCCGGCAGAGTTGGAACGCACAACCAGGTGCTTCCAGTAGCCCTGGAAGTTGGTCTCATAGCAGCCGGGCAGTGGGGAACGCTGAATGTACTCCTGAAATGACTGCACGCTCAGCGTACAATAGTGGTGCTAGTAAGTGCCACAAATTGAAAACATTCTGTGAAAGCCACTGGATGTTAATGTCTGAATGGAAGAAACACAGCCAAAGAAAATTACGCAAAATTACAAAGCAAAAGAACCGTACTTAATGAAAGACCCACAAGTACACAACTTATCAAAAAAATCTTTCTGATCAGTTAGTAAACAATTATTTCCCCTACAGAACTGCATCATTCTTGAAAATTCGCATTGGTGCCAAAAATCCAGAACATTACCAAACATAAGTGATGGCACACCAGATTGTCCACATAATATTGATATATATTACTAATTCTAAATATACAATATGTCTATCTGGAACTTATCTGAAAGCTGTACATGTTATGGACAGTTACCCGAGATTGTGACTAATGGGAACTCACCTGTTGGTTTCTTCAGAATTGTTTCGGATGCACTAAAGTTATTTTGATTATGTTACTTTTTTGCACGCAACTGTTGCAAGTCACTCACAATGCAGAATGGCCTTCGATATCCTTATCACATTTTTAACCCTGAAGGCCCACATCACCTAGATGCATGGCATTGCGGTGCATCTCACACATGACGAAGTGCTCATTACACAATTTCATTTCGGAGAAGGTCTGTGAGAGGCATTATACTTGTGTTTCGTTCACAGAGACCTGATCGCAAATTCTCTTGCCAATATTTTAATGTATGCTTATAAAGTGTAGAGAGCTTTAGAACAGGGACCCCAAAGAGCTTTGCAGGTGTTAGTGTTGGGGCACGCAGCAGTGAAGCGTTTTAGAACAGGGCTTTGCGTTTGCGGACTGCATCTTGCACTTGCAGCGCCACTACGGTGTCAAAGAAAAGCTATTATAAATAATTGAATAAGATATACCATTTTATGATAAGAGTAGTAATTCTGACATTCATGTTTCTGCATTCAATTACAATTTAGAGGTTATTCTATAAGCAGCAAGCAATCAGTTGTGCTTAGTTTTGAGTAACCAACTTTACATGCCTTCACAAGCCAAGTTAAGGCGTGTAATCCTACGAACAATGAAATCGAAAATCGAATTCGGAATCAGCAGCGTCTAATCAATCAATCTTCACAACATACAATAGTTAAGAGAAAGCGATAACCTAGTCACTTCTCCTAGCTTGCGAATTTCACACGTTACCACGAATCGAACCCAGTTTGGTGCTAGGTTAGAGCCGTCACTTCGATGGGTGCCGCCATGTTTGTCGACGCAATGCTTTTGGGGCAGCTTTTGAGGCTCCCACTAAATCAGCGAAATAGCACGCCCGACGCAAAACCCAAATGCAGCTTACATCCCACGCATGTGCAGCAGCTTCAATGCTATTTCTTTGGGGCCCCAAACCTTTGGGGCCCTTATTCTAAAACTCTCTAATGTCAGATATAACAAAGGTACTGTAGTTATTCAAATATAGGTCGACCTTCTTTTTTCAAATGTTATCCAAAATGAGCTATCAACATATGTTTGTGAGCAAAGAATCTCGACCTATATTAGTGAACAAAGCTAGCAAAAGTGCCGAGCTAATGGAGTTCCTCTGTCACGCCTGCAGCACAGCCAGTTGGGAAATTATCCAGACCAAAAACAATGTCGTTTGGGGTGCCGAGAATGCCCGTGAAGCATCCAACGAGGACGACTTCTCCGACAGTTCTGACAAGATGCAGTCGACTAGCAAGATCTAGTGGCCCAGTGTACAGTAAATAAAGGTACCGTATTTATTCGAATCTAGACTGAGAGTTTTTTTTATTCGTATAATCAATACCAAACTCTATTGTCGGTTCAGATTCGAGGAATTTAAGAAACGCACTCATTTTTAATTGAAATTAATAAATACAACACATAGCAAGTGCCATCTAGAAAAGTCAGTATCGCAGCCGTTATTAGCCCCACCAGTCAACTGAAGTAAACGAGCGACGTCGCCATTTTAACCTAAGTTGTACACTCTTGAAAAAAATTACACCCTTTGGGGTATATCTTGTCCCACAACAATAATCGTCATCTGTCTTGAATGCATTTCCTTTCTTTAACGCTGCGAGCCCGGCTCTTCCTAGTCCCGAACCACTTGTGCGTTTATCAGTGTGACACAGCACTCCTGACAGGAAAGTAGCGAGCGCCTAGTTTTCAAGAAAGGAAACGCAAGTAAGGCAGATGACGATTATTGTTGTGGGACAAATATACACCCCAAAGGGTGCAACCATTTTAAGAGTGTATCCATGGAGGAAGGAAAAATACCTTTTTCCTTCCTCCATGGTTCTATCGGCATGCAGCGTGGCATTATCGTAATGGCACCAAACATACAATGCCACTACAGTACCGCTTTCAAACAAAAAGTTGTGCTAGCCACAGAGGTCAAACATTTAAGCAAGGCGGGACTTCGGCATTGATGAGAAAATCATCCATTGTTGGAGGGGGCAATGAGGGAGAGAGAGAGAAACAACTTTATTTAGTCGCCTGCAGAACGACACCATCACTAAATGCCGCCACGCCGCAGGCCGTGGCGTCTTCTCAGCGGGTGTTCTCTACTCAACTCCAGCGCATGTTACTCCCGCGGTCGGTCACCCTGAGGGGCAACGTTCTGTCGGTTTCGCTCTGCCTTTGTCTTTCAAGAGCCGCCGAGACCTGCTGGACGGCCCAGGTTTGAATTTCGTGGTCGTAGCATTCCGCCACAGCTGCGAGTCATGGCGGAATCGTTGTACTTATCGAAGCTTTGTCGGGGAACTTGGTGCAATCCCATAGGATGTGTGTCAAGGTGGCCGCTGGCGCATACGGCACACATCCCTCACATATACTTTTGGGTGCAGATGATTAATTAACACTGGGGTGGGTAAAAAGCCAGTTTGCAATTGCCTGAACAGAGAGAGAGAGAGAAACTGTAGTGTTATCGGTTCTCTGATCTGACTCAGCACTCATGTGCGCAGGCTGTGACGTCATGGAGCAAAAAGGGATAAAAAGCGGCTGTTTAATAAACACGGGGCTTTTTGGGTTCGTGGCTACATCAAAGTGGCGTCAGTCTTTTGCTTGCATCACCGCTCCGGCAGCGGACACGACATGGTGTCAGAAGTGGGATCGACCCCCCCATCCTAGTTGCCTTTGCGGCGCTCACCCTGCGTTCGATCTGCGCGATGATGGCTCCGCCAGCGGCAGCCCTGCCACCGGCAGCCATCCCGCCACCGACACCCTTCAACTTCGACCGGACTTCCAAATGGCCAGAATGGATTATGTCATTCGACGACTACCGCTACGCGTCGGGGCTCAACGACAGAACGGAAGAGGCCCAGGTGCGAACGCTTTTGTACACCATGGGCAGGCAGGCAAGAAAAATTTTTCAGACATTCGGCCTTACTGAAGAGGAGTCTCGAAGCTACGAGACAGTGAAGAAAAAGTTTCACGCCCATTTTGTGGCCACGAAGAATATAGTCTATGAAAGCGCAAATTTCCATCGACGAAAGCAAGAACCCGGGGAAAGTGCGGACAACTTTGTGACAGCCCTGCACGAGCTTGCAGACCGCTGTGAATTTGCAGAATTTCGGGATTGAATGATCCGCGACAGATTTGTGGTCGGCCTCGAGGACGCGCAGTGGTCGGAAGCACTCCAGATGGATGCCACCCTTACGCTAGCGACCGCTCTGGCGAGGGCCAGGCTCAAGGAAACAGTTCATCGACAGCAACTGGAACTCCGGGCCGTCAGCAACGAGGCGAATACAGGCGGACTTGACGTAGTCCGACGAACAACGAGGAAGCCGTCTAACAACTGGGAGCCTGGCGCCACAGCACAGCGGCGAACGCAGGCGTGCCACTTCTGCGGACGGTCGAGCCACCCGAGAGCCCAGTGCCCTGCACGGTCAGCGCGGTGTGACCACTGTGGTATCAAGGGACATTTCGCCGTGGCGTGTCGCAAGAGAACAGAAAACAACCAGGTGGGCGTGTCTATGCTAGAAGGCGATGGACAAAACTTTTGTGTTGGGACACTGAACAGCTCAAATGCCAGATACGCGGAAGTGTCTATCAATGGTGTACGTGTAAGTGCAAAAATTGATTCAGGAGCCGAAGTCACTGTTGTTCCGCCCGATTTCCCTGGTGTACCGCCTCGTATAGACAGGTCACAAGCAGTGTTGAGAAGCGCTGCGAATCAGCGCCTCGAAGTGAATGGTTGTTTTTCAGCAGATATTGTTTGGAAAGGCAAAACAACGCGGCAAACACTGTATGTTGTAGAGTCACTGCAGTGTGTCCTATTAGGGCTCTCAGCCATTGGAGCACTTGGTGTAGTCAAATTTCTTGATGTGGTTGATGATAAACAGTTTGAGCACATGTATCCGCAGCTCTTCTCTGAACTGGGCATGATGTCAGGCGAATACACCATTCGCATGAAAGAGGGCGCCGTGCCCTCTGCAATTTTCGTGCCGCGGCGGGTACCCATCCCGTTAAAGAACCCCATCAAACTAGAGTTGGCGAAAATGGTCAAAAGCAATGTCATTCGTAAGGTAGATGGCCCAACTACATGGTGTGCAGGAATGGTTCCAGTAGTCAAAAAAAGTGGGGAAGTTCGAATCTGTGTGGATCTAACCCAGCTGAACAAGAGCGTCCTACGTGAACGGTTTGTCTTGCCGACCGTAGACGACGCACTGGGGCAATTGGCGGAAGCCACATACTTTTCGAAATTAGATGCCAATTCAGGATTTCACCAGGTTAAATTGGCGAAAGAAAGTCAAGAACTAACAACATTTATCCCCCCCTTTGGTAGGTACTGCTTCCAGCGACTGCCGTTCGGTATCACCTCAGCCCCAGAATACTTTCAAAAGCGAATGGCGGAAATCTTTGATGGCCTTCAAGGAGTAGTGAACCTGATGGACGACGTTCTGGTTTACGGAGCTACTAAGCGTGAACATGATGAACGGCTGCACGCAGTGCTCAAAAGATTGGTTGCAGCGGGGGTAACACTCAATCGGGCAAAATGTTCTTTTTGTGTCAGAAGAGTAGCGTTTTTAGGCTACGTGGTCGATGCGGCGGGAATCGCGCCGGATCCCAAGAAAGTTCGAGCCATAAACGAAATGGCTACGCCATCAAATGTTGCTGATGTCTGCAGGTTTTTGGGCATGATAAATTATCTGGCAAGGTTTGTGAACAACCTTGCCGACATGTCAGCACCGCTCCGTAGTCTTCTCTTGAAAGGCCGTGAGTGGCACTGGGGCCTGCCTCAGCAAAAATCCTTCGAGACTCTGAAAGAATTGATCACCTCGGCGCAATGCGTCGCAAAATTCAACCCTAAGCTGCGCACTATTGTGTCCGCCGACACGTCGTCATTCGGTCTCGGCTGTGTGCTCATGCAAGTGCAATCAGATGGGGAAAGGTGGCCAGTTGCGTACCACTCTCGTTCATTAACGCCGACAGAACAACGGTACGCGCAGATAGAAAAGGAAGCACTTGCGCTGAGGTGGGCGGAAGAAAGGCTGGAAGGGCTTTTGATAGGGCTGGAATTTCAATTTGAGACCGATCACAAACCGCTCGTATCGCTACTCGGTCAGTCACCCCTTGATGTGCTTCCTCCTAGAATACAAAGATTCCGATTGAGGCTTATGCAATATCGCTTTTCAGTCTCCTATGTCCCAGGAAAACAGATTGGCACCGCCGACGCCCTTTCTTGGGCACCTTGCACGGAAGCGGACGTAGAGATAGGGGAGCTGGATTGCGATGAAGTATCGAGCCATGCACAAGGCTGCATTAGCGAACTGAAATTTTCAGCCCATGGGAACAAAATAAAGTTCGCGCAAGAAAAAGACTCAACCTGCCAACAACTTCGGTTGTATTGTAAGCAGGGCTGGCCACGTCTCGCTAAAGTAAGCAGTTGGCTAAGCCCTTACTGGTCGGAGAGAGCACACCTTACAACATGTGACGGTGTGCTTCTGCATGGGTCTCGTCTGGTGGTGCCTCAGAACCTAAGAAGTGAAATACTTTGTTCATTGCATGTTGGTCACCAGGGCATTGTGAAATGTCGCGCAAGGGCCCGCGAATCTGTGTGGTGGCCCGGTCTCAGCGCTGAGCTAGGAGCTCTGGTAAACAGTTGTCGAGACTGCGCGAGACTGCGCGTTCAGAAAGCCGAGCCCATGATGCCATCAGAGTCCCCCAGCTTGCCTTGGCTGAAGGTAGGAGCTGACCTTTTCCATTTGCATGGTAGATCGTATCTCGTGGTCGTAGACTATTTTTCGTGCTATCCAGAGCTTGCCCTTTTATCTTCCACGAGCTCGGCGGCGGTTATTGAGCAAATCAAGAGTATATTTGCTAGGCACGGGATTCCAGAACTTGTAACAGACAACGGTCCTCAATTCGCTTCCGCAGAATTTGCATTGTTTGCGACTAGTTATGGGTTCCATCACGTCACGTCCAGCCCCAGGTACCCGCAGTCAAATGGAGCTGCCGAACGTACAGTGCAGACAGTAAAACGGATGTTGGAAAAAGCGGTTGACCCGTGCCTGGCCCTCCTAGCTTATAGGGACTCCCCAGGTCCTTTGGGTACAAGCCCAGCCCAGCTATTGATGGGCCGACGGTTGCGCTCTACGCTTCCCGTGCACCCGAAAAAGCTAGTACCGTCAATAACGAGTTGTCTCAGGAGCCTCCGATACAAAGACAAGAAAGCGCGGATGAAGCAAAAATTTGACTATGACCGCCGCCATGCGGTAACGCAGCTACCGCTGCTCACCCCGGGAAACCAGGTATGGATAAAAGACAGCAAAATTCCAGCAAAAGTGTTGAGTCAGGCCATGCGACCTCGGTCTTATCGGGTGCGGACAGACGATGGGGTTGAACTAGAGATAAACAGACGCCCTTTGGTCCGGTACAGCGAGTGAACCGGCGTGCATGACCCATCCTATGACTTTCCTGCGACTACGGACGCTGCAGGCCAATCCGAGGAAAACAAGGCCTCGGCAGAGCCTTCTGTGCTTAATTCAACGCCGGCTGCTGCCTCATATGAGGACGGGAAACGTGGTGATTATATGACACGCTACGGTCGAGAAATAAGGCCGCCACAGCGATATGGCCACACTTGAGTGCTGTGTACTCATCCTATTTGTACGTTTCATACTGTTTGGTTGTTTTGTGGTTCATTTGTTTTCTATGTGTTGTGTAAAAAAAAAGGGAGATGTAGTGTTATCGGTTCTCTGATCTGACTCAGCACTCATGTGCGCAGGCTGCGACGTCATGGAGCAAAAAGGGATAAAAAGCGGCTGTCTAATAAACACGGGGCTTTTTGGGTTCGTGGCTACATCGGAGTGGCGTCAGTCTTTTGCTTGCATCACCGCTCCGGCAGCGGACACGACAGAAACAACTTTATTTGCCACTGCAGGGTAGGAAGTTAGGGCAGGTAGGCCTAGTGTGGCTTCCAGGTGGGGGCGACGTCTTGGGCCCACGAGATGAGTGCGAGTTGCGTTTTCTTGTCTGCTCTTGTCAGCAGCTGGTTCCAACTCTCCTCAGAGGGAGATGGCAGTAATGATCATGGGGGAGGGTTACCCTCGCATCCCCAGAGAATGTGTGCCCGAGTGGCGAACACTCCATGGTCGCACTTAGTGCAGACAGGGTCATAATCCCCTCCAGTGATTAAATAAAGTCTAGAATGACTGAGTATTGAATCAGTCTGCAGTTTGCGAAGCATGGTGGCTTGCGCTCATTTGAGGTCGGGGTGAGGAGGCGGGTACACGCGTCTCGTCTCCTTGCAGAAGTTTGTAATTTTAGCATAGGATTTGGGGGCCTCTGCGAGCACCTCTGGGTTCGAGGGGCCGGCCTCCCGGTTAGTTAGGCCTCGGGCTAAACGGTCGACCCCTTCGTTCCCAGAGTTCCCCACGTGAGCAGGTACCCACACTGAGCTTATAGTTCTGTCGAGAGCGCAACCGCGGAGGATGTGTGTGGCAGGGAGACAGAGTGAGTTTTTTGAGAAATTTTGGATGGCTTGTTTGGAGTCACCGAGAACCGTGCTTGTGCAGGGATCCGCGATGGCTAGCGCGATCGCAACCTCTTCGGCAGCGGTGGAGGAGTGTGTGCGCACTGTAGCGGCACTGATGAGAGTGATGGTTGGCGTCGCTACACAGGCTACGTATGTAATACAGTCGCATTTCGCTGCGGCCCCGTACATGGCATGTTCGTCGGCGGAGTAGGCGACGTCTAAGGCTTGTGCCTTCAGTTGGCGGCGCCTATCGTGATGGCCGGGTAGCATATTCTTGGCCATGGGTTTTATGACCAGCCGACTGAAGACTCCAGTCAGGAGGGGAGCAGTGGGGTGGATGTCACCTGTAGGGTTGATATTAAGACGATTAAGAATGTAACGACCGTGTTCGGTGCGAGAAAGACGGTGTATCTGTGCAGTCTTGTGTGCCTCTATCAGCTCTGTGAGGGTGTTGTACACTCCAAGCTGAACAGCACCGCCTCCGCTCGGCTCAGCACCGGGTGCAGAAATGGGAAAGCCCTTCGAGCCAGGCGGTGGAACTGTGAACGTCGTCATGTGGTCCTTGGCACTACACCACGTTGGACGGTCGGTTGCAGCGGTGCGGTTGGTTAGTGCTCACGCCACTGTGTGTGCTGTCTCACTGTGGTTATCGTGCTTCTCCGATGCATCATTGCCCGCGTGCGCCGAGAACCACTTGATTTTAACATACCTATTCTCTCGTTGCAGGTCAACCGAGCACGGAATGTGCACAGCTTCACCACACACTTTGCCCTTGGCATAATTCTGCACTGCACTTCACGAATCACACAACACCGTTTGGCACCACGTAAGCTCGCCACTGCCCTCATCGCGCCGGACAACACCTCGATGACGGTAGCTATAACGCTGCGCTGTCCCTGCCTAGTGAGTTTGTGTGGAAGTCCTAAGGCTATGTTTACTCTGAGCCCACACAAAACTCAATAAACACCTATTTCTTGAGATTCAATATTGCAAAAAAAATGTTTTATCAGTCCTAGAACTTTCTGACAAAGGGCATACAATTGATATGTCAGAAGCCTGCACTCTTCCTAGTTTTGTGTGCATTTTTCCTATACAGTAGACTTGCACGAACTGGATTTTTCGGCTAATTTGATCCTGGCGGAAGACCTGGCTGGCATGCATGCATTTCTATGGGCCCATAGTTTCTTTCTTTCAATCCTAAAATCGGCCTTCGCCGGATAATTAGAACTTGACCAGTGAACACGTACGTGCCTGACCCCTGAGGTGACTCCATTAGTGGCCCCTTTAGTGACAGCATCTGTCTCAGGGGACAGTGAATGCGTTGAACACATGCCATTCCCCATTGAAAACGTCTATTTTCTACCTTCCCTTGGAAGATTTCCAAGCAATAGTCGTAGGTCACAATGCCTGACTATTGTGTTTAACTAATTCTAACACATGCCTTCTTTCCTTTTTTCAAGCAAATTGGACCGAAAATTGCCTGCGCTGGTGCAATCGGACACAATACCAAAACCGCTTTCGCGGCGTTTGTTTTACCGCATAACACTTTTGCATCGCAGCGAAGGTGACTTTAGCAATCCGGCTACCATAGTGCATTACATATTAGACCCGTGCCCATTTTCCTTGCTAAAAAATATTGGGTGCACATTAGATTTCTACTTCGTTTAGGATCTTTAACGTAATTTATATGTTATTTTTCTACTTTGGAACCTTAGAAAGTGAAGCATCTGATTCAGGGGCTTTATAGAATCAGCAAAAAGCTTCCAAATGAATCAGCAGTGTTGAGGTGCTTTTTTCTGAATTTTGTTTAATTCAACCCGCCGGATAATTCAATAAATTTTGACGGCCCCAGCAGGAGCAAATTAACAAAAGTCGACTGTACCCTTGATCGCCAAGAAAGATTTTATTTACAGTACAAACCAACCAGGTGTTAGTATAGATGTTGACGTTCCTGGTAAGGGGGCTGGTTGGTGCTTACTGTTTGCCTCCCATTTTTACTTATCAGTGAAGGATGTTGTCGACAAGGCAATTCGCACCTCAACGTTCAACTAGCGCACGAGAGCATGACACTGAGCCCTGTGCAAACTGTACATGATGAAGACAGGTAGGCTAGGTGGCACACTATATGATAATACACTGTGGTTTCAGCACAACAGCATGGGGAACAGCCAGAGCAAACAGAACAAGCACTGCAGCATGATTTCATGCTATAAGATTGCACAGTTCTGAAGGTCTCATCAAAGCTTAGGATTGTTTGCTGTAAACTCTTAATGTCCAGTGCTTGTTGCAACTACTCTACCTGTCTCTCACGAATTTTTTCACAGAAATCACAAGCTGTTCGTAATAAGTTGCCGGCTGGACATAGACTGCAGCAAAATGCACCCACCTTGGCTACTCGCTTGTGGCTATCTTTGCATACAACGATGTGCTCGGGGCTGACGCACACCACCTGCTCCAGATCTGCACAGATATAGCCACAACACTGCCATGGTATAGCCGCATTGTTCTTTCAGCCACTGATTGGTTTTCCACATCAAAAATTAAAACAAAAACAAAGGTTTAATTAAAAGATACTATGAAATTCTTCATTTTATTTTACTTGAGTCCTGTGTCAGACATTTGTGCTGTACTTATATACTTCAATTATTTTGTGTACATTGCTTTTATGTTTGCTGCTGCTTTTTAGTACTAGTCCTGTGCAATGCTCTCCCTTTTTGACCTGTTTATTTTGCATTTCTTATAATATCTTTGTTCGTCTCCCTCATTCAATGGCCTCTGGGCTGTAAGGTATTGTAAACAAATAAATAAATAAATTTTTGATTGCCCTTAACTTACGTGAATTTCAGAATAGAAAAATGTTGTTAAGTTTAAAGGCACATAAAATTTTCAAGGAAAAAATATGGGCACTATGCTGAAAACAGACAATTTATTTTTCCGGCTAGTTGTGCAGGCTGTACCCTTTAAAACTTAGCTAATTTAACATACCTTGCTGGTGAAAGCTATTGCTACATTAGCCCTCTCGTACACTGTACAAAGAATCTCCAGCTTCAAAGAGATGTAGTACCATACTTTGACAAGCCAGGGGGAGTGCAGTGGCTTCAGTGAGGCCATTCAAGACACTTTGTCACATTTGCCTTGCTTCAGCTATGTCAGCATACTAATGCGTGAATTCGGTTTTCATTACAGGTTTGAACACACTGTTAAAAAGTGCACATCTGTTCAAGCATACATCTAGCGATGAAATTAATGAAAAGTGATGCGTAAAACATCATGCAAATATCGTGCTTGAAGAATGTGTGTGACTGCAGTGTCACACAGAAGGCTAAACAGAGTGCACCATTTTGAAAAATCAGAAATAAAAAAAAAGTGCAAAGCAGCATTTCAGATGAAGTCGAGCTTTTGATGGAAGCCCACCTAGTCAGGAGGCATCATGAAGAAGAGTAAAAACAAGGACACCGACCCCTGAAAGAATACTAGAAAAGACGTCTCGGCTCCCCTGACCTGACAGGAGCCTTGTTCACAATTTAATCAAGGACGTGTGATAGAATGTTTATATGGCTTTAAAATATGACGTAAGCGTGTAGATGGGAGGAAGACTTCCGTCATTCTGGTTGAGGGTGCTATCTGTCAATTGGATGAGGAGGCACTCTAAGTGGTGTCTTCAAGTCCACTTCTTTTTTTTTAATATTTTGGCATCATCCCAATCAATCCTGTGGCCCAAGTCACCTGCATTTTCTGCCGAGGCATTTGATGCAACTTTTAATTGTTTACATCATTGATATGCTGCTTCAACCGCGGTTCAAAATCACCTGTCTCACCTGATATGAAGTGCTGTGCCACACGTGTCAAACATGATTCGTTCTTTTTATGTTACGTCATAGGCAAGCAGCCTATATATCTAGTTCGCTGTCACTGAAATAAAGCAGTGCGGTACGTGCTCTTGGATCGTCTCCGTCACTCTGCCACCCGCTACAACAGTGGCGACGAGGGTGACCACCCCTCGGAGCCCCCGCCACGAACAGCGGCGTCTCGGTAGCGCTGGGAGTCCTGCTGGGTACTGAAAGTAATCGAGTCTACGGAGCATCGGCGGTCATGGCCCTGGCTACGAACCTCGGTACCCCAAGTTTCGACAAAAATCAAGATAAGTGGGATATTTACTTGACTCGACTGGAGGCATTTTTTGAAGCAAATGATATTAAGACAGATGATAAGAAAAGGGCACTCTCAGTTTCGACACTATCAACGAAGACGGTAGGCGTTCTTGCTGGACAGTGCGCGCCCCAGAAAGTAAACGCCCTGAGTTACAAGGACGCACTTACCATCCTAAATAACCACTATGCGCCGAAGACTAATGAGGTTGCCGCAAGTTACAAGTTCTTTACAAGGGATCAGACTGCAAGCGAATCTGTCCGGGACTATGTTGTTGAGCTACGCAAGCTTGCGGATAATTGTCACTTCGGTACCAGTTTGGACCGTATGTTACGGGACCGCATTGTGTGTGGCATCCGAAATCGGGCGGTGCAGCAGACGCTGCTTGCAAAAACTGAGCTCACACTTTCCCAAGCTGAAACGATTGCCATAGCGGCAGAGACGGCCGCACTGGAAGTAAGCGCCATGACTAGACCTGATAATGAGGCAGCGGTGTGCACTGTAGCGAGTAAATCGCGCCGATATCAGACCTTCGCCAAAGATAAGCAAAGCCATACTGAGTGCGCACGCTGCGGAAACTACGGTCATGAAGCAAGCGACTGTCCGCACAAAAAGGAGCAGTGTTTTCGCTGTCGGAAGTCTGGTCATTTCGCCAGAAAATGCCGCTCCCAGTCGGGCCTCCGGGCTGGTCGTAGGCGCAATGGCGTCGCTAACACAGTTCATTATGGGAGCGCTGTATCCGACACGGAGGAAGGCGATATTTCATCAGTCTTCACATTGCAGGAATCACGGGAAAAGAAACTTTTGCTCCAGGCGTTCCGCAGAATTATCCGCTGGGTTGGCGTGCCCTTGAACATGATTATTGACACGGGATCGCCGTTTTCTATCATTCCGCAGGAGGTGTATCTAAAGCACCATCTGAGTTGGCCACGCTTATCGAAATGCAAACACACGCTCAACTGTTACTTGGGCAAGCTGCCCATTGTCGGTGAACTGCACCTTGAAGCCCATTTTGCGGGGAAGACTGTACCTGCCACACTGATAGTTACAGGCTGCTCGGGTCCCAGCCTTTGCGGAAGGGACTTAATCCAAGCGTTCTCGCTTTTGCCTTCCGGGTTTCTCGCTGCGCTTCAATCGACGTCAGCAGATCCCGACAGCCTCAGGACCGAGTTTCCTGCCCTTTTTGAGCCAGGACTTGGAAAACATTCAGGGGCCACCTGTGAAATTCCACATTCGAGAAGGCGCCCAACCGAAGTTCCACAAAGCACGGTCAATTCCTTATGCTCTTCGTGAAAAAGTGGAAACTGAGCTGGACCGTTTAGTAGAGCAAGGCATATTATCACCCATAGCACATTCTGAGTGGGCGGCGCCAATCGTACCAGTACTGAAGAAAGACGGTTCCCTTCGCATCTGCGGCGATTTCAAAACCACAATCAATGCTGCGTGCATAACTGAGCAGTACCTTTTACCAAACATTGAAGACATTTTCGCGTCGCTACGTGCGGGATCATTTTTCACAACACTGGACCTTAAGGATGCATATAACCAACTCCCATTGGATGAGGAGGCGAGGAAGTTGGCCGTGATAAACACTCACAAGGGGTTGTTCTGCTATAACCGTATTCCGTTCGGAGTTGCCTCGGCTCCCGCGATTTTTCAGCGGCGCATGGAAACGGTCCTGGCCGGTCTTCCAGCCGTGCAGGTGTATTTGGACGATGTATTGATAGCGGAACGTCAAGACGATAATGGCTCAGTGCTTCGGGACGTTTTGCGCAGGCTTCAAGAAAATGGTATCAAGCTGAAGGCCGAAAAATGCCATTTTCGCAAAGACTCAATCGTCTACCTGGGCCATCGCATTGACAAAGACGGCTTGCATCCGCTTGAGAAGAACCTAGCAGCAATACGTGACTCGCCACGGCCTACAAATGTGAGCGAACTGCGCTCTTTCTTGGGTCTGTTGACTTATTATCACCGGTTCTTGCCACACATGTCAACGATGCTGGCGCCGTTGTATCTTTTGCTTGAAAAAGAGCATAAATGGCACTGGGGAACGGCGCAGGAAAATTCATATCTCAAGGCTAAACAAACACTTCTGAGTTCGCCTGTTCTGACATATTTCGATCCCAACCAACCAGTGCGTTTGGAATGCGATGCGTCACCTTCGGGTTTAGGTGCCGTAATCTCGCACCGAATTGGAAAATTGGATAAGCCCATTGCTTTCCGTTCACGCACGTTAACACACGCTGAAAAGAATTATTCTCAGCTCGAGAAGGAAGCGCTCGCACTGGTGTTCGGAGTAACAAAGTTTCGAGACTACCTGCTGGGCCGCGAGTTTATATTGGTCACGGACCACCAACCACTGGTGGGACTTCTACGAGAAGATCGACCTGTGCCCCCAATGGCGTCGGCACGTATTCAGAGATGGGCTCTGTTTCTAAGCCAATATAGCTACCGCATAGAGTACAAGGCCGGCAAGGAAAACGCCAACGCGGACGCACTCAGCCGTTTGCCCGTGCCGATAACAGACGTTTGTCGATCGGGCACCTTACCAGAATACGTATTGTCTACAGAGACCCTTGACAGCTTGTTCGTGCCAGCGGATGCCATACAGGCGCTGACGAACGGAGATGAACACCTTAGCGTTGTGCAGCACTTTGTACTGAATGGATGGCCTAAACGCTTGTCACCGTGTCACAATCACCTTCAACCTTATTTTTGCAGAAGACTGGAGCTGTCAAGCATAGAAGGCCTGCTCTACTGGGGTCATCGCATCGTCGTACCTCGCAAAGCGCGAGTCTCCATGCTCGCTGAGCTACATCGGTCACACCAGGGTGCATCTGCGATGAAAAGACTGGCTCGGACGCTGTTCTGGTGGCCTGGGTTGGATGGTGAGATCGAAAGCCTTGCACGCTCGTGCATCTCATGTGTACAAGCTCAGCCAATGCCTCATCGACAGGTTCCTATCTGTTGGCCAGAAACGGGAACCAAATGGTCAAGGCTTCACATTGATTACGCCGGACCGATAGAGGGACGCATGCTGTTGATAGTCGTTGACTCGCACACTAAATGGATTGAGGCACTTCCCGTCAAGTCGGCGACCACAGAAGTCACAATTGCGCGGCTTCGAGAATTGTTTGCGCGTTTTGGCTTGCCGCAAACAGTTGTGTCAGATAACGGGCCACAGTTTGCAAGTCAGCAGTTTTCCCAGTTCATGTCTGTCAACAAAATAACGCATCATCAGCCGTACCACCCACAATCTAATGGTCTCGCAGAGCGTGCGGTCCACACAATAAAGGATGGCCTTCTTAAGCACTCGTTGGTGAACGATCTCGAAACAAAACTAGCGCGAGTGCTCCTAGGCTATCGACGTACCCCACTACCTTGCGGCAAGTCTCCTTCAGAGATGCTGATGAACTACCCAATTCGTTCGCGCTTGGATACTTGCGTCCCTTCTCTACCTCAAAGTTACTCGCAGCCTCCCAGATTACAGTCCGGCGACCAGGTGTGGGTGCGCAACTTTGGCCAAGGGGAGCGTTGGCGTCCAGGCATTGTCAAGAGCGTAGAGGGTTCACGCCTTGTAACGGTTGACACTCCAGATGGCCTAGCCAGACGTCACTTCGACCAAATTTTCCGTCGCGTGCCTGTGTCACCCGTGACCCCAAAAGCGGAGGCGTCCGACTCGCTTCAACCCAGCCCGGACAACAAGAATCGGCCCTCGTCAACGCCAGAAGCCCGGTGCAGCCTGGCCACTTCAGAAGCAAGTGGCGCTGCGCCTGTTCCTTCGACAACACCTCCAACGTCCATCCCAGCCGAACAGGCTCTCTCTCCCCAAAGTCCGCCGGTCTTACGGAGGTCTACTCGACAACGAAGACCCGTGCAAAGACTGCAGTTTTAAAAGAAAGGGAGAAGTGATATGAAGTGCTGTGCCACACGTGTCAAACATGATTCGTTCTTTTTATGTTACGTCATAGGCAAGCAGCCTATATATCTAGTTCGCTGTCACTGAAATAAAGCAGTGCGGTACGTGCTCTTGGATCGTCTCCGTCACTCTGCCACCCGCTACAACATCACCGATATCTGCACAGTCACAGTCCCGTAGAAGATGCCACAAAAGTTTATATTCAGAAGCTTGTCTTTTACGTTTACCAGGTGATGGCATAATTTTTTGGGTGGCACAATGCAACAGGAATGAAGAAATTTCTTCTCACTGAATTATGCAGAACACATTGTCTGCATAACGAAGGCAGACCCTGGGCGGCGAGTTGAAAGAGGTGAGTGCTCGATGTTCAAGCCATTCTATGGTTAGATTTGAAGCAGTTACCGAAATAGATGCACCCATCGGTGTCCCGAGCACTTCCCTGTAGAAGGTGCCTTCAAAAGTGAAGCAAGTGTTCACCCGGTAGAACAGAAAGAGCCTCTTCAAGTCAGGGACATCGATGGGTGTCCTTTCTGGCAGGGTAGAGTCATCTTCAAGAGCAGTGGTTCATGTTTCCACGGCAAGTCAAATAGGAAGGCTTGTAAAAAGCGTCACAACATCGAACAAGACAAGCACATCCCGATTGTTGTGAGTAAAATGACAAAGTCTTCAGAATGGGGAACGAGGGTGGCACTTCTACCAATAAGAGGGGAAAGAACCTTATGAAGGTGCTTGGACAGTTTATGAAGCGGAGAGCGAGTAAAGTCAGCAATTTGTTGCATTGGGACTTTAGGTTTATGGATATTCAGCAAACTGTAGAGCGCTGGCGCCGAAATGTTAGTGCACATAAGGGAGAAGTACAAACCTTTGTGCATTGAGTCAACAAAATGAAACACATCCGCAAGAAGCCTCTGGAGCTCACGCTGTACCTTAAGCATAGGATCCTTCTTCAGACAACTGTACGTCGCCTTGTCCACAAACAATGACATCTTGTCATGGTAGCCAGTCCTAATGAGTAGCACCGTGGTATTGCCCTTGTCTGCCGGGAGGGTGACAAGGCATTGGTTTGAGCAAAGGTCTTTGATAGCAGTCTTCTGTTGAAAGTGGGGAGACAGAGTGGTTTGTGCAAAGCCATGAAAAAATGCTTATGGATGCAAGTGAGCCATATGGCACATGCCTGAAATTAGGTTCAGTAGCCATGAATATGTTATACAGCTCCAATTCGCAAACAGTTGGCGCTGCAAAATTACAGGATTTCACAGCACATCACAGAAGAGGTTAAGAACTTAGAATGTTTTCAACAAGTCTTGTTGTATCAAAAAATGTGGGCTCGATATATAAACTTTCCGAAGTACTACTTCAGGCATTAACCCTTTTGATGATGATCCTGTGGGCCGCCATGTTTGATCATGTGATGATGCATCCATTGCTTGCCACAGCCACCTCTGTTGCCTCTGGGTTTACAATGCATGTGCATGACATCGGTGAAGTTTGGCAAACCTCTGTTTCAGTGGACATCGTGAACAGTGACTGGGTGGACGATATGAAGCTTTGTCCACAGCTGCAGAAGACATGTAAGCTCTTTTGGGGCTCATTATGCCTTATCAAAATGGTTCGAGCAGCATATACAGTGCTTGTACTATACGGGGGGCTAAAGATGTCCAAACCTATAGCTTTTGAATTAAATTAGGATCAGTGTCTTTTGCTCTTCGTTCTATATTTGCCACTCACTCTGAAACAGCAGCTTGTCATGTTTTTGACTCAGCAACATTCCTCTGTGTGACCACTGCCCAATAGCCTATTTTCTGCCTAATTGCTTGTGTGTGTGCTCAGTTATGATAGATTTTATCTTGCTATGCACAAAGCTTAGTATACAGATGTTCTGTACTTTGCAATCATCAGCAGCAGCAGCCTATATTTATGTCCACTGCAGGATGAAGGACTCTCCCTGCGATTTCCAATGCCCCTATCTTGTGCTAGCAGATTCCAACTTGCACCTGCGAATTTCCTCATTTCATCACCCCACCCAACTTTCAGCCATCCTCAACTGCCCTTACCTTCACTTGGCACCCATTCTGTAACTCTAATGTTCCACCTGTTATCCGCCCTACACTTTACATGGCCTGCCCAGCTCCATTTTTTCATCTTAATGTGAACTATAATATCAGCTATTCCTGTTAGCTCTCTGACCCATACTGCTGTCTTCATGTCTCTTAATGTTACGCATAACATTTTTCGTTCCATCGCTCTTTGCATGGTCCCTAGCTTGTTCTTGAGCTCCTTTGTCAACCTCAAAGTTTCTGCCCATATGTTAGCTCCTGTAGAATGCAATGATTGTACACTTTTCTTTTCAACAACAGTGGTAAGCTTCCAGTCAGGATATGGTAATGCCTTACTTTGCAATAGCTTGCAGCAAAGACATATTGTTGCTGGTCACTTGCTTACTCTGAGGACTGTCACGAAATGAAACTTTCAGCTTCGAACATCCGTGTGCTGTTGGTGTAGTCCATCACACACACTTCGGCAGATTGATTCAAGAGTGTGTCCATTCACTTCTTTTTAATACGTAGTCAATATAGTGGCCAAAAGTTTAAGTGTGAATTGGGGTGGATGCATGTATATAGGGTGTGAGAAACTTGCTATAATAGGAAGCGGCACTACGGTACTCCCTATCTATCTGTGTAACAAGCGGTACTCACTCTTGCCAAAGTTCTAGGGTTGAAGGCCTTTCTTTGGAGGTTTGCGATCCAACACTGGCAGATGAGTGAATGTTTTTACCCTTAACGGAAGTCGTCAATTGCGAAAGGGCCAGCAACACAGGCAGTCTTTGTGTAGCAGCAGTCAGTGAACTTGGCCATGCAGATTCATCCCATTCCTTAGTATCGCAGTCTCTGTTTTTGCAGCCAGCTACTGCACCTCTTCCCTCTACCGTTCCACATTTTGCAGCATGAATGGAGTACAGTGTGTTGGTGATCACCCAGTTGCATTCCCAACAGCTAATTGCAGTGTAGAAGTGGTAATGAGGTGATGGTCTTGCATTCGCTTAAGGCAACTTGCAATAAGGATGACGATTTATTGGCACCTTTTTGAAATGGGGCAGTGACAAATATTCACCTGGCCTCCTTGAGTTATTCACCGGTACACCGCTACCCATGCCTTAACAGATCCGGTCATATCAATCTCTTCCCTGATCTTTTCCTACCATCATCACCCCACCTCGGTTACCTTGCTTATCTCAAATGCTTCCGTCCACTTTACATCCAAGTGCTTCTAGAAGGTGTACATTACCTACAGGTCTCACAGGTTGAATCCCTTCGAATTCCATTAGGATGTGCTGAACGGTCTCCAGATATTCGCTGCAGCATACACGTGCCTCATCTTGCTGGAAATATTTGCTCCGGTATGTTTTTGTCCTTATGCAACCAGCTGAAGCCTCAAACAGCAAGGCACTCCCCTTCACATTATCGTACAGATTTTCCCTTGCAATTGTTTTCTTCTTATTCTTGTAAGTCTCCATGGTCTTTTTTGTTTCCATTCCTTGCATACAATTCGCTGTCTCTGTTTCTCTCACTTTCTTTTTGATGGCTCCTGGTTGTCTATTGAAACATAGATACTTGTTCACTTTAGCCACTCATTTATTTTGATCCATGTTCCTGAGTCTTTCTTAAAAACTAATTTTTCTCTGTGCTTCTCCGACTTCAAAATAGGCACAACCATTGTCCCCTTGTACTGCCTCATTTGTGGTTTTACCGTGGGCTCTCAAAGCCAACCGGCTTACCGATCTTTGTTCAACTTCCAACCGTGACAACATATCTGATTTTAAGCACAGAAAGGCATTCGCGAATGTTCGCACTGGCACCATTACTCCTTTCCAGATTCCATGCACCACCTCATCATTATTGTGGACCCAAGGTGATCTGCTTCATTATCGCTGCATTCTTCTTCCCTTTTATTGTCACGTTATCTTGGTGGGTGCTTGAGTAGGCATTTCCTTTGTTTGTGAATATACGAAGGTATTTATATTGTTTGACTATGGGTATGACTTGTTGTTGAATTGACACCCCATAATTACTCATCTCTTCATTAAAGATCATAATTCCTGATTTCTCTGTGCTTAACTCGAGGCCCAGATTTGGCGCTGCATTGCCACAGATATTTGCAAGTGTCTGTAGTTGTCTTGCATTGTGTGCTAGTAGCACTATGTCGGCGGCATACATCAGTCCAGGGGAACTTCTGTTGCACCATCTGTCCATTACACATTTATGATAAATCAAACCCCAATTCACAGTTTTCCAGTCATCTATTCCTATGCTCTTAACATAATGTGTGAACAACGATGGATACAGGACATCCTTGCTTCAGTCCTTGGTGTATTTCCACCACTACATTACATATTTGGTGTTCCCCTACTGTATTCCAGCAGTGCCCCACCCGAAGCACGATCTCGTTCCTAAGAACTAACTACTCCTCAGAAAGGGCCTATAGGAGCATAACTGACAGTTCAACATTGATCGTACTTGGAAAATCGGCAGCCACTTGAGAATTTTGCCTGAAGTAAATAATCACTGAAAAAGGGAGAAAGACCACAACCCACTTCATGGCCACATAGTGGCACTGCGAACATTTCCCAGATGTTTACATTTCAACTCTTTCATATCAAGAACACACTTAGTCCATACTACCGTCAACTCCCATTAACTTGACCATTATGGAACAGCAAGATTTCTTTGAATTATGCGAAATGTGGAATTAAGAGCAGCAAAATAAATTAATTCAAATCTTTTTTATTGCTTGAAGTAGTCTGTAGTGTATTTTTTTTTCCCTTGCTCTTGAAGTGTGACTCAACAACCATGAGGCATAGAGCCCCAACACGTTTAAACCGTGTCTCAGTGTGAGACGACACAATACAAGCGGCAACAAATTGATTCATGGGCAGAAGAAGCATTGGCCACTAAAAAATAAAAATAAATTTGCATAAGACAGCTTCAAGTCTAGAAAAGCAGTAGCATCAATCGCCAAAATTCTTGTGTTTTCAAGCTGATAGTAACCGCTATGCGTCACACTGGGTGCTGGTGCGGGTTAGAGGGGATTGAATTAATCACAGCAGCATGCTTTCGAGTTCAAACCAAACAAGTTTTACTTTCATGGCAATGTGTGGTTTCTCGTTGGGACATCTCAGTGCGCTCAAATTAAGTGAAGAGTCAAATTAACCAAGGTCAAATTAACAGGAGTGAACTATACTGAATTTCGCAACATATGCGTGCAATCACATTTGCCTAAGTGTGTATGCAACACATATTCTGATTTTGAGGCATTGTCTTGGTGCACACATTGTAAGTGCAGTGCCCAAAGGGAATAGCACATTTTCTTAACCCTAGCAAGCACACCTCATTTGAAGTAAACAAAACAGTCTGAGGAAGTATGTGAGGAATAAACTCAAAGTTAAACAATCCACATTTATTCGTAACAGCTGGGAGTCACTTGCACCGAATGCAGCAGGTGAACTTACCACCAGGGCTGCCAACAAGGAAGCCCACAGTCTTGGGCTCGCCACTGGGCCCTCGACGGATAGAGAATTCGTCCTTGTTGCGGTAGCCTTCTATTATGGGCTGCGAGGAGAACGGTATGCAAAAGCACACTCTGATTGCACCACTAAGGCATGGAATTCTTTAGGTGTTAGAGCAGTAGAAAAGGGGCTACCCACTACGACTATGAAAACGCAAGAGGTACTGAAACTGCAAAAAGAGATCACAGTCATGTGTTGGTTCAGGTCCGAGAGAAAGAGATGATGAAAGAAAGCAGAAGGCAATACACCAACAGTAAGAGCCGTACTTAAATGAGTTTGTGCAATGCAAGTGGACACCACATTATGCACACTGGCTTCCAACTATTTCATTTAAGAATCATCAAATCAACTTTTACATATGCAGACATGTTATTAAACAACAAATACATATCAGAAACTACAATTTATTTAAAACAAATACTTAAGCTAGGGACGCTCATGCAGAGATCACCAGCTTTCCTTATATGTGCTGCTTGAACTACCTCTCTTTCTGTTTTCTGCATGTCTCTGCATGAAACATGCAGAAAATGGGTCGCTCATGTTTGCTCATGTTGCAAAAACAGACCTCACTCATGTTCCTTTATGTCCTGTTTATTTGTGCTGCACAATCTAAGCTTTCAAGAACAACATACAAACCAGCCTGTGAACAAATCCTTTGCAAACTTACAACCCTGAATGTTGTGTGGCATCATACCAATCAAGCTACAGTTTTGCTGACCCTTACTGCACTTTCATGAACATGCACCTGTAATGAAGAATTAAAGCTGCTGGCCAGCGCTGCTTCAGTTCGTGGTTGCAGGGTTAGCAAACTGTGAGAAATCAGACATCACGAGATGTCATCAACATTACAAGGCAACTAACTGGCTTGTATATGATTTTTACAGCATCTGGAGCACTAAGACCCCTAGATCCAGAGTGCTCACATAGCCTGCTTCTTTTAGCTCTTGCCACTAGTCTGTACGCAAGCCAATAGATCTGCTCTCTGCCATGGTGGCTCAGTGGCTGTGGTGTTCTGCCGTCGCAGTATGTCGTGCAGGAAGAAAGTGTTCTTTGGAGAAAGCACATTGATAAGACTACCAAGAGGTGTGATTTAGCAAATGACACTAAAGGACATATGTCCTGGTCAAACGCCAACCACAGGATTTATTTTTTATTTATTTCTTGCACATGACTGTGGGCATGGGTTCATGATTAGGCATAGAACGCATGCTGCATCAAAATGTTCTCACAGCACACATACTAGGCGCATTTAAGTGTGCCAGGCAAGTGGCAGGCATGCATGACAGTGCCGTCCCGCTTTTGCCTCAATGTGGGGTCGCAGGTGCTCACCGAGGGTAGCACGGGACGCACGGGGCAGGGCAGGCCGTTGGGGTCCTCAGGAAATGAGACCTCAACTTTGCGCAGCTGTTGGCCCAGACGCCGGAGGTGCCTGCTCATGTCCTGGTACTTAAACTGAAACATTTCACATTCTCTTAATAATCTATGTTCCAGCGCTCATAAAACCACTAGCAAGCATCAAAATGCTCCTATAAAGGCTCATATAATGGGTGTCCCCTCACCTTTTTAATACAACTGGTAATTTCTAATTTCTTTATTCTCATGGGATCATCATAAAACCTAAGTTTACCTACAAATTATACAGGTCCTTTCATATTAAACTTACCAGTAATATTGATAGAAACGCTACACTAGCTACAAAAATACAGCATACTTCTGTTAATTCGACTCCAGTAAATTTAATCCCAGCTGGCAGCCATGCACTTCTATGGGCCCAATTTTTCTTTATTTATATCCTAAAATTAGCTTTCGTCAGATAATTCGAACTTGACCACTTAGCATGCAAGCACCTAACCTGATTATCATGACTATACTGCACTTCAGGCATCAGGTGAGGACCGAGAGACTTATTGCAGTAACTGTAATTGTGCCAAACTGTTCTTCATATAGGCTCAGTACGTATCCGATGAAAAAAGTTTTAATCCTTAAAAACAAACAAACCATTCTATACAGCTGCTAGTGCATTTTTTATTAATTTTCTGTTCGCTGTTTTTCTTTTCCTCTTCTTTTTTAATTTTTATTTTCGGCCTGTCGCAGCAGTGACACATGCGTGCTCGCATTAGCAAACCCTGCTGACGCACAGCAAAGCATTGACGGAACGCACAGAGTGATGAATTTTTATGGCCAAACTTTTTGCATAGTTTCTACAGCGTTGCACGCAATATCTGAAACAGAGTACAATTGCCGGAATCATGGCACAGCAAAAGACAAAGGATGACAGAAAGCAACATAGAAAGGCGCATGTACATATAATATAGTGCGCCTGTGTGTTTTGCTTGTGTCATCCGTCGTCCTTTGCTGCACCACCATTCTTCTGATTAATTGTGTACCAACTAGCCTAGCAATGGGTTTTGTTTATCTATGGTAACCCTGATAGTGACCCCTTTAGTGGCAGCATCTGTCTCCATGGAGCTTAGGGGAGAGTGAATGCAATGAACACATATCATAAGATCTCTCGTCAGAAACATCTGTTTTTGGCCTGCCATAGGAAGAGTTTCAAGCAATAACCATAGCTCACATTATCTGATTACAGTATTCACCCGATTCCAATGAGTACCTCCTTATTTTTCTCTAAAGAAAAATGAGTTGCCTGAGCGGTGCTATATTGCAGGAAACCAAAACTGCCTTCGCAATACCAGGCAAAGAAATAAAATATGTTCCTCATCTGCCTCAGACTATGGCTAACACGCCCATGGCTAGATCTAGTACACATAAATACCCAATTAAGTGGATCGACTGATGGCTGTCACTGTAGCACAATTGGTAGTGCAACGCCCACTTAATGCAGAGGTTGCGGGTTCGTCTCCACCCAGCGACAAGTTATCGTTTCGTTCACTTTCCCTTTTCCTCCTGATTTTCTACATTTCAATTTCAACCACAGCTTATTAACCCTATGTTTTCCTTAGCTTCATTGCCTGTTGGCCTCATACGGTCGTGATTAACAAAAATCTCGCCTTTTTTTTGTCCTTTCTTCGTGCAGTTAAGGTGACTTTAGGAAACCAGCTGCCATTGTGATGGCTGCGCGTTAGATTTATACTTTGCTTAAGAGCTCTAATATCATTTCCACATTAGTTTCATATTTTGGACACACAGAACATGGATATGCACGTTTGTTTTGGGGGAGCATTAGAGTCAGGCAAATACTGTCATATGAATCAGCGGTGTGTTTTGGTGTTTTCATGCATCTTGTTTAATTCAACCCGCCAGGCAATTTGGTCAATTTCGTCAGTCTATCAGGGTTGAATTAATGGAAGTCAACTGTAGTTGCTTGCTTAGGTGATTTGTGTGCCTTGTCAAACACATTTGCTGCGAAATTGTAGAACTGGCAAAATTTATAACAAAAGCTTGTTTTTAAATTTTTCGTGATTTATAGTAAGTTATTAATTTTAATATGATCTTATTCGAAGATGTTGTTTGATTCTTCAGAGGACTTTTGTTCTCAGTTATTCATCATCAATTTGGCTCAGGCTAATTTCATATTCGTAGGTGGGAGTCTTGACACAAAGACAAACCCCCTATCACGCAGCTTATCATGGGGCAAAAAGGGAAGTCAGTCTTGCTTTTACGAGCAGAGATATCAAGCACAGCTGTTATCAGCTTCACCAAACTTCTACAATGGCATGCTGCAGAATCCCCTGCCTCATGTTGTGGACTTATCTCTGCATTAAGACCCCCACCTCTAATTGCAACATTGCCGCACAGCATGTAAAATTTGAGGATGAATACAGTTGCTGAACGACTTTTAGACTGGCAAGAGGCCGCAAAACATCCTAATAAGTGAGCAATCTGGAAAAAGAAAAGAAGTTTTGTTGCCCTCTACAATGCCAGTGGTATGGAAAATTGACCTATTTTGCCGTCTACTGTGCTTCATTGAAATAATATACACTTGAAGTACTGCAAGGAAAAAAATTTGAAAGAACTGCTGGCTCTCCCGTAATCAAGAGTAGATGTAAGCATGAAATGGCTACAGGCAAAGCAGACTGGTTGGAGATGATGCTAGCCACCATTTTAAAATGGTTACTGGCCTCGAGGGCCACCACAGAAGAGACCGGCACTGCTATCGCTGTGACGTAGTAAACGACATCACGTGACTCGCCTTTGCTGCTGCCAGCCATGCCAGCACTGCTCGCTGCCTTCCATCCTAAAGGCAGTAATTTTGTTTATTGTTTCAGCATGGTTTACTGCTAGGTTCCGCTGTGCCGAATGTATTCGACAGAGCCCAGTGCAAGTTTTCATGCGCACCCCAAAACCAAGCAGCAGCAGGATGCACGGTTGATAAAGCTGAGAACGGGGAAGCAGCCCACCATTCATTAGCACATGTATAGCAAGCACTTCTGTGAAGAAGATTTTGTGTATGGCATTGGAGCTAAGATATTCGGTTAGTACGATGTGGAACTTTCCGGGACTGTAGTACATATTAGAATTTACAATGTTTAATCGCGCCAGGCTGGAAAAGACGGTGCCTTGTTCCTGGAGCAGTGCCATCGCAGAACCTTCCTGTCCGGCCCTTGGACCGTCCAAAACACACCGCACTTCGCCAGAACCGGGGGCTGGAGATAAGCTCGCGACTGATTTACGGCTCCCTTACGCACAACGTGCAATGCAGAACCTGACAGTTTGCTAGCCTTTGTGAAGCGCTCGGTGTGATTTCATTACGTAAAGTTTTTATTGCAAGAGCAATTATACGGACATTCCAAGCACATTTCAGCCGTTGCCATTGCCGTGAAGTTGTGTGTAAAATCCAAGGACTATAACACCGTCACTGCACAAAATTACGCAAAATTGCCACAGGACTGACTGCTCAAGGCACTTTGCGTGTATTCGCTGGCTTCTTTCATGCTCTGAAAAACGCTTTTATGTAGCACGTATTGAACAACAGCAAGCTGCATCAGCAGTTTTTCATGTTGCTCTACAATTTTCTCATTGATGCTTCTAATCAAATTATAATATTTTAGAAGTCAATTAATTAAGACTAATTATCTAATTAGGCAGAATATGTCCTCATGCTGTTCCATTACGCTGCATATTCGAATGTGGTCAGCCTCACACACTGCCTCTCCTTCTGTTAGCAGTCGTGATGTGCTGAACTGCTGGTCAACGAATCGGTTGATGCTAGGGACTGTCAGAGTCACTGAATATGAAATATGGTGATCGTAATTAAGATTCGAGCAAGCGATGTACACTGGGCTTACAGCGTACTCACTTGATATTACATCAGTGAAAATACCCTGCACACAGAAGCACAAATAGAGGAAGCACAAATTGAGGACACAAAAAATACAATCGGTTGAAGTTCCACTTATTAAAATATATTGATGATAAATCATCGTCCTGCGATAATTCTGGCAAAAGTGGAACGCCGCACTCACCATGACGAATGCTGCAACAGTACTGTTATTGCGCCAAGAGCGCATATGGCTACCTTTATTAAAGGTCATGCGAACTTAATAACGAATATCAAAGCATCATATGCATCAGAAATTTTATTACACGCTTAAAACTAGGGCGAAGCGTTGCTGTCATGTATAACAACCATTGCAAATTGAAATCGTGCCTCTCGGCCACGCGCCGCATGCACAAAAGCAAGAAATAGGTGCGCGCAATCACACTTGCCTCAGTAAATATAAATATAAAGGAGATGTGTGAGTGCTTCGAGTTGTAGATTACTAGGTAAATTTCACAACAGCTCCCATATATACGAGTGGCCTCTTCACGCTCATCGTCCGTGGCGCCGCGTGCACACACTCTGACGAGAGAGGACGATGGCGTACGTCAGCTGGCTAAGTACCTTTGTAGGCCTGCACACCAGGTTGTTTTGCAGCTAAGATGCACACATTCAACGCTTGCAACCCGAAGACAACGGTGGCTGAATGAGCTGAGCCACTGGAGACGTCGAACACTTCACAATCGGCATCATGTGATGACGTTTTCTACGTAACAGAGAGATTCCGGCAGACGGCGCCATGCTATGTCCTCGGCGCCAATAGTGCATGTTCATAACGGCACACCCCACCGCATCACACCATGCTGTGCACTGGTCAATATGGACCCGACTGTTTTCTTGTCACAGACAGTGACAGGAAACAATTGCGCCCATATGGTGTCTTTTGCTGCATGTGGTGCCGCCGCCTTCAACCGCTTTTTTTTCTTCCAATAGTGCAGCACGCTCAGTGTCTTTCACTACTTTTCCTTCTTGTCAGGTGGAAGTGGTCGGCTGCAAATGTGCGGCCTTAGGTAGGTGGCCTCGGTCCGTGGCGGTGTTGTCCCCTTGGCAAACGGCCACATGATCCTGGCATTCTTGGCACAGTCAAGCAGTCTTCTGCTCTGGCGTATAATTCACTAAGCGATCGGTTTCCGGAAAACGCTTCCTACCTCTACTTTCATTGGGCTGCACCTGCTCGGCTTAAGCTTTTGTGATGGCAACCTCCCTGAAGTGAAGAGTGATGCAGAAGCGTATGTGGCCCCAACGCGACGCAGGCCTGAGAGCTTACTGAGCCAAAATGTACCTGTTTTGAACTGAACCTCGTAAGTCTCCTCTTGGCCAAACAACCATCCGCGGCACACCTGATGCTGCCGGCTTGGCCACGCAGAGTGGCACCATCTCTCAAAGCAGCACAAAACCCGCGCCACGTATATCACAGACTGCTGGCAGTGAAAAGAATGCAGGCAACCTTCATCTCAGCACCAAAATATGATAATCAGGTTATGGTACCCTGTACTTGCCTTTTGAACATCGCTATTGGAAATTGCAAACTGAACTTCAGCGTACTAGAAGTAAAAGCTTGAGTGATATGATGAACAAACATTAGGAAGAAATTGGAAGCAATATTTTTTTTGTAAATTGTTTGCACAGTAACTAGTGTATGTAATGTGGTATTGGGGGCCAGAGACCACATTCTTTAAAGTTTTGACTAGTTGCCCGGATGATCCCATTCTGTTCTCGCAATGATGCCTGGATGTTCTCGTTTCGTTCTCACTCCATTCTCGTCTTGAGTGCCCAGATAACAGCTCTGGATTTTGGCTCAAGGTCTCTCGAAGATCACCCACAATGGGAACTAAAAGCATTTCGTGCTTAATAGTGAAACAACCACATGTAAGCAAAAACACGGCCTAAAGGATGTGTGTGACTCAAGGTTACAATGAAGACGTTCTGAGGTTTCTTTACTTCTAACATGTAAAATCTCTCCTGCATAACTGCGCATTGAATCATGTAAAAGTTCTTTAAAAATTACAACCACAGTGGATGCACATCAAGTTGTGCAGGGTTGCAAGGAATGTCCATGCTAATATCAAATTATGGGCCAGCTGTTGTGAAGGAATTTAGAGGGGATTTATGTATATCAAAGGAAATTTGTAAAGTGGCACCATCAACAATTATGCTAAGCAATGTCCAATCAGACATTATCCAAGGCTTCTTTTCAATGCAACAGCCTCCTTGAGTGAGCTCTGTGCCATGCTAGTTTGAGTAAAACAAAACTGCTGCACAAACAGATCAACACAGCAGCAGTACATTGGAATCTCCACTGGAGAGAAATGTAAAAATAGAGTGAAAACAGCAAATGACAGCAGGTTCATGGCATCAGCTATATCCATGGCTATGGCCGCTCTGTTGACTGTCGGGATGATGATGATTGCGTGCTTTAGGTTTGGTTCCGAGTTTCACTAGAGAGCTTTACTAGTTTTACTACATCTAGTTTTACTAGATCGAGTTTCGCTAGCATGAACGGAATGAAGCTTCCATTCTTCTGCTTCTTTAGCACAGGCTAGACACAATTTTCGACTAAAATGGCATTTTGGAGCAAGATGACACAGAAGACTGCTTTTGGCACAATTGGCGCAGCTGTTCCACCACTGAATGCAGCTTTTTGCACACAAGACGAGGGCAGAGAAGAGGCTAAGAAGACACACGAGCGCAGACTTACAGCAATGTTTTACATTGAAGAAAGTGACCACATATATGGCAACTTCTGTGGCACAGCACGTGTGGGCCACTCGCAGAAAATTCCTGTCTTTACACAAGAAGGATAGCTCCTTTGAACTGTGGGTCTAACCATGTTGGTCAGAGCAGACAATGTCTTAATGACAGGCTTCGGGAGCATCACCACAATGTCATAGAAACGAGAGGGGATTTTTTTGGATGCACACTATATAAATTGCACACATAATCACCCAAACACCACAAGAAAGGTCACGTGTAAACCAGTACATAGTGCTTGTTCAATTGTCAGCAAAAATCGTAATCAGTTAACCCCCAAGGTCATCGAAGCAGAACTGATTGACAGGTTTGGTGACACCTGTGTGTCAAAAACGTCTATCGTCCTTTACAGCAAGGAGCTATCCTTCTTACGTAGAAATAGGAACACGGAAAAGCTGCAGTACGTGCTCTCTCGATTCTCCCTCGCGACGTGCACCATCCCTCCCCCTGACTCGTGGGAAAGGTATCTGATGTGCGAGGAGGAAATCGCTCTCGCAAAGGTATAGAAGCGCATCACCAAGGGAGACTCTCTCTCTGGTGCCCTATCCTCGGACCTGCTAGATACGGATACCTGCAGCAACCCATGAGTGACCTCGGCGCCCGACTATCATGTTAAATGATGCAAGCCCATTTATTACTTAGTACAGAGTTGACTTCCCTCTGCAAGTGTTACTTTTTGCTTGGAGCAAAATTCAAGAAGCACTTAGTTATCCCTATTGGATGAATGCAAAAGCATTGCGACCACCGCGCAATGCTTAGACATTATGCCACAAAGCATTATGCCACCAAAGTTCGAGGGTTCGACTCCCAAGAAAGGTTGTGGGTTCAAGTGCCTTTATTAACTCTACGTTAATTCACTAATTCATTGTGCCTTAATTAACTTCACCTTAACACCAAAGGCCGTGGGTTCAAGTGCTTTAATTAACTCTACCTTAATTCACTTTGACTAAATTAACACCAAAGGTTGTGGGTTCGACTTCCCCTAAAGGTCAAGTGTTCATAGCCTTTCTGGACCATTGGTGGTCACACGAACTACGCCGGATTTTCCGCCTCAAGAGCCGTATAATGCTTTCACATTAAGAGGAAGCTTTAGCTCGGGTGCTCCTATCTAAATACATGTAAAAGGAGAATTCATTTTTCTCGGCAACCACTGCACCAAATTTGACGAGGTTTGTTGCATTTAATAGAAAAACTTAAAATCTAGTAACTGTTGGTTTCAAATTTATGATTTAGGTTGTCAATTTTTACATTAAAATTTGGCAAAATCGAAAATTTTCAGGAAACGCAACTATCAAGTTTACTACTCAGTAAGTCAGCAATGGAAAGCGATATCACAATTCTGTAAATTGCATCTAATAGTACATCTAAAGCAGACAAAATTGATCTGTTACACATGAATCTAAAATAATTTAGTAATATGAAAATGCAGCTTTTGGAGAACCCTCGTACACAATGTAATGAATTCACGTAAGATATAAATTGACGCATCGAATTTGTCTGCTTTCAATGATCTAATGCATGCCATTTACAGAACAGCGACATCTGTTCATGATGCAGAGCAATTAATTTTTTAACTTCATGCTTCTGTTTTTTAACACTTTCAAATTCTTGAAAATTCGTTAAAAAATTCAGGTCTAAATTGAAATTCCGCTTTTCACAGTCACTAGAATTTAAGTTTCTCTCTAAATGTAACAATTTTCATTAAAATTAGTCCAGGGGTAATGTCAGAAAAGTGTTTCTGCATTTTACATGTATTTGAATAAGCCGCATTGGAGCTGGACCAAAGCTAAGGCTTCCTCTTAATAACCGCTGTTAGAGCTCACACCGCTGGTTGCCTTATTCACCCGAACCCAACATAGCTGCAATTAAACACACAGTGTGCGGCTAGATCTAATCACTGTGCATGGCAGAGCATACCCCCACAACCTCTGGAACAACGATATGGATGAATGCAAGGTGTTTTTCACATAGAAATCACAGGAAGGATGCTACTGCCTCGACATTCTTTTTGAAGGACCTCTTGACCTTTCAGCTAAAGAGCAAGGTCAAAGGCTGCTGCCAGGATGCAGCACTGAAAGCTGAGCTTATGCTTCACCAGAAATAGTTACCCTTTGTTTGAAACTAGAACAAGATGTGACGCCTCCTACTTACACTCTCAGAAACTTCAACAGATACAAACAATAAAACACTACCAACACTGACAGCTACAACAGCTTATCCTTTGACATTGCTTCCTTCAATTGCAAGACAGTTTCACCAGAGGTTAACGAGTGTTGCCAAGTACATTTGTGAAATAACCCAACATTCAGTTGAAAAAGATGCTACATGACACTACGTGCCCAGACCCAGGAGATGAGGGGTGGGGGGCAAGACACATTGAAGCGCACAGGGATAAAGCTCACCATCAGCTGTTTCCTGTAAGGATGTTGCCACAGCGGTGTCACGGAATAAGCCAGCCTGCGCAAATACATGTCACACTCAATGAACCAACAGCTCGGAGACATGGTACACACACAATAGGTGCACTTGGCTGTTTGGTGTCATGTGTTAACTTTACCACAAAGGCACTAGTTTAGGGCCAAGGCTCGGGAAAGTTTCCGAGTCTAGTCCGAAGCTTGTTATGGACTCCATTGGAAGTCAAGCATTCCAGAACAGTGATGTTAAATAAATAGTTCAGGCAACGAAGATACACCGATGAAAGGTTGCCATGACTGCAGTTTAGCGCACAAGCCACCATCTAGACCAGCAATGACTTGTGATGATGATGGTAACTTTTTTTTTTAATGCTGCATTTTGCATAGTTAAGACATTCGGCAAAGTGCGGGGTTAAACTATGATTTTCAGAAGAAATACAAACTTTCACATTTGGTTTGTTTGGGACTTCTAAATATATGAATAAACAACTCACCAAGTTTGGTTATCATATATCCGACAGAAAAGAAGCAAATGAGCTTTACCTTTTTCCCGGCCGAAAGCCCGTATGAATGCTGTTTTTAAAATGTGGCCGTAGAGCGCGGGAAAGGAGCCAGAGTCCATTCAGTGATTAGGAAGTTTGTTATTCCCACTTTCAAGTGATGAGAGACCTTTCTGTTGAAAGTATTAAAAAACGCGCAGGAAGAGAGGAAAAAATAAAGGCATGTCATTGGTCACGGTGAGGCCGGATTGCCTGCAAAACCGAAAAAACCGAAACTGAAACTTGGATTGGTGGAAATGTAATTTGTGCCTTTTCATTTTCCCCGCACGTGAGGTTTTTGTGTCTAGCCTTGTTTTCATATTGCGGCACATGTAATTTTTGTATTATAATGAATTTTTTTAGTTGTTTGTGATTGGCAGGTGATGGGTGGTGTGGTGGAATATGGCCACCACAATGTCTACAGCGCAGAAAAGCCTGGAAATGTGAAGATGCATCACACAACAGAAGCAATGGATGCTAAGCAGCATCGAGGTGAAGGAGAAGCTCTAGCCTATGCAGCAGGGGCATTCGATTAAACACCATTGCCTAGAGAATAAAATCACATGTTACGAAATCTCAATTTCTTTTAAGTTGGCACTTTTTGGCCAATTCGCATTTTCAGAAAAACAATTGTTTTGAAACTACAATGATAAAGGCTGTTTGCAAAATTGTTTTTAGGCTGAAAATTTCTGTACAACAAAAGTATCGATGTCTTGAATTTCTGAATTGCTTCTATCAAGAAAAAAAGGCCTAACATGTGGATCACAGCAAAACAAAAGAAAAAAATATGTAGTCTTCAAGTGATATGGTTTCTACAGAAAAAGGCATAAAATTGCAAGTGGGTGCCACTATACTGTAATATAGGGCGTCAAGAAGATATCTGTTCAGTAAAATGTTATTGTTAACGTTTAAATGTTAATGTTTAAGTGATAGTTTTCCTAAGGTAACATTCACTTGCTCAATAGGACATGCATAACCTTTTTTTCATTTGCCCTAGGGTAATGAAATTTACTACATGTTCTAATGATAAGAAGGCAAAGCTTCCTGCTAAATTTGTTAAAATCAGCATACCGGTTCAAATGTTTACCTTTCATCCCCACATACCCCCTTAAGACTGAGTGGCTTTCACAAATCATTATCACAGCATGTTGGCTGACTGCTCAGCGGTACCATTAGTTGACGTACAAAATGTGAAAGCATTATAATGGAATGGAGACAACGTTCACAAGAAATTCTGTTGCCAACCCCAGTCTCACAAGACTGCAAGAAAGCAATATGAAGTTTGAAAAGTGCACCACAAACACAAGTATTGTCATCACTTGCAGCTACAGCTTGTAGACTGTCTGTGACAGTGGCTTCTGCCCAAACAATTTTGCAAAGTCATTCTTATTTGTTACGTTCTGGGCAAATTTAGTAAGCACAGGGTGGAAAAGCTTAGTCAGGATCATCCCGAACAACTTCTCAGGACGGTTTGCGCTTGAATACTTGAAGACTTCACACTGATGCACCACTCAAGCACCGTTTTTACCAATGTCATGCACCAAAAATTGCAATCTAGCATAGCATCCATGATCAAATCACACCGATCAAACGCCAAAAAAAAATTATTAGTCTGAGCTTTCAGGATGCGGTACGCAGTCGATGATGCTTCCCCTGCACATTGAACTGAGGCCACATTAATCCTGTGAATGTCGGTGACGATGAACAGAACAAGAAAGCTGGCTGATTCAATTTCTTTTAGCATGCAGTGCATGAAGGTATGAAGCTCCCGACCAATGCAGTTCTGTATATGAAAGCAAGTTACTGGAATTCTATAGCAAATTACAAGTCTGTTTACTACAAAGCACAACACCAAATTTGCCAGGACAGGTTCATCTGTACTTTTCCTGGGAAAGATATGCCCCTTGTCAACTTCACAGATGAAGTTGACAAGGGGCACGGGAGAGTGGCAAAAATGCTGTCGCTCACGAATCCCTTTTTCTTTCATGTGCAGCTTGCCGCTCTAATTGGCGCGTGGCTTTCCCTGCTTCCCAGTCGACCAAGTGTTCCTTTATCGTCACCTGTGCTTAACTCAAGACCACCCCCCGACAGTCACGGCTGCAATCAGCGAACATGACTGGTTCGTCCTACGTGACCTGCGCAGTGCTTTTGCATTGCCCTCAAGCAGCACATCGGAAACACCAGCGCCATCACTCCACAGCAAGCCCTTAAAGGACTGGCGTCGGCTGTCCGCCTTCAGTGGGCACGGGAGAGCGGCAAAAATGCTGTCGCTCACAAATCCCTTTTTCTTTCATCTGCAGGTTGGTGGTACTTCATCTCTTAATTCTAAACGATCGAACAATCTTTGCCTGCTGCTGCTCCCGTGCCCCAGTGTGCTTTACGATACTCTGTGCGAATGCATTTTTGTTGTGAAACTTTTACTGCTCTGCGGTGATATAGAAGAAAATCCCGGTCCGCTAAACGCTGACTCTAGCAAATCACACAAAGAATTGCTTGACGCCATAGGAGCCCTTTCAACGAAATTCGACAGTCGCCACTCAGAGGTGATGCATGCATTTGCTGAGCTAAAAGAAAACCAAGAGTAACTTTCACATACAGTCGCAGATCTTGCATGCAGATTGGCAAATCTTGAATCTACTGTCGAATTTCTTGAAACGGCACTACCTACAGCAGATATCAGTAGTTCTGCTGCCTAGGCCGTTAAGGCTGAAAGTATTGCGTTGGCCTCGCGTCTTGATGATCTAGAGGATAGGTCACGGCGACATAATTTACTGTTTTTTGGCATCCCAGACGGCGTTTCCGAGACTTCGACACAATCGGAAGAGCATATCTGTGAGCTTCCCTTACGTCATTTAAATTTGTGTATCACAGATGGCATGGTGGAAAGGGCACATAAGTTGGGTGCTTATGTTGCAAATAAAACACCAATCATCGTGAAGTTTTCTTCCTTCAAAACCAAAGAAAGTATTCTCTCACAGAAATCTAAATTGAAAAGTACAGGTGTTTCTATTAGCGAAGATTTCTGCAGGGCAACGCGTTTGACACGAAAAAAACTTCTCGAATTTGACAAGTATAGCGGCCAGCCTTTTTCACTTCGTTTAATTAAATTAGTCATCAACAATAAAGCCTACATATACAGCGCGGTCACTGACACTGTTTGTGAACTGGTACCCCCTGGAGAGGTGCGTGCAGCTCCCACTCGCAAAGCACCTGCTAACCCAGCGCATGACAGATCGGCGTAGCTATCTCCCCTATCTGCAAATGGCGCTTCAATCTTTTTCACCAATGCATGCAGTGTTCTCAATAAACGAACAACTTTATCATCTGGCATTGACGCATGCTCAGCTGACATAGTTGTCCTTTCAGAAACCTGGCTTTCGGCAAAAATAAGAAACGGTGAAATTTTTGAATGTGAAAAAAGCTACAAGATCTACCGATACGACCGTGATGTTCGTGCTGGCGGGGTTGTTCTAATTGCTGTGAATGATCAACTTTCTTCATCTAATGTTCCAGTAGTGTCTGCTTTAGAACTTGTGTGCGTACATATTGTTATTGATAACCGTGACTGCATTTTTTGTGCTTGCTATAGAACCCCAACAGCACCAACATCTTTCTGCGATGATTTACATGATGTTCTCAACAATCTAACAGTTCGGTATCCTACGTCACCTTTGTTTATTCTGGGGGACATTAATCTTCCTAATATTTTATGGAGAAGTGATTTCAGGTTCCATACCCTGACAAAAAGCTCATCCAAGGATGCACAATTTCTGAATATCTGTTCAGACTTTGACTTGTCACAGTTAGTAAATGAACCCACCCGTACAACTTCTACGTCATCTAACATCCTGGACCTTATTTTCACCACTGTGCCTGACCTTGTTTCTAAACTAGCTTACCTCCAAGGCGTAAGTGATCACTTGATTATTAATATCACGTTGAAAATGCATGTATCTACCACAAGACAATCTAAAATTATCATCGACTATAACCGCGCTGACATACCCTCAATTACCGGTGAACTGAAAACATTTACCAGCAACTACCTTACCAAATTTGATGAACGCTCTGTCGAAGAAAACTGGCAGCTCTACAAAAATAAATTCCTCGACTTAATTAACCGATATGTACCTCGAAGGCAGATTCCTTATGACTCACGCTCACCTTGGTTTAATAATTCCCTTAAGCGACTACGCGACAAAAAGAAAAGCATTTTCTGTCGTGCCAAAGAAAGCAATCTCGCCGATTGCTGGGATGCTTACCATAGTGCAGAAGCTGAGTAAATTTATGCTGCTACCAATGCCAAAAAAACCTATTTTAATGTCACATTGCCATCCGTCTTACTAACTAGCCCACATAAATTATGGAGTACTGTTGGCGACACGAAAGCTGACTCCATTCATTTAGTTCATGTAGATGGCAGTGATGTTGACGAAAACCAGTGTTGCACTGTGTTAAATGTGGTGTTTACCTCATTCTTTTGTGATAACTTTGCCAATTTAGCAAATATTCCTGATTCCTTGTTTTGTGCTATGGATCCCATATTATTTGATTGGGATGGTATTAACCGTTTGATTGATAATCAAAAGATCTCAGCTTCTGCAGGTCCTGATCTTAATAATTCAAAAATGTTAAAATGTACTGCATTATTTTCATCTATTATTCTATCTAAACTGTATACTCAGTCAGTGCAGTGCTCATCGCTTCCTTCAGATTGGAAAATGGCTAGGGTGGTTCCAGTCTATAAATCAGGTAACGCAGTATGTCCCGAGAACTACCAACCCATCTCATTAACCAGCATTCCATGCAAACTCTTAGAACACGTAATGTATTCTCACCTCATCGATTTCCTGGAAAGCAACTTGTTCTTCCATCCATCTCAACACAGTTTTAGAAAAACTTTTTCATGCGATACTCAACTTCTTTGTTTCACTAACGATTTGTTTGCCGCCTTAGATCAAGGATTCGATATTGACTGTATTTTTTTAGATTTTGCCAAAGTTTTCGACACCGTATGTCATAACCTACTTATCCATAAACTTAATCAGCTTAATATTGACCCAAATGTACCCGCCGTGGTTGCTCAGTGGCTATGGTGTTAGGCTGCTGAGCACGAGGTCGCGGGATCGAATCCCGGCCACGGCGGCCGCATTTCGATGGGGGCGAAATGCGAAAACACCCGTGTACTTAGATTTAGGTGCACGTTAAAGAACCCCAGGTGGTCGAAATTTCCGGAGTCCTCCACTACGGCGTGCCTCATAATCAGAAAGTGGTTTTGGCACGTAAAACCCCATAATTTTTTTTGACCCAAATGTGTTGTCTTGGATTAAACAGTTTCTTTCTAATCGAACTCAATATGTCACAACCAATAACTCTTCATCTGCTTTGTCAACAGTTACATCCGGAGTGCCACAAGGCTCCGTCTTGGGGCCTCTACTCTTCTTGATTTATATTAATGATCTCCCTAACTGTGTAAAGTCATCATCAATTAATCTGTTCGCAGACGATTGCGTAATATACCGAACGATCACTAAGCCTGATGATTCAGATAAACTGCAAGGAGATCTTCACAATATATCACTCTGGTCTAAAAAATGGCTCATGAAACTTAACAATAACAAGTGTAAATCGATGCTCATATCACATAAAACCAGCAATAGCAATCAGTGTCGATATGTACTGCATGACACTTCATTAGCATCTGTTAACGCTCACAAATATCTTGGCCTTCACATAACTAATGATCTTTCATAGAATATGCATACTAATTATATTACGGCTAATGCTAATCGTATGTTAGGATATCTTCATCGTAACTTTTCTACCGTTCCTACTTCAGTAAAATTGACACTCTACAAAACCCTAGTTCACTCAAAACTTGAATACGCATCTGCCATTTGGGATAACAATAAAGCATCACTAACTGTAAACCTTGAAGCAATTCAGAATCGAGCAGCTCGCTTTATTTCATCTAACTATTCCCACCATTTCAGTGTTACATGTATGAAAAAAACCCCGAATCTGCCATATCTTTCATTATGCCGCAAATGTGCTCGTCTTTGCCTATTTCACAAGGTTTATCACTCTAACCAGGTGCTCAAGAATCAACTTGTCACCCCACCTACCTACACTTCATCCCGTTCTGACCACAGATACAAAGTTGCCGTCCCATCCTCCCGAACGAACAAGTATCATGATTCTTTTTTACCCCGCACAAGTGCCGACTGGAACCACCTTCCTGCTTCCATCATTCAGATCACAGATGTATCTTCATTCAAAACAGCAGTCTACCACGTTATCGCTTAATGTTGCCTGCATACCTTTGTCTGCCTATTACATTGCTTTGTTATGTACCACTCCTTTCTGTAGTGCCTTAGGGCCTTGAAAGTATGTATAATAAATAAATAAACAAAAAGTGTATTTTTGCTGTACGTACATAAGTACAGCAGCCTGCTGCTTTATACTCATTTTATCCTTAATCCTGGGCCACCGCTTTATCAGGGCAAACAGGTTTTCTCACATTTTAGTAGGCTTCCAGACAAGCACACACTACCTTTGTGCATTTTTCACACACTGGCCAGGGCTTGCCGATGCTTTGACAGCGTGCCTAGGGAGGGTGCTGTCAGCCCAGAATGGGTCATCAAAGGAGCGCATGACAACATAGACGGCAACATTTTGTGGGATATTCTAGAAAGGGAAGGCTTAGGCGATGACTATCTAAAGCTTTTGAGAGAGTATTACCTAGAAGATATGCATTTGCTTTGAATGGGAAGGGATGACGAGCGAGGAGAAAGTTGATATCAACAAGGGACTGAGGCAGGGGTGCCCTCTATGCCCACTGCTCTTTTATGCGAAGCATATTACTAGAGCTCAACCCAGCTCCTCAGGCTTGGCGGTGTCGCCTTCAATACCACCTGACACCGTGACGTCACCACAGAGGAGAAACGGGGCTCCAACTCGCGCCGTCGCTCGCGGTGTCGCGGCGGTATATAAGCAGCTGCGCTTGCCTCTGCTAGACACTTACGAGGTGAGATGCCTCCTGGAGACAGACCTGCTCGTTGGAATGAGAAGCGAAGGTTGCGGCGTGCTACAGAGACTGCATGCATCGATTTGTGCCAGTAAGCGCTGTGCACATCGTGTTTAGTAGTAAATCGCCTCTTCTAGGTCGTGTTCAGTTTTTTAGCAGTAGTTTTGAAGGAAGGTTCATTTATAATGTACTTCCGATATAGCAAGCACATTTTGTGCAACAAACGTATTGTTGTATCCCCCCACCCCCCCTGGACTCAACTGTATTCATCACTCAATCTGTTTCACAAAGTTGCACCTGCTATATTAACCATTCCATAGAGCACATCGAACTGCTAATGACCAGATCAACAGTGAACATTAAGCATACCTTGGAGCTCGGGTTCAAAACAATATATTTCTGGTGCCATTAATTTTATGTGAAATAACTATGGCAGACCTGAGCACGAGTAAAGGCTGCACACACACGGCCAGTAGTGCATGCTCACTTGTCGTATTTGTTGCCCTCATCAATTCGAAACTTCTCACGCAGCTTCCTCAGGCGAGCTTCCTTGTTTTCCTTGGCTTTCTCCTGCAAATCTCTCTCCTTTGTAGAAGACACCACTGGAGCAGCCGGAGCCTTCTGCTGTTTTGGCTGAGTGGGTGGTTCCCTCGGCGGCACAGCATTGCTGTCATCGAACAGAGGAACCACTCTGCAAGCAGAAATGCCACGCTTAAAGAACATCAAAGAATCAAATATAAACACTTTTATGCAGGCTTTGAAAGCAGAAAGTGCAGCTGAACGACTGATTAACTGGACCAAGACAACACAAGGAAAGAGCAAAATAGCAATACATGCTTCAAATATTCCAACAACTGCATGCAATATTTATACACAGGGCTCAAATCGTGGCAGAACTTGCTTGCTATATTTTCAGAAATTGAACTTCACAGTTATGTTTTGGAAGAAAGAGATCAAATCTATTTTACAAATGGCTCATTGTGCAAGCCATCATCGCTGGTAACATGTCACATGGTGCAGAGATGTACAAGTTATTCAGAAAGACTAACAAAGCTACTGAGTACCAGGTAAAAATTAACTAGGTAGAGTGCTACCATAATTACTCCCTTTCAAAAAGTACTTGAGTAGAATACTAATTACTATGTAACTTGCAAGTCACATATATGGAAAATAATACGAGTCCAGCATTTTAACGAAATTGCATACCAGCCCTCAAAGTTTGTTGTTTTTCAAAATTCAAATTGCCCAGCTTACTCCTGTTTTACGAGTGCAAATTGTCACTTAAAGGCGTGAGAAAAAGTTATTGCTGCGGCTGCACATTTGTTATAAAAGGCTTTGAGAGTAAGCCTTCAGGAAGTTCATAGTGCCCAATGTGTTAGATATGGGTAAACGTCACCTGTTGGGGGGGCAAAAGAATTCACATAATCCATCTCGCTGGAGGCACCATGTTTTTTATTTACTTATTCGTAAACATATTTTCTCTCTTGCGCATGACACAGCTAAACGTTCTCCTAAGAACATTTGAACTATGACTTTATGGATAACAGTGCTCAATTGGATTATTCCTGTGTCCTCTTGTCCCTTCTCCTCCCCTACCTTGAACTACGGAACAAAGCGAAAGACAAGTGTGCAAAAAAGGCACACAACAACCACATGTAGCACTGACAAACAATATTGTTAGTCTGCGGTATGTGTGGTAGTTGTGTGCCTCTTCTGCATTCTTGTCCTTTGCACTATTCCCTAGTTCAAGATGCTCAACCAACTAGCCAACAGGTTTACTTTACTAGCCTCCTATCGCTATTGCTGCCCAATAGTCGGGTGTCGTTCTTAGGCCAAAATGTTGCATTATCAGGCTTCTGCTTTCACTGTCAACCACTCTTTCTCCGCTTCACCTTCATGCATATTTGAAGGCAGTGGTCATCACAATAATGCCTATTTTGTGGCATTTCATTTGAGAGCGCAAGTTTGGAAATATGAGGCATGAATATAACACAGCTCATTGCCACAGTCATACCTCCAATGCAATAGGGTGTTCCTAGAAGCAACACGACCAGTGTTGCAGCATCATGTTTCACGATATGCTGGAGCTTGTGCAGATTTATTATGGCTCAAGCAAAGGCAGTCAGTGATGTCCAAAGTCTAACAGATCAAGACAGAGGGCTCCATGCAATGGTGTTTGCATGCAGCCAACAGCGGACATAGTAGTACGATGCCTAATATTTCAAAGTACATCCCAGTCGTAGAAATCTTGCAGAAAGCACAAGTCAGGAGCAATGATTACGTTCATCCTTGCAAAATAAATGTGGTCCCTCCTTTGATATAAACTAATATGGTATCCTGTGAAATTTGTACCTACAATTTATGTATTCACGTGGACCAGTATTATGCTTGCAAAATGTAATTTGCAGAGCTGCTAAACTTTATTGTGTGACATTATTTTGTAAAACTCACTTTTTAACCACTTATACAGCACTATTGAGATACCATTTGACAAGGCTAGTGAGAGAACAACACTTGTGTGCCACGATGGTGGTTCGGAAACAATAAAAAAAATTTTTTACATTTAAATTTACACTCTTTTTTTTTCTTGTTGTTGTCCTCCGGAGAGAATAAGTTTGCTCGGTCGAAATATGTACACCTCAGAAGGGCAGCAGATTGGGCGAGTTGGTGTTGCATGGTAACAATAAAATTCAAACAGCGCTAAACAACAGTACCAGAATGAGGAGGAGACAAACACGGCGCTGATACAACTGATTTATTTGAAGTAAGAAGTCAACATTTATACGTACAAAACTGGGCACGCATGCACCCGGTCATACCTCGATGATCAGATACAAACTCCGGACAGCCAACATTCGCACGCGTTGTACCTGCCTTGCAATCTACCCTTTATGCAGCAATGCCATTTCTTTCGCTGACAAGATTAAAGATGTTTTGCTAACGCAACTATTAGATTTTCTGATGATATGAAATGCTTCAGCGACTTCTCTGTCTTCTCTGTTCGTGTTTGTCTCCTCCTCATTCTGGTCCTGTCGTTTAGCGCTGTTTGAATATTATTGTTACCATGTACACCTCATTTTGTTCCTGCAGAATTTCTAATCTAACACAAACCAATACACTTAATGACTACTCGCTGCCCCCAACATTGCAATACACAATATTCCATACCAAGACCAGCTAGCTGTGCCTTGCCAACAACTGCAAACTTGTCTTCACTTTCTTGCAACAGGCTACACACATTTTACGCTGAAGTTCACCTTTACCTTAACCGTCGTCATTCCCCATGCATACGATTTCTGTTGTCTCGACAGGCTTTTCATGACAGCTAGGCGCAGCCGAAGGCGCTAGGCGTGATCCCACAACCTACAGCTCACTACCGAAAATTAATTACAGTTGCTGACTCGTAAAAGTTATTGCAAGTTTCCAGATTTAATTACTCACAAAAACAACAAATATAAGTTGGTCCAGTATTGTACTTCCTCACTACAGGTTCTTTTCGTGTTACGAGCCACAAGAAGCATTTAAGCAACCTCCACGCAGGTACCCAAAGCAACTACGTAGGTTGTGTACAGCGGCTAAGCTTTGTAACACGCCTGTTGATTGATGTAGGGGCAAATTAAGCACTTCACAACAGATACCACTACAAGAAAAAAAAAATCCTGTGACATTTTACTAATTAGAGCGCGAAACCATCATGACGAAAGGGAAAAAAAAAATTATGCAACGCAAGCTCTCAAGTCAGGTTCTTTCTTACACCAATATTTCCGCGCTTTGACAACCAAAATGAATGGGTAAAGCTAAATTTGAAACGTTGCGCCTCGCCTGAAATTCTTACCTTCGCGCCGCCGTGCGAAGCCAACGCTCTACGTGCAACCGCGTGTGTGTCTTCCCGCAAGAAAGCTCACCGACTGTCCTCATAAGAACGGACAGCCTATTCAAGGAGTCCATGTTCGTCAAAATGCTGGCGCGAAGCTACAGTTGAGTACACATTCTAAACTCGACAGCCGAGTACGAGCAGACGGTACCAGACGAAAACACGCACCCGTTACCCAAACACTAGAGTGTGCTAGACTACGGTCGAGTGGCCTGAACGGCGCTCCCTATGGGCGCTCTCTCGCCGAGGCGCCGCGTGTGGAAAAATTTTGCGAGGGCGCTGCAACCGAACTGCCATTGGGGTGGAGACGCGCTTCGCGGCACTTTCAACGCTGCGGGCCCTGAGACAGATTGCGCGCTCACGCTTTAATATTAGTGCTTTATTTTCACTGCAAACTGTATTAACACCCTTTTGCATCGTATGTACATTGAAGGCATGTCTCATACCACACGACGTTGACGACGTCTTCAATTTTGCTGTCGTTGTCAAGTGCGTCGTCTGCTAGTGAGCGCGCGTTCATTGCGTGGACGCTGGCGGATTGGATTGGACAAACTTTAATAAAGGTCCTGCTGGACGCATGCCAGCGCACACCATCGCTACGAGCGCGCAGTGGCGCAGTGGGCGTCCCCCACGCAGGGTTATACCAGTTATACTCTATGGCATGGACCGACAGGGAGTACCCGGCGGCCGCGGCGCCCCACATGAAAATGGGCTCTGAATTTCTAGCTGGAAATGGTCTTCCCAGCCAGGTTTCCAACTGGAATCAGCCCTTCCAGATGGAAATTTTCCAGAGCCAGCTGGAAATGGCACTTTCCAGCTTGAAGTGGAATCCTCCTCAGCTGGGAATGGCACTTTCCAGCTGGAAGTGGAATCCACCTCAGCTGGTTTTCCAGCTAGAAGCAGCACTACCAGCTGGAAGTTTTCCAGCTTCAGCTGGAAACTACTGGATACATCATTTTTTAGCTGGAAACAGCGCTTCCAACTGGAAACAACTGGATGGAGCATTTTCCAGCCGGAAGTAGAATCTATCGACTGGAAAGTGGAGCTTCCCACTTGCATTGAGACATTTTTTGTATCTGCAACATGCCCATATTTAGCCCTAGGTGGTGTTTGTATCAGAACGAAGAGCTTTTACTCTTGCAGCAGCAGCAAAAAAAAAAAATTATTGCTCTGCGTTGTGACAACAATCGTAATTAATTGCATGAACTGCATGGAAATGCTCGTCACTCAGGGTACCTTTGATCGCGATCGGGCCCGATCGGGATCGATTGCAATCGAAAGTGTCCTGTGTGATCGAGTTGCCAAAAAAAATATCTACAGGAAAACTGCCACTTTTATTGAACCTTACTTGTAATAGACAAAAGCGACGCGCTCTTGATCGACACTGTATATCTTCCTACACTGTCGATGTTACACTAGCGAGGAGCTTGCCCGATTGGTCATGATGAGCCGTTGCGCAAACGGCTAGTGTTTACAGCATAGCAATTCCTTCTCTAACAAAAAAGAGCCTTAACACGTGGCACCTTCAGCAGTTCAGGCTGCAATGACCGGTGCTCCTATTTTTTCCTGTCTCCACGACGCCACTACAATCGCCGCCATATTTGTTGAATACTTAGGAGCTTTAGTCTCGTATCTTGTCTTGATCTGCTCTTTTGACACGAATAATAATATAATAGCGTGTTATTGCAATATCAGTATTTCTCAGAAAAGCTCGGGTTTTTATTCACAGCAGCAGCATTGCAAAGGCAGGCCGAATATAAAAAATGTGACGACGCCACAGGGGCTCTAGTTTCGTACAGCACATGGCGGAAACTGTCACGGCGAGGCAATTTTGCGAGACAACGAGAGTCTCTCGGGTGTGCGTGTGATCAAGTTTTTGTGAGGAACCTGCATGATCTTGCGCATGAAGTAATTATTTTTGGACAGTTCCTTCTCTGGACGGTGTTACAAGTACAGGCAAGCGGCTATCAACGGTTGTTATTGCTGTACTTTGTGGTGTTGTGATTCACCAGTGCGGATCGAAGACCACCGTTTTCTCCAGCCCTGATTCTACAATTAGGAGGTAATTATTTCACTTGCTTATGTTTTGAGCGTAAGTTAATGTTTATTTTTATCCTGTATGTTGGCACGCTTGAGCATGATATCATAGGTCCCTGCTGTACGTGATGTTCGTATACAGGTTGATCATTTTTGTTTTGCGGAATTTGGTAGAAATGGCTTGTGGCAGATATCATATATCTTGTCGCTGAGCGGAATTATTCGAAGAGGTGGACATTATTAGCATGCGAAATCGAAAGGCATCTTCAATTAATTAGCAAAAATTGACAAATTAACTTATTACCTTGCTGCACGTATTACAATGTACGAATTGTGCTGCCTGTGAGTTTGCAAGATGGATCCACCTTAAATGAATTTCCAGAATTACATCAGTTTCGATATATTATTTTCTAAAGTGTGAGACGAATAAGTGGGCGTTCCAGTTACTTTTGTGCTCCAATACATAAAAGAGCGTTTTGTTAAAAAAGTAAGTAGAGCAACAGTGCACCTTTACGGCGAGTTTGATGACACATATTTCTAACTGGTGTCATTCTGGAAAGTAAGTCCAAGTGGATACGCCTGGCAATCTCAATGGCTACAATTCGTAGATTGCGATATGTGCCGTAATGTAATAAATTAGGAAGTTCATTATTGAATTTTTTAAAATTAGTTCAATATGTGTTCCGATTTTTCGTGCAAGTAATCTCCTCTTCTGAAGGATCCAGCTCAAGGACTAGAATTACGGTATCTTCAACAGGCGATTTGTTAAAAATTGCATAAAACTTAAAATTATCACGCAGCATATGTGAAGTGCTTGTCAGTTTGCGTAAGCCCCTTTTGTCTCCAATAGCCCACTTGAATATATTGCCGTGCAGTGTTTGTGCCCAATGTTGCACATACGTACGTCTATTAAATACTAGTGCGTATATGTCAATCTGCCCAACGCAATAGAAGCACATTTATGGCGTGCTTTCACTGCAAGTGCGTGCTCGCAAACACGTTGCATGAATGGCAGGCATTTGAATAGGTGCAAAACAACAATAACATAAAAAGATTGGCCCTCAAGCTCCTGTTATTCAGCAGAGAAATGCTTCTTGGGAGGCTGTTGAGTTACATCACACGCCTAGTTCAAAATACAAATGAGCTCATTTGAATTCTATTTGCACTAAAGCCACAGTCAATGGCGCTAAACAATTTAACAATCATTGCATAGCTTCTGCAGCTCAAGTTCAGAGCCTCTTGAGAGCTCAGGTTGAGGCCTTGCGCCACATAAACTGTAGAAGGGTCTGTGATGAAGGTAAACTGTGGTACTGTCCAAAGGCTGTTGATACAATCCGCGTGATTTTGGTAAAGGTCACTGTTTACTAGAACTGAGTGGATTAAAGTGATGATTGTTTTAAAGTTCACTCACTGTGTCTAAATATTTTTTTCAGATGGGGTACAAGGAGAAGTGCAAGTGTATTTCACATCTTGAGGGAGATGCAAGATATGCTTCCGCAATCCTTGCTGTAAGTGTTCAAATAAATGGTTGCAAGTTTCAGCACCGTGCTGTTTTGGCTGCATGTATTTTCACTGGACCAGTTGGTCTTGCGGCCAGTCACATTAGGAACTAAGTGTGACTTGCGACAGCAAGCTAAGATCCATGCGAGTTCTGGCCAGTTTGTATCCTGCTTGATGCGAGCTTACACCTGGGATTTCACCTAAGCATGGCTCAACACCATGGTGTTGTCGCCAAGGCTCAACACCATGGCGACCAGTGCTGTGTGCCAGCCCGGTCTGAGGGTCTGTAGACCCACAGTCCGGGCTGGAGATTCTAGCTGGAACTTCTTCCAGCTGAATTACAGCTGGCATTTCTTGCAGCTGGATCCAGCTGGAAGGCCTTCCAGTTGGGACATATTCCAGCTGGATTATGGAACCGGAAATTTCACCCAGCTGGATTTTTTCCAGCTGCCTTCCCAGCTAGAAAAGTATCCAGCTGGGTGAAATTTCCAGTTCCATAATCCAGCTGGAAGTAAAAACATTTTCATCTGGGGCGAGCCTGCTGGACGGCCCATTGCTGGTCTTGCGGGCTTCGTAGGGTCTTCGCCCACGCTGGCGGACGCGCAGTCGAAGCATTTTTATTTTTACTTTTATTTTTTTATTGCACTAGAACGTTCTTTGTTGCTTTCTGTATTCAAGAAAATGTATATATGTGGTTGCCGGGCACCGCCTATTTAACGCGCTAGAGCTGTTTTTCGCGCCAGTACCCAGAGTCTCCCAGTACGCCGCGCCTGCCCATTGCCCCAGCATCCAGCGCGCGACACTGGGCCCATAATCCGGCGTGGCACTGGACACTGGGTACTGGGTCTTGCAATAGTATGGGCATTTCCAGGGCGGACACTGGGTACGATCTGTCATGGAGCGACCAAAAGCAAAGCTTGCGGGAAATGCCCACGAGCACAATTAACCTTGTCATAGTAGCAGGTAGTCTAAATGAAGTCCTAAGCAAGAAAGGGACAGGACTAGCCCAGCGCTTATCGAAGGGGTAGCAGACTAGTGCGAGCTATCCCCTCAGGTGCAAATCGTGCTGTGCACGGTGCCGGTTATCTTTGGTTATCAGGTACAATGAATGGAAAAAAATACTTGGCTGGACGTAACGTATTTGTGGACCGGAAATAATTGCAAAGAGAAGAATCAAGAGTTAGTGGATGGCATAAGTGCTGTATTAGGTGACATCAATGCCCAAATACAGGATGCAGATGGCTATGCCGACAACAACGGGAAGTCAATGCTAGATCTTTGTGAGCAACATAACTTCGTTATCGTGAAAACAGGGCCCAAGTGTGAAGGGCAGATCCCGTGGGAAGTGGCAAACTGGCAATCGACCATCATCATCATCAGCCTGGTTACGCCCACTGCAGGGCAAAGGCCTCTCCCATACTTCTCCTACTACCCCAGTTATAGTGCCTAGAATATGCACCATACCCCAGTCATGTACTAATTGGTACCATGTTGTCCCTGCAATCTTCTTAATCTCATCCGCCCACCTAACTTTCTGCCACCCCCTGCTACGCTTCCCTACCCTTGGGATCCACTCCGTAACCCTTAATGACCATCGGTTATCTTCCCTCCTCATTACATGTCCTGCCCATGCCCATTTCTTTTTCTTGATTTCAACTAAGATGTCACTAACTCGCGTTTGTTCCCTCACCCAATCTGCTCTTTTCTTATCCCTTAACGTTACACCTATCATTCAATTCTTTCCATAGCTCGTTGCGTCGTCCTCAATTTAAGTAGAACCCTCTTCGTAAGCCTCCAGGTTTCTACCCCGTACGTGAGTACTGGTAAGACACAGCTGTTATACACTTTTCTTTTGAGGGATAATGGCAACCTGCTGTTCATGATCTGAGAATGCCTGCCAAACGCACCCCAGCCCATCCTTATTCTTCTGATTATTTCAGTCTCATGATCCGGATTCGCGGTGACTACATGTCCTAAATAGATGTATTCCCTTACTACTTCCAGTGCCTCGCTACCTACCGTAAACTGCTGTTCTCTTCCGAAACTGTTAAACATTACTTTAGTTTTCTGCAGATTAATTTTTAGACCTACCCTTCTGCTTTGCCTCTCCAGGTCAGTGAGCATGCAGTTGGTCGCCTGAGTTACTAAGCAAGGCAATATTGATACGCGCTAACGCAAGAGTAAGTAACAGTACGAGCAGCCAGAGACGAAAAATGACAGGCACTAAGCGACGGTTCTCCAGCTGGCGCGGGATCTTTTGACTTCGTCGTCTTCTTCGCCGTTTTGCTGGGCACACAATGCTGACTGTTCGCTGGCTCAAAACACCAGGTGGCTATATTCCCCCTCTCAATGAAGCATCGACTCGATGCTCAATCACAAGACCTACATTACGGTAAGGCAAAAAGAAAGGGGGGGGGGGGACGCGCTAGCACACATACGGGCATGCACATGAGGAAAAAAAATGGGGGGGGCCGGGGGTGGGGGTTCTGTCGTCGGGAACAAAAATAAAAAAAAACGCTTCGCAGTTCTTTGAAGGACAACGCGACGACAGCAAAAAACAAAAGTTTGTTTCACCAGTACACTTAACATCACCGTGCAAAATACGGCTTGAGGCGCGGACGACATGTAGAGTCTCTGCGCGTGGTAAACGGCGCTTGGGCAATGGTAGGTCTCCGTCTGGAACCACTTTATAGTTCACGTCGCTTACAGGCCTTAGTACTGTGTATGGTCCGAAGTACTTGCTCAGGAGTTTCTCGTTGAGGCCTCGCCTCTAATGGGGGTCCAAACCCAAACTTGGTCACCAGGCTCATAGGTAACTTGTCGATGGTGAAGATTGTACCTTATGGCATCTGTACACTGCTGCTGTCTTATGTGGACACGGGCCAGTTGACGTGCTTCCTCGGCACGCTGAATGTACTCCTCGACCTCAGAGGCTAACTGGTCGAGCTGATCGATGTCTTCATACGGAATCATGGCGTCTAGCATAGTTTGAACATCTCGACCATAAACGAGGCGAAACGGCGTAAATCGTGTAGTTTCCTGTGTGGCAGTGTTGTACGCAACCGTTACGTACGGCAGGATTTCGTCCCACGTTTTGTGCTGCACATCCACGTACACAGAGAGCATGTCTGCCAGTGTTTTGTTTAGTCTTTCTGTTAAGCCGTTAGTCTGAGGGTGGTATGCAGTGGTCTTTCGATGACTCGTGTAACTCAACTTGAAGATGTCGTCCAGAAGCTTCGCCGTAAATGCCGTCCCTCGGTCAGTGATGATGAATGATGGTGCACCATGCCGAAGCACAATGTGATGCATAAAAAAATTGGCAACTTCAGATGCTGTCCCGCGTGGTAGTGCCTTCGTCTCATGCAGCGTAACGCGTCAAGTAATCAGTTGCGACAGTGCTCCACTTATTGCCGGAGGAAGACAAGGGAAATGGTCCAAGAAGGTCCATTCCAACTTGATCAAACGGCGTACGCGGAGGGTCAATGGGTCGTAGAAGGCCTGCAGGTTTGAGGAGTGGTGACTTTCGGCGCTGGCATTCACGGCATCCTTTCACGTAGCGTTTGACGCAAGCAGTCAGTCTAGGCCAGTAGTACAGTTGCCGTACCCTGCCCAGAGTCCTTGAGTAGCCCAAGTGACCATGTCGGCTCGTCGTGGCAGGCTGATAGGATGTCGTCGCGAAGTGCTTGAGACACTACCAGAAGATGTGGTTTCTCGCCGGCACCTGTGTTTCTTTTGTATAAGATGCCCTCTCGTAGGCAAAATGACGACAACCGTCGCGAAAGTGGGCGAGGAATGGACGCGATAAGTGATCAATGATGGGCCTTAACTCAGCGTCCAATCGCTGTTTGGCGAGCAGATCCGGCCCGCTGAGGGCTCCCAGAAAGGCGCTGTCGTCTTCCTCGTCAGGATTCTGAGATTTAATAGGTGCCCGTGATAACGTGTCAGCATCTTCATGTTTCCTACCTGACTTGTACACGATGGTGATGTTAAATTCCTGGAGTCGCAGACTCCAACGTGCCAATCGTCCAGAAGGGTCTCGGAGGTTGGTCAACCAGCACAAAGCATGATGATCGGTCACAACTTTAAATGGCCGCCCGTAGAGATACGGCCTAAACTTTGTAGTAGCCCAAATAACCGCGAGGCACTCCTTCTCTGTGGTGGACTAATTGGACTCTGCCATTGACAGAGTGCGGCTCGCATAGGCGATAACTCGTTCAGTCCCGTCTTGCCGTTGCACCAGGATAGCTCCGAGACCGATATTGCTGGCGTCAGTGCGGCGTCAGTGATCGAGCACGGGAGGAGAAGACAATCGACGTTGTAGCTCCGCAAAGGCGGTCTGTTGTTCATCAGTCCAGAGGAATGGCACGTCGTCACGTGTAAGGCGTAATAGCGGCTCTGCAATCTTCGAAAAATTTTCAATGAAGCGTCGATAATAGGCACACAAGCCCAAAAACCATCGGACACTTTACTTTTCGGTTAGAGTGGGAAAAGCAGCTACGGCAGTAGCCTTCTCGGGATCGGGCTGAACACCTGCCGCGCTCACGACGTGACCAAGGAACTTCAGTTCCTCGTAACCAAAATGGCATTTCTCTGGCTTGAGTGTAAGGTCAGCCGAGCGAATTGCTTCGAGTACATCCTGAAGGCGTCGAAGGTGCTCGTCAAAAGTTTCCGGAAAGACAACGACATCATCGAGATAGACGATCGAGGCAGCTTTTCCATTTGAGGTCAGCGAGAACGGTATCCATCATTCGCTGGAATGTGGCTGGAGCGGAACAGAGGCCGAAAGGGAGTACTCTAAATTCGTAAAGGCCGTCCGGAGTTACGAAAGCAGTTTTCTCGCGGTCACGCTCATCTACTTCAATTTGCCAGTAGCCGCTTTTCAGATCGATAGAGGAGAAATACTTCGTGTGCCTCAGCCTGTCCAGAGAATCGTCTACACGAGGCAACGGGTACACGTCTTTCTTTGTGACGTTGTTTAGCTTCCGGTAGTCCACACAAAATCGAAGCGTGCCATCTTTCTTTTTAACAAGAACGACTGGCGATGACCAGGGACTGCATGAAGGCTGGATTACGCCGTCTTGAAGCATTTCCTTCACCTGCGTTTGAATAGCATGTCGTTCGGTCGGGGAAACACGATAAGGCTGTTGCCGTATGGGGGGCACGTCGTCATAGGTGATGATACGGTGTTTCGTAATCGATGTTTGACGTATCTTCGACGACCGTGCAAAGCAAGAGTGGAACTCAAGCAACAGCTCGCGCAGGGGTTGTCTGTTCTCTTCAGGAAGCGTTGGACTAATGTCGACGTTGCGTAGAGGTGCTTCAGCAGTGCCGATTGCCTCGGAAACAAAACACTCAGTGACATCGGCGATCGGGTCGGCGTAGGCGATGACAGTACCGGGGAAAAGGTGCCGGTGTTCGTATAGCTGAAGTTGGTGACAAGAACCTCACAGTGGCCATCGTGGGGATCGACAAGGCTTCTTGCTACGCAAACACCATGAGAAAGCAGGAGAGACCGATTGCTTTCTACGACTGCTTCACCGTGTATGAGCTTGTCACATGCCACTTGAACCACGACACTTGCACGCGGTGGTAACGTGACAGCATCATCGATAACACGAAGAGGTGCTCGAGGGTGGATGGTGTTGGTCGTCGCTGTGGCGTTTTTTGTCGAGAAAGTGACGAGGCGTTGTCGAATGTTGATTATAGCGCCGTGCTCCCTGAGAAAGTCCATGCCGATGATTAGGTCTCGAGAACACTGAGGGAGAATGCTCAAACTGGCAACAAACGTAGAGCCGCGAATCTGTATTCGTGCCGTGCACATGCCGAGAGGTGTGACGATATGCCCGCCAGCTGTACGAACTGACGTTTGATTCCAAGGCGTGGTCACTTTCTTCAGGAGGGTGGCCAGTTTTTCGCTGATTATAGAATAATCCGCTCCAGTGTCCACTAAAGCAGTCAATTCACGACCGTCAAGCAGTACAGGAATGTCCAAGGAAATTCTTTTTCTGTAATCAGCAGGTACTGTCGTCGTCGATGTATCGTCGGTCCGCGTACGCGTCAGTGGGGGTCCTTGAGCACGTCCAGACTTAGCGGCCTCGCCCCCGAAGGCCACTGTGGTTAGTTTTCCCGGCACGGGCTGGGCGACCGACCCCGCACCACGCTCGAATACGTACGGCGAGTCGGAGAAAACCACCGCGGCAAGGGGAGCGTGACTGGTGTCGAGTTGATGGGGATCCGCACTGCTGGGCAACGTGTTCTTCAATTTCAGGAGGACGCTGGCTAACCTAGGTCGCGGCGAGTTTGCTGAAAATCCGCGTAGTCCGAGCTCTCGATAGGAACACTGTCGGTAGACGTGCCCAGCTTCGCCACAGTGAAAGCAAAGGGGACGGCGATCAGGTGCCCGCCACACGTCTGATTTCCTTGGGGCCTATCGGTGGTCCTGGTAATACGAGGCCGCTTGAACGGGCTGTAGCATGGCCGGGCACGCGGTGCGAAGTGGGGAGAGAGGTGGGGCAGGTTGCCTCAAAGCTTGCGCATACGACATACGGGAGCTGTTAGTTCTTAGCGGTCGAGCTTCTGTGTTGAAGGGTGGTTCTCTTAGCGCTTGCTGGACTTCGTCACGGAGAACGCTGGACAAGGAGTTGAGCGTCGGCTGTGAAGGTACCGACAGCTTCTGGAGTTCTTCGAGGATTACGGAACGAATGAGCTCTCGAAAGAAATCGACGTGGCGCCCGAGAGCTCCGAAGAAGTCCGTAGGTAAGGCAGCGTTCGTTCGTATGATGGTGCCCGCTGCCTGCAGAAGCGTCTGTTCCGTGGAGACGGCCTCGGAAAGAAACTCTGACACAGTCTTGGGAGGACTGCGCACGAGACCGCTGAACAGCTGCTCTTTCACTCCGCGCATCAGGCACCGCACCTTCTTTTCTTCCCACATGCTGGGGTCGGCTCGTCGAAAGAGGCGCGTCATGTCCTCGACATACATTGCGACACCCTCGTTCGGCATTTGTATACGGGACTGGAGATCACGCTCAGCTCGCTTCCGGCCATCAGGGCTCGCATGAATCCGGCGTTTGAATTCTGCCCATGAATTTAGGGCATCTGCACGATTCTCGTACCAAACACGTGCACCATCGATAAGGCTGAAATGTACATTTTTTCAGTTTCTCTGCGTCATCCCACTTGTTGAACGCGGCAACACGTTCATAGTGCACCAGTCAATCTTCAACATCCTCATGTATGGCGCCGTGGAAGGGATTTGGCGTTCGCGGATTCAGTAGCGTACAATGAATCGGCGTTGGGCCTTCCATACCTGTTGGCGTGGACGGAGCTGCCATTTTCTCTGGGAGGAGTCCAAACTCAGGGGCTTGTCCACGGATCCTTCTGCTGGCACGGTGTACAAACGTAACCACCGGTACGGGGCTGGAGCTCCTGCTGCTCGGAGGTGTGTGGTGCATAGATTACCCCGCACCTCCACCAGTTTGTCACGCGCTAACGCAAGAGTAAGTAACAGTACGAGCAGCCAGAGACGAAAAATGCCAGGCACTAAGCGACAGCTCTCCAGCTGGCGGTGGATCTTTGGACTTCGTCGTCTTCTTCGCCGTTTTGCTGGGCACGCAATGCTGACTGTTCGCTGGCTCAAAACACCAGGTGGCAATATCACTAGCGAATCGCAAGTTACTAAGGTATTCTCCATTAACTCTTATCTCCAATTTTTCCCAATCCAGGTCTCTGAATACCACCTGTAAACACGCTGTGAATAGCATTGGAGAGATCGTATCCCTCTGCCCGACGCCTTTCTTTATTGGGATTTTGTTGCTTTCTTTATGGAGGACTGTGGTGGCTGCGGAGCCGCTATAGATATCTTTCAGTATTTATCTATAGTATTTATCTATCTAATCGACCATGATTACTGTCTGATGACAGAAGGAATTTATGATAAGTTGAGAGAAATGGTCATTGACGAGGAAGGGTATAGTAGCACAGGGAGTGACCGTAAATGCATCATATTGTAAATGGGATATGTAGTACGGAAAAAGAGCAAGGAGTGCAAAATGGCCAGTCCAAATTTGAACGCTGAACAACTATAGTGATAAGGATCGAGGACGAACTTTGTAAATGGCCAAGTAAATAGTTAGAATATAGTAATCTTCTAAGTGTAATAACAACAGAAATACGGAACGAGAAACAATATGTTCGTTGGAAAGAAAAAAATAAACCGAAAAGCTGGTGGAACAGGAAGATACGAGAAGCGATCGCCGAACGACAGAAAGCATCCCGAGGGCACAGGCAGGCAAAAAAGGCACAGTTGCCACAGGCTGAAGTGGTCAGTAAATCGGAAATATAAAGGAGAGAAAAAATCTATGGTTCAAATACTGGTGCAAGCAAAGATATAAAATGTGAAATGAACGTTGGTTGTCAGAAATACGTGAGAAAAAGAAGGCCGCACCTAGAATATTTTGCAACCACACAAAGTTATCAGGCAGGAAGTCAAAAAGAATAGAACAACATATCCTGGACGAAGATGGAAACAAACTGGAAGGGGAAGCGGCATTAAATTACATCCGAAAAATAACAGCCGAATCTTTCCAAGACAATGACGAGGTTTTATTTGAAGAAAGAAATAGCATGAAAGAGAACCAGATGGGAAAGGAGCTGCTGCTGACAAATTTCAGCTGGAAGAAAGCCGAAGAGAAAATTCCTAAGTGGAGCCACAGGGCTAAACGAGGTTCCCGTTGGGCTGAATAAAGAACTAGGACCAAAAAGTAAGGAAGCTCTGGTGAAAGCAGTGGAAGAAGTTTTAAAAGATAGAATAATTCCAGACAGTTGGCGACAAACTGGAATGAATTTAATTTACAAAGCCAAGGGGGAGAAAGATAGAATCCACACGTATAGACCATTGGGTAATCTACAGGTTAGCAATGCAGGCAATCAAATTAAAGTTGCAAGCATGGACAGATTATAATGACATTTTGGAAGAACTTCAGGATGGCTTCAGAATAGGTAGGCGTTTTGATAATAACTTATTTGTTCTTACTCAGTATATTGAAATATATAAAGTAGAAAGCAAACCGTTAAACGTGGCCGTTTGAGACATTACAGAAGTGTATGACAACGCATAGACCGCAACCTTTTGTGGGATATTCTGGAAGGGGAAGGTTTAGGCATTGATTGTCTGCAGCTTTTGAGAGGCATTTGCCTAAAGAATACCATTTGCCAGAAATGGGAAGGGATGAGGAGTGAGGAGAAAGTTTATATCAACACGGGACTGACGAAGGTGTGCCCTTTATCCCCACTGCTTTTTATCATGTACAGGGTGAGGATGGAGAGGGCGCTAGAAGGAAGTGATCGGGTTTAGTCCCTTATACATACAGGCGGGCACAGTAGCAGGGCAGCAGCTTCCAGGTTACTTTATGCGGACGACATTTTGTTAATTGCTAGCTGACAAGCAAAGTGATTTGCAACTTCTTGCTAATATCTGTGGACAGGAAAGCGACACTTTAGGTCTGAAATTTAGCGTTAGAAAATCAGGTGTTATTGCATTCAATGAAAACAGCCAACAGACAGTGGCAATAGAAGGCCAGGAAATACCTCGGGTAAAAGAATATTAATATATTGGTATATGAATAAACGAAGGAATTAGATATATGGAAACACAAGAAAAAACAATAACAGTAAAGCGGAAGCGAAATGCAGCCATAATGAAGCACATAGCTCTATGGGGATACAGTAGGTACGAGGTGCTCCGGGGTATGTGGAAAGGTGTAATGGTTCCAAGACTTACTTTTAGAAATGCGGTTGTTTGCTTAAAATAAGGGGTACGATCGGGACTCGATGGCAACCAAAGGTCAGTGGGACGCCTCCTGTTGGGTGCTCACGGGAAGAATACAGATGAGGCTGTGCAGGGCGATATGGGCTGTACAAATTTTGAATTGGAGGAAACTCACAGTAAAATTGATTATGAAGAACGACTGAGCAGTGGCGTAGCTAGGTCGTCTGGCACCCGGGGCCCATAGGTCTTCTGCATCCTCCCCCCCTACGTTGTTGAGGAAGGCGAGGATATCAACAATTTCCGGGTGTCTTCAGATGTATATGACCCCCCCCCCCCACTGGCCCCTTGCACTCGGGGCCCACGGCCCCCCTCCCTCCACCCCCCCCCCCTCCGTTGCTATGCCACTGCGCCTGAGGAATATGGAAGAAATTAAATGGGCTGGGACAGTGTTGAGATATTTGCACAGAAGAAATGTTGATTCACCATGGAGGAAAAGAACAAGGAAGCTTACCAGCAAGTATGCGGCCTGTAGAGTGAGCAACACAGCAACAAAGAACGTCAAGCGGAAAGTCAGAGAGGCTGAAATAATCTCATGGGTGGCGGCAATGAAAAAGAAACCTGGCATGAGTCACTATACTTAAGAGGAAAAAATGAAATAAGGAAAGAAACAATTTATGATAACTCAAAGAGAAGCTCATTACTTTTCGAAGCGAGATCAGGATGTCTTAGAACACGCACCTAGAAAGCGAGATATAAGAACGAAGAAGAAGCAGCATGTGCTTGTTGCTGTAATGCTAGGGAAACGATGGAACATGTTTTATTAGAATGTGATGATATCTGCCCAGTGGTAGATTTAGGCACCACTGGAATCTTTGAAACCCTTGGGTGCTGCGAGAGCAGGGGGAAAGTAAATAATGACACGTGTACTTATCTTTATCGGGCAACCACGTTTCGCCGCTTAACTGTAATCGCAGAACGAGCTACGCGCCTGCATGTATCCGACGTTTCTGGAAAGTTATCGACGCTTCTATCCGCGTGTCTGGTGTCGCCGAACCTTGTGTTATCAGATTTCATCGCGTGACACGAATGGTGTAGAACTTTGTGGAAGACACGCGGGTCCCATCAGTTAATCTGGAACATTCGACGACTGATCTATAAAAGCCGACGCGCTTGACCCGCTGATCAGTTTTTCCGACGATCGCCGACCGTGTTCGCCGCTATCGTTGTGCTATAAGTGTAGCCTGTTTTTGTGGGCACAGGTTCGCCCAATAAAAGCTAGTTTTGTATTCCACCGTATTGCTTCTTTCTTCACCGTCACTACCACGTGACAATATGTCCGCAATAGAGATTAACAAGATGCGATTGGAAGATTGGTGGAAGAAAAGTAGAGAGACGACAAAAAACGGAGATGTACAAGAACCAAGTTCACAATAAGGGGTCAGAAAATTTGGTTATGAGAATTGATCGGGCGTTCTTTCTTCTTTTTCTTTTTAGCCTAAGTAGGAAATTAGGCAGTATAATAGCAAAGGCTTGGTGGCGCCACCTACCACCACGTTCCAAAGGGGAAGCTAATAACATTCATCCATGCATCCAACCATCCATACCGAACTCGACAGTCCACCCGCCGGTTTCTTCCCCGCGTGCGTGGGATTCTTTGTGCTATGCTACAGTGGCGGTCGGATGTTAGCGACTTCGTTGCTTGCTGCCGGTTTCTTTTCCGTGTAGTGCCTGTTTCTGCGTGTCGCCTACGTTACAGACGTGTGTTCCAAGTAGGCGAAAATGCCTCACTGTCGCTGCAACTATTGTTTCGAGCCTTGGTCCCGTACGGGGTACAGCAGTGTGAAAGGCGCACTGAAGCCGTCCATGTTCAATGTTCCGGGAGAGAAAGAAAGAGGAAAGCAGTGGGAACAGAATTTGCACCGTGCAAATAAAGTATCGCGTGAGACATGTGCGGTCTGCGAGGTAAATTTCGAGCCGCGATACATAATCAGAGAACATGTTCATAATCAGACACTATGTGCATGTAATTGATGGCAAGGAAACGCATATTCCTCGTGGAAGGCCCCTGCAATCTGAAGACGCCATCCCCACGATTCTCTCGATCGAACCTGCCTGACGTCTTCCCATGAGCACAACCAGCACATGAAGAGCACCTCACGGTTAACATATTATGTCGCTGGTTAGGTCGCACGAAAATGTGTGTTAAAACTAAGTGTGAAGTTTGCAAGCAAACTTTGACAAGGCCAGCCAGTGAGGAGTGCTCAGAGATCGCAGACTTCATGCGGCTCAGGGATATAGGAGGGCACTTGTATCCACGCGGGGCACTGTTCTGCTTTGTTGAAACACTTGAGAACTTGTTCACGGAATGCTTTAGCAAAAGCAAGCTGCACTCTGAAAGCACCCTGGATGTACTGAGTTTGGCAAAGGCCAAGTGCACGAACACAATTGGTTGCAGCGAACACGCGGCTGAACTAACTTCAACGAAGGTGGTCAGTTTCTACCTGACTACTTGGCTGCACTTCTTCGTGAAAGTAGAATGCAGAGAAGCGAGGCAACAAGGAAACAAAGAAACTCCGAAGGATGTGTAGGTGTGCCTTGTTAAGAACGGCCCGCTGAGGTGCAAGTTTTGCCAGCCAGTTGCGACACCGGGCGTCAACTTTTCCTAGAACGCCACCGCAAACCTCTAGCCACGGCGTGACTAAGTCGGCTGTGTGTGGAGAACAATACGCGCGTCCTCGACTCTCCGTCGCTGGAGCCAATATGAGTGCGACGAAGCAGGCATTGTGCCTGAACCCGCCACCGCCAACCTGGTCTGCTGTGAACGAGGGAGTCTCCGAGGGAACGTAGTTCAAGGCCCCATCCCACTGTAAGAGTTCAGAGAGACGTCGGGATGAAAAACTTGGAATGTTTATTTACATTATTTACAGTGAGACGACCAAGAAATTAACCGTCATGAAAGTCATTACGGGCCGGCAGCAACTCGGACGCTGCGGCCCGTGGCAAGAAGCTCGAAAGAGATGAATTAAGGAATACTCTAGGAATGCTCCCTTGCTGCTCCCGGTCTGTCTCTTTTTAAGCCCTTCGGTGTCTCGAAGACACGTCACGTTGGGCCAATGGGAGAGCCTGCTCAGGTGACGCCATTTTCGGCCAATCGGCGAGCCCGCTCAGGTGTCGTCATTTTCGGCCAATGGTAGGCGCCCGCGCGATGGTGTCACACCCGGTGGAGAGGGTCGCTGCTTGGTCCCCAATTGTCCGAGGGCTTACTTCTCCCTGCGGTCTTGCCTTGCTGACTTGCAATGCGCCATCGCAATAGGCGGATGGGGGCGACGCTGCCAGGGTTTCACGGTGCATTACACCCGTCTTGTCTCTTGGACCTAAGTTACCTGGAACAGTGCCAGGCTCTCGCTTCACTTTCGGGAAGAGTCAAGCAGTGAATAGCTCCACCTGCGGCACACGAGGTGGGGGCCGCCAACTTGTTTGCACGTGCCGCGCCTCGGGAATGTGGTATCCGTGCTCCTGCGCTCCTTAATTAGCTGCGGTGTGATTCGATGTACTCTGGTGAACTCGAAGTAGGCTCAGGAAACGGTCCCGTATCTAACACCAAGCGCCGTTCTAGGCGCAAGACAATGGGCAACCGGCCGCGCTGCGGGGGTCAGCTCGGTGAATAAAAGGCACCTTTCCTGACGTAAGCCCCGTGCTCGGCGAAGACCGCCTGACCTCGGTTGAGGACCGTGAACCTGTGCGGAAGTGTGTGTGTCACTCCCGCAGAGAGGCGACTCGTTTACATTGACTGGTCGAACGTTTCCCTCACCTTGGGAGCGAGGGAGGACCAAGTGTTTATAAACCGCTGTTGTGCGACTGCTCAATGTACTTTCTCTCGCAGTCACGCTAGACTGATGAACTGCAACGTCCTTATGTAGATACTGTAAATAAACCTATATTCCTCGTTCTCGATGAGAAGCAGTCCTTCTCTTCATCAACGTCCTCAGCGTGGATAAGTTGGACGACGGCATGAGCCAGCTACCATCTAATTCATGCCCGACTCCAATCTTGACAACTGGTTACGAATGACGGGATTGAGCCCCCAATCCTAACAACTGGCTGACAGAGGTGAGATGGACTTTGCATCGTGGTGCTGTATCTGCGGTGAGTGCTTGATTCTTGCTTTGACTCTCTAGGCTTCATTTTGTGGTTGTTCTGTTTAGAACAGAAAGGAAGCTAGATTGTTGAGTGTTAGCTAAGTTGTATTTTCCTAGCTAGATTTAGCGAGCAGGACCAAGGCAGTAAAGCAGCAATCATGGAGTTAAGGACACTGCTGAGAGATGAATTGTTGATTGTTGGTGAGGAACTGGGCTTAGACGTACGCAAGGAAATGCTAAAAGCGGAATTACTGGAGCTAATTTCCGAAAAGGCCAGTGAGGAAGAAATTGAAATGGGAATAGAACTTCTAAAAAAGAGAGAGGAACGGCAAAGAGAAAGAGAAAAACGGGACAGAGAGAGAAAGGAACGCGATAAAGATCGCGAGTTAAGAAAAATGCAACTGGAACGTGAAAGCAAACGTTTGGAGTGGTCTCAAGGAAGTGGAGGGGCTCTAGGACGATCTAGTGAGGCAGAATCATACCGCATGGACAGGCTATTAAAGCCATTTGAAGTCGGGACCGACAGGCTTGTTCCTAAGCAATTTTGAAACGACTTGCGAGAAGAGGAACTTCGGTCCGAGTACATGGCCACAGTGGTTGCTGTCTATGTTGCCGTGTGAGGCGGCGGAAGTAATCGCCAGACTGAGTGCACAGGATTCATATGATTATGCGAAAGTTAAGGCTAGTCTCCTGAAGAAATACCGCCTTTCAGCCGAAGCTTTCGGCAAAGGTTTAGGAGCATAGGCAAGAAAGATAGCGAGGGGTATCCGGAGTTTGCTTACGGCTTAAAGGCCAACCTAGTCGAGTGGCTGAATAGCGCGGAAGCGTACGACAACAGAGACATGATCATTGAATGCATGTGTCTATAGCAGTTTTACAAAAGCATCCCCCAAGCTATGAAACTGTGGGTGCAAGACACAGGGAATGTAAACACGGTGGAAAGGGCGGCTGAATTAGCCGAAGAGTAAGCAACGCGTAGAAAGTTGAACTCCGAGGACGGAAATTGGGACGGTCGAAATGGACCGCGGAAACCAATTCCGTTCAAAAAGGGTGCGCAGACTAGACGATCCGAGCCTCTAGACGTGGAGGAAAAGCCCGCTGAAAAGAGCGAGGAGAAACCTAACGGCGAAACTGTGCAAAAAGAGCAGAAAAGAAAATTCGAATCTTTTAGACCGATCCGCTGCTATAAGTGCCACAAACTGGGACATATCGCTGTGAACTGCGGAAAGCCTAGCGTAGTTTTTTCCTACGTAAATGAAAAAGACGAGAATATGGAAGGTAACTGAGTAATACTTGTTGGGGAGCTAGTTGGTGCATGTTTCCAGATGAGGGTCATAGCGCCGAAAAAACACAACACACAGCAAGCGAGACGGGACAGGCGCAGCTTCCAACTGTTTATTCACCGCGTATGCGAATGAATATAAGGACAAACAAAGATGGGTAGCAAAAACCACACATGCGCACGAGGTTTTTACAAAAAGCGGAAAAGCTTTTTGTAAAAACCTCGTGCGCATGTGTGGTTCTTGCTACCCATCTTTGTTTGTCCTTATATTCATTCGCATACGCGGTGAATAAACAGTTGGAAGTTGCGCCTGTCCCGTCTCGCTTGCTGTGTGTTGTGTTTTTTCGGCGCTATAACCTCATCTGGAAAGAGAATATGGAACTTTTAAGCCCATATCTTCACGACCTGCAAGTTAATGGCAAACCATGCAGGGTGCTAAGAGACAGTGCCGCCACGATGGACATTGTCCATCCGTCTTACGTGACGGTAGATGACTTTACTGGAGAAGTAGCATGAATCAAATAAGTTGTAGAAGAACACAGCGTGTGTCTGCCCATGGCCAAAGTCAAAATCAGTGAACCATTCGGGGAGCTAGAGACCGAGGCTGCAGTTTCCAAATTTTTGTCACTGCAGTACCCTTACATTTTTTCGAATCGTTCAAATCAGTTACTGCGTGAAAAGGGGCTTAAACTGGGAGAGGGCGTAGTACAGGCATTGACGCGAGGCCAAGCTCGTAAAATCGCGTCGCTTTCGGCTGAAAATGCGCAAGCTGCTCCAGTGGAAGCAGCAAAAGAGATAACTTCAATAACAGAATCCGAGCTAGGCTCGAGGGACGAAAATACAGTTGAGGAAAACCTGCCAGCCGACCAGCTCTATGAGAGCGTAGCACTAGAGTGTCAAAGTTCTAGCCTGCAGGAAGAGCCCGCTGATGCACTCGCAAGCGAGACATGGTCGTTATTATCACCGGCCTCGAAGAACTTTGATCAGCTCTTACGTGTGGACAGAGTCACTGGCATCAGAGCAAAAGAATGATGACAGCTTAGCTAAATTACATCAGACAGCTAAATGAGGCATTGCTAGGCGCAACGTGACGATACATGAGAGAGGAGGATTGTTGTATCGGCACTACAGGGATCGAAAGGGTAGGATTTTAGATCAGTTAGTCGTACGTACTAAGTACAGGGAGGACCTTTTGAGTCTCTGTCAGGGAAATGGGTCGTCCGGCCACCCTGGCATAAACAAATCAAATGAAAAATTGCTTATGGAATACTACTGGCCTGGCTGTTTCAAAGACGTAGAAAACTTTGTAAGTTCATGCGACGCCTGCCAGCGCTCGGGTAAACCAGGAGATACATGGAAAGCCACTAAAAGAATTACAATAAAGTTTCTCTCTCCACTAAAGGTAGTGCCCTTAATAACATAACCTTTCAGACGACTTGTGATAGACACGGTAGGGCCTCCACCAAAAACAAAATCGGGTTACAGGCACTTGTTTTCCATGCTGTGTCCGGCTACAAAGTTTCCAGAAGCAATCCCTCTGAAAGAGCTCAGCTCCACCGAAGAAGCAGACGCGCTTTTGACAGTATTTGCACGAGTTGGGTTTCCAGCCGAAATTCAGGCGGATCAAGGGTCAGTATTCACCAGGGCACTGACTTCCACATTCTTGCAAAAGTGAGGGGTAAAGTTGATACTCAGTTCCGTCTATCACCCTCAATCAAACAGTGTAGAGAGGTGGCATTCAGTGCTTAAGCGAGTTTTGCGTGCGCTCTGTTACGAGCACAAGGATGACTGGGAGAACTGCCGGCCGGCCACTTTGTTTGCTTTGCGAACGGTTCCACATGAAGCGACAGGGTTCTCGCCAGCAGAACTAGTGTATGGGAGGACACTCCGTTCTCCACTAAGAATGTTAAGAGAGATGTGGGAGGAAAGAGGAGAGAGTCCTACAGTGGTTGAATACGTGCTAAATCTGCTGGAACGGCTAAGCGCAACCCAATAACTATTCGAAAAGAACATGGGAGTAGCTCATAAGAACACCAAATTCTATTACGACAAGAATTCGAGGCTTCGTACGTTTAACCCCGGAGACCAGCTAATGATCCTCAAACCTTCAAGAAAGAACAAGCTTAAAGTTTCGGATACTAACTATGCTCTGAAAATGTCCGATCGCAGGAAGGAGGTGAGGATATATCACTGCAATTAAAACCCCTGAAACTTCGTAAAGTAGTGCCACTCTCCTCCTCCGCCTTCACTCCTCCTCGTTTCTCCTCTCTTTCACGCTCCCTCCTCGACCATGGCGCCGCCTACGATGCTCGAGCGCAGCAGACGACCTTTCGCAGAGTGAATGCACGCATAGCAAGGCAGTGCTCTTTAGGCGTTCACGTTGGCTTTCCAGCTCCGCGTAACTTCGTGTACAGCATAGAATTTCTAGTCGGATGCTTATACAAATTCGGTAACGGCAGCTTTTGTTTCATTTTTTGATAACTATTTCTTAAAAAAGTACCTAAAGGAGTGTTAACGCTGTGCGTTGACGACTGCGAATGTATCGCGTGCCCTACAATTAGGTACGCAGCATTTGTCAAGGGCGTGTCGCAAGATCTTGTTGCGAATGATTGTAAATAACACGTTTACCATCGAATGACAACCTCTTGGCTTCCAGCAAGCCCTCAGCCTAAAGAATCCGCGCCGCCCTTACCATGTGAATTCGCGGCGCGTATCAGCTATGACGTACAAAGGCTGACGGAGATCACTGCTCTGGAGGTTCGAAAGTGTGTTACAAGCTACAGTGCCGCCAACGTGCGTGCTTGCCAATCTAAGCGCGCGCAAAGCCTCAGAGGTGGGCGCTGGTGCTGTTATGTTTCTCGTGTCTCAACGCCGACAGAAATACCGCGTGCCGATCATCGAGTCGGGACTGTGCGTACACAAGAAAATAAAATGAGTTTTTAGCATTCGTGCGCGAAGCGGGAGCGCGATAACAATGCTTGGCTAAATCTCAAACATGACCACTGTGGCCTTCAGTAATTTTTTCAGGTTAATGACTTATCACGAATAACACTTCATCGTGCGTTGGTTCGTCGGTTTACTAAGTGACGTACGTGTCGCGAACCAAGTTGCACTGAGGTGCAGGCATTGAGGACGGTTGCACTCCCTTCGAAGTAACATTTGCGAGACATGACTTTATTAATGAAGTCATGATCGCGCGAAAAATCCCCCCGCCATGACGCGGCCGAAATTGCGACAAGTGAAATGATGTTTTATCCATAGGTTAATATTATATGAAACGGCATTCGAGTTCCAAGTTAGCAGTTTATTTTCAGCATAGATGCATTACAGATTTGCCTTTGCAGTCACAAGTCCGTGTGCACCATTTATTGTCTCATTGCGTAAATAAACGCACCAGCCTAAGAGTCCTACAGCAAGCGCGTCTCAATAAGGCATAGTGACTGTAGAAACTAATAGTAGAATAGACGAGCAAGCGAACGACTATATGAGCACGCGAACTAAACGAGCGCGCAAACGACTAAACGAGCGCGCGAACGAACGAGCAAACGACTAAGCACGAACGACGACTAATCCAGCCAGCGAACGGGCGGGCAACCGCACGTTTTCTTTGCGAGTGCTCCACCGCCGCATCTTAAGCTTCGCACACTTTAAAGCTCACGCGAATTAGCACATACGTCTCAATTACCTATGATGCGGTCGCTCGACGACGAACGCACCGCGTAACATGGTTTCGGGAGAGCACGCACGCTTTTCATCGGTGCCTCTGTATCGCAAATCCACCGGGCGACCGCCAACGAGGAACACGAACAAAGGTGGCAAACAAAGCTAGTCTATCTAAAGAAGGCTAGTAAGTAACCACAAAAGGCAGAGAGTTGCTCTCCTGGGGCACTTTCATGATCGAGACTGAAATTTTATCAAAAGGACTGCGCTGAATCTTAAAAATTTCGTAATCACGTTATCGCACGCAACCTCGCGTGCCCACAAACTCACGCCGGTTGGCGTTCAAAACGATTAAGCGCACCAAATATGACTAACACGACCACGTAGTGCGCATATAAGCAAAGCAGACGTTGCGTAAAAATCATGCTAAAGCGTGCGTACAAATGACAACATGCACAGTGAACTGTGCAATATCTACTACGTTATTGCCCGCCGCACAATACGCAAGCCTGGCACATACAATATTCTGAGAGAGCCACAACTTACATCACATAGTCGCGCGGAAGAAGTTGGTCGGAAGTTCTCCCTTCCGATTTGGTGAAGCCATGTCTTTCTTCTTAACCCGTTGCGCTTACCGGACGGTATCGCGAACATATTCTTGCCCTTGCTAAAACTATATTGGCATCCGAACGCGCAGCAGGTCATGGTAACAGAAAATTACGTGAAGCGACGTCGCACTTGCCACAAAACATCCTTCAAGGCGTTCGCAAGATCAAAACCGCACAGAATAGGAACGGAAGGAATGCCGCCAACAAGCGTCGCTTCTCGAGCAAAGATGGCAATGAAGCGCGACTGTAAACCATAGAGTTACTATTGTTCTACTAACTCTATGCTCTTTCATGTTCTAGTGCTGCCCTCTGACGCCCGCCGCTGGAAACGTTTTGGAAGGGTGCCGGGGATTTCGCCGGTTGATTTGTGTACTTACGTGCGCCCATGTTGAGTGTGTGGCGGTTGTGCGTTTCATGGATCGCGATTAATTATTAATGCTTTCTCCGGGGCAGCATCTCGTTCACCCATCGACTGTACTGGGTGAATAGGCCCGAGTGCGCTGTTGTGGTAACAGCGCGGCCAATAAAGGCACGCCGAGTTCCGTCTGCCGACGCGGCTGCCTTCCGTCGCAGCTGCCTTGGAGTTCGTTGTCGCTGATGTCTGTGCTTGCACATCGCTTTTTGTATTCCTTTAATACATTCACTAAACATTTTGCATATTCAAGAAGCCTTCGAGCGCAGCCTTCCACGTCGGATTTGCCAAAGCGGTGCATTTGTTTACATCTACATATGCAGCTTCAGGTCGCTGTTAGCTTCAGATATTGTAGAAACGGCCCATCGCTGATGTGAAATAATCTCAAAACGTAACGAAACATACATATCTGCACATATGAGCCGCGTTGTTCCTCCCTGAGACGAGTCAGTATGAGCGACCGAGCCACTTAAACAACTACCACTGCGATCCAGACACATATATATTACGGGCTATTACTGTACTGATTCTCGCTTTTCTTTAATTTCATCATACTTACAGTTTGCGCGTGCCATAAAGTATTATTAGAGAAAACTGTGCTCGGCATGAACCCCCACTCACAGGCCGTGTAGTTCTCTCGAGAAAACGCGGATGCCATCGCCGACACCGTTGGTTACTGAACGAGTTTATGCTGCTGTACCGAAGGCCCTGTACCTTCTTTCCCAATGGACGCAGGAGTAAACAGTGCTTTTGTGGAATTAAGAAATGTGTCAGCATAACAACACACACAGACCCACCATCTACGGAAATGCGACCGGCAGCGTCCGGGAACGGTGACCAAAGCACAAGATGTTTGCACAGCGCTGTTTCACCGCTTGCCGCTTATTGTACGTGCCGCGCGAAGTGAAGACTAGTTATCAAATCGCTATATGGCCACAACTCAACTATAAGAGCGGTTTCCTTCGTCCTGACTGCTTAATATGTAAGTTCAGGTCCATCGGTAGCGCGTGCACGAACTCGACGGGGTCAGGCGTAACCCAACCTTAGCCAGGATTAACATTGGCTCAAACTACACGTGCATGGCTTCAGAGGACTGAAGCTTGCGCATTTCAACTTCGAAGTCATGTCGACGCATTTTGAGCGCGAATAATTATATTTACAAGTGAATGAGCTGCAGCTATCGCGCTGTCGGTTCGACGGCTGATCGCGTCGGGTTCGGTCGAGCGATCACGATCGGCACGCTCATTTTATCGGCGCCGTCGTCGACAAGAAAGCCCGTCGCGCTATACGACAACTCGCACACGTCGGTTGCGTCATTGCCAGCCTATTATGATCAAATGATCTCAGTGGCACAGTGCTGAATAGTCGGCCAATCGCCGGCGTCAGCGTCTTGCCGGTCTCGTATCGACCCAGTGTTACCACGCCTTAAACGAGTACGTGAAGTCAGACACGCGGCTGCCACCACCAGCAAGAGTGGGCTGACGCTGCAAGAAGAATGCGTCAGCAACGTGTTTGTGAAGTGCCGCCCAAGTGTAACGTGGAGGTTTATCGATAAATTTGACAGCCGTCAATGCAAGGCGGCAACTACGTGGTTCACGGCGCAGTCCTGACGAAGCCCTGGCCCTTCAGTTTTAAACTGGAGTTGCAGCCTTACGCACGTTCTCGGCACTGCACCGGCATCGAACTGCCAGTAGAGCTTCAACGCGGTGCACGGCACAAGTGTTCGCTGCAGTGAGCGTCCGTGCGCTTTTTTTTTTTTTTCGGGGTACTTTCCTCCGATATCTGGCCGCGCGTCTCTTCGAGAACGTTTCGCGACTAATCCGCTAGGGCAGGGCGCATGCGCCGTCGCGCCGTGAAAAGGCGGATTTTGGCGAGCCCCACATGGGACCGAGCCATTTGTTCTAGTTCTTCCAACTGCGAGTATGACATCCACCATAAACCTCCGCTATTTATCCGCTATCGCCTTCCCTCACCATCTATTAGGGACGCGCGAAAGTACGCTTTTGAGCGCGATCGGAATGAGCACATCGAAAACGGTTCTTCTCGGTTGAGTTTTTGTTGTTGTTAATATTGGCCGTTGTACGGTTTGTAGTCGGGCATGAACTATGTGGTAGCTGGCCCATGCCGTCATCCAACTCACCCACGCTTGGGACGTGGTTGTAGGGAGGAATTTGCTCTCATCGAGAACTAGGACTATAGGGTTTAATTACTATATTTACATTAAAACAGGAGTTACATGTCAACAGCCTAGTATGACTGCAAAAAGGAGCACGAAGCTCACACCACGAAGCGCACAGCACACAGCGCACGAGCACAAAGATCCAAGCACCGCTTGTCGAGCGCACAGCTGCTTAAAAATACTCTGTCCTCCCTAGATCCTAGGTGAGGGAAAACTGCTGTCCAACCTTCGTCCAATCGGACCGTCCATAGTCGTTGAAGACATAGTCGACCCGCCTTTGAGGGGGAGGGCTCACACACTCACATACACACTTTGGTTTCCCAGAACCCATCGAGTTGAGCGGGTCCTCGTAGCCAGGTTGCCACGCTTGACCCCAGCCGGCGCCTCCTAATTCCAGAGCCGACTTCACCGGTAGCCGCCACGACTGTCAGCAGACTGACGAATTCAGGGGCCCGCGAGAACGCACCGCAAAACACCCTTTTCCGAGAAGCTATCTAGCTGCAAATAGACCCTGAAGGCGACAGCGAACCAAGTAACAATAGACAATCCACCAAATGTGGCTTGACTTGCAGGCGCCGTCGACTCGACGAAGGAGGCGCATGGTGGATTAACTTTGCTGTGGTCTCCAGTTCTCCGAAAGAAGTGCATGGTCGGTTAACGTTGCTCGCATCGCCGGTTCTCTGAAGGACGCCACCCCTGCAGAGCGATCGAAACTACTGCAGCGGGCCGCGAAAGGTTCGCAGGTCAGTACCCCTGCAGGCCGATCGCAACACCGTCAAATTGGGGGTGCGGCCTTTACATGGATTTGTACGCTAAGACTCTTACTTTGCGTAATCGTCTTATACTTCGCTATCACTAATACTGCGTTGCCTTTCTGGCGGAACTGTGCCGCCCGTTTCTTTTTTAACTGCGAGTCCGTTTATAAGCGCCGCCGCGCATGGCAACTAATCATTCCGATTGCGAGTAGTGAACTTTGTCCTGTGTGTATAATGAAATATAGTTTCTCTGCCTGCTGTTCACCGTGGAACTTATTTTTTAAATGTTGAAGTGAGAAAGTACGGCTCGGGTAGCCGCCGCTGGTGGTTCTAATGAGCTTGTCCTCCTATTGTCAGGATTTGTAGAAGTAAAGCGAAAGTACCAATTAAAAGTTGTGCACGCCCGCACCCAAAATGATGTAGTATAGGTTTTAATGACAATAATATAAGAGAAAAGGTAGAAGCAACCTAAAAGAAACCTGAAATGATGTGGATAACACAACTCTGGAAATAACATTTTTTTTTGGGGGGGGGGGGGGGCAGGCCTCGGTATTGCCTGCAGAGAGGGGGGGCGGAAAACATTGGAGCGGCTCAGGCCCCAGAGCCGGGGCCTATGCCCAGAGGAATTTCCGCATTATTGTTTTGATTAACTGTCTTGGGATTTTATCAGGTCCTGCTGCAGTGTTATTAGGGACATCTGTTTTTTTTCCAATAAATCTATCGGGCTTCTCTGTTGTTGCTAGATCTGTTTGAGCCTGAACTATGCTTTCTCTTGTGCCGAAGTTACCCCTAATAACGCTCCTGGTGTACGACAGCGCATTGTTGCCGTCTTCGTCCCTTATAGACGTTTGCAAATATTTAGTTGGAGCTCCGAGTGCTCTCATGGTTCCAAAATCTTTTTGGGCACCTTTCTCTCTTTTGCGAATGCTATGCACCCAACGTTTACTTCCGCCTTTTTCTCTTGCACGAGCTCACTCGCCACCCTTTCCTTTTCTCAGTATTTGTTACATCTAAGAATTACCTCTTCATGTAATCCCAAATTTCTGGCGTCTCGGTACCCAAGTAACCACGGATATCCGTGGGACGTCCACCATAAGTCCCAACGTCCATCCATCCGGATATCCAACACGGACGTCCGTGGGACGTACAGGAAAAGTCCATATCCTGTTTGGATGTCCGAAGGACATCCCACCGGGATGTCCATGGGACATCCCATTTTGAACGTCCGCTGGCTGTCCATAAATAGGCATGCCCAGGATATACACTAGTGAGTTATATATAAACTAGCATAAATATATTGCCGGAAATTTTAGTTTGTTCATATTGTATTTGTTTATTTTTGTTCTCTATCGGACACAGTTCATTCTTTTTTCAAAGCAAAATAAATATATTTCCAACTTGATATCAATTCTGCCCACTTTAACATCGCAGTATTAAAATACGATTTTTTTTCTATCGGTGGGTCATACAAACAATTTGTAGTTTGCTTTAAAAAAAATGCTTGTGGATGACTAGCAGAATATATAAGCGCCCATTTGAAGCCACTTATTCGACCTAGAGCCAAGCACTCAAGTTATCCCTCATTATGAAAAGTTCCTGATCATAGAGTTTTGGTCCTGACCTCCGAACATGTAGGTTCAGGTTTATCATTGAAACAGGAAGTAAAACACGTTGTTGGGCTAGTTGGTGCATTGTATTAAGAAAAAAACAGCAAAAAAAAAGAGGGACACAGGAAACATACACAAGACAGGCCTCTTCCAGCCTCTTTCCTGTCTTCTCGTATGTTTCCTGTGTGCGCCTGTTTTTGGCTGGTTTCTTAAAACAGGAAGTTGTCTGCAGTGTTCAATTGTGCATACAATAATATCATTATAGGTAACAAAAACAAATCTCAAAGGCTACGCTTTTGGTGGCTGCGTGCGTTGAAAGCGATTACGAAAGCTATACTGCGTCAGAGCCGCCATGCATTGACAGTAATCTCAAAGGCTATGTTTTTCTGGCGCCGACAGCTTTAGCAGAAACTAAAAACTCGAAAATCAGATACCGAATATTCCCAGAATAAGTAAATATTTCACTGTGTAATAATAGAATATTTTAAAAACCTATTTATGTTTGCGTAGATGCACGTGGAAGTGTTACAACCTTGGCAAAGCAGAACGCTGCAGTCATCCAATCCAATCCAAGCTCTAGCCATCGTCGCCACGCCATTTTTTTCATTCTGCGATCGTTGTAAGGGCAGCGGAGCAGCGTTTGTCACCTTCCGTGCCTGCCGAAGTCTCCTACTCAACTACCAAGGTATGACAGCTACATCGATTTCTTTTTTAATTCGTTTGGGTATTGAAATGTGTTTTCTTCACAGGTGCCAGGATGTCTAGACTGCGGGAGAAGCCGCACGCGCGAAAAAGAGCGTCGCTGGAAACAAAGACGATATTCGAGGACTTCGGATCTCGCACCGGCAGCCAGCAGTCAACAGCTCGAGAATTCGCAAGTCTAGAACTGTGCAGTGGCGCGCATACCCCGCACGCATGCATTAACATGTGCGTTCGGGCTGTCCCTGCAAACATTTGTACGCCTTGTGATGCTGGTCGCTGCACCGAGGCGACATCGGAAGTTCAGGACGGTGGTTGTGACACTACGCGCACTAAGGACAATGTGCCTTGCTTCCCTGATGGATATACTCTACGTGACGCTTCGGATGGTTCACTTCGCTGTGAGAACGGAACAGGATCCCTTAGGAGAGGTGTACGCACAAGTCAATGCGGGTTTTCTGGTAAGCAGGACCCCGGTCTACATTTGCTTTAGCTACCGCGGACTCTTCGTCGGCGCCCTTTGATTCTCCTGGCAAACAGCTTCTCCTGGCTAATGCGCTCATGATCAGAGCTGTAGCCGTCAGTAGCGGCAAGATCGCCTGCTGATCTCTACGAAAATAAAAAGCTCCTTTTAAAAAAAGTGAAGAATATATTAGTTGTTTTTAACTACAAGTTTGTTTAATATCGTGAGAATATGGTCACTACGGCCACGGCGGGGACATTGTAAACGAGAGTATGCATTCGATGGCCAAGTGAGTTTTAATAATTGTAAGAACGCACTACGCCACGAGAAAGAGCTATTGTTTAAAGAAAGTGAAGAATATATTGATTGTTCTTCACGAATAGTTCGTTTAGCCACGTCAGAATGTGGAGACATTGGGAACGAGAGTACGCATTTGACGGCAAGTTGACTTACGAGAACGCACTACGTCGCGAATAACATTTAAGCTGCAATACCATTAAGCATGTCCGTGTGGCACCCCGCGAATGACATTAAAGTTTAAGGCATTAGCCAGTTAATGTCATTTTTTGTGCTCGTGTCGCAGAGTGCTAGTGAAGTGATGTAGTCAAGATTAATTCCTTCATGTCATTTCTGTTGCTTTCGCTGCTTAATAATGCTAATTGATGTGTTTTTGCTCTTTCTTTTTATTCCATGCTGCAAACTCAAATGTCAAAGCAGGGTGGGCAATAAGTATTTTTTGTTCTGCTGTTCTCTACCTTGTTGTTGTGCTATTGAAATTGCAAGTTTTCTTCTTTATCCGTGTATTTATTTGTTCTTTGAACAGTACGCATATATCTGCTTATTGGTCTTTTTATGTATATGTATAAGGTCACAATAAACGTTTAATTGTATTTGGAAGTTGGTGTAAGTTCATTTCTCGTTTATTTAGAACAAGAATGCATTCAAGCATTAGACCAATGTAATATATATAATGGTCCGGTGCTTGAATGTGTCCCGGCCACTATTGTCGCTTCAAGGCATGTGTATATCTGGAATATCCCCGGGAAGACACACACACACACACACACACACACACACACACACACACACACACACACACATATATATATATATATATATATATATATATATATATATATATATATATCCTGAACGTCCCCTGAATGTCCATGATGGATGTCCGCGTCGGACGTACTACGGACGCCAAAGCGATTACCTTTGGATTCCCCAGGGACGTCCCTCGGACGTACGTCGGATATTCATGGACGTCCCACGGACATCCCGAATATCCAGAAAGGACGTCCGTCGGACGTCGCCCGGATATCCGTGGTTACTTGGGTAATCCCTAGATGACTGCTTACGCTCTGTGAGGATCGGGAGGTCAATCCCACCGTTCGTAACCAGTTGTCAAGATTGGAGTCGGGCATGAATTAGATGGTAGCTGGCCCATGCCGTCGTCCAACTTATCCAAGCTGAGGACGTTGTTGAAGGGAGGACTGCTTCTCATTGAGAACGTGGAATATGGATTTATTTACAGTATCTACATAAGGACGTTGCAGTTCATCAGTCTAGCATGACTGCGAGAGAAAGTACATTGAGCAGCCGCACAACAGCGGTTTATAAACACTCGGACCTCCCTCGATCCCAAGGTGAGGGAAACGTTCGACCAGTCAACGTAAACGAGTCGCCTCTCTGCGGGAGTGACACACACACTTCCGCACAGGTTCACGGACCCCACCGACGTCAGACGGTCTTCGCAGAACTCGGGGCTTACGTCAGGAAAGGTGCCTTTTATTCCCCGAGCTGACCCTCCCTCCCCCCCCCCCCCCCCCACGCGGCCGCCGGTTCTCCATTCGGTTCCACGGTTCTCCGCGTGGGACGTTGCCGCCAAATACGTTCCCTCTGGAACTCCCCCACTCTCAGCAGACCAGATCGGCGGTGGCGTGTTCAGTCATAAAGCCTGGTTCGTCGTACTCATCTCGGCAATCCCGCGACGCAGAGTGGCGGACGTGGCGCTTTGTAATGTGGACACAGTAGGCTTAGTGACGCCCTGGCTAATGGGTTGCGGTGGCGTTCCAGGAAAAGTTGACGCCGCTGTCGCAACTGGCTGGCAAAACTTGCACCTCAGCGGGCCGTTCTTAACAGCTCTCATATAGCTTGCTTTATTTCCTTGTTCCACCACTTTCGCGGTTACCTCTTTCCAATCCAACTTTTTTCCCATGCTTGTCTTATTTCTTGCTGCATAATGTCTACAAGTTCCTTATATTCTCAGACTGCTGTAGGAAAAGCCTCCATTTTCTTCTGTCTTTCGCAATCTGTTATTTACTCTCGATTCATTTTTAGAAATTCCGACGCTATTCATTCATGTTTTGCATTTGCATCTCTCTCAAACTTACATGTTAAATGTCACTGATCACTAACCACGCTGTTTTTTCCATGTTCATCTATTATCATTTGGTCTAGTTCTTCGTAGACCATTCTAAGACTAGGACGTAGTATTTACATGACTGCCCGTTTCTGCATTGCCACGTTACCTGCCCATGACACTTATTCTCCCTGTTAACTGCTATAAGGTTCATCACAGATCAAGCACTACAGAACTGTTGTTATCAGTATATCTGTCTAAATCATCCATGGGCACATTCATATTTCCCACTAATATCGCCTAGCCAGATTTCTCATCAATTATTAACGCATTGATATTGTTTCCAGTACAATCACTTAATTGTTATCTCTGCTATTCCCTGCCCATAGGCAAGCACTCCCAGCAACGTCTTTTTGCCTTGCCATGTACCACTTGGGAAGAATTAGTGATAAGAGTTAATGGAGAATACCTTAGTACCTTGCGGTTCGCTGATGATATTGTCTTGCTTAGTAACCCAGGGGACCAAATGCAATGCATGCTCACTGACCTGGAGAGGCAAAGTCAAAGAGTGGGTCTAAAAATTAATCTGCAGAAAACTAGCAGTTTACGATAGGTAGTGAGGCACTGCAAGTGGTCTACTTAGGACAGGTAGTTACTGCGGATCCGGATCATGAGACGGAAATAATCAGAAGAATAAGAATGGGCTGGGGTGTGTTTGGCAGGCATTCTCAGATCATGAACAGCAGGTTCCCATTATCCCTAAAGAGAAAAGTATAAAACAGCTGTCTTAGCAGTACTCACGTATGGGGCAGAAACGTGGAGGCTTACGAAAAGGGTTCTACTCAAATTGAGGACGACGCAACGAGCTATGGAAAGAAGAATGATAGGTGTAACGTTAAGGGATAAGAAAATAGCAGATTGGGTGAGGGAACAAACGCGAGTTAATGATATATTAGTTGAAATCAAGAAAAAGGAATGGGCATGGGCAGGACACGCAATGAGGAGCGAACATAACCGATGGTCATTAAGAGTTACGGAATGAATTCCAAGGGAAGGGAAGCGTAGCAGAGGGCGGCAGAAAGGTGGGCGGATGAGATTAAGAAGTTTGCAGGGACAACATGGCCACAATTAGTACATGACCGGGGTAGTTGGAGAAGTAGGGGAGAGGCCTTTGCCGTGCAGTGGGCGTAACCAGGCTGATGATGATGATGTACCACTAATCCACAAATGCTCTCGTTTCTTTTACTCTTTGCCACTTCAGACCTTGCCTAATTAGCATGCCTACACATCTGCCTTTCCTTGACCCAGCCATTCTGTTGCAACTCTCCCATAAAAAACTGTTAATAACAGGTGGTTGCTCCAAATCTCGTAGTTGTTTCAGTCAAGGCATACATGCTGATCGCTTCGTCATTCAGCTACGTTTGAATTTCCAGCAGTTTTTCCTGCTTGCGACCACCCAGCATGTTTATACAATTTTAGCTTCTCTATTCTTGTCCTTTGTGTGCATTTTCCTAATGCCTTGTGGCCCAATTCTGTCCCCTGCTTAATTATGTGACTGCAGCCAATAGTTAATCTTCCTTCCCGATTGCCTGGCTAAAAAACCTAGAGCCGTGCCATGAATTGGTGTCACAGTGCCTGTGCCATCTCACGATGGCTGCGGGCACTAAGCACGGATAGCCATGACACCCAAGATTTACCGTTCCGCACAGTGCAACCCACTAGTCTTGGATGTCGTGAGCTATGCCGATGCATCGCTCCGGGCACGATCTGTACTGCAAGCGCAGATGCTCATAATTACGCCATTATGGCTCGACCTTCATGAGATTTGTTATTGCGATATCAATTTTATGGACACTCCAGGTGGATTTGTGCCGTCGACGGCTCCACGAGGTTCCATATGAGTGAAAGTGTGCGAGGGTGTGCCAGCGAACGGGGTTCAATCTCATGTGCGCGAGCGCGGAACGTGGCTGGATGCGTGACCTCTCCTTTGGTGCACGAGGCAGGGGAGTGAGACAGAGGAGGAGGGGTGTTCTCCAGCGGCTGCTACGGTGCCTCAATTTCCTCCTCACCCGCTGCTCCGTACAGAGTGAACACAACCGTGGCGTCATTACGGCATTGGCTATGCGAATCGTGTACACCGTAGGGATGCGTTGCCAGCGCTTGTGTGTGTAAGTGGTCTGCGACGTGGCCAAAGTGCGCGCATGCGCTGGCCTCGTCTTCAAAGCGATCTGCGGTATCTGCAGAGTGCACGTAGTGCCGGTCGCTTCGTATGCGCTGATCTTTCGAAGTTTCGTACGCGTTGAAGCGACATATGGCACTGTAAAGAACGGCGGGTTGCACAACAAGATTGTCACCTTGCCACCCGATTACGACAAGGGGTGCAAGACGCGCACCTCCCGCTCTCCACCTCTCCGTGCTGCAGCTGCGAGGCGTTCAAAGAAGCGACCTTTGCGCTGGAACCCGCCGCCTTCCTCCAGCCCGCTTCGACATGGTGACGGGACGAATTCGGTGTGTGGACAATGATTCTAGAGTTCCCCAATGCGGAGCTGATTTGACACGCCTGAAGAAGCTACCGCGGGAACGTCTTGTTTTTGTGCTTCTCACGGTTTGGAGTGGCTCGGAACAATGAGCGACGCGCGATCGACAACGTCGATTTTCCGGAACGGCACCACCTTCAACGCCGTCGCTTGGGCTTCGGAATGTGTGTGCCTTTGTGTCTGTAAACTGGTCTTCAGAGCAGCTGCGAGTTGGTGGTGTGTAAACGAACAGCCGCCGCGTCGTAGGACCAGCGGATCGAGTGTATAAAAACTGTGGTTGTGCGATTGTTGGACGCACTTCTCCTGAGCAGTCATGTTAGACTGGTTCACTTCTCTTGAGCAGTCATGTTGGACTGTTACTCTTTTTCTCAAGCAGTCATGTTAGACTGAGTTAATTTTTCTGTAAATAAACCCCTTTTTCCTCGTTCTCGATGAGAAGCAGTTCTTCACTTCATCAACGATCTCAGCGTAAATAAGTTGGACGACGGCATGGGCCAGCTACCTTCGAATTCATGCCGTACTCCAATCTTGGCAAAGGACCACGGACGAAGGGATTGAGCCCCCAATCCTGACAGCACACAGGTCAATGGGCTCGCGGCTGCTGCCACGATTCCCAACTCCAGCATTTTCAGAGAGTTTCCGCTGTCATCGAGAGATGCGTGTTCATGTTTACCTGTGCACGCATGACACCGTGCTAGTTTAGTTCAAATACGTTGACGGGCTAGTTGGTTTGGATCCATGATAGAATGCGTAAACGAAACTTAATCTTTATGCGTCTGTTTCTTTCTACGTCCTCGTTGAGTCACGCTTACGTATTCTATATCGTTAATTTAGTAAGCGAATGTTCAGAAGCTTATATGGCCGATAAAGCTACTATCCTTACTTTATACAGCTATCTACTAATTTGCTATACAAGCGATTACTGACAAAATACTACCCACCAGCAATATTCTGGAAGTTTGAGAAATTATTTTTACTGTTAAAGCTTTAAAACCTCAAAATAAACAAAATTACCAGGCTTCACTACGTTTTTCCACGCAAGTACAACTTCATTATATGAAGATTTGAATGCGTTTGCTATCACAATACATGTATAATGTACTGATAACTTCATTAGGTGGCTGCTGTTTGTCTTCACAGAAGGAAATGCTCTATTGTAATAAAACATTTAAAATTATGGGGTTTTATGTGCCAAAACCTAGATATGATTATGAGGCACGCTGTAGTGGGGAACTCCACAAATTTGGACCTCCCGAGGTTCTTTAACATGCACCTTAATCTATGTAAATGGGTGTTTTTTGCATTTCAGCACTATTGTGATAGCAATTATACAGACGCTCGATGAGAGTTTGCATAGTCACCGTAGCACCATTGTGCTGTCGTGGTGTTGACATGCATGCAAGGTAACATTATGTAATCATTTTAAAAAGTGTCATCTATCCCGTGTACAATGGACACAGGAGCACACAATTATCAGTCAAGCATTTTTTATGTGAACATGAAAAAGGAGACGCATATTTATTATTACACATTTTCTCTATGAACAATGACGGAGCGAAACAATGGATGGCATCTGGCACCACAGTGAGGAGCCAAGAAGATGCGAACTGACATACTATGCACAATGGAAGGAAAAGGCTGGCCCCAAGCATGAGCCACCTGTTTCCCAGTCTCTACACGTGGTGTCCTCTCGATGTCGATTTACAGCAGTCAACCGAGGATGCACTGTGAAACGCCATAATCAGTCTCTTGATATGCTGCACACATCCGACAGCAGAATCCAAGGCTACATGCAATTCTGAGTTGCTTACAAGCTCTTGCACTCGTCACTGCTCATTCACTACACGATACGTTTAATTCAACATATTCTCGCTGTAAAAACATTTGGGCAGAGTGCAACGAAAGGTAGGCCAAACCTCCAGCTCTCGTTAGTACCCTGCAGCAAGTCCCTATGATACACTACTACTGCACTCTGAGCACTGCTGCTCGAAAGCCCCGACCAATCTCAGCCGAGATGCTCCACCGGATGTGTCGACCAGATCCTGCTGTCATTGCAGACATGTCACGAGCCGATTGCGGTGCTGCACTTCCTCTAGCAGCTGGGCAAGGTGTTGGTCGTCGCTTTCTCTTTACATGCCCATGCCACCCATGCCTCCCATTCCACCCATGCCGCCTCCCATGCCACCCATGGGGTCAGCCTTGTCCTCCTTCGGAAGCTCTACAACTACAGCCTCAGCTGTGGTCAGGAGTGAAGCCACGCCAGATGCATCCAGCAATGCTGTCCGCACAACCTGCACAGGAGAGCAATCAGTGCTATAATATAAGCAATGTCCGAAACACACGTGACATTTCATCACCATTTCTTCTCATGCCTTTTGGCTCACACCAATGTCTTGCTAGCAATAACCCAATGCAGATGCTGTAGTAGTCAATCAGGGCATTGACTACTTTGGCTGTAGCATAAGCACAGTCACATCGCAAACTGACAGCAGCAGTGCCTTGTACAGTCAACCACAGAAGTTTATGGGCCATGAGATCTGAGAAAACACAGAATTGAAGAGCAGCCTGTAATGGTATCCAGCAAAAATGTGCGTCGCAATGTTTGCACATACTAGTGGAGGCTGCGGAGATATTAAGCTTTTTCTCAGATGCAATCTTGAGTAAAATTTTGTTGTTCACTGAACATTTAATGAATTGATGTAAACGCCGTGCCATTTAATTCTTGATGTAAACGCCGTGCCAGTCAAGAACACACATCTACAGCAAATAGTGGCAGCTGCCATTAATGTGCAAGCCAGTTACAGCAATACCTGGCACATTACATGCTGCAAGAGGCTCTCACACAGGCAGCATCTGTTGCAGTAAACATTTGCCAGTAATGTGCACACAAATTCTTGCCAAGGTGATAGTCCTAGACTGCTTTTAGGAGACAATCCATGCCCAACTCAATACGAAGGAGGGGAAGATGCACCCCACAGAATTGCTGACCGATAATTTGGACAGCTTTATGGCACTGCAACTCTCCCTATAGACAAGGTACCGTCAAAACTTATAACTATTACAAGCCGATAGTAGCAAGAAACACTTGGGGTTTACTTCACTGCATCAGTGTTTCCTATTTATCAAGCTTTGACTCTACAGTCAAACAAACTTATAAAGATACCGATTTTAACAATATATCGGTTATAACAATGGAAAGCTGCTGCACCATCAACTTTAGTATGTTTGCTATGGTGAAATAACCCACTCACTACAATGACCCCAGGCCAGATTATCAGTTGTAACGATAAAGCCTGCCTGCTGGGTGTCCGTGCCAAAAGATAATTAAATGTGAAATCCTTGAAAAGAAAAAAAATATACAAATTCTAGCCACACCCCAATGACCAGCTACCCCAACAGCTGCCACGCGCTTGTTTTCCAGTCTTCTCGGCATTGCCAGTCTCACGCGCCTCTCTGCCGCCCTTCCAACCCGGGAACACGAATGGGCTGAGCCCATAGCTCTACGCTGCGCCACCCTATGAAACATGAATGGAGCATGCCAACTGCACTGACAGTGCTGCGCTGCTTCCAGGCCCCTCATTCTGCGCACTTCTGCCAACGGATGAAGTCTGTCGTGCTAGCCTTTGCTGGTTGCGTCGAAGTCATTCCTGGCCATATGGGTTTTTAAGCCTCGTTTGACTCGCCACCAAAACAGAAGATGGGCGATCTGCCCACCGATCATTAAGAACGCATGACGTTGCCAGTGAAAAGAAAGCGCAATGCTATAGATTCGGAAACAAAGTACTTCTAAACATTGAGGCAATCGGTGCAAACGGGCTTGCATCGAATAGTGAGTGACGACAGCAGCGATAACGTGGCAGGGCAGGCAGCCTCGACGTCATCCTTGCAGTAGGCCCTGCAGATGATTCAGTCCCTCCGAGGTTTATTTTTTGTGAGGGACCATCTGCTGTACTACACAGATCACCTGGATGGCTTTGAGAAGGATGTTGGGAAGCTTTGCATAAATTAAGCAAAGCTGACAGACATGTGGTTTTCTCATGCAAGCTAGTGAGAAGTATGTTGTGAAATGCATGTGGCGATCTCGCTCCAGCGTTTCTTCTGGATTTTCAAAGCCGAGAGGCTGCCGCGGCAACCTGCTCGCATTTTTAGAAAGGCCCCTTTGAGGCCACCAAAGCGATACCTTAGCGGAGCTCGCACATCACTTGCTGCCCGTGACCCCTCTTTGCAGTTGTTGTAGTCGTGCCATTTTTGAACGCCGACAGCCGCGGCTTGTTGCACGCGATCAGAGCATGCAGGAAGCAAAGGTAAGCAGTTAAACAAGTCAACGCAATCAGCAGCCACAGCCAAATGGTGGAAGGTGGTAGGGAGGGGCACTGGCCTCTCCGCCGTTATAGTTTTCTCATGGCTCGGCCACCCCCAATTAAACCTGGTTATAACAATTAGCGGTTATAAGAATCACATTTTCGTGGCACTTGAATATTGTTGCAAGTCTGTTCGAACCTATCAGGGCCAACAAAATTTCAGACACCTCGCAGTGCCACCGAGATTAGCAACTACTGCCAGTGTCTGATATGTTGCCAGTACCTCCCCGAAACCATAAGTAGTGAATCACACTACTGCAATTGCAATGTCCTAGTAAATCCAGTACTACAGTAGCCACTCACCACAGCCAAACGATAAGACAAACTAAGCGAAGCCAAGATGCTAAGTTAAAGCTACATTTGCACGTTTGCTGTGTTGTGTGCCCTGCACATTCGGAATACGTTTCTGATGTGTTAAATAGCAGCATGCAATCAGGTGACTTCATTGTTGCTGTAACACATGTTTGTTGCTCTGAGTCACTATCAACAGCTTCTATATGGGACAATGGTCTATCCCAGCAATCATGAAATACCTGTCTTGCATCAGCTGACAGCCTCTGTGCACGGCAGCTCGATGCAAAAGCAAGGTGTGGCCAGCTACATTGCAGCACAGACAATAGCTGGGCGCGTCTCAGCCGAGTTTACAGTTGTGACCGCTTTTGTTTTGGTGAAGGCACCACTGCTCAGGGATACTTTCGCAATGTCGAGCTGGGGCTAAGAGGGCGTTGGTTCTTGCATCAGAACGTGTTTGCCTCGTGCTCTGTGCATTCATCTCGTGCTTCTTCACGTGTGTGAGCAAGTTGGTTTGCATCAGAACGTGTTTGCCTCATGTGATATGCATTCATCTTGTGCTTGTCACGTGCGTGTGTCTGAGCAAGTTGGTTCACATCAGAATGTGCCTGCCTCGTGCGATATGCATTCACCTCGTGCTTTTTTGCGTGGGTGTGTGAGCAACATTGCCTGTGCTTGCTCCGCTTTGTTTAGGCTCTTCGGTGTGCGTGCGTGCCGTAGCCAGCCTCGTTCATGTGGCGCGATGCCGCGAAACTGTTGAGTGCCACTCTGCGACCAAAGTGCCGAAAAGGACCAGACTGTGAAATACTACAAGTTCCCGTGCGACTTAATGCAAGTACTTTTGGATGTTCCGAAGCCTGTGCGTAACTTTGCCCTGCATAATTTTATTTATATTGTTGCGACTCTTTGAGCAGGACCCTTCCTTGCCACAATCAAGTTGTTCCTTTATGAAATATACGACACTGGTTTTGAGGTGCCATGCGAATTTACCGATTCCAAAAACCTTTCTACGCATGCACTAAACTGGCGCGATGCGAGTCCCCCTTGCGGTGGTTATCGTAGCTAGACTTGGTTGGAAAACAACACGGGGCAACGCAGACACTCCGGTCGGTGTTGCTACGAAAAAACTAGTGGTTGCACTTGTATTTTTTTTTAGTATACGGGTTAATTGTGTCGACTTTGGGTGCAAGAGTTACCACTATGGAAACAAAAAGCCGAGCTCCTTCCGATTTCCATCTGCAAAAACATATGCGAAGAAGGCTCATGTGGATATCTGCAGCGAGGCATGCAAACCCGGTCGGCTCATTGGGGCAGCCAGCAGAGCATTCTTGAATCTGCTGGGCACACTTCATCACCGGCAAATTTCCTTAAAAAAAAAAAAAAAAAAAAACTCCGAGTGACCATCGTGTCGTAACCTCCCTCGTAAATCATCAGGAGTATGTGCCGACAGTGTTCATGTGCAGCAATACTCCGGGCGAGGCTGCGTGAAAAGGCAAGAGGACCACAAACTTAATAGGCAAACATGCTGTGAAAAAAATGTGTATTGCTGCCCTGTGGGTCACGATGTTACGTCACCATGCATAGGGACTGTGAAAGGAGTGTAGGAGACCATCGGGGTGTTGATTCAAGTTCGCTCAGCTCTAAATAGTTCTGACCCTGTCACTATAGTTTGACTGCTTCGTTACTGTAGGCACTCGCATAAGGTCTACAACACATCGTCGTGCCGACTTGAAGGTGGTTCGTTGTCTCTTCGGCTAGCTGGTTATCCACCACTCATATTCTGCGTGTTTTAACGTATGTACCATCGTTGGCCATGTTTCATACGTTTCCTTGGTAGACACACTAACAGGACAGTGTGAGCCCAACCCCTCTTTTTCTTTCTCCGCCCTCTGCTTTTTTTTTTTTTGAGCCAGTGATTTAGCACTGCGCTGCTTTGAGTTGCACGCAGCCACACTCGTAACATTTTCTAATGTAAATGCAGCACGCGAGTTATTTTATGAAGCCAACGCACTAAATCGTACAGTCAACTGCATTTGCTTGTAACGGAAGCACATTACATTACTGTAACAATAATGTAGTCCACTAGCATTTCTGCTTACTGAAAAGTTATCATAACCTGCAACTTAGAGGCAGCAAAAATTTGCTATTTTAATACAGTAGTTAATGATTGAGCTTAAAAAAATTTTGACATTATTTTAACAATTCTTAAAAGTATCTAAACATTGCTGCTTCGCTGTATATAACATATCATGTTATCATACCTGCCAATCTGGCGAGATAAAAAATCGGAAAACTTTATTCGCGCCAGGGGGTGGGGTGGGGGGGGGGGGTGTCAAACTTTCAGGCAGTGTTCGAGTCCTTTTGCAGGGCCCTCGCAGTAGCAGGTTTTGCTCACTTCAAAAATTTGTCCGAGCAGCTTTGCTCAAAACATGGTTCAGACTGACGGCCCTTCACTAGCAGCAGGTGTTGGAGGGTTGTGTTGCACATTGATGAGCGGAATTCAGTCCTAGTTTTTTGCGCCGTGCAAAAATCCTCTCACACTCTGCCTTGCTATATGGTATCACGAGTAAACATAGCATCCCCTTAGCAACTCGGTGAAACATGTTTTCCATCAGCGTTTTTCTTTTTTTCCAACCATAGACCACTGCACGTCTCACCTTTCTTCATTCAGAATGTGCTCTTGAAGACTGTACGCCTGTAGTGTGGCAAACTAGGCTTCAAGAGCATCTAAAGCATCTTCAGTAGATTCAGTGGAATCTCGGGGCAGCAGCTGAGGGAAACTGCATATAAAAACGATGGCTCGAGAGTGATGCCTGTAAAATAAATTTCAGGCTGGCCACCTCTGCATTCTTCCGAGTTGCGTTTCAGAGTTGTGCTGACATCCATAATGCTTGGCCTCATCGCATTTCGGAAACATTTTCCGTAGAAGAGGCGCAACGTGGTCAGTGACACTAAGGGGCAGGTTGTGTTCGACGAGGAATCCCGTAAACAGGCACTCCACACGTATGACACTGTCATCGCAGTTCTTCCGGAGAAAGTTCACTATGTCGTTTTGCTGCTCAGTGGTGCGCCGTGGAAACATGCAGTTTCAAGTCGCCTTTGCCACCGTGTGGCGACGTCACATCCACACGTTGCACAAAATGCATAAGGTTCTCCTTTTCTTGATGTCAAAAAGCACGGAAATTCAGAAGTATAAGATCGCAAAAACTTCTGCAAATACCTTTTCTTGGGCTTTGCTAGTGCCATGGCATCAAGCACACAAGGATTGTAACTTTACACGGTGCACCGCATACACACGATCTAGCCAACACTAATCATACACACAAGCAGCAACGCCGTGCAAGCAGCAGCAACAAGATTCACCATGGAGGAAGGCCGGCATGAAATGCAAGAGCTACATTGGCTCTGGCTTTGGTCGGCTTACTAGGCACCAAAGTGGGCTGCTTAGTCAATGATACTGATGGTGCTAGTGGAGCCGTTGTTGGTGATGCCGACAATTACGATGTGGCTTTAGATGTTGCAGTGCTGGTTTCGCAAAAACCATTATTGCGCAAACAGAGACCACTTTTCAGGAGATATAAGACAGTGATCGTACAATCGGAAAGTTCAGTTAAAAATCTGTCATCTCCTGGGCGAATTGGGAGGGTGGCAGGTGTGTGTCATGTTAAACTGTATAGGAGCTGCCAACACAGGATCCGGTCATATACCACGCGGACACAATGTACTCGCTGCCTGTCTTCATGGACTGCTTGCACATCGCTCGTACCAGTCAATCCACCTTCTAGATCAGCAGTGGTGAAGTTTATACGTTGATTTACCACAGTCTTCGTCATGCTGTGCCCAGCGTGACGAGTGGTCGAAGTGTTCGAGGACAGATACCGCCAAACGTCATCATTCGTTGCAGAGCACTTCGAGAAGTCCCGTGTATTCTTCAATCATTACTCATGCACCGATTGAAAGCAATTCAATAAAGCACTAAAATGAGGCAGAAACAAGTTTGTATCGATACACAGAGCATGGACTGCACGCTAGCCTAGGCCTTATTTTCCAACCAAAGGCATGGTGCGAGGTTCTAAGCTTTCCCTGCAGGTGGCGCTCACAATTCTGGAATCACAATCACAATTCAGCATCACAATTTTGGAATTTTAGCCTAGGTATGACATTAGGCAGTACAGTAGCAAGAGCTTGGTGGCGTAACCCACCGCCTCGTTCCAAAGGGGACGCTCATAACATCCAGTTCGAACGGTGCGGTTCCTTCATGTTGTCGCCAGCACCTGATCGAAGTAGCGAGCTGTAGCGAGTGCTCCGATGCGAGTGCTGATGCCTCGCTGCAAGTCTCGAAGGGCTCTATTTTCTGCGCTGTTGCCGGGGCCGACGAAAGCCGCTCGAGTGTAGCTTTTTCACTTACTTTTTTTTCACTTCGACATCCACCAACACTTTGGCGTCAATTCTTAGACGACCAGAGTTCGCTTTAGTGCCGCGCTGTCATCGCTGCCGTAAGGAACGCGATCAGTAGGCGTCGACGAAAACCGCTCGAGCATCACTTTTTCATGGGCACATTTTTGCTTCACTTCGGCGTCCGTCAACACTTCAGTGTCAATTCTTGGACGACCGGAGTTAGTTTCAGTCAATGCTTCAGTGCTATTACCACTGTCACCGCTGCCGGAGGCAACACGATCAGTCTCACAGATATCGCATGGTCGTGGCGCATCGACGCTTCGTTACTCAGAACCAACCGAGGGATATGATAACTGCTCAGGCTTCCTCCGGTGACCTTTCAATTTTTTCCGACCGAAAGCATGCAGGGTACAACACTTTTTCACGTTTCCAGGCATGGCAACACAATTCTCTGCTGAGACATAGTGCGTAGTACACGCAAGCCTTTCAATATGGTGCCGGGCAGTATGCATACCTCACGTCAGCTACTTCTAGCCAACCGGGTAGCGCCATTTTGGTCACGTGCGTCCGCTAGCCAATAGCAGTGGCCACTGCTCTTTGTCTCTAAGGCCTTGTCTTTCATCCAAAGAAGATGCTTGGGGTTGCTTACCGCAAAAAAAGAAAAAGCTCAAAGTGCGCCCTTTCAAATGAGACTAAAATGGCGCTGATCGAGCACATAGCTCTCACGTAATGAAGATACGAAATCCTGGGTTGTCTGTACTCAATTTAAAGAGCCGGGCACTCGGTTTTCGTTTTTTAAACTGATTACGATGGAAGTTGATGGTATACGGCTGCGAAAATTTGTAAATAGGTGCAGAATGAAGTCGGGAATGTAGATATAAGGCCAACGAAAATCGGGTTTTATTGGCAAATTTTTGGTTCTGAAGTGGCACGCCCCCCCCTTAAAAGTTCTTGTCGCCAAGGATCTATTGCATTCGATTAGAAAATATTCATCCCAAATCACTATTCATACATGCTTACATGATTGTTTACAAGGAGCAATAAATGCCCTGCGCGTGTTGTGCTTTCGTCTACAGGAGCTTTTCAGCTCCTTGGTGCAACTGGGACAAACAAATACAGTAGAACCCCGTTGTTACGTTCCTCACTGCTGCATTTTGCCGGCTGCTACGTCGTTTTCATCCGGTCCCGGCATAGCTTCCATAGGATCCAATATATAAGGAACCCCGCTGTTACATAGTAGCTGTGAAAACGTTCCCGCATGATATGTCGCAACTTAGCTCCCCGAAACCGCCTGGGCTGAAGTAGGCAACGCGCTCCAACCGCCATTTTGGCTATTGACGAGTTTTGGCTGGGCTTGCCGCACGCCAGTTCGAGAGGCCGCCACTAAGTGGCCATTCGTGAAAAATGCTCTCACTATCATCACTGTGATTACGGTCACCACATGGTTGTCGGACGGGTCGATTCACGGAGGAAGGAAACTTGGGAGAGGCCCTCCCGTCACTCTTTGTGAAGCAAAAGTGAAACCGGAAGTTGGCGTTGCTCGTGGCGTTGCTCCGCCTATCGGGCCAGCTCTCCTCTCTTGTTTACATTTCTCCCACACCGCGCCGCGCGCAACCGGGCTGCTCGGACGCGCGCGTTCCGCAGCAATACTAAACAATCGTTAGCAAGTTAGCATGATTATGCCAAAGAGGGCAAAATTTCCCGCGGATATCTTCGTCCGTTGCCATTGCCGTGGCGCGGTGACGACGAGGAGCACGAGCCGCATGATGCCGGGGAGTTGCCAAACCCTAGCTTTGGAGAAGCCGTCGCGGCTCTGGACCTCCTCCGCAGGTACGTCGCACCTCACAGCGATGCTGACAGCAATGCGGCCTTCCAGGCTATAGAGAAACGTGTGGCGATTTCTAGCGAGCGAAAGAAACGGCAAGCCATCATTCTAGAGCGCACTCTGTGGAAATAAATTGTCTATCGTTGAAGCTGCCCTTTTTCTCATACATTTTCAGAGCTTTCCTCACTGTTGCGTTTTTCCGGCTGTTACGTTTTTTCCCCCGGTCTGGTGAAAACGTATGAACGGCGTTCGACTGTACACATACAGTCTTGTAGCGAAGGACTCGTGCAAGCCTATCTATCGCAGGCTCTCAAAAAAAAAAAAAAAAAAAAAAAGAACTGGCTGCAAAGGGCACTCACCTTGGTCGGGTCAATGATGCCGGCCTCGATCATCTGGACGTACTCGTTGCGCATGGCGTCGTATCCAAAGTCGTCCTTGCCTTCTACCACCTTCTGGACAACAACAGCCGCATCGACGCCAGCATTCTGGGCGATCTGCATGCAGGGCTGCTTGAGAGACTTGCGCACAATGCCCACGCCTGTACGCTGGTCCTCGTTGTCCGTCTTGATGCTCTCCAGTGCCGGCAGGCAGCGCAGCAGGGCAGTGCCGCCACCTGGCACGATACCTTCCTCCACAGCAGCCCGTGTTGCGTTCAGTGCATCGTTCACGCGGTCCTTCTTCTCATTCACCTCCACCTGTGTCGGCAGGGACAAGAAACAAACTCGTGCAATGTGCCTGTGAAGAAATAAATGCGCCCTCACCACAGCCTAAAGAACAGCACCGAATCAGATTAGACTGGTGCAGCAGCATTCTTACAAAACAATCAATCGATTTGGCAGAAAAGAGTTGATCTTAGTCTAGAAAGTGTGTGGGGATGCGCGACTCTCACGCGTCCCCCCCCCCCCCCCGATATTTTGTTTTCCCACATAGCTCCTGCAGTGCGGCTTCGCCACGCGTGGTGGTTGGAGTGGTACAAGCGCAGTGCGAGAGATGGCGCGAGTGTTGCGCTGCTGCAGGGTTACTTGGGTGTGGGCAAGACAAGGCGCTCGCTCTTGGGTTCTAAATCGTCAAGCGGCGCGGACGTCCCGCGCGGGCACCGATCCAAGCTTCTGCGAGACCGCCTCGCGTGGCCTGCCTTCGAACGCGCCACCATTCGCGTGATCGTACGCGCACACGACCAGGCGTTGGGACCCAGCATGGGGCGAACATATTCGCTCGCTATCTGGTCGCGGTGAGTCGGACTTCCTAGCTTTGTCGCGCGCCCATCGGCATGTTTTGGGGATAGCAACTCGGCTAGCAGGCATTGATCTATGAAAGGTGCAATAAATGCCCTTGTGATTGTTTGCACTACTGTGTTGTCGTTCCTTTGTCCCAAGAGTACGGAGGAGAGCCCCACAAGTGAAAGCCAGTTTCATGCCGTTATTACGATGCCATAGCTTCCAAGGTACAGCAGTTACTCAATTCTAATGTGCACTAGATTGTCATAGAATAATAAATTATAAATGCAATGCTGTCGATTGTTCACTAAAGGCCCTAGTGGCCAAAGCCCAACAAAATGAGTTATCCTCGTAGAAACATGGTGGCTGTTCAAATCATGCCATGGCAAGTTGACAAAAATGGCAAGAAAGAACTCTGCAAGAGACAAGGCAGCATTGTTCAGAGGTGGATGCTACATTTACTTGTTTATTGCTTTACTGAAAATGCCTTCCAGCCACTGAGGTTAGAAAGACTAGAAGCGACTGGTCAGTGACAGATTAGTCACTGAGGTTTTTGTAAATACAGCTGTACAGTGCAATCCACTTATAACAATATTATATATAACAATGTATCGGTTATAACTATGAGTCGGCTTAATAAGGTGTTGACAAGCACGCGGGTCGATGGTCACGCGATACCGCTAAAAACTTGGCCAGATGCACATATGAGCAGCATTTAAATAAATCCTGTCACCATTGTGCAACCCGCTTAGTCGCATTTGTTTCAAGGTAAGGGTGTCATGTCTTTCGGTACTTTTGACATTAAATGAGATTTTTTTTCATTTTTAGAATTCGTTAGTTGGGGGATCAACCTATATTCCGGTTCGACCTATAGTCCAGTTTTTACGGTAGATGAGGCATGTGTACGCTGCAGTAAAAATTCGGAGACCACTCAGCACACCCAGCGATAGCAGTACGTAATGTACTACTTCAAGAAGTGCTTGGATTTAGATGGAAGTATTAACCGGTGAGTAGTGGATACATGCAACAGACGTTTATAGTACTGGCGGAAAAGCAGGGAAGAGACTGACCCGACCAAAACCATCCCAGGCATAGGCAGTGTTACCACGTACAAAGATTTATACACGAATGCTAGAAGGAAAAGCATTGATAGCATATCTGAGCAACTCAAGCAGGCTAGATGATTTGTACCCACTCCGTTTCAAAGAGGACGCCCATAAATCATCATCACCACATCGCCCGCGATTATGCTTCATTATGCGACGAAACTACGCTTCACGGGTAAAGAGAGATAGGAAAAAGGAAAGCGAAAAAGAAACCGGCACCTGCCCATTCTGCACTCTCTCAGCAAGCGCATAAATGCACCGTGAAAGCAGTGGGAGAGCCCACTTAGTGGGCTCCCCTGCTGCTGCTCACCATCTCTCACCATTCTCACCACCTTTGTCTTACCATCTCACCAGGAGAGCCCACTTAGTGGGCCCTCCCAGTGATATGGTGAGACAAAGCTGCAAATTTTGCTGGACTCAAAGTACAAGCTCGCACCGGAGTGCCGCGATCATGATGGCTGCATCCAGGGGCCATGCCAATCAACTAATTAAGGCAGCCTTTGTGCGCCAAGGCAAAACCCCCCATGATAGTGAAACCAACACGCTGGTCGTCGCTAACATTACCGAGCTCTGGGAGCTCAACGCCACTGATGGTAAAATAGGTGGTGCTTCGATGGAAGAGTTTCCGAGTGCAGATAGTGCTGACTCATTCTACCAAGAGACATCTGACTGGGCGATCGTTGTCGCAACAGAAGGCAGTGTTGTGCGACGAAGGCGACAACAGCAGCAGCAGTGATGACGAAATTGACAGTGGCCCCTCTTTGACACCAACGCTGATTGAGTCGCTCATTGATTTCATGCAAACTAAGTTATTGCTGCCAGTGTTCGCACAGCAACTGGATGCGATGCACACTGCATTTGTGAACCGAAACTCCTGCAAAAGCAAGTGCGGACTTCCGGCTATTTCAGCGCGCCTAATGCTTGACACGCTGTTAGGAGATATAAACGTTAAATTTTTCACTGCCTACATTGTACATCTATTTTTAGTGCAAGTGTCATACTTGATTTCATAGATTTGAAGGTATGTGCAGTACAGTAAAACCTCGTTAAACCGTACCCGCTTAAACAGTAGTTTCGGTTTAAAAGTAGTAAAGTCAATTCCCCGACTCAGCGGCCATTGAACATAATGTATTTTGTATCCGCATAAACCGTACCGGCTTATTGCGTACGCATCGGTTAAAACGTAGCGTTTCCACTTTTTGTCGCGCAAACACGGCAGTGCGTCGTCTCCATCGGGTGGCCCGGCAGAACAACAAGCCTCAGAGATCCGTACAATGGCCTCCAAGCACCCTGTGCGTTTGCACGTGAAGCCGCATCAACACCAACATCATTTCGACACCGCATGGACGCCGTGCCAGAGAGCGTTGTGGCGTCGTGCAAGTGAGGACTCGCGTCCTGCCGAAGCTAAGGTAAAAAAGACGCCGGGTGCTCAGCATAGAAGAAAAGGTAGACATCGTCCGTGCTACCGAACGTGACACGAAGAAGTCGGCGCTGGCCCGCGACATGGATCTGCTGTTGACTACAGTGTGTGGCATTTGGAATGCGAAGTTGCTCGGCAGCGCTGCTGCGACCGCGAAGAGATGTCGGCTACGAGGTTCGACTTTTCACCATCGTTGCCGCTGTTGTTGCCGAAGTGTCAACTAGCGACAGTGATGAGGACGACACGGAAAGCGACAGCATGGGCTATCCAGGCCCGACAGTGGCAGAAGCTGCGCGTTACGTCAGCCTCATGAATGCGATCGTCGCAAGGAGAACAGGGGCACCATAACGTAACTATTCCAAACGAAAAGTTTTCCGAACTCCGGCACCCGGCAATGAAAAGGGCGCCCCGGGACTTTTGCAGCACTACTGCGCGCGTGCATGGAGAATACGTAACGCCAATGAGGAATCTGCCGTGCGAGTGTTTGCCGAGAGGAGAGGGGCTGGCTGAGAAGCTGGCACGCAGCTTCAGTAAGTTTGAGGCCGCTGTCGTCGTGCTAGGCCGCCGCGACATCAAACGAAAATAACACTTACGTCCCGCAAAGTGAATAAATACTGCATGTTTTCCCCCTTTCATCGCACTCTCTCCGAGTTCCGTTTTCGACAGGTAAGTGGGCGATCTCATGCTATTTCGCTTAAACAGTACTACCGTTTAGTACATACTTTTTACGAGCTCCGGCCGACTACGGTTTAACGAGGTTTCACTGTAGTAGTTTTTTTTTTTTGTTTAGCGGCAGTCCAGATATACCGGTGATCAGTTATCACGACTGGATTTTTTGTTCTCATTGATATCATTATATAAGTGGACTGCACTGTACTTGCAACAAATTTCCAGAGATATCACTTCTGCACCAATGCCCACTGAGTTCCTAGCTCAGATACGATTGCACAAACCCTCCACGTACCTCGCTAGAGCCGCCAACACGCAGCACTGCCACGCCGCTAGCCAGCCGAGCGAGGCGCTCGCCCAGCTTCTCCTTCTCATACTCAGAGTTGCTGAGCTCGATCTCGTCACGAATCTGTCCCACCCGGCGGTCAACATCCTCTTTCTTGCCCTTGCCCTTGAGTAGGAGCGTGTCATCCTTGGTGATGATCACCTCCCCGACCTGGCCGAGGTCAGACGCCTGCACGTCCTCCAGCTTGATCAGGTTGGCCTCGTCGCCAAACACGATGCCACCCGTTGCCACCGCCATGTCCTGTAGCGTTGCCTTGCGGTTGTCCCCAAAACCTGGAGCCTTCACTGCTGCAACCTGGAGGCCCACTTTCAGCCTGCAGGTGAAGAAGCATTCGACTATAGTTTTATACGTGGCCACTGTCAAAAGTAATCTGAACAACACAGATATACAGTAAAGCCTTGTTAAAACAAAGTTGGCGGGAAACTTGGATCAGGTACACGCCAAGTGATGTACTAATTAATAAACAGTGGCAGATGGGCGGCTATAGACTTAACGGCCAGAGAAGGACTATGTCTCAATTCTCACTCAAACACATGCAGATGAGCTTGATTTGCAGGCTGGCAGTAAGAAATCCATTTTTAACTTGAGGCCGTGGCAGTCTTGCAGCGACGATGACATCTTCATACTCAACAAGGTCGCGAGCCAGTTTCTCTACGAGGACCCACTTCTTTGTGAACGCCCTTGCGACAGTCTATGCAAACATTGCGTTGGATACCGCAGTGCCACTTAAACAGTACTACCGCTTAGTACAGTCAAACCTCGATATATCGAACACGGATACACAGAATTATTGCGTATATCGAACACTTTCTATATCACGTGGAAAATCGCATGCATTTTAAATGTTTTATATGGATATATCGAACTCCGCCGCTCCAGACCAAGTGGGCTGTGTTGACAGGAGGTGAGCTTTCCCGCAACACTCTCGAAGATAGCGGCAGCGCGATGGGCGTTTCAGACTGCTGCATACGACAGCTGCTCACATCTGTTGCGCCGAGGGCGCCATTTGAACGTAGCGGCATACGCACGCGGCGGCTTGGCGTGGCCGTGGCTTGGCCAGGTTGGCTAGTTTGACAACATCAACACGTGCGTCTCGGTGCTGCCGTTTGTGCTACTCCAGTCGTGTGTGTGGCGTAGGCCTGTCGTGGTTGGTGTGATGGCTGCAAACGTGAAGAAGCATACGACCCTGACATTTGCTGCGAAATTGGAAGTGATACAGCGCGTTGAAAATGGAGAAAAGAAAGCGAGCGTCGCCGAAGCTTTCAACATGCCTTGGAGTAGTACTTTGAGCACTCTGCTGAAAAATAAGAGTGACGTAAAGGCCAAGGCGGAACAGAACCAGCACTCAGGCGCGCGGCGGGTGCGCAAAGCTGCCTTTGAAGACATCGAGAAGGCGCTGTACAAATGGCTTATCGACCTAAGGGGCCGGAATATTCCTATATCGGGACCAATGCTACAGCAGAAGGCCAAGACCTTTGTGTTCATTCTCGGCGCCGAGAAGTTCACTGCTTTCGGCATGCGGGTTTCGTGACCCGCATTTAAGAAGCTTCCGAGGAAGCAACCGAAGATTTGACGTTGGATGGCACAGAGGAAGAATGCCAGCTTGGAGAAACCTGGAGCCAGTTCGAGCGCTTTGTTGGTGCTGAGCCACACAGCATGTGCATTGAGGACTTCGTTGCGGTGACGACAGCACCAGAACAGTGGCGGAGTTAACAGACATGCAGATCGCTGCAGAAGTGACTTCTCAGCGGCCAAACGAAGACGCTGCCGAGGCTGATCCAGCAAGCGCTGATGTTGCCCCACTCCCTACTGCAACTGAGGCCGTAGCTGCTTTGGCCGTTGTACGCCGCTACTGCGGCGCAATAGAAGGGACTGGACTGTCTCTTGTGGACCGTTTGGACTATGTTGAGGACGCCGTGGTCAAACACGCAGTTGCCAATATGAAGCAGGCTACGCTGCTTCAGTACTTTTAGTGAACTAAATAAATACTTTGTTTGAAACTTCATGTGAGTATCTATTGCGCCACGATTGGTTCATTGATTGATTAGTGCTAGTTTTTGACGCGTTTTCTACGTGATTTTATATATCGAATTCTGGCTATGTCGAACTATTTTGCGATCACCGCGCTGTTCAATATATCGAGGTTCGACTATGTGTACTTTTTTCCGAGCTCCAGCCAACTACGGTTTAACGAGGTTTCACTGTAGTAGCCTCCAGGAATGTAGTCTGTTAGGCTAGTGTCACTACAGTGATGCCTTCTGAGCAGCCGCTGCAAGTTTTCAGCAGGTGCATGCTCAGCAGATGTAGCCAGCATCTCGTTTGTCCCAGCAGCAGTGTCGTCAACGCAATGTAGTAGTTCAGATTTTCGGTCAGTAGCAGGAGTTGGCGCTAATGCTTAAGGTTTTCCTTGAGCTTCACTGTCAATACGCCGAAAAAAATTCCGGCTACAAGATAGTAGCGTTGTGCCAAAACGTCGATGAAACGCGGCCATTGTCAGGAGCCCTTCGGGGGACTAGGCCTAACACGCCACTGGGATCTCCGATGCCGCTCGACTGCAAGCTAAATATAGTTCGACGTAGAGTGAGCGCGCGCATGTTATGTCACGGCAAGAACAACAGTGCCTGTTGTTAGACCGATAGTTCGACACACTGGTGCAGCCAGCATAACCGGACGCAACCAACGGACTCTGATGTGCCCCGCGTCGAGCAACGCTCGCCCATGCGGCGATAACGTAGGACTATAAATGTACCTTATCAATGTCATCGGGAAGCGGAGTGTCGTTTCTCGATGTTGTATGCCGACTTCCTCCTCTTTTTTCCCCTATATTTGTACTTTGTAGCGAACTTCGGAGCCGAGGTCGGCATTGCTGTCAGCGTGGGAAACCTCGTTGGCACGCATGGCGTGTGCAGAACGGTTGCGGAATGATGCAGACGATGCCAGTCTAGCCATTGGCGTGGCCCGCTGAGGGTCACGTGCCTTTGTTGACGACCAATTACAGCATGCATTGGGTCTTCTTTCTGAGGCGGAATTTCTTCACTGCCAATGCGCGGAAGGAACCGGTGGTGGTGGGAAAATGAAGATGAGAGACTGCTCTTTCAAATGATAGATGGGTTGGCGCAACCAAACGATTGCGGGGGCCGTCAAGCACAGTGGAATAAGCTTTTTTTTTTACGGAAACTTTGGCTCCTATTTAGCCCACACTGGTGCCAAAAATTTGTTACGGCTAAAACATTGATTTAGAATGTGCAAAATTTTGCAAAATGGTAGAATAATAGTTGGAAATTCCGAAAATACTGTTTTCAAAATATAGATTTTTTTCGAGGTTTTTTGGTCTCTAAAACCCATGTCCCCCCTAAAGACCCACGTACCACTTAAATGCTGTTGCAGCAGATCCCAGCTGCAACACAGCTGTAAGTCTGACAGCAAAGGCACTCTACCAAAGCAACTCCACCAAAGCCTGAGCAACTCACCTGTTGAGCACAAGGGTGCTGAGTGCCTCGCCGTCCACATCCTCGGCCACAATGACCAAGGGCCGGCGCTGAGAATTGGCCAGTTCCAGGGCAGGAATGATGGCCTGAACGCTTGAGATCTTCTTCTCGCTCAGCAGCAGCAGCGCATCCTGGAACTCGACCTTGGCTCCCTTGCTCGTGTTGATGAAGTAGGGAGAGATGTAGCCACGGTCAAACTTCATCCCCTCAATCACCTCCAGCTCGTCATTCAGTGTCTTGCCGTCCTGCATCATTTTGCACACCAAGTGTTGGACTGTTGAGTTCCACGTTCAATTACAAAGACAAAGGCACGTTGGAAATGTTGCACCAAGCAGTCTCATGCAAATTGCCCCCAATACACTTCGTTTAAAATGAACTCTGACACCTTTGCACTTTAAATATTCCAATCTGAAATGAATGTGCTGGAGTCAAGACTACAAAAAAACTTCGAAGCAGCATTTCAAATAATACAGTTTTGTTACGACAGCTTAGGTATAGTCATCGACATTCCAGATAGTCATTCACTGCTCACCTGTCAGGCTTAGTTTCATCAGACAGTCTACCCCCTCTCTTTAAAGCTTTTTGTGGCCCTTTACACGAAATGTTTCACCACTTCAAGAGTTTCAGAGAACTGAAAGTACAGAGTCCATTATAAAAGTAATGCACATTTTCTGGGAAAAATAGATTTATTGACCGGACCTGTACAAATGGTCAAAATTCTTCAAAAAGCTCTTCCCCTGCATTAATACACTTGCGGAGACATGTCTGCGATGTCTGGAAGGCACCCTGAAAGACCTCGATAAGAATGTCTCTCAGGAACTTTGTAACGTGCTTTTGTATGTTTTCCACGATCTCCCAATGCTTTCCTTTCAGCACTCTGATCAATCGAGGAAACAAACAAACAAAAAAAAAAAGGTCAGGACTGTAAGGGGGACGGGGACCACCGGGTGTTTCTCCAGGCCAGCAAGTTGGTAACGATGAATGACGTGTGGCTGGGGGCATTGACATGGCTAAGCTTGACCGTGTCTTTGATGTCAGCCTTCACGTGCGTGACCCGGCATTTCAATCGCTTGAGCACCTCCAGGTAAAAGGCTGAGTTGACAGTTTCTTCTTGCGGTACAAACTCACAATGGACTATTCCTCAGGCGTGACAGAAGACAATGAGCATCGTTTTCATGCGAGACTTGCTCATTCGCACTTTCCTGGGGTGAGGGGATGATTGTGTGTGCCACTTGATGCTCTGCCTTTTCGACTCTAGGTCGTACTCAAACATCCAGGATTTGTCTCCGGTTACGATAGTTAAGAAAGTCCGGCTCATCTTGAATCAAATCCAACCATACCTCACAGTGCAAAACTCAATGTTCTTTGTGAACTTCCGCCAACACTTTCGGCACAAGCTTCGTGCAGACCTTGCACATTTTCAGATCCTCGGTCACTATCCTATGTACCGCAAATGTGAACGTGTGTAAGGTGTCAGCAATTTGCTGGATGCTCAATAGACGGTCGAAACGCAAAACTTCGCACGCACAATCCACGTTTTCGTTGGTTCTGGTCGTTGCTGGGCGTCCAGAACGAGGTTTGTTGGCGACCTCCTCCCAGCCCTCCTTGAATGCCTTGTGCCAACTCCCGGACAGTGACCTTGATATGCAGTCATCCTTGAAGGCCTCTTGAAGCATCTGGAGTGTATCGGTTGCATTCTTTCCAAGATTCATGCCAAACTTGATAGCATATCGCTGTTCAAGCGAATTCTCCATCGCACCGTGTTATCCGCTCACAAAGCTCAGAGTAAACTGGCAAACGGCTGCATTGGCAGGGCAGAACCCTCGCCACATTTCCCGATTGGTTTTACTGCACTACCATAGATAGTCACGTCATAATAAAATCATGTGCATTACTTCCATAATGGACTCTGTATGCCAACATAGTACTAATCCACAAAAAGGGAGACATTAAAGAATTGAAAAATTATAGGCCCATTACCGTACTTTGAGTATTGTATAAAACACTCACCAAGATAATTTCCAATATATTAAGAGGAACACAGGACTTCAGCCAACCAAGCGAACAGGCTGGCTTCAGCAAGAGACACTCTACAATCAATCAGGTAATTGAGAAATCTGCAGAGTACACTCGGCCTCTCTATACGGCTTTTATACATTATGAAAAGGCATTTGATTTGGTAGATATACCAGCAGTCATAGAGGCATTACATAATCAAGGAGTACAGACTGCTTACGTAAATATCTTGAAAAATATCTACAGAGATTCCACAGCAACCTTAATTATACACAAGTAGTAAGATACCTATATAGGACACACAAGGAGACAATCTCCTCTCCTATGCTAGTCACTGCATGCTTGGAATTAGTATTCAAGCAATTGACTGGGAAGGCTTAGGAGTGAGGATCAACAGCAAATATGTCAGCAACCTTCGGTATGCAGATGACATAGTCCTGTTCAGCAACACGGGACGAATTGCAACAAATGACTGAGGACCTCGACAGAGAATGTGTAAAAGTGGGGTTGAAGATTAATATGCATAAGACTAAGATAATGCTGAATAGCCTGGCAAGGGAACAAGAGTTTAAGAGTGCAAGTCAGCCTCTAGCCTGAAGGAGTATGTTTACCTAGGTCAATTACTCACAGGGGAACCCTAATCATGCGAAGTAAATTTACAGAAGAATAAAAATCGGTTGGAGTGCATACGGCAGACATTGCCCGATCCTGACTGAAAGCTTACCACTATTAAAAAAAAAGCTCGAAAACAAGTTAACGGCTGTGCAGAAAGCAATGGAACGAAGAATGTTAGGCGTAATGTTAAGAGACAGGAAGGGAACAGTGTGGATCAGAGAGCAAATGGGGATAGCCGATATTCTAATTGACTGAGAGAAAGAAACGGAACTGGGCAAATCGTGTAATGCGTGGGTTGGATAACCGATGCATTATGAGAGTTAAAGAATGGGTGCCAAGAGATGGGAAGTGCAGTCGAGGACGACAGAAGACTAGGTGGGGTGATGAAATGAAGAAATTCGAAGGCGCTAGTTAGAACAGGTTGGCGCAGGACAGGGGTAATTGGAGATCGCAGGGAGAGGCCTCCATCCTACAGTGGACGTAAAATGGGCTGATAATGATGACCCTCTGAAGAATGTCATGATGTGATGTGGCCCTTGAGTCAATGCAGAATCTCCTGGCTTTTTTCTAATGTGTAGTTACACTCGAACTGCGATATAAAGATGTTGAAGGGGGAGTCTAAATTTTTCCATTATTGTCCTTTCCCAAATATAAGGCCAATAGGGCGCACAACACTAAACATCGAAATAGGGATACGGCTTAGCGGCCCACAGAACTACACAGCCATGTGCGCAATAAAATTTACAGTCGAAACCCGCGGTAACGAAATCCCGAGGGAACGAAATTCTCGCCGCAACGAAATATTTTCGGATCCCCGGCGAACAGCCATAGGAGTCAATGCATTTCCTATCTCGCGACAACGGAACTTTTTTCTATAGCAATCCCTCATCAACGCAATTTTCTGAAACGACAGTCCGCAAATAATCTACTCACGTAAGCCTAGCTTGTGTCCGGAAACTGCTCAAATGAATTCGTTGTGCGCTTAAATTGCATTAACTACCGCCACAGCACACTTGTGTGGCCGCCGCCATCATTGTTTACAATAAAAAAAGCCTCGCACCACCTCTCGTGACAGACGACAGCGATGATGATGATGATGGTGGTCGTTCGCCCGTCGCAACAGGTGACTGCGCAATGTCCGGGCCAAAAATGCAATTAGCATTTAAATGATACAAATAAAAAAAGACAAGAACCGTAGGCGATCTCGCAGTGAGCACATTTTATATAATCCTGTGCCATTAAAGCTTGTGCTAAATGCGGAGCGAAACGCCTGCGTGCGTGGCAGCCAAATCGACACCTACTATACACGTGAAGGCTCCGATAACCTGGATGACGCTTTAGTATCAGTGGGCTTTGTGTACCGCCGCACATGGTCGTGTGCTCAGTGTCGTTGGTGCTAGAGTGCGTCAATTGTGTGTCTGTGCCAATCGGACCATTCAAACCAATCGGACCAGCCAAAAAGAGAAAATTTATGACACTGCAGGATAAGGCTGCAATTATTGCCCAAGATGAAAAGGGCAGGAAGAAAATGGATATCGCCGAAGAATTTGGAATTGCGTGCAGTTCGATATCGACGATTCTGAAAAACAAGGCCTCCATTCTCGGCACGCTCGGAAATGGTGTGAGTGCGAAAAACAAAACGGTGAGCGCTGCGGCTTTTCCAGACATTGACAAGGCGGTGTTTGCGTGGTTTTGTGAACAGCGTGCCAACAAAGTGCCGCTGTCTGGCAGAGTTCTTCAGCAGAAAGCGCTGGACTTTGCATGCATTCTCGGGCACGCTAATATTAAGGCTAGCCCCGGCTGGTTGAGCCGTTTCAAAGCCCGCCACGACATAGTGGCCAAAGTCATTTCCGGGGAGGCAGCAGCCGTCGACCCTTTGACAACATCGTCGTGGCTGCTGACCAACAAAGAAGTATTGGACCAGTACAAGCCCTCGGAAATTTACAACGCAGATGAGGCGGCCTTATTCTACGAGATGCTGCCATCGAAGACCCTGGACTTAAAAGGCCAGAAATGCCGCAGGGGGAAACACAGCAAGCGGCGTGTAACAATTTTGTTGTGCACCAACATGTACGGCACAGATAAACGGCCACTGCTTGTAATCGGCAGAAGTAAGAAGCCCCGCTGCTTCAAGGGAAATCGTCGGCTGGCCGTACAGTACACCGCGAACCTGAAGGCATGGATGACCCGGGCCATATTTGGCAGCTGGCTCGAGGCCTTCGATACGGACATGCGGAAGGCAGGCAGATCGGTCTGCCTTTTTTTTGACAATTGCAGTGCCCATCATGTGGATGACGTGGAACTGGGAAACGTGCGCTTGTTTTTTTTTTCCACCAAACTGCACTTCCGTGCTGCAGCAGCTTGATCAAGGAGTCATTCGTAGCGTCAAGTGCGCCTACAAGGAGAGGCTGATTCAGCGTCTGCTGCTGAACCTCCAGTTGAAGTGTACCACCGTAGTGGACATGTTCATGGCACTTGAGATGATGGCCGCCGCATGGGTTGCGACGTCGCCAGCCGTGATAGCTAATTGTTTTAATCATGCCGGCTTCATTGCCACTTGGCAAGCATCATGCGCTGATCCAGTGGCATCGCAAGAAGATTCGCCTGAAGGTGCACTAATTGACAGTGCTGACGGCACAGTGCCACCATCGCTGGCCCACGCATGGGATGAACTTTCTGCCGTGACAGATGGTGTTCCGGATGGCCTCAGCATCGATGAGTTCGTTCGTGTGGATGAAGGTGTTGTCGTCCATGAAGAGAGGACTGATGAGGTCATCATAAGTAGCGTTTGCCAAGGTGCCGACGACGCCGACAACTACCAGACAGCAAATCAAGAGAGGACTGCGAATCCGCGGGATGTGTTGAATGCCTTTGATGTAATTCGATCATTTTTCGGTGAGCATGACGACGTGGCAATGGACCACTTCTTGCAGTGTGAGTCGAGAGCAGTAAAATTGCTGCAAGGCAAGGCTCGGCAAAGTAAGCTGACTGACTTTTGGCAATAAATTTTTTTTGCAAGGCAATTTCCTTCCGTCTTCTGCCTCATTCACGCGCTAACAAAATTCTCGCCAAAGCGAAATGTTGTGCTTTCCCCGGCGATTTCGTTATTGCGGGTTTCGACTGTATATAGAACACTTCATAGAACAGTTCAACCCGATAGAAATAACATAGAACAGTTCAAACTGATCTCAACTGTAGCGCACGCACAGCAACAAACTGTTCTCTTTATGCGACAATGAAGGAAGAATAAAGTTCCCTCTGTGGGCACTGCAGGGAAAAAAAAATGAAATAACATGAAGAAAAACATACAAGAGAGAAATTCACAAGAACCTAGAGGGTTGAAGTGAGTGCTCGAATAAGGAATGTCACTGGAGCTACTGTTTGGACAAGGGGACTCATCTGTTGCTTCCCTAACAATTACTGCCTTCGCAAAGGGAAGCCCCCAGTTGAAACGAAACAGGATTCTTTGTTCCACCAGTATAGAAAACCATGTCTCCTTCATGCAAGCCTGCTAAAGGACATCATCATCATAAGCAGCCCATATTTTTGCCCACTGCAGGACCAAGGCCTCTCCCTACAGTCTACAATTACCCCTGTCCTGCGCCAACCGATTCCAACTTGCATTTCTGAATTCCTAATTTCATCACCCCACCTAGCTTTCTGTCGTACTTGACTGTGCTTCCCTTCTCTTGGTGCCTATTCTGCAACTAAAATGGTCCGCTGATTATCCATCCTACACATCACATGGCCTGCCCAGCTCTATGTATGCATGCATGCATTTTTTTTTTCTGTTAATGTCAATTGGACTATTGGCTATCCCCATTTGCTCTCTGATCCACACCGCTCTCTTCCTCTAGGCGTTAAGCCTCACATTTTTCTTTCCATTGCTCTCTGCACGGTCATTAACTTGTTCTCGAGCTTCTTTGTCAACATCCAAGTTTCTGCCCCGCATGTTAGCACCGGTAGAATGCATTGATTGCACACCTTTCCTTTAAGTAATAGTCACCGACAGATTTTTCGGACTCCACAAAAATTTGGACTGGCTGGATATTCCAGACCTCATAAATGCGCCATTAGAGTTCCCATAGAGCTAATGCATATTCACGAGATTTTTCGGATGAATTTAGACCTCCAAGTTCAATTTTCTGGACTAAATCACTCATTCCAAGCCACGCTACCCTATATTGGGAGCCACCATGTTGGATTTTCCGCTGGCTTGGCTTCCAGTCGCTTTGTAGCCTCCAAGATTGGGACACGTTTTTAATAACGAGCGTGCAACATCTTCCAATCACAGAGGCTTTGCCCAATTCCTTGGATGACAAAATGCTCTAGGGGACGGCACAGTTGCTTGTTTCTTTTTTTCTGTCAGCACTATCGTCATAATCACGTAATGAAGGATCCATTTTTATTCATTTATTTATTTTAAAATTTTGGTTACTATTTGGATGTGGTGTGTCCACAAAGCAGGTATGCCTCGGAGACTATGTCGCATCTTTGTGTGCAGTTTCATATTTATGATGGGCACCACTGCATGGGCCTTTGCGAGAGCCAAGTGGTGTGAAGAAACTTGACTCGTTCCTTCGATCTCCATGGTGATCTCTGGCAACGGAGATCGCAGATCGCCAAAGCGGTGATGCTCTTGTCAGACTATACGAAACGACGTTGCTCTTCCACAGATCTAAGCAAATCTGATCACCTTCAAGCGTAGTATGAGGCAGGCGATTATCAGATTTTTAAGGGGAGACACTGGTTTGAAAATATTTTTTTTTAATTTTCAGTATTTCCAGCTGAAATTTTTATAGAATATGTATTTTTCACAGCTGAAAACAAATATGCAATTAGATTTGGGCTATCACTCCCACATTTCAAAATATTGACTGTTTCATAAACTTACATTCTGCCCAGTCTTTTGACAGCTTTCCCATAAAAGATTGCTATTAATTTGGTATGACAGCGCTCTATAGAGACCAGGGAGTGCAGGGAAACCATAATTTTATTTTTAGCTTCATTGGTTCAAAAGTTATGGCCTTATCAAGTATACTCATCAGAAATCTGAAACTATTGCGTAATTTTACAGTTGATTAAATCATTGTTCTAAATAAAAGTATCAAAATTTCTTGGTTTTATTGCACTAATGAATGTATAAGCTTTCAAATGCTGCAAGAATTATCAAAATCCAACTGCTACATCAAAAGATACTGTGGGCAATAGCCTAGGATGTGATAAAAAATGTTGTTTTGAGAAAACGAGAAAAGAAGTTTAGGAACATGGTGAGCATTTTTATTCAATAGGAGAAGGTATTAATCAGTGTGGTGACGATGCTAGAAGCCACCAGGAACGTAGTCATGATCATTTTCCTTGGTGCGCTTTCTTTTCATTGCACGCCTGAAGTTTTCAGCATGTGCATGCTTCTTATCGGATGCCACTAGTCGGCGACTGTCCTTTTCTGAACATCTTTCAGAGGCTACGGCATTCTGCTGCAGGTGCAGTTCATTTAGTATCGCTGCATCTGCTCTCCCTTTGCCTGCATTAAACCTTGCGACTGCTTCGGCCACAGCAGCTTCCACAGTGAAAAGGGAGGCATGTTTGCTCTTTGACACGAGCGACCAAATGACAGAGTGCAGGCTCTCGTTCGGGTTTTGCCTCGCTGACAACGCTTCAGCAATTTCTTGTCGGAGAGTCGCGTATACACAGGCCGCAAGGCATCAACAACATGCTCCGGCAGGTTGTAGCGGTGCTTTGGAGGAGTCTCTTTCTTGGCAACAGCCCTGTTGTACTTGCACCAAGATTCTTCACCACTTGGGCAATGCGAGTGATTTGGGCTTGCATCAGTAGATGCTACGTGATAAAGAGTTGCCCAAACAGCATTATGCATGGCTTCGATGTTTCCTTGAGTTTTCAAAGCCCAACCATAATATGTAGTGAGCTTCGTGACCAGCTCGCCTGTGAGTTTTCCTTTACCGCCAAGGCTTGGCTTTCCGTCAGCTCTTTGTTTCTGCAGGAGGTTTCGAAGAGCTGTGCCCATGCGCTTATGCACATGGTTGACACAGTCCTCTTTTTCTATTGGCACAAAGCCATATACCTGTGCCTCTTGCAGGCTATTGAAGGCCCGGCTGTCTCCATCACATACAGTGAAAGCTCGTTAATTCGAACTTCAATAATTCGAATTTATGGATAATTCGAACTGTACGATTTGGTCCGGCCAAGCTCCACAGAAGTCTATGTATAAAAAAGTCCGTTAATTCGAACGCGAGAAGGTTTCCTCACGGATAATTCGAACTACGCTCGCCTGGCACACGGCCAGAGAAACGCGCCTACTGCCTACACACAAGGCAGTATTGCCTCCGAAACGGAGAGAACGGCGAGAGAAGGCAAAATCGGAAAAAAATCTAACCGACGCGGGGTCAGCCAGAAGGCAGCGGCGGCTGCCGCTTCTCCGTTCTACGTAACCTCCGAGACTTCTTGCCCGTTGCGAATCTCGGAGTCTTTGTAAATCTTGTACAGCTGCTAATGTGCGGAGATGGCACGGCAAGCTCCAAAACACAGCGAATCAAGTACGTCGCAGCTGCGCTTGCAATCAAGAGCCAACGAATCAGGGCCTTCGCCACCTTCACATGTTCAGCGTCTGTCTCGGCAGTCTTCATCGGTTGTGCACCTCTGTTGTCAGCTTAGGAGGTATCGGCCGTCGCGATTCATTGTGATGGTGTTAAGCCTCGGCTAACGTTCGTTTCGGTGGACATCGGTGGTGTGGCACAGTCGGACCCAGAGCTTCAACTTGAAGATGGCGTGTGCCACTTTCTGACACGCCAAATTTCTGACATGCCCTACTGCTTCCGAATCGCAGTGTACTGTTGCCCTCCTTCACTTTCGTTAGTTCGAACTTTCGTTAATTCGAACTGAAGCGGCTTCCCCTTGAGGTTCGAATTAACGAGCTTTTACTGTAACATGGTTGTGTAGCGGAGCCCATGCCTTTCTAATGAGCGGCCAAATAAAATTTGTGCCGCTTCCACCTCCATTTGGCCTGGCTTACTGGAGGTGTTCTTTTGGCATCTGTGGTCAGCTAGCCACTCGGCATACCTTGGATCGTCCTCCTTCGACCCTAGCTGGCACCCCAAACAGAAGTTCGATAGGACGACGAAGTCAAGCACGTATCCCGTAAATAGCTCGATCACTGTCCCTACACAAATATGAGATGAGTGGCCCCTGGTGAACCAAGTCCCATCAAAGGAAACAGCGATGTTTCCAGGATTTCCGTAGTCCAGATCGGCATACAGTGTTTTCACCGTGCTCGCGCAGTCGTCAATAACGAACGCGGCAGCCTTCTGCGAGGCAGGGTTCATCTTCAATTTAACATAATCTTGGTAGGTCTTCGTATGCATGCCTCTCCGCGAAATATTCAGAGTGGAAAATATATCGTTTAGCGCAGTTTGTCCGTTCCCTGTGCTCATTGCCGCGCGAACCGCGAGCACGTTGACTTCGAAAGGGCCGCGCGCCGCGTCCCCCCCTGCTCTTGGCGAGCTCCATACAGTCTTCAGTTCTCCGCACTCATCACAGGTCAGCACAAGTTTCGCGGCGATGCCATATTCTCGGTCTTCTTTGGAGATGCTGCCAGGCCCGCCACACACACGGCAATTCATGCACTGAAGCAGTTCATTCACCAACGCTAAGCTTACGACGGTGAACGGCGTTCCAGTCGTCGCGGCTCCTTCAGAGTCTCGAATAAAAGACCGCTTGCGTCGTGTGGCTGACGTCGACGAAAGGTCTTGCCGTATATCAGTCGCACGACACTCGATGGCCACTTTTTCAGCGGCAGAAACCAAGGGAGTGTCGACGCGCACAGCTCGCGTGTGATCTTGGGTCGCCGCTATCGCGTCCGCGATCGCGGGTGTCGCGTTCGTGATAGCGCCGGCACAGCCCGCTTCTTCCGTGTTCTCGGCGACAGAAGGTCTCACTGGTGATATGCTGCGTGCCCTCGGACGCCGTTTTCGCTTCTTCCCGAACGCATGAACCGTCCGGAACTTCCGATGACCGCCTGCCATCGCACCGATCGCACAGCCGTCGCTTAGGCCTCTTGGCAAGATGGCGGACTGCGCGCCGCTGTCTAGCAGACGAATCCATTGGCATCCAATAGGGAATCAGGAACTGCCCCACGTGATAGAAACGCACCAATAATGTGCGAGTATGAGTTTTTTTTTTATGCGCGATAGCTGTGCCGTTGCCAGACGGAAAGCGCTCTTCCGCTAGGAACAGACAATAGAAGAATGCGTCTTTCAAATGAGACCAAAATGGCCGCGCTACTTGGCGTGGTTCTCGGGCGTTGCGGCGTTGAATATGACCGTTTTTGAGGTGGTTTCGCGAGCGAAAATGGCCATGAAACTGACTTTGAGGCCGAATAACTCGACTAATGCGCATTACATTGCTACATTATTTTAGGAACAGTTTCTTTAGGCCTTATTAATTATGAAAAAAAATACTTCAAAAAATCGATTTTTTAGAATTTTTTTGGCCTCCCAGACCCGTGTCTCCCCTTAAGCCGCTCTAAGTCTAATAGGTCTTATTTTTTTGGCTGAACGAGTTTTTCAGACTGTTCGACTTTTTTACTATTTTTCGCTCTCCACAAGGTCTGGAAAATCTGCAGGCGACTGTAGTGGTAAGCTCCCATTCAGTATTTGACAATGCCTGCAGTAAGCTCACCAATCCATTTTTATTCTTCTGCAAGTTTCCTTCTCTCGATCAGGGTCTCCTGAGAGTAATTGACCCTGAACTCTTGTTTCCTTGCTAGGCTATTTATCATTATCTTTGTCTTCTGCATATTAATCTGCAAGCCCGCTCTTACACTTTCTCTGTGAGGATCCTCAAACATTTGCAATTAGTCCCCAGTGTTGCTGAACACTGGGGACGAATTGTCCTGAAGCGACTGCGTCGAATACGGCATATGCAAACAGAAGGTTGCCAAGATATTCGCCGTTGATCCTCACTCCTAAACATTCTCAGTTTAATAGCTTGAATACTCCTTCCAAGCATGCAGTAAATAGCATTGGAGAGATTGTGTCTCCTTGCCTGACCCCTTTCTTTATAGGTATCAATCTACTTGTGGAGAACCAAGGTACTCAACGGACATGTTCATGGCTAAAGAGACGAACCACAGGCAGGGACAACAATGACAACATTGGTGTGTCGTCTATGTAATTGAGTTACTCATGTAATTGTTTTTGTCGCCGTCTGCAGGGCATGTGTCCTTCAGTAAACACCTCACTAGGCCAAGATCTGATATAAGCCTACCTTGACAGTTATTACACCGTCCCGACCGACACGCTTCATGGCATCCGAGATGAGGTCGCCAATGGAACGGTCCCCATTGGCCGAAATGGTGGCAACCTGAGCGATCTCCTCGGGCGTGGTCACCGGCTTGGAGAGCTTCTTGAGCTCCTCGACCACCCGCTCAACAGCCAGCATGACGCCCTTGCGGATCTCAATGGGGTTGGCCCCCTTGGAGATGCGCTCGAAGCCCTCTCGCGCAATTGCCCTCGCCAGCACCGTGGCCGTGGTGGTGCCATCGCCAGCCTCCTCGTTGGTGTTGTTGGCCACGTCCTGCACCAGCTTGGCCCCAACATTCTGGAAGCGGTCCTTGAGCTCAATACCCTTGGCCACCGTCACACCATCCTTCGTGATCTTGGGGCTACCCCACGACTGCTCCAAGATCACGTTGCGTCCCTGCATTATCGATTTGATTGATTAGCAAGCTCAAACATACGAAAGCAATACAGGCTGCAAGAGATGCCATAGTGAAGAAACAGGATTAAATTGTACTGAGGTTCTTTAACCCTTTCCATGCCATGCTGTCATCCTGTATTCTTACTTAAAATGGCCACTCCACCGAGTTTGCCTGATGGGATATATTACATCTTTAGCCATTTCGTCTCCCCTCCTTCTCCTACCTTGGGTCCCATGGTGACAGCGACTGCGTCAGCGAGCACGTCCACACCCTGGAGCATGAGGGCGCGCACATCGGGGCCGAAACGGATGTCCTTGGCGTAATGGCGGCGCAGGCTCTGGCCTAGGGCCCCACGCATGGGTGGCACGACACGGCAAAGGCGGTACATGATGCTGTCTGTGCTGTAAAGGAAGAAATCCCAGGATACGGTCATCCCAAGATAACTATCAAAGAGTTGCAACAACTAAGGCTGCACAGTGCAGTGATAAACAGCAGCACCTTTAACCGTCAAGGCCTTGTCATACTTCAGACAAGAAAAACCTTTCCTAGTGTGCAAAAAAGTTTGAAGGAAGGAGACAGGACAGGAATGCACTCTGTCCTGTCACCTTCCTTCTACGTTTTTCTGTACACTAAGAATGTTTTCCTAGCCTGAAGTAATGCTTCAGTGACCAGCCCAAGCAGCCCCCCTTTTCCCCTAATCGTAACCAAGTCACAGCCATAGTCAAGTCACATTATTTCAGCTACACGACAGAAAAGCAGTTTTAACATTGATGCTGGGTGGTGCAAGCAAAAAGCCATTTCAAGGGTTGACCAAAGCTTGTACCCAGTTCACGTCTTCCAGGCTTCAGTTTAGCCAAATATTAGCCCATCTCATCGCCATCTGTTTTTCGCATCAGGAGAGCATTGTTTTTCTTTTATTTAGATGCTCTATAAACTGCAGCATAAGGTATTTGCGATGTCAGGTACCCAAAAGTTAAGTCATAGTGGAGAACACAAGATTCACTGTTGATAAATTTTGCACCAAAAGCTTAGGATACTATTGTCTCAAATTCAGTCACACTGCAGGCAGGAACCATTTGCTGGAATGCATTTACACTTCAATCAATTGCTTTTGCAGCAAACAAGACTAATGTGTGCCTACCAAACATGACAAGATAGCTTTACCTATTCCTGGGTTGCACTTCCGTGTTTGCACTGGTGCCTTTGGCAACACGTTGCCCCATGCAAATAACTGCCCCAGCCCCCCCTTTTTTTTCCCACTACCGCTGACGAGTTTTGGGGGGGATCATGCTGCCTCGGTAGTTGCCTGCAACCAGCGATCTCTCCACATGAGTGCAATCTGTACAATGCATAGGAAGCAATAAAAATGGTTCTACATATGATAATCTGACAGTGCTGAGCAAGGAGTGAGAGCAGGCTAGTTGGTATTCCATGATGATGTAACCAGCACAAGAGGGGACACATCACAGGAGGCAACTGCTTCGGTAAATCGTCCATAGCGCTGACTGATAAAGTATTTGCTTACTCGTGGTTTGTACGCGGGGGGCCGCCTTAGGCCTTGGCGCGCTCTTGTCGATTTGTGGTGCTCATGTTGACTCGTACATTTATATCTGGTTGTGATCAAGAGCGCAAGGTTATATATTCATGCATTTGTGTAATAAACGCCAGTTGGAAGTCAGCGCTTGTCCTTGTCACCTTTCTTGTGTTCTATGTCCTCTCTTGCGCTGGCCACATCATAGTGCTGAGCACACATAGCATAATGACCACGCTTAACATTCACTGGTATATCAACGGCATTTTGACATCCTGAGTCAACACTTGAGAAGGGCATCAGCATTCACCATTTTGAGGGGAATCAGATTAATTACAGCTTGTTGGTGTTTAGCTGCATCTAAAGCGAAGAACATGCGTTCTCATTTTATAATCTCATCCCACATTGGAGCAAGGGTGCCATTATAGAACTCAGTCTTGTGCTCAGAAGAATAACAGCAGTAGTGTTTATTTTATACAAAAAAAAAAAAAATTGGAAAGGAGGGGTTAGTAATATGCACAGTGAATAAAATATCTCTGAAAAAAAAAAAATGGTAAAACTCACTGCAAATTGAGTCAAACATTCTCAAATACAAATAAAATGGAGAAACATACAGAAACAAATACATTTTCGAATATCTCCTTCAGTCACGAATTATGATCGACTATCGATATGTGTGTGGAACATAGACGGTGCTTGAGATTCAAATGAAAGCAAATCAAGGTGGTAGAATGACTGAGCATTATGATGAGTCATCATAATTACAGAGTAAATAAATATTTTAATATAGTAAGGTAAATCGTGCTACATATCTGCATAAAAAGAATTAACTCGCCAACTCGAATTACATGCCGAAGTTATTCATTGGCCTCATGCATTTCAAGAAAGGAAAATTACATATTTTGTGGTTGCTGTCAAGATGCCGCATGTAAAACACGTAAAACACGGTAGTGTCTTCACTAAAGCGGTACTCTGCAATGATACATAACACTCGGAAATAAAATGGAAGTCATTTAGGTTATCAGAATGTTCAACTTACCTTAAGCTTAATGTTTGTGCTGTGTTCCGTGCTACCGCAGCACAGAAATGTCAAAAATAGGCCATGTCCACAAATGTGGACACCGTGACAGAAGGGGATATGAGTTACTTCTATCAACTGATAGCAAGCTCATTGGTATGAGGGCCGAACTTTGTATCAAGTGAGATTCAACTGCTGGTGTGTCAACCTCAACTGTCCTGACATACTCTCAACCTGCACAAAACGTCTCAGTGTTGCGTTTCACTGCTTTAAAGAGTTAAACAGGGTGTCTACCAAGTTGACATTTCCAAATTACCTGAGTTTTCCAGGTTTTCCCTGAGCACCTTTGCGAAATTCCCTGAATGAGCCAGAACTTTGTTTTATGTCAAGACAGGCTGACACCACGTTTCCCGATACTGTCACTCTCTAGTAAGCATACTGAAACAAAAAATTACTTAATCCAGTTTGAATAGTAAGGAGTAATATCTATTTTATTTAAAAAGAAAACAGAAGGAAGGTTTTAGTAAAATGCACAGCGAAAGAAATGGTAAAGCCCATTCTAAATTGAGTCGAACATTTTCAAATACGAATGAAAAGGAGATGCATACATAAGTAAATATTTTCTAACATCAGCTATTTCTATCAACTGATAGCAAGCTCATCTGTATGAGGTCCTGAACTTTGTCACAACTAAGGTTCTCTCTCAGCAGCTGGGAAGTCAACCTCAACTGTCCTGACATACTCTCAGCCCGTACACAACATCTCAGTGTTGGGTTTCACTGCTTAAACAATTTATTTTAGTTTGGATGAGGGACACTTGTGTCTCAGCGTCAGCCAACACTTAGTTTTTTTAGCTCAAGCTCCTTCAAAAAGGCGGCGGCACCCTTCTTTTCCCGTTAATTCCTCAGTGCGTCGGTCCTTTCTGTTCTCATCCTCCTTCTACCACGCTTTCACCACATGGATCATCTGAAGCATCCTCTTGGTCAGTTGTACAGTCAACATTTGATTTTTCGGAATTCCGAGGGGCCGCAAAAAAAATTGAAAAAAAAAAACGGGCAGTCTGAAAAAAATTAATGCATGTCTTTAACTGCCTTTAAGGGCTAAAATTACTACAGGCACGTCTGAAAAAGCTCTGAAGGCCTGCCAGTACGCTTATTAGGCATATCAGGGCTTGTACTGTGACAGGAGACGGGGTGCACGCATGTGTAATTAAGGAATACATACTGTGTCCCGTGACAATTGCCCCCTTCCCACGCTTGTTATGCTTCACCGCCTAACAATAGTGTACTAAGGCGAAGCTAACTTTCGGAGACTGGCATTACGCAACGCGCTGTGCTCTGCGAGCTTCAAGGCCAATCGCGAGGATTACAAAGGCGGAGTCGGTGCCATTGGTGATAGCGGCGAATTCTTTCAATGAAAAACACGGCACCGCACGGAAAGAAGCTTAATAGCTAAAAAAAAAAAAAATAGCAGCTAGGCCTAACGTTGCCGCGGTGGTGGTTACGGCTGCCAGCGGATCTGCCTGCGAGAGTGCCGGTTCGAGGCGGCGAGATAATCAAAATAGCGGCGGTGGCGGCTTTGATTAATGCCATTTCAGACCTGCAGTCAGGGCAATATACGTTGACTATATGGAGTACGTGTTGGTGCCGCAAAACCGTACAAATTATCGGGCGTGTCCGAAAAATCGGGCGTCTAGAAAATCGGTCGTTAACTACTCTGGCAATACATCGTGCCGATGACACGGCGTCAATGACGATTCGTTGCGATTCCTCTGTTACTGGAGCCAGCATTAACACGACTTTCGTTCCCTTTCAATAAAGTTACAGCTAATTTTCCCTGATAGAAGCACAAATTCCCTGAGTTTTCCCTGAGTTTTTCCAGACTGTTCAAATTCCCTGAGAATTCCCGGTTTTCCCGGTTTTCCCGGTTGGTAGACACCCTGTTAAAGTGTGTTCTTTGGAAAGTGTCACTAAACTTTCCCGTGTGACAGCCTGTATTTCACACTAATGTCGAAGTGCACTCCATCAAAATGACACTAAATCTTCCCGTCTGGTGGAGGCATTATTCCACTTGCCCCAGCTTATGATTCTATCATAGAGACCACACTTTAACATAGGTTTCTTTTTGCACATTAAGTATTAAACTACTTGATTATACCACAATGAGAGAATGGTGAGCCCAGTTCAATGCTGGCAGTCTAAGCAAAGGAAACTAAAAACTGAACACCATTGGCTACTACAAAAAGTGCGGAGCCCTTTGAATCAAGGTGCACGTCTACATCCCATATTAAGAGCAATATATGCAAGCTATCTGCAACATTGCATCAGCAATTGGGTCATTCCACTCATTAGTCAAATACTAGTGGAAATTTCAAGCTGAAATGCTACCAAGAGTTCTGTGTGAAAAACTCAATAACTTGTGCTCAGATGTAGAGCCAGCAAGACCAATTTAAGAACATCCGTTCAACCATTCGGTTCAGTTAATATTCTAGCTACTAAGGAAGCAGAGATTTTAATTAGGTCATTGATTTCTAGGTCGTTTATACCAAAACCCCAATCTAATTATGAGGTGCACCATAGCAGGAACTACTAGTTTTTACCACTTGAGTTCTTTAAGTGGCCCCTCACCCGGTCTGGTCATTTTGAGCTGACAAGCGCAGTGCATACAATGCACGCAAATGATTGTGTCTGCCAGGTACTCAATCCCTACGACAGAAAGAGCTTAAACTTTAAAACAAACGGCATATGCCCATTTCCTTGCAGGCGCTGCACTCCAAGCAGGAGAGTCGGCACCAATCGCACAAGTTCACCTAGCTACATAGCAATGTTGTCACGTCACTCACAGTGGCACGCAACCTCAAGAATTATTCAAGACAACTTCAGTTATTTGTTTATTTTGTTGCTTCAATAGACAAAACTAAAGTTTAGAGAAATAATAAAACATACTAACTGAATGTCTGCATGTATTTTACTTTGTACTGAAGCAAGAGATATGTACTTCCGTTTCATCTGCATGTTCCCACGTCATGCAGTTGCACACACAGAGAATAAAACTGTCATTTTCTACTGTGTTCCAGCGCTGCGATCATACTCTTTCGCACTCTCGCATCTGCCTCAGTGCTCATGATTTTGGCGCTGAGTTACACCGCTAACTGAGTGTTCTCGTGTAGAGCTCGCAAAACAAGACAAATGCGACAGCTTGCGCACAAGACTGTCACCGGAAGTGTGCCACTCAGCAAAAACGTGAAAGAGAGGAAAAGAAGAAAGCAGGGCCTGTGACATACTCCTCAAGCGATCATCATCCAGCTCCAGTAAGGGAGAACGCAGGGAAGTAATTTTACTTGCAAAGGCTAGACAGGGCTAAAGTCCCGAAATGCTCAAAGTAGCACCATCCTTTGAACTTTTGCACCGCCGTGCGGGCTCCCGCCTTTCTCCCTCACCCATTTTGTTTTATTTTTCATCTGAGAAATAATGAGAGTTTTATATTTCACCCCCATAGGCGGAATCAAACATGAAACCTCGAGCTCAGCAATGCAACACTGTAGCCACTAATCTACCACAGCAGGTACCATTTAGTTTACCAAGCAGGCATCACTCGAGAGAATCGGGAATGTAGTAAGACACTAAACTGACAATACGCTGTCCCTTATAGTTCACCCTATCCCTTGCACCATTTTCTGGCCTAAGCATCGATGACCGAGCTGCCCAACTTTAAGTACAAGCTATCAGTGCACAGACAGGCACCAAAAACCCCTTGACAAAAAGTACAAGAATGTGCATATAGAACTGTGTGACTGTCTTATAAATGAACCATCATCTGCTTCTTGCTTCATTGCCCTGCCTAAGCCAAAACTGACAATTATTCACCCAAATGCAACTATTGCAAACTATTGTGCAACATTGGATTTCATGTACTTCGTTGACACCGAGATACTGCTTTTTTTCCACTGGGCTCTCTCATCCTTCTCTGGCTCCCATCTCATTATGTCGGCCTCTATGAAAAGTTAATGTTGCAGTATGTCGAGCCCTACTGCATGCTGCACCAGGTGGTTCCTGCCACCTATGAGATAACTTCCATGGCATCCACTTCATGGATGGCCACACCACAAAGTGACATCGTACACATTTCCCGCCTCAAGCGTTACAACTGTAATAACCCATTTTGACTACAACCAGCACTGGGAGGGGGGCCTCATCGGCCGTGGATAATGTCACGAACAGTGGCGAAGACAAAGATGCTGTAGTGGGGCTGGGTCAGTCTCTCCTGTCGGACTGAAAGACCTGCTAAAACCTGTGTGCCCTGTGTAGTCTTGACTAGCCAAGTGATAGCCGTTGACTGTTGAGTAAATACTCCGCGTAGCAATATTATAAGCGATGACCTGGCTCTCTTGAATTGCAAGTTCTTGTATACTCTTCTATCTTTTCTTCTTTGTGCAATACTCTACCTATGAGTCAGTAAGAAATTTAAGGAAATCAATAATTAATTTAACAATCATATATTACATATATAACTAATATACCATGCACCAATAATTAATTCAGTATCTTCAGGGGCCATACTTTGTGTCAATTCATCTCGCATTCTTTTGTGTATGGCTGTTATACCAAGAACGACCGATCATCACAATATATAAAAACAAAAAGAAAATTGAAAGTGTCGTTACAACCTATAGTCCTAGAATGCACAGAAAACATGGTGGGCCAATAAATTTATTGACATTTCTGTGAATTACTATTGTGAGACAACGGTTAGGCCGCAATTCTTCCTTTCATTTTAGCAAGTGAGCCACCCACTATCACGGCCCTGCGTGGTGGTGATGATGAGTGTGTACAGATGATGAAATGCGCATGCAGCACTCACACTAACTGCAAGAACTCGAGTATCAAGCATACCACACCGCTGCAGCCAAACACACTCCCTACCATTAGAACAGATGAAGCTCCACTAAGCTTGTATCCAAAATTAAACCAACTAAAATATTAATGCAAATTTCTTCAGTAACAATCAATCTCACAAGTTTTTTTTTTTTAACAACATGGTAACTTCATTAAAATTTTACACAATATGGGAGTCAAGGATGGTTGCTTTGGATGAAACATTTTAGAGGAATGTTTTGCAAATATGGGCTGCTGCAGGTCTCCTGACACAAGTTAGCATCTACTGGCTAATTAAACTTGCTTGCCAACACGTGCCTTTATGAGCTGCAAACAGCAAGACAACAAAATGACTGCAGTTTGCCTGGACCAATTTTAGAAAATTCAGAGCGTTTTGCCACATGAAAGGGAATGTATGCACATTTTGTATATTCAACAAAACAATTCCCTGAAGCAGAACAAGGGAAGTACACCTGAATCAAGAATCCAAACAAACACTCTTGTGCAAGGCTCATCAACCATACATTCCTATTCGCAGCTCGATAAAAATTACTTCAAATAAAAATAAAATTCTGGGTTTTATTCATGGTTAAGCCAGAGACTGATTATGAGGCAGCGTGGCTCACAATAAGCATGCGCCTACTACAGCATGTAGTAGGGAATTGCAGATTAACTGCTTCTTTTGCAATGTGCACCTAAAGCTAACTACACAAGAATTTTTGCCTTTCACTTGTGTCGAAATGTTGCCAGGATCAAGCCTGTAGTTTCGAGCTCCGCTGTGCAATGTCATAGCCACTCATTCCCTCAAAGTGGCTGGCTGCCAACGTCCAGCTACTCAAATGCAATTATGAAGAAGTGTTTTTCAACTGGCTGATGGAAACTAATGTTCAAGAGCAACCTGGCCAATGAGAGATAATGTAGCAGTGAGTTTCGAGCTAATTCTGCCTGCCCAAGGTTCTTTAGCATGGTGATGCTGAAGACCGCACAGGGATTTTTTAGACTGTACTGAAATCTCACAGGCATTGTTGCTTACAGCGCCCACTGGAATTTGAATCGAACCTGTAACTTCACACTAAGCAGCAGCAGAGTACCACGACCGCTAAGCCACTTTAGTGGACAAGTCCTTAGACGATTCATGGTCACAATGGGAGGCTCCATATAATCTCAGCCAATCTGCAAGCACCAAAGATTACAGCCATGCAGTGTTGCTTGGCGCTGGCGCTAGAGCATCAGCTCGGAGCCACTGAGAAGTGATGAAATTTCTATATTCAGAGGTAACCGCTTCAAAAACTGGCCAATGAAAATTATTTTGCATGTGCCTCGTTTGTCCTACAGGTAAATGCTAATCTCTACTTAGCATAAATTTATTCCAATAAACGTAACCTGCACGGCATATTCTGAGAGAATGAAATCATGCGATACAGGCAGGCACATGCAGCAACCACTGAGATTTCCGATGTATCATTCCTCAAAAGTCAACTACCAAGTCCGAGAGCACAGTAGCACCAAGTGACGTAGGCGTACTCGTTAAGCAGAGGGTACTCCGCAGTCGTTACAGCTGCGGTGATCAAAAGCTTCCCCCTCCTACCCCCCCCCCCCCCCCCTTCTCTATCGCAGGCGACGGCAAGGCACCTACCTGCACGCTATCTCCGAGTCGCGCACTTCGACCTAAATTGGAGTCGAATACGCTGTGCAAAGCGGTTACTAGTCGTGAAGCGAGTACGGACCGCTACGTTTCGGCATTGCCCACAAAAAGTTAAGCAAAAAAAAATTCCGGGGTTTTGCATGCCAAAACCACCTTCCGATTACGAGACAAGGCCGTAGTAGGGGACTGCGGAAATTTCGACCACCTGGGGTTCTTCAACGTGCACCAAATTCTAAGTGCACGGGTGTTTTCGCATTTCGCCCCCATCGAAATGCGGCCGCCGTGGCCGGGTTTCGATTCCGCGACCTCGTGCTTAGCAGCCCAACACCATAGCCACTGAGCAACCATGGCGGGTGAAAAGTTGAGCGCTATGCAAGCACCAGACCGAAGCTCTTGGGCGGCAACTTGCCGGCGCTCTAGGCAAGGAAGAAGGGACCGGTGACCACCGCAGCGCCGTATCGCGCGAGCAAATCCCCGTGCCCGACACGCGCCGCAACATCGCGTTGCCTCGCGAAACCGCACGGGCGCGTTTGTGCTGGACACGGGAGCGATGCCCACGCGCGCTTCAGTAACAACCAGGGCTCTCGTAAGCTACTAACATCGATTACTTTCGGCGCCGTGACCCGGCTGCAGGGACTAGCACGCCGGCGCCTACTACACGTGGATTTAGGGCTAGTTAAAGCACGCGCACCGCTAGGAGCTGCAGAAAACAGCCTTCGTCAATCGCTAGACACGTGAAAGAATGCATAGAACGATCGACATTTTCTATTTACTTACTGTTTGCAAAACGTTGCGAGGAATGCTAAAGACTTTGGTCTGCAATCGGCCCCTACTCGCGATGCTCCACGCCGGCTCCGGTGCTCTTTGGCCACTGTTGGATACGGCGTGCGGTAGAAAAGCTGTTAAAAGCGGCCCCAAAGCAGCATACTCTGTCTGCGTCATGCATAAGTTTTAAATGTTACAAAAAGTAAACGACTATCAGGTGATTTTAATGCCGGATGTAATAATTAGCAGTCTGATGTCAAAAAACAGATAATTTTTAAAGCCTAAATTTTAGACATTCAAATTAGTGTAACAAACTATGCTTTTCTGGGGCCCCAACGTTCTAGAAGTTACTACAGATAAATATATTTCCTTATTTTCAAAAATTCTTGCATATAGGTAATTTCTACGGCAATTTATTTTTATAATTGATATTTTTAATATCTGTTAAAGGGTATTTTTTGATTTAGTGAAAATTTTTCAGGCTGTCTGCTGCTGCGCGCATGCGCCGTTGCGTCCTTGAAAACCATGTGCTCGCCCGTGCCGCCCTTTCGTCAGCACACGCCGGGCTGCCGCCGTTAGGTTTACGGTTTCTAGAAGCTTCGCTGGTCGAACTCGTGCGCAAACTTTCATAATGGTGAGTTGGGCATCAAAGCTCCCGCACCATATTTTCGGTAGCGACAACAGTGACATTATCGTAACGCGTCGTTCTACGCCGGACAGCGTTTCTTTTTTGCTCTTCGCCCGCCGCGTGCTGCTTGCTGGCAGTTGGTAGCCGCTGCATCCAAGCCGGGTCGTTGCCGGAGCGCTGGCCGACCGCCGTGCAATGCAGGCGCGAGCGTTCGGTAGTACACTGTGTCAAGCACTGACCGTTTTGTCTGTCCGCACGCTCAGGCCGGTGTGGGCAAGCGCCTGATCCCGCTGCTTGACCGCATCCTGGTGGAACGGTTCGTGCCGGAGGCCAAGACCAAGGGCGGCATCATGATCCCGGAGAAGGCGCAGGCCAAAGTGCACAGCGCGACGGTCGTCGCTGTCGGACCCGGTGGCCGCACAGACGTGAGTAGAGCGCGAGTGCATGCCCGTGGCTCGTGCTACGGGCGGCACGGGCCCGGCACGTGCCACGAGCTGCGCATGCCTACCGGGCGAAAGACGCTCGTGGAGTACAGAAGTCGTGTTTGTGGTGTTAAACCACATCAGAGTGTCCCGGGCTGTTGCAGTAAACTTTGTTTCGGCCGCAGGGAGCACGGCGTAGGACATCGCTCACGTGACGGAGGACTCAAAACCTGCCAGTGTAGGTCAATTGCCGTGGTCTGTACAGGCTTTTTGCGTGCCTTACAATTGCTGTGGAAAAGATCGTGTAATGAGAGTGTTCGTTTGACAATCGTGGGAGATATACCAAGAAGCCCAAGCACAGGCAACATCTGTATTTAGACCCAACATGGTAGACCTAACAGATAGTGGAGACTAATGCTTGAAAAATTAGCGGCCCCTTGTACGAACTGCTTGTCGACTTCAAGGGTCCCAGAAAAACAGGAAGAATGCCAATATTATACTACCCCGCAAAAAGGGAGACAATAAAGGATTGAAAAATTATAGGCCCATTAGCTTACTTGCAAAATTATATAGAATACTCTTCAAGATAATCTCCAATAGAATATGGGCAACACAGGACTTCAGTCAACCAAGGGAACAGGCAGGTTTCAGGAAGGGATACTCTACAATGGATCACATCCATGTCATCAATCGGGTAATCGAGAAATCTGCAGAGTACACTCGGCCTCTCTATATAGCTTTAATAGATTATGAAAAGGCATTTGATTCAGTAGAGATACCAACAGTCATAGAGGCATCACGTAATCAAGGACTACAGACCGCTTATGTAAATATCTTTGAAAATATCTACAGAGAGTTCACAGCAACCTTAATTCTACCCAAGAAAAGTAGGAAGATATCTATGAAGAAAGGGGTCAGACAAAGAGACCCAATCTGCAATGCTATTCACTGCATGCTTGGAAGAAGTATTCAAGCTATTAAACTGGGTAGGCTTAGGAGTAAGGATCAACAGCGAATATCAGCAACCTGCGGTATGCAGGTGACACTGTCTTGTTCAACACTGAAGGACGAATTGCAACAAATGATTGAGGACCTTATCAGACGGAGTGTAAGAGTGGGCTTGAAGATTCATATGCCGAATACAAAGATAATGATCAATAGCTGCGCAAGGGAACAAGAGTCCAGGATTGCCAGTCAGCCTCTAGAGTCTGTGAAGCAGTGCATTTACCTAGGTCAATTGATCGCAAGGAACCATGGTCATGAGAAGGATATTCATAGAATAAAAATGGGTTCCAGTGCATTCGGCAGACATTGTCAGATCCTGACTGGAAGCTTACCATTAGCGTTAAAAGGAAAGGTGTACTATCAGGGTATTCTACCGGTGCTGACATATGGAGCAGAAAGTTGGAGACGGATGTAGCTCGAAAACAAGTTAAGGACCGCACAAAGAGCGATGGAACGAAGAATGTTAAGCATAACGTTAACAGTTCATTGAAACATGTAGAGGCTGTTCAAGATCAAAGCCAGAAGAGAAAGATATCAGCGCTGCTTCTGTTCTAGGCGTGTGGACACGCATGCATCGCACCTTTAAATATTCCACCTAAAATGGCACCACAGACAACACGCCATACAATGGAAGATGTCGCAGACACATGATCGAGACTCAATCTAATTGTGGTCACATTCCCAGTGTGACAGTGTGTGCTTCGAGCTGGAGTGCATCAATTGCAGAGGTTGTACTGTACGGGAAACCAGTATAATTTAAAGAAATATGTTCACGATTTTGCAGCCCTGGCAAAACTTTGAAATTTTACATGGTGTCCTTCATCACCACAACGCACTAAATGTGGCGTGTTTAACGGGAAAATAGTGAATACTTCAGTGCATTGTTTCTGTCTTTAAATAGGACTAACAGCAACAGGTGTCAGCATGTGATGAAGTAACTAGATGAAAAAGTAATTGTAATGTGATGTTTTGCTGTGCAGAAACTGCTGAGGATAAACAGAGCAAAATTTCAGCGATGCTGTTGTGCAAGAGGAAATGTGAGAACATATTGTTGCAGTAGTGCCTCACTGCTGTGGAAGCAGCGGAAAACCAAGAAAGGCTGGTGAAAACGTGTTTGGTTAGGTCATAGGGCTGCTGAGTTAGATTGTTGTGGAGGGATCCATTGTTATGTACATTGTGAACTGCCAATTTTGCAAGCACTGATCCTGTCTTGCCTTTTGAGTGGCAGAGCTTACTTTCAATTTGTGGTACTATAAGCAGTGGTATCTTGGGTTCCTTGTAGGCATTCGAATTCCTTGCATTCGGAGAAGTGCCTTATGCTTGTTCGTAGTAAGGGTTGATTTTTGTGTACTTTGGAGCAACGCTGTGAAAGTGTCAACTTGTACCTAGCACCCTGACATAATCAACAGCAATGAACTCTACACCATTGGTAACTGGGTCATCCTTTATTGTGCATGTTGCAGTCTGGCCAGACCGTCCCAATGGCTGTTAAGGAAGGCGACAAGGTCCTTTTGCCTGAGTATGGTGGCACTAAGGTGGAAATTGAAAACAAGGTAAGCAGTCTTCTGCCTGTTTCAGAGCGATACGTGTGATGGGCTTTTCACTGTCTCAAAATTATGTACAGCAATATGAATGAGACTAACATGTGCCACATGTTGAAGAGATAAGAAGAAAAGAAAATGCACTCTGACAGGATCCAATCCTAGTTCTGCTGCATTCCAGTTGAATACACTACCACAGAGCTATGCTGACAGCTTCAGCTGTGTTGCTCCAGAAGCATGGCTTCTAGTGTAAAACATTGAAGTTTATTCATATAGCACAAGGAAAAACAAATTGTATATGAACATTCTCTGTGGTACTTTGGGAGCTTCCAAAACAGGAACCGTCCAGAGGGCCTCATATTGTTCAGTGCATGCAGGATAACGACTTGCAATGGCTGTATGCATGCATTGCTTACGCTAATGGCTGCATCTGTTCTCCAACAGCTATGTGCTTCTCGCTTGTCCCAGAGATTACTCTCTCCCCACCTACACATTTACACACACGGAGCTCTGTAGCCAGCACGTTTATTGAACATCTGTACAAGTGCTGTCATAGAACAAAACAGTGTTCAGGACCAAGGCATATATGTCATGGGGGTTCTGCGTAGCCCGAAAACTGCAGTTTTTCTGTTCCATGTCATCGAAGTTCATACAAGGCAAGTCAGTACTGTTTGTCAAAGCAAGAGGTACTGTGTGTTGACCCAAAACGGTTGTGCGGTTAGCAAACTCTGTCCTTGCTCTGCCGACCCAACTTTGTAACCATAAGTGCACTGAAAGAAGAGGCCAACCATGCAAGCTGTGCTTACGAAAGCAGATGAAATGACAAACTTGTAGAAGGGATTTATGGCTTGTTTAATTAATATAGTAGTGCCAGTTAGCTGAAGTACAAGGTGTACTAATGCCTTGTCAAATTGGTGTTCAGCTTTGGGTACCAGGAGTGTTTGTCGTGCATGTTTTCAGGCCTAAGCCATCTCATGGTTTGGCATTGTTACGTCCTTGCCATCTTTCATTATAGCTGCATGACTACAACAAAACTGGGGGAAAGTCATATGTCAGGCAGCATGGGTGTCAAGCATCTCTGCACATAAAGTAGAACTTCGTTCACACATTTTGGAAAATATTGCGAGAAAGAACACGCTAGCCGGGAAACATGCGATCCGAAGCATCTAAAAAAATGTGAGACTCAACTATTGTTGACATCTAGAGAATGCGAAGTGCCTTGGGATCGTGCTGGTAGTGCTCCGGCAGCCCGAGACGCATTTTGTTGTTTTCCTATTGCGTGGTGTTTTAAGTGGGCGAAGGGAAACCAAAACGAAATCGAGCTGCTGGGCGATGCCGGATCCCACCTGAGTGAAACCCGACACCCACATCACACCGCCTGCGGAAGGGGCTGCAGAGGGGAACGGTGGCACATTTGGATTATTGCCTACTGATAGCGTGCCGTGCAATACCAATGGCGCTACGCACCGTGCACTGTAAAACAGATATGTGAAGATGCTTATCGCAATAAGTTCAGTGGCGGTAGCTGTGAATGCAGCATGCGACCACCCGGGTGGAGACTTGCTGCTACCAGAATAAGAAATGCGTGCCGTCATTTTCACGCAAGACGGGCAAGTGAGTATTGTGGGGAAGCTGCTGCGGCGGGCAGCTATATACTGTTCTCGGATCATGCGCCTCGCCCATTTTGTTGTTTACATGAGATCTAGCAGCCGGAAAACATATTGTACGATTTCAGTTTGGTGGATTTCAATGTTGGTGCCGAAAAATCGTGTTTTCCGGAACATATGAACTGTTAAAAATGAGCGCAGCTATGTTGGGTCATTTTTCGCTTTCTTGATTGCGAACATTGGCGCTGGGAAATCGTACGTACCGGGAATGTACCAACGAGGTCCTATTGCAGTGTCATGGCAGCAGCACACACTTGGCATTCAAGTGACATTTTATGTGAGCAATGTGTAGAATTCAGATTTCCACTCATTACAGTGAACTCCCTTTAATTAGACCCTGGCAGCATGGCAAGATTTGGTGAAATTATCAAAAAATTCGAATTAAAACACAGAAGCAAAGTGAACGGATTCAAATCTTGTTTTATTGCTTGAAGTAGTCTACAGTGTTGTTTCTTGCTCGGACTTATCGAGAAAGAGGCGAAGAGCAAGCACTGGCTCAGCATTACATGACACAATACAAGCGGCAATAGATTGCTTCACTCGCTGAAGGAGGGTTGCCTGCTAAATGATAAAAATAAATTTAGATAAAACAGCGCCACATCTAAGGAAGCAGTATCATCGTCTGCTGAATTTTTTGTTTTCAAACTTTATACAGTGCAGTCAACTTATAATCTCAAGAACTAAAAAATCTTATTGTTATAACCGATTATTGCAATATCTAGACTGTTGTAAAAAAAGAAAAGAAAGCTACCGAATATGCCCCCGTAGCTCCGAAACCAAATTTGGCACTTACAATAAAAAATAGACGTTCGAGAAAAGTGGGTGTGGAAAATGAAGCATTTAGTTAACCTCTAAACAGCGTGTCAAGCGTTAGGCACACTGAAATAGCCAGATATCTGCACTTGCTTTCGCAGAAGTTTCAGGTTCACAACCGTGGTGTGCATCGCGTCCACCGGCTGCGTGAACACTGGCAGCTATAATTTAGCGTGCATGCAATCAATGGGCGGATCTATCGACGACAGTGCGCTTGACATGAACATTGGGGTCTGTGTCAAAAAAAGGCTACTGTCAATCTCGTCGTCACTGCTTCTGCTGTCATCGCCTCCGTCGCACAATGCTGCCGTCTGTCGTGACAATGATTACCCTGCCAGAGATTCTTTGCAGAACGAGGCAGTGCTATCTGTCTGCACTCACAAACTCCTCCATCCATGCGCCACATATTTTATCGCTAGTAGCGATGTGCTCCTAGAGTACAGTAATAGTTTTAAAATAGGAGCCCCAAAGAAATATCGACGCCACTGTGCATGTGTAAGACGCAAAAAGCGTTAGGGTTTTCAAGGTGTCTACAAACCGGGATTCTCAGGGATTTTGAATAGCCTAGAAATACTCGGGGAAAACTCAGGGAATTGATGCTTCTATCCAGGAAATAAGCAGCAGTTTCGTTGAAAGGGAATGTAAGTCGCGGTAATGCTGGCTTGAGTAACAGACAGGAATCATAATGAAGCGTCTTGGGTTGGAGGTGTTGCCAGTGTACAGTCTGCGACCGACTTTCCGGACGCCCGATAAATTGGATGGCTTCGCGGCACCACCACATACCCCATAGAGTCAATGTATCGGAACGTCTGAAATGTTGGACGCAAGAACCCTTCGCTGTCAAATTTTCCAGACTTTTTGCCGTGACTGCAGGTCTGAAACAGCATTAATCAAATCCACTACCGCTGCCATCTTGATTACCTCGCCTCCTCGAACCGGAGCTTTCGCATGCAGATCCGCTGGTAGCCACCACAGCAGCAACGCTAGACCTAGCTGCTTCGAGGTTCGCTATTAAGCTTCTTGCCGTTGGGTGCAGTGTTTTCATTGAAAGAATTCGCAGCTGTCAGCAATGGCACCGACTCCGCCTTTGTGGTCCTCGCGAGATTGGCTTAGCTTGGAAAGCATGGTACGCTGCATAAAGCCGGTTTCCGAAAGTCAGCTTTGCGTCTGTACAGAAATTATACTCGATGAACCATCCGCAAAAGTATTGCAGTGAAGCATAACAGGCTTGGGAAGGTGCTATTGCCACGGGGCACAGCATGTATTCCTTCTTTATGCACGGGTGCACCCGGTATTTCCTGTCCCAGTACGAGCACCGATATGCCTAATACGTGTACCGACAGGCCTTCAGAGCTTTTTTTAATATGCTTGTGGCCGTTTGAGCCCTTAAGGGCAGTAAAAGACATGCATTAATTTTTCCCAACTGGCCGATTTTTCAGGCGCTTTCGCTGCCCCTAGGCAGTTCGAAAAATCGGACATCGACTGTACAACTGACCAAGAAGATGCTTCAAATGGTCCATGGGCCGAACAAGCGGTGGAATGAGGACGAGAACAGAACGGATGTATATGTTGAGGAATGAACGGGAAAGGAAGTGCGCTGCCACCGTTTTGAAGAAGCTTGAACTCAAAAAACAGTGTTGGCTGATGCCGAGATGCAGGTGTCCTTCATCCAAACCAAAATAAGCTCTTTAATGCAGTGAAACACAGTGAGGCATTGTAACGGGCTGAGAGTAAGTCGGGACAGTTGAGGTTGATTTAGGACCTCTTGAGAGAGAATGTCAATTGTGGCAAAGTTTGGGCCTCATACCACTGAGCTAGCTATAATTTGATAGAAATAGCTCATATTCGAAAATATTTGCTTCTGTATGCATCTCCTTTTTATTCGTATTTGAGAATGGCCGGCTCAATTTGAAATTTTTTTCGAAGACACCTAACTTGCTGTGCATTTTACTAACACCTCCCTTCTATTCTCTTTTTGAATAACATAAACATTACTGCTTTGTATTCAAATTGGATTAATTAAGTTTTTTTTTTTTCATATGCTTACAAGAGAGTGGCGGCATCAGGCGATATGGCTTCAGCCCATCTTGACATAAAACATAGTTCTGTATTACTCAGGAAATTTTGCAAAGGCACTCGGGGAAAACCTGGAAAACTCGGTGAAATTGGAAATGTCAACTTGGTGGACACCCTGAAAACTAATGTCAGCAGCTGCCACAGTGTTGGTTTCAGACATGGGAGTTTCGCCCTGGCGTGCAAAGCCCGCCGCTTCCGTTGATTGGCATGGTCACTGGTTCTAGCCTTCATGATCGTCACGCTCGCGGTTTTCAGAATCGACAATGTCAACGACTGCGCGAGCTCGTGCTTCGAGTATTGCAATTTGCAGCTTCGTCTGAAGCGATACAGCTTTGCACCTTGCCATACACCCACAGCTGCTTCCGCGCTTGCCAAGGAAGAGAGCGAGATTGTAGAAAGGGAGTGCAGGCATGGTTCACTTCTCTCTTTCCTTATGCTCACCGGCGACGCGAACACAAAGCAGCTGGTGCCATCTTTTGGCACACTGCACCAACTTGCGATGCTCTCCGCGACTTTCGTAATCAGCGCCCTGGTGAGACGCACAGCACGGTAATGGCGGCAGATACAAACTCGCGTACCCAAACTTTTCACTTTGTCTCAGTTCAGGGGAACTTGGCAACGCAAATTTTACGATAATTTTGCATGGAAAACGCCGCCCAGAAGGCAGAATTTTGATCATTGTATCCGATATGCAATGAATAACGTATCTTTTTTTTTTTTCATAGCTCTATGCATCAATTGATCCTATGAAGTCAACTCATCGTAACCGATGTGGTTAGATGTGGTATCGTTATAAGTGGACTTCACTGTAGTACCCACTGCATGATTGAGGAGGCGCTTGGGGGAGGTCAGTGGGGATTGAATTAAGTGGCTTGCATTTTAAATGAATTAAATTTCTTTCTGTATTAAAATATGGTTTCTATCCCAGTACTCTTTAGTGCATTTGAATTAAGGAAGAAGTTAGATTAACTGAGGTCAAATTACAGCTGTACAATAGGTTGGTTTGGTTCGCTTTCTGACATTCACATGTAGGTGATACACACTGATTATCTGGGATGGCTTTTCTTATATTTAATTTCTGAGCATACCTTTTGCTGGGGTCATTATGTGACAGTTGTTACCTCATTTAGGAATGTTCACTGAGTTGCGTGGCTGGTACTTGTAACAGCTGTGTATTTCCACTTATTTACACTGATCCACTTATTTCCACTGATCCACTTATTTTACACTGATCAAAAGAACATCACATCTTCCTTACCGGAATTACTCCAGAAGTTTCCAAATCAGACATTCATGTCACCAAACCGGGAGAGAGCTTGCACACCAATATTTAAAAAAAAAACTGTAGAAAAAATAAGCCACGCAAGGAACATGTTTCCCTAGGGAAAAGAAATGCAGAAATATTGTTCTTGAAACAGTGTGCAAAATTTTCCAGAAATTAAAAAAAAACATTGGATTTTAATTACAGGCAATGAAAAGAGCTTTCTGACAAACTGTATAATCCATAAATTGCATGCCATTGAGGATTGCTGGCTCGGGTTCTTGACTGGTGTGACCAGAGCTCTGACAAGCTTCGTTTTCTTTCTTCTAGGAGTTCTACATCTTTCGGGACAGCGATGTCTTGGGCAAGTGGAGTGACTGAACATGGACGCCAGCTCTCTTCATCCGCCCCTGTCCATAGTGTTTTCACATAGCATGTTGCTGTTCATGTGGCAGTGAGCACACCCGGTGTGCAGCTCGGACCAGACTGCCTCTTTATTATTATTTTTTTTATATACATAATAAATCGCCACCACCATGTACAGTAGTAGTAAAGAGTTGAGCATCTTTTTTGGTTAACATTGAGTCACAATACAGATGTAATGGCCGATTCCTCTACATTACTTGGGGTTTTGAAGTGTTTTAATGCGAAAGCATTATATGCCCCGTTACTTGAATATCCATCGGCCTGACCGAGAGATGGTACCAAAAATGACCAACACCACAAAGAGTAAAAACACATCGCAAAATACTTGGATTGACGCATTTCTCAGAGAGGTTTCTGTGAACAAAGTAAATGAATGCCTTTGAAAAGAAAATTTGTTAAACTTCTGTCTGGGTGGTAATCGAATCCAGACTGCCAGACGAGCGCTCCTTCCTCACACTACTGTGGCTCCACAGTTCTGGTCGACTGAAGGTGTGCCTGGAGCGAGAGTCGTTTCACACATCACACAAGTACGTTGAGAAGCTTGGCGCCTTTTGATTTGGCCTTACTGGGGCGCAGTTGGAAAGCAGGCGAGAGCGAGCGCGGAAAGAAACATTTCACCAAAGGGACTAATTCTACCACATTCCTACACATAAGCAGTTGTCTCTGCCGAATTTAACTGACAGTGCGAATGTACGAAAGGGGCACTTATTGCTATTTTTATTAGCGAATGTGAGCTAGCAAAAGTGCAGCCTATCCTCTATTAACGAAGTTGATATAATATTCAACTGGCCATGTTTTATTTCAAAGGAGTATTCTACTGGTATAATGAAATCTAAAATGCAGTATCGAACTGGTATCGGTTGTGTAGTGCAAATTCTTGTTAGCAGGTGCTTCAAAATATACATTGTAAAAAAATTCATTTTCTTGCCCTAAAGGTGAAACATTAGTTATGATAGCAATTCATTAGACAGCTGTACGAAGTAAGGTTTGTAGTTTTATATGCTGTGGAAATTGCAGTAAATATTCGCTAACCATGTGAATTTACAAGCATGGTGCGTCGCATCCACAGGCAAACAGACATTGGCCAATGCCCTCGCAATGCTGGAACGCTAGCGCGATGGAGTGGCTGCCGCGGCGAGCGCGTGCTTCCTGCGGCCTCGGGCTGCAACACCTCTTCGAAACTTGCGTTTATGCGACCCCCAACACAGCGCACACGAGGGCACAGGCCTTTTTATACACTGCAGATTGCCTCAAAGATAAGGCACGCGCGGCCACGCTAGCGGACTCGCCTGCCTCCCCGCTCCTTCCACAGAGTTTAGGCGACGGTAGCGCAGGGGTGAATCTCCGCTTGGCTGTTTTCAAGCGGAGGCTCTTTCGACGCTAGCGATACGGTCCCCTTCCAGTTGCGGCCCCAGCTGGAGGCAAAACTTTGGCAATGGAATGGAATGGAAAACTTTATTGACCCTTTTAAGGTCTTAGCGGGTCGAGGCCGAAGTCTTCATTCTTGAAGCTTGAGTCCTCTTCAGCCATGGATGGGCCCCTAGTCCACGGCTCCACTGAGCCGGGCCGCCTCGCACGCGTGCGCTATTAAGAGCTCTTTGAGTCTCTAGCTCGCGGCTGGTGAGCCAGCTCTCCCATTGCTCCGCACTTGGTGTTTTGTGTTTGTGGAATGCCTGGTTTCTTGTACACTCCCATGTAATGTGGTATAATGTTGGTTTAGCTCCACGCCACGGACAGGTTGCGTCGTTTGGTAGAAATCCACACGCGCGTTCTGCCAAAAGCACCATTTGCATGCATATCGTGTGGTTTTGCAGAAAACTGCATCCGCGTCTACCAAAAACTGCATGTGCTTGCTTAGGGGAACATCCTACTTAGTATGTGTAAGTTTGGGAAGGAGCCGTTTGCAGTCTCCGCCATACTGCGCGCCTCCTCCTTTGTTAATGCTTTATGTGGTGGGGGATATTGATATCTTAACCCCTTATAGAGGTTTAACAGCTCTGAATAGCTGTTCGCGCGGTTCATCTGTGGCTCCTCTGGGGCGGTTGACGTTCCTGCTCGGCTGGTCATCCCTCGAGCTAGGCTGTCTGCCCCTTCGTTGCCCCTGATCCCTGCGTGGCTTGGTATCCAGATTATCTGGATACCAAACTTTGGCAAAGTGACGGTGCACACGATTGTTTACGTTGTCGTGGCAACAGGAACAGCAGCTGTGCGGCGCCTGCTCACCCTAGCACTTCGTTTTTTTTCTTTTTGTTTTCATTATGACGACACGCTCCGCTCCCTCTCCCCCCCATGCCACGCGCACCTTCACTTTTGCTTTCTTTTTGCCTGTCAGCGGCGCATATTGGCGGCGAGGAGTTACGGAGTCGCCATCTAGCGGAAGCGCCTCGCTGGCGTAGTATGAGGGATCAGGCGGCGCGCTCCTCATAGGTTTTGCTGTCAGCGCTCACTGAAAACACCACGCGCGAGCCCTCCCGGACGTTTCTGTAAGTACTTTCGAAACGAGAGAAGTTTTTTATTGTCTAAATAATAATCTTGGGCAAACTGAAAGCACACAATCGTTTACAGACGCTACCTCTTCACCGAATACGTACAGTGAACGCCACTGCGCGCGGTCGCCGCGATGGAGTCTCCCGAACCGGCTTCTTGCGTGAAAGGTAGGTACACGGTGAGAGCAAGCTATGTGAAATATGTTCTTATAGTGTTTGTATAACTAAATAGAGCGTAATAGAATGAAGTCTCAATGCAGCGATCGCAGATTCCCAGCGACCGGCGCGTCCATGGGTGCTTGTCCGCGCACTGTTTCGCTTTCTCCGCGCGCGCGTTTTCGCACCGTGCCATGAGCTTTAGGCCGCAGAATATGAGCATTTGACAATTGGCCTCGAGCTCCACCACTGGAAAAGCTAGCGCCACTGGCGTGACGTGCTAGGAGGGATCACGTGGACATAGCGGCCGCGTCGGCTGCTTCGGGAGCGCCGAAGCGAGCTGAAAACGAGAGTTTAAATTCCCTCGTACGCTGCGGTCCTCATTTAGTAGCGAAATTTTCCCGCTTCGAGTGTCTCCTTTACAACGCTTAAAAGCACTACAATAGGTAGTGGCTGCCTTTGAAGGCGCGCAACATGGTAGGCTACTGCTCGGTGCCACAATGCCGGATGTACGCAACGGAGCCCGCAGTCAGCCTTATTCACACGTAGCCGCAGGACAAGCTGCGTGAAGTTTGACTTGCGAAACATAAAATCGGCAAACATCGGCTACAACTCGGGTATACGCAGCAAGCACGTACGCGAGGAAGATTTCTGCTACAGCGCCCGGTCTGCGATGCTCTGAAAACGCGTACTGAGACGCTCGCCCGAGTCCGCTGCCCGACTAATGTCATGACGGTTTGGTCTATGAACTTGTCGATGCTATAGATACTGGCAAGTTGAGTGGAGTGGAAAGGCAGCGGTAAGAAGCACATTTTAAAAAAGCATGGCATATGGTCATGTTTGTGTTATGAATAATTGCATGCACTGGATTACAAAAAAGGAGCAGCGGGAAATTGCACGCTGAGAACACCGATAAACATACAGTGCGACGCAACTCGAGAAATAATATTGAAAGATCAAAGAATTTAGAAGAAAAAAAAGATTGAATCGTCGCGACGGCACATCACAGTCCCCGTAGGCGTCGAAGTCTCTACAATGAAGTTATTTTTGAACAGCTCTGATAGCACACACGCAAGAATGGTTGCTTGTATACTGTCAAATGCTCATATTCTGCGGCCTAAAGCTCATGGCACGATGCGAAAACGCGCGCGCGGAGAAAGCGAAACAGTGCGCGGACAAGTATCCAGACGCGCCGGTCGCTGGGAATCTGCGCGATCGCTGCATTGAGCCTTCGTTCTATTACGCTCTATTTAGTTATACAAACACTATAAGAACATATTTCACATAGCTTGCTCTCAGCGTTTACCTACCTTTCACGCAAGAAGCCGGTTTGGGAGACACCATCGCGGCGACCGCGCGTAGTGGCGTTCACTGTACGTATTCGGTAAAGAGATAGCGTCTGTAAACGATTGTGTGCTTTCAGTTTGCCCAAGATTATTATTTAGACAGTAAGAAACTTCTCTCGTTTCGAAAGTACTTACAGAAATGTCCGGGAGAGCTCGCGCGTGGTGTTTTCAGTGAGCGCTGACAGCAAAACCTATGAGGAGCGCGCCGCATGATCCCTCATACTACGCCAGCGAGGCGCTTCCGCTAGATGGCGACTCCGTAACTCCTCGCCGCCAATATACAATCAACCATTGTTGCGTGGGTGTTATCAGAGCTGTTAAAAAATAACTTCATTGTAGAGACTTCGACGCCTACGGGGACTGTGATGTGCCGTCGCGACGATTCAATCTTATTTTTTTCTTCGAAATTCTTTGAGCTTTCAATATTATTTCTCGAGTTGCGTCGCACTGTATGTTTATCGGTGTTCTCTGCGTCCAATTTCCTACTGCTCCTTTTTTGTAATCCAGTGCATGCATTAATTCATAACACAAACATGACCATATGCCATGCTTTGTTAAAATGTGCTTCTTACCGCTGCCTTTCCACTCCACTCAACTTGCCAGTATCTATAGCATCGACAAGTTCATAGACCAAACCGTCATGACATTAGTCGGGCAGCGGACTCGGGCGAGCGCAGACCGCGCGCCGTAGCAGAAATCTTCCTCGCGTCTGTGCTTGCTGCATACCCGAGTTGTAGCCGATGTTTGCCGGTTTTATGTTTCGCGAGCCAAACTTCACGCAGCTTGTCCTGCGGCTACGTGTGAATAAGGCTGACTGCGGGCTCCGTTGCGTACATCCGGCATTGTGGCACCGAGCAGCAGCCTACCATATTGCGCGCCTTCAAAGTTAGCCACTACCTATTGTAGTGCTTTTAAGCGTTGTATAAAGGAGACACTCAAAGCGGGAAAATTTCGACACTAAATGAGGACCGCAGCGTACGAGGGAATTGAAACTCTCGTTTTCAGCTTGCTTCGGCGCGCCCGAAGCAGCCGACGCGGCCGCTATGTCCACGTGATCCCTCCTAGTAGGTCACGTAAAGCCCCTCAATCTCCCAAAGTAGCGCCATTCACTTCCCTCCTCCTCCGCTCGGCGCGGCCTCGACGGTGGCGCCGCTGGTGGTGGGCCTGCCGTAGCAGACGACGGCTAACACGCTACGGGAGGAAATCCGCGGAAAAGTTCGTTCGAGTCCTGCGGAGCAGTTTTTTCAATCTAGATCTTGCTTTGTCAGTCGGTAACTGGCCTTAAGAATGTCGTGTCGGATTTGCGGAAGAAATAGAGAAAAGCACCATTATTCAAGGCGTATTTAAGGCGTAAAGCGCGCGCACGTTGAAAGTTCGTGTTGCTGAAACACGACACAAGCACGCGGTGTGCTCAGACACGCGAGTAATTACCAGAGTTTCAGGTTTTGACAGCACGAAAGTATGTGCACGTGGTTTCGTAGGTTAATTTACGTACCTGCAGGATGCTTTTGTTCGGCCGGCGCGTGAGAGATTCCGACTGTCTGCGGTCAGCAATGCCTGGCAGCAGGGCCGTTTCTGTTCCGCGCCTTTTACAGATGTACGTAGCTCATGCACAGGTTGTGGTGGCCATGAGCAACGTTTTCACACATAGGCGGTATAGATAATTTTCACAACGTACCAGCATATGAAATCGTTATTTATTTATTACAGTGCAAATGGTTAGAATTTGATAGAAAAGAAAGAAGGAACTTGATGGGACAACTGGAAAGAGGTTCAGAAAATAATTATCCCCCTCCCTCATTGGCACCAACAACACTTTTGTTGAAGTGCTAATTTTATCTCTGTATACTACGTGCGTCTGTATTCTTTTGCGTTGTAAGTTTTCACAAGGAAGCAGTGTTGCGTTAACTGGAACAGTCAAGGCACACAAGACAGAAGAAAAGTTGATTCTTGGGTTTTACATCCCAACACCACGATCTCATAAGGCACGCCATAATGGGGGCTCTGGATTAATTTTTTTTGCAGTTGGGGTTCTTTAACGCACCCCCAATGCACTGGACACGGGCCCGTTTTGACACGGGCGTCAAAAGAGGAGGTTGGAGGAGCCGTGTCACTTCACAAAGCCGCGCGTTCTTTGCCACTTGCTCGAAGTCAGCCCGCCCGATTTTGTGAATCCACACTTTTCTTCGTTTTGCGTTGCGCCCGGCGGATGGTAAAACAAAAAGCTTTTTGCCGTCACTGGGTCTGTTGTGGCAACCGTAGGCGCAGCAGCACGGCATCGCAATTAAGCACTCGGCCCTAACACATTGTATAAAACTACCGCGCTCCTTCAAACCGCCTGCCGTACTTCGTCGCGCAGGCCCAAAAATGGGGGTCGCAGGCCCAAGATTGGGGGTCGCAACGCGCTGGAAAGAAAAGATATACAAAAGCGCGGCGCCTGCTCTGCGCCGGAAAGAAAAAAATATACAAAAGCGCGGGGCCCGCTTTCACGTGACACAGATTGGCCAATGGGGGAGCGGAGGAGGCTGGGGCGACAGGAGGAGTGGAGGAGGAAGCGCCTGGGTGAGCGGGGTGGCGGAAAGATCTAAGAATGGCGCTACTTTTGGAAAATTGAGGGGCTTTAAGGTCACGCCGACGGTGGCGCCAGCTTTTCCAGTGGTGGAGCTCGAGGCCAATATATATATATTTTTTCTTATCGCACGCGCATGCTACTCCAGGCATTGTTTGTGAACTGGCGCGTGGTGCGCCGTGGGTTCTGTACGCGTTAACACACACGCAGTCTTGTCCATACTTTGAGTATGCCAGCGTATGCCGGAACATATATACATTGCACTTCAAACACAACAGATCTTTGGCCTCGTTTTATTGGCTTCCGTTTCCAGAAATAAATATTTTGACATAACTTGGTAGGTACACGCTCAGAAAATCAACAAAAGTGAGAAATGCATGACATGTACAGGGTTCGCTCTCGACAGCCATCTTGTTTATGCATCGTTGTCTCTCTCGTAAATGTGAATAGATATTTGTATGCGACTTCTGCTACGTAACAATGTCACTCGTTTCTTTCCTCTTTAGCTTCCTTGTCTTGCATGTTTCTCAAAGAAGACAACTTAATGTATGCTAGAAAACTGACGCGTCGATTGTATATTTTTTACTCATACCATCTATTAAAATTTGACAGAAACAGCATTCGCATGTTGCATGCTGTTTCTCAAAGGATACGCACAAAAAAACGTCGGCGCCACATGTTTTACTCCACCTAATAAATGTAATCAAATAATTGACCGACGATTCCTCTAAATGAAAATGCGGCATCTCGCGTCAGGTAACCTTCAAAGAACCGGCACCGCTTCGGTGATTTTACCCAAACAATGACAACAAAAATGAATATAATTTTTTTATAGGATGTAGAGAGATGAAAAGGGGGAGTAATATTGCCGCCAAATCAGTTGCTATGCCGTAGAGAGCACTTTCCTACATCACGTAAAGCGATCCATTCACCCCTACCAGCGACATTAACGCGTCAATAAGAGAGTCGCGAAGCAGCGGATGTCAGTTAGTTGCTGACGAAGTAATATTATTGCCCTCCTTAATGGTAAAATCGATGGCAGACATGATGATGCATGATTGAACAATCGTTCTCTAACTTTCTGTGAAATTTATTGAGGGTTTCGGTCGTTTTCTTAAGTCAAGCGAATTCGTTCTAGGATGAAGACATGCGCGACGCGGCGCGCTAGGCTCATCACGAGATGACTGCAACGGAGAAGAGCGCGCCTAATAGGTTTCTCGGTATGCACTGCACCAAGTGGTCTGAGAGTAAAATAAAATTGCCCCAGTCCAATAAAGAGCGCGAGAAATGACTGTATTTTTACCCTCATCACTTATTTAAAAAGTGCTAAGTGATTTATGTGGTGCGAAGCTCGTTTCTGCTCGTGCACATTGCCTAAGCAGGCTGTTCGCAAGCTGTAGAGAAAACCAGCCGGAGAATGCTTCAGTGTGTGAGGCGCTTGGATCGCCTGCGCTTGGTGACATGTGCTCGCACCAAAGCCAGAGCGGCGCGCTCCAGCGCCGTAGCAGACGACGCCAAGCGCCTCCCCCGAGGTGCGCCGCTTCGATGCGCCGGACGCACTGGCGCCCCGCGGAGCGCGGCCACGGTGAGCCGTGTTCGCCCTACGAGCCTGTACATGACTACCAAAGAACACAAAAGTTCACTGACAGTTAACTAAAAAAAAAAACGAAAACGCAAAGGCCGTTTCATGTACACAACAGATTTTTATATAATGCCCTAAAGACCAAAGTGTAGAAGAGCGTCTGATATGCGCACTGAGAGCTTCTGATATAGTCGCGGAGATGGTGCACAAAACTGGACGACGTGTATGACATAGTCATGGCAACTAAAGAAAGGGAAAATTCACTTGTAATGGCAAAAACAATGCCTTGCAAAATACCTAAAAAATAGAATAATATGCTAAGATTGTTTTACTGACAGCCATAGCAAGAAAAAGCAGTCATAAACCTGCACAAAAGCACATGAAATGTCTGACATGTTCATTACTATACTGAACAAAATTAAAAATCCGTGGTAGAACAAAAATAACATTGCACTAAAAACGGAAATACACATTATTTTGCACTTAGTCACAAATTGAGCAACGGAAGAGGGAGAAGAAGGTGTCAACTTTTGCAGCAGCACATACAAAACATTCGCAGAAAGGCCTATTCTTCAATCAAAAACCAGGTGAAATAAGCCCGCAACACGACTTTTATTTGACCACGAATGCAATGCTTAGCAGTAAAATTACGTCACTTGAGGCACTAAGTCATACCTACTGGGCACTCCCAAATGTGCAATAATCACGAACTGCAATGCTCATGCTTTCCAGAAAAAAAGCGTATCATGCCTAGACATGAAGAATGTTCGCGCGGTTTTCCCATCGGCGATTACTGAGACAATACATAAACACGAACAGTAATTTTTCTGCCGTTAGTACGTTTGTACAACGGTGACACAAAGAAAAAGCACTGAAAGTGGGATGGAAAGCTGGGCTAGTTAGTGAAGTTGCAGAATGAGACTGCAACGACAATGAGGAAGAACATCCATTTGTCAGCTTTCTCTACCGCGAAGAGGCAAGTGTAGCACAATCAAGGCGCAACGACGTCCGGAGACTCGTGGAGCACACACATACAGAGTGCCGCGTTCGTGTACATGCGCCTTCTGATGTCCTTGGGTCTGCGCGCTGACCTGTTGTCTTTAGACATTCGGAAGTGCCAACGAAATGTGGAACTTCATGCAGCGGGCTAAGCTGGCGCCGGGCCGTTGGGCGCGTGCGAGGATAGTCGGAAGTGAGGCAGTTACGTGGGAGGGCAAGGGGAGAGGAGGGGCGAAAGGGCGCAGCCTTCTGGATTTATCATCATCAGCCTGGCTACGCCCACTGCAGGGCAAAGGCCTCTCCCATACTTCTCCAACTACCCCGGTCATACACTAATTGTGGCCATGTCGTCCCTGCAAACTTCTTAATCTCATCCGCCCACCTAACTTTCTGCCGCCCCCTGCTACGCTTCCCTTCCCTTGGAATCCAGTCCGTAACTCTTAATGACCATCGGTTATCTTCCCTCCTAATTGCATGTCCTGCCCATGCTTATTTCTTTTTCTTGATTTCAACTAAGATGTCATTAACTCGCGTTTGTTCCATGACCGAATCTGCTCTTTTCTTATCCCTTAACGTTACACCGATCATTCTTCTTTCCATAGCTCGTTGCGTCGTCCTCAATTTGAGTAGAACCCTTTTCGTAAGCCTCCAAGTTTCTGCCCCGTACGTGAGTACTGGTAAGACACAGCTATTATACACTTTTCTCTTGAGGGATAATGGCAACCTGCTGTTCATGATCTGAGAATGCCTGCCAAACGCACCCCAGCCCATGTTTATTCTTCTGATTATTTCCGTCTCATGATCCGGATCCGCCGTCACTACCTGCCCTAAGTAGATGTATTCCCTTACGACTTCCAGTGCCTCGCTGCTTATTGTAAATTGCTGTTCTCTTCCGAGACTGTTAAGCATTACTTTAGTTTTCTGCAGATTAATGTTTAGACCCACTCTTCTGCTTTGCCTCTCCAGGTCAGTGAGCATGCATTGCAATTGGTCCCCTGAGTTACTAAGCAAGGCAATATCATCAGCGAATCGCAAGTTACTAAGGTATTCTCCATTTACTCTTACCCCCAATTCTTCCCAATCTAGGTTTGTGAATAGCTCCTGCAAACACGCGGTGAATAGCATTGGAGAGATCCTATCTCCCTGCCTGACGCCTTTCTTTATTGAGATTTTGTTGCTTTCTTTATGGAGGACTACGGTGGCTGTGGAGCCGCTATAGATATCTTTCAGTATTTTTACATACGGCTCGTCTACACCCTGATTCCGTAATGCCTCCATGACTGCTGAGGTTTCTACAGAATCAAACGTTTTCTCGTAATCAATGAAAGCTATATATAAGGGTTGGTTATATTCCGCACATTTCTCTATCACCTGATTGATAGTGTGAATATGATCTATTGTTGAGTAGCGTTTACGGAATCCTGCCTGGTCCTTTGCTTGACAGAAGTCTAAGGTGTTCCTGATTCTATTTGCGATTACCATAGTAAATAGTTTGTAGGCAACTGACAATAAGGTGATCGGTCTATAATTTTTCAAGTCTTTGGGGTCCCCTTTCTTATGAATTAGGATTATGTGAGCGTTCTTCCAAGATTCCGGTACGCTCGAAGTCATGAGGCATTGCGTACACAGGGTGGCCAGTTTCTCTAGAACAATCTGCCCACCATCCTTCAACAAATCTGCTGTTACCTGATCCTCCGCAGCAGCCTTCCCCCTTTGCATATCTCCCAAGGCTTTCTTTACTTCTTCCGGCGTTACCTTTGGGATTTCGAATTCCTCTAGGCTATTCTCTCTTCGAGGAAAGTAAGCGCGCGATAATAGAGAGAGCTGTTCATCGAGATGGCGCCGCATTTCGGCGCATGCGAGCCGTGCCGCACTGTTTGCGCTTGCGGACGCGAGCTTGCGCGCGTGTGGTCTAGGCTAGCAGCGATGATGACCTATAGGGTGAGCTCGGCATGTTCACGTTGAATAAATGCTGTTTTCATTTTGTGAACGCTGTCCTCAATTTTTTTTTGTTGTTGTTCGGTGTACATTCGAGGGAAGTTCTTGTTTCTTCTGGCTTCGGACATTCGGGGTCGGCTTATAGAATCGGGAACGGCCTAGATTCTAGTATATACGGTACTTCACTCGGGACCTTTTTCTTCCCGGCGAGCAAAACATTGCTTTCAATATCTTGCTGGCAATTGCAGAGTGTGCGTTGCATGCAAGCATTTTAATAAATTATAGTGATGCACGCTTAAGCTTCATTTGGTTTTGTTCGTTTATAGCTTTCTGCCCCAGCATTAGTGTTACTAATGCTTCAGGCAGCAGGAATATTCTCGATAATGTACTTTTGTCTGCAGGCACGGTAGCAGGAATGATAACTGCCCCGGATGGTCTGAAGTTAATCATGATGCATGTTATGCCGTGTGGCAACATATCGTTTTCGTAGCATGCTTTAGTTTAGCGGTGCGAGCAGAAGATGCTGTTTTCTCATTCAACAAGTTGAGTTGTCAGTTTATTTTCTCGCTAGAAATTCAGAAGCAACAACAGCAAACAGCGCTCGTTCCACCGTTGGAGGAGCGTTCGACTTGTGCGCAGCGCTGCTGGTTTGCTTTCCGACACCGTGTACACACATAACTTCCATTACAACTATTTCAGTTCGTTTCCAAATAATTAATTTACGCTAATACAAGTGATTTTGTCCAAAAGAAAATCTTCGCTAAATTTTGGAAACCTGTTGGAAGAAACTCGACTTGGTCCTATTGGTTGTTACTCACTCTGGGAATTTCTACGTGCGGCGGGAGTCAGCTGCGTTCGCAAGCCCTGCCTCAAACACTGCGCAGTGCAAGCACGAACAAGCACCAGTCATCGAACGCGGAACACCTTATTGCACATATCGGCTAACTATAAAAAGAAAGGTATGGCCCTGACTCACTAACAGAATGTACACTCATTTGTTTTTATCCCAAGACACCGACCAGGTAACGTTACAGTTTTTAGTCTCATTGCAGAGTACCGTATTTATATTCTGAAAGCAGGATAGACGTTACTGCCTATATATTGTGAGATGCTACATGTGATATATTACCACACAAGTCTCAGCGCGGAGTTGCATTTGAAGATCGAAAGCAGTCGAGTATCGTACCCATAGCTGTACCGCTGGAGCGATCGCGCGAACAAGTGCTTACACTTTTCGGAGGCCCGATATATGCAGTAACACCTCCTTTTCTTTTAGACCTCCGGCTCGCTTGAAAGACTCGTCTTTAAACTGATGCGACTCGCTGGGCAGGCCGGACCTTGGCACGCACAACGCAACGAGTTCCGCGGCTTCGTCACCGAAATCCTTGCGACCGATCAAAATAAGCTAATCGGCTTCGACGAAACGTCTCGATTCGGCGCCACGAACAGGACACGCGTGAGCGCGGCACTTAGCGAAGGAGCCGCCGTGAACGTTGATGTCGCAGCCATCTTTGTTTATTGGGCCAGTGTTGCCAGCACAAGTAACGGCGGAAATTCGTCTGGAGTGTGCCCACAAACTGTGGTGTGCCTGTAATTGCTATCGCCATAAAATGTCACAGTCGCCGACCGACTTTGCTGACTTGCGCGATTGTTCGCACTTCCCTGCAGGTAGTAATCGACATTTCGGGCGCCGCACGACGTTTCGAGCATGAACCGCGCGCGTTCGATGCCGCAAACACCCGCCATGAATAAAGTTACCGTGTGTATCATGCAGACTGGCAGGTTTCTTCAATGACGTGCACGAAACCTCATCAGTGGTTGCCGACAGAACGGCGCTGGCTATGCCTAGAAGCAGTGCGGTGGGCATTGCTTGGGGACAAGCGGTCAATATGTTCGCGATCTCGAAGACCTTATCGGCGATAGAGCGCGACCTCAGATCGCAGCGGCTGGCACTGCCGTAACAGCGGAGCACGGATGCACGTGCGCTGCCCTCCGTGTCCGGAAACTCTGCCGGCGACGAAGCTCAGTCGCAGTAACTCGACATGATGCATGCCAGTTGCGCGTGCATGTTTTCGCCGGCGACTTGGCTGGCTAAAGAGCACGCGGCAAGCCTCGAGATCTCACTCGAGAAGTTTGGCTCGAGATCTCGCGCGCCGAGCCTCGTCCGCGGATGCGGACGGCGTGAACGAGGAGGAGAGACACGAGGAACCCTGCGGGGCTTATCACGAAATAGCCCATAGGTATCGCTTGAGACGTCGCGCGGTCCCACCACCAGCCAAGCAACTCGATAAAACGCAAGCGGTCGCGTTTAGGGGACTCCAGACAAACATACACCCACACCCAAAATACATTTAAAAAATCACAGGGGGCAAGGAAAGCGACAAATGTAGGCTCTGTTCACAAACAGGAGCACACACACATAATGTGGGAATGCACCTCGCTCCCGTTTTCTCATCCCCCCGTCAACAACGAGACTGACTGGACAGCCTGGCTCAGTTCCGGGAACGTCGACCGACAACTTGAACTGTTGGACTGGGCGGAGAAGGCCAAGCAGGCCCAGGACCTTACTTGAGCCCGATCCCTCAGCCACGTCCCCCTTTACCCTTCCCCCTTTCAATGAAGTTTACCACCACCACCACCACCACCATAATAGGATAATCCACGGAATAGCAGGTATCCGTGCCTTATATCAGTGACGATATTGACTATGCGGTCAGATGCTTTTCAGTGTATAATGCCACGTCTTAAAACACACACACACACACACAGATATATATATATATATATATATATATATATATATATATATATATATATATATATTGTGATGTGTGGTGCGCGACATGGTGCGGTGATCTAGTGTTCCTGTATATGCTCCCTGCGGGAGCATATACAGGAACACTACGGTGATCGGGACGGTCGGGAGCAGACGACAAGGAGTGCACGCGCGCCGAGGCGGATTCCGTGCTGGAAGAAGGAAAACAAAGACGCCGAAGAGCGTCCGGCACGTGAACGCGCGGCGCATGAAAAGCAGCTAAAAGAAGAAAAGCCCACCGATCAAGAAAGACCACGGGGCATCAGGGAGCCAATCGGAGAATGCCTAATCGGCCAGAGAGAAGAAAAGGCGTGGCGCGCTGGCAGAAGCGGGAGACGCAGGGGAGACGCCAGGAAAGTTCCAGGAAGCGTGTGCCTTTCCGTGGGTATTGGCGGCGAGGAGTTACGGAGTCGCCCTCTATCGGAAGCGCCTCGCTGGCGTAGTATGAGGGATCACGTGGCGCGCTCCTCATAGGTTTTGCTGTCAGCGCTCACTGAAAACACCACGCGCGAGCTTTCCCGGACATTTCTGTAAGTACTTTCGAAACGAGAGAAGTTTCTTACTAGTCTAAATAATAATCTTGGGCCAACTGAAAGCACACAATCGTTTACAGTCGCTATCTCTTTACCGAATACGTACAGTGAACGCCACTGCGCGCGGTCGCCGCGATGGAGTCTGCCGAACCGGCTACTTAATTGCTTGAAAGGTAGGCAAACGCTGAGAGCAAACTATGTGAAATATGTTCTTATAGTGTTTGTATAACTAAATGGAGCGTAATAGAACGAAGCCTCAATGCAGCGATCGCGTAGATTCGCAGCGATCGACTGCGCGTCTGCATGCTTGTCCGCGCACTGTTTCGCTTTCCCCGCGCGCGTGTTTTCGCACCGTGCCATGAGCTTTAGGCCGCAGAAAATGAGCATTTGACAGCATACAAGCAACCATTGTTGCGTGGGCGCTATCAGAGCTGTTCAAAAATAATTTCATTGTAGGGACTTCGACACCTACGGGGACTGTGATGTGCCGTCGCGACGATTCAATCTTTTTTTTCTTCAAAATTCTTTGACCTTTCCATACTATTTCTCGAGTTGCGTCGCACTGTATGTTTATCGGCGTTAATTCTCAGCGCGCAATTTCCCGCTGCTCCTTTTTTGTAATCCAGTGCATTAATTCATAACACAAACATGACCATATGCCATGCTTTCTTTAAATGTGCTTCTTACCGCTGCCTTTCCACTCCACTGAACTTGCCAGTATCTATAGTATCGACAAGTTCATAGACCAAACCGTCATGACATTAGTCGGGCAACGGACTCGGGCGTGCGTCTCAGTGCGCGTTTTCAGAACATCGCAGACCGGGCGCCGTAGCAGAAATCTTCCTCGCCTCTGTGCTTGCTGCATACCCGAGTTGTAGCCGATGACTGTTTGCCGGTTTTATGTTTCGCGAGCCAAGCTTCACACAGCTTCTTGTCCTGCGGTTATGTGTGAATAAGGCTGACACCGGCCTCCGTTACGTGCGTCCGGCCCTGCGGCACCGAGCAGTAGCCTACCATGTCGCGTGCCTTCAAAGGCAGCCACTACATATTGTAGTGCTTTCAAGCGTTGTAAAGGAGACACTCGAAGCGGGAAAATTTCGCCACTAAATGAAAACCGCAGCGTACGAGGGAATTTAAACTCGTTTTCAGCTCGCTTCGGCGCGCCCGAAGCAGCCGACGCGGCCGCTATGTCCACGTGATCCCTCCTAGCACGTCACGCCGACGGTGGCGCCAGCTTTTCCAGTGGTGGAGCTCGAGGCCAATACGTGCTTATATGTTGGTGCGTGAGGACTCGGACACTACACGCGTTGACAACGCGCTGTGTTTCGTTTCTTACATGTTATCGTCCGCGTGGAATTGTGCCGTGATTATGACTCAGTGTTCGTATCGTCTCTTGTCGAAATAAACTTTTTCTAAACGCCAGGAGGAGGTCAACCACCGGAGCGGGCGTTGAAGACGGGCCGTCGGGTTCCGGACCCGAGCCACCAGAACTTCACCCGACCGGGGCCTCCTGCCAACCTGTTCCTGTGCGTCACCCGAGCGTGCCGCCAGCTCGTCAAGGCCGGTGAGCTTCTGTGCTCGTGGGTACGACGAGAACAGTCGGGCTACGGGCCCGAGTTCTACGCCAGCTGCCCGGCCAGAACGCCGCCCCGTCTGTCGTGCCGCCTGCTGCCCGAGGCCGGCGTTCAAGCTTCTGCGCCCATGGGCAGGACAAGAGCAGTCGGGCTACGGGCCCGAGCTCTACACCCAGCTGCCCGGCCAGAACACCGCCGCCGTCTGCTCGCGCCACCAAGCCGCCTGCTTTACTTCTCCGAGACAGAGCTGGCCAGCTCCGGTCGCCCGGTCAACCAACTTACACCACGACCTTGGGTGAGACCGGCGCCACTCCTTTCGTCAGCTTGTCGCCGCGTCGAGACTGTTGTGTGTCCCTGCTGCCGTGGCAAGCCCGGACTCGCGCACTAGTTAGCTCCATACTTGCCCCAAGCGTATTTCTTTCTGCGATGATGTCTATTTGAGCGTTTCTTTTATGTTTTCTATTTTCTTCTATTTCTTTTAAGCTTTTTTTGTTGCATTAAATGTTTGTGTGTGTGGTAGAAACGAACGGCTTTGTCCTGAATTGGGTTCTCGGAGGCTTCGCCTAAGAGAACCGGTAAAACATTTTGAGTACACGAACCGTTGTCCCCATGCATGGGTCATCACACACACACACACACACACACACACACATATATATATATATATATATATATATATATATATATATATATATATATATATATATGGTAATGAAGTCCTGCAGATCGTGAGCCTTCACGAAGTCGGCCGCTCTCACGGGGGAAACGGAAGGCCGAGACTCTCGGCCGCATCGTGGGCCTGCTGGACAGCCCAGAGTTGGTCAGCCAGAAGAGGGCTGCGGAGAACCGCCTCCCATCTGGCCGAGCTGTTATCGATGATAGAGCGTGACCGGGCACACTGCCAGAGCATGTGGTGAGTGAGTGAGTGAGTGAGTGAGTGAGTGAGTGAGTGAGTGAGTGAGTGAGTGAGTGAGTGAGTGAATAAACTTTATTGCAGGTGCGGCGAGTAGGCGAACTCGTCGCGCACCCGGCTAGTCCCACGTCGGTCTAGCCCACCGGCCCGGTAGCGGGAACGCCGGACGGCTAGGATTTGCTTTTCTAGAGCGGGGCTACGCAGAAGCGAGTTCCACTCCTCTTTGATGGACTTGGGGTATGTCGACCCGCACTCCCAGTGCATGTGAGCTAGAGTGGAGGTCTGCCCGCAGGACAGGCAGGCGTCGTCGCGATACACGTCGGGGTAAGCCTCGTGGAGAGCGGACAGACACGGATATGTGCTGGTCTGTAGAAGCCTAAGCGAAACGGCTTGCGCCCTATTCAACTTGGGGTGAGGGGGTGGAAAGACCCTTCTGGACATATAGAAATATTTAATAATCTCGTTGTGAGTAGCGGGAGCGTCCCTGTGACCCTGGAGAGGAGGGGAGTCAGTGCTTCTTATAGAGGAAGCGCGGTCGGTGAGGTCACGCGCAACCTCGTGAGCAGACTCATTTAGGTTCTGGGGAGCATCCTCGACCGACCCTACGTGATCGGGAAACCAGTGAATTGAATGGTTTGGGAGAGCAAATGGACTCGAGGCGCTAAGAAGATGAACAGCTTCCTTGGCGATGCAACCCTTCTGAAAAGCCCTAACTGCCGTTTTGGAATCACTATACATTTCGGACCCACGACCATCTAGCAGGGCGAGGGCGATGACGACTTGCTCGGCGACTCCGGGGTCTGAAGTGCGAACCGAGGCGCTATTGGAAATCATGCCGCTCGAGCCGACCACAACGACGGCAAAGGTCTTCCTGTCACTGTACTCCGCAGCGTCGACGAAGCTTGCGCTAATGTCGTGTCGCTTGATCTGTTTGAGGTTGGCCGCTGCTCTGGCCTTGCGTCTGCCCTCGTTGAGGACGGTATGGACGTTTCGGGGCACAGGGGCCACTACGAACTTGTCTCGAATGCACCTAGAGATCGGGGTACTGACCCTCGGGAATTCCGCAGGGTGGTAACCCAGCTCTTCGAGGATGCGTTTACCTGCCGCTGTGGTGGTCAGGCGACTGAGTTGCGTGCGTTCTTGGGCTTCGGCAATCTCCTCGGCAGTGTTATGTACCCCCAGCCTCAAGAGATCCTCGGTATGGGCCCTGATGGGTAGCCCGAGTGCCCTTGACTATTTTACGGATGAGAACGTTGAGCTTGTCTCGCTCCGCTCTGAGCCAGTTGTGCATAGAAATCGTGTACATGAGGTGGCAGAGTACGAAGGCATTGATCAGCCTGAGAAGATCGTTTTCTTTCATGCCTCGATATCGATTTGCGATTCTGCGTACGAGGCGGAAAGCGTTGTCCGTCGTTGCGATGATCTTGCGCAGAGCAGTTCCGTTCCCGCCGTTGAATTCAACAAATATGCCCAGGACCCGAATAACGTCGACCCTGGGTCGACGTTATCCCCCTCGTCGACCCGGTCGACGTAATCCCCCTCGTCACAAGTGCGAAGCGTGATGCTGCTTTCGGAGACTGGCTTCCAATCTTTGGGTCTGCCATCCTTCTCTTTTCTGTAAAGAAGGAGCTCTGACTTGGCGGGGGAGCATCGAAGTCCAGTGGGGCGGAGATACTCCTCGATCACGTCGATCGCCTCCTCCATGGATTCTTCGATTCTGCCCTCGCAGCCGCTGGAGCACCATATGGTGATGTCATCGGCGTAGATAGTGTGCTTGACGTCCTCGACGTGCGCCAACCTCTCGGAAAGACCAATCATATAAATGTTAAACAGTGTTGGGGAGATGACGGCGCCCTGAGGAGTGCCCCGCCCTCCGACGGGCACTCCTCAGCGGAAGTCTCCAATGCGAAGCTTGGCCTTCCTGTCAGTTTGAAAAGAGCTGACGTAGCTGTGGAATCTGGAACCGAGACTCAGGTCTGAAATGGTCTTGACGACGAAGGTGTGGAGCACGTTGTCGAAAGCCTTCTCGACGTCCAGACCGAGCAGAGCCTGGACGTCTCTGGAACGGCCATCCACAATCTGATGCTTGATTAGTTTCATGGCATCCTGCGTTGAGAGTCCGGCGCTGAAGCCGATCATGTTGTATGTGTAAACCTCGTTGTCTTCGAGGTACCCGTTAAGCCTGTTGAGGAAGACGTGCTCCATGACCTTGCCGACGCAGGAGGTCAGAGAAATCGGCCTCAAGTTCTCGATGTTCGGGGCCTTGGCAGGCTTGGGAATGAGTACCGTGCAGGCCGTCTTCCATTCTGCAGGTACGATGCCGCTCTTCCAGGATGCATTTATCTTGTCGGTCAGAAAGACAATCGACGTGTCGTCGAGGTTTCCCAACATTCTGTTGGTGACTCCGTCCGGACCAGGCGCAGACTTGCGGTTGAGCGCGAAGATGGCCTGTCTGACCTCGGCAATGGAGAAGTCTTCGTCCAGCTCGGGGAGTGGAGGGCCTCGGTGGTCCGGGAGTTGGGTCGACGGATCTCCGTTGCGAAGGACAGGCAGGTAGTTCTCTATGAGGTTTGCGACGAGTTCATCGACCGTGTGAGACCTGGTGAGCCACGTTAGACCACATGCTTCGGCCTACGTTGGCCAACGCCCTTCACGAAGCATGTGGTCTAACGTGGCTATTTCTCCACAATCGTGGCACGTAGCATTGGTGTAAGTATCCGGAGAGATTTTATGTAAGAGCGACGGATGGGATAGGTACGTACTCGTTTGTAGTAGATGGAGTGTTAATGCTTGAGCTCTGTTGAGCCGCGGATGAGGAACAAAGTAGGTTCTACGGGTGAGATAGTAGTGTTTAGTAATCTCGTTGTAGGTGGAGGACGTGTCCCTGTTCCCTGGGGAGTCGGCTTGCGATTGGTCGAAGGTAGCGCGGTGGCAAGTTCACGCGCAGCCCCGTGAGCCGTCTCGTTGAGGTTCGGAGGAGCACCCTTTATCTGACCCTGATGTGCGGGAAACCAATAAATGAAGTGGTGCGTGATTGTCTTGCTCACAAGAAGTCTGGGGCCTGTTTGGAAACGGTTCCTTTTTTCACATGCTCTGACTGCAGATCTTGAATCACTATAGATGACATTCCGTGAGCTATCCAGCAGGGCTAGGGCAATAGCCATTTGTTCAGCTATTCCGGAGCCCCTCGTCCGAACCGAGGCAGCATTGGTGATTCCTTGCTGACCATGCATCGACAGTGACGGTGGTGAACACCCGGCGTCCCTTACAAGAAGCGACATCCACAAAGCTGACATGTCGCTGATCACTGTGTATTTGCCTAAGGAGGTTGGCCGCCCTTGCCCTCCTTCTACCGCAATTATGATCGGGGTGCATGTTCCTAGGTGCTGGCGCGACCGTAATGTTCTCACGAATCGACGGAGGAACGTCAGAGAACTCCTCCGCCACTCTATCTGGGTGATATCCTAGTTCATGCAATATGGATCTCCATGCCTTCGTTGTAGTGAGGCGAGTTAGCTGTGCGCGCTCCTTAGCCTCTGCAATCTCTTCAAGAGTGTTATGAATGCCAAGCTGCATTAAGCGCTCTGTACAAGTGTATATAGGTAACCTGAGAACCCGCTTAGTAATCTTCCTAAGCTGTGCAATTAATTTATCGTTCTCTGCCCGTTTCCATCGATGCACGGCTGTCACTTATGTAAAGTGGCACTGAACGAAGGCATGCATTAGTCGAATGAGGTTATCCTCCTTGAGTCCATGATGCCGTTTTGATACCCTCCGAACTAAACGAACAGTTTTAGCAATTAGCTTGCGTATATTCTTGCCATTTGTACCCCTGACTCAACGCTCATGCCCAAGACCTTGACTGAATCGACTCTGGGTATACGGCAACCGTTTCTCGTATATAGGTTAATGTCTCTGTCTTCCAACGATGTCCACCCCTTGGGCATTGGACCGCGTTTTTTGGGACCATACAGCAAGAGTTCCGACTTCAAGGGGGAGCATCTGAGGCCGGTGGGTTCGAGATAGGTTTCGATAGTGTCTATGGCCTCCTATAAGGCTCCCTCAACCTGACCGTCATTGCCTCCTGTGCACCGTATAGTTATGTTGTCAGCATACATAGTGTGTTTAATGCCTTCATTCTCGAGAAGCTTTTTGCTTAGGTCGACCATGGCTATATTGAATAACCAGGGCGAAATGACTGACCCCTGTGGGGTGCCCATCTCGCCAAGTTCCAGCAGTTGTAATTCGAGATCGGCCACCCGGAGGGTACCCTTCCTATACGAGAGGAACGATCTAACATTGTAAAATCTCTCACCCAGATTGAGCCGAGATATTGAGGCTAGGATATGTGAATGTAGAACGCTGTCTACATAAGAATGTAGAATGCCTTCTCAAGATCAAGTCCCAAAACGGCCCGAGTGTCACTAGAGTCGTTGCCTATGATTTGATGCTTAATCAGTTTCATGGTATCCTGCGTGGATAGGTCTGGTCTGAATCCTATAATACTAAGGGGGTAAATGTCGTTATTCTCCAGGAACCGGGAGAGTCGATTTAGGATTGCGTGCTTCGCTACCTTACCCACACATGATGTAAGCGAGATGGGACTCAAGTTGTCATCACTAGGTGTTTTGCCAGGTTTGGGGATGAGTACTGCGAGAGCAGTCTTCCAAGGTAGTGGGACGGTTCCATTCCTCCAAATTTCGTTAATGTCCTCTGTGAAGTATGCGATTCATTTGTCATCCAGATTTCGCAACGCCTTGTTGGAGATGCCATCCGGCCCTGGTGCGGATCTACCATTCAGTTCATGTAGAACCCTACGAATCTCCTCAACGCCAAACTCTGCATCCAGATAGGAATTGGCCTGGTCCTGATAATCTAGATGTACAGAAGACCGCCCTGAGCCGACTGGGAGATATTCGTTAGCAAGCATGCGGATTAATTCGGGCTCAGAGGTCATTCGTGCAGCCTCATGTATGGTTCTACCAATGACATGCCTCTGACTAGACTTAGTATATTGGTCTCGTTAAGCAGATGCTTAAGCAAGCTCCAGGTTGATGGAGCTACCATTGCGCATTTGGCCGTCTATCGAACTGCAAACCTCGTCCCACTGCTGTTTAGAGAGGGTTACACAATGCTCCTCGATGTGTTTGTTAGTCTCAGATATCTTTTTGCGTAGCCTACGATTACGTCGCTGACACTTCCATCTGTTGAGAATGGACTGTTTGGCCTCTAACAGATGGGCTAATCTGCTATCCATTTTCTCAACAGGAAGGTTGGTGCAGACCTTAGAGGTTGCACGCCGAACGCCCTCTTGGACCTGAACCATCCATTGCTCTATGGTAGGTCGGGAAACTGAAGGAGGCCTCTCCTCCCAAAGCTTGCGGAATTTATCCCAGTCCGTGTACGAGAATTCGCGCCGTTTTTTACCCACGATAGGAAGCTGGGCCTCACAGATATAGTGGTCACTACCAAGGTTCTCAGCCAAGTTATTCCATTTGGCCTCAGTCACGTTCTTGACGAAGATGAGATCGGGGGTAGAGTCTTTGCACGTGGATATCCCGATTCGGGTTGGAAAGTTAGTGTCAGTGATCAGTGTCAGGTCCAGATCCATGGCATTCTCCCAGAGATGCTTACCCTTACTGGTATCATATTTATAAACCCAGACATGAAGCGGGGCATTAAAGTCCCCTGCTTCAATAAGCGGGCTTGAGCCTGCCATGTCTACGGCCTTTCGGAGCAGAGTCTTAAATCGTTGCCTTTTCTCGTTGGGACTACTATATATGTTAAGAACATATATGCTGCCTCGGTTGATCCGACCAGGTATGATCTCTACCGTAACATACTCAATATTACTACCAGCCAATTTGAGATCATGTGTCACATGAGTGAGTTTCTTACTAACGAGAGTACATACCCCCCTCCTCCCCGACTGCACGGCGACCGAGCAAAACCCAGTCATCGAGATGTCAGGCGAGAAGCTTTCCAGTAATAAGATAACCTGGGGCATCTTTTCACGATTTTGTAGATATTGCTGTAGGGGAGCTTTCTTCCTGGAGAAGCCCCTACAGTTCCATTGCCAAATTCGGAATGTCTCAAGGGGCGGAGCCATCTCTTACGAGCTGGACACCGACCCTAGGTAGGGCTAGAATCGGGGCTACGTTGCTAGCTGTTGGGTCAGAAAGACGTATCGATGGGTTCGGTGGCGCTACCGGGCCCACAACAAACTCGAGAAAGGATTCCATTTTGGCCAACCGCTGGTTGACGTTTGCTTCTAAGGTCGTCATCTTATTTGCATCTCAGTTATCCTATCACCTAACTGTTTCGCACTTTCGCTGGGAGCAGTTAACATCTCGCGCACCTCTGATTTAGCTTTACGTGACGCGTTCTCCTGATCAAAAGCTATTGCCCTCTTCTTCGGCGGCCGTGACCTGTCGCTACCCTCAGCCATCGGGACTTCCAGAATTTCCGCGTTGACGGTAACGGTGCTTTGCGAGTTCCTAGCGCCCTCAATCCCTGCTATCTTAGCCATTAGCCTATTAATGTTCTCTCTCATGGCCGCGTTCTCTTGCTCTAATCTCGTGATTTTTTCCAAACTATCATCATGCTCTGGCAGCGACCTCGACATCACCTCCGATGGTCTTCCACGGACCCGATCTGCCCAAGTGGGGCGGCCCTCTTTGTGGGCCACCTGCTGCTAATGATGATGTCCCCGGGCTCTGGATCTTGACCTGAACCGGCTTCTGGGCTCGAAGCGAACCATAGAAGCAGATCGTCCCCTGGAGCGACCACGGGAACGGCTCCGAGATAAACTCTTGGAACGGTGGCGACTCCTAGACCGCGATCGGGAGCGATGGCGTCCTCCCTCGGGGCATGTTTGCTGGGACCGATGCTGGTCGAGCTCCGGGAACTGGAGCTCGGCTCCGCGGTAATCCGGGGTAGGACTTCTCATCCGGCTCCTTTCGGCTCTGGCTTGTTCTCTTCGACGACGTCGAACGACGTGTGGGATTTTAAAGCGTTGTCTGCATTCCTTTCCTGTCGTGAGATGGCTCTCGCCGCACAACCTGCATTTAGGGATGCACTGATGCTGCTCGTCTGGATTCGAGGCTCCACATCTTCCACATAAGGCTTGGCTGGGCGTCGGACATACGTCGGCACGATGGCCAAGCCTTCCGGAAACGTAGCAGATGTCGATCTGCTTACGATATAAAGCACATATGACCAGTGCATTGTCATACCTGACGTAGTTGGGTACCCGGTATCCGTCAAAGGCAATTATGACGGCGTCGCTGTCCTTGATCCTCTTGGCTGCCAGCGACAGGGGATTTCTTGCATTAGCAATCTTGCGCTGCAACACCTCTGGCCCGTCACGACGGGCAACGTCTCGTATTACACCTTTGCACGTAGCATGTGGTGTCGTGTGGTATGCCGCTACCTCGTGCAGACGATCCGCCACCAAAATATTCTTGATTCTAACATATTTGGTTGCGTTCTCCTCCTCGGGGAACAAACAATATTCTGTTGATAGGACAGATCGCGTCCGCTTCACGCTTCAAATCCTCGATACAAGCAGCGGTGTTGATTGCATCGGCCACTACAGTCGGGCCTATCTTGGATATATTCAGACCACCCCTCACTCTGATCATAATGTTGATGTCCTACCCGGGAAGCGGTGGCATTCTTCCACGACGAATAATGCGGCTCTTGACACCAGCTCCAGTCCTGCCACGATCGTTGTGCCCGGCCACCGCGTTAGGCCTGGCTCCATTGCCGGGCCTGTCTTTCGACGATTTCGTCAAATGGTGTCTTCGGCCAGCTAATTGCCTAATTGCCAACCGAAATCCTCGAGAAAATCGTCGGGGGGTAGCTCCTCCCCTTGCACTGTATATTCCATAAGAAGAGGTCTCGCCGAGCGGCCAAATGGCCGGGAGCGGTTTCCTGCCACGAACTCTTGTGGTCCACCGGCGACGCGGTCGAAGCGAAAAGAACCGTAAAATTTGAAAAAGTCCACTCACTGGCAACAGTCTGGTATCCAGTTGGAGCTCACAACTTCACGAATCCTTTGGCGATGAAATTGGGCACCCACAAGCAACAAATCCAGTCAGAAACTTCCCAAAAAACGGGAGCCGATGCGGACAAAGCATTGTGCGTTCTCTTCGTATCACACACAAACACACACACAAATATATATATATATATATATATATATATATATATATATATATATATATATATATATATATATATATATATATATATATAGTCATATAATGAGAAGCCAACAAACACTGACACCAAGTACAACATAGGGGAAATTGCATGTGCTCAATAAATGAAATAAAGTAATGATAAATTAATGGAAATTAAAGTGGATGAAAAAACAACTTGCCGCAGGTGGGAACCGAACCCACAACCTTCGCATGTCGCGTGCGATGCTCTACCAATTGAGCTACCGCGGCGGCGTATATATATATATATATATATATATATATATATATATATATATATATATATATATATATATATATATATATATATATATATATATATATATATATATATGGCTTGAGGAAATCACGCTGCCCCCGGTAGTAAAATTAAGAAAAAAAAGAGTACGACGTACGTTGAATAAGCACAGTATATTGCACTAACGTTTAGGCTGGTAGACCAGCCTTTGTCAAAGTAACATGCAGATGCCTTCGGGCTTCCTTATAACCCCGCGATACAGCAGATAAAGTTGTGCGCAATAATGACAACACGAAAAACAACATAAATATAGCGATACCATACACGTGGCGCACAGTGCAGAATTGAATTGTACGTTCGAAAGACCAGGCCAAAAAAAGCGCCGACGAACGCGGTCATAAGTCCGTGACACGCCAAGGTGACCTGCAGTCGGTACATCATGAAGCTGGGCGAGAACAGTCTGACGCAGATGCTCAGGCACAACGAAGAGTCGGTCAGGGCCGTCCGCATGCTAGAGCGGTACAATACACCATCTTTAAGTTCAAACATGCGAAGGGAAGGATCGGGCGTCGTCATAGTGAGCCGTTGAATAAGGCGTTGCCAGGAGGGGTCCCGACGTTGTTCGGCTCCAATGTCGCGAAAAGCAGCCCGAGAGAGAACGGTGACAGGTATGCCGGCCGCAGAAACGCCAGGAGGGCCGAGAGGATGGCGCCACAAGCAGTCCGCATCTTGATGTAACCGGCCGGTCTTGTTTACAACGGGATAGTCGTATTCTTGAAGGCGCAGAGCCCAGCGGCCAAGGCGTCCTGAAGGATCTTTGAGGGACGAAAGCCAACACAGAACGTGGTGATCAGTGATGACTGAATTGGCGGCCGTACAAATTGGGCGGAATTTACCCGCTGTCCAATCGAGAGCCAGACACTCGCGTTCGGTGATAGAATAATTGCGCTCAGCAGAGGAAAGAAGGCGGCTGGCGTAGGCAATAACACGTTCTCGTCCTTGTTTCTGTGCCAAGATAGCTCAAATACCGTGGCCACTGGCAACGGTACGGACTTCTGTTGGAGCTGACGCATCAAAGTGAGCGAGAATGGGCGGGGACGTAAGCAGCCCATTCAGCTCGGTGAAAGCACCAGTTTGCTAAGGGCCCCAAATGAATGCAGCGTCTTTCTTGAGGAGCTGATTGAGAGGGCGGGCAACGTTCGCAAAATTTCGGACAAACCGACGGAAGTTAGGAGCAAAGGCCCGAGAAGCTGCGAACATCCTTGGCACATGTTGGCACGGGAAAGCCTTTCACTGTCCGTATTTTATCGTGATCAGGGCGTACACCAGAATAATTGACGAGACGTCCGAGCACAGAAATTTCACGACGACCGAAGTGGCACTTAGACGAATTTTGTTGTAGCCCCGCCTGATGGAAAAGAAATAGGGTCGTCGATAGGCGTTTGAGGTGTGCACTTGTCGCAAAAGTCGGAGCAATATGTACTAGCTATCACTCCTAAGCTGGCTGACGAAATATCGTGTCGAAGGCTCGTGAGCCCTCGAGTAGGTGCTAGTAATCCTACAGAAGTTTGTGCGTTCACAGACATTGAAAGCTATAAATGGCGCTACGGGTTTACTTGGACACGAAACGGATGAACAAACGGAACTGCCCAGAAAATGACCCTGGGCATCTAGCCGAAGAATGCTACGCACAAAAAAAAAAAGCTGGGCAGGCCCTCTAGTGCGTAGAGAAAATAACCATTGGACCTTCATGGAAGATGGTTATAACGGCGCGTTTTGAGGACGGGACACAGAAAGAATGCACACAGGACCGTCGCCGAACTTCAACAGAGCTTTAGCGCGGAAAAATTACAGGAGCAGCAGTTGCTGCGCAGAAACATTAGAAACAACATTGGCACAGCACACTTTGTCAGCACAAAAGCAGATCATCATGTCTCACTTCACTACTGAAAGTCCCCATCTGCGCAAGATTGAAGACACATTTTTAACCACGCTCTAACACAGTCTACGCTTTTCACATCCGCGGACTTCGATGCTCTGCAAATATATATACATATCTTCTTTTCTTGATAAGTGGCGCGGTGCTAATGCAACTTTCTTTTTTTATATGAAAGGCCTCAAACAACCCCCTCTCTTTTGGAGCCTTTAAACTTCCTAGTATACAAGTATCTCTGTACACTGGAGTACACGAGCACCTTTTCCAATGGTCAGCCGAGTAACGCCCCGCTACGAAAGCCTGCACATTTGCTCGATGCTCCCGCAAACGGTCATTAAGACAGCGACCAGTCTGGCCGACGTAACATTTGCCACAAGATGGCGGAATGCGGTATACCACCTCCTTCTGGCAGCTTACAAGGGGCGCAACATGCTTTTTTGCGCACTTTTGCGAAGTACGTACACAGTTCACTGCACGGCACATACGCGCCAGTTTCTCAGGGGCGGAGAAGACTATGGGAACGATGCACTTTCTTCAAGCGGTGGGAGAGGTTGTGCAAATAGCAAACCACCACAGGCTTACTTGGCCGTTCTTTCTCAGCTCCCCTGCTCCGTGCACCTGACCTTACTTGACCAATAAGGCATTCAACACAGAATCGATGGTTTCAGTTGAATACCTTATTGGCCAGACAAAGTGATCGCTGTGTTAGAAAATTGGGAAATTTGCAGGCAGAAGTGGGATCAGTTAGCGCAAGACAGGAGTAATTAGAGATCTCCGTTCCTGGGCACAGTAAATAAATTGCTGATTGTTTGAATGTTATTATTTGAATTGCGAGATACAGTGTTGGCCACCGAGGTGCAGTCGCATTTAGAATAAAACGCTGTAACTTCAGTTCGTGCAAAGAAACCAGGCGGAACTCCGCCAGCTGATCGACCCCCGAGCATCAGCTGATCTAGTGCACTATCAAATATTCCAACTGCGCTTCGACTAACGTACACCTGTTTTTTCGAGCCTATCCATAATCTTTAGACGTAGACTATCTCGGTATTTAAGGTATGGATTGTTTATTGCAAGGTCAGTAATATCGGTAGAGTAATATTCAGGTCCGACTAAGGCATTCTTCTCAAGGCACAGAGCGAACCGGCGTCCGCAAAGAGATGGCGTGCGCCTTCGGCGGTATAATATCCGGCCTTGCCCATTAAGAGGTCGCTTATCTTCGGAGGGCTTCAAGTTGCGGGTGCTGCTATCTGTGCACTTTGAACATGATAAGGTCCCAACCGTAATAGTGGAAGGTGAAGCCGGCCTAGTACTTGCCCGAGCGGATGTGTAAGGAAAGTTATCGAACGCACATGTCGTACGTCTGGGGCTCAACCGATAAGACACTCGTGTAGGACACATTGCACAGGGGCTCAATAAAGTTTTCGCAACATGGAAAGCCATAGCAAAAAAATGACAAGCTTGTTGGTATCGCAGAGCCATTTGATGCGGAAGCATTCTTGTTCTTCCATTTACACTTATTACCCACATAAAAGCTTTTTATTGTTTTTTCGACAACCTATTAAGAAAAAAACTCAGTGCCCCTTCACTCTGCGAAAAATGATGGTCAGCGAAGCTGTGTATGTGGGCCCATTACTGGCGAACTGCACGTCCGCCGCAGGTCCGCCCGGCATTGCACTATTTTCGGGATCGGCCCACCTATGGGGAGTGCTTAGCGCCTGCTTCAGCTCCGTCGCGGGTAGGCCCGCATTGCACTATCTTCGGGATCGGCCCACGTACGTGGAATTTTGTGTCCACACAGGCACATGATGCTGGGGGAACTAGCTCTTAACAACTTCACTGGAAAAAAAGCGATAATCCTTCAGAACAGGTTGCGGTGGCCCTCGCCATCCGGGACGGGAGCAGACCGCAGGTCTACACGGATTCTCGGTCGGCGGTCAGTGCCTTGGCCACGGGCAACGTTACTAGACTAGCTTCAGTTTTAAAACTCGGCGCCGTTGCGCGGAACCGCCACCCGCCCGCGCCTTCGTGGCGCTGCAGTCGCGCCCGGCTTCACTTCCTCACTAGCCGGCTACGCGGGCGGGCCGGACTAAGCATGTAATCCGCGAAACTGTAGCTTTCGCCGAGTTTGTTGAGAATATAAGCAGACGATGCCGAGGTGCTGCGCACCTGGCTGCATAGGCGGCTATCGGAACGATGTCGACAGTTCGGCGCGCTGCTTTTTCTGTGCCGCCAGCAATGCGACGCTTCGCTCGGCGTGGAACAGAGCGATTCTGTTGTTGTTGTTGTTGTTCTGAGTGGCCGTGGCACATACCCACAGTGGGGGATTGGCCAAGAATCGGGCGGTTTAATTAGGTGCCTAAAATAATAATGATCACAAGGGAGTTAACAATTTGGGCGTGTGAGTTTAAAAGTAAACGTTTTGTGTTTGGAGAAAAAAAGAAATAATCAGATGAAAACCGGGTATAAGATAATAATAATAATAATAATTAATAAAAGATAAGAAATAAAAGAAAGCTATGGTTGGGAGGGAGAACGATCAATCTAACATGGAAATCGATTAGTTTCAATGAGGTAATTTTGGATCGCCAAGCAAACATTTCTGTTGCTGAACCCAACAATGGAGGCTCCAAAAGATAGGATCACAGGCACTGATAAAGCCAGACCAATAGAGCGAAGCGGGATTTCGAGTAGTCGTTTTCTTATAATAGAAAAACGTCTGCAAGACAACAAGAAATGGTCGATTGTCTCCGCTTCGCCACAGAATGAGCATAGTGGTGAGGGGACCAGACCAGACCTGTGGATGTAGAAGTTCAATGCAGGTATACGGCAGCGCAGCTTCGTGATGGACACTTCAATTTTCCGTGTTCGGCAAAAATCTCTGTTCCAAGGGTGCAGGAGATGTCCGTACTCCACAGAGTTAGTAATTTCGGAGCCTGATACTGACTGTATAATGATACTCCTGCGAAATCTAGCTGCAGTTACATAAGCAGTCAAAGGGCAGCAAGGAAGAATCAGGCCACTTATCGATGCCTTGGCTAGAGAGTCTGCAATTTCATTAATGATTAGTCCTTTATGGCCGGGCACCCAAATCAAACGCACGCTTCTCAAGTAACCAGGTACCAATGATTGAAATGTCCTCATCACGCGAGAATCACTAGAACCAGTAAGGGATCAGCACAACGATAAAGAATCAGTAACTATCACGGCTGACGTAATTGATGGTCCTAATTTGCGTAATGCTAGCACCACGGCCATGAATTCGGCTATTCCTTGTGCCGACCGGCACACGCGCTCGTGCCACTGCTCATACGTTCATCGTCGTCTTCCACAGCTGGCTGCGTTGCCGTTCATCATTCCAGCGTAGAATTTCACTTCTGTCATCGTAATGGGGAGGCCGTGTTTACGGTGGGAGGGGCCATTGCTTAAGGCAGTATGAGCCACTCATTGTCTTACGTAACGGATAGATTTAATTTCTGAAGAAACTTAATTTTGAATAATCGCAAATCGGGCGAAAGCAGCTAATCACGCCTCCGAGCAAACTCGAGACATCGAACGCAAGCGACAACGGCGGACTACGGGCATATCGTCAGTGACGTCGTTCTCTCCGTCGCAGCCGATTGTGTGTGTTACCGCATAATTCAGAAATACTTTAATGAATCCTCTAGATTAACCCAGTGATAAACACGGGCCGCACGTTTCAGCTTCGCTGGTTAACCATCTTCACGGAGTGGAAGAGCAGATGATATTTTTGTGTGTGTGTGTGTCGCTTGTGTGTTCAAAGACTGACCTCATCTTTCTTTTTGTTGCGCTTCTTTGGCGTGGCGAGAAGCCTCGGTGGGGATGAAGATCATCCTAATCACATACTTTGGCCAAATGTTCAGGCTTCTGAGGCTAAACTGCGCGAAACGTTAAGACGGCAGGAAAAAACACAGCCTCCGCGCTTCGCTCTATGCGTTTCTTTCTTTCGTGCAGTTTACCCTTATTACAGTATGAACCAACTGGCCCGATAAATCTTATTGCTGTAGGTGGATACCGCTTTCTCATGGTATCATTAATTCGGACAAGGGAGAACGCCAGCGAGCGTGAAACACGCGCAAACGGCCCGTCCGCACGGGCTGAAGGCTGCGGCGAGGCGTCTGCAGTGGAGCCCGATGGAACGGCGCTGCCATCTGGCGGCTGTCACAGAAGTGGGGACACCGGCTGTAAGCGCGCGGGCGGAGAGTTTTACAACTGAAGCTAGTCTAGTAACGTTGGCCACGGGTTCGGTCTCGAGGGAGGTGGCCGCCCTGCTTTGAGGCAGGCGCCTCACCCCCCATGTCATCACTTGGTTCCCGGCCCACATGGGCCCTCGGGTCTCCCCTGTCGTTCCCAACGCCAACGAGCTGGCCACGCCCGTGCGCGCGAACTCACCCACCGCGCCGGGGAAACGCCGCTCGAGGGCGCAGGGCTCCACAAGGACTTTCTCCACACGTCCAACGAGATTACGAAGCACTGTCAGCTCGGCAGGAGGGTCTACCACCGCCTCACGCCAAGCTCTCCAGGCATCAGTCTTTCACCCTTTGCATGCTGCAGACCCGTTCCTATCCCAGCCTAGTCAGGGTCAGCAGGTACGCGGACTCGTTCGAGCCAGATTGTCCGGATTGCGGAGATCCCTTCTGCGCCTTAGGACACATGCTCTGGCGGTGTCCCTCGTTACGGGACCACGATCATCTCACCACGGAAGGAGAGTGGGAGGAGGCGCTCAAGAGCTCCGACCTCGCCGCTCAGCTACGGGCCGTCCAGAGGGCCCGCGGCGTGGCGGTCAGGCACGGCTTGCCCATCTCGTCGTGGGAGCGGCCAGCAGCGGCTCCTCCCTCGTAAGTCGCTCCTCAGGACCTAAATAAAGTTCATTGCCTGCCTGCCTTCATTGTATTCTTATTCCTCGTTTTGCCGATGCGTGATTATTCGTCGTTGTCATCGCAGGAGAGCAATTGGATAAGTTTATTTTTTTATTTCACTGGTAGAATAATAACTGGTGAAATTCTGCCAGAAGCCATCTTGTCATGACTGTCCACGTCAATGCGATTAGCATTCAAGCAATGTAGCAACACACGGTATCCCTGACCTTTACTGTAAATGTAGTGGTTATTCTAAGATTTCCATTGATTCGGCTATATGGTATATACACAGACTCCGAAATCCGCCCACTTTTTTATGACACTTGCTCGTCGGGATCGGCCTTGACCATGACGGCATGTCGACGACTGTATGGAGATAACTCACTGGCGACGATGAAATGACGCTGTTGGAATAACGGAGGCAGCACTACTGCGACGGCATGAAGACATGCAGTGGCATGACGACGAGTGTATGACGACGATGGCCTGAGGACGTCTGTGTGACGATATAGCAACGAATGCGTGACTGCGACGTGCTGACGATGACGCAATGACGACGATGGCATGGTGTCAGGATTGGGGGCTCAATCATGGCCATCGTCCGTGGTCCTTTGCCAAGATTGGAGTACGGCATGAATTCGAAGGTAGCTGGCCCATGCCGTCGTCCAACTTATTTACGCTGAGATCGTTGATGAAGTGAAGAACTGTTTCTCATCGAGAACGAGGAAAAGGGTTTATTTACAGAAATTAAATCAGTCTAACATGACTGCTTGAGAAAAAGAGTATCAGTCCAACATGACTGCATGAGAGAAGTGACTCAGTCTAACATGACTGCTCAAGAGAAGTGTGTTCAGCATTCGCACAACCACAGTTTTTATACACTCGATCCGCCGGCCATACGAGGCGGCGACCGTTCGTTTACTCATCACCAACTCGCCGCTGCTCTCCAGATCAGTTTACAGACACAAAGGCACACACATTCCGATGTCCAAACGACGGCGTTGGAGGGGTGCCGTTCCGGGAAGTATCGGTGCCGATCGAGGGTAGCTCGTTGTTTTGCGTCACGCCGAAGCGTGAGAAGCACCAAAATACGTCGTTAACACGGCAGCTTGTCCATGCGTGTCAAATCAGCTCCGCGTTGGGGAACTCTGGAACCATTGTTCACACACCGAACTCGTTCCGTCACAATGACGATGGGGCTGGTGGAAGGCGGCGGATTTCAGCACAAAGGCCGCTTCTTCAAACGCCTCCTAGCTGCAGTGACGGAGAGGGTGCGAATGCGCGTCTTGCCCCCCCCTTGTCGTAATCGGGTGGCAATTTTGCCTTGCAGCTCGCCATTCTTAACAATGGCAACGGTGGAGTGATCACAATTGAATGACGATAGCAGGATTACGGCGGCGTGACGACGACGGGAAGCTTCGATTGAATGTTGTTACGTTGCGGAAGTCGCATATAAATATGTATTTACAATATTTGGAAGATAGACAACGATGCATAAACAAGATGGCTGTCGAGACAGATTCCACCTCCAGACGTCAAAGCGTCGTCTTCTGACTTGCGCCACTATTGGTTGAACCGTAACATAACCCTAGTTTGTAAAGGCCACGTCTCGGCTTGAACTCGCCGGAAAGTAAGGCTTCAGCCGGGACACATGGAGAACATCCGTGGGGACACGCGAGTCTAGCGGGGCGATCTCAAAGTTCACATCTCCAAGCTGACGCAATATCGTCTAGGACCCTGTGTAGCGCGGCAGCAGCTTTTCAGACAAGCCGACGCGGCGACATGGTGTCCATAGGAGGACAACGGAGCCAGGAGAAAATAGAACGTCCCGATGTCGGCTGTCGGACCGGATCTACTGCGCGGCGTGAGACTCAGTGAGCCGGTAATATGGCGTGGCGTGCCGTGTGAGCCCGAGCGAAGACGCCTCGAGCGTAAGGACGCGACAGCGTTAAGGAGCCGTCTCGACAAGGAGCCGTCTCTCGGACGTCGTCTCGACAAGATTTTCGTACCACGTATGCCCAGGCCTTCCATGTAATTAACGACTGAACTAATTGAATTTCTCAATCTAAAATACGTAGAAAAATCGTTCGCTCCTGCAGCGCCTCGCAGCAATATATTGTTATGCGCGTCAGAAAACATACGTCACGTCCACGCTGGAACGCGAGCGCTGTGTGCTTTCAAGCGCGGCCGTGCTGTGAAGCCCGCGGAACGCGAGTTCTTCGTTCTCTACTACCGCCTGAAGCGGACTGCAGGGGAGGTATTCTGTAAGAGCCCACCACCTAGTTGACAGGTACAATTAGACTGCTGTTGAAGTTCTGATTGGCTGTGCTGGGCTGAGCATTCGCGGCAGCGAGGCGCCACAGCCAATCTGCACTTCAGCAGCAGACGAAATGGACGTGCCCACCAGGTGGACTCTTACAGAATGCCTCCCGAGGTGTCAGTACGATTGCGATCGCAATAATACGAATGAGACCAATTATAGCACACTTCAAAATGTAAGTTGCACTTTTGCAAGTTCTGAGTGGCATGCAAGGAACCACACAATTTTTACCGGAAGAAGCCAAGTTGGTGCATTGGCCGAGTGACCTTAGCACTGAATTTTAAGAGAGCAAAGAAAGATACATCGCTGGATTTTGCTCTTTAATTCATTTGGGTCCAACCAGGCAAATGTATGCCGAATGTTTACCTTTGATATATCCGCTGGCTGTGAGACTCCACGGAGCGGGATTTGAATCTCATGCACGCCATTGGTTCTGTCACGCTTACTCCACAAATTGTCTCTGTACTTTCCTTGTATGCAGTTGGCATACAGACCACCTTTACACTACGTGCTTCCACTTTTTGCATACCAAGAATGCAAATAAAAAAGAACGTTAAACATTAAAAGTGAACCCCCCCGCTGCCTGTGCGCGCACCCTACAATTCAGGGGATCGCTCGCTCCTCGCCAGGCGCCGCCGATGCCGCGCTGAGGTTCCCTCTACGTGTTCCGAAAACTTCTGTGAGCCGCTGTACTAAAGTGATCGATATCCAGCAAAAGAAGGTGCATTAAGTGCACAGAATGCGAATACAACTTCCGCAACGGACACGAAAGGCGAAAATGAGTTGATCTGTGTTAGTAAATTATCTTTCTATAGTTACAGAAAGGGCCCCGTTAGACTTACGGGGTACAGCAAGTCCTTCCGTATTTGTCGCAAGGGAACTGCCGTGCAGGGGATAACTCTCTCTCTGGCTCGCGGTGTTCGGTGGTGGTCGGAGTTCCGCCGTGGACATACAACGGCGCCGACGCAGAGGGCACGCGTGCTTGCACGCATCCGAAATGCGGGCCGCGCTCTTCGCCCAACTACGCAACGCGGATTGAATCCAGCGTAGATTGATCGATCCGCGCGCCTCGCAGCGCAGTCGTTTTAAACGTGTGACGCTTTCCACGGAATAACTACTTCGTGCATTAAAACAACATACGAACGCAATGTTACGTCAAATGAAGTATTATTGGAAATCATTCTCTCCGAACTGAAGGCGTTTTGAATCCGTCCGTCCGTCCGTCCGTCCGTCCGTCCGTCTGTCTGTCTGTCTGTCTGTCAGTCTGTCTGTCTGTCTGTCTGTCTGTCTGTCTGTCTGTCGGTCGGTCGGTCGGTCGGTCGGTCGGTCCGTCCGTCCGTCTGTATATATATATATATATATATATATATATATATATATATATATATATATATATATGTATGTAAATAAAAAATGAGAAATAGTACGACGTACGTTGAATACGCACAGTATATTTGACTGACGTTGCGGCTGGTGGACCAGCCTTTGTCAAAGTGCTGGTACACCGTACTCTTTTTCTTCATTATATATATATATATATATATATATATATACATATATATATATGTATGTAAATAAAAAATGAGAAATAGTACGACGTACGTTGAATACGCACAGTATATTTGACTGACGTTGCGGCTGGTGGACCAGCCTTTGTCAAAGTGCTGGTACACCGTACTCTTTTTCTTCATTATATATATATATATATATATATATATATATATATATATATATATATCAGGATATGATTGTTATCATATGGGCCACAATAATATCATGATTGTTATATATATCAGGATATGATGTGCAGGCTTTCGTCACCCATGTCAGGATATGACCTGACATGGGTGACGTGATACAAATGTCATGACATAAATGTTATGAATGCCATGAATTGCACGACTTGACGTTAATGACAACACATGCATGTGCATGTCTTTCCCTATCATTCTTGTCATTTCATGCACGCATGTCTAGCCACACATCCTGACACATATCCAGTTAAATGACGACGCTATCACCTCATGTCATTTACGTCATTCATGACAATTCCGTCATGATATGCATGCAATGTCACTCATGTGATGCATTTCATGCCATTTCATCAATGTCACGGATGTGCTGATATATATCTTGTGAGAAAATGTTACACACGAATGCCAATCATGGCATGTATATTTTAAGGAAGCGGTTTGGACAAAAACAAGAAAAGGATTTAAAATCCTTCCGTGCATTCCGTGCATTATTCATAACATTCAGTGCATTAATTCATAACACAAACATGACCATAAGCCGTGCCTTTCTTCAATGTGCGTCTTACCGCTTCCTTTCCGTTCCAGTGAACTTGCCAGTATCTAGCATCAACAAGGAAGAGGGTATGAGCCATTGCTGACAAAGAAGTGCTCATATCGGCTCCGTCGTTAATGCCCGCTTTCTCAGTGCTAATTAGTTTGGATCCCGAAGATTTTATTACCAGTGTGATCGTAAAGGTATCCGCTATCCTCCGATACCGGACTTTCCATCAAATGTGCGTTTTTCATCGATTTATCGGACTTTACCTGGTTCACCGCCAACAGGCATTGCTAGGCCTAAGCGAAGCCAAGGCTTGCTGGGTCTAGCCAGCCGTGCTACTGCCAAGACAACATGGAGGTTTCCCCCACCGCTTTGACGCACGGTTCCCAGGTTTCCCAAATGTGCGTGCAAGTAGCGGGAGAAGAAATTATGCCCGAGGAATTTCATCGCACGCCCGTATGGCTACACAACGGTGGGCACACGAGCCGAACACGCCTGCATGCAACGCAGGGTGAGTCGAATTCTCGTACCGATACTCCGAGCTCTCAGCAGAAGACTAAATTCAACAAGAACGTCAGGACCGCAGTTATTCGGGCGGCTCGCATGCCCGCAATACCTGCGGAAGAAATTAAGATCGTCGTGCGGCCCCGCGGAGGACTCGATATTTCCAAGGCGGGAGCTGCATGCGTGGCTACTGCCATCATGGCGGCAGCGGGAATTGAGAAGGCAGATCGAGCTGAGGATATGGCGTGTCCCAATATCCATCAGAACATTATGGTGCTCAGCACTCCTTGTGAGGAGCGAGCGAACAAGTATGCTCGAATACAAGCTATCAACGTGCAAGGCAAAATATACGAAGTGAGCGCTTACGGAACGACCGCCCATGACACAGTCAAGGGCGTGATCAGGGTCATAGCGCTCGAGGACAGCGAAGCCGAAATAATGCAGCAGATTGTTACCAAGTACAACCCCCTCGCCGTGGGAGCGAAGCGTATCGGGCACACGACGACAATAATCGTTGTGTTCAACGGTATCAAGGTTCCCAAGTATGTGCGTTATGGATCCACGCTCTATCCGTGCAGTCTCTACAGGAAGCAAATAGAAGTGTGCAAAGTATGCGGCAAGGTCGGCCACAGGCGCGACGTGTGCCCCACACCAAACGTACGTGTTTGTTTTTCATGTGGTGTTTCTAATCCCAGAGAGGGCCACAAGTGTGTCCCCAAGTGCAAGCTCTGTGGCGAAGAACACTCCACTGGAGACCGACTCTGCAGAGCCAAATACAAAGTTCCGTACGTCGTGCGGCGACGGCGATGGGAACGCCGTAACGCCGAAGAACAGCGAAAGCAAGCACTCGAATCAAGCGCCTTTCCACGCCTAGGACGCTCCCGCTCGCGCAGCGCTTCCCGTGGCGGGTCCCGCAGCGCGTCGCGCCACGCATCACGTTACGCTTCCCGTCATGCCTGGCGCAGCGCATCCCGCGGTCGTGACTCATCGGACAGGAACAGTTGCGGCGCAACGCGATCGCGCTCCCGTGACAAAGTCAGCTGGGCCGACGTAGCCAAGGGCGAAGTTAAAGGCAGCAGCGCCAGCTCCAACAGCGCCACTAGTGGCCGAAGCACTCCGAGCACCTGGCAGGCGTGGACTACCAGCCCCTACTACAAGGAACTCGAACAACTCCGCGCAACCAATGCGACCCTGGTAGAAACCACGCGCCGGCTTGCCGAAGAGCTAGCCGATGTCAAGAAAGAGCTTCAAGCACAGCAAGCCCATCAAAGGACAGAACCAGCTCAGTCACCCGAGACACCTACACCCGCCACCGACATGCCATCACACCAAGGCATACAATCAATGGACACAACTCAAGACGAGCCCCAGGAGGAGAATACCACTGATCCAACCCCCAAGAAACGAGCACGCACTGAACCAACACCCACCGTTGTCCCCGAGCAGAACTCCGACACGCTATCGCACCAAGTCACAGAATCAAAGGACAAAACCCAAGACGCGCCTCAGGAGGAGAACACCACTGACCCAACCACCAAGAAACGAACACGCACTTCATCACGACATTACAAGGACCTGACCCTATTGGAAACTCAGCTCGAAGCCAAAATTGAAGCGCTCGCCAACACCTACGCCAGCACCGCTGCCGTGACCGACCAACGACTGGCACGGCTGGAGGAACTGATCACCACGTCCTTCCGCACCATACAAGAGCGTTTCGAATTCATTGAACACACCCTCAAGCCCATAGTCCGCAGCCCCATCTTTTCAGCGGAATTCGCCAAACACCCATACCTCCAAGAACAGACGCAAGCCCCACCCTCGCCACAACTATGTCCCAACTCAAATCCACAATAGCATCACTACCGGGCCTTACGGTCTGGCAGTGGAACTGCCACAGTTACAACAACAAGAAAGCCGTGCTGCAACAACATATTACCACAGTAAACAAGAAACCCGACATTATCCTGCTGCAAGAAACGGCGACGGTGACCCCCACCCTCCCTGGGTATCGCGCTCACGTCAGCCAAGCGGAGGGACGGGGCGTCTGCACGTTCGTCCGCAAAGGGCTCACGTTCATCGAGCACCAACTCAAACAAGGCCGCAGCAGGGTGGAATACGCCTTCACCGAAATCATCCCAAGCAAACAACGGAAATGTAGCCTGTTCATCGCCAACATCTACAGTAACCCCAAGCACCAAACACAGAAATTCAAGACCCTACTACACACAGCCAGCACCCAAGCCAGAGACAACACGTTGCTGATCGGAGGGGACTTCAACGCCGCCAATCGAGCGTGGGGTTATGTGAAGGACACGGCCAAGGGACGGGACTTATTACAGGATACCCTGGACCACAAATGTGTCCTAATCACGGACCCCGCGCATCCTACGCGCATCGGCAACTCCGTAGCACGAGACACCACACCAGACCTTACGTTCATAAAAAATGACCACACGGGCAAAGTAACATGGCACAACACGGGCGTCGACCTGGGCAGTGACCACTACATCCTCGAAATTACGATACCGAACCAATTACGGAGCAATACCATTATACATAAGTGGACGGACTGGGAGGAATTCCGTAAAGGGCGCCTCACCACAGCACAAGACATCACAGAGATCGAAATCTGGACTGCGGAACTCCGCGATGCAGTGCGCTCAGCCACAAAGACCATAGAAACAGACGAAGACGTCATCATGGACAGCCGCCTGGCCCATCTGATAGAGGCCAAACGTTCGATACAGGCGCGTTGGAAGCAGCACCGGCTGAATCGCAAATTGAGGAAGAAGGTGGCTGACTTAAACAGGGCCATTGAACAACATTGCATGCTCCTGTGCCGTCAACAGTGGAACGAGATCTGCAACCGAGCTGACAGGGAATTGCACCGCAGTTGTACATGGAATCTATTTCGGCACCTCCTAGACGAAACAAAGACCAAATCAACCCAGCGAGACCGCCTGGCCCGCCTCATGCACACCATCACACAACAACAAGGAAAAGACGCTGTTATCAGGAGCCTGGAAGCCAAGTATCTGCCAGACACGCCAACAGAAACCCACCCGCCGTACGGGGGGCTGCCCAACTCGTGGCTAGACCGAGACATTACCATATCAGAGGTACGGGTTGCGCTGCACGAGCTCAACACCCGCTCAGCAGCCGGCCCAGATCTCGTTACAAACAAGATGCTACGCAACCTGGACGACGCTTCGATAGAGGCCCTAACGGACTACTTCAATGAATGCTGGCATTCGGGCAAGCTCCCCCGACAGTGGAAAACGGCTAGAACGATCCTGATTTCCGAAACCGGGCAAACCACTGGACATCGGCAACCTGCGTCCCATCTCGCTGACGTCCTGCGTGGGCAAGGTGCTGGAGCACGTGGTCGCCAACCGTTGGCAGGAATACCTAGAGAAGGAAGGCCTCTATCCTGACACGATGATCGGCTTCCGGCGCAGACTCAGCACACAAGATGCCATGTTACAGCTCAAGCAAGAAATCGTCGACAACAAGACACAAGACAGCAAAGTAATTCTGGGTCTCGATTTACAAAGTGCATTCGACAAAGTCAAACACTCAGCCATATTAGGACAAGTATCAAGGCTCAACATGGGGGTAACGAGCTACAACTACATTCAAGACTTCTTGACCAACCGCACGGTGGAACTGCACGCCGGAGACCTCAAGCTCCCCGAACACAAGCTCGGCAGTACGGGTACTCCACAGGGTTCGGTTATATCGCCGTTGCTCTTTAACCTCGTCATGATCGGGGTAGCGAGGGCAGTAGCGGGGACCGGCGTCCGGCATACGATCTACGCCGACGACATTACCCTGTGGGCGGCCGGCGGCACCGACGCCAGCATCGAGCAACAGCTGCAAGCGGCGGTTACCGCCATCGAGCAGCACCTTGATGGCACAGGCCTCATGTGCTCGCCCGCCAAATCCGAGCTGTTCGTCCTCACACCGCTTCGACCGGGACGGAAGCGCGCTCCTCTTCGCGAGTGTGATCACATCAAAATTGTGACTGCATCGGGGCAACGCATCCCCGAAGTTCCCAAGATCAGGGTCCTGGGCCTGCTGCTCAACAAGAGCGGCCGCAACGACGAGACCATCAACAAGCTTACCACCAAGGCAATGGACGCCATCCGGCTCATACTTCGAGTCTCTGCACGACGGGCGGGCATGCGTGAGGACAGTCTCGTGCGCCTTGTCCAGTCGTTCGTGATTAGTCACATCGCCTACGTTGCGGCCTACCTTAACTGGCACGTCACTGACAGGACCAAGATCAACACGCTGATCAGACGGGCTTACAAGGCGGCGCTGGGTTTAATGGAGAACACGAGTACGGCTCGGCTCTTGCAGCTCGGCGTGCATAATACCCTAGAAGAAATAGCCGAGGCGCAGCTCAGCGCGCAATTCGAGCGCCTCTCTACCACCAAGACGGGCCGCAGTATACTGACGTCCCTGGGTTACAGCCCCCAATCTCCCAGCCGGCAACCGTGCGAGATCACAGATGAGGCGCGGGCCAGCATTTACGTGGACCCCATCCCAAAGAACATGCACCCAGAATACAACCAAGAACGGCGGCAGGCGCGGGCCAAGGCCCTCACTGAACAACACGCCCAAGACCCGCACGCCCGGTATGTGGACGCCGCGGAATACAAGCGGGAAGGCTTCGCGGCGGTGGTCGTTGCGGCGGCTACCGGCACCAAGACAACGGCGGCGAGCGTGCGGTGCACGAACGCCACAGACGCTGAGGAGGTTGCCATCGCTCTGGCGATCACCGAGGCCGAGTGTCGCACCGTGCTCAGCGACTCGAGGAATGCCGTGCGCAACTTTTCCAAGGGGCGAATATGCGCGCCGGCGGCCGCCATCATCGACAAGCTCCAACTTCAAGACCGCGGCAGCACCGTCCGTATCAAGTGGTTCCCGGCGCACGCCGGCGAGTGCGCATCCTCACCGAACCACAACGAGACGGCTCATTCGGAGGCACGAGCGCTTACTTTCCGTGCCCCCGAGAGTGACCGTTCCGTGTGGTGGTTCGAAACCAAGGACAGAGTGACTAGTTATGCTGAAGTAACTAAGTGTTACCGCATAGCTCGACGGACAATGCCGCCTCCCCACCCGGCACTCAGTCGGGAGGAGGCCGTAATCCTAAGACAAACACAGACCGCGTGACTCCTCGCCCCCGCAATGCTGCACGTGCTTCACCCAGAGCTCTATCCGAGTGGGCTGTGCGGTGTTTGTGCAGCGGGTCCGGCGGACCAATGGCATATCATGTGGGACTGTGCCAGGTTCCCGACGGCAGCTACCTCCAGGACTTACCCGCCAGAACTACAAGGTGCACTGCAGTCTGCAGACAAGGAATCACAACTATGGGCCGTCCAGCAGGCCCGGGGTGCGCTCGAGAAGCACAAGCCTCATGACCCACTACAAACGGGCCCAACTGGGCTAGTGCAGAGTAGGGCATAACCCCGGGTCGACGCTTGGCCAGCGTCACGACACGTTAAATCGTCGTTTGCCGGCACTTCATTAAAGTTATTCCTATCCTATCCTAGCATCAACAAGTTCATAGACCAAACCTTCATGACATTAGCCGGGCAGCGGGCGCGGGCGAGCGTCTCAGTGCGCGTTTTCTGCTACTCACCGAACATCGCGCAGTCCCGGCGCCGTAGCAGATATGTTCCCCGCATCTGGGTCCGGTGGGAGGAGTCTCCACAATATCGGTGGTGCATCAAGGGCAGACGGTCAATGGACTTTCTGTTCGGCACGGGGAAATTGCAGAATTGGAAGAGGCGGCGATCGCCATGGCAGCTTCGCATCCTAGTTCAGAATACATCATTACAGACTCGCAAACTGCATATAGAAATTACACGCGGGGCCGAATTGCACCGCTAGCTTGCAGGATCCTCAAACAATCTGGGGTCTTCGCTTCGCGCAAAGAGCTGATTTGGGTGCCAGGTCACGAGGGTGTGTAGAGGGAAACGAGCGTGCACACGCTGCCGTCCGAGCTTTTCTCCCCCGGGGTCCCTCCTCCTCCCTCCCCGAAGACTCGGACTTCCCAGTGCCATCAATAACTTATGCAGACGTATTACAACACTTGCGCTTATCGCGACGAAAATACCCGGGCCCAGCTAAGGGATTAGACAAATCAGAAGAATGCCATTTACGAAGGTTACAAACCCTGTCATTTAATAACCCAGTGAAGCTACATGCTATTGAGCCACAATCTTTTTCGGCCGAGTGTAAATTCTGCGGGCAGAAAGCAGATTTGTACCATATGGTATGGGCCTGCCAGGCTAATAGTGCCTTAGAAACTATAAAACAGCCAACGTGGGAAGGATGGGAGGCAGCCCTGTCCAGCTCAACCCTCAAGGACCAGCGAGCCCTCGTGGAAAGAGCTAGGGCGGCGGCCTTAGCAAACGGAATTCCGGAATAGGAATCCGACCACCCTTCTCCTAACTCCCCTCTCCTTTTTTTTTCTTTAAATAAAACGTTTTCATCATCATTCCTCGCATCTGTGCTTGTTACATACCCGAGTTGTAGCCGATGGCTGTCTGCAGGTTCTTACTTTCGCCAGCCAGGCTTCACGCATCTCCTTGCCCTGCGGCTACGTGTGAATAAGGCTCACACCGGGCTCCGTTGCGTACGTCCGTCACTGCGGCACCGAGCAGTAGCCTACCACGCTGCACGCCTCCAAAGGCAGCCACTATCTATAGTAGTACTTTCAAATGTTGGCAAGCAGGCACCCAAGGCGCAGACGATGCCGACGTGCTGCGTACCTGGCTGCATAGGCCGCTATCGGAACGATGTCGACAGTTCGGCGCACCACTTTTTCTGTGCTTCCAGCAATGCGACGCCTCGCTCGACGTGAAACAGAGCGATTCCTCGTGCCAACCGGGAACTCTCTGCCAAATCAACGGCATGCACTCGTGCCACTGCTCCCGCGTTCGTCGTAGTCTTCCACAGCTGGCTGCGTGGCCGTAGAATTTTTCCAGCGTAGAATTTCACTTCTGTCGTCGTAATGGGGAGGCCGCGTTTACGGGGCTTTGAGCCACTCATGGTCTTACGTAACGGAAAGATTTAACTTTGAAGAAATTTAATTTCGAAGAATCACAAGCGGCAAATCGCGGGCGAAGGCTGCTAACCACGCCGCCGAGCAAACTCGAGACATCGAACGCCAGCGACAACTGCGGACACACAGTCAGTGACGTCGTTCTCTCCGTCGCAGCCCATTGTGTGTGTACCCTCATAACGGAGAAATACTTTAATGAACCCTCGGGATTAACCAAGTGATAAACACAGGGGCCGCACGTTTCAGCTTCGCTGATTAAGCATCTTCACAGAAGGAAGAATCCGACTTCTTTTTTCTTTTTTTGTGGCTTGTGTGTACAAAGACTGACCTCACCTTTCTTTTTGTAGCGCTTCTTTGGCGTGGTGAGAAGCTTCGGTGGGGATGAAGATCATGCTACGATCACATACTTTGGCCAGATCTTCAGGCTCGTGAGCCTAAACTGCGCGATACGTTAAGACGACAGGAAGAAACACCCGACATATAGAAACGCAGCTTCTGTGCTTCGCTGTATGCGTTTCTTCCTTTCGTGCAGTTTACCCTTCTTTCAGTATTAAGGAACTGGCGCGATAAATCTTATTGCTGTAGGTGGATACCGCTTTCTCGTGGTATCATTATTTTGGACAAGGGAGAACGCCAGCGAGGGTGAAACACGCGCAGACTGCCCGTCCGCACGAGCTCAAGGCTGTGACAAGGCGTCTGCAGTGGACACGGAGGAAGGAAATTAAGGAGAGGCCCTGACGTAACTCTTTGTGAAGCAAAAGTGAAGCCGGAAGTTGGCGTTGCTCATGGCGATGCTCCGCCTTTTGTGCCACCCTCCTCTCTTGTTTACATCTTTCGCGAAACCACGCCGCGCTGCGCGTGGTTTCGCGCGCGGAGCGCTCGCGCTCGCGCAACATCCGGCAGAGCACGGTGCAGGTAACACAGCGCAACAAGACACGGTGACTAACGCAAACCCGCCCACACAGCGCCTTTGCCACGGCACGAAACCTACCAGAGCAACACGTGTGAGCGCTCAAACAACGCCGCCATTGTGGCCCAAAAGGCGTGGCCATACAGCAAAAAAATAAAAAAATAAAAAAGCAGCAAAAAATGAGAGCCTACCACGTCTTGTGGCAGCAGCGGCAGCGCAGCCAACACGCTGTCTTAAACTGTCCTGCAATTTTTTACAGTTGCTACTGTTCTTGTGCTGGGAACGTGGCTTTGCTCGGATCAACGTCAGCGCCTGTCTGGAATCTAATCGTCAAGATCAAGCTACTTGTGACAGTTGTCTTCACCAAGTCCTGCGTCACGGCCCAAGCAGCTGAAGCGCCACCATCCGCTACATAAGAAGTGGTCGCCAAGCGCTTCCTCGTCTTGTGGCAGCAGCGGCAGCGCAGCCAACACGCTGTCTTAAACTGTCCTGCAATTTTTTACAGTTGCTGCTGCTCTTGTGCTGGGAACGTGGCTTTGCTCGGATCAACGTCAGTGCCTGTCTGGAATTTAATCGTCAAGATCAAGCTACTTGTGACAGTTGTCTTCACCAAGCAGCTGAAGCGCCACCATCCGCTACTTAAGAAGTGGTCGCCAAGCGCTTCCTCGTCTTGTGGCAGCAGCGGCAGCGCAGCCAACACGCTGTCTTAAACTGTCCTGCAATTTTTTACAGGTTTGTGTAGTTTTTCCTTTTCTAGCTGTATTATCCGATATATTTTCGTATTCTCGCTGCTGCTGCTGCTGCTGCCTAGTTCTTTGCACCACATTGAAAATCTTGGTTGCGTTGCTTTTCGTCCATGTCACCATGCCTGCCTGTTAACTGTCTCAGTTATGAGTACCTTAGAAGAAGAAACTTGCGCAAACTGTGATGTTGACATTGAAGCTGATGCTCACTTCATGACATGTTGCGTCTGCAGTAATATTTACCATCTTGGTGAATGCTCGGGAATCGCCGAAACGACTTTCAAATCAAAGGGGGAAGAGTATAAGAAAGCCTGGAGGTGTCAACATTGCCGCAAGAGCAAAACAAGTGCGCCTTGCATGAATAGTAATATGGAACCCTCTGTAGCTTCTCTGCTTCTTGACATCAACCGCAAGCTTGATGAATTATTAACCCTAAAGAAAACGGTGGACGGCATTGACGCATCATTGCAGTTAATGTCGAACAAATATGACGAAATACTTGCTCAAGTCTCCAAGCATGATGCTGATATTAAGAGCATGAATTCCAGGCTTTCCAACCTTGAAAACTCCGGTGCCAACGACGAGGTGCGAAAGTTGTCTGTTGCGTTGAATGATCTGGAATACCAAAGCAGGAAACTGAACATTGAAATTCATGGCCTCAAAATGCATGAAGATGAGTCCCTAATCAACAAAATAAACGTGCTTGCGTCAAAGTTAGAACTCGATCCCCTGACCAGTCAATCTGCTCTTGCCGTGCACAGGCTTCCTTCTCACCCTGATAAGATTCCCGGTGTTATCATACGCTTTGCACAACAATCAGTAAGGGATCAATGGCTGAACAAACGTAAAGTACTGTCAACAGTAGAAAAAGGTGTTTTCATGTTGGAGAACCTTACTGCCCATAACAGGGCACTTTTGAAGACCGCTAAAGACTGGGCAAGTGCCAATGGTTTCAGTTTCGCTTGGCACCGTCGCGGAAAAGTGTTTGTAAGGAAAAAAGAAGGCAGTCATGCCCACACGATCACCTGTGCTGCCGACCTTGATGAACTGAAATCATAAAACGTGTTTGATAGATAATTGTCTTTCTACTGCCATGTCTTTCGCAGGCTTGTTACCTCCATCAGATTTTGTTAATTATATTGGAAATTGTCATAATCGGGCGACTACATGTTTTCACCTAAACTGCCAGTCTGCTAGAAATAAAAAAGATGAACTTGATTTTTTCTTTGAAAACCTCAAATTTCAGTTTGATTTCATAATGCTCTCTGAGACGTGGTATGACCAACACTCTACCCCATGGTGCCTTCCGAGCTATCAATGTTTTACTAGGTCCAGAACCATTTCGCGGGGAGGTGGTGTTAGCATGCTTGTGCAAGGTAATCTTTCAGTAAATTGCATTGATGAATTTTGCCTCTTGACGGAAGACTGTGAAGTCTTATCTGTGATGCATGCACGAACTATTTTTTCTGTATTCTACCGTCCACCCAATGGGAATGTCGAGCGATTCTTGGCGTTTCTGGAGAAATTATTTTCATATGCACATGATCTACAATGTACAGTTGTTTTCGGTGGCGATTTCAACATTGACGTGTTGACTGATACCGCAGCGAGTCGAGACTTTTTGCTTTTGTTGCAAGCATATGGCTGTCATAATACTATCTCAATTCCAACTAGGGTCACAGCTAACACATCTACCTGTATTGACCTTTTTCTGACAAACTTTCCCCAAGCTGACATAAAAGCCGGTGTTTTCATGTATGGTTTAAGCGACCACATGCCCATCTTCCTAAGTATCATCCGTAATAATAAAAGAGAAAACAAATGTAACTTCACTTATCAACCAATTACAATGCACCACCTTGCACAGTTCCGAAATGAAATACGGCTGATTAACTGGGGGGATGTTTTTGCTGCAGATAACCCAGATGCTGTCTATGAAATATTCTTGCACACTTTTCAAACTTGCTACAAAAAACATTTCCCACTTCGTACCAAACCTTCGCGTTCTTCGAAAATCCGCAAACCATGGATCACGACAGAATTGCTGCGTAAAATTAAGGTTAAAATAAAATTATATAATAAGTTCATTAAAACCCGGAATCCACATGACCTGCAGGTTTTTAAATCTTTTCGGAACCAATTAACAAACCAGCTGCGGCGCGCTAAAGACCGCTATCATTTCGAATACTTTCAATCCTGCTGGAATGACAGCCGGAAATTGTGGAAGCGGGCCAACGTTTTGTTGAATCGTGTGCCTGATTATCAGCCTCCAACAGGTATTTTGGAAAATGGTAATGTAGTTCCAGACGTGTTTTTGCCTGACACGTTTAACAATTACTTTACCAGCGTTGCAAGTGCACCTATCAACATGAATGCTAGTCGTTACTTATCCGTTGATTGCTCCGATTCAATTTTTTTGCACCCAACAAACGTTTCAGAAATAATATGCAAGTTCTGTGAACTCAATAACAGCAGCGTTGGTGATGTCAATGATATTCAGATTAAGCCTGTGAAATACGTTTTAGATTTGATTGCGCCTGTATTAATGCACGTCTACAATGTCTGCCTTTCTTCCGGTGTATTTCCACGTCAGATGCAAACTGCAAAAGTTTTGGCTTTGTTCAAGAAAGGAGATAAGAAATTGTTGACAAATTATAGACCGATTTCTATCCTCCCCGTATTTTCAAAAGGTTTAGAAAAAATTATTTTTCAACGCATTTCTGATTTCCTCGAAAGCAAAAAGTTTTTAACCGATTGTCAGTTTGCCTTTGGTAAAAATAGGTCTACTCAACTTGCCCTGCTTCAGCAAAAAGAATTCATTTTGGATAATTTTGATAAAGGCCTTCTTACTCTAGGCATTTTTATAGACTTTAGCAAGGCCTTTGACTGTATTAACCACGACCTTCTGTTACATAAAATGAATCGCTATGGTATTCGTGGCATCGCTTTAGACCTGATTAGGTCATATCTGCGTCATAGATGCCAATTTGTGCAAATTAATAACATTTCATCCCAAGTTAAACCAGTTCATATTGGCGTTCCGCAGGGTAGCATTTTAGGCCCTCTTCTTTTTAATATCTTTATTAATGATATTGTTAATGTAGATTTCGCCACCAAGTTTATTTTATATGCTGATGATGCAACCGCGTAGTTTTCTTCAAATAATGCTATAACACTGCTTACAGTTGCGAATTGTGTGCTTAAGAAATTATATACTTGGTCTCTCGAAAATGGGTTGAAAATCAACACAGAAAAAACTAAAGCAATTTTGTTTCAAGCCAAGAATAAGAATGGTCTCCTGAAGGATGACATTAAACTTGGCTCTTCAAAAATCATGCTCGTGAATTCCATTAAAACCTTAGGTGTTTTCTTTGATCATGACATGTCTTGGAACTGTCATACTAATTTTTTAACAAACAAGCTTTCTCAAGTTTCAGGTCTTCTTTTTACTATTAAACAGATTCCACAGAAGGTAAAACTTCTGCTCTATAACTCTTTATTTGTTTGCCACCTAAATTATGGCTGCCTGGTTTGGGGCACAACATCTGCCACTAACATTAATCGTATCTTTCGTCTACAAAAAAGAGCCATTCGTGTTGTGTGCAAAGTGCCATTTGACTTTCCAACTAATTCATTATTTAAAGACTTAAAGATACTTAAAGCTCCTGATCTCTTGAATTTTCGCTTAGCGTTAACATATGGTAAGGAATGCCAGAAAAACATTAACCACGTCAGGTCTATAGCCAACTTGACACGAAATAGAAGCTATTATGCTACAAGATTTCCGGAATATTGGTTTGTGCCATACCCGCGTACCAACTATGCGAAACAAAAGCTCTCATATACTTTACCGCATTTATTAAATAAGTTAATGAACGATGGTATTGATGTCTTTTCTTGCAGTAAAAACAAGTTAATAAATTACTTTGGTGCCTATTAGCCTTTAATGTCTGTATAAGTAGGCTTCTTTTTATTGAGTTATGTATTTTTTCTATTGCTATCTGCTGTATGTACACTTGTATGAGAACGTTTACTGTTTTTTTTTCTTACCCTCTCTTTTTTTTTTTGCCATGTGTTTGTTTACTGCTGCTGCTGTCACGAGAAGGATTAAGGACTAGTCAAGTTGCTCTTTTGTAACTTTTTTCCTTATATCCTCCATAAACTTGCATATTAATGGAAATTCATTCATTCATTCATTCATTCATTCATTCATTCATTCATTCATTCATTCATTCATTCATTCATTCATTCATTCATTTCCGCCGCACTTTTCTCCTAGCGCGCGGAGGGGGTAGGACCTCTCCTTAGTTTCCTTCCTCCGTGGGAGCTGGGAAGTTCGAAGTGATCATACGGCTTCGCATGGCGCTTCTGGTGGATTGGATTGGATCAAACCGGCAGCTGCGACATGGCACGTTCGGATCCAATCCATAGTTTAATTCGAGAAAATGGCGCTTCCGTTGGGAACTTAGGTTGTTGCGCTGGCGTTTGTAGAGGAAGGAGAGTGGGTGGCGGTGCGAAACGCGTTTGAAGAAATGGAAGACAGTGAATTCCGGCGTCGTTTTTGTTTCTCGAAAAAATATAATTCGTTGGTTGTACAGCGAAATCGACGCCATCATCGGTGCCAGCGGGCCACTGGAATGTTGTAGCTGCCTCTTGAAAAGTGCGCCACTCTTCCCGTCGTTTCTTTTTCTTTTTTCTCGCTGTGCGCGACACCAAATAGGGATGACGCAAAGAAACTAATAGTTATAAATTGCAGTAGTCACGCGTACTATTTGAAAATGTGTTTGGGCTTGGGAAGAAAAAATACATTTTTTTTAGATAAAGATTTCATTCATTTGGAAGAGGAGAAACATTTCGTTTTGTAGTATACTGTCTGCAAGCAGACGACAAACGATGGAAGTAAACTTCCGGAGAGGTCACCGCTTCCTGATTGGCTGCTCTCTCCGCCCCGTTGTCCCAAATTTTGCATACTGCCACTATGTGACGTTGCAGCAACCGAACAGAACGCGTATCGAAGAAAATATCTCCGATCGCGCCCCAGCTTCGCTGTAAAATGCGTGTTTAGTGCGTACATGTCACTTTGACGTAGTGAGTTTAGCAGCTTTGTGAGACCGTGTGAGAGACAGATGGAGTAGGTGCCGCCACTCCCCTCCCCCCCACCTCCAAGAGAAATTTGTACCAAGAGCTGAGGTCTAATGACGACAAAGGTAGAATAGAAAATAGATTTTCTTCTACTGTTCGGCCGGATCATGCATATTCACTATTTACATGTCATCTTTAACTGGGGAGTTTTCGTGACGTCGCGTGATAGAGAGGCGAAGTGGGAGTGGCCCGAAAGTTAGTATGAGCAAGCGTGCATAAATGGCATGCAAGACAGATTACCGTTTGGAATACCTCCATGTCACCGTACATAGGCGTATCTACTAGCACCCCCCCCCCCACGCTGTCAGAATTGGGGGGGAGGCAAAGCCCCCCCTCACTTTTGAAAGCGGGCACTTTCGGCTGCACGCTGGAAAGTCCAACAAAACTACATCTGAAGCTAAATTTGCTTTCTTAATAGAGTGACCACATAGGTAATGCTTTTCTTTACTACGCTTCCCCTGCCTTGACAGCAAGGATTGTCTTTTGTGCCTTCTCGTCACGCCCTGTAGCACAGGACGTGTCATATACGCCATACACGCTAGCGTTACGGAGGACCTTTGGCGCAGGGCAGTTCCCACCCTGACAAATATCAGCTTGCGCAACTTGCATCATGCCCAGTTTTTAACGCGACAGCGTTAAGGAGCTCGTGTCGCAGAAAAGCCGGTGTCGTCGGCGTCGGCGGCGTTGGCCGTGAGCGCTAAATCCCGGCAGGCACTTCATGAATAAAAAACAACTTGCAAGATGGGCTGGGTGGGAATCGCACAGGGTCTCCGGAGTGTGAGACGGAGACGTTAGCACTCAGCCACGAGTTCGATGCTTCAAAGCGGTACAAAAGCGCTTCTAGTGAATGCGGTGTTGCGTTAGAAACGAGCCGTGGAAAGTTATACTGCGGTGTATATCGGTAATTATGAACACGTAACTTACAGAAGTCGCAGTTACACGAGTAGCGAAGTGCGTTTCCACTACATTTCATCTGCGCTTTCCGCACACGCAGAGCCATCTTGCGGCAAACACAGAAGACCCCCTCCTCTCAATGTACGGCGCTGCCCCGACAGGTGGCTCGCCACGCGCGCATTGGGGCTGTGCGGGAACCGGTGCGAGGCGCGTCGCGGCCCGGACGCCCTCTCCTCCGACGACGCTTCGCCTTGCTCCCTCACGGGTTGCAGAATCAAGCGTCCTCCTTTCTTTACACCACACCACTATCTGTCTATCTTTCTGCCCGTGCCGATCACGACGTTTGGCTGGCGTGCATCGTTTCCCCCTCTAAAACACCGAGTTCTTAGGTTCGCTCCGTTTGCTCAGGCGCACGTATCGTTGCCGCGCCGAACGCTGCGTTGCTCGACGCTCACCGCGTCCGATGCGGGGCGCCTCGTAAGTGATCGCTGCGCCGTAGCCCATTGTCTTACACACCTTGGCGGGTCGACGGGAACGCTGTCGCGTTCCACTCTTGAAGGCGAAGCTTAAGCGTCCTCCATTTTTTTTTGACCGCCATATCCGTGTTCAAAAACAGTATCAACTTGCTACCTTTAATCTTTGGGCGAGGTGGAAGTTCCGATAAAGTACTATAATCAGCCGAGCCCAGCGACTGGCGTGCCTTAAGGCATGAAATCGTTAAATTCGTTAAATTATCAAACGCTGTATCTCATTTCTGTCCAGAGGTAGCCTGCCTAGCGTTAGAGTCTGAGTATCTTATCACTATTAAAATATAACCAAACTTTTTACAGGTATAACTGTTCAATTTCATTGTGTAATCATGACATATCGTAGGTATGCTCGTGAGAATGACCTTGGCAGAACGTGCAGAGTTACTTCAATACCAATAGCACATTGCATTGAATTTTTTATGCGTTGCATATTGCAATCACTCAGTTCACCCCTTGGGCGCGGCCGGACAGCTACCATTGACCTTTAGCGCAACCACGTGACGTGACGTCACGACAGCCGGAGGAAAAGCTGGGCCCCAACTCGCGCAATATGCAACGCATTCTTGGCTTAACCAAGCTAAGCCTGGCCATTTTTTTTTCTAAAGGCTTGCGTTACTGTTTACTGACGATTTCATTTTCAGGATGTTTATAAATAAGAGCCGCACTATTACTTTTTTGCCGGGAGGAGAAAAAAAACAGCAGATATTTCGTATATTGAAACAATAAAGACCACTTTTTGGCGACGTGTTCCGAAAACTTGCACTGTGTAGGTTATTTATGTTCTGAAAACAGTTACTGAATGGTCACTTTCTCCCAATTTTTATGCGTTATACACGGCATTTAGTTGTTTTCCCCCTATGTCCTCGGTAAGATATGTGGTGCATGGTGTTTATATTTATTTGAAATACGAAGCAATGTGCTGAGTTACGAGCGATATATGTTTATTCTGTGTAGGTTCATTACAGCCATTGTAGAAAGTTACTCATTGAAGCGCTTCAGGGTTTCCTACTGCCGGTATAGAAATGTTTCCCAGACTCCTAAAACAACAGCACGAGAAATCGACGATTGAAATTCAGTTAAAATAGAGGGAATTTTAAATGCAATGCGTTGCGAAACTTTCACTTTCCTGCTTTAAATGCAAGCGTTGCAGATAACTACTAAGCCCCCATTTTCCCATATGTTTTCGTGTATCATACGAAATTCGTGGTTTGTTTCTCCGATGTCCTCGATGAGCTAAACAATACACCTGTTTTTGGGAGTAGGGACATGGTAACTGCAATGTCCAGCATTTTTACGTTCCATGTCCAGTTAGAAGTGTTGCAATTAATTACTGAGCCGCCCTCTTTCTATCCCTATTTCCAAACGTTATAACACGTTCCCATTGGTTTTAGCGATGTCCTCGGTGTACTCAACAAGACATTTCCTTTATATTTGCCGAAAATAAAACGCGCCTTATGGGCAATATTTAGTAAAGTTCAAATAATGGGGACTAATTATAACATTTGCAATAAATTACGCATGCAAGCGATCCTGAGCTTTATGAATGTGTTTTGACAAAAAAAAATTATTCCGTTGCCTTGGGAGAACAGCGAACGCAACCGATAGGAAAACTAGCTGACCTAGAGGGGGTTGGGCAGGGAGGGGGGACACCATGGTAATGTTGTGGCAAAGAAACATGTGTGTTTGATGAATTTCTGGTCTTTTAAAAATTCCCGAAAGAGA